>NC_143264.1:80211822-81461822 GCF_984573655.1 Nuphar pumila | reverse complement strand
ACATGCTAACATCTCAAAATAAGTAAAAATTCACATATTCTCTTATTCCAAATACCGGCCACTTACCTATGTATATGTCGTATACTACCAAGCAAAATGAAGAGTACGGAATCATACATCTAATATTCAAGAATCCAAACATCGGAACTCCACACTCGCCAAAGGACGCTCCCGCCGGGCTTGGCTCGCCTAAGCTGGCTTACATGAGTTTATATAGAATCTATTTATGATACTGTACAAAATTATATAGTAGCTGAGATGATTTGACGAGTTTTGCATGTATGTGAGATTTGGAGACTTATTCCAACTATGGGCTCGTCAAATTAAAAGGGTTCTTATTTGAATGATCCAGCTGGGGCTCAGCTTGTCCAGCTCGTACAAGCTCAAATGAGCCAAATTAATGGGCTGAGCCCAAGCAGTACTTGGCTGTAAACCAGTCAAGTCCGAACAGCCCTGTTTAGTTTGGTCGACTCGTTTACCAGCCCTAGTTAGAGTTCTAGAAGTTTCAATGTGCTCTTGTTTTCCATTAATAATTCAAACCATGTTTATTTTAAGTCGTTTCCCTGATGGAGGACCCCAATCATGCATATCTTAGCATCACACACTAATAACTAGAATTGGTTTTCCTTTCAAAAAAAATAAATAGAATTTGTTCATAATCCTTGATGTGCCACAATCCATGTTAGTATTGCTTGACTTTCTCTCACTTCAATATGTTCGGTCCTTTTTTTTCTAAAGACGAAGTGTCCTTTGGAGCTCGATTTTTTTGAAACAAAAAAAATCCCAAATAGAGGTAAAATCTTATTTTACTAACACATTCATGGAACTTTGTCTCAAAAATAAAAATAAAAAAATACATTCATGGAACATGCTAGATTTGTCAAGACTCCACAAAATCTCATTAAAATGTATTACTGTATTAAGTGATCAAAATATGGATTGCGGGCATCGAGCCCGTCCTCGGACCCAGACAGCAAGCCCAACCTTACTTTGTCGTTCTAATGTCTAAAGTATGTGAGTGCAGAAGCAGCACTAGCTGTTTGGGTCCAAGCCACCATTGTGGTGTAGGAAATTTCAATGGCATAATGTATCAAAAGATTCATTATAGAAATAGTTGGTCACCTGCAAAGGTGTAGCCACATTGCCAAAATTGGCAAGCTATAAAATAATGTATCTCATGCATCATACCAAGGCCAGCCAGTAATGATAACCTAGCAGATTATACACAGCCAAACACGGTGGCGGATCCAAAAATTTAATTAAAGTGGGAAAATTTTATAATAAAATAAAATATAAAACTAAAATATAAAGGGGTGCAATATATATTTTTATATTTTTCTTAAAGGGCGGCAAAAAATTTTATAATAAAATAAAATATAAAGGGAAGCAATATAAATTTTTATATTTTGCCTAAAGGGGGGTAAAAACAATTTAAAATAAAATAAAATAAAAAACTAAAATATAAAAGATGGTAATATAAATTTTTATATTTTGCTTAAACGGGGGCAAAAAAATTTATAATAAAATAAAATACAAAACTAAAATTTCAAAACTTGTGGATGACTACGATACTTGTGCTTAAAGGGGGGGGGGGGATTTTCAAAACTAAGAGAGGGGACAAGGTCTCCACCCCTGCTCCATCTAAAAATCTTGCCCTCCATTGACGGGGGGGGGGGGGGGGAGCATAAGTCCATCCCCGCCTCCATTCCCGCATGGGTTTTGATTTTAACCTCTATCCTCGTTTCATGTCCTCTGCCCTCAGTCCAAACACAGAGAGGCAGAGCGAGGCCCTGTTTCCTCTCTCTCCACTGCCATCTCTTCTTGTTGCCCACTGCATTCGCCCTTGGCCAAACACATTGACTGCTATAATTTTCTATCCCTTTTCATCTTCCAGAATGCAAGATACGCAGTCAATGAAACTCACTTGTGACCTTAACGTAGTAACATGATTTTGATCCTAAGACGATAAGTAATGAGGTTGCAGAGAAGAAGATAACCATGGGATAAGAGAGAGAGAGAGAGAGACACGAAAGAAACATCAACATTACTAAGGCAGGGGATCAACAAAAAGTTGAGCCCACAAAAAAAAAATGGTTGAAAGCACGAAGGCAAAACATAAAAAATAGGAGAACACAAAGATCAATCAGGGTCTTGAGGAAGAGAAGGCGGCTGAAAGGGGTGGATAACTTGGGAGTAGAAGCGCAGAATTACATACACATCAGCCAAGATGCAATGGAGGATCTTATTGAAAGCAACTAGAATTTGACAGAAGATCGCATTGTTGCGATTCATCCACACAGCCCACCAAGAAGTAAGAAGCCAAGTTCTCTAGATTAGTCGTCATTGCTTACAACTGTGAACCCACAGTGGACCCTATAAAAGGTCGAGCACGAAGGATTCTTGTCACATGATTACTTCAAGCTGATTTCACGTACTTTTAAAGAGATCCACAAAGATTGGGCGGGCCCAAAACAGATAAAAGGTGGATTCTTCTGCCGCTTGGCAAAGGACGCACTTACTCGGATACTGAAAACCCATCTTCTTAAGGAAGTTGTATGTATGTACCCTAGCTATCATGTAAAATTAATCAGGCTAAGAACCGAGAGCAGGGAGTTGGCCCATTCGCCCATAAAAATGCTCAGGAAGTCAGTCAGCCCTAGGAGAAAGAAGAGACAGATACAGAGTTTTGGTGCACAAAACGCCACTAGGAGCAATTGCCCATTGCAAAAACTGTGTGTCAGAACCGAGATCACCATCTTGCATGAGGATGAAAGACATGGCCTTAAGTCACATGTGATGCAAGTGTGAGATATGAAGCCTACGGGGACGACAGATATAATGGATTGACTCAAGGGAACCGTACTTAGCATAGAGCAGAGGAGCACACAGATTGCCTGGACGGTGCGCCATCCAACATTGCTTCACGATGAAAGCAATACTCCTTAATCTGGGAGCTAAGATCCTCAAACCAGCCATATGCCTTGGTAACACCAGCGAGTTTCATCCAACTAGGTGGTGCTTAATCCGAAGGTGGCAACCAGACCAAAGAAAATTTGCCATCAAACTGGAGAACTTCTCTACACCCTTGAGCATCATAAACATGGACATAAAAAATTCTGGAATAGAGGACAAGATGTGCTTAATAAGGATAAGTCGATCAGTGATGGAAAGGTAGGAAGCCTGCCAGGGAAAAATTTTGGTCTGGACTTTTTGGATAGTGGCAGTCCAAGCGGCTGACGAGATGCGTTTTATTTGTAAAGGGAGACTCAGATAGGAAATAGGTAAATCCGAAGTTGCACAACTAAAAATCTGTTTTCCGACGGTCAGTAAGGAAGATGGGGCATTGAACATGGCCAGACAGCATTTACTGTCATTAAGGAATAAAACTGAAAGAGAAAGGAAAAACTGAAGGATGAGCTTGAATCTCATCATATGTTGCACGGAAGCGTGGTCGAAAATGATCATGTCATCAGCATAGGTGAGAATATGATGGGAAAATTTTTGGATGCCGATGTGATCGATTATGCCTTTATCAGCTGCCCTCTTGAACAACACCACGAGACCATTAGCGATGGCGTTAAACAACAAAGGGGAGAGAGGGCAGCCTTGCCGAATACCGCGCCCAAGCTTGAACTGCCTACCTCTTGCTCTGTTAAGCTTAATCAAAGAGTGAGCATTTGATACCAGCTCGAACATTCATTGAGAGAAGCGGCGACCGATACCGAAGTTGATAGGCATGTGGAATAAGAAAGGCCAATGGACCGAGGCAAAGGCTTTATGAAAGTCGAGCTTAAGAGAGGAGAAAGGTTGGTCAATGATATGCAAAGATTGAAGAACTTTCGATGCCAAGATGAATGAGTGTTGAATCCGCCTGTGGGAGATAAAAGTGAACTGGGAGTTCGAGAAGATTTGAGCAATGATAGCTCTGAGCCTATTGGCCAAAACCTTAGCAATAATGCGGTAGAGCGCACTCATAACCGAAATCGGATGGAACCTCGAGATATCAGAGGCTGCCACGTCTTTTGAGATGAGAGAGACAATGGCTAAGTGTGTGTGAACCGGCAGCCGACAGTTGCGATGAAACTCAGTGAAGAAATTGATAACGTCATGTTGAATGCAAGACCAAAAGATACGAAAGAAATCCATGGAAAAGTCGTCCATGGGATAAAAGAGAGAGAGCTACTTCTTTTAGGGTTTTTTTTATTTAGAATAAAGAATTACTAAAGATCAAGCGCAGCTCAGTAACAAATTGGTCTACCCTTCGTTTTTCCTTAAACACCAATGCTTGTCTGGTAGGAGCAGTTAGTGCATGTCACCTTGTGTTCGGGAGTTGCAGGTTCAAAACCCAATGCTATAGTTGTAAAACAACATTATAAATATAAATAAATTATTTTGCAGCATTTTATCGAAAAGTTTCTATTTAACGTCTTTCCTTTTTCCTAACATTCCAAAAAGACAGTCACCTTGTGTTGGGACATTGCAAGTTCAAATCTAAATGGCATAGTTGTATAACTGGTAGGGGTCTGCCTAACCCAATCTTGCCTTTTAAAAAAAAGTTTAGCCTAGGAGTGTCAATGGTTTTGGAAGGCTCATTCTTGACCCATACCAGATCCGGTTGGAAGAAGATTTTGTAATAAATAAAGAAGTCGATTAATTATTTGAGTCAGAACAATAGAGTTCGATTAGCAAGCATAGAGATTGTGTCCGGTTTACCTGTCTGACCCGAGTTGCATTTATGATTCACTATTTTCTAGTATGAAAACTAAAACTTTAAAAAAAACAAAAAATACTACTTTACCGGGTCTTGTCCTGGTCTGGTTCATGCAATGTTATCAGTACAGGTGCGCAGCTGACTGTATCGGCATCGTATCGACAGAAAAAATCGATAAGCTTCACCCTAAGAATCGGTTATTTTTTAATAAATATAAAATAATACTAAAAATATTTTTAATATTATTTTAATAGTTTTAACATATGTCACATTATGATTGACACGTTAACATCTGTTACATTATGTTTTACACATTTTAATGTTTTAACATACGAATCCACTCCCTCAACTCTTGCCAGAAGAGTCCTTGCCAATGTTGGCAGTATCGGTTTGTATCAGCTTGAATCGCCTGATACATATCGTACCACCAGGAAATCGAAACGGAACTGGCCTGAGCCGGCTAATTTAAAAAAAAAAATCTGAAAATTAGTTTTAAATAGTTTTTTATATTTTAATATTTTTATAATCTCGTGATAATATCGCAAGAAATTGCCTGAAAGTTTAAGACGGCAATTTCTCACGAGATTTTCAAAATATCGTGAGATTTATGAAAAAACATAAATACCGCAATTTAAATGTGATATTTGTGTTTTAAATGACTATTTATCACAAAAAAATCATGTATTTTTATTTTTAAATAATTGTTATTAATATTTTCTTATAAAAATTAATTTTTATGTTTTTAAATTTATTTTTTTATTGCCGAGATTTTGCCAAAAATGCAAGATTTATGGAATTTTTTCAATTTCTTACGAGTTTTTTAAAAAACGAGAAATTGCCGATAAAAACGTTTGTCACTATGAATGAAACCACATGAAAGGATAATAAGTCGCTTCTCAGAGGTTAACTGGGTAATTTTCCTTGAAATTGACTCTCCAAGTTAGACGGAGAGTAAGTAAAGCGCCAATGTCAGCAATTTTTGGAAAGGTTGGGGAAAATCTCAAAAATTTGACAAGGCAAACTGTTAAATGTAGTTTCTCTATAAGTTAGGTGGTTATATGTAAATTTCCCTTTTTATGAGTGTTGTTCACCAGTCCGACTACAGCACTGTTATTCACTCGGAAAAAAACTTTGTACCAATTAGGGGTGTCAACGGGTCGGGTTTGGTTCGGACTCAAGTAGAACCAGACCTAGCCCCAATTTTTGGGTATGGTTTCGGGTTCGTACCCGAGTTTAATCGGACCTACCATAAGAGAAATCATATCTGGACCCAATAAGAACTACATGAACCAAACTCGGGCCATACCCGGTAAAATATAATTTTTTATCATTTTTATATTAAAAATTTGTGGGTCTTAATCGGAACTCTGGTCGAGCCCGGGTCCAGGATAAATTTTTACAAACTAATCCCGGATTCATGTATTAATCAGATCTTCAGGTTCTGATCCGAGTCTTAATCAGGTCTTCTTATTTATCACCGTACTCGAACCCTATAGAGTTTCGTAAGAATGGGATCTAGGTAAACCCGACCCATTGACACCCCTAGTACCAAGGCTTTCCCCAATTGCCTTGGTGAATTTTATATTAAATTAAGTTGATGCTCCAATTTTGGTTATTGGAGTTGCCGCCCCCAACCCGCCTCACTTGAAAATATCAGGCGCAATATAATTGCACAAATATTTGTGCATTAAGCACCTGATCACCCTTCATCTTGGGGACAAGGCAATGTCAGTTGTGGGTCCCAATGCCTGATGGAGGGCTATCAGGTGCTTAATGCACAAATTTTGAGCCATGTAATTGTACCTCATCCTGACTACTGCCTCACCCCGACTCTCTTCACTTTCATGCTCTCAAAAGAAAGAGCAGAGAGAGAGAGAAGTGTAGTGCTGGGACCCACACTAAAGGGGCACAATTCGTGGTAGAGAAGAGCCTGCGTTCATGGGGTCGTGATTCGTGAACGATGGAAGAGACTTCAATGGTATTCAATATCACCACAAACTGCTGATATTGAACATGGAGGAGACATGTGTTCTCCTCTGAGGTCCCCATTGGAGAAAAAGATACGCCACGAATTTCTCCTCTCTTTTTGATTGGGACCACCATGGACACATGTTTGGTTCATGTATAATATCACATTTTTTTGTCATAAGGTTCAAACCCCATTACTACGTTCAATCATAACTGGTGGGGTCTGCCTAACCCAGCTTGCCTTTCAACAAAAAAAATATGACAGGACTTTTATGTTCCAGTTTAGACGCACCAACAAACGTGTCCAGCTCTAAGATTCCCACCTGACGGGCGCGAGACGAATCTGTTATGAGTGCATAAAAGCTTAAAAGGTCCTACCTTTTAGCGATATTTCAAGAAGATCCCCAAACTTTAGATAAAATAAAGAAAAAGCATTTCAGGGTCTAATTTTCACTAAAACTGTCAAATAAAGTTCTCTTCTCATTGGAAGTTATTGAAGAGAACTGTAACTACCCTCTTTGCATATTAAAATATTAGAAATCATGTCACAGGGACACGCCATTTTGTGGGTGTGTCCCTGATGACACAAGCTGATACTCTGACACAAACATACACATGGCATTATTGTAATAATTTGATAATAATGTTTTAATATGTTTTGATATTTTCAATAAAACATGCATTTTTTAATATTAAATTATCAAAAATATTTTTTTATTGATTAAAAAAATTTGTGTGCTCGTGTCCTATCTTCTAAGACAATTTTGAACTTTCAAGTCAAACTCACATCACGTGCCCTCGTGTCCATGAGTCCTTGTGACATAGAGGAGAAAGGTTAGAACCGATAGTTGTATGGATCTTAACCGCACTAAATTCATGTCTCCATTTGACGAATTTAGTCAAAAGTTTGGCAAAAATATGTCTTTTTAAAAATCATTGGACTCTTTTTTAGATGTGTATCCAAAGATATGTCCCTAAGGGCGTGTTTGATTAGGGGATCCACACGAGCAGGGACTGATATGCAAGAACCAACTGGACCGGCGGAAACCCCTTGGTTCTGCTGCTGCTTTATAATTTAGAGAGGGCCGACGGAAGTCTAAATAAAATTTCCTCGAAAGGATAAAAAAAGTGTTATGCAGACTCCTTTTAAGGTCCTCACGGGAACGGGGTTGGCGTAGTGGGGTGGGGCCTTCTAGAAGGGCAGTCAACGTCCGATTCTCATGGGCATCGCCACTCCATGCAAGCCAGGATAGGGGTCCTAGCCGTAGAGTTTTATGCCGATCCTTGGTATGGCAGGCTGAGCCAGTGCAACCGTCACCCAGCCCCCATCTTAAAATTTTGCCCTTCATTCCTGCACAGGTTTTTATTTTAACCTTCATTTCCAATTCATTTTTTCCTTTTTCATGTCCTCCATCTTGGGTCCAAATGGGTCAAGAACTAGTTTTCCTAATCTTTCTGCCGCGGTCGCATTTCACCCTTAGAAGAAGGAGATGAGAGAAATGTAGTTGGTCATAGGAAGGAGAGGAATGATGAAGGAGAGATTCAAGAATTAAAGGGTTTTATGTTAGAGTTATGAATATATACATAGAGGATTTTATAATATGTATAAAAGTATAATAGTAATTTTCTTAACAAAGATCGGGAACGGGACAGGAGGAGCAGCACGGGTTTTGATTTTAACCTCTGTCCCCCGTTCATTTTCGGTTTCATGTCCTCCATCCCCAATCCAAATAAAGCAAAGCCGGGCGGGGCCTTGTTTCTCCTGGTCCACTGCCGTTCCTAGCTACAAATATAAAATATGCTTCGAACAATCGTATGACAGTGCAGAGCACAAGTGCGACATGTGAAAGGCCATGGTTTTGACACGTGATTGGCCCATCGCCAAAAACATAAAATCCCATTTATTCAAAATATCCATGTCCTCATTTCTTTTAAATTTATTAATATTATAAGGGTTAAATAAGGTTGCTGCATCCCTATATATTGGGGCCAAACCCCCATCTGCTATCAAACCAAACCCACATCCTCTCTTCCTTCCAAGGCAAAAGAAAAAGCTCTTGTTTCTCTCCCAAAAAAAAATGGCAGCAGCTCATGATGATAACAATGGCGTAGTGAGTGATGCATGTGATTACAAAGGCCGTCCTGCTAAGGCTTCACAATCTGGAGGATGGGCTAGCGCTGCTTCAATCCTTGGTATAAACTCTCTCTCTCTCTCTCTCTCTGAGGAAATTGGGTGGTATCTACTAGTTTTATTATTTTCTCCTTTTTTTTATTTTCTTGTTCCAACAAGCATCTCTCCCTCTCTGAGGAAGCTGGGTGGTATCCACCAGTTTTGTTCTTTGCTCAGTTTTCTTGTTCCTGTAAACAAGAGATAAAGGGTTGAGTTGTGAGCATGGCGTGGTGGTGTTTGTGTTCACAGGTGTGGAGCTCACTGAAAGGCTAACAACACTAGGGATCGCCGTTAACCTGGTGACATACTTGACTGGGGTTATGCATCTAGGCAATGCCCAGTCTGCAAATACCGTGACCAACTTTATGGGCACGTCCTTCATGCTCTGCCTCTTTGGCGGGTTCGTCGCCGATACCTTCTTGGGCAGATACCTCACCATTGCCATCTTTGCTACAGTTCAAGCTACGGTAAATGACACTTCTTCCTTTCCTTTTCAGCTTTTTTTCCTTCTTCTTCGAACAGGAACTCAATAATTGTAGCAATCAGAATCCAAGGCGCTCCGCTCAAAAACCAGACGCGTGTCCGGTTCTTAAAAGTGTCCAATGGTGTGATCATTACCAGCTCGCATTAAACTCACTAGATTGAAAGGAGAGGAAATAACAAGCTAGATAAAACTGTAATTTCTTATTGTAAATCACTCATCTACCTAGTGAGTTTCGCGGACTCGTGGTTAACACCACTGGCCGGTTAGGAAGGCGACACGCATCCGTTTCTGGACGAAGTCGATAGCTTCGATTACTAGATCTGTGTTGCTTCTGCGCTTAAAATTTGTTTTCTTAATTTTTTTGCAGGGAGTCACCATTCTAACAGTGTCCACCATCGTGCCACGCTTGAGGCCGCCACCTTGTTCTTCAGATGGCTCATGTGTGCAGGCAAACAGCACACAGCTATCTGTTTTATACCTTGGTCTTTACCTCACAGCTCTAGGCACAGGAGGCCTTAAATCTAGCGTTTCCGGCTTCGGCTCCGATCAATTCGACGAGTCGTCTACCAAGGAGAAGACTAAGATGATCTCCTTCTTTAGTTGGTTCTTCTTCTTCATTAGTATTGGCTCCCTGGCTGCAGTCACCATACTTGTGTACATACAAGACAACCTCGGCAGGAAATGGGGCTATGGCATATGCGCCTGTGCTATCATCACTGCACTGCTGCTATTTCTAAGTGGAACTAGGCGATATCGTTTCAAGAAACTTGTGGGGAGTCCCATAACTCAAGTTGCTAGAGTCTTCTTCGCAGCATGGAGAAACAGGCAAAGAGATTTGCCTTCAGATTCCTCCCTTCTTTACCAGGGAGACGTGGACTCTGTTAATGAGAACACATACAAAAGAAAAACGATCACCACAATGGCACGTACCAAACAATTCAGGTATAAACATTCATTTACTGTTTTGTTACAACATTTTGGTAATTACACCTAGTTCTAATTAAAGTAGAATAAGATACCACAGAACTGGAGTCTCTTTACCCACAAATGGTAGGTGAGATTTTGATAGGTAGTTTCATTAGAAAGAAAAAAAAAAGAAAAAAGAGATTTTGATAGGGAGAACTAGTCACATGGTATCACCAATTTCTTGGTAGATAACACGTTTTCTTCTTTGATGATACTCCAATTTGTCATTAATTTGATGTGAAAGAACTGCTTTTTCTTTAAATATATATACCAATTCTAAGCCCACGAGGAGGAGGGGTATGCCAGTAGGAAATGGTTGTAACTACAAGGGTAGTTGGTCCATGGTATATTCAGCTGTTGTCATGTGATAACTATATCACATCTAACCTGAGCCCATGAAAAGAACCATGTGAATTTAAGTATAACGATATGCAATAAAATGCACATGGGGTGTTCACTTTTCATCCTTTTTGTGTTCCAATCAGGTTTCTTGATAAGGCAGCTATTATTAGCGATGACCATGACATGGAAACAGAGAAGAAGAGCCACTGGCATTTATCTTCACTGACACAAGTTGAAGAAGTGAAAATGGTAATTAGCATGATGCCAATATGGGCCACAACCATACTGTTTTGGACAGTCTATGCACAAATGACAACATTCTCAGTGCAACAAGCCACAACCATGGACAGGCACATAGGGAAATCCTTCCAAATTCCTGCCGCATCATTAACAGTGTTCTTCGTTGGAAGCATACTCCTAATCGTGCCCATTTATGATCGGATAATAGTCCCGATCGCTCGGAAGTTCACAGGAAGGCGCGAGGGATTAACTACTCTCCAAAGGATTTCAGTTGGTCTGGTCTTCTCTATCTTAGCCATGGTTGCTGCAGCTCTCACCGAGATAAAGCGGCTTAAGGTGTCCCATTCTACTAATCACCCTAAGGGAATGGTGACACTAAGTGTATTTTGGCTTGTCCCTCAGTTTTTTCTTGTGGGCGCAGGGGAGGCCTTTACTTACATAGGCCAGCTTGACTTTTTCTTGAGGGAATGCCCTCATGGTATGAAGACCGTAAGCACAGGCTTGTTCCTTAGCACTCTATCCCTTGGGTTCTTCCTGAGTTCAGCTCTGGTTACTATTATTGAGAAGTTGACCACAAGCCATGGCACAAGTGGGTGGATAACTGACAATCTGAATGAGGGCAGGCTTTATAACTTCTATTGGTTGATTGCGGCCCTTAGCGTCCTGAACTTTGCGTTCTATCTATTTTGTGCGAAGTGGTACGTGTATAAAGAGCAGAGGATGTCCACCACCACCCTTGAGGATGAGAATGCGATAGAGTTGGAAGCATGCTGCCATGCATAGGGCAGAACAAAGCACCATATCTATGTGCGTTTGCCTCTATATCATAAAAAGGGTGAAGTTTTTGTATTTCATCTTGGCTTTATGGTCATTAGAGATGCAAGTCTCTTGGCCCCATGTAGCCCAACGTCCTAAAGTAGGTCTGGTAAAATCTTGAAATTTGTATATTAGCTTAAAGTTTTTGTTCCATATTTCGTTTTCATGGAATGTGACCACAAGAAAATGCTTTCAGTTCTTAGTGCACAAAGAGAGAGAGAGAGTTTCACATTCCTCCTTGATATGAAATATGTAAAGGCCAGAGCAGAGAATGAATCTCATAATAAAGTGCGATGTTTTGCGTGTTAATCTCATTTCTTTGCCCTTGTATAGCTTGCAGTACTAGGGGTGTCAACTGGTCGGGTCTTTGACGAATTGGTGGGTCCACACGCAGATCTGACTAAGAAATGCTGGCACTAGGTCCAGACCTGGTTCTTACCAGATCTACCACAGGAAAACCATACCCAGGTTCAATAAGGATTATATAGACCAGACCTGCTCCATACCCTATAAATAATATGCTTATGTTTCTTATATTGGAAAATTGCAGATCTTAATGGGAATTCCATTTGAATCTGGGTCCGAGTTAAAATTTCATAAACCATACACAGCTCTGTATGTTAAGCAGACTTCATGGGTCCGGCCTGAATAGTTAATTGGATTACCAAACCATGACCCTACCGGATCCGTCAAGGGTCGGTCATACCTGCCCGTTGACACACATTGGCTACCACATTATCTAAATGGAAATGGTAAAAAGGAAGGACTGCAATCCCCATTTGAGAGAAAAGGAAATCTTCTCATTTGACAGCATACGGCTTATATTGAATGCCAGAATGAATTAGACAAAAGCCTGCACCAAGTGGGTTACGTTTTTTTATCTCATGTGGGGTAGGTGCATACATTAATATCATTCACAATTTTAGTTTTTGTATATGAAAACAAAGGGAAACAATGTCGCATATCCAAGTTGCCTTTGTTTCTTTTGTCGACGAAGGTAATTGATGCTTCAGATCGAGGCAAAGATATACAAGGGAATGGGTGAAAATAACAAACAGGTTGTGTGGATCACGTGTGGGAACTGGGATAGAGCAGCTTTTGGTTCACAAAATTTGTGGTATGGGTCTAGAGAAGGTGTAGCATATTGACAAGAGAGTGTCACTCACGCCTCTCTATGATTGGCTTTATTTGCAGACCATAAAGTTAGTTAATCAATATCACGTGGACTTGCAGTATATCACGGGTGTGCAAAGAATTGGGACTTGACCGACCTCACCTTTGTTCCTTCTGCGCCAGGAACATATTGCCTATAATTTAGGGAAAACCGCAGTGCAACTGTTCCAACAGACACTGCACCAAATTTTGGTATTAAGATGTGATCTCCTTGAATCATGACCAGGTTCTAAGGAGACAATCAAACCGAATCTATAATTTTTCACTGACCAAGAGCTGTTTGATACAGGGACTCGTGAGCCATTTTGGGCAGGACTCAAGAGTATCGCATTTGATGCAGGATGTAGAGCCCAGCATTGCGGTGTGCAATCCTCTCAGCTAGGAGTGTCAAAGGATCGGGTTTGGTTCGGACCCAGGTGGAAGCAGACTTAGACCATATTTTTGGGTATGGTATCGGGTCTCGACCCAGGTCTAATCGGGTTCACTATAAAAAAAACTAAACCCGGACCTGATAAGAACTACATGAACCAAACCTGGACCATACCCAGTAAAACCATATTTTATGTCATTTTTACATTGAAAATTATGGATCTTAATCGAAACTCGGGTCGCGTCCGGGCCTGATATAAAATTTCACAAACTATACCTGGGTCCATGTATTAATTGGACCTTCGGGTCCAGACCCAGGTCTTAATCAGGTCTTACTCATTATCACCATACCTGGACCCCATAAGGTTTAGTTCAGGCGGGGTCTGGGTAAACCAGGCACGTTGACACCCCTACCCTCAGCAGAATTCCCCTACTGCTCACGTACCAAACGCACCCATAAGATTAACATTCAGATCGGATCACACCATGAAATCTTATTAGAAAACTTTTTCTTTTCAATTTTAAAGGTGCTTTTAACTGGTGAGCTCCGTGACGGCTCAAGTATCTGTGATCCCACTCGGCGGTTTATCTGGCAGACTCGGTTCTCGGCTAGAGTTCCTTATCAGAAAAAAAAAATCAGACGAACTAGGAGGCCAAGGTACAGCTAACTACTAGGTAAATAAACATATAATAGAAGACTTCTACTGTTGGTGAATCTGTATATAGCCTACTTATCCATTTTACCCAACCGTCTCATCCCCAAGATTAACCTTCCTACTTGGAAGTTTTAAGAGCAGCCCATCATGACTTGCCCTTTCCTCGCCACCACGATCTCAAATATGTTCTATGTTGCTTCACTGTTTCCATTCGAATGATACAATTAATGGAGCATGTCTGCCTTTCTAGTTCACTTAGCAATGACTAGTCTAGGGGCAGACAAGGCTTGTTTGCCCCGGGCTAGCGCGACCCTGCCCGGTATGGCTGGCCCAAACCAAGCCTAAGTCTAGCCCATCAAATTTGACTGGTCGGGAATGACAGTAACCGACCCAGTCGGCTCGGTCCATTTGTAAGCTGGGCTGGGGTAGGTTGGCCCGCTGCTCACCCCAGATTGATCATTCTGTTTCAGCTTCATCTCTAACTATTTTTTTGGTTGAGACAAGAACAACAAAGAAATTTTTTTTCTTTTTACTACAATGTTCATCAATCTATAAATCCAAAGGAAATTTTCTCTTCCCAATTGAAGGGACTGTTAACATCTTTATACACAGCCGAAGAGATCAATAATGAAAAAAAAAAAAAAGAGCATACAGTGAGAGAAGGAAAGGGACGGGTTCTATATGGTATTAATCTAGATGAGTTAGATGTGCACTATTATCAGTTGTACTTTAAGGAATAGAAGCAGTGTAGAGGTATGAACCATGCTCCAATGAGAATCAATTCATCATGTTTTCATCGTGGGGCTTCCATGCTTGTGGAAAGAAAGATGGGCTGCTCAGATAATTGGTTTGGTGCTTAGATGTAACTTTTTTCTCAGGCAAGATATGTGACATCTACCAACTCTTTGGTAGTTGCCCCATCCACCACCCACCCACTAGCAAGTAGGGGTGGGCATCGGGCCGGGCCCGTTTAGAGCTCAGCCTACCTGGATTTAAGTGTTGCTCAGCCTGAAGATGGCCTGACCTATTTACTAATACAGGTCAGGTTTTGATCCGGGCTCGGGTTTGAAGAGCAGCCCATGACCCAGCCCAATGAGACGATGTGAAGCAGGCCGGGCCCGGCTCGACCCCACCCAAACCCAACTAATTAGTGCAACTAATTAGGTAAATAATATATAACTAACAAGTTCCCATGTACTCAACTAATTATTTTTTTATTTTTCATAAAATTAATGCAACTAACTAGGTAAATAATAATAGTATTCAAGTTATTATGCAATTAATAAATTGCTTAGGCCTGTCAGGCCAGCCCGAACCAAGCCCACGTATATAACAGGTCAAGTTTTGGCCCGATAGCAAATGGGCCTTGGCCTAAAACCTTGACCCAAACCCGCCCCATATGGTCGCCCGGCCCATTGCCCACCCTTACTAGTTACTAGCAAGCATTAGGCGTTGGAGGTTTGTGTGGCGTGGTTGGATTATCACCTTTTTGTGGGATCAATGTCAAGAAATGTCCGTACCTTTAAGGGTGATATTAGCTTGGTTCGATCCATTAATCACAGGCAGATCCTATTTGACATCTTCTCCATGGTAGGTCGATGCTATATCCAAGGGTTGGAGTGGTTATCTCGGATTTTTAAATGTAATACGACTGCTGAATCTTTGGGCAATCGATTTCTCTAAGACCAGCCAAATTGTATGACTGTTATCTTTTTCTAAGACTAATTAAACTGTTTTACCTTCTCTTAAAAAAAAATACTTTGGTAGTTTGGTGGTTGTAAGTCAAGATACCACCCCAAAGGGGTTTGACTTAGTGGGATGGGGCCTAGGCTGCTAGGCAAGCGGTTGAGGTTCAAATCCCGCGGATGTCACTCCTTGTGCAAGCTAAAGCGAGGTGACTCCCCGAGGACAAGCGGTAAGACCACGTAATTTTACGCTGTCAGGACAGCAACCATAAGTACGGCAAACAGAGCAGCGGGCTAGGTCTCTGATCCTGAGGGTGGTTTCTCCTTGTAAATATCAAAAAAAAAAAAAAGGTCAAGATACCACAAGATAAGAATTGAATGTGAGTTGTGAAGTAAAATTTGGATTGAATTTTTAAATGATTAAGAAAAGCTGGCTAACTTATTTGCTATTTACAAAAGCCGTCTATCTTTTATAATTCAAAGACACAAGCCGTCCTAAATCGTTTCATAGAAAAAGGATAGAAAAATCTCATTTTAATACCTCAGATGGTAGAAATATATCCATAAAGTAGGTGATTGAATGTAATAATCCAAATGTTAGGTACCTTTTTTTAAATAACAGACGAATCTTTTTGTAAATTACTCTAGAATGTGCTATTTTAACCCATTTAATTATTGGATTCTTAGTTTTGATCCAGATTTAAACCCATATTAGGCCCCATCAGTGAAGGTTGGATCCTGACCAAGATATAGTTGGATGCATTAATGTATTTAGACCCAAGAAAGGGGCCCAAATGATAAAGGGAGCATTTGTTACACGCCTCGCCGAGGGAATTTGCATCCCCGCGAAGGGTAAGTGCGATGCCACTTTCATACAAAACTGGTGGGCACCTCACTCACTTTCCATGGGAAGAGACCCCTCGTACAAAAGGGGGGCACTTTCCTAGGAAAGGGTTGAAAAACAAACACCTCTTAAAAGAAAAAAGCAGTACACTAGCTTATAGGATCGTGGATTGAAAAACAAGCTTCTTTGTCGACCACTTGTCCTTTTTATAATTGTTTATGTTCAAATAATGGTATTGTGAGGTCGTCAACTCTTGGAGGATCACATGATGTGGATAGTTGACTTAATACGATCTTGGTCCACATGAAGACGTCAGAATGGGTCCTACTTCAGGTAAATGACCTGGCTGAAGACCTGAATTAAGCATAGATGAGCCACGTCATCATGAAATAATTCCTCAATCTTAATTCCATCATCATCCATGTTTTCCTACTCTTTTTCAGCTTCAAACATTCACTAGCATGCCCTAGTTCGGCATAATAATTAGGGAGGCTTTTCAGGAAATCCAAAATCAATGGCTACAAAGGCGTTAATTTTTTTTTCTCATAAAAATATATTTTTTCATAAAAAAACATGATTCAAGAGTCAACTCCCACTAAATTGAGCATGCTAAAGGCATCTAACGGTTCAGATCTATTATAAAACACTTCAAACTATAGGACCTAACAGGTCAGAACGAGAAAAGAGGGCCTAATATGTCCAGCTCTCTCTCTCTCTCTCTCTCTCTCTCTCTATAATTTATTTATATGAGAACTAAAAATATAAGCATTTCCAGTACTTTTTTTGCAAATCCAACCATGTGGACGTGCTTGGCATGGTGAATTTGCTAGGAATCAACCATTAGATGGTGTATTTTAAATGAAAATCTGATTTTTGAATGCTTGAATATTTATGAAGATTATGAGCCATTGATTTTAAAGCCTTAAAAAATCTAGTTTATGCATCAAAATAGGATGATTCAAGAGCGGGTTCATATATATATATATATATATATATATATATATATATATATATATATATATATATATATATATAACCAAACATTTTGATCACATCAGTACTGTTAGATTCAATGATAAAAACCAAAAAATCCATGAAAATCATGCTTCACACATCAGTTCTCATATATATATATATATATATATATATATATATATATATATATATATATATGAGAACTGAACATATTAGGCCCTCTTTTCTCGTGCACCATTAGCCATATAGTTTGAAGTGTTTTATGATATTTGAACCGGTAGATTTGTTTAGCATGCGCTATTTAGTGGGAATTGACTCATGGATCATGTTTTTTTTGACAAAAAAAATGTATTTTTAAGAGCCGAAAAAAATTGATGCCTTTATAGCCATTGATTTTGGATCACTAGAAAAACCTCTCTGCATGTCACATTTCAGTGATCCAAAAGATGGTTTTCACTCAACAAAACATATAGATCACATCTATGGTGTTAGATGTGAGAAAAATACCAAAAAAATATGATTCTTGAATGAGCTTAATGAAGGCAGAATGAGCACATTTCTCTCTCTCTCTGCCCCTATCTTTTTTAATATCGTGGTAGATGATTTACTTATTCATATGAAAAAGGCAGAACAAACAGGCTTCTTAGATTCCTTGGGCATTCCTAGTTTTGTTGGTCACACCATTCAATATGCAGACGACACTATAATATTTGGTCATGTGAATGTTAATCAAATATTCAGGTTGTGCTTTATTATTAAAGTCTTTGTTGCAATTTCAGGCCTTTGCCTGAACGAGAGTAAGTGTGCTCTGGTCTTACTCAATGCTAACCCTTTTCTCCAATCGACTGTTGCAAGGATCTTCAACTGCCCGATATCTTACCTTTCAGTCAATGTTTGGGTCTATCGTTGCACTCATTGCAGCCGTCGGGAATTTCATCTTAGATGTCTACTATAGAGCGAGTGCAAGGGAGATTGCAGTCTTAAAAGGCCTAATATTTATCTTTTGCGGGCCGATTGACGCTAATACGCTATGTTTTGGCTTGATTACCAGATTTTTGTATGAGCATGTCTATTATACCGACGATAGTAGAATGGATGATTAACTGTTTGCTCTCGCACTTCCTTTGGTCTGGGAATGCATCTCACAAAAAGACCATGCTTGTTTCTTGGCAACTGATTGTTCTCCCGAGGTGGCTTGGAGATTTCGATTCTGAGAAAGAGGAGTATCATTTTAGTCTTGAAGTGGGCCTGGGTCGCTTCCACATCTCCATCTCCTTGGGCTACGTTTGTTAGGCAAAAATATGGTAGTCTACCTAACTCCCTTCTTTCGACGCCCAATTCAGTGTGCCATTTGTCTCTCTGGCTGGAGTGGCGGAAGACACTTCGCTCCTTCAGTGGCAGGGATCTTAAGTCTGTCCATGGTCGCCCATGGCTTCACTGGGCCATTGCAAGCGGAGATAGGTTCTCCATTAAGCAAGTTTACCATTCCGTGTTGCCTTCCGGGATGAACTGGTTTTCCACTGATTGTATGTGGGGTAAGGGGCCTGTTTCAAGGGACAAAGCTTTGGCATGGCTAGTGGCTCTGGATCATGTTCAAACCCAGACTAATGTCAGGAAACAGGGGCTTCAATTTCTCAGCATGTGTGTTCTTTGCGAGAAGGCAGAAGAGGGCACGACTCACCTATTTGTGTTTTGCTCGATCATTCTAGACCTATTTTTTCAAACTTGGGGTGCACCGTCTCTTCAAATTTGTTTGAGTTTCGTTATTCGGGACCTCTTGCTTGGTCCCATGATTTTACGACACAAAAATAAAGGGAGATTATTGTAGCAGGTATGGTTGTTTTTAGCATGGTGGGTGATCTGGACAGAAAGAAATGGCAACTTCTTTGGGGGCATTAAATTCGATTTTGGAAGGCTTCGCCTGCGGGTTATGTCTGATGTGAATCTGGCTATTCAATTATATAGTAGAGACGGGGGTTTGATCAGCTTGTACTCTGAACTGTGCACTGTCACCATCTAGATTGTGGCTGTCTTACTCCTATGTTCTTCTCTCATTCAATATTTTATTGGATGTATTTTGGTGTGTGTGTATATATATATATATATATATATATATATATATATATATATA
Organism: Nuphar pumila; assembly: GCF_984573655.1. Classification (NCBI taxonomy): domain Eukaryota; kingdom Viridiplantae; phylum Streptophyta; class Magnoliopsida; order Nymphaeales; family Nymphaeaceae; genus Nuphar; species Nuphar pumila. The sequence goes on along the minus strand of NC_143264.1, from coordinate 81,442,292 downwards.
TATATATATATATATATATATATATATATATATATATATATATATATATATATATATATATATATCACTTAAGTTGATAGCTTACAAGTTAGGTAATGCATTTGAAAGATTTTGTGATGGGCATAAATTGTATCTGGATTTTCATCTTTGTGAGCCTGCAAGGGAAAAAGAGTTTTGCTGAGGCTTTTATCCAAACAGGCACAATCGATGTTAATGCGATGACTATCACGACCTTGTTCTCATAAATCAAAAAATTAGGCAGAGGCACCAAACAACAATTTTTTTTTTCAAGAGCCTGCTTCAGATCTTGTTAGTAACTGTTCTGGGAAGAAATGGGCCAAAAACAAACTTGTTAAGAGAGAGTGGATCCTGTCAACAGAGGGGTGGGGTTTGTGGTTGTAAACGCTGGGTGAGTTACTGCCAAAGTTCCAAACTATTAGAACCAAGTCGACCTCACTAATCATTTGCTTAAGCACGATTAAGGCCTTTGAATGGAAAACCCTTACAGAAACAGAAGTTTAGGAATGAACCTTTTGTTCCAGAGCTTCTGAAAGACCCACATGGAACTGATAAGGAAGAATCACTTATGTCCCAACAATCATAATCATTACTGGTTGTAATTTACAAATTGTATGTTCCATTAGAAACCATTGTGATGTGACTGCACTTAAACAGTCTCTTGTTTGACAGAGTGTTTCACTACAATGATGATGAGATATGGGCCAGTCATGGAACTATTCTTTTAATATATATATATATATATATATATATATATGACGCTTGAATGGACAATTTTCAATCAGAGTACCACTCTCCCTTAAATATATTGGGAGTTATTTTATTTGGTTTGCAAGGTCATGTGAATTTCATTAATGCTGACATTACATGGTGTTAACTTCTGTAACAAATACCACTGATATTGTGATATTTTCAAAGGCAAAAAAAATGTTTTTAATTAAAATGGCTCGAGGCCGACCTCCACTGGATCAGGCGCTATTAGCGAAGCAGGTTATATGTCCCCCCCCGAACAGGGCAGTTAGCTACATCTCATGTTCGGGGGTCCCAAAGAGCACCACGTATGTAAGCATGTGCGTCTCGTATCCCCATGTTTGTCAGCATTAATTAGTGTTGGAGTTTGATGCGATTGCAAAGACTTAAGTACCCTCTCCTCCATTGGTGCCAAAAAAAATGACGATTCTTGAAAATGAGTGGTTGTAAAGACTTAAGTGCCCTGAAGATGATTATTTAACACCCAGTCTCTGCACTGCAGGATTATCTGAGAAAGAAAACTCCCCTGGAAGAGGCCATGAACATCAACCTCTCACACTCTCTCTCCCTTCTATTGTTGCTTCTATGCACATCCAACAGAAGATCTTACATTGCTCCATTAAGCACCGGCTGACCTGCACATTGACTGTTGTAGAGCCTGATTCAGAGTTTTTACCCTTAAGGAGGAGGGTTTGGGGGCTCATCCCAGCGTGGGTAGTATCATTCAACTAAATGAGTTGTAGATCCTGATTCAGAGTTTTTACCCTTACAGAAGAGGGGTCTGGGGGCTTCTCCCAACGTGGGTAGCATCATTCAACTTGAAGAGTTGTGGAGTCTGATTCAAAGTTTTTACCCTTACAGAAAAGGGGGGTCTGAGGGCTCCTCCCAGCGTGGGTAGCATCATTCAACTTGAAGAGTTGTGGAGTCTGATTCAAAGTTTTTACCCTTAGAGAAAATGGGGGGTCTGAGGGCTCCTCCCAGCGTGGGTAGCATCATTCAACTTGAAGAGTTGTGGAGTCTGATTCAGAGTTTTTACCCTTACAGAAGGGGGGTCTGAAGGCTCCTCCCAGCGTGAGTAGCATCATTCAACTTGATGAGTTGTGGAGTCTGATTCAGAGTTTTTACCCTTATAGGAGGAGGGTTTGGGGGCTCCTCCCAATGTGGATAGCATCGTTCAACTTGATTTGTTGTGGAGCCTGATTCAGAGTTTTTGCCCTTACAGGAGAAGGGTTTGGGGGCTCCTCCCAACGTGGGTAGCATCGTTCAACTTGATTCGTTGTGGAGCCTGATTTAGAGTTTTTGCCCTTACAGGAGGGGGGTCCCCCCCCCCGGCACGGGTCTCGGGTGTCGTGGTCAAAAAATGCACACGGTGTCGTGGTGAGAAAGACATATGTTTGTTCCAAGCAAGGTTGGAAGAAATCAATGGAAAATCCAACAGGGAGCATGCCAGAATCAAGATGTGGATATCAAGCGAGAATGGTGTTGTGTAACTCAAATAACACAAAATAATAAGGGTCTGGTTTTTAGTTAAAATGAGGAATGAAATACAATAGAAATTGCTTAAAATTTACAGGAATAAACTAGACTCAATAACGAAGACACCATTTTTTACGGATTTGAAATATGACCTCCGGTTAAGGAGATATGACCCTGACAAGTTGGTCCTAATTCGGGTAGCGATTTAGAGCGATTTGTTTATTGAATAACATTATAAATCGCTATAGCGATTTGCGGAAGACACTACAAATCGCTATAGTGAGATTCAAAAACACTATAAATTGCTATAACGATTTGCGGAAGACACTACAAATCGCTATAGTGAGATTCAAAAACACTATAAATCGCTATAGCGATTTGCGGAAGACACTACAAATCGCTATAGTGAGATCCAAAAATACTATAAATCGCTATAGCGATTTGCGGAAGACACTACAAATCGCTGTTGAAAAGCCGGATAACACTATAAATCTTTGTGAGGCTTGTTGGAGACCCAAAATTACTACAAATCGCTGTAGGAAAGCCCGATAGCACTACAAATCGTTGTTGGAAGGCCCCAAAAAAATTTGGTTCGGAGGGCGTTTCCCCCCGAGCCCCCCACCAAGGGCGCCCCCCTCTGGACCCCCGCGCCGGGGGGGAGCCCCCGGACCCCCCTCCTGTAAGGGCAAAAACTCTAAATCAGGCTCCACAACGAATCAAGTTGAACGATGCTACCCACGCTAGGAGGAGCCCCCAAACCCTTTTCCTGTAAGGGCAAAAACTCTGAATCAGACTCCACAACTCTTCAAGTTGAACGATGCTACAGTCAGTGTGCAGGTCAGTCGGTGTTTGATGGAGCAATGTAGGATCGTCTATTGGATGTGCACAGAAGTAGAGAGAGAAGAGAGAGAGAGTGAGAGGGTTGATGTTCATGGCCTTCTCCAGGGAGAACTCTTTGCCTCCCTTGATTTCTTCTCTAGAGAGAGAGAGAGGGTTTTACAGTGTTTTATGGAGAAAGAAGAAGAAGACTTTGAAGAGTCAACATCATCCTCGACTTTCTGGATGGAGGACATGTTTGTCTTTTTTTTGAACGGAGAAAGAAGAAGAAGACTTTGAAGAGTCAACACCATCCTCGACTTTCTGGATGGAGGACATGTTTGTCCTTTTTTTGAACGGAGAAAGAAGAAGACTTTGAAGAGTCAACATCATCCTCGACTTTCTAGATGGAGGACATGTTTGTCCTTTTTTTGAACTGTTTGTTTTTTCTTTTTTGAATGAAGGGCATTTTTGTTATTTTCTCAAACCATCACTTTATGAGAAGAATAGCAAGAAAGGGTACTTAAGTCTTTGCAACAACACCAGAGTCCGATGCAAAGTTATGTCAACATACACGGGAATACAAGCCCCATGTGCTTGTATACGTGGTGCTCATTCAAAGCCCCGAACACAGACGTGGGATTCAGTGAATCATCGGGGGGAACATACACCACCCTCTCCGCTATTAGACTGGACACCTAATTTTGTCTTTCCCCATTTCTTCCTCGTTCTTCTCTTTCTTGTTCTTTTCTATGATCGGCTATTGCTTACTTTTCTAAAAAAAAAAAAACTTTTTACAAGTACACTGCAAAAAGAATAGTAGCTGCAGATGTTTTAATTCCTTAGTTTGAACATGTAGATGTATTTATCATAGTTTACTCAGTAAAAAATATATACTAAATTAAGTATTTTTTTATCCTCAAATGAGTTTGCTAGAGAAGCAAAAAAAATTAATAACTTATTTTGCACTAAAATTGATGATAAAATGTTAAAAGTATTTTGATTAAATTAATTCAATCAAAAGTATGTTCTTTTATAAATAAGCAATGGTAAACACATCTATAGGTTCAAATTAAGCAAAAAAAACACCTACAACTATTTTTTTCTTTTAAGGTGCTAACGGAAAGGGGTCCTGATGAAAGCATTCCTTTCAAAAGCCAATACAATACAAGAAAATTTGTTGATTTTTTCAAAATATTCTCTATACTAATTAAGATATCACATGTTTATCACAATATTGATCAATAAAAGCAATTTTATGTTATATCTATACAATTTATTTTTTATTAATACTTTTTTATGTCTTTTATATCTTTTATTTTTTATTTGTTAATATTTTCTTCATACCTTGGAAAGAAAACCCTAAGATTTTCAAAATATCATAAGATTTTCTTGAGAACAAAATTTGTGACATGATACATTATCAGCAGCACTCAATCATGCTCATTCTATCATAACCAAGGGATTTCAGTTCAAATCCCACGGTGATTATTCCCCAACTTGCTTATGAAAAAGAGTCATCATCATCCCAAACAATGCACCAGTGTAGGGTCCAAACTCATAGTTGACTCTCCATTACCAATCAACTTCTTCGACCACTATCGAACTTTACTGCCTGCATCAAGAGCACTAAGAGTTGCATTTCTTTGGTCGTCATTGTACCAACCATTACATTCATATGGAAAAAGAGATTGGAATCTTGCTCCTCTTTTTCAACAGACACGAATTGAAATGAAGACATCATTCATGTCTATACTAGCGACTGCATCGTAGACTACTGAGTCTTGCCCACTCAGGACCTTTATTTTCACATTTATGCATGAATGCTATATAAGTCAGAGTTGTGCTATCATTTTCCATGCTATCAATTTTGTTCATTTTTGTGTAATCCTCTAAGAGTAGGCTTGAACTTGCTGCATAAGGTTAGAAGCCTTAATCCAATAAAGGCCCAAGAGTAGTCATTACATTCATATTGAAAAAGAGATTGGAATCTTGCTCCTTTTCAACAGACAAGAACTGAAATGAAGACATTATTCATGTGCAAGGGGGGTTGGTGAAGTGGGGTGGGGCCTTGACTGCTGCTAGAAAGGCAGTCAAGGTTTGATTTTCATGGGTGTCACTCCTCAGCGCAAGCCGATGCGTAGCATAAGCCCTGGGGACAGGGGTTCTAGCCTCGGAGTTTTATGTTATCGGCACGACGACCATAAGTATGGCAGGCTGAGCCAGCGGGACCAGGTCTTTGTACTGAGAGTGGTTTCTTCAGGTTATAAATTCAAAAAAAAAGACATGATTCATGTCCATACTAGTGACTGCATCTTAGACTACTGAGTCTTGCCCACTCAGGACCTTTATTTTCACATTTATACATGAATGCCATATAAGTCAGAGTTGTGCTATCCTTTTCCATGCACTTTACTGTATCAATTTTGTTCATTTTTTGTGTAATCGTCCAAGAGTAGGCTTGAACTTGCTGCATGGAATTAGAAGCCTTATTCCAATAAGGCATTGCAATAGACTTGGCAGTCAGGGCCGAAACCAAGGGGGGTCGGGGAACCATGGAAATTTCAAAATATCATGAGATTTTGAGATTTTCTTCAAAACAAAATGTGTCACATTGATGCAGTATCAGAGCTCCAAATCATGCACATTCTATCATAACCAAGGGGTCTCAGGTTCAAATCTCATGGTGGTTATGTTGGGTATCTCAGTGGGTATGGCAATTGAGCATGAACCAGGTATGTTTGGAAGCATGTGTTAGGTGCACTATTTTTAAAGTGATAGTCGCCCCACTTAAGACCGAGTCCTTGGTGTAATGGGTATCCATGCAACTCCCCTCCCAGGATGCAATCAAGATTTTGCCTAATCATGAAGGTCGTCCCACGCCCTGCACTGGGTGAAATCAAGAAACTCGATACGAACCACCTTAAATAGCCCTTTGATAAATTTAAGTCGACCTTAAGCTAGGCTTAGATCCTAGGCTGAACTTAGTTAGAGCCTTGACTAAGTCAATGTTTGAACCCATTAGGAAGAGAGAGAGAGATAACTTGTAAGTAATGAAAAGAATGAGAGAGGACTGGGGTATATATAGGCTTCATCCTCAGCAGCCTCATAAAGGGGATCAAATGGCCAGCAATCAATGGCCAATGGCTACCGATCATAAAGGCCCAAATGGTTAAGAGAAAGGAGGTTATGGGTTGAGCTAAGTTAAAAGATAAAAAGCACAGTCAAAAGGCCAAAGATGACCCTGTTAGGATCAAATCTATCTAAAAAATGCATGAAATCAAAAGTCAATCATCTGTAATAAAGGAGTCATGCAGGAACGATGGATTGAGTTAACAAAAGCTCCAACTTCTTGGGTTAGTTGGGTCTTAGCTCAAAAACAGTTGGTCAAAGCTCTTAAATGGGTTAGTCAAAAGCTAATGAGGCTCGGTCTTGGTCTTGAAGATAAAATTGTCTCAAATACTGAAAAATATCATAAAAAGTCAAGATAAGTTCAAAGTTTAATTGATATGGCAGAATGAACCTTGCCCATAAATGCAACTCTCTATTATATAAACTCATGAGAAGTTTTCACAATCCATCAATGTGGAACTAAACTTTTAAATTTTTTGATAACCTACAAACTTAAGTAAATGTAGAAAAAAATAAACAATGTTATTACCCAACAATTTTGAGATAAAACCCCAACTGGTTAAGCTCCAACTTGCCTATCAAAAAGAGTTACCATCATCCCAAACAATGCGCCAGTGTAGGGTCCAAACTCATAGTTGACTGTTCATAACCAATCAACTTCTTGGCCTACTATCAAACTTTACTGCCTGCATCAGCAGCACTAAGAGTTGCATTCCTTTGGACACCATCGTACCAATCATAGCGCTCATAGTGAACATGAGATTGGAACCTTTCTCCTTTTCTTTTCAACAACCAGGAATTGAAGTGAAGTGTCCATACTAGCGTATGCATCGTGGACTACCGAGTCTTGGCCACTTAGGACCTATCTTTTCACATTTATGCATGAGTCATGTAAGTTAGAGGCATTGCAATACACATGATAGTCAAAGGTGAAACCGGTGGGGCGGGGAGGCATGGAGGGGCCCAGGAAACACCCCACTGCACCAAAAATAATAATAAATAAATTATATGTAGGGTATGGACAATGACATAATGGGAGAGAGAGAGAGGGGGGGATTAATTCTCCAATACTTACCAATATTATTCTTTCACTTTGAGAGTGTCGTACATCTTATAATAGATAGTTTTATTATATAAAAGGGAATATCATCATCTTAATATTAGCGTATTTAAATTAATAGATACTACTGCCAATCTCTAACTTTGCGTATCCTATTCTATCTTCATGTTTCCTATCCCTACCCATTCAAATCAGCATTTCTTATTGCCTGTTACATCAATATAATTTCACAATAATCTTATTATTCCTTATTCTAAGGTTGGCCCTAAGTTATTTACACCCACCTGTTACTTTCGTGTTGGGCTTCCACTACCATATGCACTATCCAAAATAATTGTTTTCCTTTACAACTATGGCCGTCATGTCATTTTTCATCACAAACGCCAGCAAAGATCATGCACAAATTTTTCTTATGTAAGCCTTTTAATTAGGAAGCTTTTATTGGTGGTGCTTTTATTCATTGATTTTTCTTTATGCACTTCAGTTAAACGATGACGATGTTATTTTGGGTTACGGGTCCAACCCACAGTCTGACCCGGTTTGACACCTACTAGTGGGTCACATAAGTGGCCAAGTAATGGAGATAGTGGGTGGGAGTTACGTGAATGTGGAGAGACCACATTCACGTAACTGCCTAATCTCCCATTACAAATAAGGGGTTAGGAGCTACGAAGATGATGAGTATTCGTAGCATCTCCCTGCCCGAATTCTATTCCGCATTCAGACTTAGCGGAAAGGGTCCTGCTCACCATCGACCTAATGCCTGGGCTCATTGTGGGCGTCGACCGGCTGAGGAGAACGCCGAACTTCCTACACGGACAATGGCGAATTCAGGTACGCTCCCTGTCATGTTTTTTGTCGAGTATTCGTCAACATTGGGTTATGGGCCCACAATGCCACGCATTTCCGCTGTGTGTGGCTGTGTAGGCCGTTTCGACGATTTGGCGTCGATGGAGTCACCATGGGGCGACAACCACCGATTAGCTGTAGATTGTCGCCGTGGGGCGACAGTCTACACCGGCTATTGTTGCCGAAAAGGGCGACATCAAATTTCCCGGTTCAGGCAAACCTCATAAAAAAATAATCGTTTTATACCTGTGGCCGCTGGGCTGCAGGGAGTTTTTTGCTGTCGTTGGGATCATCGTCGGAGCCGTCGCCTGATAATATGACCGGCAAATGTCGAAAGGGGTTTAAAAAACCCTTTTCTCTTTGTTTTCCATTTCAGTCATCGGGCAAGGGGCTTTTGCCGGAAAACTGCAGGTGACAGCGGCGGTCTTGCCGGCGCCACGGATTACCCACCCCATCGCCGGAGTAACCTGCAAAACCGGCGACAACAATAAAAAAAAATGTTTAACCCATACCTGTCGCCGGAGGGGTGGGTTCGCCGGGGTTCGCTGTGGGGCATTTTGCCGGCAAGGGCAGCCATTGGTCGGCGGCATCCTTGCTGATGTCGTCGGAGCTGCCACCGGACTGGTAGGCGTTGCCGGTCTTCTGCCATTGGACGGCGAAACTGTGAAGCGTCGCTGTGGGGCGACGTCTTCTGAAGAGGGGGTTGTCGCCGGACCGGCGTCACCGTGGGGTGACGCAGGTCTCCGGGGTCCGGCATCAGTCGCCGTGGAACCGAAAAGGGCGGAAACCCCTTTTCGGTTTCCCTGAAATTTCAAACAGAAACCCATCGGGTTTCTGTTTAATTTCATTCAGTGGATCGAATTGGGTCCAATAAGGACCCATTTTGAAATGGGTCTGATCCGGACCCATTAATAACCGGGTCGAACCCGGGTCCATGAGGGACCGGGTTGTACCTGGGGTCTGGTTTAGACCGGGTCCGGTTTGGACCGGGTCGAACCCGAGTCTGATTTTGGATCGGGTCCGATCCGGACCCATTAAGATCCGGGTCATACCTGGGGTCCGTTTAGGATCGGGTCATACCCGGGGTCCGTTTAGGACCGGGTCGTACCTGGGTCCGGTTTGGACCGGGTCCGACCCGGGGTCCGGTTTGGACCGGGTTGTATCCGGGGTCCGATTTGGACCGGGTCGTACCCGGGGTCCGGTTTGGACCGGGTCGTACCCAAGGTCCGGTTTGGATCGGGTCGAACCTGGGTCCATTTAGGACCGGGTCTAACCCGGTTCTGTTATGGACCGGGTCATACCCGGGGTCCATTTAGGACCGGGTCTAACCTGGTTTTGTTATCGATCGGGTCCGACCCGGGTCTGTTTTGGACCGGGTCTGACCCAGGTATGGTTCAGGCCGAGTTCGACCCGTATTAAGTATGGGTCGGGTCAGACCCGGAACCCATTTAAACTGGATCGGATCCATGTAATGCAGGATCCAAACACTATTTAGACTGAATCGGATCAGGAACCTGATCTGACCCCTTCCGGAACCGGTTCGGAGCGGTTTTTGACTGGTTCTTTCCAGTTTTTCACCGGTTCTGGGATGCTGAGACCCTGTTTTCATAAATATAAAGAAATACAGGGATTTTGGGGATTTTGGCATACGATCATAGGGTTTTATGAACTTTTGTTCATATTAAGTATCGATTCATAAGGTTTAGAACAGGTTCGGACCCTTAGATGACCGGTTCAAGGCGATTTCAGACCGATTCAGAGTGTTTTTAGACCGGTTCCTACTTGAGGACCCTGGGTTTTACCCATATGAGCATGCTTTTGTTATTTTTTCATGCTTTATAAAGTATTTATTTTGAATAATACATGACTTATGCATGTTAATTCATGTATTTTGCGTTGGTTAAGTTATGCATGATGATTTTAAGCATGAATTGTAACTAAATTTATGACAATTAGTTTATGCATTTTTGTTGAAGCATGAACTTATATTATGTCATGAATATACATGCATTAAAATGTGTGCATGGGCGTGCTCCATAATACGAATAGATTTTTCGGTAAAAGATTTGATTGACCGATTCATGTAATCACCAAAGTGATCTGAGTCGTGTTAATTAAGGATTCTTTGGACCATATTAAGATTCGTAATTATGATTGTGTGTGAATTTATGAAACATCGATTCTACCCAAAGGTAGGTCGTTGTGTTCCAAATTTATACAGGGTGTGATAGTAGATGTGAATTCCAGCCCATGAAGCATATTCATACCCAAAGGTACAGTGCTGAATTGCCTCTAGATTCATGATCTACTAGTTTCATCAACTGAAGTCAATTCCTTGAGAATTGAAGAGACGGAGCAACTATGAGTATTGTCGTTTTCACCAAAGTGGAACGATAATGACTCAACTAACCTTGTCTCAGAAAAGGTGAATAATAAGAGGTCTCATATTTACCTTTTCACTATAAATCTCGTATAGAGCGATTTATCCCCCACTTATATGAAGAATAGAACAACTGTTTTGAAGGTTGTCTATGACAAGTGTGAGCGCTCAAAATGATGTCTATGAGAAGTGGGAGTATTCGAATAATCTTAGCCTGTTGTTTTTTGCAATCTTGAGTGGCTTAAAATATTTGAGGTGTTATCTCTCACTGCAAGACAGTGGAGGAATTTCTGAAATCCATTGGTACAAAAATTATTAGTTTTATACGAGATTTTATCTCAGGCCATTTGGATAAGAAACTTCATTATGGGTCTTGGAATAGTGGACTCTATTGAGAGACCACTAAAGATCTTTTGTGATAATGAAGCAACTGTGTCCTTTTCAAATAACAACAAGAGCTCAACATCGTGTCGACACATGGAGTTAAAATATTTTGTTGTTAAAGAAAAGACTGAGAATCATCTGGTATGTATTGATACAATTGGGACGAAGGAAATGACTGCGGATCCCCTTACTAAAGGGCTAGCACCGGGATTGTATTCCCAACATGTAAAGGGGATGGGTCTTTTTTATTCCTTCTGATGTATGACAATACATTATGTGATCACATTTGTGTTTATGTTTTGATTGTCTAAGGTTTTGTGTTATTGTTGATTTTGCATAAAGAATCTCTCATATGGGTTAGAGAGAATAGCATAATAACAATATTAAAGGACCAATAGAATAGGTAAGAGACCAACCTATTCATAAAAGGTAATTTCTTTACATGCCTAAGCACTGAAGGTGAATTGTAGCGTTGTACAAGGAAATATGACATTTCATAAAGGGGTGTTCATATCCTTGACTCATACGATTCATCCTTGTGATAAAGGGTGGCATGTGAACCCACATAAAGAATTAAATCGAGATAACGGTATACACCTCGATTTAGTACACTTTTGGTGTCAATGGGTCAAGTGGGAGAATGTTGGACATTTTGGGTTACGTGTCCAACCCACAGTCTAACCCGGTTTGACACCTACTAGTGGGTCACGTAAGTGGCCAAGTAATGGAGATAGTGGGTGGGAGTTCCGTGAATGTGGAGAGACCACATTCACGTAACTGCCTAATCTCCCATTACAAATAAGGGGTTAGGAGCTACGAAGATGATGAGTATTCGTAGCATCTCTCTGCCCGAATTCTATTCCGCATTCAGACTTAGCGGAAAGGGTCCTGCTCACCGTCGACCTAAGGCCTGGGCTCATTGTGGGCGTCGACCGGCTGAGGAGAACGTTGAACTTCCTACACGGACAATGCCGAATTCAGGTACGCTCCCTGTCATGTTGTTTTTTGCAGGGTATTCGTGAACATTGGGGACCTTCAGCAAGTCGTCGTTCTTGCATCTCTGTAAAAGAAATTGCCATTACCATTGATTGTGAAGATTCCACTATTGACAATTGTTGAGCCACCAATGATTGGATAGCCTCCCAAAGTTTATTAATTATGTTGGTCTATAAGTGCACATCTTGCTTCTAATTGCTGGTTATAATGAGCCATTAAAATAGCTTTGATGCCACTCTTAGATTTTCAAGGGTTTGATAGAATAAAAAATAAGGCTTCATTTAAGTTCATGGCAAGAACACGAATAGAGAGGGAAGACGGTGATTCTCTGGCGGGAGCGGATGAATAGCCCCTGCCAGACCGGGTGAAGGGGGAAGCAGGGAGGAGAAGGAATGGAAGGGGTTGAAACAGTGAATGGAGTCATGAAAGAAGTGAGTAGGGGAGCTTCGTGGGCCAATGTAGTGGCCAGAGGTAACAACCCTCTCACGCAGACTCTGGAGGTGCATCAGAGCAATCACAGGCCAAAAATTAGAATCCCAGCAGGTAGATATAATCAGCTTGTCGAACCTATGAGCCTCACAGTGCTAGCGGGCTTTCTAGAGAGCCTTGTGTTGGACATTCGGATTGGGTCCAACCTAGAGTGACCCGGTTTGACACAAGCCACACTTAATGAAAAACATAAGTGGAGAGGGGGTTACATGAATGTTAATGGTTCACAAGCATGAATGCATGCATGTAACACCTACTCTTTCTCCCCTATATAAAGAGAGGCATGGTTGCTGATGAGTGCAACCAAGGAGCTCTCTCTCATTTAGGTTAAGGGTCCTGCTAACCTTTCGACCTAACGGCTTGGGTCATCGTGGGTGTCGATTGGCTGTAAAGAACGTCGAGCACCCACATCTACGCAAGCTTCATCTGGATTGACTATGGCGGCTTCCGGTATGTTTTCATACTCCATGATGGTTTTAGTCGACAATGGGTTATGGGCCCACACCTTGCTTTCGTTGTGTGTGTGGGTGCACAGGCATACTTTGCCGACGAGCAGGGTCTCTAAAATCTGGTTTCAGTCAGGTTTTCAGAGCTTGCATAGAGCCATGTCCAACACCAATGAAAGATCAATCTTTGAGTCTTTGTCGGCCATTGCAGGGAAGGACGATAAAGAGCAACAAAAAAGTAAGATAATAACAAAATAAATAGAGCTTTCACAACTAAGGCTTTGATACCATGTCACAAAATATAAAAGAGTCACAAAGTGACTAGCAAATGCACAAGCACTCAACCAAAGAGCCACTAATGGGCAAAAATACAACAAGCCACTAAGTGGCAAAAAACACAAAGTGAGAGAGAGAGGGGTAAAAAATATAAATCTTCTTATTGAGAATAGCTTCCAAGAAGCTTAACAATACAATGAGGGCATGCCCCTTTATTTATACACAACATGGGACCCAAGGAGGGGCTCCCATAGAGTCGTTGGAGGGGACCAACAACTTTATGATGGGACCCCTCCAATGATGAAAATGAAAAAAGAAAAAAAGAAATGGAAAGATAAGAAAAGAAAAATATATTCCAAAGGAATATGCGTATTACATGAAAATAATTATTTTACCCCTAGTGGGTATTACAAAATAAATAAATATATATATAGGAAGTACAATACAATTTAACAATGCAGCATTATAAAAATCATATCATATCGCACGGTATAATACAATAACTCACAGTATTTAGAAACCATAGAAGATAAGTACCAAATTAAGCAAAAAGAATGACTACGGTATGGATGTAGAGTGCACGTGTAACACAGCATGAAGAATTTTACTCAGCCATCACATAATTCACTTATCAAATCATTTCTGAGGCAAGGCATCTTCTACATAAAAAGGAAAGGCAAACAACAAAAGAACAAAAAGACGACATTATCCACAGCAAGGTGAATTTTCACGATGAACTAGTCTGATTATGGTGATGAAGATAACAACCAATACTAAATTTGGAATAAGGCAATTCAATCAGAACTTCCCAATCGAAATAATGTAATTTGGAATAAACATGCATGCATGCATGTGCATACATACACACAGAATGAGACACGTCTCTCACACACAAAATGTACTGAGACATTCTAAAAGTACCAAGAATCAATTGAGACATACACACAGAAAAATCCAAAAAGCAAGATCCTTGCTCTGCAGAGAAAGTAACTCACCCCAAAGCCTAAGTAAATAAAGCATATGTGGAGAAAATCGGATAGGTTGCTTAGCGCTTTCCCAGTCTGTCTTATCTTCACACTCACAACTAATGACATGAATGGCTTCTTTGAGCAGAGAAGTGGTAGTAGCACCTTTCAGGGTCCTACCATCCTGAAGAAGGGTAGATGCCACAAAAACAGGGGACTGCCCAAACTTCTCCAACTTCTGCTCCAACACGTGAGCTGATTTGTCACTTTCAATGCCTACACAAATGCTCAGTTTAGTATGGTCCTCTTTCAAAATAAAAAAAACTAGGGATCATAGTCTAGTTATAATGAAAAAAATAAGACTCAAGGACCGGCATCTAATACGATCACCTTACAGTGGTCCAAATATTGGTGAAAACATTCATGGATGGAAAAAAAAGAGTGCATTATTCTACTTTCCTACTTTTCCAACATTTTTCCATATAAATGATTCAAGCACACAAAAGCTTGAATGCAATCAGAAAAAAGAAAATAAAAAACAGACACAAGATGAGAAATTGCTTAATGGATGACCTGCATTTATATTTGCCACTTTCAGATGAAAAAATGAGATTTGGTAGACAGAAAAAAAAGAGCAAGACTGACTCTATAGTCTATATATAAAAAGACAGTGTTGAGCATAATTTAATCAAAATAGAAGAACTCACCTTCAATTCCCTCCTTAATGGCCTCTAACTTCACCTTTGTTGCACCTGCATCACCTCTCAAGAAAGCCCTCTTTTTCTTCTCCTATTTGGCCTATGTAGCTTTTTTTTTCTTTCTTCCCAGGCTATATCCAAGCAGCACCATTTTGGCCAACAATTACAAGTCCTTGTAGGTGGCTTCTTTGTTTTGGGAGCATCATACACATAGAGTGTCAGTCTTCTGAAAATGCACCCGATGCCAACATAAATAGGATCTTGGATTCCATCCAGGCCTTTCATGCTGTTCTGCACCACAGCATTTAAGATCATTTGCTTGAGCCAAAAAATTCAAGAAAATAGAAAAATCAAAGGAGCGACTGAAATATTCATACTACGGATGCTTACATAAAAAACACAATGTTCCTATTAGCATATCGATCATGTCTGTCAATACCATCGAATCTCTGAGGAAACTGAACATAACAAATTTTATTTTCCAACAATGGGTCCATCATAAAACACATAGCCTCTCGAAGAGCCTTGTTGTTGTTGATGTAATGATCACAATCCAAGTTCAACATATAAGGTGCATTTGTGAGCACAGCGGAGACTCTAACCTATAAAACATATTGCCGGCAAATAGTCAAAACAAAGTTTTTTCTTTCTTTACTTGAGAACAAATAAAGCAACAGTGATTTAGCAGGGCATTCATTGCACCAGCCTTCTTGTGGTGATTAAACCCAGGTCTTTTTCCCTAGAGACATACAGAAGACGTGGCAATTCATTCCCTTCTGTATCTTGCCCCCCACTTTCGCCTAGAAAAACCTGCATTTCTCCATGTCAAAAGAGAAATAAGAGATGGATTACAAAAACTGTTTTTTCCTAGACCGTTAAATGCACACCTGAATCATTCCAGGGTGATCTCGAACATTGTTTCCAGGCCAAGGAGTTCCATCCTGCATTGTCCATCCTTTCTCAGGAACCATCTGAGCTTTTGCAATTAAAGCATTGATCCGGACCTTGAATTCCTCATACTCTATGTTTATCCAATTGTGAATTGACAATTCAGTTATCCAGACTAAAAAGGAAAAAGTAATGCTATGTCTGCAAAAGATTATTCTACCATGCCTTCATAGCCCTTCGTTCCTTAACAAATGATGCCAAGACCTTGTCCTTTAGATAATCAATTTTCTGTGCAAAATACCACTCTGATTCCTGGGGCTCAATGTTGAATTTTTTGCAGAGAGGGACCCATTTCATTGCAAACTCCGATATCTCTGATAATGCTTCAAATGTCTGCATTGCAACGCCATCATCAGAAACATAGCAGGATCCTTTGTCCAGAGGATAGTCCACAGCAAGAATGGACAGAACAATGTGTGTTGTGACAAGAGGTGGCTCCTTTAAAGGATCCACAGTACTCATAAACAAGTCCACTGCTGAAAGCTGGGAAGGCTGACTTTCTTTCTCGTATGTGAAGGGGAAATAGTTAGATGAGTATCCAACTTCACCAGACAAACAACAGAAAAATACAGTTGCATTGTGCAACACTCACCTTAAAGAGAGCCTATCCAGATAAGTTTCCCTATCAATTGGAAGCCACTTTGGGAACTGATCAAGAATCCAAGAGATGGCAAACCAGATATCACACATGATTGATATCAGCCACAATGCATAAGCATCTAGCACTGGATGTGTAACTCGATAATGAAAAAAGAACCCAACAACTACAAGCCGAATTATGATAATCATCCTGTAACCAGCAGTATGTATATGAGGGCGCCCCTCCTTTTTCGGGGGAAGGAAATATGAGCCCGACTTTGGTCCAAAAACTAATTAAGGCACAATAACTTTTCAAAGTGAAATATTAGAAAAATAGAAGTTTCACGGGTCGGGTGTGGTTTTTGACATCTGAACACATACCCAGATCTGGTCTCATCTAGATCCACTCCTATCAAATTCATACCTGGATCCAGTGCCGTTACTTCATACTCGGATATGGATCTGGATCCACCAGATCCGACACCCCTTCACAGCCACCTGTGTGATATTCAGTTGTGTTTTCTTTTTTTTTTTTCACTACACCAGCACAGGGCTCTAGGTCCAAAATGTGACCCGTCCAAAACCCGGTTCTCTCCAACTCCAACCATGGAAAACGGGCAGATCCGGACTATGGTCCAGATTACTTTGGTACAATCGGCTCAGCCCGAATCCGAAAAATCCGACCGGGGAGGACTACCCTGGCTTCTTTTGAGCGGTGCTCGGGATGCATCCATTCATCCTAAAATCAATAATATGTTGGGATATCACAGTCACAATATCCTAATTTATCCAAGTTTTCTGGATAGGGTTCTTTTCTTCGAAGCATACCCTTTTTAAGTCAACACGTACGCTTTAAACAGGCGCGGGAAACTCAACTCTCTCTCTCTCTCTCTCTCCCTTTTCCCCCAGAGGCTTCCTCCAGAAAAACCGAGAAAAATGCAGAGAAGGATGACGGACATGCGATTGAGTTGCCTGAGGCAGATCCGATCCCACGAGCAGAAGATCAATGCCGCCAACAGCCTCCTTTCTCGTTCCTTGGATTCCATCAAGCGGACTGCCGAGATCACCGTTCAAAGACAAGGCACGCCCTTTTCCTTCGTTCCCCCAAATCTAGGGTTTTTCTCTTCCCCCCCGCCTTTTTTCCTTATACTTGATCTGATATTCGGTTTAAATGGTGCGGTTTGCAGTTGAATCAGGGAAACTCAAAGAGTGCTTGAGACAATTGGAGGAAGACTTGGCGGAATCCGTCGCTGGTATTGTGATTATCGCTAAAAGATGAGCATCTCCCGATGATTTTTGGACGAAGGGATTTGGTTCAATTTTTATGTTATTGTCTCTCTTTTTTTCCGAGTTTGCAAGAAAAACTTGTGAGTTTTTCCTGAATCTCACTCTTTCTCCGGTTTAGAAACGCATGGTTCCTTTTGCAGTTTGTTTTGAACTAGTGAGTCGTCTTGGTAACTTACGATGTAAAAATTTCCTCCTCCTCGTGTTTGGATTAGGATCCGGTTTATCCTCTTTGTGTTCAAATTGTTATTGTAAAAAAATTTAGCGATCTACTAATTGGAAAGTTTTATTGCAAAAAAAAAGGAATCTTTCTCTAGCATTTTTAAGTTGACGGGTCGGCGGTTAGGGTTCGCAAGTTCCTAATCAGATGTTTTTGAAGTTTTGAAAGTCTTTGATTACCCCAAAAGGGTTTTCTGCAACAAAAAGTTGGGCATTTTCATGGTTTAATTTCTAATCTGGGTACTATACTGTTCCAACCTTTTCTTGCTAGACAACAATGCCAATATTGAGAAGTCGAGGCGCATCTCGAAATCCCTTTCTGCTACAAAGGCTCGGTGTCAGGAGCTCGAAAATGTTGTGGAGGATCAGAAGGCGAAGAAAAAAGAGTTCGAGGCGATATTGTCGCAACAATTTGACGGTATTGCCAAGACTTTCACATCGTTGAGTCGTATAAATCTTTCTGCTTGAGTATGTTAAACATCTTGGTCCCTGAACCCCACTTCTCTGCACTTCCACTAATTGGTAATTGGATCAGAGTCTGCATTTCCCCATGGGAAGGGCCGCACTTTCTAATGTGGGTTGTGAAAGCATCTACATTTGCTTGTGGGTAATATTGCAACACATTAACGAATCCCAATAGTATATCGACAATTAGTCGTGATCCCCATTCCAGTCATGCACAAGCATCTATTTGTTTCATTAACGCATGTGTTGGACTTGGATGCAATTAGTGCAAGAGTAAATTCTAATGCGCATACACACTGGTAGGGGTGTCAACTTGTCGGGTTTGGTTCGGACCCCGGTGGGACCAAACCCAGATCTGGTTTGAGATGCTAGTACCAGGTCCGGACTCGGGTCCAATTGAACCCATCATAGGAGAAACCATACCCAGAGCCTATAAGGATTACATGAACCAGACCTGGACCATACCCTGTAAAATAATATTTTTATTTTTCTTACATTGAAAAATAGGGATCTTAGTAGGAACTCAGGTCGGGCCCGGGTCTGATATGAAATTTCACAAACCATACCCAGCTTCGTATTTTAATGGGGCCCTTTGAATCAGACCCGGATTCTAATCGGACCTCCTTGTTTATCACCTGACCTTGACCGTATAGGGTTTGGTACGGGTCTGATCTGGGTCAAATCCGACCCATTGACACCCCTTCAGACAGGCACTCACAGATTCATGCATGTATACATGTTTGTTTGTGTATCCTGCACATAGTAGTCATGCGTTTTTGGTTGAGCTTTCTGTTTGCATTGACCATCCAGTGTACATAGGATGCCATGCACGTGGATACTTTAGTTAATACTATGAGGGGCTCATTGAATGAATTTTTGTGCACAGCTGATTGTTTTTTTTGTATTTTCTCTGCCAAAAGCCTTGACAGCATTAGAAGAAAAGAATAATGAGGATCACAATTATAGGAAAGGGCAAGAGGAGGTCATTTCATGGTACAAAAGGGTCCTTGGTATTAGAATTGAAGCTCACCATGGTAATAAAAAAGTTTCTTTTATGGTGTTTCTTTAGCTGTATGGTCCATAGATTTGAAGATACTTTGTTTTCATGTGATTCTCAAGGGATCAAGTTCATATTCAACAACATCGATCCAAAGGCTCCGGATAAGGAGTTTTCATTTACTATCAAATACAGCCAGGACTTCTACACATGTAAGTGGTAACACGTCGGTGCATGCTTGCTGTCTTCAAATGGGGTCATTGTCTCCCATTATTTGATAATATGTATATATATTTTATTTCATCCATTCATTTTGTATTTGCTATTTATATTTAACAGTATTGGATTCTGATCCTTGTCTGGAAGACACCAAGAAGTTGATTCATGAGCTTAACCAAACTAATGGTCTTTTCACATTTGTGAGGTTAATGAGGGAGAAGTTCCAGGCAGCTTCATTAGCAAGTATGGTTTATTAGATTTTGTATCATGCTTTTCGTGTTATTTCATGACAGCTTTTAAATCAACTTATGCATACATTTTTCTTTAATTTAACTGATCGTGACATGCTCAGTAAATACCAAAGAATATATTATGGCAGTTCAAGGCTTTGAGCTGTGAAATGAAATGTAGCTCTCTATGCAATTATATGGATCAGGATCTATGCTTCTAATTTTCTTTCTCAAAATTTGAAGCAACTCTAGTATAAAGGCTTGTCAATATTTTATATCCTTGAAAGTAACCATGACTTTTGTGTATTGACTATAACGTGGATCATACCTTGAGGAACCTGAACATGGAGCATGCTATGGGGCTGCAATTAAGTGTCCAACATTTTCTGGGAATTGAGGCTAAAGAGCTGCTTCATTGCATTACAGTTATGTCTGGCTTTGCGTTCTATACTAAAAAAATGATCCATGATCCATCTTATCTTTTAGTCTTAGAACACTTGTAAGATTCAATCTGAAGCTAGAATCTTCAGAAGATATGTTTTGACTGACCTGCTCCTAGTATACAGGTAAGTCATGCTAATAGCATTTTGAATGTCACAATAAGTCTCTGAATGTCTTTGCACCATCCTGAACTAAGCATGTGAAAGTTGGCATTTTTTCATTAGCCGCATTGCTTAATAAGGACTGGACTATTGCCAGCTATGTCACATGGGTGCGGGTGCGGGGGGTGCGGCACTTTCAAAAAACTTGGGTGCGGGGGTGTGGCAAAAATATAAAAAATTATATATATATATATATATAAAGTCCAAAAGTTGGACAGAAATGACCCTGGGTGTGTTGACTGCACCCAGGGTCAGGTTGGCCACATCGGGTGCGACGCGGTGCGGCACCTAGTTGGAGAGTCCCTGTGACATAGATTGCCAGCAAAGGATTTTTTTTTTTGGTCTCATATGCTCGTGTCAAGTACTCAAACACATTGACACATTTTACAAAACTTGTCTCATACAATAGAAAAGGCTAAGGAGTTGAATAGATATGGTCTTGGTCTTGATTACTGCTCATTGCGTGACAAACATTGTTGAAATTGTTATATTGAGAAGCGCTGTGATAATTCCCATGTATCCTCAAGAGAAAAGCATGTTATTTGTGTTCCTGATTTGTTCATCATATCTGTTGCAAATTTAAGTTTCGATAAATATGTTGGAGATACTGAGAAATAACAATGCATGGGGTTTTCCATGATTTTCCATTTATGTTCTCTCCCTCTCATTGTTTTGTGTTGTTTATTTCCCAGGAGATCTATCTGAACCTTGCTCTGCTCATGAAGAATCTGCTTCAGTTACTAGCTTGGCTCCTGCTTCCTCCTTTTCTATGGAGAGCAGCAACGGCTCTCTCCCTCATCAATCAGAGCATCAGTCATCTTCCAGATCAGGACTAAATAGTCCAGTCGACAATAAAAATCACCAATTAGCTTCAAATCAAGCAACTCCATTGTCCAGATCAGATTTGGCTGTTCGTCGGTCCTCCCGCCTCCGGGTATATCATCTCTAGATTTTGTTTTGCAAGAAGAGATCATTAAACTGTATGATAGATTTTTAGTGTTTATCTGTAGTTTGTGGGTCATATACATTGTTCACATGCTTGACTAAGCAGAACCTATTAGCTCTATTATTTATGTTAGTGCTTGATTTTCACTCTCCTGGTTTTTTGGTTTTCTAATAGATGAACTGTGCTTCCCTTCATGAATCAAACTTTAGCACTTTTGACAAGTCTGAATGGTCATGCAGGGAAAAAGTTAACTACAGTTGAGCTTCTGGATGGCATAGTATCACCTCATATCAATATTTACAGGTATACTAATCAATCAAGTTTTGTTTGTTACTTGTTATATGTTTTGCATTTAATTGATGTCTTCATGCCTAAAGATGAATATTGCTCAGAGGAATTATAGAAGTTATCTTCCATATCCTTTGGATGATCGTTTGAAAGCATATAGCGAAATGGTAATGTCCACCAAAGGTCTTGGACTCTAAATACACACAGATTATATCTGTTATGATACTAAATTGGAATAAATTATCACGCTACAACCTTGGTTTGCATAGATTCAATTAGTGAAGACTGGCATGCACTTTTGGGATAGGTTCAACATAGCCTCTTTACTATTTCCATATGTTTAAGGTTGAGTTTCTTATGTTGATTTGGGAAAAATTTTCAGCCATAGAAATTTTATGTTTGTTTTAGTCTGTTGCATTAAATGAATCATGCAAATTGTTTGATATGATTAGACCTATTGGAAAAGTTAATGACTATGTCAAAACATATGCATTGAAAGGTTATATATGGTGTTTAGTGATGCGAATTAGTACCACCATAGATAATAAATATCATGGCTTATATATATCACCAATATTGTTGATATTTTCAAAATATCATGATATTAAGTGATATTTAAAAAAAATCTTAATTTATATATTTTAAGCCATTTTTTGATTTTTTGTTTCCTTTTGCATTTTGAAAGCTTTTCAAAGTTATTTCCTTATATTTTTTTAAGAATACCTATTATTTTCTTATATTTTTTATTATTTTTCATATTTTTATATTTTAAAAACTCTCGAGATTTTCCAACTTTTGAAAATCTCTCCGAGAAATACCCTCACCGAGAGAATACCTTGAACGATATAGGTGACTATATATATATATATATATATTCAAAGCATGCATTATGTGTATGAAGTTGTTTTGGGTTGTGGTTTAGCATGGATGAAATTTTTGACATCACGGTTGACATGTTGGTTAAACCGGATCCCTTCTTAAGGGGGTGTTTTGATTGTGGGGATAAAATTATCTCCATATATAACTTTATCTGTGTCCTCAAAAAATGTAAGAAAAACCTCCTGTCAATGCAAAATGTGAAGAGGTTTTTCTTCCCTTTAATTGTACATATATAGGTGTATAATATGGTTGTATATGCATATAATACCCATTAGGGGTACCGTTATCATTTCACTTTGTGTAACAGGTTGTGCCCATTAGGGATACTTTAGTATTTTTACTTTTTACTTTTTTTCTTAAATCTTTTTATTTCTAACCAAGGACATAATGGTCCTTAGCCATTATAGCTGTGTTGGGGTGGTTCCCAAGGGCTCTACATGACCTCTCTTCTCTATATAAAGGGGAGTAGTCCCCTTCTTGTCGCATTCTTGTTTCAAGGCTCTCTTTAAAATACAAATACGTATTTTTTATGTTTTTGTGTTGCCCATTAGTGACATTATGCTTGTGTTTGTATCTTGACCTTAGTTGTCATAGGCGCTAGGCGGAGCCTAGGTGGTGAGCCCCTAAAAAGGCTTAGGTGGAGCCTAGGCGGTACCCCAAATAAAAAATTTGAAAAAAACATACAAACTATGCAAAGAAACTACTAAAATTAATAAGAAACATGTATAAAACATAAAATCAATCAACAATAAGCAATAGACAAATAATAACATGTAAGCAATTATATTATAACTTGCTCAAACAAATTAAGAATGAATTAACAATTGAATAAACAAACTATACAACTAACAATGTGAATGAACAATATACAAAAATATTAACAACAATAGAAATAATACAAGCAATAGACAAATAAGAAATGAATAATTAAATAGACAAACCATTATGCAACTGATAACGTACTCAATAAAATTAAAAATAAATGAGCAATTGAATAACCAAACCATACAACTAACAATGTGAATAAAGTTCAATAAACAATATACAAAAAATAAAATCATGTATATAAAAAAAATAACAGATAAGAAAAAACCTTGCAACTGATAACCTGCTCAATGCAATTGCGAAACTACAATTTGATCCATGATCCATGTATATTTTCCTGCGTTTTGCATTGAATATGCTTTAGTTGCATGATTAAGGATATTTTAAATTTGATCCATGATTGATTGTCTTGCATGTTTTGCATAAATTTAATTAATGCTTCTCTAAGCATGTGTTAATGAAAGATCTCTTATATTTTACTTCGACTCTTTGTGAGTTAATGGTGTGTATCTCCATTGTGAAGTTTCTTAGTCTAAACATTTCTTAATATTTATGGGATTTTAAACCTCTTCATATTTTTGTAAGTTGTTATCTCTTGAAAGGATAGGATTTCTTGAAATTGGTCCATAAGTGACTTTTTGATTGATTCTAAACTATTCCATAGTTCACCTCATTCATATATGCATTAGTTGTATGTTTAAATATCGCTTCTAAAAATGAAATAGTTGATAAATGTTTATCATAATTGCCATGTCTTGATCATTATTGAATGATTTGAATCATTATATTTTTCGCTGTGTAAAAATGTTTCGTTCTTAAAAGAAAATCTATCTATGAGAAATTTACTCTCCTTTGTGAGTTACTTATTGGTGTTTAAAAAATCCATGTCGCATGCCTTTTATGCATTAGTATTCTTTGAGATATTTTATGCATGCATCTTTCCTTTTGATAATATGTAATTATGTTCTCTTGTGAATTAAAAACTATGTTTTCTTAAAGTTATCTATTGAGGTCAGTATTTCTCTATGACTATTGTATTTGAAAAACTAATGTTTTTTTTTAATTAATGATTTTTTGTTTTTTGAAAATGTTAAAATTGTTTTATTTTTTTCTATTTGGCCATTCTCTCTCCATAATGTATAATTGATATAGTTTATTTTTGAAATCTTTTATGTTTTATGATGTGTATAGTTGAGATCTTTTGTTAGCCCTATTTACAGGTTCTCAAATATTGATGATATTGAAGATCCTAAAGATCCTTTGTATAATAAAGCATATGATTGAAGATTAAGAGCATCCTCTAAGGAAGCAATAAATGAAAGAACTTGATGAAGTCAATGAAGACATTTTATTTAATGGATTCTTTCTTTATAATTGCAAACTCACGGTGAGTCATCATAAGTTTGAGGAGGGGTGTTAAGATTACTCTATCATTTTTGTATATATATAATATATTTATTATAAAACTAAAGTTGACTTTACACTAGTTGTTGAGAACTCAACCCAACAACTAGATTTGTGTTGGGAACTAAGCCCAACAACTAGATTGAAAAGAAATCGTCATTCTGTATTTGCTGGACCCGACCCGCTTTGTATATTGGATCGGGTCCAGACCCAATCAATGTATAATGTAAATTATCATGTCATTAAGGGGTATTTCTGTACCCTAGTGTTTTTGTACTCAACTTATTAATATAATGAGAGGCGCAGCCACAGGCCACGATGCACTTTCTCTAGAATCTCTCTCTCCCTCTCTTTTCTCTCTCCCTCTCTTGACGATAGATCTCTGCAGAGACCAAGGGCTCCCTTCTAACATGGTATCAGAGCAGCGTGACGTCTAGGAGTGAAGAACTACCTCGTTTTCATCCCATCATCGTGAAAGTCGACAGGCGCGTGGAACTAACCAAGTCTGGGTGTGAGAAGCTAGATCACGGTGACAGATTCCCTGCTGTTCCGTGGGTTCTGAAGACATTTTCTGTTTCACGGTGATATATTCTTTGCTGTTTCGTATTTTCTGTTTCATCGTGGGTCACAGTGACAGATTCTCTGCTGTTCCGTGGGTTCTGAAGACATTTTCTGTTTCACGGTGATATATTCTTTGTTGTTTCGTATTTTCTGTTTCATCGTGGGTCACAGTGACAAATTCTCTGTTGTTTCATGGGTTTTCTTTTTTGAATCTATTTTCTGCTGATTCCATACACTTCTCTTTTGCTGATTTAATACATTCGTCTGTGCTATTTTTGTCTTCCTGTCTGCTGTGCACTATCACGTGAAGTTGATTCAACACGTGAACTGGTTCTCTTTACCTGCTTCCTAGGTTCTGAATCCTTCTTTTGCTGATTTAATACATTCGTCTCTGCTGTTTTTTGTCTTCCTGTCTGCTGTGCACTATCACGTGAAGTTGATTCAACACGTGAACTGGTTCTCTTTGCTTTTTTCTGTTAGCCGAGACTATCACGTGTACTGCCCTGTTAGTCGAGTCCAGTCACGTGTTTTTTGACCAAACATGTGGAGCTGATTAGTCGAGCCCTCTATTTTGTCTCTCATACCTAAGTGCCAGTTCAGGTTTTCTCTCAAATGAACTTCACTCATGCGCAGTCATGCTTGTCCTCAAGCTTTCTCGGTCAACTAGTCTCTGAAAAACTGAATAACTCAAATTTCTTAACCTGGAAAAGGCAGATCATCCCATTTATAAAGAGTCAAGACCTCTCTGGTCATCTGGATGGATCGATTCCTCCGCCTCTAGAATTCATTTCACAGGAAAAAGTGGACGATAAAGGAGAACAGTCTATTGTGCTTCGCAAGAATCCAGAATATGTTGCCTGGATGAAGAGGGATCAATCGCTAGTGGCATACATCACTTCAACTCTCTCACAGGAGGTCCTTGTTGTTCGGCCAAGGAGCTGTGGGATAAGCTAGTTCAAACATATTCACAAATTTCTGAGGCAAGAATTATGTTTCTTAAGCGAGAGTTTCAAATGCTGAGGAAAGATTCCATGTCTATTATGGAATATCTAAACAAAATGAAAGGCATCACAGACCAGCTGGCTATTGTTGGGTGTCTTGTCGGTGAAAAAGATAAGGTGCAACAAACCTTGAGTGGATTGGGGCCAAAATATCATGATATGACGACAACATTACTATGTTTATCAGGACTTCCAAAGTTTGAAGACCTTCGTACGAAATTATTGCAATATGAAATGACTCTGAAAGGACCTTCTGAAGATTCTCATGGACATTCAGGATCTCAAGATGTTCTAGCTACAGGAATGAGTTATGGTCAAGGACGAGGAAGTTCTTTTCGAGGAAAGGGAAGTCGAGGGAGAAATACCTACGGTGGTCGTGGTATACTTCCAACACCCAATATACAAGGACAGAGACCCATCCCCACATGTTTTCTATGCAACAAGAAAGGGCACATTAAAGCAAATTGTTGGTTTAATCCTCAAAACAAAGGAAAAGCTCTACAAGCAGAGGCTAAGAAGGATGGAGAAGTAAAGGACTTGCTGTTAGCAGCCTTGGCAGGATTGAATATGAAGCAAAATGACAAAGGCATTTGGTATGTTGACTTCGGAGCAGCTACTCATGTCACGGGTGATGCAGGTAAACTCTTGACTCTTACACCTTATGTTGGTAAAAATAGCATAATCACGAGAGATGGATCTCATCACTCAATCTCACATACTGGAAATGTCATTATCATGTCAAAGTCCTCTCTTAAACTTCCAAGTGTCATTCATGCACCTAATATTCAAAAGAACATTGTTTCTGTCTCAAAACCCGTTGATGATGTTAATGCTTCAGTTGAATTTACTCCCTCTTTTGTTTATGTCAAGGATCTTTGCACGAGGAAGACATTCGCTGAAGGAAAACGATGGGGCAACATGTACATCTTTCAAGAAGATCCTTCTTCCATTCATTCTGATTATTCACCCTCGAAGCCTCACCAACGTCAATTTTTTTATTCTGATTTTATATTCACTGTTTCTAAATGTAATAAGCCAAGACTTTGGCATAGTCGTCTTGGCCATTGTGGTCGTCATTTTATTGAAAAACTTGTCTTGAATAATCTCATTCCTAAGTCCAGTCTGAATATCAGAGGTCGTTGATACAAAGTGTTCTAGTTGTCATTTATGTAAGAGTCATATTTTACCATTCGCTTCCATTAATAAAAGAGCTTCAAGGCCATTTGAGGTCATTTGTTCGGATGTCTGGGGTCCTGCCCCAATTACTTCTCTTTCTGGCAGCAAATACTATCTTATATTCATTGATAGTTACTCGCGCTATACTTGGATATTTTTTATGAAGCATAAATCAGAAGTCTTTGGATTGTTCCAGAGATTTCATTCCTTTGTTCAAAATCATTTCTCTACCAACATTCTCAATTTCCAGTGTGATGGAGGAGGTGAATTCTCCTCGAGTGACTTTGTTAGTTTCCTTCAACATAATGGGATAAAAAGAAGAGTGTCTTGCCCGCATACACCTCAACAAAATGAGATTGCTGAGAGGAAGCATCGACATATTGTTGAGACTGCAATGAGCATGATGTACGGGAGCAATCTCCCTGTATCATTATGGACTGAGGCTTTTCATTCTACAGTCCATGTGATAAACCGGCTGCCCATGAGTATCTTAGAGAATAAGTCACTATATTTTTCTCTATTCGGCACTCAACCTGATTATCATGAATTACGAGTGTTTGGGTCTGTTTGCTATGTTCACATTGACAGCTCACTAAGGCACAAGTTCCAAGATAAAGCCTTAAAATGCAGGTTTATAGGATATGTAGAAGACTACAAAGGGTACAGGTGTTATGATCCCCTGAGTAAGCGTGTCAAAATATCAAGGAATGTAGTTTTCGATGAAATGAATTTTGATGATCAGAATGCTAGATCAACTCTTCATGCTGATAACTCAAGTCCCAACGTTGAGATATACTACCCATGGTTAAGTTCAGAACTCTTTTCCAATAGTAAAATAGACTGTCCAGCAAATTGCAGTCAGAAGGAGACACATGAGACATCAACCAATGAAACTCAAATGGAAGAGACTGTTTCACATGACTTTGAGCCAACAAGGTATAAGGGTGTTGTGTACACCCGGCGAGAGAAAGAGCCCTCATCCATTTCTTGTACAAGTACAGAACCATCTGATCCAGCTTCACAGATGACAGATATCAGACGATCCTCACGGATTCGACATCCGCTTGATAGATGGGTAAGTTATAAAAAAATTTCATTGGATTTTCAGTTGTTCTTGACATTCATAAGTAAAGAGGATGAGCCCTTCATGTTCTATCAAGCTGCGAGCTCTAGAAGATGGGTAGAAGCAATGAATGAAGAAATGGAAGCCTTACATGAATATGGGACATGGGAGATTGTGCCTAGACCACTAAACAGAAATGTTGTTGTGTCAAAATAGGTGTACAAGATAAAGTATAAGCCAGATGAGAGCATCGAAAGGTACAAGGCTAGACTTGTAGCCAAAGGATTCACACAAGAAGAAGGACAAGACTTCGATGAAACTTTTAGTCCTGTAGTTAAAATGGGGACCATTCGCATTGTGTTGAGTCTAGCCATTGAGCATGGATGGACATTGAGCCAGCTGGATGTAAAGAATGCATTTCTGCACGGGGATTTAAAAGAGGAGGTCTACATGGAACAACCCGCTGGATATGCAGAACGAGACGCCAAAAAATATGTATGTAAGTTAAAGAGAGCACTCTATGGTTTGAAACAAGCTTCTCGTTCCTGGTTCGGCAACTTTTCTCTAGAAATACAAAAGCATGGCTTCTCTCGGTCCCTTCTAGATCACTCATTATTTATTCACAATGAACAAGGTGTCACTACTCTTCTATTGATATATGTAGATGACATCATCATCACAGGGAACTGTAAAAGTCACATTGAGCGGGTGAAGAGGTTGTTAAATCAGAGATTCAAGATGAAAGATTTGGGAGAGCTGTAATATTTCTTGGGGTAGAAGTTGATAAAAGAGGTGATTCACTCACTCTTACTCAACACAAATACACGTTGGACATTCTCAGCAGAGCGAGCATGACAGATTGTAAGCCGTTAACAACTCCAAGTGTCATCCATCAGAAACTGAGTTCAAAGGAAGGAGATATATATATGGAGATCCCACTAAGTATCGCAGCTTAGTTGGCATGTTGCAATACCTAACTTTCACTAGGCATGATATAGTATACTCGGTTAATCAGGTATCTCAGTTTATGCTTGAACCTCATATGTCACATATGGAGGCAGTCAAACGCATACTTCGTTACCTGAATGGTACAGTTGGTGATGGGCTGGTGTACAAGAAAAGAGAATTAGATCCAGGCGGGAGGCTTGAGATTGTCATTTATGCTGATGCTGATTGGGCAGGTGATCCAGATGAACGACGATCAGTATCCGGTTATTGCAGTTTCATTGGACCAAACTTGGTATCCTGGAGCAGTAGAAAGCAAAAGGCGGTTGCTAGGTCAAGTACTGAGGCTGAATACAGATCGATGACTGCTGCTACGACTGAGGCTACATGGATAAGACATCTCCTGACAGAAATGAGAGAACCAATTGCTCAGTCACTGCTACTGTGTGACAATCAAAGTGCCATCAACATGTCCTTCAATCCCATCCACCATAGTCGAGCAAAGCATATTGAAATAGATCAACACTTTATTAGGAAGAAGGTTGAAGATAAAGAGATTGAGCCCATGTATGTGTCAACTGAAGAACAAGTTGCTGACATTCTTACTAAAGGGTTGACTAAGGACAGATTTTGGTTTCTGAAGGGCAAGTTGTGCATGATTCAGGTGTTAAAATGTAAACTGTAATATATATATATATATTATTTAATATTATTATATTTTATTTTATTATTTTATTTTTCTATTTTTCTTTATTTTCTTTTTTAACATCTAGTTCAATAAAAACTAGATATTTGATCCAGTCTAGTTCCTGTTGGAACTTGACTGTGCAAATAGCTGTTGGACTGTAGTCCAACAGCTATAATAAATGTTGTTGGACTATAGTCCAACAGCTATAATAATAAATGTTGTTGGACTGTAGTCCAACAACTATATTAAGAGACGTTGGAATCCAACGTCTCTTTTGGAGAGCTCAAAATGAGCTCTCCTCTCTCCCACTTTTTTGTATATATAGGGGCGAACCCCTTCAATGTAAATCACCATGCTTCTTAAGCATTTTGTTCATGAATAAAGTATTATTTATTTTTCAAGTGTTCTTCCTTTTATACCTTTCCAAGGGTCATGCTTGTAGTGTCTCCAATAGACACTTGTTTGTGAGTTATTTGTGCATTTGTTGAAGACCATCATTTCATTACATGGTATCAAAGCTACGAAATCCTTAGATCTTGAAGTGCTTCCGCCTCGATTTCCGTGCCACATTTACAAAAGGTGTTTCATCACCTTGTTCTTGGCTCAAGAAGATTTGTTTGAAGAAAGGCGAACTTGTGCTAAAAATTTTTTGGTTTTGTATCCTCTCTTATTCTTTTGTCTACTCTTTTTCTTTTCTTTTTATTTTTCTCTCTCTCTCCTCCTATTTATTTCTCTCTTACCCTTGTAAAAGATGGATGACAATGATAAGATCACCATCATTCCTATGAAGCTAAATGATACTAACTATGTAATGTGGGCTTCGATTATGAAGCACCACCTTTGGGGAAAAGGTTTATGGGGGTATAGTGGATGGTTCCGATTTGGAACCTAAACTATCTCTTACCAAGAAAGAGGGTGATAAAGAGGTTCCTCTAACGGAAGAAGAGAAGAGTAAGGCGTTAGCCACTTATGAAAAGAAATGGAAAGAATGGAGGATAGGGCATGCAAAAATTATGTCATGGCTCATCAATAGCATAGACATTAAAAAATGCTCTAGTCTAGCTAAGTTTGAGCATGCCGATAAGGCTTGGGAATACCTCAAAAACATGTATTCCCTTAAAGATATTGCACATGTATGCAATTTACAAGATAAAGTTCAGACAATGACTCAAAAAGATAAAACTATTCGAGAATATTATAATGAGTTGTCCGAACTTTGGGAAGAGTTGGCTCTTCTTGAGCCCAAATGACATTGTGCCGAAGACATCGAGTTTCGCCAAAAGCAACTCGATATGGAACATTTCTATCAATTTGTGAATAGTCTAAGGCCGGAGTTTGAATCCACCAAATCGGCCCTTTTACATCGTGGAAAAATTCCTTCTATTGTTGATACTATAGAAGAGCTCACTATGGAGGAAAATAGACTTAGAAAAAGTACTCCAAAAGTTGATGATGACTCCGTTTTAGCTGTATCTAGACCGGGGAATCATACTCGTACTTACAAGCCACCTCATTTTGGAAGGCAAAACGGCGACTTTGATAAAAGAAAAGTTATTTGTTATCATTGTCATGAACCGGGGCACTATAGGCCTCAATGTCCAAAGTTAAAAAGAAGAGAAGAAAAAACAGTTGCATCTGTTGAATCTGAGTCAAAAGATCAAGATGCACCTGTGTCTATGGCTCAACTGATGGAAATCCTTCAACCTCTTCTCAAAAGGGTATCCTCCTCAACCGAAGCCTCAACTGGAGCGGCAATTGCATCTTTCTCCGGTCCAGGTAACTTTCCTTGGCTTTTAGATTCTGGTGCTTCTTTTCATATGACCCAAAATGTTAATAGTCTATCCGAATGTCTTAAAAATAACTCAAGTGTGTCAAAGGTTTTTACAGCTGATGGCACATCTCTCGAAGTAAAAGGAATATGATGTTTTGAAAATCTTCAAAAATCCAAAAGATTTTTTATCCCATAAGTTAGATATATCCCTAAACTTAATTTGAATCTCTTATCTATCTCGCAAATATCTGATTATGGATGTAATATCTCCTTCTCTTCTCATGGTTGTTGGGTACAGGATCGCCAATCAGGGAAGCTGATTGGGGAAGGCCATAGAGAAGGAGGACTTTATTACATGAACTTTTTGGAATTACCCAAGAATGCATTTTGTTATAATATTCAGAAATTAGAATTGGATTTATGACACAAAAGGCTTGGCTATCCTCATATGTCTAAAATTCAATATTTTCCAAGTTTGGAAAAATTTTGTAATTCTGAAAATTTTTCTTGTAAAGACTGCATTCTTGGCAAAATGAAAAGGTTACCATTTCTTAGTAGAACTTTTGTTTCCTCACGACCACTTGAGTTAATACATTCGGATGTTTGGGGCCCCGCACCAGTTATTTCCAAAGGTGGTTATACATATTATGTCATTTTTGTTGATGACTTTTCTAGACATACTTGGATTTATTTTCTTAAACATAAATCTGATGTCTTTGCTAACTTCCAAATATTTCATAAAATGGTTAAAAATAAGTTTCAAAATGATATTTCTATTTTTCGCACTGATTCAGGGAGAGAATTTATGTCCAACGAATTCAAAGACTATCTCAATTTACATGGTATTACACATCAAAGATCATGTCCACACACTCCACAACAGAATGGCCTAGCCGAACGCAAACATCGGCACATTATGGAAACTACTAGGACATTGCTAATTGCAAATCAACTTCCAAAAAGTTTTTGGGCTGAAGCGGTCCTAACTGCCACCTACCTCATTAATAGGATGCCATCTTCCTCATTAAAGAATACCACTCCAATAGAAAAGCTTGTTAACTTAACTCCAGATTATTCTAGATTAAGAGTCTTTGGATGCAAATGTTTTGTTTTCACCAACAGAAATGACAAACTCTCTCCTCGTGCAATCCCATGTGCCTTTTTAGGATATGCTGATAATAAAAAAGGCTACAGGTGTTTCGATTTTCAAAATGACAAATTATATGTGTCAAGAAATGTATCTTTTTTGGAAAAAGAAAGCTTCTTTGAATTTGAAAAATCCAAGGATGTCACTGAATACTCGTTTTTAATTGATCCAACTTCAAAATCCAATGAATGTGATGTTGGATGTGACCTTGACAATGATCAAAGTCCTATTGTTGTTGAAAATGATGATAATGAAGAACAAATCCATAGGGATGTTAGTCTACAATATTCAAGACGTAGAGAGCAAAATCTTCCATGTGCATTACAAAAATACTCTGAAGTCTCACCTAGAAGAATGTCTAGAATCTCTAAACCTCCAAAAAAATTTGTGTCTTATGAATCTTTTTCACCCACGTATAGGGCCGCCATTACATTAATACATTCATATGTTGAACCATCATCCTATTCTCAAGCAAAAAATCATATAGAATGGATAGAAGCCATGAAAATAGAATTGGATGCACTAGAAAAGGTCAATACTTGGACGATACAAGATATTCCTCCGGGTAAGAAACCTATAGGTTGTAGGTGGGTATACAAAGTCAAAACCAAAAGTGATGGGACCCTGGAAAGATATAAGGCTCGTTTAGTAGCAAAAGGATATGCCCAAGAGTATGACATCGATTATGAAGAAACATTTGCTCCTGTGGCTCGTATGACCACTGTTAGAACTTTAATAGCCTTGGCCTCCATTAGAACATGGTCTATCTTTCAATTAGATGCCAAAAATGCTTTCCTGAATGAGAATCTCGTTGAAGAAGTATACATGGAAGCCTCACCTGGTATTAGTATCCCTAAGGGTAAAGCTCTTCGTCTAGAAAAAGCTTTTTATGGTCTTAAACAGGCTCCAAAAGCCTGGTATGACCGATTTAATCATGTTATGCTTGATATTGGTTTTCAACCTTGTTTAACTGACACTGCTTTGTTTGTTAAGAAATCTGATGCAGGCATCATTATTCTTCTTCTCTATGTGGACGATATGATCATCACCGGAGGCGACAAACAGGGAGTTGCAAATATCAAATCTCTTCTTAAAACTCACTTTGAAATGACTGACTTAGGTTTATTAAGATATTTTTTAGGCATTGAAGTTGCTTATTCCCCTCGGGGGTATTTGATATCTCAATCTAAATTTGCTCTTGATATCGTTTCCATGTCTGGAATTACAGATGATAAGAAAATAGACACTCCAGAAGTTGTCAATGTTAAAATGAAAATTGATGATGGAGAACTTCTTGATGATCCTACTCCTTATAGACAGCTTGTTGGAGCTCTTTCTTATCTTTCCATTACTAGGCCAGATATAACTCATGTGGTTCATACAGTCAGTCAGTTTCAACATGCTCCCACCTCCGTGCACATGGGAGCGATTTTGCGTATTATTAGATACTTAAAATCCTCCCTTTCACGAGGACTCTTCTTGTCTGCTTCATCTTCATTAAATTTAATTGCATATACTGATGCTGACTGGGGAGGTGATCCCAATAATAGACACTCAACTACTGGTTTTTGTGTGTTCCTAGGTGAAACCTTAATTTCGTGGAGGTGTAAGAAGCAGCAGAAAGTCTCTCTTTCCTCCACCGAAGCTGAATACAGAGCCATGACAACCACCACTATGGAGGTTGTTTGGCTCAGACGATTGCTAGCGGATATGGGAGCTAAAGCAACGCAAGCTTCAAAGATGTGTTGTGACAACAAAAGTGTGATCTACATTGCAAGCAACCAGACATTCCATGAGCGCACTAAACACACTGAGATGGACTGTCACTATGTCAGAGAGGAATACTTACATGAAACCATTGATCTGCAATATGTTACATCAGAATATCAATTAGCAGACTTCTTCACCAAGCCTCTCGCTGCTCCCAGATTTCACTTTCTCTTAGACAAACTTTCGCTCATTGTACCGTAAGTTTGAGGGGGAGTGTTAAAATGTAAACTGTAATATATATATATATATATGTTATTTAATATTATTATATTTTATTTTATTATTTTATTTTTCTATTTTTCTTTATTTTCTTTTTTAACATCTAGTTCA
Source organism: Nuphar pumila (assembly GCF_984573655.1). Taxonomy (NCBI): domain Eukaryota; kingdom Viridiplantae; phylum Streptophyta; class Magnoliopsida; order Nymphaeales; family Nymphaeaceae; genus Nuphar; species Nuphar pumila. The sequence goes on along the minus strand of NC_143264.1, from coordinate 81,407,220 downwards.
ATAAAAACTAGATATTTGATCCAGTCTAGTTCCTGTTGGAACTTGACTGTGCAAATAGCTGTTGGACTGTAGTCCAACGGCTATAATAAATGCTGTTGGACTATAGTCCAACGGCTATAATAATAAATGTTGTTGGACTGTAGTCCAACAGCTATATTAAGAGACGTTGGAATCCAACGTCTCTTTTGGAGAGCTCAAAATGAGCTCTCCTCTCTCCCACTTTTTTGTATATATAGGGGTGAACCCCTTCAATGTAAATCACCATGCTTCTTAAGCATTTTGTTCATGAATAAAGTATTATTTATTTTTCAAGTGTTCTTCCTTTTATACCCTTTCAAGGGTCATGCTTGTAGTGTCTCCAATAGACACTTGTTTGTGAGTTATTTGTGCATTTGTTGAATATACAAAGCGGGTCGGGTCCAGCTCTATTTGGTCATTATGTATTTGCTGGACCCGACCCGCTTTGTATATTGGATCGGGTCCAGACCCAATCAATGTATAATGTAAATTATCATGTTATTAAGGGGTATTTCTGTACCCTAGTGTTTTTGTACTCAACTTGTTAATATAATGAGAGGCGCAACCACAAGCCACGATGCACTTTCTCTGGAATCTCTTTCTCCCTCTCTTTTCTCTCACCCTCTCTCGGCGATAGATCTCTGCAGAGACCAAGGGCTCCCTTCTAACATAGATTTCTAGTCCAATGGCTAGAGAGATCTTTTTCTCTCCTCTCTTCACTCTCTTCCTCTCTTTTCTTTATATATTATGGGGTGTGAACGAACCAAGGCTTTTGAAGAATATAGAAAAAAACATGAGGAATGAGAAATGAAGAACTTCAAAATCTTGTCATGGATCTTTGCTCTAGGAAGAGAGATTTGTATTATCTGGATTCCCTTCAAATTCCTAAAACCCATTTTTGTAATGTGACCCATCATAAAGACATATATGTTTAGCACAAAAGACTTGGTCATCCCAACATCACCAAGTTATCTTATTTGCATTTTATTAAAAATCTTTGTAAAAGTACTTTCTCTTGTAATGATTGTATTCTTGGAAAAATGAGAAGTATGCCTTTTGAATAAAGATCTATGTTTACCACAAATCCTTTTGTAAAGCCCCTCTCGGGACCCAATATATTGAAGTTGATATTTTTCATGCTCTTGAGCATTTGTATCTGTGCCTTTGTGCACTTGTGAGAGTTCTCCTTTGTGCACACTTCGTGTTTTGAGCATTGTGTTTATACACAAAATCTCTTTTTAGAGAGATTTTCACAGTGTGTGCCTATTTTGTGTAAGAGTCATGGGTAGTCTTAGACATTTTTTGTGTATTTTTTAGTGTATTGTAGTGAGGATCTTTTGTATTTATTTATTTTTATGTATTTCATTATTCATTGTGAATGAAATCATTTTTTCATACAACTTATATCAAGTTTGTATATTGTTAGTATTCAAATACATTTCGATTGATATTTGGCATGTGATTTGGAGTGCCTTGGATTCTGTGCCATTTTATGACAGTGATGAGAAGCATGCCCCAGATAGTCGTGAACCATTTATTATGAATTATAAAAGAAGAGGCATTGATAATGGGCCTAGTGCTTTAGAAAAATATTTTAACCTCGAGTCTCAAGAATCTGTCTCCATTAGAAGATCTACTAGGGACTCAACCTCTATATAGATTTGTTTCATATAGCCAAAATCTTTTCCTACTTTGAAGCTAATACATACAAACAAGCTAAAGATCATCCCAAATTGATAGATGCAATGAATTTTAAGCTTGAAGCGTTAGACAAATCTAGTACTTGAACAATAGAGAATTTACCTAAAGGGAATAAATTTATAGGATTGAAGTGGGTATATAAGGTCAAAACCAAGAATGACGACTTCCTTGAGCGATATAAAGATATGTTAGTAGTCAAAGGTTATTCTCAAGAATATGATATAGACTATGATGAGACCTTTGTTCCATTAGCTAGAATGATGATTCCTATCAAAACCTTTATAGTTGTTGTTGCCATTAGGATTTGGCACATTTATCAGATGGACGCCAAAAATGTTTTTTTAAATGGTGAACTAAAGGAAGAAGTATATATAGATCTTCTATTAGGATATGAGATTCAAGTAGGAAAGGTTCTTCCTTTACGTAAAACCCTATATGACCTTAAACAAACGCTCTTAAGGCTGGTATGATAGGTTAAGTTTTGTTATGGTTAAATTTGATTTTGTATCTTGTTATCACTGACACTGCTATGTAAGAAATTTGATGCATGAATTGTTATTCTCCTTCTCTATGTTGACGACATGATCAACTCAGGAGGAGATATATAGAGAGTTAGTTTTATTAAAATTATTTTAAAACTGATTTAGATTTTTTGAGATATTTTCTAGGGTTTGAGGTTGCTTACTTTGCCCATGACTATTTTATGTTGCCCATTAGTGACATTGAGCTTGTGTTTGTATCTTGACCCATAAATAGTCCTCGGTGGTGTTGGCCCCACACAAAAACCATAACTTTCGGTGCTATCAAACGCCTCCTAATGACATGTGTTGACGTTCCCGTTCCCATGCACATAACTTGGATTTTATCTCCTCCATGCTCTGGCTTTTAGTCTATTCACACCAAGCAATGACATTTGTTATGCTCTCTAGCTTGTGACTTTGTAATGAGCATGCTTACTATCTATGTCACATAGGTGTGGGTGCGGGTGTGGGTATAGGTGCGGATGCTGCACTTTAAAAAAACTTGGATGCGGAAAGGATATATATATATATATATATAATTTTTAACAGTTTAAAGTTAACACACTGTGTATTTGTGTGCATTTATGTATTTATATACATAATATAGATAAAAATGGACTTGATTAGGGTTAATTGAATCTACTTTTGGATAGAAATGAACCTCAGTGTGGTTGACTTCACCTAACATAAAGAAAGCTCTGTCCAAGTGTTGCTCCCGCCTGAGTGCGGGTGCGGTGCCCTGTTAGAAGAGTCCGTGTGACATAACTTACTATTAATTTGAGTTATTATTGTTACATTAATCAGCACAAGGGAGTCATTATGAACACCAAGAATTAGCATTAGCAAGGGCAAGTACATGGACTTTATTCTCTGTTCATAGTTGCTGCATGAGTAGATCTTGTCTTGGTTCTTGCCTTTGGTACCATGCCAGGATGACTGTCTACGTTCCTGTTAATGGGGGATCAAGTCTTTATAGTTAAGCACTCTTAAGCCAAAATATTTTAAACAGAACTCATCTGAAGATGGGTTCCAGGTCCAAAGGCCATTAAGGATATCAAGGAAGAACTATGAGGTACTATTGATATTATCAGTATATGCTGTGCTTGGTGTTTACCATTTTATAGTGCGAGTTCATTATCATGTTCTGGAAGCTGATAGATTTCAGCAGAGCTTCATAATATCAGTCATCCTTGTGTGCATCTTATACTGTAAAGAGTCTATGCCGTTGCTTGTGTATTTGCTTTGATTGATGTTATATATATATATATGTGTGTGTGTTTACTACTATAAAATTATACAAAAATGTATCTAACTAGGGCTTTAGGTGACTACCACCTAGATGCCCTAGCCACTTAGGTGACCTAGATGTGGGTCACTTTTCACAACTAAGCTTTAAATTGATTACTGTTATTCTCTCTGTCCATAATCACAACAGATTTGATTTAGTCACCAAAATTTAATGTATGCTTATTGGTTTGAGAAAATCTCTTCCCATTGACCATTATGGTCTCTTGTCAATCAATACCAACGTTGTTTATGGCTTCAAATTCGATCATTCCAATGAATCCAACTTCTGGTTCCTACTCATTTAAAAAACAACGGAAAAATAATCACCATTCACTTTTTTTGAGAAAGCCAATTTTATTTATCTCTTTACATGATACATTTCCTTTCATTACATTCCATGTTATAGGGCAATAGGAAAGACAAGTTGCCGTCCTAATCCTGTACAAAAAACATTAACTGATTTCATCTTGATTACATTAGTAGCAGCTTGGAAGACACTGCATTATGCACCTGTCGTCAGCTTGGCCGCTTCTCTTAATTCCCTGCTACAGTTGCATATATACACTTGTATCTCGATACAAGTATGTATCATACCCATATTGGGTGTATCTTACACCTTTATCACATGATATATGTCTAGTGCATGAAAAAATATCCGAAACACGGTCTTTTTTATTTTGGGTTTAAAAGCCCTCTTAAGGATAGACTTTTACACGAGTAGAGGCTGTGAGATCAATTTGGGGGTCGATTCGTGCGTAAGAGAGGGATTTTGTGGTTTTCTCATGTAAGTGCATTTTTACTCATTTTTTCACTCAAAGAATTGGATTAAGGTAAAAAAATATTATGTTTGTTATTGAGTGTTTTTTGGGAAGATGGCATCGTAAGATCCTGGTTCACTCAAATAACGAGTAAAAACCGATTGAAAATCAAATGCACCTATTGCAAAAATAGTTTTTAGGTAGTATCTCCTGGTTGAAGCATCATTTAGCTGGGACACATTATAATGTGCAAGCTTGCACATCAAGCAATAGTTTTTTTTTTAAATCTCACCCTCTAGATGCATTCAACTTGGTCCATTTGCTAGGATCATCATAATCGGATCAAGAAATATGATTTTTTATGATTAAATATTTATCAAAATTTTAAGCCATTGATTTTTAACCCTTAAAAGATTCTTCTTATACATCGTAATTGCATGATCCAAGAGTCTATTTCTATAAAACCAAGCGTCTAGATCACATCCATATAATGATTTTTTTTGAAAAAAAGTAAAAAAAAAACTATCAAAATCCTGGTTCATACCATTAAACATATTTTAGTTATATATATATATATATATATATATATATAACTTACAAAGAGAAGCCAAACATACTTTGAAAACCATGAGGGTGTCTTATCTTCACTCTTTTGTATTACAGTAAAATTCCAAAGTCCCATGTATAACCATCAAATGTTATGTATACTTTTGTGATGGTGGTACATAATAAATTAAGGCCCATGATGTTCTAAAATTTGTTAGGGCAGAATTGGTGAACTTTTAACATTCCCAAGAAGGGAGCGTGTGATCCCAGGTTGAAAAGATAACCTGTACTGAGGTCAAGTTTCTCCTTGTTTCATGGTGCTTGGTGCAACATCCCAGCAGACTTTGTTGATGAAATATTTGACAATGTGCTAGGGTGCTAAATTCATAAAAAATTAGTTCATTACTTACAACTAAAATGCTCAATATGTTCTTATGGCATTGCTTGCTTTTCCCAGTGCAACGACAATCATATCATCCACAATCTACTTCTAATATGGGCTTCTCTTATCATAAGAACATAAGGTTGCATGTCTTTGAGTTGAATATTTGGATTAAGGAACAACAAAATCTCATTTCCCCAAGGCACAAAAAGATAGTGGACCCATGTAGAACAGTTAATGATGGCTTTGGAGTATAAAGGCATTGTACCTATGTATATTAGTTTTTTTTGTTAGTTTCTAATTTGCAGAATATGTGATGCACAGGAAAAAGGCAGTTATATCTATGCTGTGTGATCAGGTTTTTATTGCAGATCATGCTTCATTCACAAAATTGTGGCTGGTGTAAGTTTATAGACATAACACAGATTATCCATTTCAAGTGGCAGAAGCAATATTCTATGCTCTTGTAATTTGAACCATTTTATGATAATTATGAATATTAACTTGTGTGTGTGCGGGCAAATGCAATCCTGAATATTGTACACACCAAGAAGCATCACTCATGCTCCAAACAAGCCCGACAGATGCCAACTTGCTCAGTCTGCACTTTGAGATGTCTGGAAAATTTTCATAATACGTGTGTGTGTTGTGTGCGTGGGGGGCGGCGGGCAGAACATGTAAAAGAATACATCATGTTCATTGATGTCATGTGGATTTCTTGTAGCCTTTAAAACATTAGTACATTGATTTTGATTCAAACCGTGTATGGGTCCTTGTCTTGGGATAAATGGTAATGAACAACTAGAAAAAGAATGATCATGCATGAGACTTCAAAGCAAATATCATTATTCACACAATTCTACTGCTTGCGACTGCATATAATTTGAGTGAGATGCAACAGGGGCTTTCCAGTTGTTTCCTTCAAGATACCAAACATGTCAGAGATCAGATATTAAATGCTTAAATTCCAAGATATATCATTTCTCATGACGGTATCTCCAAGAGCCTCAAGGTAAGCATTGAAATCAAATCTGCAATATCGCATTGCTACCGCTTACTGCAGCATAGAACGTTTAGAATAAAACAATGCATTTATACTTATGATCCTCAACAGTTGAATCAGAGAGAAAAGGCAGCATGCTTTTCTTTCAGTGCAACGCTTTGGAATTAAACGTTTCCTATCATCCGGCTATAAATTCATATCCTAGGAATAAAAAATTGTTTATCAAACCTATACTTGGAGGAAGTTTACATGCGATGCCAGAGGACATAAAACCCCACGCAAGTTGGACAAACTTGATTTACGGAAAGTTGCTAGGAGCATTTACCATCCAAACGTGGAGATGGAGAATGCCAATATGCATGAAGAATATAACCATTTACACATCCATAAACATGGCCATGTTTTCTATTTGCACTAGATGTAATTGGATATGCATGAAGCAGAGTGAAGGTTGTTCAGAAGATTGCTGAGAGAAACAGCAAAACAAAGAGATGAAGGGCAGGCTTGATGAGGAAGATGAACATGGAAGTTGTCTAGAATCCCATCAAACACGAGGGAAACTTTCCCCCGTTTTGAGGAGAGGGGGGAGAGAGATCAAAGAGGATGCCTACAACAATACAATCTACAAAGGGCTCACATGCACAAAGGCCACAACTTTTTAACACTCCCTCTCAAATTTATGGCGATCTCACCGAAAGTTTGTTAAAGATAAAATGAAATCTAAGAAAAAGAAACGCCTTGGTGAAAAAATCTACCAATTAATATTCGGAGTGGGGGGTGGGGGGAGAGAGATCAAAGAGGGTGCCTACAACAATACAATCTACAATGGGAAAAGCTCACAACTTGCACAAAGGCCACAACTTTTTAACACTCCCTCTCAAATTTACGGTGATCTCACCGAAAGTTTGTTAAAGATAAAATGAAATCTAAGAAAAAGAAACGCCTCGGTGAAAAAATCTACCAATTAATATTCGGAGGTGACATAAGGTAAAGATGTGGTCTTCAAATATTCTTCACAAACATAGTAATAATTCATTTCAATGTGCTTAGTCCTTAAATGAAATGTATGGCTGCTGATAATATAAGCTCTTATTGTTGCAACAAAACTTTGAAGGTGTTATAAGATATACCCTTATATCTTCAAGCAATCCCATCAACCAAACAACTTCAAATGTAGTGATAGTCATGACTTGATACTCAACTTTCATTGATGAGAGAAAAATCTTTTGTTGTTTTTTATGTTTTCAAAACACGAGCAAGTTACCTAAAAATACACAAAAACCAATAGTTGAATGACGATTATTTGGTTCTCCTCCCAATATGAGTCAAAGTACACAACTAAATCAAGTGAGAAAGATGATAAAAAAGGCGTTTAAAATTATATTTTTGAATATATCTAATTATTCTTATATGCACAATAGTTGGTGAGTGTTGGAATTGGCTTGCAATGTGAATGGCAAGAACAATATCGAGAACCTGGTGATGGATAAGCATGTAAGAGCTTCAATCATCTAACATTACAATGTAGGATCCTCTAAATACGTTTCATCATTATTTTTCATTTTTTGCATTAATTACTTCTAGAGTGTCAACTCTTTTCTCGTTAGTAATTCCAAACTTGTCAATAATCTTAGTTGCAAATTTAACATGAGTTAATAAATACCCACGAGGTGAGTATACGACCTCAATACCCAAAAAATATATAAAAAATCCAAGATTAGTCATTTTAAAATTGGTTTTAAGAGCAAATTCTTATTATGACCAACTCTTTGTTTGTCTCCACCCGTGATGATTATGTCCCTACACATACAACAGTAGGATGACTATACCGAATAAAGCACTGTTAATATAACATGATCTACATCCAAATTTAACATGATAATACTAAATCTATTATAACAAGCTTTAAGAGACTCTTTCAAACCATACAAAGTTTTTTTTTAAATAGAGAATATATGTAAGTGGAACCTCAAGACCTAAGCGTGGATTCATATAGACTTTTTCTTTAAATCTTCATTTAAAAAGACAATTTTTAAGTCTATTTCATATATAGGTCGACCTCTAATGGAAGTTAGAGCTATCAAGGTCCTCACAATAGTCATTCTTGCTATAGGGGCAAAAGTTTTCTCATAACCGATTCTATATTCTTGAACATATCCTTTGGCAACCAATCTAGTTGTGTCTTTCTAATATTTCATCACTTTTGGTTTTTACGTTGTACACTCATCTGCATTGTTTCAGTTTTTTTTTTTCATTTAGTAACTTCACAATATCTAAAGTCTTAGCTCTCTCCAAAGCTTCCATTTCAATTTTCATGGCTTTGACCTACTTGAGAAGATTGGTTCAAAATAGGAGTAAATGTGAGTTAAACATGTCCTATGTTAAGGGGAGAAAGATTCATAAGATATAAACCGATCAAGGGATTTCGAAATTCTAGCAGATCTCATAAGGTTGAAAGTTCATCTTGTTCTATTTGAGTGTACCTTCTTAAAGCACTAGGTTGGTTCTTAGTAGTTCTTCTAGAATAAGGGAGTGGTGGCTCAGGTTTAAAAGTGACATTCTCATTGAGGTTATTACTATCATCTACTTGGGGTTTCACATTGGTAACATCTTCTACTTAATCAAGTACATCAACAACATTTACTTTAGGTAGTAAAACCAACTGAAAAGAATATTCATTGTCTTTCTTGGGCATACTATAGTCAAAATAGTTTTCATTTTCAACAAAGTAGACATTTTTTGACACATACAATTTATTGTTTTTAACATTATATCATCTAAATCCTTTTTTATTTTAAGCATAGCCAATAAAAACACAATGAATGGCTTTTGGAGAGAGTTTGTCTTGTTTTTCATTTAAAACAAAATATTTGCAATAAAAATTTCTCAACCTACTGTAATCTAGTTGAACACTAAAAGGTTTTTCAATAAGGGTAATATTTTTTAAGATGATGGCATTCTATTTGTGAGATAAACAGTAGTGGAGGCCATTTTGGCCCACAAGTATTTTGGAACATTGTTTGAAATAAAAAGGATTATAGTGATTTCTATAATGTGTCTATGTTTCCTTTCTTTTAAACCATTTTTTTGGGGTGTATTAGGACAAGACCTTTAATGAAGAATGTCATTTAAATCAAGATTTTTTTAAAAATCATTTGAAACATACTCTCCCTTTGAATCAAATTGAAAAATGAATACGCTAGAATTAAATTAATTTTTTATTATAGCATGAAAGATTTTAAAATAATGAAAAGCTTCTGACTTATGCTTAAGAAAATAAATCCAAGTATATCTAGAGACATCATCTACAAACACAATATAATAGGAGAAACCACCCTTTAAGGCAATGAGAGTTGGGCCCCAAATGTTTGAGTGCATCAATTCAAAAGACAGACAAGAAATGAAATTGCGTTTAACAAAAGGAAGAGACTTTATTTTTTCAAGTATGCAATCGATGCAATTAGAATTTTCTTTATTACAAAAAATTTTCAAACAAGAAAAATATGGAACTTTGGATACACAAGGATGACCTAAACGTTTATGCCAAAGTTTATAATCACCATTTTTAACAATATTATAAATTTTTTGGATAATTCAATAAATTTCATGTAGTAGAAACTTTCTTCTCTATGGCATTGCCAAATAAACTTCCTTTTACACTGATCTTGCACCGAACAACCCTTTTATAAGAAGGAAATATTACACTCATGGTCGGATATTTGAGAAACTTAAAGAAGATCTAAATTTAATTTTGGAATATGCCTAACATTTGAAACAAACATTTCTTTTGAGTTTTCAAGAGTTTTAGTAATGTTTCCTATGCCTTTTATATGTAAATAAGTTTCATCAGCCATGAAGACAAAAGAGTCATTTAAATTGGTGCAACAATAATAAAGAATATCAACATTTGAGGTCATGAAAAGATGCTCCTGAATCCAAGAACAAAGAGTTCATACTGGGAGGGAAAGTGGAGACCGTGACATCGGTGGTGGAGGAAAAGACTTTGAGTAACGGTTGAAGGGCATCTACCAGTTGAGACAAAGAAAGATGGAATGGTTTCGGAACCATCATCAAATTCTCTTGTTTGTCCCTCTTGGGAAGGAACCGAAGCCACCCTCTTCTCATCAATCTTCTTCAACTTGGAGCAATAAATTTAATGTGCCCCAGTTCTTTACAAAAGTGATGTTTTTTTTCTTCTTTTCACTATCTTGTTGGAATTTGTTGAAGTGTAGAGATTTATAGGTTCTAACATTTGAATCGGGCCTAGAGACCACTAAAATGGTTTCTTTGGGTTCTTTTAGTTCCATAGAAGACTTGAGCCTTGTTTCATCCATGCATACTTCCGCCAAAATCTCATGTGAGAGTCTCTGGTCTGTGCATAATAGCAATACATGTTTGCTCATATTAGAGTCTTAACCCTTTCTTTTTTACCACGCTTCTTCCATTCCTTGACATCATTAAGTGTATCTCATATGGGATCATACCTAGCCATCTCATCCTATAATCTTTTAAATTTTTCATAATATTGTCTCATGCATTGGTCACCTTGCTTGCATGAATGGATCTTATCTCTAAGTTCTCATAAATAAGCACTTTTGAGTATACATTTCCTTTAAAAAAAATTATGCTTCATCGGCACTTTCATAGCTCAAGATGTTGTCACATGGATCTTGGTTCATGCTACTCATGAACCATGAAAGGACCTCAGCATGGCCGACTTCCCAATTTTTTAAGGTTTTTTTATTCTAATAGTAGAACATAGCCTTCTCTCTTTCACCATCTTTTAGAGTTTCCTCTAGTCCCTTTACATTTTTTGTAAGAACAAGTTGGGTTCCAGTGTAGAACCATCCACTAAGTGCCATAGTTCCTTTCCTACAAGGAACCTCTTCATCGGCGTGGCCTGTCTATTGTAGTTGTTCCCATCGAACTTGATGGGGACGATGGTAACAACCTCCTTATCGGCCATAGGAATGAGAAAAAAATGACGAGGAAGAGAAGAAAGACGAAGGGTGCACAAGCAAGAGTGACACCACAAACACTTGAACACGAGCACCACGTTCACTTTAAAAGAGTAGATGACACCGATTCTTGAGTCACAATCCCAAATCCCAAGAGCAAGGTCCCACAAGCCAATGACTCTAATACCATGTAATGATACCTCAAAAGATCAAAGAGAATGTCTAAGGGCAATAACACAACACAATCCACAAAGGAAAAAACTCTCAACATGCACAAAAGCACACACAATAAAAAATATATATTTTATTAATGGAATATGCATAACATAATGCATATGGAATAGGGACCTCAAAAGTCCCATATATATACAAAAGGCAGGGGCTAGAGAGAGGATTAATAGCCGTTGGGGAGCTCACAACAGCTAGTTGGTCCAATGACCAAAATGGCCATGACAAAAAAGAAAAATAAAAAAGTTACAAAACTGACCTAGATACATTCTAAAAATAATATATATATATATATATATATACATATTTATATATATGTACACATGTACAACTTCTTAACAAGATCCCTTCCGTGCATCAAACACGCCCTAATAGATGGTACAAAACAAAAGATCTCTAAAGTTCACCAAGGAAAAGCAATCATCATGGGGAATGGCCCAACATAGCATGAAAGCTTTGTAGTGCATCTCAAATTTCAAAAAAATGATATCAAGTCAAGCAAAAAAGAGCACAACTCTGAACTGGACAAGAAGAAAATTTCTGCAATAATTTCAAGATATCAATTTTCATAATTTGACCATTTAGTGCACCTGATCATTTCAAAGGAAAATTGATGATTAAAATTGTTGTAACTCCATGCGAAAAAACAAGCTTCAATGTCACAACTAACACCACTAAAATTTATGATGATGACCATCAGGAACACAATGGATGGGGCTATTAATTCTTCAGCCTCAAAGACAAAACCATGTCCACCTAAAAAGGATGAACCTTTTGGTTTGTCTTGATCATTATTGCATCAATACTGATGCAAGAATATCTGCCTTACAAGAACATATTCGTCATAGCAGAACAATAGTTCTTACATTCATGGGACACATATACATGAATGAAGCTGAAAAACTGCTCAAGCAGCACAACAATGAATAGACCAAATAACAAATAGCCAATGTTTTTAAAACATAGACAAACCTGGTGTCTCATCAAAGTCGACTTCGGACTTCTACCGTGTCAACCAAATAGGCTGACCTGGTTTTAGGACTCAAGGATGCAGTTGTACAGACAACAAAACAGATCATGTACAAGGGCACTATACTATAGGCTGACCTGGTGTTTTGTAGTGTACAAGTAGTCTTTTAATAGGCTGACCGAATTTTGTGCATAACTGATGTCACGTTCTTTACTTTTATGTATTAGCTGAGCAAGATTGGTGTTGTTGCATATATGAATCACAGAGATACAAAGTTTTGGCTAGGGGCTACCATGGTTTGTCACCTGACATTGGAAGACCATGATTCAAAACCCACATGGGGTATTACCCATAGGCCGAGAACCTCAAGGGTTTTACCAACCGGAGGCCTACCAACGTGCAGTTGGTGATGGGAGGGGGTTTCCCTTGACATAGCCAAAAGAAAAAGTTAGCTTTCATTAAAGTACAAGATTCAATAAGGCTATCTGTTGATATTGCTCTTACGTTGAAAGTCTTGAAATTATTAAACAATTAACACATGGTAGTTCTTTAATTTTAGTTGAGCACTCATACTTGTCATGAACCTCTATTCTATATAACTCAGTTTCTAGGATACTAGTCCATTAAATCAACATTCTTTATGATCACTTAAATATTATCTGCAAGTCAGACATTTCTGTCATTTTATATTAGCTTTTTATATTGATGTGACTTTCTACCATTTTCTCATAAAAGAGGAACAGTGAAAAAGGTCTAACCAAATATCTAGGCTGTTCTACCCAAGTCCCAAGATGAGTCACCAATCATTGGATTTTTTAACCATGAACAGATCTAAAATAGTAAAGAACAGTTTTGTGTACCCAATCTAAAAGAAGACAATAGCTTTGATTCATATAAAAGCTCTATGCACGAAAGTTGTCTTCAAATTTTTAGGCTTGATGAAAAGAAAGGAAAATTTCACCTGTCATCCAAATTGTAGACATACCCAACTTAGCTGTGTAACTCCGATTTGATATAATTGAAGCAAGAGACCAAGAAGTAAGCATACCTGGATATGGGATATATTTTTTTAAGTTGTTCCAACCACCACTGTTCACATGCTTTCAAGTTGTAAATAATTCTGCAGAATGCATATGAACTATAAAAGCCAACTAATTTGTCCATGAATTTGCACAATATTGCAGTCACTTTGAACAAAAAGAAAAAGATGCTAAGAGCCATTAGGCATATGCAACAAATAAACTGAGCTACATGTGTTTATCCTTGGTTGGCTTGCCACAAGATCAAGCCGAGCTTAAGCTGGCTCATTTTAATAAAATCCATATTTTATTATCTATAAACACTTTGACCTTTTGAATGTTGAGAGGAAAGATATAGAATAAAAGGATTTGAAATTTTGAATGCCTAACCATATTTATTGCAGCCACATACTCAAACCAATTATATTGTAGCATGCTGTTGCTAGATCTGGTATCCTAAATATTATGTGTACTACTTTAAAAAGCCTACCTAAGATGAAACAAAGCTGAGCCGGGAGAGGTTCTGTCCATCTGCACAAGAAAATGGATGTTCACATTAGGTAGCTTTCATACTACTACGGAGAAAAGAAAAAAAGATGCACCACAGCCTTTATAGGCAAGAAGCTTCAGGGAGTTGTGAATATTGAATGATAATAGTAAGGGAGAAAATTAGCCAGGCAATGTTCAAGCACTGGTTAATATTAAAAGTAAAGATGGAGTAGAGTGAAAACACTGACACAAGGGGATATATAAGTAGAGGAAAGAGGGGAAGCTTGTTGGAACCATGGTCAATATAATACAACTTAACATGATTATACATAATGGTCAATGCACTTCTTGTATGACAAGTTTGTTAAAATGTACCTCATATATATATATATATATATATATATATATATATATATATATATATATATATATATATATATATATATATATATATATATATATATATATATTACATCAATACCCGATAGGGGTATTTTTGTAATTTTACATAGTTGTTTTAGAAAACAACTATTTTGTTTAAATGTAAATTTCTTTATTTATTTTTTGTTTTTATTTTTTGTATTTTTTAGAACCAAAGAGGGGCTCCAACCATAGAGTCGTTGGAGCCCCCAACGGTCACGAATGTGACCGTTGGGGGCTCCCAACGACTCCATGGGAGCCCCCTTTTGGCTCTTCTTTTGAGGCCCTTTGGCCCTCCTTTTTCCTCCTCTCCTTCTTGTATAAATAGGGGTGAACCCCTTGTGTATTTTCATTCTTGAGAGCTTTCTCTCTTCTCAATAAGAGGCTTTTTATATTGTTGCCTTCTTAAAGGCTTGTGCTTGTATTGTCCCTTTGTGGACTTGTGATATTGTCTCTTTTATTCATTGTTGTAAGTGCTTGTATGCACTCTTTATATTTCCGCAATATCTCATTACATGATATCAGAGCCACTCGATTCTTGAAGGAAAGGTGTGGTTCGTGTATCTCATATTTAGTGGATATCTTCTCATTTCTTAGCAACATCATGGAGGCAAAGATTGACCTATCTTTCAAGCTCAATGGAAAAAATTATATGATGTGGGCATCGGCAATGGAAAATAATCTCAAAGGAAAGAAGCTTTGGGGTTTTGTCATGGGTACCGTTCCGGAACCTAAGCTTGTGCTCACTAAGAACGAAGAAGGTCAAGAAAAGGCTCTTGAAGGAGATGCTCGCCTCAAGGCTATTGAAAATCATCAAAAAGAAGTGAAAGATTGGGAAAACAATCAAGCAAAAATCCTTGCGTGGTTTATGAACAATGTAGAGCTTAAGGTATGTGCTAATATAGCTAAATTTCATCGAGTCAATGAGGCTTGGTCCTTTATGAAGGGTATGTATACCCAAAAGGATCTTGCGAGAGCATACTTCTTGCAAGAAAAGATTAGAACCACCAAGCAAGGTGATTCTAGCATTCAAGACTATTATAGTGCCCTAAACCCACTATGGGATGAATTGGCTCTTTTGGAGCCAAAATGGGTTTCTATGAAAGATATTGATTTAAGGCAAAAACAAATGGAACAAGAGCGATCGTTTCAATTCCTTTTTGGGCTACGTCCCGAATTTGAGCAAGTGAGATCCTCACTTCTCCATAGATCTATTTTTCCTCCTATTGAGGATGCTATTGCCGAAATCACTCAAGAGGGGACAAGGCTTGGCATGAGTAAGCATGTTGATGAAGTCCTTGCCGTTTCAAAACCGGGTAACAATGTTAGAACCTATAAACCTCCTCATTTTGGGAAACAAGGAAACTACAATGGAGGAAGAAAAATGATTGTTTGTCATTATTGCAATGAGTCGGGTCACATTAAACCCGCTTGTCCAAAGCTTATTGGAACCTTCAAGCCTAAGGTGGCCGCTCTTGAAGAAACCACCACCAAAGAAGATGAAGGCAAGAACAATGACATCAAAGAAACTCTTGGACAAATATCTATGGCTCTCCAACAAATACTAAAAGTTTCTTCCTCCACATCGGGTGCGGCTATTGCCTCGACATCATCACCCGGTACGTATTCTTGGATCCTTGACTCCGAAGCTTTTTTTCATATGACCCCTCATGAAAATGCACTTATTGATGTTTGCACCAATTCAAAGGACTCTTGTGTCTCTACGGCCGATGGAACTTTTTTAAAAATTTCAAGTATTGGCTCTTTTAAAGACTCTCAAAATTTTTGTGTTCCAAAAGTAAGAGTTGTTCCCAAACTAAATTTAAACCTATTTTCGGTTTCTCAAATTGCCGACCATGGATGTGAAATATCTTTCTCATCTAATGGTTGCTTTGTGCAGGATCTCCGGTCCGTGAAGCGGATTGGGCAAGGACATAGAAAGGGAGACCTCTATTATATGGACCATCTTGATCTCCCTACAAATTATTTTTGTTCTTATGTCCAAGAAAAAAACATGGAAACTTGGCATAAAAGACTTGGTCATCCAAGTTATTCCAAAATGTATCTCATTCCTTTTGGAAACAAATTTTGTAAGGAAAAAGAAATTAATTGCAAAGATTGCATTTTTGGAAAAATGAAGTCTATTCCATTTCCAACTAGAACTTTTCTTTCATCTAGACCTTTTGAATTGGTGCATTCGGATGTTTGGGGGCCTTCTCCGGTTATGTCTAAAGGGGCTATTCATATTATGTTACGTTTATTGATGACTTTACTCAGTATGTTTGGATTTATTTTCTTAGTCATAAATCGAAAGTATTTACTTTCTTTAAAGATTTTCATAAGAAGGTTCAAAATCAATTTCAAAATAACATATCTATTTTAAGATCCGATTCCGGTGGCGAATACTTATCTCACGAATTCCAAAACTATTTAACCCAAAATGACATTTGCCATCAAAAGTCATGTCCTAGGACTCCCCAACAAAATGGCCTAGTGGAAAGGAAACATAGGCACATTATAGAAACCGCTAGAACATTACTTGTTTCTAGGAATATTCCAAAGAAGATTTGGGCCGAAGTCGTTCTAACCTCAACCTATCTAATCAATAGAATGCCCTCTTCTAAGTTAAAAAATGCTTCTCCCTATGAAAAACTCTTTAAATTTTCACCCGATTTCAATCGTCTTCGTATTTTTGGTTGCAAATGTTTTGTCCTATTACATAAAAGAGATAAGTTATCTCCAAAAGCAATTGAATGTGTTTTTCTAGGATATGGTGAAAATAAAAAAGGGTATAGATGTTATGATTTTAAGAATGACAAACTATATATTTCAAAAGATGTAACATTTTTAGAAGAAGAGAACGGTTTTGATAAAATAGAAGAAACAAATGAAATTGATTATAAATTCTTATATGATCTTATTGATGACATACAAGATTTTCTTGAAAACATAAACGATACACATGAGGTATCCCATCTTGACATAACACCCTCAAATGATAGTGATTCAAATATAAATGTTCATGATAGTGATTCAAATATAAATGTTCATGATAGTGATACCAATATAAGTGTTTACTCAAGAAGAAATCAAGAAAAAACTATTAGTGCCCTCAAAAAATACTCTCAAATTTCTGAATCCACTGAGGAACCACAAGTTAGACAATCTTCTAGAATTTCAATACCCCCAAATAGGTTTGTATCCTATGATTCCTTAACCCCCAACTATTGGGCATGTTTAATAACCCTACATTCTTATTTTGAACCGGTTCACTATAATCAAGCTAAATCTATACCACATTGGGTTGAAGCAATGCAAGTTGAACTAAATGCTTTAAAAAAGGTCAATACTTGGAAAATAGTTAATCTACCCTCACACAAAAAACCTATTGGTTGTCGCTGGGTCTTCAAAGTTAAAACTAAGAGCGATGGTTCTTTAGAACGATATAAAGCTAGATTAGTCGCTAAGGGATACTCCCAAGAATATGGCATTGATTATGAAGAAACATTCGCTCCTGTAGCTAGAATGACCAGTGTCAGGACCTTAATAGTTGTCGCATCAACCAAAAAATGGCCTATTTATCAACTTGACGTAAAAAATGTTTTTTTAAATGAAAGTTTAAGTGAAGAAGTTTACATGGATCCGCCACCCGTAATTAATATTAAGCAAGGTCAAACATTTCGGCTTTTAAAGGCATTATATGGTCTTAAACAAGCTCCTAAGGCTTGGTATGATTGTTTCAGTGATATCACGATAAAGTTAGGATTTCATTCTTGTTATACTGACACTACTCTTTTTGTTAAAAATGCAGGTACGAGTATCGTAATATTGTTACTTTATGTTGATGACATGATTATCACAGGGAATGATCAAAATAGTATTATTGATGTTAAAAATATGTTAAAAAATAATTTTGATATGTCTGATTTAGGTTTTCTTAGATATTTTCTTGGAATTGAAGTTGCATATTCTTCTCGAGGATATATTTTGTCACAGATGAAGCTTGCTACAGATATTTGTTCTAAGTCTGGGATTTCTGATGACAAGAAAGTAGAGACTCCCGAGGTTATTAATGCCAAATTACGGTTGGAGGATGGGGTTCTTCTGGAAGATCCCACGCCTTAAAGACAACTCATTGGGTCTCTTACCTATCTAACCATCACCAGACCAGATATCTCCCATGCGGTTCACTCTGTTAGCCAATTTCAGCATGCTCCTACCACTGTGCATTTGAGTGTTGTTCTCAGAATCATCCGCTACATTCAAAATACCATCAATAAAGGGCTTTTTCTATCCTCCTCTTCTTCCTTAAATCTTCTTGCTTATACTGATGCCGATTGGGGAGGTAATCCCAATGATCGAGTCTCAACTACTGGTTTTTGTGTCTTTTTAGGGGACTCTTTGATTGCCTGACGATGGAAGAAGCAGCAGAAAGTTTCACTATCATCCACTGAAGTTGAGTATCGGGCTATGGCAACCACGACAATGGAACTTGTATGGCTGCGCAGTCTGCTTAAAGACATGGGGGTTGATATTACCGAAGCCTCAAAATTATGTTGTGACAACAAGAGTGCCATCTACATTGCGAGCAATCATACCTTCCATGAGCATACAAAGCATATCGAAATGAACTGCCACTATGTTCATGACGAATTCTTACGAGGAACTATTGCTCTACCATATGTCACTTCAGAATATCACTTGGCGGACTTCTTCACTAAAGCTCTTCCGGCTCCCCGCTTCATGTTTCTTCTTGGCAAACTTTTCGTCTTTTCCCCGTAAAGTTTGAGGCGGGGTGTTAAAATGTACCTCATATATATATATATATATATATATATATATATATATATATATATATATATATATATATATATATATATATATATATATATATATATATATATATATTACATCAATACCCGATAGGGGTATTTTTGTAATTTTACATAGTTGTTTTAGAAAACAACTATTTTGTTTAAATGTAAATTTCTTTATTTATTTTTTGTTTTTATTTTTTGTATTTTTTAGAACCAAAGAGGGGCTCCAACCATAGAGTCGTTGGAGCCCCCAATGGTCACAAATGTGACCGTTGGGGGCTCCCAGCGACTCCATGGGAGCCCCCTTTTGGCTCTTCTTTTCAAGCCCTTTGGCCCTCCTTTTTCCTCCTCTCCCTCTTGTATAAATAGGGGTGAATCCCTTGTGTATTTTCATTCTTGAGAGTTTTCTCTCTTCTCAATAAGAGGCTTTTTATATTGTTGCCTTCTTAAAGGCTTGTGCTTGTATTGTCCCTTTGTGGACTTGTGATATTATCTCTTTTATTCATTGTTGTAAGTGCTTGTATGCACTCTTTATATTTCCGCAATATCTCATTACAAAGTTATCCCGACATAGGGATAACTTCAGATACACCACAACATTTTCTTTTCTCTTTTAAGATTGTGGCCACTTTTGGCCAAATCTTTTTCTATATTGGTCATCAGACCCTATTATGCAATCCAAGGTTTCAATTTGACCTTTTTGATAGTGTTATCTAGGATCTTGAAAAAGAGGATATTTATGTTTCAAAGATTGTAATTAAAGTACTGAATTTTATGAAGCTCCTAGTATTGGAAATACTGCTCTATCTAATCAATTGGGACTTTGTCTGCATCCACACGTTATCTGTAAAGCAATAGTTTCCCCTATTGAATTGGCTCTTGGAGAAGAAGAGATGACTGCAACTTTTCTTTGAGGATACAACCAAGCCACACCTTCTCACGTTAAACACAATCCCACCTTGCATTATAGGAGCCGTCTTCTCGGACATGATCACCATTGAGAAGGGACAGAATGAAGGAATGGATCCTCAAATACTGAAAAAAGAGCAAGCTCATGAGAAATTTCAAATTTTTAAATGTGGAGGGGCATGATTATACATGGACCAAAGCTCAATGGATAAGTGCAAGAATAAATGAGCAATGGTAACAAAATTGCTAGGTTTCAATGGCTGCTTTCCAACAATTAACAGTAAATGTCTTTAATTGTTCTCTACTAGCAGTGTGTATCGTCCGACACAATGTATCGGTGAGAAACTAATATGATATAACATTTATATCATATTTGATATGCTTATCATACCAATGTGATCTTATGTTAAAAAAAATATATATATATATATATATATATATTTATTTATTTATTTATATGTGTATAATACCCGATAGGGGTATTTATGACTTTTCACATAGTTGTTTTATAAAACAACTATATTTCTTTTAAATTAGTTTTTTTAGTTTTTTTCTTGTTTTTTGTTTTTGTTTTTGTAAAAGCCAAAAAGGGACCCCACCATAGAGTCGTTGGGGGCTCCCAACGACTCCATGGGAGCCCCCTTTTGGGCTCTTCTTTTGAGGCTCTTGGCCCTCCTTTTTTCCTTGATTCTTTGTATAAATAGGGGTGACCCCCTTTGTATATTTTCATGCTTGAGAGCTCTCACTCTCTTTCAATAAAGAGACCTTTATATTTTTGCCTATCTCAAGGCTTGTGTATGTGTTGTGGACTTGGCTATTGTCTCTTTTGTTTGTCCATTATAGGACATTGTTGTTAGTTTGGATCATGGATCCAACCCGATCCACCTCGAGATGCGTGAGCGGTGGCATGTTTGTAATTAGTTCTTATTACCTGTGTAAAGTTATGTCCTGCATTGTACCACTTATAAATAATAAGTAAAAAGGGAAAACCCTATTGCCGCTGACTACTCTTCTCTCTCTTCTCTTTCTTTACCTCATCTCTAACCCCTGCAGGTTGGTATTTCTGATATTTCTGACATGGAATCAGAGCACAGGCGCGGAAATCGATCATCTGGAAGGCCTATAAGGACCAGCGCGTGAAAGGACGTAGGCTCTATTTCTGATCTTTTATTTCTGATCTTTTCTCTGTCTCCTTTCCTTAAATCAGATTTCTCCAGTTTTATTTCTTAATCTGATTTCACACATCCCAATTTCACGTATCCCTATTTCTCTGTCTCTTTTCCCTTAATCAGATTTCTCCAATTTCTCTTTTTCTTAATCTGATTTCACGCATCCCAATTTTGCGCATCCTTATTTTTCTTTCGATTCCTTTTCTTTTCCAATATTTTTCCTGGTTCACACGTTACACAGCATTGCTAATATTTTTTTTTTTGAATAACGTGTGTGTGTGAAGATTATTTTCAGCACACAGCATTGTTCTTTCCCCCTCAATATACTGTTAAGTATAGTCGGCATTTAATATTTTCTGGTTTGCACATCACTGTATTTCTGTGCAACGTGTGTGTTGATATCATTTCCAGCACACAGTATTGTTGTTTTTCTTTCCCTTAATACACTGTTAAGTACAGTTTGGCCTCTCATTCTTCATATAATCCATGGATTCCAAATTGAACCCTAGTTTTCTTACTCACCTCATGACCCACAAGTTATCCCATGATAACTATTTGCTTTGGAAACGTCAAATTGTGCCTTTTATTCGCAGTCATGGTCTTTATGGGCATCTAGATGGGCGATCACCCACCCCACCTACACATATCATGCAGGAAATAACAGGTGAAGATGGGAAGGTGAGTCAACTTCGAAGCACCAATCCGGCTTATGACATATGGGTACAACGTGATCAGACATTAATTGCTTACATAACCTCCACACTTTCTGATCGTGTTTCACAAACTATCTCCGATGACCAATCTGTTGCCGAGTTGTGGAATGGACTAGCTCATTCTTTTTCTCAGGTTTCCGAATCTCGGGCTTTGCAACTCAAGTGGAAATTCCAATCCATGCGAAAAGAAAACAAATCCATTACAGAGTTCATGGGGGATGTCAGAGTGATTACAGATCAGTTAGCTGCCATTGGAAGTCCTGTATCAGATAAGGATATGGTACAACAGGTATTAGGTAGTCTTGGACTTGAATATCGCATGTTTTGCACGGCACTCCAGGTTGTCTCAGTCCTTCCATGTTTTGATGATCTTCAATCTAAGCTTTTGCAATATGAGGTCAGTTTAAATCAGGAACACGCGTCAGATGATGCTCATCCTGTGATGATGACACATACGCCTATTCAAACAGGAGTTCTATTTACTCCTCCTCGCCCCAATGGAACACCTATGAACAAAGGAGGATTACTGCCTACACCAGGTGGAGGAGGTATTGGTTCAAGCAGTGTACCACGAGGAGGACGTGTTCCTACTTGTTTTCTATGCAACAAGCGGGGACATGTTAAAGCAAACTGCTGGTACAATCCTCAGACCCGGAACAAATCAGGGAGGCCAGATAGTAGACCAGGGCAACTCATCAGTTTGCCCGTACTCCTCAGGGACAGGTTCTCCCACAGGACGTACAAAATATCCTTATGACTACTTTCAATCAGATGAACTTGCACCAAAATGAGGAAGGTATATGGTATATTGATTCAGGGGCAGCAGCACACGTTACTTCTGATGCAGGTAAATTTTCTCACTTGACTCCTAATTTTCTCACTTGACTCCTTACACTGGAAATGACACTATAGTCATAAGAGATGGATCTCATCACCCCATCTCTCACACTGGAAATATCTCCCTTTCTTTGCCTGAATCTCAGTTACCCTTGTCAAATGTCTTACTCACACCTGCTATTCAAAAGAATATCCTATCTGTGTCAAAATTAGTTGATGAAACAAATTCTTCCGTTGAATTTACTCCTTTTGTTTATCTTAAGGACCTTCACACCAAGAAAACGCTCGCTAAAGGTGAACGGCGCGGGAACATGTACGTCTTTGAAGAATCTCATGTGCCTTTGAAGACGTCGTCTTCCGTAGCCGTGGCTTCATCAGCTTCTTCTTTTCCAACATTTTTGAGTCGATCTACAGATCATAGTTCTTCATCTAGAGTCTTGAAACTTAGTAAGCCAGACTTATGGCATCTTCGTTTGGGTCATTGTAGTCAAGTTTTTCTTGACAAGTTGTCTGCTAAAGGTTTGATACCCGCAGTCAGTTTAGAGTCAAAATGTCCAAGTTGTCACTTATGCAAAAGTCGTGTACTTCCTTTTCATAGTATCAATAAAAGAGCAACAAAGCCTTTTGAGATCATATGCTCAGATGTTTGGGGTCCTGCACCCACTGCCTCTCTTTCTGGATCTCGATACTATGTACTTTTTCTTGACTCTTACACTCGTTTTAGTTGGATTTACTTCATGAAAAACAAACATGAGGTTTTCAAGTTGTTCAAACAGTTTCATGCACTAGTCCAAAACCAATTCAATACCAATGTTGTATATTTCCAGTGTGACGGAGGGGAGAATACATATCCCATGATTTTAGTGAATATTTGAAGGAGCATGGCATTACCCATAACATTTCTTGCCCTCATACCCCTCAACAAAATGGAGTTGCTGAGAGAAAGCACAGGCATATTGTTGAAACAGCCTTGAGCATGATGCATACTGTGGGCATTCCTTTTTCCCTTTGGAGCGAGGCTTTCCATACAGCTGTTTACGTTATCAACAGGTTGCCCAAGACCATCCTTGAAGATAATTCTCCGTATTTTGTTCTTTATAATTGTCATTCATCATATGAAGAACTACATCCTTTTGGTTGTGTATGTTATGTTCATATTGATCATTCATTGAGAAATAAGTTTCAAGACAGAGCTGTACAATGCAAGTTTCTTGGGTATGCAGATGACTATAAGGGATACAGGTGTTATGATCCTCATACAGGCAAAATTCGGGTATCCAGAAATGTTGTTTTTGATGATGAAAATTTTGACACTCTAGGTTCATCTTCCTCAGATACACAGGACAGTTATGATCCTTGGCTCAGTGACTCACTTTTATATGACTCGTTGCCTCATGAGGATTCATCTTTATTGACAGACAATGAACCCTGTACTTTCGATGTGGAACCACATATGGAAGACATTCTTCCTACAACAACATCCTCACATTTTTCTGGTCTTGTTTATTCTCGTAGAACTCACACAGTCAATGATGAGACTCCTCTACGACATTCCACTCGGGTTAGACATCCTATAGAGCGTTGGGTAAGTTATAACAATTTCTCTTTGGATTTTCAAACATTTCTAACCAGAGTTTCCAAAGAAACAGAACCTTCCTCTTTTCATGAGGTTGTCTATTCCCGTGCCTGGGTAGAGGCGATGAATGAGGAAATGGAAGCATTGCATGAATGCAACACAAGGGAAATTGTGCCAAGGCCAGACAACAAGAATGTTGTAGGATCCAAATGGGTGTACAAGATCAAGCACAAACCGGATGGCAGTGTTGAGCGCTATAAGGCTCGTCTGGTTGCACGAGGCTTCACACAACAATATGGGCAGGACTATGATGAAACGTTCAGCCCAGTAGTAAAACTGGGCACAGTCAGGTTTGTCATTGTGTTGGCATTACAACATGGATGGTCACTCAGTCAACTTGATGTTAAAAATGCTTTTCTGCATGGTGAACTAAAGGAAGAAGTTTACATGGAGCAGCCACCAGGATATAGCATGCATGATTCATCAAATTGGGTATGTAAACTTCGACGCTCTCTTTATGGATTGAAACAAGCTTCTCGATCTTGGTTTGAAAGTTTTTCCACAGAGATCCAGCATCATGGGTTCAATAAAAGTGTTCTAGACCATTCATTGTTCATCTTCAAAAGTGGTTCAGCTATTGTTTGGGTGCTTATATATGTTGATGATATCATTATTACCAGGAGTGATGAGGATCACATATCTTGGGTTAAGTCTATGCTGATGGCTAAATTCAAGATGAAAGACTTGGGTCCCTTGCGATATTTTTTGGGTGTGGAAGTTGATAGTCGACATGAGACTATTACATTGAGCCAACATAAGTACACTATTGATATTTTACTCGCTACAGGGATGGAGAATTGTAAACCAATTAGCACACCTTGCCTTCTAAATCATAAGTTAAGTGCTAAAGAAGGCACTACTTATCATGATCCTACTTTGTATCGTCGAGTTGTAGGGATGTTACAATACTTAACATTCACTAGGCCTGACATAGCATATTCTGTCAATCAGGCCTCTCAGTTTATGCATGCTCCTACAGATGCACATATGGAAGCAGTAAAATGAATCCTTCGGTATTTAAAGGGTACGATTGGAGATGGTTTGATGTATAACAAAGACACAGCTTATACGTCAGGACATTGACTATTCACCTACGCAGACGCGAACTGGGCTGGTGATCCTGATGAGCGCAGATTAGTTTCAGGGTATTGCATCCTTATCGGCAATAATGTTGTAACATGGAGTAGCAAGAAGCAAAAGGCAGTGGCGCGATCTAGTACTGAAGCCGAGTATCGTGCAATGGCAGCAGGAACAACCGATGTTACGTGGGTGAGACACCTACTGCAAGAACTACAAGAACCGATCTCGTCCTCTATGCTTCTTTGTGATAATCAGAGTGCTATTAATATTGCATTCAATCCCATTCTTCATTGTCGCACGAAGCATATCGAAATCGATCAACACTTTGTTAGACAAAAGGTGCAAGAAAAGAAAATTGAACCTGCATATATTAGGTCAGATATGCAAGTTGCTGACATTTTTACCAAGGGATTATCCACTCATCAGTTTTGGGCACTCAAAGACAAGTTGAGCATGATCAAAGACCATACTCAACTTGAGGGAGGTTGTTAGTTTGGATCATGGATCCGACCCGATCCACCTCGAGATGCGTGAGCGGTGGCATGTTTGTAATTAGTTCTTATTACCTGTGTAAAGTTATGTCCTGCATTGTACCACTTATAAATAATAAGTAAAAAGGGAAAACCCTATTGCCGCTGACTACTCTTCTCTCTCTTCTCTTTCTTTACCTCATCTCTAACCCCTGCAGGTTGGTATTTCTGATATTTCTGACAATTGCAAGTGCTTATAGAACTCTTTGTATTTCCGCATATCTCATTACATGGTATCAGAGCCACTCGGTTCTTAGAGGAAGAAGCTGTAAGAAAGTATGCGGAAAGGTATAACAAGAATGCTTAATACATTCACACGGTCTAATGAAAGGACAAACCCAAACCCACAATGGAGAATATAGAAATAATCCACTAAGGGACAACACAAGAGGCCTTCAAATAAGCAACACATAAAAATATATGAACTTTATTGAATGAGGGTTTGAAAAGCCATGATCTACAAGGGAGGGGAACCCCCTATATATACAAAAAGGAGAGCAAGTGAAAAGCCATTGAGGGCTCCCACATATGGTTTCATAAATGAGCAATTACAAAAAAGAAAAATAAATTATTTAAAGAAAATAGTTGTTTCTAAAACAACTATGTGGAATGACTAAAATACCCTATCGAGTATTTCACACACACACACACACACACACACACATATATATATATATATATATATATATATATATATATGTGAGTACATATATTTTAACACCCCCCTCAAACTTTACGGGGAGATGACCGAAAGTTTGCGAAGTAGGAAAATAAGACGAAGAGCTTTAGTGAAGAAATCGCAGTCTTCAAGGAAAAACTCCATCTTTATGGTATTTCAGAAAATTCGTGGAACTCCAAGTCTTCAAAAAAAAAACCTTTATTGGTGATCATCCCCAAGTCTCTTCATTGGTTATCTCTATAATGAGGGTATCACATCTTGAAGATCCTGCATAGAAAGAACAAACCAAAGGAAAACTCAAAGTATACAAGAAAAAATATTCTAACCCAAGAATTGCAACAATAATATATTGAAAAGAAAGAGTGGTTTAAACAAGACAGTAACAACTTTTCAAATCATTAGATAAAAGGAAGCATTCCTTAAGGATGACAACAAATCATGATTATCTTATTTTAAATGACGTGATTCACTAAGATGAAATAAACATACTACTTTCTCAAAAAAAAAGTGTCTATTAAGAGACATTTCAAACAAATCCCATAAAAAGGATATCTAAATGAAAGATCATAATAGGATAATTAAAAACTACTTAAGCATTTCAATACTATGTGAAAAAGCCTCCAAAAAACAATGTAAAATGTCTTCAAAGAGACAATGCATACGAAGTGCACCAACTTCCACAAATCGTTTTGCACAAAGGCCCAATAAATACTCAAAGGAATTTATCAATACTTGGAAGTAAGAAGCGTGTGCACAAAAGAACACGGAGAACACTTACAAGTGCACGAAGACACACAAAATATGAGATTTGTATTAAAATCAAGTAAGACTCTTTTAGAAATGTTTCATGTATTAGAAATATCTTTAAGAAGACAATGTTCACACAAGAACTAATTAACCAAAGGGAATGTATATAAGAGCACACGAAAGAAAGCATGTTTAACACACACAAATCAATAATAGGGAGACATTTTATCAACAAAAGATGATTTAATGATTTCTCACACATCATAGAGAGAAGAAAGTTTATGCCAACAAATGCCATGTGTGAACTTGCAAGAACATGATTTAATTAAGTATAATAAAGACATCCACCCAAGAATCAAGAATGAATGTTATTTGAGTAGAGAACCTTACATATTGAGGAATTTCTCACTCAAATATTTGCAAATACAAAAACTCACTAAGTGGCCGAAAACCATAAACATTTAGTATGCAAAGTACCAGAATTCTCTATAGGGTAAATGCCAAAGTGTAAAGTTGATTTTCAAATATGCATATTAATGACATAATCCTTTTATCGATAAATATTTTTCTTTGCAAGTAGTAAGGATTAAGGAAAAACTCATTTAAAGGGAAATCCCATATGATATATTCAGATCAAAAACAAATTAAGAATGAAATTTTGCAAATTTCAACAATGGTTCATCCACTATAAGCAGCCGCCTCATTAGTTCTCCAAAACCCATAAATCAAGTGTATAAGCTACTAGAACAAGAACATAAATATAATGCCACCAAAGGGCCAAAGACACACACGAAAATGTGTAAACATCTCTTGTGTACATATAATAATACTTGAAATGAGTGTATCAACGACTAGAACAAGAGTACAAATGCCAACATGAACTAAAAATCACACATAAAAATGTGAATAAACAACTACTGTCTACATATAATGACACTCTAAATCAAATATGTTCAGCTACTAGAACAAGAGTACAAAGTCAACCATGAGCTAAAACACACACTAAGGTCAGACAATAAAATGATGCTTGAAATGAGTGTATCAGCGACTAGAACAAGGACACAAAAGTCAACCATGGGCTACATCACACACAATGGTGTGAAACAACAAGCCTTGTCTACATATAATGACGCTCAAAACAAGTGGGTTCAACTACTAGATCAAGAGAACAAAGCCAACAATGGGCTAACAACACACACGAAGGTGTGAACAATATTTCTTGTCTACATATGATGACACTTAGATAAGAGGCATAAGAGGAAAAGACACTTGAGGCAAGAAAGCTTGTAATGAAAAACATTTAACAGGGAGGATATCAATTTATCAATAAACCTTGAAACACTATGGTTTCAAACCTTAGACATCCATCACATGTATAAATAATTAAGAGCATCCATAATAAAATCGATGACCAAAAACAAACGAGTGACACACTCATAATCAGAGATCGCATAACATGTCATTTAGAGTCAAACTACAAGTTGACAATCCAAAATGACATAACACACCCCAACAAACATCTCTGTAATAACAAGGCCAAAAAGTGATGCATTAAATAAAAACCTGTGATGGACAATTATAAATGCCATAAGAAGGCAATAAACACTTAGGGAAATCATTTTCCAAATAGGTGATTTTAAAAAAACAATTCAAAGATCCAATATTGGTAGATAATCAATCACAACAATATGCCTTATGACAACAATTTTGCATAAATACGAATCATGCTTAACATGATCAATTCTTCGAAATGAAGACATTTATACCAAAAAATTACAACATGAACTATTAAGCAAATAATGCATATGAAGTTTCTATACCATGTAAGAAGAGGAAGCACACACAAAAGAGAGAAAATATATTTCATTAAAGTGGGATAGAGCCCACACAATAAGTTTTTAGAAGAACCTTTTATAACACATTTACTACTAATCGCGAATACTTGAAAGATCATTTATATAGAGGCTATGAAATTATACCAATCATAATGCAATCTATTTTGACACATTTTTAGAGAACATTAAGTTATCAAAATGCATTTAAACCAAACAAACTAGAGATGAACACAAAAATCGAGGATCATTCTCAAGCATCGAGAATGTTTTTAGCTTTGATTTTTGAGGAAAACATCTTAACATTATCAATTGTAATACAAAAATACATATTTTCAAAAGATGACACAAGAGAGTTTAACAAGGAACCAAAGCATATGTATAGATAAAAGAAACAATATGAGAGACCAAGTGCATACATTCACATAGAAAAAGCACTCATGCAATAATTAAAGTCACACATCTTATACAAAAGACAAGTTTTCAACCAAATAAATGCAAGTGATAGGATTTATATAAAATTTTACATTTCAGGCATGTAATGGGTCAAAAAAGTTTTAAACATGAACACGCATGTCTATGTATTTTACAATTATTGTATATATATATATATGTGAAAAACAAGTTTATATTTTATAAAATAAGACAGCATTATCAAATCATTAAGATAAGACAATGATTGACGAAACATCTAGAATTAATAATTCATGGTTTTATATATATATATATACAAACAAACAAACAACAACTACGCCTTCATCCCAAAACAATTGGGGTCAGCGATATGAACCAAAAAAGAAATTCATTTTGGGTCTTCCACATGAATCCTTTTCCTCCAATCATTTCTATCCAACGCCATGTCCTCGGTGAGGTTCAAAGCATTCATATCCTTTCCTATCATCTCCATCCAAGTCTTCCTAGGCCTACCCCGACCTCTTTTAACTAATATATTTTCCCATTTCTCCAACCTTCTAACTGGAGCATCATTAGGCCTTCGCCGAATATGTCCAAACCACCGTAAACGATTCTCTCGCATCTTATTTTCAATGGGTGCAACACCTACCTTCTTACGTATCTCTTCGTTCTGAATCTTATCTTTTATTGTATTTCCACACATCCATCTAAGCATCCGCATCTCAGCTACACTCATTTTTTGAATATGATGTCTCTTGGCAGCCCAACATTCCGTACCATATAGTAAAGCGGGTCTAATAGCCGTCCTATAAAACTTTCCCTTCAACCGCAATGGCATTCTACGATCGCACAGCACTCCAGTAGCACTTTTCCATTTCATCCACCCAACCTTTATCCTATGATTTACATCTCCATCAATTTCTCCATACTTTTGAATGATGGATCCCAAATATTTGAAATAATCATTCACCGGTATATCTTGCTCACCAAGCTTCACTACTCTCCCATCACTACTTCGTTGCTTACTAAACCGACATTCCATATATTCAGTCTTACTTTTACTCAACTTAAAACCTCTAGCTTCCAATGTCTGTCTCCATAATTCTAACTTAGCATTAACCCCAGCTCTAGACTCATCAATCAAAACAATATCATCAGCAAACAACATACACCACGGTACATTTTCTTGAATTGATCTCGTAAGCTCATCCATCACTATCGCAAATAGAAAAGGGCTTAAAGCAGATCCTTGATGTAACCCAACCGTTATCGGAAAATTGGTTGTCACCCCTCCACAAGTGCGGACATTGGTTACTACTCCTTCATACATATCTTTAATTATTTTAATGTACTTGAGAGAAACACCTTTCTTCATCATTGTCCACCAGAGAACGTCCCTAGGTACTCTATCGTATGCCTTCTCTAAATTAATAAAAACCATATGCAAATCTTTGTTCCTCTCTCTATATCTTTCAATAAGTTGTCTAAGAAGATGTATAGCTTCCATAGTTGATCTTCCAGGCATAAAACCAAATTGATTCTCCGATATCATGACAACCTTCCTCAACCTAGACTCAATCACCCTCTCCCAAAGTTTCATAGTATGACTCATGAGTTTTATACCACGATAGTTTGTGCAATCTTGTATATCACCCTTATTCTTATATAAAGGCACCAAAGTACTCTTCCTCCACTCATTAGGCATCTTATTTGTTCGCCAAATCAAGTTAAAAAGATTTGTCAACCATTCTAAACCTTTCTCTCCCAAGCATTTCCAAGCCTCGATAGGTATACCATCTGGGCCAACTGCCCTTCTTGATTTCATTTTCTTCAAAGCCTCTGCAATTTCTTTCTTTTGAATCTTGCGCATGAAGTCACGATTTATCTCATGAAAAGGAATGGAGAAGTCTCCAAGATCTTGAGCATGACTATCATTAAATAGCTTATCAAAATAATCTTTCCATCTCTCCTTAATCTCCTCATCTTTGACTAAAACCCTTTGCTTTTCATCTTTGATACATCTAACCATACCCAAATCCTTCGATTTCCTATCTCTCATCTTTGCAAGCCTATAAATATCCTTCTCGCCTTCTTTGGTATCCAACTTGTCATAAACCTCCTTATATACCTTAGCCCTCGCGTTTCAAACAACTTTTTTAGCTTCCTTCTTTGCTATCATATACTTCTCCAAATTCTCATTATCACGACTCTTACTTAGATTTCTATAACACTCTCTTTTAACCTTAATAGCTAATTTGACATCCTCGTTCCACCATGATGTATCCTTACCTAGTGGTGCACCGCCTTTAGACTCACCCAATACCTCCTTAGCTACTTTTCTCATACCACCCGCTATCTTATTCCACATTGATTCTGAATCCTCCTCGAGACACCAATCAACTTCCTTAACTACCTGCTCTACAAACATTCCTTGTTTAGCTCCTTTCAGTGCCCACCACTTAATTCTAGGATCTATCCTATGTCTATCCCTTTTGCGGCATTGTCTAATTCTAAGATCTAAAATTAAGACTCTATGTTGTGTAGCTACACTTTCTCCCGGTATAACCTTACAATCGATGCAACAACCCCTATCTCTCTTTCTAAGTAGGAAAAAATCTATCTGACTCGTATTAACCCCACTTTTAAATGTTACTAGGTGAGACTCCCTCTTCCTAAACCAAGTGTTTGCTAAGATCATATCATAGGACAAACAAAAATCTAAAATCCTTTCTCCACTTTCATTTCTTTCTCCTATACCATAGCCTCCATGGATATTCTCAAATCCATCCCTACTAATGCCTACATGTCCATTAAGGTCACCGCCGATGAAAAGCTTTTCTCCATAAGATGTCTCTTGTACTACTCCATCTAAATCTTCCCAAAATTGATGCTTAATGGAATCATCTAAATCTACTTGAGGTGCATAAACACTAATAATATTAATAATATCCGTACCTAATACTAATTTAATAAGTAAAATTCTATCACCCTTCCTACGGACCTCAACTACATTATCTATAAACTGACGACTCATAACAATCCCTACTCCATTCCTATTCCTATTTATTCCTGTATACCAAATCTTATATCCCCAAGGTTCTATCACTTTAGCTTTCTCACCTACCCATTTGGTCTCTTGAAGACATAAAATATCAATCTTTCTCCTACACATAACATCTACTAACTCTACCAACTTACCAGTTAAAGACCCTATGTTCCAAGTGGCTAACCTAATTTTATGGTCTTGGACTAACTTCTTTACCCCCACCCGTCCAACAAAGTGAGGGAACCCTTGCCTATTTGACACCACACCCAGGCGCCGGTGTGACGCGTCGCTTCTGGGCGACGACCTAGCAACCCTTGCACATTTATCACTGCCTCCGGGCCTAGAGAGTACAGCGCGTCGCTCAGTAGGGAACGCCCCAATGAAATTCTCATATTGGTTCATTTTCATAGGATATGACAAAGTTTTTATGCTGGCTGTCACAGGCCTACCGCAACCCTCCTCCTTTATCCGGGCTTGGGACCGGCAGTGTATAACTACACAGGCGGAGTTGGTTTTATATATATATATATATATATATATATATATATATATATATATATATATATATATATATATTAGAGTTATTTTAAAAAAGGCTTCAAGATTCAAAACATACTACATATATCTAGTTTTCTTAAAACAAGTTCAATGATGGTTAAAATACTATTTTAGAATTTTCCAAAACCATACATTTCGTTTTTATTTTAATCATGCAAAATATATGTTTATATATATATATATATATATATATATTCAATGGTAAAAAAAAAAATAAGTGTTTTTCCCGTGCGTAATGCATGGGCTAAATACTTGAAAAGTGTAAGAATACATGCCAAGTAATTCCAAGTAGAAGAAAGAGAGATAAGAGATAACAAACACTTCACCAAAACGTAGAGAAAGAAAAGAGGTAACAAATACTTCACCACTTTTACGAATTTTTTAATATCACGCTTCCTGATTCACTGAAGGACTAGCTTGATTATAAACGAGCTCTGATACCATGTAAGAAAGTATGCGGAAAGGTATAACAAGAATGATTAAAGCATTCACCCGGTCCAATGAATGGACAAACCCAAACCCAAACCCACAATGGGGAATATAGAAATTGTCCACTAAGGGACAACACAAGAGGCCTTCAAAGAGGCAACACATAAAAATATATGAACTTTATTGAATGAGGGCTTGAAAAGCCATGATCTACAAGAGAGGGGGAACCCCCTATATATACAAAAAGGAGAGAAAGTGAAAAGCCATTGAGGGCTCCCACATATGGTCGTTGGAGCCCCCAACGGTCATATTTATGACCGTTGGGGATCCAACGACTATATGTGGGACCCCCAATGCTTTGATAAATGAGCAATTACAAAAAAGAAAAAGGAAAAATTAAATAAAGGAAAATAATTTATTTAAAGAAAATAGTTGTTTCTAAAACAACTATGGAATGACTAAAATACCCCTATCGGGTATTTCACATATATATATATATATACACATATATTTTAACAAAAGCATGGTACATATACTTCTCATCTATTGTCTCCCTTCTACTCACTTTTTGGTGGCATTATGGAAGCAAAAATTGACCTATTCTTCAAACTCAATAGAAATAACTACATGATGTGGGCATCGGCAATGGAGAACAGCTTTAAAGGCAAGAAACTTTGGGGGTATGTTATGGGTTCCATTCCGGAACCTAGATTAGAGCTCACAAAGATCGAAGGTGGTCAAGAAAAGGCTCTTGAGGGAAATGCTCGCCTCAAAGCCATTGAAAATCTTCAAAAGAAAGTTGAAGATTGAGAAAGCAATCACGCAAAAATCCTTACTTGGTTTATGAACAACGTCAAACTCAAGGTATGTGCTAATATAGCTAAATTCCGTCGGGCCAATGAGGCTTGGTTTTTTATGAAGGGTATGTATACCCAAAAGGACCTTGCAAGAGCATATTTTTTGCAAGAAAAAATTAGAACCACCAAACAAGGTGATTCAAGTATTCAAGACTACTATAGTGCTTTAAACCCACTATGGGATGAGTTGGCTCTTTTAGAGCCAAAATGGGTTGCTATGGAAGATATCGAATTAAGACAAAAGCAAATAGAACAAGATCGATTGTTCCAATTCTTATTTGGGCGTCCCGAATTTGAGCAAGTGAGGTCATCACTTCTCCGTAGATCCATCTTTCCTCCAATTGAGGATGCTATTGTCGAAATCACTCAAGAAGAAACAAAGCTTGGCATGAGTAAGAATGTTGATGAAATGATTGCCGTTTCCAAACCCGACAATAATGTAAAAACCTATAGACCCCCCCCCTCCCCACTTTGGTAAACAAGAAAACTACAATAGAGGAAGAAAAATGATTGTATGTCATCATTGCTATGAGTCGGGTCACATTAAACCTGTTTGCCCAAAGCTCAATGGAACTTTCAAGCCTAAGGTGGCCTCTCTTTAAGAATCTACCACCAAAGAAGATGAAGGCAGAAATGGTGACCTCAAAGAGACCCTTAGTCAAATATCCATGGCTCTTCAACAAATTTTTAAAGCTACTTCCTCCACATCGGGTGCGGCCATTGCGTCTACATCATCACCCGGTACATACTCTTGGATCTTAGATTCTGAAGCATCTTTTCATATGACCCCTCATGAAAATGCTTTAGTCGATGTTTGCACCAATTCAAAAGGCTCTTGTGTTTCTACGGCGGATGGAACTTTTTTGAAAATTTCTGGTATTGGAACTCTAAACTCCAAAAAATCTCAAAATCTTTTTGTTTCCAAAGTTAGAGTTGTACTAAAATTAAATTTAAACCTTTTTTCGGTCTCCCAAATTGCCGGCCATGAACATGAAATATCTTTCTCATCTAATAGTTGCTTTGTGCAGGATCTCCGATCCGGGAAGCGGATTAGGCAAGGCCATAAGAAGGGGGACCTCTACTATATGGATCATCTAAACCTTCCTACAAACTATTTTTGTTCTTATGTCCAAGAGAAAAGTATTGAAACTTGGCATAAAAGGCTTGCTCATCCAAGCTATTCAAAAATGTATCTCTTTCCATTTGGAAACAAATGTTGTAAGGAAAAAGACATTAATTGCAAAGATTGTATTTTTGGAAAAACGAAATCTATTCCTTTTCCAACTAGAACATTTTTTTCTTCAAGACCCTTTGAATTGGTGCACTCGGATGTTTGGGGTCCATCTTCGGTCATGTCTAAAGGGGGTTACTCTTAGTACGTCACTTTCATCGATGACTTTACTCGATATGTTTGGATCTATTTCCTTAGTCATAAATCGAAAGTGTTTTCCTTCTTCAAAGAATTTTATACAAAAATTCAAAACCAATTTCAAAGTAATATATCCACTTTGAGAACCGATTCTGGTGGTGAATACTTGTCTAATGAATTCCAAAATTATTTGACACAAAATGGAATTTGTTACCAAAAATCATGCCCTAGAACTCCACAACAAAACAAACTAGTGGAAAGAAAACATAAGCATATTATAGAAACTGCTAAAAAATTGCTTGTCTCTAAAAATATTCTGAAAAAAATTTGGGCCGAAGTCGTCTTAACCTCAACATACCTAATCAATAGAATGCCTTCCTCAAAATTAAAGAATGCCTCTTCTTATGAAAAACTTTTTAAATTCTCACCCGATTTCAATCGCCTTCGCATCTTTGGTTGTAAATGCTTTGTTCTCTTACATAAGAGAGATATGTTGTCTCCAAAGGCAATTGAATGTGTTTTGCTAGGTTATAGGGAAAATAAAAAAAGGCTATAAGTGTTTTGATTTAAAAAATGACAAGCTTTATGTTTCAAAAGATGTAACTTTTTTAGAAGATGAGAATGGTTTTGAAAAAATGGAAAAATCATATGAAACTGATTATATGTTTTTACATGATCTTATTGATGACATAAATGATGATTCTATGGATCATCTTAAAAATATAGAGGACACTTGTGAAGTGTCCAATTTTGATGTGTCACCACCAAATGATGATACTAGTAATGAAAATATTAATGTTTACACCCGAAGAGATCAAGAAAGGCCTATTAGTGCCTTAGAGAAATTCTCTCAAATTTCTGAATTTTCGGAAGAGGCCCCCATTAGGCAATCTTCTAGAGAATCAATATCACCCAATAGATTTGTATCCTATGAGTCTTTAGCACCCAATTATCGGGCATGTTTAATAACTTTACATTCATATTATGAACCCGCTCATTATAATCAAGCTAAGACTCTATTGCATTGGGCTGAAGCAATGAAAATAGAATTAGATGCGCTAAAAAAGGCTAATAGCCTAATACTTGGGAAATAGTCACTCCCTCCACGTAAAAAACCTATTGGATGTCACTGGGTCTTTAAAGTTAAAACTAAAAGCGATGGATCCCTGGAAAGATATAAAGACAGGTTAGTAGCGAAGGGATATTCGCAAGAATATGAAATTGACTATGAGAAAACATTCACTCCTGTATCCCGAATGACTAGTGTCAAAACTCTAATAGTTGTTACATCAACCAAAAAATGTCCTATATATCAACTTGATGTGAAAAATGCATTTCTAAATGAGAATTTAAATGAAGAAGTATATATGGATCCACCACCCAGAATTAATATTGGACAAGGTCAAACTCTTAAACTTTTAAAAACCTTATATGGTCTTAAACAAGCCCCCAAGGCTTGGTATGATCATTTTAGTGATATCATGGTTAAATTAAGATTTCATTCTTGTTATACTAACATTGCTCTCTTTGTTAAAAGTGCAGGTACTAGTATTGTTATCTTATTACTTTATGTTGATGACATGATTATCACTGGGAATGATCAAAATAGTATTGTTGAAGTTAAAAACATGTTAAAACATAATTTTGACATGGCTGATTTAGGCTTCCTTAGATATTTTCTTGGCATTGAAGTCGCATATTCTCCTTGAGGATATATTTTGTCACAGATGAAGCTTGCTACAGATATATGTACTAAGTCTGGTATTTCAGATGATAAAAAGGTAGAGACTCCAGAGGTCATTATTGCCAAATTAAGGTTGGAGGACAGGGTTCTTCTGGAAGATCTCACAACCTACAGACAACTCATTGGATATCTGACTTACCTGACCATCACTAGACCAGACATCGTTCGGGTGGTTCACACTGCAAGTCAATTTCAGTATGCTCCTACAACTGTGCATATGAGTGTTGTGCTCTGGATCATCCGATACATCAAAAATATCATAAATAAAGGGTTATTTCTATACTCATCTTCTCCCTTAAATCTTCTTACGTATACTGATGCAGATTGAGGAGGTAACCCTAATAATAGAATCTCAACTACCGGTTTTTGTGTCTTTTTAGGAGATTCCTTAATTGCCTTGAGATGCAAAAAGCAACAAAAAGTCTCGCTATCTTCTACTGAATTTGAATACCGAGCTATGGCAACCACAACAATAGAACTAGTTTGGCTTCGCAGTCTTCTTAAGGACATGGAGGTTGATATTGCTGGAGCTTCAAAGTTATGTTGTGACAACAAGAGTGCCATCTATATTGCAAGCAATCACACCTTCCATGAGCACACCAAACATATCGAGATGGACTATCATTATGTTCGGGATGAATATTTACGAGGAACAATTACTCTTCCATATGTCACTTCAGAATATCAATTAGCGGACTTCTTCACTAAAGCTCTTCTTGCTCCTCGCTTCATGTTTCTTCTTGGCAAACTTTTCGTCATCTCCCCGTAAAGTTTGAGGAGGGGTGTTAAAATATGTATTTTGTATATATATATATATAAAAAATACCCGATAGGGGTATTTATGACTTTTCACATAGTGGTTTTATAAAACAACTATATTTCTTTTAAATTAGGGTTTTTAGTTTTTTTTTGTTTTTTCTTTCTTATTTTTGTAAAAGCCAAAAAGGGGACCCACCATAGAGTCGTTGCCCCCCCAACGATCACAAATGTGACCGTTGGGGGCTCCCAACGACTCCATGGGAGCCCCCTTTTGGGCTCTTCTTTTGAGGCTCTTGGCCCTCCTTTTTTCCTTGATTCTTTGTATAAATAGGGGTGACCCCCTTTGTATATTTTCATGCTTGAGAGCTCTCTCTCTTTCAATAAAGAGACCTTTATATTTTTGCCTTGTGTATGTGTTGTCCCTTTGTGGACTTGGCTATTGTCTCTTTTGTTTGTCCATTATAGGACATCGCAAGTGCTTATAGCACTCTTTGTGTTTCTGCATATCTCATTACATCTTACTCATACGATACATGGGTGCACTGTACTATACCGTATCGTACGATACACCATGTATCGTACAAGTCGACCCTTTTGTTTTTTCTTTTCTTTTTTGAAAACCAAAAAAGTGGTTACCAACCTACTTATGGGGGCTATTTTTAAAAACCTAGGGGTTATTTTGACTCCATTTTTTGGTGTTTTCCCGCCCCAAACTTCATTTTTATGGATACCTATCCATTTTTAATATTAAATCTACCTTAAAAATTAAGAATCTTAGAGGTGGGGTTTGCCTCAAATATCACCCATTTTTGTCCTACACAACCCTTTTTTGATCTCTAACCTTCAAAATCAAGCCCTAAGGGTTTGATTTGTGTGAGCCTGAAGTTGGTGGAGGGTTTCATGCATAAAAACCGAGGGTAAGCTCATTTCTTTTGATGTTGTTTTAATATATTTCTTCGTCTTTGCCTTTCGTCCTTTTTTAGCTCTAAAAGTGTTGATGTTATTTTTCCTTTTTCATCTTAAATCACCTATTTTTTTAAAACGTGTCTTAAAGGTTGATGGATGGTGGAGGTTGTGGCACAAACGTTCAAACATGAAAATACTGCAAACTGATGGATTTGAGGACACCTTTGAGAGGAATAGTAAAATGTAACTTTGGCAGTTTTGTAATGCATAGAGAATTGTATAGATTTGAATCACAGTGTAGGGCATAGAAACTTCATTGTATGATTATATACTTAGCATATTCCTTATGATGTTCATGTTAAGCTTCTTACGAGTCTCATAGAAGAAAAATTGCTAAAAGTTATTCCTGATTCAAAAGATGACAATGAACCATCAATATCTCAAGCTAGTGAATGTTGTAGCAAACTAAGAAAATCATTATATATATATACATATATATATATATATATATATAATTTGTAATCCTGAATGGCCTTTCTTGGTCTTATCATTGTGTTATGTGAAGTTGTAAACCTTTTGACTTTGGTATATAGTGATATTTTATTTTAAGTTCTAATGAATTGTGTTTGTGATAATTAGATTTAGTAATAGTTGGATGTGCTGAGGACCCAATGTGGCAGTTTTGTGAGATTGTCGACGATTTTGAGCAGCATAATGTTTTGAGATGCAGATTCTGTTGTGCACTTGTCACATAGACTTGGCAAACCAATAGTCGTACCTATGTCGACACGGCCCAACATTAGTATGTGCTGGGTCGGGTCGGGTCCAACCAAGACACAACCCAAAAACTTTTTTTTTGTCATTTGATTTGGGGTCAAACCCTACCCCCCTTAAAGAGAGAAGAAGCAAGCCAAGGAGGAGGAAAAAAGTGTCAAGGAACAAGAGAGAGAGAGGCATACCTGGGCCTCCTTCTGTGGAAGGTGCCAAAGAGAGAAAGAGAGAGAGAGAGAGAGAGGCATACTTGGCATCCTTCTTTTGTGGAAGGCACTAGAGAGAGAGAGAGAGAGGCAACAACCCCCACCCCCATTTTTCTTTTCTTTTTATAAATCAATATATCAAATTGCTCCCTCCCTTAAAAAAAAATTTCCCCCACTCTCCTATCTTTCCAAAATATCATCTTCTTAACTCTATATATATAGTTGTCCATGTGACAAATTGTGCAATGATTTAAAGGAGGTTTGTATCATACGAAGCAACACATTGTTCGAAAACCTGGTGCCCAAATATGATCATGTGTGCAAGCTCCAGATGATGAGCGTGTTATATTATATGTCAATCTAGGTGACATATAAAAGGAAAGAAGCAAGATTACAATAATTGACACTTGTGCCAAGCTTTCATGCACTGGCACAATGCAATGCAAAATCTGAATCAGATGAAGGGCAACAAGAGACACAAGTTCCACAAGTCCCAACTGCCCTCACAACAAGATGTCGTTTTTTATTATGTACAAGAAATATTTAATAATGAAGACAATTGATTAGTCTTGTTGTAGTGAATTATGTAACTATAGTAAACTTTTGAGTCCACATTTTTGGTCATATAGTCATCTATGTAGTTGTAGTGAACTTTTATATTATTGACTTTGGGTTTATGTAGAACTTTTGAGCCTTTAGACTTTTATATTCATGTAGCAAACTATGACTTTTGAGCCTTTTTTTGAATCTTCTGATTTTTTCTAATTTTTTTTTGTGAACTTTTTATTTTTTTTTTCAAAATTTAAATGTGTTTCTCTCTTGTATCTTACAATATGGTACAATACACCCGCATCCCCAAACTTCCCGATACACATTCTGATATGATATTTACAACATTGGCTACTAGTTTAAAATAACATGTATGTCTAGAGTCAACTATGTTGAATTTAGTGTTGCATAATTTTGAGACAAAATTATGATAACTATCCACTTGGATAAAATTATAAAAGAAAAACTTAAAGATACTTGTGAGGTTTCTTTGTGTAAAGGAAGATATCTTTTGAGTTTAAACCTTTACTTAGTGCTTCAAAAGTTCAATTTGTCTCAGGAGTTTAATGACCATGGACTTGAACAAAAAAATCCTATATAAACAACTTAGACTTAGTTACACACTCTCTTCAATGGATCATAATGCACCTTGGATCATAGTGACAAATCTTGCAAGGTTTATGAAAATCACACGAAAATATCGCGAGAAATTATCTAAAAGTTAAAAACAGTAATTTCTCACAATATTTTCAATTTCTCACAATTTTTTTGTCAAAAACATAAATATTGTGTTTTAAACACAATATTTATGTTTTTATCGGCTATTTGACATGAAAAAAGCATGTGCTTTTTACTTTTAAATATTTTTATTTATATTTTCTTATAAAAATA
This sequence comes from Nuphar pumila, assembly GCF_984573655.1. Lineage (NCBI taxonomy): Eukaryota > Viridiplantae > Streptophyta > Magnoliopsida > Nymphaeales > Nymphaeaceae > Nuphar > Nuphar pumila. Next base: position 81,365,472 of record NC_143264.1, on the reverse strand, counting down.
AAATTTATTTTGTATTACCGAGATTTTGCCGAGAAAAACAAAAGATTTAAAAAAAATCAATTTCTCACAAGTTTTTAGCTGCAGATATTTTGTCATTTTTAACTTTTGTCACTAATACTATGATCTAGGTTTATGAGCATTCCATAAAAGGCGACCAATCCTTCACACTTAGATGAATCTATCAATGGTGACAAACCTATTTGAAACACTTTGACCAATAAAGCTACAATCTTATTAAGAGTCTTGAGAGTCATTGTTTTAGTCACAAGCCTTGAACATTTACAAGAATCAAGTACAAAATACTACCTATCTTCATGGAAAAAATAATTTCAATTATTCTAGTGCCTTGTTCTCGTTGAACCATGTAACTTGGTTGGAAATGGACCGGGGAAAAACGGAGCCCCGCCTCGCCCCATTTGGACCGGGGATGGACTTACGCTCTCCCCTGCCCCGTCCCTGATCTCTGTTAGTAAAATAACTAAAATACCTTTAGGGATGGCAGTGGACCGTAGAGAAACGGGGCTCGGCCCCGCCTCGCCCCGTATGGAGGACAGGAAACAGGAATGGAGGTTAAAATCAAAACCCGTGTGGGGATGAAGGCAGGGATGGAGGGGAGAATTTCGAGAGGCGGCGAGGGTGGAGACCATGTCCCCCCACCTCCGCCCCGGTCTAATGCCATCCCTAGTTGGATTTCTATATCAAATAATTTGCTTAATACGCTTTTCATTGTGCCCCGCAATCTATGTATGTCAGCTTTCAAGAGCCCTTTATATGAAACTGCCATTGTAGGCAAAACAAATTAAAATTAATCATTTTCAAGATTATTCATTTGAGTAAAGCAATAGGCAAAAAAATTGTCTAGATTCATAGCATATCATAGTAGATTCAGCTCAAGATGCTTACTCTTTGGAGAAACTTGGTCCTAAAGGAAACTCAGCCCAACTTACTCCAATCGAAATTTAGGCACAGAATCATGCAAAAAATCATTTTGATTTGGCTGACTGGACCGAGAAAATTGAGAAAAAAAAAGTTAGGATTCAACCAAACGATGCTTGTAAGCTAAACATATTGGTTCATGAAAAAATCCCATTTACATCCAGTCACTTTCTATTCAATGTTGTCTCCCTAACTCCCTACAGCCCCTATAAGAATGTACAAAGTCCAATTGTTTCCTATGCAGTTAAAAACACTAGTTAGTGCCTAGGCAGCAAATGTCTAAAAGGCCTAGTCGAAGCCTAGTCAGAAGAAAAAAACAAAAGAAAAAGTTAACACGAAACTTACAATAATATATAATTATGTAAGACTTAATAGAATCTATACAGATTACATATATACACAAAAAACTTATAATATATATGTATATACAGATAGGAAAAAAAGACAAGTTTATGCCTATTCAGCACTTAGTAATCCTAGGCAGGGACTAGTCGGACTAATCAGGACCCTTTAAGTAGAGGGCGCTTAAGTGCCCTGCACTGGGTGCTGACCCAATGCCTAGGGTGACTGACCACCTAGACACCGATTTTGACTACATAGATTGTCTCAAATTGGTCAATGACCTATTTGAAAGCAATTAAAAAATATTATAGATTTCAAAACAGTATTTTACTAAAATGTCTCATATATATTCATGGTTTGGTTCCCATTTCACTTCCAATGCTTATTCCTATTGGCTTCCAATTCAATTCTGATCAGCTTCTGATTTAATTCATATTTCACTTTCAGTTAGATTCCTGCTTCTTAATTCTTGCTTCCACCCATGTGCTTCTTGCTTATGCTTCCTGGTTCACAGCTTTGCTATAAATTAATTCCTTAAACGACTGATAATATATATGTGAAGTTAAATCTGAAACATCCAATAACATTCGTAGAACTGCCAATGATATATACATTGAGATAAAACACAAATGTCCAACCACAGCCAGCAAAGATACAAGTCAAAATCATTTCTTCTATCCAATGAATAAATGAAAATTTTTACATTTTAACTTCCAAAGCACAACAATCAGAGCTCAACCAATGTCTAAGGACTATAAACAGTATTAAACTAATGGAAAGAATAAGCTCATGATATCATTTGTAGTTTCCTATCCTAGGGACCTCATCTTCTAAATCATCCTTGAAGAATATGTTATTGGCTGCTTTCCTCCTCTTCAATAAAAAAGAAAAAGGATCCCATTTCCTCACTGTCAATGGGTTGTGATCCATCCCCAATATATTAGAGGCTTCTAGCCAACTGAATCCTTCATAAACATGCACCTCATCATCCTCAATGTTGCAGAATGATTCCTCACTACATGGTTTACAACTTTGAGCACAATCCAATTAACTTAAATGGCAGATTTACTGCCCATCAGATAACTTAATAAACACAATTTGTTGCACATACAAGATAGGTTAATTTCCTCTCCTCCAACTTGTTCCCTTTCCTAGTGCGAACCTGCATTTTCACAGTAAAAGGGTAGAGGTTATTTAGCTAAACATGAAATAAACATCAACCGACCATTCCAACTAGTTCAGCTTTTAATAAGCTTTATTTCACTAACCAGCTAGTTGCAACAAGGTCCACTACATCTTAGGTCTTGAATTTATATGGTAACCTTGTGAAAGTTCTTCATCTGACTTCCAAGTTCCAAGAGACGAAAATATCAACTGCACACAAAATGATGCATAAAGTCAACAATCTTCAAGGTGAAAGATGGAAAAAAACAACCAATCTTAAAAACAAAGGTAGCATAACTGCCCTCTTTTAGATTGTTATAACCCTCCCAAATAAACCAACATTAATTCAAAACTAAGTACTCTCCAGTAGGATTCAAATAGATGGCCCCATAGGCAAGATACTACAGCTCTCACCGGTCCAGCTATCTTATCTGTCCCTACAATACAACTAAAGTTTAATAACCATACACTTTAATTTAAAGTTTGTTGCAGCTATTCATATCTAACATCAAAATTTACCTCAATTGGCTTAATTTTTAGATCTTCATAATAAAGCTAAAGATAAGCAGTCGAATCTCATGGCATGGCCCCAGTTATCTGAGTTCCCTAACACCGCCAGTAAAAAGTTCACAGGCACCTAACTAAATTCTAAACATGCCGACTTCAACATTTTTGATGTCACTGTCACAATGGTTTCACCTATTTCCATTTCCTACCCAACATATACTCTATCACAAAATACACCCTCCCATCAAGTAGATAATCTAACATCACAGTACAGTCACCAGCAGTGTGTACCAGAATAGCACTCAGAGTGTCCAAGTCATCCATTTTGCAAAAAAATTTCTTCTGACAGTCGTGCATGAGATGGGAGGGGGTGGGTGTACGATTCTTTCATGCTGAGAAATAACTGGGGAATGAAAACAAGATCACAGGCTTCTGATAATTACTACTCGTAAATCACTCATAAAGCCATTAATGATTAGGAATAAATGTAGGAATGATGAAAATGGAAGCTAATGTTAAAAAAAATTACATCAATAGGGAGATTATACAGCATAAAGACCTCTCTGCAAAAAAAAAGAGGTACCAAGAAGATACTCCATTAAGATCTTACAAAAGGAAATTGATGCACAACAATAAAAAGGACCCAACAAGAGTAAAATACATCAATAAAAGCGGTCAAAAAAGCCCCATCAACAAATAATAATAGCAATATTCATGAAAGGAAGCCAAAAAAAACATAAAACCATGTCAACTAACAAAAACAATGAAAAAAAACTTCAGTCATGCAGTGAATCATAAAATATTAAAGTAATCAAGGGAACAGAAAGACTGCAGTCCTATTAAAAGAGGCACAAAAAATAAGGCCAATATAGCTATTATAGTTTCGCTAAAGAAATAATCTGTTAAATCCCAAGACCTTATACAAGATAGAAGGGCTCTAGATAAGTAAACCATCATCAACAAAATCCACTAATAATTACTGTTAACGTCAGCTGGGTTCCTGGCAAAACAGTAACACACAGAGAGAGAGAGAGAGAGTAATCGTCTGTTTTCATTAGACCCTAATCCCTTCTTAAAGGAATTAGTTAAAAATAGGTTACCAAAAGAACCCATCTACTTATTACTAATTACATAATGCTACCCAAAACCAAAAAGATAATTTCCTTTAACACTCCCCTCAAGCCGGAGCATATATATCTATCATGCTCAGCTTGTTACAGCATTTAAGAAAGCCCACACTAGCAAGAGGTTTAGTAAACACATCGGCAGCTTGATCCTCTGAAGCAACATGACAAGTAGAGATTTGTCCTGTCTGTACTAGATCTCTTATGTAGTGACAATCAACTTCAATGTGTTTCGTCCTCTCATGAAACATTGGATTATTTACAATATAGGTGGCTGCTCTGTTATCACATCTCATCACCATCAGCATTGAGGTCTATACATGTAGATCTCTGAGAATTGATCTAACTCATCTCATTTCGTCTGCAGTTTGGGCCATGGCACTATATTCTGACTCAGCAGTCGATCGAACTACTACGGTCTGCTTTTTACTTCTCCAGCTTATTAAATTTCTGCCTATAAACACACAAAACCCCGTAGTGGACTTTCTATCACTAATGTCTCCTGCATAGTCAGCATCCGAATAGGCAACTATATCAAGAGAGGAGCTTGATTTGTATAGTAGTCCTTTACCTAGAGAAAACTTCAAGTACCTAACAATCATCATTGCCGCCTGTCAATGTACTTGGGTTGGTTTATCCATGAACTGGCTAATCTTGCTCACGGCTAGAGAAATATCGGGTCTTGTCACTGTAACGTACAAGAGTTTACCAGCTAGAGACCTGAAACTTCTACTGTCAACAGTTTTTGCTTCTTCAAACAAGTGAAGTTTAGGATCCATTGGAATGTTAGCATGTTAGGCTCCTAACATTCCTATATATTGTAACAAATCAAGTACATACTTCCTCTATAATAGAACTAACCCTTCACGGTTTCGAGCTACCTCTATACCCAAGAAATATCTAAGAGGACCAAGATCTTTGGTAACGAAGTGCTTCTGCAGATGAGCTTTGGTATCTGAGATATCCTTTTTTATTGCTCCCTGTAAGTATAATATCATCTACGTACACAACCATAACCACAACACCAGTGGGAGTTTTCTTAACAAACAATGAGTGATCTGATGCATACCTGTTAAAACCGAATGCGGACATACTCTCAAACAACTTCTGAAACCACACACGTGGACGTTGCATTAGACCATATATTGCTTTCTTTAACTTGCACACCTTGTAACACTCCCCCTGAACCTCGAAACCCGGAGGTTCCTGCATATACACCGTCTCTGACAAATCACCATACAAAAATGTGTTCTTCACATACAACTGGCATAAGCCCCATCCATTATGGATGGGCCACTGATATGACTAGCCGAATAGTGCCAAGGCATGCCTCAGGAGAAAAAGTTTCAAAGAAGTCTACCCCATACATCTGTGTGTACCCTTTTGCCACCAACCTGGCTTTGTATCGTTCAATAGATCCATCTGAATTGTACTTAATGGTGTAGACCCACTTACACCCAACAATATCAGCATCAACCGGCGGAGTAACTAACTCCCAGGTATTCCGTGAAACTAAGGCATCCATCTCATCTTGCATAGCCACTTTCCATTTGGAGTCTAGGAGAGCCTGATGGTGATCTAGTGGTAGAGATTCAGTGGATAGAGCTATGATGAACTTCTTCATATGACTCCCAAGTCTCACATCTGTAACAAACTTAGAAATGGGATGTAAGGTACATTGCCTTTTACCTTTCCTGATAGGTATTGGCAAATTATCATCCACAATAGATGCTTCAGTCGTGGTTGGAGGACTTGCTTCTGAGGGAGAAGGTAGTGTAGGTTCTGGTTCCGGAGGAGATCTACGAGCATATACCAGAGGGGGATCATGATATCGTGAGTGAGTGTGAGAGGTAGGAAAGCTTGAAGGAATGTTAAAAGTTGATTCCAAAGGAAAAGGTGGAATAGGTAATGGCATTGCATCACCCTGATCACATAGAAATCTGGAGGCAATACTTGAGAAGAAGGGAATGGACTCAAAGAAAGACATCTGCACTGACATACTCCCTACGAGCGATGGGATCATAACACCTGTACCCCTTTTTGATTTCTTGGATAGCCCACAAAGACACACTTTATGGATTGAGCCGACAATTTGTCTCGATGAGGCCCTAGTTTATGAACGAAACAAACGCACCCAAACACCTTAGGAGGGATCGAGACAAGAGGTGCATTGGGATATAGGATGTTCACAGGAATTTGTTCTCCCAACGAGGATGATGGCATGCAATTGATAAGGTAGCAAGCTGTAAGAATGGCATCTCCACAATATGAAGGAGGCATACATGATTGTAACATAAAGCTGCGAGCAACATGTAGAAGATGTTTATGCTTCCTTTCAGCTACCTCATTTTGTTGAGAGGTATGATCACAAGTAGTTTGAGGTAGAATGCCATGAATCTTATAAAACCGTAGTAACTCATTGGTTTTAAATTCGAGAGCATTGTCAGTGTGAATGATCTTGACAAGAGAATCAAACTGAGTTTTTATTTCAATAATGAGAGACATAAGGATTGAAGGAACTTCTTATCTGTCTTTTATTAAAAATACTCATGATAATCTAGAAAAATCATCAACAATGACTAAATAATAACGACATTGAGACCTACTGGGAACTCTACTAGGTCCTCACACATCAACGTGAAGAAGCTCAAATAATCTTTGACTCGATGGACTCTGACTTGAAGAAAACGAACTCCTGTGGTGTTTACCCAACTGACAGGCTTCACACTGGAATAAGGCAGAAGGAGAAATTTGAGGAAGAATTATACAAAGTTTTGGCAAAGGCACATGATCGAGGCGAAGGTGCCATTGATAAGAGCTGGAGGATGACTCAGACACGGTATGCACGACTCCCAGTGGTTGATAAAGATAGTAGACACATCCTTCTTCATAGCCTCCACCAATCCTCTTCCCCGTCAGCAAATCCTGAAACATAAAACACAAAGGATCAAAAATCACTCTACAATTGTGCTCATTTGCAATACGACTAACTGACAATAAATTTTGAGGAAAGGAAGGAGCATGAAGCACATCTGTCAGCTGAAGTAACGGAGAGATGAAAACATTTCCTTGTCCCACAATGGGAGAGGAACTCCTATCGACAAGAACAACCTTGTGATGATCACACATGGGGTCTAGCTTAGAAAAAAGTTTTGAGGATCCACATAGGTGTCTAGAGGCACCTGAATCAATAATCCATTTACTACCTTGGTGATTTAATCCTTCACCTGCGAAGTAAGCAACATCAGCAATGGGAGTAACTGCGTTCGAACTAAAAGGGCGGTGAGACATCAATTCTTCATACTTTGTGCAACTGAGAGTGACAGAGTCATTGAAGGAGTCAGTGGGAGCCTCCATGTCAAGCTTCGCAATTTGAGCCTTGGACACATTTGATATCTGAGAAGAAGTAGGGGGGCTACCATTTTTATCCCAACACCTGTCCTCAAGATGTCCCAATTTGCCACAATAGGTGCACTGAAATCTACATCCTCCTCCTGTACCTCTACCATGCATATTTAGGAAATTTCCTCTTCCCCAACCTGGGGTGACTACAAGAGCTGATGTTTGTGAATCAGAATGAGTTTGTGAAAGAGTGATAGTCAATCTACTCAGGTGGTTGTAAGCTTCGGCAAGAGTGGGGACATTTGATCCTGTCAACATCTGAACCTTGGCAACTGCAAATTCAGATGATAGTCCCGTCAAGAATCTTGCAACCATGATTTGCTCCTAATGGGACTTCTGCGTGGTACAATATAGGGGCATGTGTGCATTCAACCTCTCAAATGCAGATTTGACAGATGCATAATATTGGGCCAACGTCTGATCTCCTTGTTGTAGTTGGTAAATAACCTGCTCGACTTGTAGGATGCGGCTCACATTGGTCTCGTGAGAGTACGTATCTCGAAGGTTGTCCCACATTTCTTTAGCAGTGGTGTAGTAAATAAGTCCATCAGCGATATGAGGCAATACACTGTTCATCATCCACGACATAACGATGTTGTTATCTTCATCCCATGTGCTATATTTCCCAATTTTATCAGGTGGTTCCGGTTCTAAAAGAATATGTTTTTTTCGATGACCAGAGATGGACATCATAAAAGTCCGGGACCACCTCGCATAGTTAGAGTCATCTAGCTTGACAGATGACCCGTACGAAAAAGGATTCGCAAAGGCTTTATAATCTCCAATCAGTTCCCTTTTTAGATCACCCGCCATCTTGACTTAGTCTCAAACAGCCACCAGACTGGATCTAGATCTGATCAGTCCATATCAGATCTGTGACACACAAGAAACAGGAAAGCACGTCAATCAAAATCAGAAGTTACAGGAAAGGCACGTCCGATCTGACGTAGGGACTCATCATAAATGATATAGGCCAGGCTCCACCACGATAATGTCACAACCAGACCTGTCGTTAGATCTGATTTCGGATCAGCGTCTGATGCAAAAAAAATACCTTCAACAGACTCGATCTCCACTTGATCTGGTCTTCTCCAGGATCCACATGCCACAATCAACTTCCACGTCAATCTGATCACGTTTGGGTAGCAGCTGCCCGACTTCAACCATGATAGAAAATCAAAGACTTGATTTTCTTTCCCAAACATTTCTTAATCACGACATAAATATCCAGATCTGAGTAAGATCTAATTCCTCCCCTTTTCAAATCTTCACCTTGTACACGACGATATCTGGCACCCACGACCATTGGGTCTTCATCCAACTTCCAGATCTGGCTTCAGATGTGAGTCATGACCTCCAGTCAGATCTTCATTGTCGTGACTAGGTCCGACTGCAGATCTGTCGCCAAATCTGATCTTCACCAAGAGGCATCGAACGTTGATCGGCAAGGGAGCGATGGGATGTTGATCTTCCCCGACTATCCGATGAGATATTGCTTGAAGGAAGCTAAGACTGGAACTCAGGCACCCAAGATCGCACGCTGCTCTGATACCATGTTAACGTCGGCTAGGTTTCTGGCAAAACAATAACAGAGAGAGAGAGTAATCATCTATTTTCATTAGACCCTAATCCCTTCTTGAAAGAATTAGTTAAAAATAGGTTACCAAAAGAACCCATCTACTTATTACTAATTAAATAATGCTACCCAAAACCAAAAAGATATTTTCCTTTAACAATTACAAAATTGAGAAAATGCATGTTTGCTTCTCTGATAGGAAGAAATAGATAGACCATGGATGTTGATATTATCGTGCAAGGAAGATATCACACTAACAATTGCCTTCTTTTTAGTTTGCGTGAAACTTTTGAAACAAGGATTTCATGTTTGAGGGGCAACTTGGAATATGAGTCCCTGACAAACTTTCATGCAATAAATATCACCCACACTTTAATTAATGGGTCAAACAACTATGGGATTTTCCCATCAATGTTCACTTTGACCATGAGCATAGCTAGTTATGAAAAGCATCCTGATTAGTACCTGTTGCAGGTATCATTTACAGAAGTATCTTCATAAGAAATAATTCAGAAAATTTTATAAGTTTGTTTTTCTGAAGAAGATATCGACAAAATTTAAGAAACGAGAAATAAGAAAATATGAACAAAAAAATATTTATGCAAGATTTCACGCAACATTGAGATATGTTAAAATGTATCATTCAACCTTTGTAATACTATATATATTATACATATATAAAGGATAATACATATTCATATATTGTATATATGCAAATGTATTATCCTAATTATATATATAAAATATATATTTTTCTATTTATAGGCATAGGGGTAGTTTAGACATTTCCAGTTTTACGCATATTCCATTCGGAATATGTTTGTAATTTAATTTTATTCTTTCTTTTTTATTTTTCTATTTTTTGGGGGTTTGCGCCACCTAGGGAGGCTCCCCAAAGAGTCGTTGGGGAGCCCCCAACGGTCACAAATGTGAATGTTGGGGGCTCCCAACGACTCCTTTGGGAGCCTCCTTTGTGGCTCCTCTCTTGTGTTATAAATAGGGGTCTCCCCCTTGTATTTCTTTTAGATTTGGAGGAGCTTATGCTCCATTGTATAGGGTTTTTACCCTCTTCTTCCTATTTCTTCAATAATATTCAACTTATGACTTTAAGTAATACTTATCCCTTTTATGGGTTTATGTATTAGCACTTGATGTGCTTGTGTTGTTCCCTTAAGTGGGTATATTCGCACTTAATGTGCATGTGTATGGGTTCATTATCGAACCTAAAATATTCAAAGTCACTTTCTAACATGGTATCAAAGCAAGGTTGAGATCGAGTTGCTCTTTGGTGCATCGGGAAGCGTGGTATTCAAGAAAGTTTTTAAGAAAAATGGTGAAGTATTCATTTCTCTCTCTTTTCTAAAAGTTATTCGGTATGCATTCTATTTCTTTAAGTATTGTATGAAGAATTTAATATGTTCTTTTTTTTATGTGTACTCTTTGTCATTATGTCTTTTTATAAAAATTTGAGTTACTTGATACTCTATTGAATATTTTTCATATACATACTTTTTTGTATGTTTTTCTTTGAAAATTTTTAAAATAATAACTTGTTTGGCAAAAAATTAGATATATGATTGCTCAAAACTTAATGGGTCGGTAAAGATTTATGACCATTGGAGTCTTGAATTTATATTTTAAACCTATCTTTGTTTATAAGAATACCTTTTATATATGGTAAGTCTTTAAAGAAAGGTATGTTAAGATTAAAAATTTTATGAAATGTAGTTTTTCGAAAAATGCTTGGCATATATGAAAAATTCCTTAATAAGTTTTGATTCACTTCCCTAATGTGTCCTTTTTATATGAGCAACATTTAATTAAGAAAGTTTTTATATATATATATATATAATTCCGGTTGAATTAAGTCATGTTTTTTTTTATAAAACTTAGGAGCTTTTTGAATTTTTCCTCAATAAATGTTTAAGTTTATAGATTTATGCCATAGTACAATCTTACTTTATCATAAGGTTTTTTAACAAATCTATTATTCTTCTTTGGGATTTCTCTCACTTTAGTGGAGTTTCCCCCTCCTTTGGGAATTTTTGTGTGTTTTGAGCTCTCTTTAAGGAGCCTTTTTGGTCCTTATAATCTTCTTGTGAGTATATGCTCTTTTATGAAGATTTCATGGTTGTTGTGAGAAGATTGTTTGTGAGTATCTTTTCCCTTGCATAATATCCTTCAAAGATTCATTAATACTTGTAACCCTTTGTGGATCTTTTGAGATTGGTTGTGAGCATCATTTTTTAAGTTACAATAGTGGATTTCATAAGTTTTTCAAACTTCACCATCTTTATGAATGCCTATATTGGCCTAAGTTTGTTATTTGCTCATTCAAGATTATTGTCATTTAAAAATCTTGCATTGCATAAAAGTGCATCTATTATCATTTGGTGTGCATTTAATTGCACTTTATATCTATCATAGTTGAGGCTTGTTTTTGACTTTTTGATTATTCCAAATTGGTTCTTACGCATGATGTTGCTTAATATTTCATAATTGTGTTAGTTGCATAATAAGTCTTTTTTGTATAAATGACTTCTTTTGAAGATTAAGCATAATTCATGTTTATGCAAAATTGTTGTTATAAAGCATATTATTGTGATTGATTATATTGGACCTTTGATTCAATTTTTAATCGATCCTCTTTTCTTTGAAAAATGATTCCTAAAGTGTTTATTGCCTTTTTGTGGCATTTATATTTGTCCATCACATGTTTCTTTAATGCATCATTGTTTTGGCCTTATTATTCTTTTATTAGAGATGTTTGTTGAGGTGAGTTATGGGCACCTCGTGTTATATCATTTTAGATTGTCCAAATTGTCATATTATAGATGGTGGTTGAGGTGAGTTATGGGCACCTTGGGACTCTAGAATGATTTGGTATATGATCTCTAATTATGAGTGTGACACTCGTTGTTATGTCTTTTTAGATTGTCCACTTACCATATTATAGATGGGGGTTGAGGTGAGTTATGGGCACCTTGGGACTCTAGAATGATTTGGTATATGAGTGTGTCACTAGTTTGATGTTGGCCATTGATCTTATGGATGCTTTTATTTATATATAAATGTGATGGATATATGGTGTTTAAAACCTTAAATGTTTTAAGGTATATTAAAATCAAGGTTTTGGGGATTATTGCCCAATCTTTTATTGTTTATGAATCATATGAGTGCATTTGCACATTTATGTTTTGTGCCTTTGTGCACAAGTGTTCTTGGTGTGTGTATATTCACACATTTATTCCAAAATGATATTGTTATGGGTATTCTTTTTGAAGAATATTGTTTCAAGGTTTTATTTATATGTTTGTCATTACAAGTTTTATTGCCTCAAAAGTCTTCTCCTTTTAATGCCCCTTATCTAAGTGTCATCATATATAGACAAGAATTTTATTACACCTTCGTGTGTTGGTAGCCCTTTGTTGGCTTTTGCTCTCTTGGTCTAGTAGCTGAACACACTTGTCTTGAGTGTTATTTTATGTAGACAAGGCACGTTGATTCACACCATGATGTGTGACTTTAGTCCATGTTGGCGTTTGTGTCCTTGTTCTAGTCGTTGAGTTATATGCCCATGGTTGGCTTCTTTCACTCAATTCAAGTGTCATTTTATGTAAACAAGAGATGTATTGTGTTTTTATCCCATGGTTGGCTTAATATTTGATCTTGAGTGTATTTTTACGTAGACAAGAGATGCTTTTTGTCCATGTTGGCGTGTATCATTTTGTTCTTGTCGTTGATACACTCATTTCAAGTATTATTATATGTAGACAAGAGGTATTTTTACACACCTTAGTGTGTGTCATTTGGCCTTTAATGGCATTATATTTATATTCTTGATCTAGTAGCTTATACACTTGATTTATGGGTTTTAGAGGACTAATGAGGTAGTGGTTTGTAATGGATGAACTATTGTTGAAATTTGAAAATTTTCATTCATGACTTGTGTTTTAAGATATTCAAGTGAATCATATTTTTGATATGCATATTTTAAAAATCAAGTTGATTTTTTGGCATATATTAAGTGCTTATGGTTCTTTGGCCACTTTTGTATGCAAAATGTGTTTTTGTCAATTGAGTGAGATTTTCCTAAATGGGTAAGATTCTCTACTCAAATAACACTCTTCGTTTTGCCTCGTAAATGGATTTAAAACCTTGTGAACTCTTGTGTTTATTTTGTCTAAAGTATGCTTGGAGACGTCGTTTATCTTGTTTAACACTTCATTACATGTTTGAAGCATGTTCATTAATGATTCCTTTAAGTATTAATTCATTTCATGATAATATATGCATAGGCTCTTTATGGCTTTTTAGAATCTCATTCAATAAAGCATATGTAACTTATGCCTCTTCGTAGGCTTGCTATGGTGTCCCTTATGGGACCATTGTGTTATTCCCCATTATGGGGTTATGTTTGTCCAATGTTGGACCTTATGAATGAATTATGCATTCTTGCAATTCATTTTCGCATAATTTGCTTCCGCTTACCATTTAACATGATATATGATTTTGAAATCTTGTTTTTTCTAAATTTTCCTCATGCTAAAGTAAGTATTTTATCATGTGATCTTGCATAAATATAATTTTACACCTTGTTAGGAAAGTTCCATTTGAGTAAAGTGCAAAGATATTTTTTACTTGTTCTTTGTTGTTGTTCCACAGGATCTTGAAGATAAGTGGAAAAGGAAGTACCTTGGATAGATCATGGAAGGTGCTCATCGTTAAAGACGTTGGAGGAAGACATTTACATTTTCAATGGCATTCAGACTAAAGGCTCTTGAAGCCTTGAGATTCTTCCTCTTGCTTTCTTCAATCTTTTTGTTCCCCCACGCAAAGTTTGAGGGGGGTGTTAAAATGTATCATTCAACCTTTGTAATACTATATATATTTTATATATATAAAGGATAATACATATTCATATATTGTATATATGCATATGTATTATCCTAATTATATATATAATATATATTTTTCTATTTATAGGCATAGGGGTAGTTTAGACATTTCTAGTTTTACGCATATTCCATTCGGAATATGTTTGTAATTTAATTTTATTCTTTCTTTTTTATTTTTCTATTTTTTTTTGGTTTGCGCCACCTAGGGAGGCTCCCCAAAGAGTCATTGGGGAGCCCCCAACGGTCACAAATGTGACCGTTGGGGGCTCCAAACGACTCCTTTGGGAGCCCCCTTTGTGGCTCCTCTCTTGTGTTATAAACAGGGGTCTCCCCCTTGTATTTCTTTTAGATTTGGAGGAGCTTATGCTCCATTGTATAGGGTTTTTACCCTCTTCTTCCTATTTCTTCAATAATATTCAACTTATGACTTTAAGTCATATTTATCCCTTTTATGGGTTTATGTATTAGCACTTGATGTGCTTGTGTTGTTCCCTTAAGTGGGTATATTCGCACTTAATGTGCATGTGTATGGGTTCATTATCGACCCTAAAATATTCAAAGTCACTTTCTAACAAGATATTCATGATGTTATCATGATAGTACCACAATAAATTCACACATTTTGACATTCTGAAAAATGTAAGGTCTCGGGATATACCATTTTGGAAAATCTGTGGAAACATTCGTGACATTTTCAAAATATTACACTTGTCATAGAGATTAAAGTAAATGTCCAATTTCAGCACAATCACTTCCGAGCTTCTAAGGCTGGAGACTTGTTGGTCTTAGGTGGTGATTGCATGGTGCAGTGATGGCAGTGTCTCACAGCACCAGGGCCCCTTTACTTTTTTTTTTAAGAAGAGAAGACCCACATGCCCCTACTCGAACACAGAAGTACTTTTTCTAGTGGAAAGTGGCTCCTATTTCCACAGGCCCCTCTAAATATGCAGTAACAAAGTCAGACTTGGTTACAAACCTATTTGACATAAAAAAGAACAGGAGGAAGGAACACAACCCCACGCACTAAAGACTGAAATTACAACTTCCAAAATCAAAGCCTCTATTTTTCCATCATAAATTGCATAAAAGAAAACTGAAAAATATACTGGAGATATAAATGTAAAAACTGTACTTAACAAACACTTACTAACTAATAATGATAGAAATGATGATGAACAGTACCATATCTTCAACTCTCAGATCCATTAAGTAATGGTGAGGAACGCTTTGTTGCAGCTTGCTCTATCGCCTCAACTTCATTAACAACACCACGACATCTTGGGAAACCACAATAACAAGCCAGTTGTTCATTGATTGAAAAGAACCTACATAAGAAAGCAACCAATGATTGATTGAAGGGAACCAAAAACAAAAGAGTGTAACTAGTTTCATGAAGTACCGATAATCATATGTCAGCTCTTCCCATGATTTGATATCTCTCTTTGCAAATATGATTATATGCTCATCACCACAAACAGATACGACTCTTGAATAGCAATTAGGCTGCAAGTTGCACAAAATATTGCATTGACACAATTAGGAAAAATAGTAACACTTTGAAGAAACTACCCCCACCCCTCCTCTCCCTCACTGAAAAAAAGTCAATTGCGGCACTTAGTGCAAGCCCTGCTTTGCAGTAATCATGAATATAAACTGATCAGGCAATCAACCTAAAACAATGATAAAACATTAGAACCATGCAATCACAGCATGGAACCTTTGAGTACATAAGCTCCAGCATAAAAAGAAATTTGTGCTTGTCTGCAAGTTCACATGCAAACTTATGTACACGTGTGCATGTAGTTATGCATGCGTATGGTTGATCATAAGTGTGACAATTTAAAAATCAATAAGCCTAAAACTTACTTCACAAGAATGATTTATCAAATGGGCAATGTTCCCAGCCCTTGTAGCATCAATAACACGCTCATCATCTATTTGGAACATGTATGTCCCAGCACCCTGCATGAAAAGGAAACACCCCTTGTTAAGACAATAACCAACAAGCACAATGAAAGCATAGAATAGTATTTTGCTATTATTATATGTTCATAAATCTGAAATTTAGAAAAATATGACCTACGCCACAGTAGAGAACAAAGTACATGAACAAAACAGGTTAAAAACTGTAATTCTAGACAAAAATTAGCACATATTCAACCCACTAATGTGAGACCAACAAGCAATTTAAAATCCATACTTTCCAAGAGAGAGAATGAGAAACAACACATTGACAGCAGCACAAAGATATTCACACTCACCACCAACGAATTATAGAAAAAATGCTCCCTTCTGTCTGCTATCTTTGGTCGTACAAGTTCCCCTATATATTCAATTACCTGAAACATAGGAATGACAAAGAATATATTAGAAGAAGGCAAGAAACAAAGAACCCAGATTTATAAGTTGCATTACCATTTCCCCAGCTTTATGTGGACACTTCGCAAAGACACCAAAGCCATGAATTCTGGATTTCCCTAAAAATTACAATGTACAGAAGTCTTGTAAAAATATTTTTATCATACATAGAACTTACAAATTAACAAGGAAAGCTAGATATCCAATAAGAATAATCACAGATTAAAAGAGACCCTAGCATGAAAGATATATGGTAACAGCAAGAAGAAGAATATAAAGAAACAGAATAAGGAATAAATAGAACATGTTGACTATTTAAACTATATGATAACATTGGCATTCATGGTTTAAGGTTTAGAGTTTCCAATACTTAAGATTGCAGAAAAAAAGAGGTTTCAAACTTTAAAATAAGCAGACTAATTGATAACAAGAAGTGAAGCTTTATTACAATGTGCATCAAGCATGAAGCAATCAAACAATGTGATTCCAAACGTGACTAAATTCAAACATGTGATTCCTGTTTTAAAAAAACATCATGGCCGATAGATAATTTGTGTTAACTAATGTACTCAGGAAGATATACAGTAGAATTGAAGGCACATATAATCATGATAACTGTATTTATATGTTAAAAAGAGTATACAGAAAGAAGGAAAATTTATTAAGGGGCAACTTTGAGTTAACAACATAAGTGAAGCACTACAAAAAGATAAGAACCCCACAACCTTGAAAAATTCTAGCCAACCATGCTGTTGGCTGTGTCACATGGGTACAGGTACGGGTATGACACGGCGATTTCAAAATTTGAGAGTGTGTATATATATATATATATAGAGAGAGAGAGAGAGGATGATATTTTGAAAAGATTGGGGTGTAGGAAAAAAATTTAAAAGGGAAGGGGCAGCTTGATATATTGTTTTATAAAAGGAAAGGCAAAAAGGGGGTGGGACCCCAGGTCAAGTGACAAAAAATATGTTTTTGGGTCGTGTAGGGTCGGGTCAGGGTTGGACCCTACCCAGCCCAGCATGTACCTGTGTCGGGCCATGTCGACATGGGTACAGCTGTTAAAATGTAAAACTGTACATATATGTATATATAATAATATTATATTATATATATATATACATTTTTCATTTCTTTCTTTTCTGTAATTTTTTTCCTTTATTTTTTATTTTTTGTCTTTATGTCATCTAGTTCAGTTTGAACTAGAATGACTGTTGCTAGTCAAGTCCTGTCCAGACTTGACTAGCAATAGAGCTGTTGGACTGACACAGTCCAACAGCTCTTAATAGAGCTGTTGGACTGACACATTCCAACAGCTCTAAATAGAGCTGTTGGACTGTGCCCAACAGCTCTATTAAGTCCTCTTTCAGCTGTGTATATAAAGGGGTGCAGCCCCTCTTGTATTTTACTTCAATGCTTCTTAAGCAATTGGTTTTTCATATCAATAAAGAATACATTTTTATTTTTATTTTGTTTCCAGTTATACCCTTTTTAAGGGTTATGCTTTAGTGTCATTCTTGACACTTGCTCTTGTTAATCTAAGCTCGTGTTTCGAAGATCCCCATTTCATTTCATGGTATCAGAGCCGCGGAAGTACTAAATCTTGAGGAAAAGCTTCCTCGGTTTCCGTGCCCGTTTGCAAAAGTGTTCGCCACTTGAAGAGAAGTGTTTTATCACTTCATTGGAGAAGATTTCACATCTTGTTGTATTGTTTTTTTTTTCTTTCTTTTTCATTTTCCTTGTTTCTCTTCTATCCCTATTCTTTCTCTCCTTGTAATCGATGGATGACAATGATAAAGTCACCATCATGCCTATGAAACTAAGTGATACGAACTATGTAACATGGGCTTCAATCATGAAGCACCATATATGGGGAAAAGGCTTATGGGGGATTGTGGATGGTTCCGATTCGGAACCTAAGCTATCTCTTACTAAAAAGGAGGGAGATAAAGAGGTCCCTCCATCGGAAGAAGAGAAAATCAAGGTTATTGCCTCATACGAGAAGAAATGGAAAGAATGGAGAATATCTCATGCAAAGATAATGTCATGGCTTATCAATAGCATTGACATTAAAAAATGCTCAAGTCTTGCCAAATTTGATCATGCCGATAAGGCATGGGAATACCTTAAGAATATGTATTCCCTTAAAGATATTGCACACGTGTGCAACCTCCAAGAAAAAGTTTGAATGATGACACAAGGAGACAAAACTATTCGTGAATATTACAATGGGTTGTCCGAACTTTGGGAAGAACTTTCCCTTTTAGAACCAAAGTGGCATTGTGCCGAAGACATCGAGCTTCGTCAGAAACAACTCGATGCCGAACATTTTTACCAGTTTATCACTGGATTAAGGCCGGAATTTGAAACCACTAAATCGGCCCTACTTCACCGGGGAAAAATTTCTTCTATTGTTGAAACTATTGAAGAGTTAACAATGGAAGAAAATCGTCTCCGGAAAGGTTCTTTAAAAATTGAAGATGATTCCGTTTTAGCCGTGTCTAGACCAGAGAATCATGTTCGATCATATAGGCCTCCTCACTTTAACCGACAAAATGGTGACTATGATAAGAAGAAAGTTATTTGTCATCACTGTCATGAACCGGGACACTACAGGCCACAATGTCCCAAACTTAAGGAGCTGAGAGAAAAAAGAGCTGCAATTGCTGGATCGGAGCCTAAAGATCAGGATGCACCAGTTTCCCTGGCCCAACTAATGGAGATTCTTCAGCCTCTCATCAAAGGTGCCTCTTCCTCATCTGAAGCTTCAACCGGCGCAACAGCCTCATCTTTTTCTGATCTAGGTAAAATTTCTTGGCTTCTTGACTCTGGTGCATCTTTTCATATGACCCCAAATAATCAAAGTCTATCCAAATGTGTTAAAAATAAAACAAGTGTGTCAAAGGTCTTTACTGCTGATGGGACTTCTCTTGAAATAGAAGGAATAGGAAATTTTGAAAAAATTTATAAAACAAAAAAATTTTTTATTCCAGAAATTAGACATGTTCCCAAATTAAATTTAAATCTTTTATCTGTATCTCAAATTTCTGATTATGGGTGTAATATTTCTTTTTCTTCTCATGGTTGTTGGGTACAGGATCGCCAGTCAGGCAAGCTGATTGGGGAAGGCCATAGAGAAGGAGGACTCTATTACATGGATTTTTTGGAAATGCCAAAGAAAGCTTTTTGTTATAATATTCAAAAAATAGAGTTGGAACTGTGGCATAAGAGACTTGGTCACCTACATATAGCCAAAATCCAACATTTTCCAAATCTAGGGAAATTTTGTAATTCTGAATCATTTGATTGTAAAGATTGTATTCTCGGCAAAATGAAAAGATTACCATTTCAGAACAGAACCTTTTTCTCTTCAAGACCACTTGAATTAATACACTCGGATGTTTGGGGTCCTGCACCAGTAATTTCTAAAGGAGGATTTGTTTACTATGTTATTTTTGTCGATGATTTCTCCCGACATACATGGATGTACTTTCTCAAACATAAGTCTGAAGTATTTTCATACTTTCAAACTTTTCATAATATGGTTAAAAACAAGTTTCAAAATGATATTACTATTTTTCGCACAGATTCAGGGGGAGAGTTCTTATCCACAGATTTTCAAAATTATCTTAAATTGCATGGCATCACACATCAAAGATCTTGTCCTTATACACCTCAACAAAATGGACTGGCAGAACGAAAACATCGCCATATTATAGAAACCACTAGGACTTTATTAATAGCAAATCAAGTCCCGAAAGACTTTTGGGCAGAAGCTGCCTTAACTGCCACATATCTCATTAATAGGATGTCATCTTCTTCGTTACAAAATATCACTCCCATTGAAAAACTTATGAACATTTCTCCAGACTACTCTAGACTAAGAATATTTGGGTGTAAATGTTTCATATTTACTGACAAAAATGATAAACTTTCCCCTCGTGCGATTCCCTGTGCCTTTTTAGGATATGCTGAAAACCAGAAAGGTTATAGATGTTTTGACTTCAAAAATAATAAACTATATGTGTCTAGAAATGTTTCCTTTCTTGAAAAGGAGAGCTTCTTTGATTTTAGAAAATTAAAAGACATCACTGAATACTCCTTTTTGCTAGATCTAACATCAACATCTAATGAATATGACCTTGACTGTAACTTTGATGATGATCAAAGAATTATTGATCTTAATGTTGAAAATGAAGAAGTTCATAGAGATACTAGTATTCAATATTCCAGGCGACAAGAGTCTAATCCTCCATGTGCACTTGAGAAATATTCTAACATTCCAACTAGACAATCAACCCGAATCTCGAGGCCTCCAGGAAAGTTTGTATCATACGAGTCTTTCTCACCCACATATAGGGCAGTTATTGCATTGATTCACTCATATGAAGAACCATCCACATATTTTCAAGCAAAAAATGATATCAAATGGATAGAAGCCATGAAAGCTGAATTAGATGCACTTGAAAAGGCTTCTACATGGAATATTCAAGATCTTCCTCCAGGGAAGAAAACTATAGGATGTCGATGGGTTTATAAAATTAAAACCAAGAGTGATGGTACTCTTGAAAGATATAAAGCCCGTTTAGTAGCCAAAGGTTATGCCCAAGAATATGGGATTGATTATGAAGAAACCTTTGCTCCGGTGGCTCGTATGACTACTGTCCGAACCTTAATTGCCTTAGCTTCTATCAAAAAATGGTCTATTTTTCAAATGGATGTCAAAAATGCTTTTTTAAATGGAAAGCTAGTTGAAGAAGTATATATGGAACCCCCTCCTGGTCTAAGTATTCCTAAGGGTAAAGTCCTCCGCTTAGAAAGAGCTCTTTATGGACTTAAACAAGCACCAAAAGCTTGGTATGATAGGTTTAGTCGTGTTATGATTGATATTGGTTTTCAATTCTGTTTAACTGACACTGCTTTGTTTATTAAGAATTCTGATGCAGGGATCATTGTGCTTCTTCTCTATGTGGATGATATGATCATCACCGGAAGCGATAAACAGGGAGTTGAAACAATCAAAACACTTCTTAAATCTCATTTTGAAATGACTGATTTGGGCTTGTTGAGATATTTTTTAGGCATTGAAGTTGCTTATTCTCCTAGAGGATATTTATTATCTCAGACTAAATTTGCTTTTGATATTGTTTTCAGGTCTGGTATTACTGATGATAAGAAAGTCGACACTCCAGAAGTTGTTAATGTTAAAATGAAGATTGATGATGGAGAACTTCTTGCAGACCCTACTCCTTATAGACAGCTTGTCGGGGCACTTTCCTATCTATCCATTACCAGACCAGATATAGCACATGCTGTTCATACAGCAAGTCAATTTCAACATGCTCCTACTTCTGTTCATATGGGAGCAGTCATGCGTATTATCAGATACATCAAGTCCTCTCTTTCACGAGGACTTTTCTTATCTTCCTCCTCTTCTCTTGATTTAATTGCATATACTGATGCTGATTGGGGAGGTGATCCCAATAACAGACACTCAACCACTGGCTTTTGTGTCTTTTTAGGGGAATCATTAATCTCGTGGAGGTGTAAAAAGCAGCAGAAGGTATCTCTCTCATCCACCGAAGCTGAATACAGAGCCATGGCAACCACGACCATGGAAGTAGTTTGGCTCCGACGACTGCTTGCTGACATGGGAGTTGAAGCAACAAAGGCTTCACAAATGTGTTGTGACAACAAAAGTGCGATCTACATTGCCAGTAACAGAACATTCCACGAACGCACCAAACACATCGAAATGGATTGTCACTACGTCAGAGAGGAATATCTACACGGGATAATTGATCTGCCATATGTCACTTCAGAATATCAGTTAGCAGACCTCTTTACAAAGCCTCTCGCTGCTCCCCGATTTCACTTTCTCTTAGACAAACTTTCGCTCATTGTACCGTAAGTTTGAGGGGGAGTGTTAAAATGTAAAACTGTACATATATGTATATATAATAATATTATATTATTATATATATATAAATACATTTTTAATTTCTTTCTTTTCTGTATTTTTTTCCTTTATTTTTATTTTTTGTCTTTATGTCATCTAGTTCAGTTTGAACTAGAATGACTGTTGCTAGTCAAGTCCTGTCCAGACTTGACTAGCAATAGAGCTGTTGGACTGACACAGTCCAACAGCTCTTAATAGAGCTGTTGGACTGACACATTCCAACAGCTCTAAATAGAGTTGTTGGACTGTGCCCAACAGCTCTATTGAGTCCTCTTTCAGCTGTGTATATAAAGGGGTGCAGCCCCTCTTGTATTTTACTCCAATGCTTCTTAAGCAATTGGTTTTTCATATCAATAAAGAATACATTTTTATTTTTATTTTGTTTCCAGTTATACCCTTTTTAAGGGTTATGCTTTAGTGTCATTCTTGACACTTGCTCTTGTTAATCTAAGCTCGTGTTTCGAAGATCCCCATTTCATTTCAACAGCTACTGGTTTGCCGTGTCTATGTAACATAGGTTGTTCGAGATGATTATAGCTTAATGATGGTAGTGCAACCTGTTTTATTCTACCACATGCCTACTACATTCTTCCTACTGTAAGCTTCCATATTTCAGTTGGAGTTGAGTTAGAAGTACTTTATTACGTATGCTTAGCAGAAAATTAGCAGTATCATCAAGTCAAGGGAGATATTGGAATCTAAAAAACACAAAGGTAGAATTTGCATATGGTGGTCAAAATTCATGTCATTGCATACTTCTTTCATGTTTTATTTTTTGGTTGGAGAACCACTGCATCAAGTGGCCCTAAATAACCCATTCTCTCATAGCATGCAAATGGAACAAATTCAAATACACTAATTTGCAGAAAATGATGATGATCTAGGCACAAAAACACATGCATGAGGAAAAGAATCAAGTGTTCTTAAAATATAGAGTATACCATCCAAAAGACGAGAACAAAAGGACCAGATCTGTAATATCTCATGAAATTTTCCCAATTATAAATTTAATAAATATGATTTTATTAAATAAATATATACTTTTTGTTGCTTGAAGTGGTATATATAGGGGTTGACGTCAATTTGGATCTGGACATGGGTCATGGATTCATCAGCCGAGACCCGTACATATATAGGGACTGACATTAATTTGGAAATGGGTCATGGATCCATTACCCGAAACCCATAGTCCATCCATGATAAGGTAAATAAGTTTTAAAATAAATAACAAATTAAAACTATATAATAAAGATAAGATATATATAAACATATATATATATATATATTTAAAGAGTTAGATTAGGAGTTCTATTTCCTTGGGGAAATAGAACTCTATCTAATTCTAGAAGGGACGTCCCATCCTTATTGGGGAGTCCTAGTTGCTTTATAAAAAATAAAGGGGCGTGAGCCGGCTCTCTCACAATTTTGAGAGAGAGGGGAGTAAGCTGAGTTCTGAAAAAAATAATAAGAGAAAGGGGGGTTGTACCGTGAGAAAGAGAGAGAGAGATGCAGCACCTCTTCAATGCCTCCTTATTTTTCGGTGTTCGAATCACAAGAAAAGGTATGGGATTTTCTCAATCCAGCTTGGTGGGATTCAGCATAGGTTGATTCAGGCATGGGTTTAGGGTTGGAAATACAAATCTGGTTTTATCTTGGTATATACATGTTTTTCGAAGATTGAAATCTGCATTTTGGATTAATCTGTGTTTGATTAAAAAAAAATCTGTACGCTTATTATGTTAAACCAATTTGCAAATCTGCATTTTAGATTAATCTGTGTTCTTTCATGTTAAACCAGTTTGCAACCTGTGTTTGATTAAAAAAAACTGTAAGCTTATTATGTTAAACCAGTTTGCAAATTTGCATTTTGGATTAATCAGTGTTCTTTAATGTTAAACCTCTATGTTTTGATTAACCTGTAATCCTTTTATGTTAAACCAGTTTGTATTTTGTATTTTGATTAACCTGTAATCTTTCTATGTTAAACCAGTTTGTAATCTGAGTTTTGATTTACATGTAATTTCTTTATGTCACACTAGTTTGAAATCTGTTGAACCAAGAATCAGCCTTGTGGATTCAAGACAGATTCTTGGGCTGACAGATTCAGAGCAGGTTCTTGAATCAGCCAATACAAATATATATATATATATATATATATATATATCAACAGTATATACATTACTGATTGGGATATACATATATAGCTTATCATGTTCAACTTGATAAGATGGTGCATCAAACTGATGCCTAAATGTCAAATTTAAAACCATGATAAGTACAGCCAGGTGTAACAAACAGGTATAATCGGCTTTCTTTTCTGATGCAGCAACCATCATGCTGTAAATTCTTTTACTGTGCATGTATGCTGTTAAATTCTTTATTGTGCATGTATGTTGTTAAATTCTTTATTGTGCCTATTTTAATCCACCAAGCATTGGCTTCTTGATTATCTTCATCAACTAGGAGCTTGATAAATCAGAAATATATATGACTGTTAAGCATATATATATATATATATATATATATACTAAAACATATTTCGAAAAAAGTTTTGAAAGTGCTGAAAATCCAATTTGATTAAATCCGTTTCTAAAAGCAAGCTTGACATGTTAGAAAAATCTGATTTTCAGTGTGTCATAAAAATCTGATTTCTGTCTGAAAAATCAAATTGGAATCTAAATCTTTTATATGCTTAGAACATTGTTTTCCATTAGAAAAAGTTAAAACTGTTCCGCCTTGGACAGTTAGTAAATCTGAGGAATTTTAAATGTTGAATTAGAATGGTTATAAAAAATTTGGTTTTCTTGTTGGCATGGTAAATCTGTTATGCTTGGTTCAATGTGCATTCAATAAATTGTTATGGATGTACATTGAGGTTGTATTGTGAACATAAATAATTGAATTGAATATTTATGTGTGATTCATGTTTACTGAAATTTGCAATATCATTTAAATCATATTAAATTGTATAAGGGTTATGATGGGCCTTTGGAGGACAGGAACATGTATTAGTCATGAGGTAGTAAATGGCAAATACATTGCAAAAAGATTTTGGTAATGTTTTTGAATTAATTACACTGTTGAATTGTTAGGACAAGGGCCCGAATATGTTATTGTATGATGATTTACATAACCCTTAATTGTTTAAGAATGGTAAAAGATACCAAAAAGTATAATAAATTTCCTTCCTTAGTGTCCCTTTGAAAGGGTGAGAACCATGAATGGCAGGGGATCGTGACGATACCAAACGTCATGAGCATTTGTTTCCCCAAGAATGGTTTGTGTTCCCGGCCACGATTGTAGGGAACTTCTACCGCTTTGCCTTGGGTGTTGTTGTTGACTCAGTTGTAATTATTGATATACCAAGAAAGTAACATCAATGGATGTTGATTTCCTTGTTGTTCTGGTATTAGGTGATGATTCATAATGTTTCGATCGATGGTAATGATTTCTGACGTCAATCGAAGAACATGTGTAGAATTCAATAAATGAAATACAAATTGTGTGTTAAGCTAGAACCGAAAATTGCCTTGAACTTCAAAATTTTTGTGTGTTTTTTAGTATATGCGGGTTTTTAGAAAGTGAAAATTAAAATTTGTGTGCATTAAATAGGGACATACATGCAAAAGAAATACGAATAATTGAACTTGAAAAGTTATTAATGCAACCCTAAATGTTTGATTTAGCATGAAATTGTTCTTTGTCTGTTTGAACTGCTTAAATTGTAAGTTTCTTCTTTATATGTTATTTGTAGAACACTCTTAAACTTATGTTTGATTTGATTCATATTAAATTTCTTATTGTTGGATTTCGTAAGAAGACTTCGGTTCTTACCTGTTTTTTAAAAAAAAACTTTTTCAAGTATTGAAGCACAGTGATAGAGGGACCAACCTGTTGGAGGAATTAAGGATTATGATCTGGAGGCCCGGGTTCTGGTGTTTTGAGAGTTTTTGTGTTTTTGAGAACTATGTGAACCCTCAATGGGGACTATTTGATTAAATTAAATTCAATTTCAGCTCATGATTTGATTTATATTGTGTCTAGAGTTATTGGTTGGTTGTGTACTAAGTCACAAGGACTCGGCAAAACAGGTGCCGCACCCGCGTCGACGCGACGCGGGTGCGCGTGCAGGTGCAGCACCGGGTGCGGTCAACACAACCCTGGGTGCGGTCAATGCACCCAAGGTCATTTTTGTCTACTTTTTGGCGTTAAAAAAAATCCCCGATGAAAAGGAGGATTAGGGCACAAAAAAATTTGCCCCTAATCTCTCCTCTCCTCTCCCCCTCAGCCCGAGCTCTCTCCTACCGACGCCTCGACGCCCCAGCTCCACCTCCCAGGCTCCTCCTCTCCTTTTGTAGGTACGTACCCTCTCTCGCTCTCTTCTTGTGTCGGCAGGGGAGGGGTCGAGCCCCCCGTGTACCCTCTCGCTCTCTTGTTGGGTCAGCAGGGGAGGGGCCGAGCCCCCCCTTTCGCTCCCTTTGTTTTCAACAGGTGAGGGGTCGAGTCCTGCATTTCTCACTCTCTTGTTGGGTCGGCAGGGGAGTGGCCGAGCACCCCCTTCCCTTCTCGCTCTCTTGTTGGATCGACAGGGAAGGGGCCAAGCCCCCCCCCCCCCCCCCTCTCTTTCGCTCTCTTGTTGGGTCGGCAGGGGAGGGGCTGAGCCCCCCCTGCTCCCTCTGTTTTCGGCAAGGGAGGGGCCGAGACCCCCTCGCTCTCGCTCTCTTGTTGGGTTGGCAAGGGAGGGGCTGAGCCCCCCCTTCTCCCTGTGTTTTCGACAGGGAGAGGGGGTCGAGTATAATTGATTTGAAAATTTGAATGTATTTTTTTTTGTGTTTTCAGGATAAAAATGACGGATAAATGGAAAGGACTTGCGTCATCCTCATCCCAACATGTGAGTTCTGCTGCTAGTTTCGTTGATAGTTGCAGTGGGATTGATGATGTAGGGCCACTATGGGTACATGTAGATAAACTTGCAAAAACTGGAGAAGGAGGTGGTGGAAACAAGAGATTTTGATGCAAGCTCTGCGAAAGAGATTTTGTTGGGTCTTACACAAGAGTGAAGACTCATTTGTTGAACATACCAGGACATGGCATTTCAGCTTGCAGAAAAGTTGATGAGGCAATGCGAAGACAATACAAGAAAATACAAGAAGAATATGAGAAGAGAAAGGCAATGGCCGATTCTTCTGCAGTTAGTGTACCATTTGCAAGCCACCAAGAAGATGCTGAAAAAAAAAAGTCAATGTAGGAGGTAGAAGAACGATACAAGCAGCACTCAATACATATGAAAGAGAAGAATTGGATAGAAAAGTTGGGAGGTATTTTTATTCTGGTTCACTCTCATTTAATGCGGCTAAAAATCCTTATTGGAAGGATTTAGTAACATTCTTGGCAAATTGTAATTTGAGTGGTTATGTGCCTCCAAGTTCAGAAAAAATACGAACCGCACTTCTTGTAGAAGAGAGCAAATGTGGAGAGGTTGCTGGAGATTAAAAAATATTCATGGGAGCAAAATGGAGTTTCTATTGTGTCTAATGGATGGACAGATATTCAAAGGCGTCCATTAATCAATTTCATTGTTTGTTCGCTTAGTGGCCCAATATTCTTGAAAACAGTTGATGCACCTGGGGAATATAAAAATGCAGAGTATTTGAAGGGATTGTTTATAGAAGTGATAAAAGAAGTGGGTGATCAGAAAGTGATACAAATCATTACAGACAACGCTCCAGTTTGTAAAAGTGCAGCGTTGAGTTTGGAGAGTGAGTACCCTCATATTTTTTGGACTCTCTGTGTAGTACACAACTTAAATCTAGCCCTAAAGAGCATCTGCAACCCCAAAGAAGAAAAAAATTCACAAGCATATGTTTTATATTCATGGATTGAAGATTTAGAAAGAAATGTCAAAAGCATTAGGAATTTTGTTGTTAACCACCATCGTACTAATGTTATATTTAATAGGCATTCTGATTTGAAATTGTTGAAGGTCGCTGAAACACGTTTTGCGTCCATCATTGTGACGATAAAGAGGATTAAAAGAGTGAAAAATGCTTTGATTGACATGGTGACTGATGAAAATTGGACATTCTATCGTGTTGATGATGATAACAAGGCTCAAGAAATTAAAAAATTCATTCTTGATGATGAGTTTTGGGACAGAGTGGTATATTTCCTTCAATTTACGCAACCTATTTGGAAAATGTTAAGAGAAGTTGATAAGAATGAGCACATGCTTCGCAGAGTTTATAAAATGTGGGATAATATGATTGAAAAAATACAAACTATAGTTTTCAAGCATGAAGAAAAAAATCCTGCATTGAATGATTCAGATTTTTTTAATCATATTCATTCAATTTTAGTCAGAAGATGGGACAAGAGCGACACTCTTTTGCATTGCATGGCACATTCTCTTAATCCAAAATATTATGCAAATAAGTGGCGGGCTGGTGGTATTGGTCGTATCCCTCCAAATTTAGACCCAGAGCTATCAAGACATAGAAATATGTGTATGACAAGACTTTTTCCAGAAGCATATCTTCTACATCAAGTCACACAAGAGTTTGGAAAATTTTCATCTTCGAGATTATATGGACCGACATTATTCGCGAGAGAAGAAGATAATATAGATCCTATCACATGGTGATCAACATTTGGATCAGAAGCACCTCTTCTCCAACGTCTTGCATTAAGATTGTTATCGCAGCCTACTAGTTCATCTTGTTGTGAAAGAAATTGGAGCACATATTCTCAAATCCACAACAAGAAGAGAAACAAACTCATCAGCAAGCGTGCAGAGGATTTAGTATATGTTCATTCAAATCTTCGATTACTTTCGCAAAGCAATGATGAATACAGGTACTAATTTGCTATCTTAGTTATTTGATTATTTCTTAGTTTTTATTTAAATATACTTATATTGTATTTAACATTTTCAAATTGGGTTTGTAACGCAAACAAGGAACATCCAAATTTTGGGATGTAAACCCAGAAGAGTGACTTCGAGGGAGAACATGATTTCAACATAACAAACATGGATTTAGCTGAGCCCAGTATTCCTTCTAATGATACATTTGATGATGAAGAAGAAAATTATTAACATCCATTACTTCATCAGGATATACTTTGGTATGTAATTTAGTTTTTTTATGCTTTACTTATTTGCTTGATATTTAGGTCGACTTATGTAATTGCTTTACTTATTTGATTGATAATTTGATATTTAGGTTGATATACTGCATGCATGATGAATGATATTATGACAATGTTAACTGTTAAATGTTAAACTGTTAAAACTTCAAAATTATATATATATATATATATATTTACATTTTTGCCCCTGCCGCACCCGGGTTTTTTGGAAGTGCCGCATCCCCGCACCCGCACCCGCACCCATGTGACATAGGTTGTGTATATTAAATTTGTAATGTGCCCCTTGTCCCTGGGATATTTTCGAAAATGTTTAAAAAAATTGCATTCAAGAGTCAGTTTGGGGTCATTACAAGATCAGTGTCATTACATTGCCGATATTTTGAAAATATCATGTCAACCTATAGTATCTGCAATTTATTGTGATATTTTCAAAATATCTCCAATGCTTAAAATATCATATTTTTTGGAAAGTCTCATTTTTTAATATTTTAAGCATACAATTCTTATTTTTTGTTTCTTTTATATTTTAAAACCTTCTAAAACTTGTTTCTTTATATTTTTGCAAGAAAAATCATGCAAGACTATTATTTTCTTACCTTTTTCATATTATTTATTTTTTTCAATATTTTTAAACTCCCAAGATTTTTTTGATGTTTCCCCAAGAAAAAACATCTTTTGAAAATCTGTCCAAGAAATACCCTCGACGAGAAAAATACCTTGAGTGATATCGGTGACTATGGTTCGGATATATTCCATGGTTTCCACCATTATGAAGAATTAGCATACACAATTAAGAATTTTCCACATTCTGAGAAAAAAGCACGAGGAAAACATAATATATAAGATTCTAAAATTGGCTGCAATTCACTGCACATTGCAAAATGGAATAATCACATCAAAAGAGCCAAACCAAGAAGCAGTATCATTTGAAAAGAAATAAAAATATTAGAATAAAATATAGGTTATAAATAAAATATCAATGCCCACATATCCACAAACAAACATAAACAAGTGATATACAACAGACATGACACACAACATTTTGTCAAGGGGAACCATAATATCAGTATGTCAAATGTCAAAATATCATTGTAGAAATCAAAGATACTAACCAAATGCAAGTCTCTTTCTAAAGGTAGTCCGCATGTATTCATATTTTTCAGATAGGGAAAGAAATTTCTTAGAACTTTCAACTTGCAGGTTTCCCAACTGGTGAAAATCCTTAGAACAGCTTGTTACTACATGGCTTTGGACAGAAGATGTATCACCGACCAGAACATTTCTCCGGCAGCCACTAACTAGATATGGCCTCTTCTCAACAAACAATCGCTTCAAAGATGCAGAAGCAAGTGCTTCAGGTTCTCTATGCCCCCTTCTACCAAAGAAATTATAGGGTTCTGCATAGTCAGCAGAAATATGAGATAAGAAAAGAAATAACAGAACTAGGATTAGAGGAGCAATATCTCAAAAATGCAAAAGAAAAATCAGATTAAAGACGAAATATTGATGCTTCTTTGCCTAACAAAAACAGCAGAAATAAGCAAAATGACAGGAATGGAGAACTCAAACTTATAACCGACCATCACCCATGCAGCAGTAACAGCAAAACTAACATAATAAAATGCGATATTAAAATGATGTGAAAGCATATTAATAAGCAATGACAGAAAATCTGTAAAGGATGTCAACAAGACAGTCATCAACAGCTGCTTCGGTCCCTTATAAATTATAAGCCAGAAAAGACTGTAACAGGCGGGAAAAAAGAATGCAAGACCTACACTAGCAATTAGCAAGCAAATTATAAATGCAATTAATGTGATATAAATAGATCAGTTTTGTTCGCATACCACTGCGAGCACAGCCTGAAGTACTAAGATTATAACTGGAACAGGGTTGAAGAGCTCCATTTGTTTGATTTTCAATAGGAAGGCATTCGCTAGATGGTTTCCGATGCTTCTTGCAGAAGGAAAGTAAACGAACACACCGATCATCATCTTCATAAATAGATTTAAGTTGAAGTATATTCTTCTCATCTTCAAGCTACACAAATATGCAACAGAAGGTGAAAATGTAGTGATGCCATGATCAAACAGAAATAAAAAAAAGATGAAACATATATTTTTCAGCAAGACAGAACCAGAGGGTGGTATATACCTCAACACAAAGACCAGCAGCACGAGCACAAAGTGGGTGATAAGCAACACGACAGGTCTTATGTGAACACTGGAAACAATAAGCAAATAATGATCACTTTTTGCATATTAAAAGAAACAACCTTATGTGACACAAACCACATCAATTGAAAACAACATAAGTATCGAATAAACAACCCATTGACTGGCAAAAAAGCTCCAGTATCCAATTAATAGTGGCTTGATTCTGCCTGGAAGTTTTCTGATTAGTTATCTGATTTTGGGCATCAATCATTTATACCACATCAATTGGAATATGCAACCCAAAAAAGAAACCAAGCATTTATAGCCAATGTCAAACCCTGTCTCAATCATCATTTGTCAGGCATATTTAAAGTAAGCTCGTTGGTTGGGACAGCACATTTAGTTCACGCCAAAACTCATAGACCTTGTGTGGAAACTGTCAGACAAAACAATTTCTTGGATGTTTTACCATATCCGAAAGATTGGGGACCCTTTTACATGTAAAAGGAATCTTTATACCCCAAATCCTTATCTCAGTAATACATTTGACAGCTCGCAATACGGACCTAATTGTTTCATAGAATTCCATTTTCCAACTAAAATTTTATTGTTGACCAATATTTCCCTTCTTCATTTAACCATTGAAGGTTAATTGGGAACACATAGAAATGCACTCACGTGTGCACACAAGAACATGCATATAACCAATGTTGTAAGTATCATATTGTATCATAAGATACATATCATAACTTTGGGAGAAAATGATAAGACACACTCGTATCACGACACGACAGACTTGTATCACAATACGAGTGTGTATCATATCTGTATCGGGTGTATCGTACGATACACCCTTGTATCGTACCATACATGCAATATAGTACGATACACCTTTGGTGCACTTTAAAAGATCGAAAGTGTTATTTTTTCATTTTGGGTTTTAAAGACCTCTTAAGGGTTGACTCCCTCATTTGTATAGAGGCCATTAAAGGGGAACCCGTGCACCCTAGGAGCCGTGAGAGCGATTTGGAGGCTGATTCGTGCGTAAGTAAGAGAGCTTTTGCAGTTTTCAAGTAAGAGTGCATTTTCACTGTTGGTGCTAATAGTAGTGTCGTCGCAAGCACAAAAAGAAGAAGAGAAAGAAGAAGAAAATGAGAGTTCTTCGAGAGGAGGTCGATCTAGAGACTCTATTAGGATTTTTTTCCTCCTAGGACTGCTCTTTGGGCACAACCCCACATTCGTACTGCTATAACTGCTAAACATTTTATCGAACAAGCGAATGTCGCGGTTGTCAATGTTTGTACTGTTAGGACTTAAGTTTGTTATGTGTGTAAACTTGTTGTCGAATATTTATATGCCTATATTTTTATTTGGTGGTTAATTGGTTATGTTTTATTTTAGATCTTTCGATGTCGTCTTCACGTTCATGTCATAGAGATGATCCTGCATAGCAATCCTGCAGAAGCATGAATGGTGTCACACGACCAGGGTCATCATTGAGATGTGTGTTTTGTAGTGTTGTTATTAAAGGTGTACTGAATAGATTTAAGCAACATATTGCAGTTCTTTGTTAAAAAGTGTATTTATGTGATTATCCATCTATTCCTACCACTTTTTATGTTGATGTTATTGTTGAACTAGAAGCAATTGAAAGGACTTCCAACTATTGTTCTAGATTCTGAAGATGATGATGATGATGACTCGCTTGCCAAAAAAAGGTACCAACATGAAGAGATGGTTACACAACAATTGGATGAAACAATGAGGACCATATAAGACGTTGGTTAAATGTGATGTTTTTAGTTATCATGAACTCTTAGTAGTTTACGTATGAATTATGACATTTTAGTATGACTTATGTGAATTTCATATTGTTAAGGCTTTAATTGTGTTTAAATTATGCAATTGCCTATTATTTACATTGTCAGTTATCAGTTGCATGGCTTGTAGATTCAATTGTTCATTTTTTCTTATTATAAGTCTATTGTTAGTTCTTTTGTATACATGATTTTATTTTGTACAATTCATCATTGTTTCATGTGTTTTATTTTTTTAGAATTTGGGGGTTTTTTTATTAAAAAAATTATGATTTGAGCATGCAGTACATGCATTTGTGGATAAGCATAAATAGATAGTCATGCATGAACACACAATATAACCACAAAAGAACAAAGGGCATTTGTTAAAAAGGTTGACATTCAGGGACACATTAAGATATTCTTAATCTTCTTGTTAGAAAAAATAAAATCTTTATTAAATAAAGGTAAATGGAACCTGTCAGAGCAGATCAAAAGTTATTGATGTCAGGATTCAAAAAACTCTTAGAGATAAAATTGATGGTCACTGTTTATACAGCAAACCACCAAAACCGTTAAACTTAACAAGGTCACATAGAGCACGCACAATCCTTACACAGCTACTTGTATGAACCTTCAAACACCACTAAAGGAAGAATGTCATAAGAGATCCTCAAATCAACTCTAGACATACCCTCCATCACATTTCGACTATCCTCCATTAGCGGAGGGTACAAATCTCATTACCTAATTCTAGACCACAAAGCGGCCAGCAGTCTCTAAATGGAATTTCATCTCTACATGAAAATATAATTGAGAATGGGGAAAAAAAGAAAAAGAGAAAGCATCCAAAAAGCACAATGAGGTTGCTCAATATCCATTCAAAAATAAATATGCGGAGTAACAAGAAATCGGTTTTGCAGTATGACACATCTGAGAAGGGAGATTCCCTGCTAATTCATCAACATGCATAAAATTCTTCAAAAATATTAATAGACTTTCTGTTAAAACACTCCATACTTTTCTTGACATGCAGAAAGCTACCAAGAAACAACAAAGACTTGAAAAAAGAATGGCCACATTGGGCAGACCAAGAAAAGACAAGCAACATATTAATGTCATAATATTCTAAATTCTAGCATAGTAACAGCACTAAAAATAGAAAGCAGGAAGACCCCAACTCAAAAAGGAATTTATGTGGAACAGGGAAAAAATCAGAAATAAGACTTGAAAGAATAAAAAAAAACAGCTTGCAGCGAAAAAACACTCATACAAGTCTAGGATTTGATGTAGCCAATATTTTCAAGATTTTTTTCATTTCCGAAGGGAGGATAGATACCAGTGGCAAAACAATCCCCCCCCCCCCACAAAAAAAAAAACCCAGGAGACTCAACTATTTAAATTTCGATGCAAGCATAAGATAAAATAGTAACCAGCTGGATTGTTCATGGAAAGCAAGTCGAAAACCAAGTTCGTAGGTTACCTGGATGCATGCTCCATAAGGGACACCACAAATGCTGCATAAAAGCTTCCAGCGATCCTATGTAGTCATAAATCCACAACGTGAGATCCATAAAATCTTTGAGGGGTCAGAGATTTTGCTAGGCAATATCATAGAGGAAAGACATAATTGCAGAGCAAAAACTTGGCAGAATGCATTGAAGATTGAAAATGAAATAAAATAAAAAAGATGAAGAAAAGAAGCAAACTGAAAGAGAGAAAAGGTGAAGTACTTGAAAAATAGAAAGGTATATAGATAAACAAAGATTTGAAAGGGAAAATAATATGGCCATACTTTACTTATCTTGTTTAGCCCGTCAATTGGCTCCATTTTCTGGATATCCACAAGAAAGGTTTCTGTTTAAAGAAGTTGGCAAACAAGCATTCAAAATTTTGTCCTGGACAGTCACCCAAGAAATCAAATAGGCTTCAAGTGTTACATAACTAACCTGGTATCCACATAGCACAGGCAAGATGAGCCCAACGGCCATCAGTAGTTTCCTTCATTGCACCACCTAACAGAATGAAACTTGCATAAGAATCAATACGAACAATGTGACCTGAAGTTTGAAAACTAGAGTCGTTGTATTCCATACCGATAACAGGACACAGACAGCAGAGTGGAGGTGGCACAAGGGCACCTGGACGACATAAGTTGCATAACCAAAGCTTTTCACTCAGAGGCTCCAATTCACCACAACACCGTGCATGAACCTGAGCAATAATCCAGTGTACAAGTGAAAACCACCACCACAAGAAAAGTATAGAAAATCTGGTTGCTATGTGCATAACAGGAAATAAAAAAACAGAAAACAATCAAAGAAAAAATAAAAAGATGAGAAAACAGCCAAAACTCCAATATCTTAAAAAAATGAGTACAATATAGAGGCAAACATTGAAGGAAACAAGATATGGAGTAGCTTACCACCATCAAACATTTATCACATTGCAGAAACAAATTGTCTTCATACTCCTGCAAGAAAAAGTCAGAAAGAACAGATATAATCCCAACAACCATGCCAAAGGAAAATAGCCAAAGAGAACTTTAAAAACCTCAAACAAAATCCTTTCAGGAAAAAAAACAAACAAAATGCATGATGAACCATTTAGGGGCGCTAAAGCATACCATACACAATGGTGACATCACACAATTAGGGAAGACCTAGACATGATTATATAGACTAACACTTAGAGAAAACTATACTCTTAATCAGACGCCTGTGGAAGTGTACCTCATCCATGTGGCAGACATTACACTTCTCAAGATCTTTCAGATTAACATTAACCGGCCGATAACCAGCAGGAAGGCCCCTGTGATTTTCACCAAACAATTTCTGCCCAAAATGTTTTGATAATGAGCTGCTATTTGGCAAACCCTGTAAGATATCACAACAAGAGGCATTTCTAAGCAAAGTGAAGAATGAAAACTTGGTTGATGTGGTCTGACGTCTGAAAATTTACCAATGTAAAAATTACTCAGTAACGCAAATGATAACAATCATAGTAGAGTCTCAATATATTGTGCAATACAAATGAAAAAAAAATTGTATTAGGCCCTTAGCACCCTTTTTGCAGTTGGCAAGCCAGGGGCCTATTAGTGAGACTGGGATCTGGGCCCCTCAGATAGAATTGTGTGAACCAGCAGCCGATATATATATATATATATATATATATATATAATTTGATGTATATTATTTATATGTTTATGTGCATGATTAATTTCGAAAAGAGGCTAATATTGCTTGTTTATCAACGTTTGTTAGGATATTCATTGATTTCAGTTAGAAAGAAAATTGAGCAAATTTGTGCCCATTTGAGTTTTTAGTTAAATTTAATAAGTTTTTAGGAAATAATTTTAGAAAAGGGTGTCTATTGCAATTTCTTGAAAATTTATGGGGTTGTTTAGAAAATTTTCATAACAGTTTAACCCTAATAATTTTTTATAAATAGAGGCATTAGAAGAGGGGGGCATCTTTCCTTTCTTGGGATTCGCGCCCCCCCCCCCTCTCTCTCCCACTTCACTCTCTTCTCTCTTGCTTCTCCAGCCGGTTTCCTTCCACTTTTCTTCGTTCTTCTTCTTCTTGCCCTCGTCGTTCCCGGTTTCTTCTTATCCCCATCATCGGAGACGGTGGCACTCGTGTGATCACAACGGAAGACCGCGCTTTTTCTCAACCCTTCCGTCGGAGACGGACCATCAAGGTATGCCCTCTTTTCGTTACTTTTTCTGCACCTTACATATTTTTTAGTTTAAACTTGTAGATATTGCATTTAGGGCAGCCTGATATCTTTTTGTTTTGTTTTGTTTTGTTTTGTTTTTAGATTAGGGTTACGTTGAATTTATTGCATTGTAGAGTTAGGCACTGCACATATTTTTTTTAGTAAGTTAGTTGAAGAGGGTTTGCACACGCAGATCACGCAGCGTGAACTCTGATCAGACCTGCCATCTATGTCACATGGGTGCGGGTGCGGGTGCGGGTGTGGGGATTCGGCACTTCCAAAAAAAACCGGGTGCGGGGGTGCGGCAGGGGCAAAAATGTAAAATATATATAAGGGGGTCGGGGGTTCCCCCGACGCGGGTTTTTTCAAATTTCATTTTATATACAGCTGCACGCACCCATCTCGTAAAGAGAACAGTGAATACTAATAGCCAGCAAGGCTACCACCATCATTATCATTTATTATGGAGAGAGAAAATCCTTTACGAAAAAGAAGGATTAGGAGCAGCAGCTGTCAGCAGCTGTCTATCATTTATTATGGAGAGAGAAAATCCTTTACGAAAAAGAAGGATTAGGAGCAGCAGCTGCTGTCAGCTGCAGCAGCTGTTGTCTGTCAGCAGCTGTCAGCTGCTGCCAGCAGAATTTTTTTTTTAAAAATTCCGCAGCCCATTTCCTAGGGCAATTTTTTTTAAAAAAAAATCCAAAAAAGGACCTAAATGATCCTGGGTGCGGTCAACGCACCCGGTGCCGCACCTGCGTAAAATCCAAAAAAGGACCTAAATGATCCTGGGTGCGGTCAACGCACCCGGTGCCGCACCCGCGTCGACGCAGGTGCGGCACCCTGCTAGCCGAATCCCTGTGACATAGCCTGCCATTATTGACAGATCTGATCAGGGTCATTGGACCGATCAGCATGCCCAGTATAGTCACGCAGATCGGCTCAAATCCGAACACCCAGACTGAACTACGTGTTGGCAAAACACGCAGATCTGTCGGATTTGTGAAATACCTGAAACTTTGTGTGAATCAGCGTGTTCACACAAGTCTCGAACAGATTGTAGCAAGAAACGGTGATCAGCATGAACGTTAGATCACGTCATTTAGTTATTTCCTCTGATCGACGTGAACAGCAAATCACACATACTTGCGCGATTCGCAAGTCACATATTCAGGTCTGTTTGGATCTGCAAAAATATTTTCAGAAGGTTCTAGTTTGACGTCTGGTCAGATCATTCGGACATTCGAGTGCAGCAGATCACGTCCAACAGCGTGATTCGCGTGTGCTGAGCTGTGTTACCATTGGTATTCACGTGATTTGAGCAGATCACGCAACTGATCTGAACCCGCAGGCAGAACCGTGTGTTGGCTGAAAACGCAGATCCGGATTGAAATAAAGTTTTTTTTCAGATATGAGTTTGATCTATGTGGAATAACTGAACTCGGCCCACACAGTTTTAGCGCATAGATCGGTCTGTTAACACAGACCTGATCTGTGCAAAACATAGTTTTCTTGAGATTGGGACCGGTAGTGTGAATCATATCATTGGAGGTGCGATCTGTCAAGCACCAACAGCAACATAACCAGTCTGGTATTAAACAGAAGATTTTTTCTATCCTATATGCTGACATGCGAGATCGGCTGATCGAACAGTTTATTTTTGCCTTGGTTCAGCAGGTCACGGTTGAGATTGATCTGATCTGTTGGGTGTCAACAACCGTGTGATCAATGGTGGTTGTGTTGTGATCCAATCTTTGTGGGTGGTTGTGGTGCTGCGTGTATAGTTAACATAAAAAAAAGGTTTAATTTGGATAGTTACTTGTTGGTCGGTTAGCCTAA
This sequence comes from Nuphar pumila, assembly GCF_984573655.1. NCBI lineage: Eukaryota > Viridiplantae > Streptophyta > Magnoliopsida > Nymphaeales > Nymphaeaceae > Nuphar > Nuphar pumila. Next base: position 81,326,552 of record NC_143264.1, on the reverse strand, counting down.
AACTTTCTCTTAATTAGTTAGACACAATTTGACTTGCTTGGTTTAGTTAGTTAGCAATAAGTTTAGCTTGCTTTTGCAATTAGTTAGAACTTGTTAGTTTGTTACAATTTTAGTTAGATTGTTAGTCCAATCAGTTAGTTGGTTTTGATCTAATTTAGTTTTCTTTTTATTATTATTCTTGTTTCTTTATATACTAACATTAGTTTTAGAAAATAGCTCCATTGTCTTTCATGTTTTTTTGTTCTTGTGAGTTTTGCAGAAAGGATAAACTTTGAAGACAAAAGCACAATAGCGAAGGGTTGTGCACATTTTACGAGAAGGTTAGAGCGCAAGGAAAAGAAGCTCTGCAATTTTTACTTTTCTTGATTTTATTTTTTTGAGGCCAGAGGGTCATTTCATTTAATTTAAAATTTTAACAAGGCCTCTTTATTCTTTGAGCCCTCTGCAGAGGGTGACTCTTTTAATTAGTTAATTATTCTTTTTATTTTATTTAAAGGCAATAAAGATTGTAATTGGTTAGAGTATAAAAGTTGTTAAACCCGTTCCCTGAGTTCGACTCGGACTTCACCACTTCTGTGAGCCGGTGTTTTATAATTTGATGCACGGTTTACACGAATGATTTTATTGAAAAATATCTTTTAAAAATACCTTATCAAAAAGTTGCATCATATATATATATATAGAGAGAGAGAGAGACTAGTAGGTGCCTACCACAAGCAAACGGAATTTTTCAGGGTGTTTTTCACAAATCTGACCCAGAAGATGTGTTTGGCATAGTCGATTTGCTAGTACCCTACACTTAGATTTTAAGCCTTGAGTACTTAAGAAAAATTTACACCATCGATTTTCAAACCTTATAAAAACCTATCTGCGTGTCGGAATTGGATGATCAAAGAGTCCACTCCTATAAAATCGAACATGCATAACACATTTGTAGAGTCAGATTTCTCTCACACACACAGAATAGATAGATAGATCGATAACAGGGGTAGCTGCCTACTCTGATCTGTGCCTACTGCCATCAGACAGGACTTTTGAGAGTGAGTGAGAGAGAGAGAGAGAGAGAGAGTGTGTGTGTGTGTGTGTGTGTGTGTGTGTGTGTGGTGGGGATGGTGTTGTGGTTGGTATGTTAGGGAAGGGAATATTAGAACAGCATGTGCTCTTAAATTTTGCAGAAGAACAAAAATGTTCAATTGTAAAAAGTTGTCCCTGGATCACTTTTACCTGTATAAGTTTTCTAACTTTCTTGATGCAGAAGCCAAACATATATGATCCAGATTTCCATCTACTACTCCTTCCCTTGTTAAGATCACAATAACTGGGGGAAATTGATGCCTTCTTGAAGCGACGATAAATCTTTTTCCAGCAAGCAGCAGGAGAGTGCCCATTAATCTGGAAACAACAACAAATAACATAATATGCCTACAGATTCAGCTAAACCTAAAACCATTTATGCATATCTGTAAACTATCACAAACAAAAGTTAACCTGCAACCATTTGTACATATAATAATATGCGTACTGCATCAGCTGATTATTTTAAATTAAACCATAAACATTTATTCACATCTCCAAACAACCAAACATGACATTACCATGCAACAGAGAGAGAGAGAGAGAATCCATGAGCATTTGATACCTTATTGTCCACCTTGATTTTTTTATGAAGATATTACATCTAGACTTCTGGATGCATTTAAAATGGAGAGTTAGCAATTTAGGGACTATTACGACTGAAACAAGCAGAAGCTTAACTGCTATTTCATAAGCAGGGTTATTCTCTCAAAAAGATTTCCATGAGCAGGGTTACATTAGTACAATTCAGATCATTGATTTTTGCATCTAGCAAAATTCCTACCAAAACAATAAGCTGACTAGGCCAAACATATCCCAAAAGGTTAAATCAAGCATTTAATGAACAGGTCCACCCAAAAGCAAGATAGGTGCAAAATACCATGATATTACATATACAAGGGAAATATCGATTCAGTTGTACTGTATAGCAAAATATTCTAGGTACGAGCTTTATTTGCCCAAATCTGACACCGCAGAAGCATTCAATATGTTTCATTTATTAGGGAGAATACACTGCAGGTCAAACCCATTTGAACATGAAAACTAGATTTTTTTCATAAATTTGGTGCTTTAGGGACCACTGATTTTTTAAGCTTTTGAAAACCCGTTTAAGAATCACAACCACACAACACATGTAAACCATGGTAATAGGGCTTTATCCACAAAACATTAGAAAAAACATTGAAAAGCTCGTGGGTTCTACTAGATAGTAATGGTGGTAAGCAGTGATATAAGGAGCCAATACTTGCTATAGAGGTTTGCCTACAGGCTACAACTAAGCCATGGTTAACTCTTAAGGTATTGACAGTAAAGGCAATGTTAATTGCAAATCCATGGAGCAGATATCATGACATTGACATTACACAGCTATCCAAAATCGCAGTGAACTATCCTCAAGTAACGCTGCTGACATTACATAGCTATCCAAATCCATGAAGCAGACATCTTGTGGCATGTTCACTGGCATTTTACACCAGTGATTTCCACATAAACAGATGATCCGCTTCAGAACTTTGTCAGTGCAAAGCATTATAGAAGCCAGCACTATCTGGAGCGCAGAATTCAAAGACACTGAAGCAAACAGCAACTTACTGGGGAGTTTTTCAAGCTAAAGGCCATGCACTAAGCACACATTATTGGATTCCTTGTAGGAATGAAAACATATTGTGCTAGAAAGGACTCAAACCAACCTACAGCCAATTGAAAAAAATGTACAGATTATGACAAGACTTAAGAACTATGATCCAGAATAAGGCTCAAAGAAAGGACCAACGACAGCAATAAAAGCAGTTTCTCAAAAAAAACTCCCAACTGGGTAGATAGCTATGTCACAGGGATTCGGCTAGCAGGGTGCCGCACCCGCGTCGACGCGACTCGACGCGGATGCGGGTGCGGCACCGGGTGCGGTCAACCCAATCCTGGGTGCGTTGACCGCACCCAGGATCATTTCGGTCCATTTTTGTTTGGATTTTTTTTAAAAAAAAAAATTTTGCCCTACGAAATGGGCTGCGAAATTTCTTTTAAAAAAAATTCTGCTAGCAGCTGACAGCCGCTGCCTTTTCAATTTCGTAAAAGATTTTCTCTCTCCACAATAAATGACAGCAGCTGCTGCTCCTGCCTTTTCAATTTCGTAAAGGATTTTCTCTCTCCACAATAAATGACAGCTGACAGCAGCTGCCTTTTCAATCCTTTTTCGTAAAGGATTTTCTCTCTCCATAATAAATGATAATGATGGTTCTTTTTAGTAAAGAATTTTCACTGTTCTCCTGACGAAATGGGTGCGTGCAGCTGTATATAAAATGAAATTTGAAAAAACCCGCGTCGCATACATATATATATATATATATATATATATATATATATATATATATATTAGATTTTTGCCCCTGCCGCACCTGTAAGATCTCGTGTTTTTGGCTAAGTCTGGTAAGAAAATCGTTTGAGGCTCGAGTTTAGACCAAGGTCTTAGAGTTTGGGTTTGACCCAAGTCTCATCAACAGGGTCTAGACAAGCCAATCGATGTGTGGCAAAGAGTTTTAAATTCAACCTTTAAATTCAAGCAAAATTCAAGCGACATTCGGGTTATTTTCGGGAGAAATTCGGAATTTGATATTCATGTAATATATCATTGGATGCGTCTCGAAATTCTGAGTGCAATGGTATTTTACTTCTTCAAATCCGAGTCCCGGTTGGCCCAGAATTCACGTTTTTCTAAAATTTTAGCAGTTTGTTGGAACGGATCCGAAATTGGATCGGATTGAATCCAAGGTATAGGATCCAAATTTTTATCGATTTGGGTCCTAGTTAGGTCCTACAAAAATCTGGAATGGATATAAGTCTTAATCCAAATCTTGTATGAGTATGGGTTTGGATCTTGGATCTTGGATCCGGATCCGATCCAAAATCCAAGCTTAACATTTTTATGACTTTAAATTCAGCTGGGAGCTTTAAATTGGGGTTATTATTATATAAAAAGTCTTCAGGGTCAACATGACCAATTTTGGGAACTTTTGAATACCTATTAATAAGTAAATTCAAAAAAATATATTTATTAAATTAATGATTTTTATTAATTTCGGGAATAGAGTTAAGAGGGTTTAGGGTTAGCCCTCTTCCCTAATTAAAAAGGGTATAGAGGATTCCATACCTTTTAGGATTAGGAGGTCAAATAGTCAACCAAATGTTAATTAGTGAAGAAGTCTAGGAATTTTGGGAAACTCCCTAATGTGGGAGACCCAAATCTGGAAACTCACTAAAGAGTTTTCAGCTTTAAATAAGAGAAGGAAGGGGGGGGCGGCAGCCCTTTCTCTTTCTTTTGGCTGGAGAGAAGAAAAAAAACAGGGAAAAGAAGAAGAGAGAGAGAGAGAGAGAGAGAAAGAGGAGAAAGCAAAGAGGAGTGAAGGAGGTAGAAGAGGAGGTTGGAAGCTTCGAAGCTCAGTCCACACGCCCTCCACAGCCTCTATTCTCCTTTGTTTTCCAAAAAGGTACGGGTACTTCTTGTTGAAACGAATGAGAAATAGGGTAAAGATTGGATTTTCCATGCTTCTTTTGATGGAAATCCATAGAGGAACAGTGGACCCTCGATTTCCACCGTTATCCCGTTTCGTATAGGCTGTATTTTTGTTGTTTCAGAAAAATATATATATAGATATATATATATATAATATACTAGGGGGCAGATGTTGCAAAATAGGTGTTTTGCTGTTGTTTTTTACAGCATGCACAGGTCCAATCTCGACCTGTGTACATGTCTTGGACCCAGCCGACAGGGTCGGCTGGGCTGGGTATCTTTTTAAAAAGAAAAATTTCAGTTTTTGCAAAATAAGTTATGTTGTTGATTGCTGACAGCATACACAGGCCCACACTGGGCCTGTGTATATGCTGTTAAGCCCAGCCAACAAGGTCGGCTGGGCTGGGCAGGTGTGTGTTCTCAAAAAAAAAAACAAAGTTTTATGCAGTAATAAAAAAAACCAGTTTTTGGTGGGGTAGCTTTTGATGTCGTTTTGACACCATACACAGGTCCATACTGGACCTGTGTGCGTGCTTTTGGACCCAGCCGACAGGGTCGGCTGGGCTGGGTGTTCTTCCCCTTTTCAAAAAAAAATCCATATGATAGTATTTAGCAGGCAGTTTTTGCGTAATTAAATTTTTATGCTGTTGTTGTTGACAGCATACACAGGTCCACACTGGACCTGTGTATATGTTGTTAAGCCCAGCCTGCAGGGTCGGCTGGACTGGGCATGGCTGTATAAAAAATATATATATATATATATATATATATATGTATTAATCAAAAATCATTTTTTTGACAGGTATGCTGTTGTTCCTTTTGACAGCATACACAGGCCCAAACTGAGCCTGTGTACATGCTGTTGGACCCAGCCGACAGGGTCGGCTGGGCTGGGCATTGTCCCTTTTCAAAAAGGCATTTACGAAATCTGTTTTGTTTTTTTTGGGTTCAGCTGATTGATTGGCTGGCTGGCAGCCAGCCGAGTGGCGCTCGGCTGACTGCCAGCTGCTGGCCGAGTCGACAGGCCCAGCCAAGTGATTGGCTGGGTGCGGTACTAATTTTTGGCAGGACCAGGGCAGGCCCAGTCGACCCAGTCGATTGGGAGCTAACTTGGAGCCTTGGGCATTGAGAATAAATTTTTATATATGTATTTTGCTGCATAGTTGGGGGTTCTTGACAGCTTACACAGGCCCAACTGGGCCTGTGAATGTGCTGTAAGGCCCAGCTGACAGGGTCGGCTGGGCTGGGCTGTGAAATACATAAATTTTTCTTTTCTTATATGGATATTGTAGCATGCTAGTGACATAAGTGTGTTAAATTATGAAAACCGGGCTGGCTGCGATTAGTAAAGTTAGGATTTTAAATCTCTTACTGCATGTTAAACCTTGGGAATAAGTCATGTACCTGAAATTTTAATTTTCACATATGTTAGGCGTTGATGTGGTTCATATGTGTGTTTGAACATGCTTACACATTATTCCATGACAAAGTTGTTTTGAGTGCTTACTTATTGATGGACGTAACAGGTATGGTTGCATATACATAAACACATGAATGCTCTTTTGTTCATCTCATTATAATTCATGATTAGAACCATATGTGATGATAATTGCATAAAGATGCATGCATACGCATACCATGCATATGCGCAGGAAAAGGGGGTATAACATGGGTTGTGTAATTTGCATATGGGAATGTCATATTTCATGTTTATTATCAATGGGTTAATTTGGTACATACATGACTATACCTTGCAGGCATGTTAATACCATTGCATACATATGATTATGATTCTTACATCAGTGCTACGGTGATCATAATGAATCATCGAGGGTTTGGTAAACCCGAGCTGGGAAATTGTTTTCCCTCATTCTTTTCAATGCATTGCAAAGAACATGCTTTATTAATATTTCAGCTTTATTGCACTGTTCTATATGTTTCCACAGGCCGGAGTCCTGTGATGGCTCTCGCGAGGTAGATGCGAGCTTTTATCTTTCTTTTTGCATATGATGTTGCAAAACTTAAGAAATTAAATTTTAAATAAAAGAAATAATAAAGCACAGTGTAATATACCTTCTGGGATCACCCATCTGGAGAATGGGGATCTTAGAAATCCGGTCTTGGGGAGACTGTGAGGATACAAAACTCCGTGTGCTTAATTTTGGTCCCCTGAACCCGATATTGAGGTTCCTTCTCCTGACCACGGTTTTAGGGAGAGTCTGTCACTTTACCCGGGAGTGGTGTGTTTGACACAGCTGTTGTTTTTGGTACCAAGGAAGTGGCACTTGTGGGCGTGGGGTGTCCCTTGTGTCCCCGACATTAGATGTGGAGGTCTAACGTTCCGAAAGTGATTCGGTCGAGGGCTAAGTTGGAACCCAGTAATAAAATATAAATTGTGTGCTAAGCTACCCTGGGAACCTAACTTAACCTCGGGGTTTGTACCCGTCTGGTGTATCCGCGGGCAACGGTAATTAAAAAGAGAAACTTAAAGTTGTATGCATTTAATAGGGCATGCATAAGGAAACAAAAGACTAAATGGAAGATAATAAAATGATTCATGCATTTGCACAAAAGTCATGCATTTTCCTGTTATGCATTAGATCATGCATCCTTTAATGATTCCCTTAATCAATACATGATGGTAGGTGCTGAATGGTTATCTCTTGTTGCATGCTGAAGTTTTAGTACATGCTACTGCTTTACTGTTTTTGCATGTTTAGCATTTATGATTATTGCATTAATAAATTTCCAAATGCTATAAACTGTCTTGTATGTATTTTCCTCAATTGTTGCATGATATCTCATCTTACTCTTTATCTCACTTGTTTCATTAAGAAGTAGTTGTGCTCAGGATTTCGATTCTGACACCCTACTTCATTGGTTTTTCGCAGGAACAGGTGATCAGTGAAGTCGACAGCTACTGGGAGGGCGCAGGAGTCACAACGAGTTTTGACAGTCTTCTTTGTGGACAGAGTGGCTCTTTATTTTGGTTTTTCAGTCTAGTGTTCTTGTTATTTGCTTATTTTCATCAGTAGTTACTTGAGTCAGACACTTTATTTTTTAGATTAGTTTTTAATTCATGAATAAAGGGAATAGTTAGTTTATGGATGTCAATTGCAAGTTCTTTTGTGGTTTATGGCTATCCAGTTGGAATTGGAACTGTGAGGACCCCGGGTCTCTGGGAAGTTTTTCGCACTGTTTTAGAAAAAAAAATTCCGCATTTTCAAAGGGGATGAGTTGGGGTCGTTACAGCACCCCCGCACCCGGGTTTTCTGGAAGTGCCGAATCCCCGCACCCGCACCCGCGCCCGCACCCATGTGACATAGGTAGATAAACACCTTAAGGTAGGTCCACAACCCGGTGTTATGAAAAGCGTTGAGGCGTAGCGAGGAGCTCCACCAAAAACTGAGGCGAGGCGTAAGCCTCAAATTTTATTTTATTTTTTTGAAAACTTAAAAAAATATCTAAAAATACAAATAAATAAACAAAATGCTTTATTGATGAAGCAACAACCAATAAGAAATAGAAAATCTCAAATAAATACTAAAAAATATGAGATTAACATATAAAAGTAACTAAGAAACTGATTATATAACAAAAAATATATGAAAACTAATTATATAACTGAAAAATATATGAAAACTAATTATATAACTGAAAAATATAACTTCTTCTAAAATCTCAAATAAATACTAAAAAATATGAGATTAACATATAAAAGTAAATAAGAAACTGATTATATAACGAAACACATCTGAAAACTAATTATATAACTAAAAAATATCTGAAAACTAATTATATAACTGAAAAAAATCTTCTTCTGAAAAATATAATACTTTGTTCATGCCTCAGGCTGGCGCCTTGAGGCATGCTTTTAACAACACTATCACAACCATTAAGTCTAAACATATAAAAGAAGTAACATGGCACGTCATAGTCAGATCTTACATCCTACGTCCTAGTTGATGAATTCATTCTACTGAAGGGATCCATAAAGTCAGAAAGCGCTTAGAAGATATGTATAGCAAACATAAATACACACCTAAATATGTGCATGGATGTGCTTGTGTGTAGAAAATATTATAAAATTTCCATCTGAAAGAGCTACAAAGGAAGTGTTATTGCATACATGAATACATACAAACATAAACGTATACGAACATGCACGTGTAAAAACACTTGTGTGCAACTTTGTTCAGATTCATTCTAATGGAAGAAGCCATAAACACTGCAAGCGCTATAAAGGATATGTATAGTAAATATATACGGGTGCATAAATTTGTATGTGCGTGTGCATACACATGCATGTGTGCAATAAACTTTGCTTGAATTATTCTGACCAAGGAAACCAACAACAACAACAACTACGCCTTCATCCCAAAATAATTGGGGTCGGCGATATGAACCAAAAAAAGAAAATCATTATGGGTCTTCCACATGAATCCTTCTCCTCCAATCATTTCTATCCAATGCCATGTCCTTGGTGAGGTTCAAAGCATTCATATCCTTTCCTATCACCTCCATCCATGTCTTCCTAGGCCTACCCCGACCTCTTTTAACTAATATATTTTCCCATTTCTCCATCCTTCTAACTGGAGCATTATTAGGCCTTCGCCGAATATGTCCAAACCACCGTAAACGATTCTCTCTCATCTTATTTTCAATGGGTGCAACGCTACCTTCTTACGTATCTCCTCGTTCCGAATCTTATCTTTTATTGTATTTCCACACATCCATCTCAGCATACGCATCTCAACTACACTCATTTTTTGAATATGATGTCTCTTGGCAGCCCAACATTCCGTACCATATAGTAAAGCAGGCCTAATAGTCGTCCTATAAAACTTTCCCTTCAACCGCAATGGCATTCTACGATCGCACAACACTCCAATTGCACTTTTCCATTTCATCCACCCAACCTTTATCCTATGATTTACATCTCCATCAATTTCTCCATACTTTTGAATGATAGATCCCAAATATTTGAAACAATCATCCACCGATATTTCTTGCTCACCAAGCTTAACTACACTCCCATCACTACTTCGTTGCGTACTAAACCGACATTCCATATATTTTGTCTTACTCTTACTCAACTTAAAACCTCTTGCTTCCAATGTCCGTCTCCATAATTCTAACTTAGCATTAACCTTAGCTCTAGACTCATCAATCAAAACAATATCATCAGCAAACAACATACACCACGACACATTTTCTTGAATTGATCTCGTAAGCTCATCCATCACTATAGCAAATAGGAAATGACTTAAAGCAGATCCTTGATGTAACCCAACCGTTATAGGAAAATTGGTTGTCACCCCTCCACAAGTGCGGACATTGGTTACTACTCCTTCATACATATCTTTAATTATTTTAATGTACTTGAGAGAAACACCTTTCTTCATCATTGTCCACCAGAGAACGTCCCTAGGTACTCTATCGTATGCCTTCTCTAAATCAATAAAAACCATATGCAAATCTTTATTCCTCTCTCTATTTCTCTCGATAAGTTGTCTACGAAGATGTATAGCTTTCATAGTTGATCTTACAGGCATAAAACCAAATTGATTCTCCGATATCATGACAACCTTCCTCAACCTAGACTCAATCACCCTCTCCCAAAGTTTCATAGTATGACTCATGAGTTTTATACCACGATAGTTTGTGCAATCTTGTATATCACCCTTATTTTTATATAGAGGCACCAAAGTACTCTTCCTCCACTCATTAGGCATCTTATTTGTCCGTCAAATCTTGTTAAAAAGATTTGTCAACCATTCTAAACCTTTCTCTCCCAAGCATTTCCAAGCCTCGATAGGAATACCATCTGGGCCAACTGCCCTTCTTGATTTCATTTTCTTCAAAGCCTCTGTAATTTCTTTCTTTTGAATCTTGTGCATGAAGTCACGATTCATCTCATGAAAAGGAATAGAAAAGTCTCCAAAATCCTGAGCATGACTTTCATTAAATAGCTTATCAAAATAATTTTTCCATCTCTCCTTAATCTCCTCATCTTTGACTAAAACCCTTTGTGTTTCATCTTTGATACATCTAACCATACCCAGATCCCTCGATTTCCTATCTCTCATCTTTGCAAGCCTATAAATATCCTTCTCGCCTTCTTTGGTATCCAACTTGTCATAAACCTCCTTATATACCTTATCTCTCGCGTTCCGAACTACTTTTTTAGTTTTCTTCTTTGCTATCATATACTTCTCCAAATTCTCCTTATCACGACTCTTACTTAGATTTTTATAGCACTCTCTTTTAACCTTAATAGCTAATTTGACATCCTCGTTCCACCACGATGTATCCTTACCTAGCGGTGCACCGCCTTTAGACTCACCCAGTACCTCCTTAGCCACCTTTCTCATGCCACCCGCTATCTTATTCCACATTGATTCTGAATCCTCCTCGAGACACCAATCAGCTTCCTTAACTACCTGCTCTACAAACATTCCTTGTTTAGCTCCTCTCAGTGCCCACCACTTAATTCTAGGATCTATCTTATGTCTATTCCTTTTGCGGCATTGTCTAATTCTAAGATCTAAAATTAAGACTCTATGTTGTGCAGCTACACTTTCTCCCGGTATAACCTTACAATCGTTGCAACAACCCCTATCTCTCTTTCTAAGTAGGAAAAAATCTATCTGACTCGTATTAACCCCACTTTTAAATGTTACTAAGTGAGACTCCATCTTCCTAAACCAAGTGTTTGCTAAGATCATATCATAGGACAAACCAAAATCTAAAATCCTTTCTTCACTTTCGTTTCTTTCTCCTATACCATAGCCTCCATGGATACTCTCAAAACCATCCCTACTAATGCCTACATGCCCATTAAGGTCACCGCCGATAAAAAGCCTTTCTCCATAAGATATCCCTTGTACTACTCCATCTAAATCTTCCCAAAATTGACGCTTAATGGAATCATTTAAACCTATTTGAGGAGCATAAACACTAATAATATTAATAATATCTGTACCTAATACTAATTTAATAAGTAAAATCCTATCACCCTTCCTACGGACCTCAACTACATTATCTATAAACTCACGACTCATAACAATCCCTACTCCATTCCTATTCCTATTTATTCTTGTATACCAAATCTTATATCCCCAAGGTTCTATCACTTTAGCTTTCTCACCTACCCATTTGGTCTCTTGTAGACATAAAATATCAATCTTTCTCCTACACATAACATCTACTAACTCTACCAACCTACCAGTTAAAGACCCTATGTTCCAAGAGGCTAACCTAAGTTTATGGTCTTGGACTAACTTCTTTACCCCCACCCGTCCAACAAAGTGAGGGAATCCTTGCCTATTTGACACCACACCCGGGCGCCGGTGTGACGCATCGCTTCCAGGCGACGACCTAGCAACCCTTGCCCATTTATCACTGCCTCCGAGCCTATAGAGTACAGCACGTCGCTCAGTAGGGAACGCCCCAACGAAATTCTCATATTGGTTCATATTCATAAGGTATGACTAAGTTTTTATGTTGGCTGTCACAGGCCTACCGCAACCCTCCTCCTTTATCCGGGCGACGACCAAGGAAACCATTTCAGTTAAAACTTTATGTGTCAAAAACTAGCCAAAAATTACAATCCTAACTATTATAGAAATTATATACATATGTACACAAACACATGCACGCACACACACACACACACACACAAAAATCCATTAACCCATTCAATACTATGAAATTGTCAACTAAAATGTATTACAGCATAGTCATTTTTAATTATTTAATATGCTCACTTTACAAAATTGGCTCGAATCAGCCACGAAAAATCTAGAATGGAGCTTCTTCACTGCAAGACTAGTCGTCAAAAGTATTAAGCTACATGATCAACAAGGTCCATAAAAATGCCCAAAGGAATGTCCATAAAGAATGAGATCCCTGAACACAGACTTGAAGGCTCAGAAATAACCTGTTCTCCACTATCCAACGTGACTCTGAATAAGGGCAAAGTCTTTGATTTTGGATTCCTCAACACTTCCATCTTATATTCGCCAACTCCTCTTGAATCTGCAAATGCATATATGAAATGTGAAGCTAGATCTAACAAAAAACTTAGGAGTGAAAAGGGTTAAACTAAAAAACAATTTTTCAAACAGCACATTGACTAGCACAAAAGCAAAAGGTGCACAGACAGTAATACAACCTGTTGCTGACATAAATTTTCTTATGGCACAATATCCCACCGGCCATATATAATGCTCACTATGGAAGTGCTCAGAATCCTTCACAATCTTTCCTATGCAATGCTCGAAAGACCAAGACCAGTAAGAACATGCACAAGCAAACCATTCTCAAATGAAAGAGGAAATTGCAGAAAGAGACGACATAGATCTAAATACACATGATGCTCTGTTGCCTCGCTTAATGAATAGATTAAATAGGGAGATAACAGACAAATAAGAAATTTCACCTAGGCTAATTACACGAAGATCCCCAATTTCAAATGGACAAGCATTCGCACATTTAGCAATTTGATGGCTTCCATCAGATAGAAGATCCTCGTTGAAGTTAGTTTTGGCCTTCTCTTCACTCGTGATGGTAGAGCCATTACCCACACTTGTCTGTAAACAAGCAATTTTTTCAGGAAGTCCCCTTTCCTTAAGGTACCTAACAACAATGACAAATTCCATATTAAATCCAAGTAAAACAAAAAACAGATTATTGAATAAAAAAAATGGATGCCACCTCTTTAGATAGGTAGGGAAAAAGTTGCAATTCTTCCTAGAGAAGTCTCATCTCTCTCTCTCACGCATGCACACCACACACACACAAGAAAGTTATGCAAGCACACACACATATTTAGTGGTCCAATAAGAATATGAAACTAAAATCTTGATTTGTACTTCTATCTATATAAAAAGAAGTGATTGTAGTATCATGTGCTGTCTCATCATGTATATTTCTTGAAGCTCAATAGATCTAATCATCAAATTCTAGATCCTATTATCAGAATATTTTCAACATGGTCATGTGAAAGCAGACAACTAAAGAAAGTGGAGGAACCAATCAAGGGTCAAAGTCATAATAACCAGAAACGCTCCCTTGCGGCGAAGCGACCTTTCAAAGCAAGAAGCACCACCCTTAAGTCAAAGACAGAGAAGTGTAAGAAAACCAAAGTTACCGAAAGCGCCATAGGACTTGGAGAAGCACGCTTCCCTGAAACGTGTTTCGGAAGTGCAAAATGTGGCACTTCCGAAACATGTTGGGAAGCGCCAAAAAAATTGAGAAGCTTGTTTCCCTTCTTTGTTTCTGTTTTTTTTTTTGTTTTTTCCTTTTTGTTTTTCTTTTTTTCCCTTTTTTTTCTTCCACCTCGCTTCCCGTTCGCTTCTCTTTTCACTTCAAAGACGATTTCTGGTTCGCTTCTAAGTCGTCCCGCACTTCCCGCTTCCTAAAATTTTGGAAGTAACTCACTTCCACTTCCATTTCCTGAATCACTTCCCGCTCTTGTTTCCCGGACTGGCAACTCTGAGGAAAACTATGGGAAGTGTATTGTAGAAAATGTGCTTCCTACTCTCTTCTCAAATTGTTTCTCACTTTCCCCTTGCTTCTCCCCTATTTTTTATGTTCTTAGATTATTATATATTATTTTTTATTTTAAGAAGCCTTTTGCTTGTTTCCTCATTGATTTTATACTGCTTCTTAGCATTTCCATGTTGTTTCATGTTCATTTCTTTGTTTGTTCCCCATCACTTCTTACATGTTTACCCTTTTCGCTGCTTATATGTTTCACAACCAATTACAAAATGTATCTTCACTTTATGACTCATACTACCTTTTAACACTCACTTCCCCACTTATGTTTCATGCATTGCTTTCTGTATCTCCAAGTTACACTCATATTGCCCTCTTTTCCTGTTACATACAACTGCTTACAGTAGATGATCGGATGATAATGTAGGTACTAGTTTAGAATTTCACACACTTAGTAACTTGTAAAAGTTTGAATAAGAAAGGTAGGTTCAGGATAGAGTTAGGATGGGAATAGATTAGGTTGTCAGCTTACTATCATAATTAAGAATAGGCTGTCGCTATTTAGATAGGGTTCTCAATTTATTATGGTAATTAAGATATACTAGTTGGTAAATTAACAGTTATCATTGCGAATTATTTCATTATTAGTACAAGTTCTTTAATCATTGCCAATTATTTCATTATTAGTATGAATTGTTTAAATGCTCTCTCTCTCTCTCTCTCTCTCTCTCTCTCTCTCTCTCTCTCTCTCTCTCAAGCAATATCAAACCAAGCATGGGCAAACAAATGGAGGGCCCTCGAGAGACTATTGAAGCATTGATTTGGCAGCTCAATATGCCAAGAGCCATGCAGAATTTAGCTGAAATATCTTCAATGATCAATCCTTCACCTTCCTACAAGCAAGAGAAGACTTTAGAGCAAGGTTGCCAGACTAGGAAGCAGAAGCGAAAAGCGATGCATTTTAAAATGTATAGGAAGCGGGAAGCAAGGAATAAAAAAAGAAATATAATAATTGAATGTGAATCATAATGAAACACAAATAAAAATTAAAATAAAAGTGACTAATATTAAATTTCATGATTTTTTAGTGTAAGAATTAAATTTTTAACAAAATCTAAAAGTGATGATTACCAATTTAGAGAAAGCACATGGAAGTGAGTGAGAGAAAACACATAAAAAACATGAAAAGTTGAGTAAGAGAACATATAAGATGAATAAATAAAGTGTGTGGAAAGCATAGGAGAAGCGTGGGGGAATCGAGGTTCTCATCAAGTTTCGGAAGCGAGGAGTATTGCGCTTCCGAAGCGAGCTTCCCACCTATCTAAGAAGCTTCCGGTAACTCTGCTTTAGAGAGCCCCAATAACATGGCATCGAGAGTGAACCATGATGAATGTCAAGTTGTCTACGTGACAACAATTCTCGTGGAGGTTAAGAGAATGCTAAGAATCAATATTTCCCTCATACAAAGATTGTGTTTCCCTGTTTACAAGATAGTGATACAGCCAGCTGGATACTACAAGAGCTTAAAGATTACAAGCAACGATCAAGTGCACTTCATAAGAGGAAATCAGTTGAAGGCAGACCAATTAGCAGAAACTCATTGGCTACGTGGCTTGTACATGAGAATATTAACTATACAATTGAATGTGTTTTTCAATGTCATTTTCATGAAAAACAGCAAAAGGTTCATTACTTTAAAGAGAAACAAATGGCAGAACTGACCTAGACTCAACCTTGAAAGAACATTGAAAATAAAAGTTAGGAAATGACAGGGTTATAATCAAGGAAGTAATTTAAATATTGGGCATGTTTGCCATATCTTGTGATTCTCGTCTTCCTGTCATTGCATATCACAATTACAACACTTACTCAAGTTAGCGAAACATGAGAAAGTATAAGTCGTGATTGTAATTCTAACTTGAGAATGTTTTTCCCTTAAATCTTGGGAAAGACCAACCATAGATTTTGGATTCTCTGTTGTGATTGCTGATCATGCATATTTTACTCATATTTTTATGCAAGATCTTGTGCATATTCAATGTTTAAATGCCCAATGTTTAGTTGATTTTGATGTACTTCCATGCAGGAAAGCTTTGTTTTGAATTCCATCGATATCGGAGTGAAAATGAGCAATTTGGAGCAAATTGAAGGCTTTTGGGTCGAGCCCCAGAAAACGGATCAGGTAAAATTATAAACTCCAGCCACATATGTTTGAAAAATAGTTTAGTTTTTAACATGGCGTTTAAAAATAATGTTTTAGTCGAGGCATTTTGAAAATTATTGAAATTAAGAGTTTTTTTAGAAAATTTAAAAAAAAAACTCCTAACCCTAAGTCCATATTATAAAAGGGAGTTTAAGAGTTAAGAGGGACATTTTTTCCTCCTTGGGATTCATGCCCCCCTCTTCCCTTGTAATAACCATGAATTTTACCGATTTAAATAAACTGAAAATTCATGTCCTTAAGCTAGTACATGGATAATTTTATCATTTTATTTGTTTATTCGTATTTGGATCTTGGATATCATGTTTGGATCTTCAATATCGGATCCCTAATATCTTGTTCAAATCTTCAATATTCCATTCGGATCCTAGATATCGGAACACGAACATTTAATCGAATAGCTACAAATAGATTTTGGTCAAATGGATCGGATCTTTGGGATTGGATCCTCAATATCATGGTCAAATTTGATATTGGATCCATGACGAATGGAGTGGAATCGCGAAGTTTAAATCGAATTTTTAATAAGAAAATTTCTATATTGGGCCTACAACACTTTAATGGGATTGGTTTAGCCTATACGATGTTTGGAACCATAATATTGCATTTGGATCCTGGACATCGGAGATTTAAATATGGCAAAGATCCCATTAAAATTTTTATGGTTGGATCCATAATAGTAGTCTGGATCCATGTATGTTAATTCGGATCCATAGTGTGAAGAAAACTTTGAATCCTTAGATCCGTATTTTTTTAAAAGAGTTTTATGAACACAATGGATCTTGGATCCATAATAAGTTAGTGGAGATCAATGATAATGTAATTGGATCCAAAGTAATTTAATTTGGGTTTATATTCAAAAAATAATAATATTAATACTTTAAAAAAATTTAAAAGAAAACTTGGATCCTCAGATGGATCCGGATAAGCCCAAAGTTGGGACCCAAACTGGATCGCGGGTCACCATGTTGGAGACTGAAACAAAAAAAAAGAGAAAGAGAGCGTAAAACCCTAAAAAGGGTTTACGCTCTTAAGGAAGAGAAAAGAGGGCAGCTCCATGAATATGTTATTCACCCAGTTGGGAGATGAGTAACCGACCCACGATTTTCCTCCCTTCCCACGGTCCCCTCTTCTCTTCCTATTTTTCTTCTTCTCTCTCTCAATCCCCCTCTCTCGCCCAACCATAAATATTTTCCTCTTTCACTCTCCCTCCCTTTCATTGTCTCTCTATTGCACGAGTTGGAGAAGGGCGCACGACTACACCTAGATCACGTCAGCAAGGGGAAAAGCTTCACGAAAGGTAGGAAATATTATGATTTTTGTAGTGTATGTGTTTCTTGAAGGCAAGATGTAGCAGCACAACTCATCGGCGTGGGTTTGAGATTGCGCAAATGCAAAATCTCATCCCTACGTGTTTGATGTACACCGAACAACGGGATTTACATACACTAAGTTTTGGAAATCCATATTAACCATTTGTTATCTTGTTTTGAAGTTAATGGATTCTGTGAAAAAGAAAAAAATAAAATGATCCCAAATATGCTAAACGTTACACACCTGTTGTCAGATCTCAAATGTATGTTCTATGCCTTGTTTTGTTCTAAGGCGTGGTAAATGATTATGATTTACGTATGGGGAGGTTGTTGAGAACATCAGTTATACAGACTCTGAAATGGAGGTTGTTCGACTACTGAGATGCTTAACTGGAAATGAAACATTAATTGATGAATCCTATGTCTTCTATCTCAAAGTTAGCTTTGTTTTTTTAGGGAGTTTTTCCTACTGTTGTATTTTCTTTCTCGGCGATTTTCCCTATAACCTAAGCGGTGTGTGTTGTAGTAAGTACTTAGAATTATTATGGATACATGCAATGCTCCATGAAATATCAATGGTACATGTGGTGAATTTCTGGAAATTTTTCAAAAAATCTAGTTATGATTAGCTCTACTAATGGATACCAAATAGTGATAATTACAGTATGTGTGTAAACTGCATATTCTATCTCTTGCAAATGAATGAAAACTGCAGACACGGTGACTTACTTTTGTAAATTCTTAACTCCTGTTATTGAATGTAAATAGCATGTTCTGAAATTTTGATACACAGACTATGGCATGATCTGATTAGTTTCCCTACTTAAAGTAGCACATGTTCCGAGTTTTTATTACTCAGGTCGGCTGAATATAAAGTGTGGTGCATGTTCCGGTTAATTGTCCCTGTTAAAAATATCGCAGGTTCTGATAGTTAATGCTTCAGTAGTACATGTTCGGAGTATGTTCCCATATTTAAATTACCTCATTTTCGGAAATGTTAATACTCAGATTATAGCATATGCAAGAATTATGAGTTTTCGCATGTCAGCTTATAAGCATGTAATGAATATACAGTGGGTTAATCCAATATTAAAAAGTAGGTGTCGATAACTCTAGTGTTAATATACATAGCTGGGTTTTGAATATTTAGTTGCACATATCAGCATGTCTGCATTTTCTGCATCTTCCTACTTACTTGAACTCGATCTACAATTGGTTCTGAAATAGTGACCGAGCATGCGATGTTCATTTCTGTTAAGTTAATGTTCAAATGCATATTAAGCTGCATATTTTCTAATGATCAAATGCATATTAAACTGCATATTTTCTTATGTTCAAATGCCTATTAAGCCTGCATATTTTTTATGTTCAAATGCCTATTAAGATGCATATTTTCTGATGTTCAAATGCCTATTAAGATGCATATTTTTCTGAAATATTCAAATGCCTATTAAGCTGTATATCTTCTGGAATGTTCAAATGCGAATGTGTTTGGAGAAAGGTGTATATAGTTGTACTACCAAATCTCCGAGATTACGTTGCGTGCTCTCTAAAGAAAACAAACGTGTCCCTGCTTGTTTGGCAAGAGCTGTCTGCGCATGTCACCAAGTGTTGGGACATTGCAAGTTTAAAACCTAATGGTATGTGGTGGCAGATTGCCATTAAAAAATAATAATAATAATCTCTTAACCGAGCCTACGTTTTGGTATGTTGTGGGCACATGAGTGTCAAGCCAAGGTGTTGAGGGCCACGCATTGGCCCGCGAATATTTAAGGTTAATACTCATGTCATTTGGAATATAAATATTTTCTCCGGACCGATTTAAAAGTATCGGGGTATTCGTGATTGACGGTTTAAAGGTACCGAAGCACTCTGGGTGGGACTGCTCAAGTAAATGGATAAAATTAATAATATATCTATTTAAGGTATGAAGGGTTGAGAATCTACTACTATTGTGGTATGATTCATATATTTCAGTTCAGATCAAGGAAAAACCCTGATAAATCGAGAAATAAATTTAAAATGTAGTGACCCACCCAGATTAGGGCTTAACTTAAAGAGGGTAGATGATACACAACTCCTGGGACATGTGTTTTTAGCTTCTAGCGGCAATGGCTCGTTGGTTCTCAGTCCTCAGAGTTAGGGACTCAAACTACCAAATTATCTTAGGTGGTAGCTCCAAGTTCTTCTGCAGAAGTTAGGGATGCATCTTATCGTTTGGACCTTTGGGAGGTTCTCTCGGTTATTCAACCACTCCCTTAGGATTTCAGTTTCAGTTAGACATTCGGATTAATAAAATATCAAGCATAATAAACCCCCGAATGTCTTCTTTTGTTACGGTTGTCTTGGCCTACGAGTACCCGCGGGATAATTCAAAAAAACTTAAATTAAACATTTTGTGTGTATCACTAAGACACAAGATTGTGAAATTCTTTATTTGAACATATGATTATTTACTTGAGCATGTGATTAATTATTTAAACATGTGATTAATTATTTAAACATGTGATTAATTATTTAAACATGTTATTAGTTACTTGAGCATATTATTATTAACTTGAGCATGTGATTAGTGATTTAAACATGTGATTATTTACTTGAACATGTAATGATTCATTTCATGCTAGTTCGTGAAATAGAACTATGATATACACTTGACTAGTTTTTTGTTACTTGTGTAAATAGGACATGCTTAGTCTCATGCTTTATTACTCATAATTATTTAATTACATTGCATACTTGTTACATAGTACATCTGCAAAAATCATAGTATTCTCCTACGCAGACTGGTTGTAGTCTGACATAAATTATTCTACTATTTTCAAGAGAAGAGTAAAAGATCAAGAGCGATTGCAGGATGGTGTATGAATTATGATACATGATTTATTGTGTTCCCGAGATGTTTAGATCTAGTTTGGTTATTGTCAATTATGTTATTCAAATATTCAGAACTCTTAACTCATGTTTAACCTTTGTTAGAAATAGAATGAATGATAATTGCTTTGATAATTCCTCTGACGTGCCTAAAATGCTTAGCCTGGTTAAATTGAATATTTCCCTTTTAAAAAAAACCTCAAAATTTTGGATTAAATTTCGGGTCGTTACATCCCTTGCCTTCTCTCCTTCTCCTAGCCATCCCCTCTTCTTCTTCTCTTTCCTCTTTATTCTTCTTCTCTTTCTTTTTTATTCGTCTTTCATCTCTTCCTTTCTCCCTCCACCAGTCAGTTGGTTCAAGTTCTTCTCATCATTGAAGATCAACTCCGAAGGTGACTGACAAGCCACAACAACGTAGAGGAAAGGTTGCTCTTCTTCTCCCCAATCCGTTGGAGGCGAACCAGGCGGTGAGTCTCTTCTCCCTCATTTCTTTAGTTTAAGTGCATATAGATTAGTAATTTATTTTTGTTTTTGTTATTGTTGCATATAAATTAGGGATTGTTCCATTTATTTTAGCATTAAAAAATTAGCTTTTATTTTTGTTAAAATCTGCTTTTAAAACCGAGAGTCAATTTGCCAACTAGGGTTGATCAGTCACAAACGGTCGACCAAACCTGTTTGTATGAATTTTTTTATTGGTTTTAGGGATCGATGGTTAACTTTATTAAGCTTTTAATATATTAGGTTAGTGCGTTGGTTAGCAGTCGGCAGGTTAGGGTAGCAGTTTTGCAAAAAGATTCACGCGAGTTTAAGGATAAAAATCTAGTCCTGCGCAGATCCTATAAAATCGAGTTTCACGTGTTTCCCGAAACCGTGTTTCACGTGTTTTATAAAATCAGTTTTTCAGCAAAACCGTGTCTGTGTCCTAACCATGTCTGTGTATGTGTCTATGTCCTAGTGAGAGTTACTTTTTTTCTTAAATTTAGTTGCAACAATAAGTTATAATTAGGTTTATTTCAAGTATTTGTCGCACTCGGACTAACCATAACTAGAATAGATAATCTAGTTTGCCTTTGTTTTTGTGTTGGTTTTAAGTTTTGCAGGTGGGTCGTGAGCTTATTGATTTTTAGTGGAACGCGACAGTGGTAAACATATCAGGGTTGTACACACACAGAAAACAAGAGTTAGATTGCGAGCAAACGAAGACCCTGATATTTTTATTTTTTTAGGGCATTAGGCCAATTACTTATTCTGGGTTGTAATAGGATTAACTGCGCATTTTTTTATTTTTGAGTCAATAAAGAGTGTGTTTTGTTTGAAGTATAAGGTTTTAACTTGTTCCCTGAGTTCGACCCAGACTTCACCACTAGTGTGAACCGGTTATTTATAATTTGATGCACGGTTTAAGACAAACTTTCATTGAAAATATCTTTTGAAAATACTTTTAAGAAAAGTTGCAGCCATTGCTCATCAAACATGTGACAAAAACAAACCTCACAGAGACTTGTTAAAAGTTTGAATAAGAAAGGTAGACTGATGGGATTAGATAAGGTTGTTAACTTAATATGGTAACTACAAATTTACCATAGTTATTTAGGAATTAAGATGTTCAACTTAAAGTTGATAAATTAATAGTAATTATTGGTAATCATTCTATTATTAGTAGGATTTCTATTTAAATGCCTCGTAGATGCCTTTAAGTTACCAAGCATTGGAGCCTCTTTGGTTTCGTCGAAACCTCTCTCTCTCTCTCTCTCTCTCTCTCTCTCTCTCTATATATATATATATATACACACACACACACACGCCTATGTCACATGGGTGCGGATGCGGCGTAATTTCAAAATTTTTGGACACGGGGACTCGACTATATATATTTTTAAATATATATATATATAACAATAATAAGACTCGGTCAAAGTTGTGCCCATTAGGAGACATGGCTATATATATAACAATAATAAGATTCGGCTATATGTATTTTTTAAATATATATATATATATATATATATATATATAATTTTTTTTAGTTTTTTGCCCTAAAAATAGAAAAAAATAGACTCAGTCAAAGTTGACCGAGTCCAAAATGTGGACAGGCTCGGACCCAGTGCATTGGCCGAGTCCGACACTTGGTTGACTGTGTCTGCCCCGTGTCAGGGCGTGTTGACGCGGGTGCGTCGACCCCCTAGCCGAGTCCATGTGACATAGATACACGCACATGAGATGGGAAGCGGATCAGGTCATGCAAAACATGAGCGCTTTTGCTCATGGTGACATCGTGGCCATCCGATTTGCATTTTAAAAAGCTCAAAAGTCAACAAAACCACGTGGCATTCATCCAAAATGCAAACAGACGGCCGCGATGTCAGCATGAGCAAAAATGCTCATGTTCAGCATGACCTGATCTGCTTCCCATGAGATGGGGGATGGTCCTACACCTTTTATATTTAGGACCCTCTAAAAATCGTACTTTCAAGTATTTTTTGCTCAATCTGAACCGTTAGATGTGTTTAGCATTGCTTATTCACTAAGGAACAAAGCTTTCTTTCAAATTGATTTAATGTACAAAAATGTAAATATTCTATCATCGAATTTTAGTATAATATCAACCATTGATTTGTTTACCTCTTTAAAATACACATTTGAGCATATAAAATCTTAATCAAATACATGTTCTCTATTGAGTAAACAATGATAAACATATCTAACCAGCAAAGAATTGCCCTATATAATAAAAAGCCACAAGTAGAAACCTCGTATGTTCTGTAATTGCATGAAAATTATGCCCTTTTTCCAAAATCAAACACACTAGTGGAATAAGCAAAGCTAGTGGCCAGTTTCATCAAATGTCAATCATGACATCGATGAGGTATGATCAGTGAGCTTTTTCATGCATATTCACCATGACATAGAGATGAAGAATATGGATACAATTTTCCAAATAAATTGCATAGGCAACAAAGATAAAACAGCCTAGAAGACGAGCAAGCAAATGCAAATGAAAGCACAGAGTGACAGTGAAAGCATCATTTCAGCAAACCTCTTTGTCTCTTCTAATCCTTCAATGAATCTCGCATGCTTGCACTTTAAATGGAATGAGGAAAGGAGGCCTTGATAAAATGGGACTATTTGGTTTCTTTTAATCCTGAGAACAGAAAAATACAAAACCGAGACCTCTAAACAAATCTGAAAAAAAAAATACAGGTTTGAAGCATTACAGAAAATATACATTAGCACTTATGCCAACTGTGCATCCATGAAAATGAACCATATCAAAAGTAATCATGATGATGAGTTACTAGCACATGACTCTTCAATTTCAAAAGCAAACCTTGCATAGTCATAAGTACCAAAAAACTGCACCGGAAGTGATTTCTCTCTTGGAGCATGCTCTAGACCTTTACAGGCAGTTGCATGTGTTTCATCCATTACAATTGCTGGCCACATAGCATGCCCTGCAAAACATATAGTGTGGCAGAGATCATAAAATTGCCTAAAATGTAATTGATAGCACAATATAAAAGGAGCCACAGTGTATGGCTCGACATGCACCAATCCATGTGGGTGTCCAGAAACACTTAGTGAACTGTACAAGATAATGGACATGACGATGGCAGACAGAAGAAAAACTATCTTATCCAAAGTAAATGAACATAAAAATGCCTTATTATATAGTGACAAAAAGTGAACCAAATAATAGTGCACAGGCAAGGTTTTGGAGAGAAAAAAAACAGTCATGGTCTGAGTTGTTTCACTTAAATGAAATGTGGAAACCTTTAAAAGATTTTTATTCAGACCTGTAACTTTTGCCCAGACAATCTCTCCATGAACAAAATCCCCACAATCATCAAAATTGGTCGCTAGCATCATCAGCTCATCGTAGTCTGCAGTCTTTCCTGAGTTACAACTTCTCAAGTTCATATGTGTCATTTCCTTTCGTGAGAGATAAAATTTAATTTCCTCATCTCCAAGAGTAATCCATTCATCCTCACCATCATCATACTTGACCTGCAGAGTGAATTACCAATGAAGAAAATAGAATGATTAAATTACCACTATCAAAAACTTCCTCAAAAAAAAAAATAGAACAAAGACAAGTACAGGCAAATTCCTTTAAAACTTTCCCAAATATATACATGTGTGCCTTTCGCTCCTGAATCTATAAGAACCCCCAAAAACCCATATATATATATATATATTGAAAACAAATGTGCATTACAAACTTGCAACAGCATCTACAACCCAATAGACCACAAAACATAACACAGAGGCGTTCATTACATGATGTCGTTTCTTGTTCGGATTGAACTCGGAAACTGAACCAATGTACCAATCATCGTCCAATGGCCAATAGACCTGTAATTCCCCAAGTTCAATCACAATTAGTAACTCAGGAACAGTTTAGTTCAAACAAACCCATCTTTTCAATCCCATAGACAGCAATTTGTAAAACAGAACGATGAAGGGCCTCCTGCCTTGCATCTGTGCCCAATTACAGCGTTTGGATCAATGCTTTTCATGTCAAGCCTGCATCGAACACATAAAAAACTTACATCCACTAGAAACAATGACAAACAAAAAAGAAGTCAACATAACAAGTATAATGCGAAAATTAATATGTCGAAGTAACAATGTGGATCACAAATAGAACACAATAACAATGGTGGTAAAATGCAGGAATTGACTAAAAATAATAGGAATGGATTTAAGGATATGGGCGCTTAGAATTGCACGCCAAGGTTCTTTCTTCCGTTTTACTTTTGGAGAAAACATAAAAATCCAAGTATGAAACATGAAAAAGGGGTAACAACCAAAGAGAAAATACAAGGGAAAACCATCGCGGATGCACAAAACCACGGTTTCTGCAGCAAGATCGCGATTTTTTTTATGATGCTGCAACAATATCGCATTGAAGGAGAATAAAAGAAAAACAAAAAAGCAATCGAGCAAACTTACCGAACCCATTTGCGTGCAGAAGAAGCAAGCTCCGAATCCTTCCCTGCTCCAGCCCCACCACTATTCTGCCGAAACCGTCGATCCTTCTTCGAAACATCTCCGCGGACCGCCACCTTCCTAACACGGCTCTCCCTCGCCGAACTCCTTCCGAAACCCAAACCCGACCGCGCATCCACGCCCAAATTTCGAAGCTCCCTACTGCCCTTCTGCCCAGCCCTAGAACCAGATTCCCATCCCTCCGCCTCCCCGCCCTCACCGGCAATCCGATCCATCAAAGAATCAAAGAACGAGGGATTGGCATCGCCGGACCGAGGCCTCTTCCCTCGTCTGCAATAAACATGGATCGGCATCATCGACAAGGTTTTAGGGGGTGCGGGCGGAAGAATCGGCAAGGGTTTCGGCGGCTCCGGCGGATTGCGGAACGCTGCCACGACGAGCTTGCGAGCCTTGACCTTCTTGGACATGACGGTGGAGGATCCGCTAGGGTTTATGCAGGTCGGGGAGTCGAAGTAGGCCTCGTCGAGCTGCTGCGCCTCTGCGGAGCAATCCTCGCCGTCCATCGCTTTCTCGAACACCATCGCCATGAAGCTTAGGGTTTCCCTCTATGCCTCACAGTGAGAGCTTACGTCCTTGAGAGAGAGAGAGAGAGAGAGAGAGAGAGAGAGAGAGAGAGCTCTTCCGACGGAGTGAGAAGATCTTGTTGGGGGTGGGGGGAGGGGGGCCGTTGGTATATATACGTCTATGTAATTTCGTGATATCTGACGCGGAATTCTTGGAGGGGGCCGCCCTCGGCGATTAATGAGTTTCCCGCCCTGTTTCTTTGTTTTTATCTTTTTTTCCGCTTTTTATTGGGGTAGCGTTTGGTAGGTTCGTTGTGGGCCTGTTTGTGCAACGTGTAGATCTTGATCTTGATTTGCTCTCGGTATCCGAGTTCTTGTTTCAAGAGTCCTCGTTCTTTCACGGTTTGGACTTTCGTTGACTCGGCAAGCCGCTCTGTAAATTCCGATCTCAGAAAACATCCCTCGTAATTTTAAAATGTCACAATTTTGCAAATACCCATATAATGCGAAAAACAAAAACGGTATAACTTTCTATATATGGGATAATACATCCTTATTAAATGAAATATACTAAATGAAGCATGCTAACTGGGTTTTTCGGCTCTTCTGCTATTTTTTTTTTAGCTTCTGACCTCATAAATGTGTTGGGTATGGTCGATTTACTAGGAATCCATTACTGGATCATGTCTTTTCGATAAAAAAACTGATATTTGAAACCTCAAAGATTATTAAAGATTTTGAATCGTTGTTTTTCAAACTTTATAAAAAACTAACATTGTGTATGAAAATCAAGAAAAAGATCTTGACTTTGAAATCCCTCTGTCATTCTTGCTTGGTTGTTCTGGGTAGAATTCGATGCATATATATCTGCTTCATTGTGGTTGTTCCCTTGCGACTTACAGTGTACAGTTGCGCTAGAGTCTGTTTTGCTTTTGTTGAGTCTGATGTAAGCTGCCCGGTTCAGGTGAATCAATACCCCGAAGGGGCAGCCCGTATACTTGAACTGTAATAGCCTGCGGGCAAAATTGTGAATGAATTAAATGCGTTGAGCTTTCTTTTGTTCACCCTCGTTGTGATTACTTCTTGTGATTGCAACTTCTCTCCCTCTATTCTCTCTTGCTCTCTTGCACTCTGATCATAAGCTTCCGCGACCGGCAAGCGAGCTGACGAGTAGGCTTGCGGCGGTAAGGAAGGACCGTCGCGCCGCGCTGGCTCATTGAAGGAAATAGGCCCGTGACAAGTGGTACCAGAGCCCGTTCTCGTGCTGGGGAAGGGACTCCGGAGTCGGTGTCGACAGACACGCCGACAGGCTGCGATTTGTGAGCAAGACATCGTGGCGCCTTATCAACACTTGCGCAACACCAGAGGCAAGGCAGTTGCCGAAGCTGAGGAGATGGGTTCACCTCGGGGCCAAGAAGAGTTGGCTGCAACTGTTAACAAGTTGGTGGAAGATGTGACTTCGCATGATGAAGCGATTTCACGCGCATGTGAATCATTCAATGGATTGAATGATGTGGTGGCGAGCCTGCAAGAGCAGGTGAACTTACTAATGGGGCAGGTCACTTCGTTGACGACTACAGTGACCGATCTTAAGTTGAGAAACCGTACGTTGCAGCGGACGGTGACCCTGAATGGCGGAAATGGTGAGAGACCGTCAAGGATTGATGTACCTAGACCCGCAAAATTCAATGGTTCTCGCGACAGCAAGGCCATTGAGAACTTCTTGTTCCAAGTAGAAGACTACTTGGATATCCAAAATGTGACCCTTGAAGATCTGAGAATCAAGGCTGCAGCGGCCTTACTTGATGGTGATGCTATCGCTTGGTGGAGGCGGAAGCGCAATGACATGGAGAGGGGTCAATGTGTGATAGACACCTTTGACGACTTCAAAGTAGAGTTGCGCAACTACTTCATGCCAAGAAATGCGCAGAGACAGGCTTACCGGATGGTTCGTGAACTCAAACATACTGGTTCGTTGCAAGACTATGTCCGAACGTTCCAGAAGCTTATGCTGGAGATACCTAACATGCCAGAAGACGACATGCTCAACTGGTTCATTGTGGGACTTTAACCATGGGCACAGTCCGAAGTGGAAAGGAGCAACCCCCGTATTTTGGAAGATGCATATGTGGCGGCGGAGCGCTTAGTTGATACTCAGCGCAAACCTTTCACCCCATCAACCAAAGTTGGGAAGAAGCCTGACCACGGAGGCAAGAAGGATGAGCAGCGCAACGATAAAGGTGAGGCGTCGACACGCCATCAATCCGAAAAGAAACAGAACTACACAAAGCATAACAACAGCAACAAGGGTGCGGTTGTGACATGTTGGTTCTGTGGTGATAGACATATCGCCCGGCAATGCCCAAAGCGCCTTGTAAAGGACGACGGGCAAGCCAATGCTGCACAGGAAGAATGCAACGATATTGAAGGCAGTGACACTGAGACCATGCAACCGAGGATGGGCGCCATGCGATCGATTAACGCAGCTAGAAGTTGCGCAGCTAAGAACATGCAGGTCAGTAAGGAACTTATGTACGTGAAAGTCATTATGAATGGAAAGTCTACTTCGGCAATGGTAGACTCCGGGGCCACACACAACTTTGTCTCGCGGGAAGAGGCAGAGCGGTTGGGCTTGAAAACTGGGCCAAAGCAGAGGACTATCAAAACAGTAAACTCTGAGGCCAAGCCCATTCTTGGTGAAGCAAGAGATGTGGCTACTCAAGTGGGGAGTTGGGTCGGCAAAGCCAACTTCTCTGTGGTGCCCCTGGACGATTTCAAGGTGATTCTGGGTATGGAGTTTCTGCGAAGCGAGAATGTGATGATGCTGCCAAAGTTTAACACGTTGACGATCATGGGATCAGACCTGTCCCACACAGTGCAGTGCCTTACGCAGAAAGGCACGTCTTCAGTGTTATCAGCAATGCAACTGAAGAAGGGTGTCAAGCATGGAGAGCAGACATTCTTAGTTGCAGTGCGTGCAGATGAAGGGAAGGTAGAAGCAGCAGTGCCGCCGACCCTAGCCCCTCTATTGGAGGAGTTTCGGGGGGTGATGCCTCCGGAATTGCCAAAGTGTCTTCCGCCAAGACGCGAGGTCGACCACAAGATTGAGTTGACCCCGGGAGCAAAGCCTCCCGCAATGGTTCCATACCGTATGGGGCCAGCAGAGTTGAAGGAGCTGCGCAGGCAGCTAGACGAGATGTTGGACGCAGGCATTGTTCGTCCATCAAAAGCCCCATTTGGTGCCCCGGTCCTTTTTCAGATGAAACATGATGGCTCTAAACGGTTATGTGTGGATTACCGGGCCTTGAACAAGGTCACGGTGAAGAACAAGTACCCATTGCCATTGATAGCAGACTTGTTCGATCAGCTAGGCAGTGCCCGTATCTTTTCCAAGCTAGATCTGCGATCGGGTTACTGGCAGGTGAGGATTGCCGAAGGTGATGAGCCGAAAACAACTTGTGTCACCCGCTATGGTGCTTACGAATTTCTAGTAATGCCATTCGGGTTGACAAATGCTCCAGCCACGTTCACGACTTTAATGAACCAGATTTTTTACCCTTACTTAGACAAGTTTGTGGTAGTCTATCTGGATGATATCGTGATCTACAGCAGTAACATGGAGGAACATGTCGGGCACTTGCGAACAGTGTTTCAGGTGCTGAAGGAGAATGACCTCTGTGTTAAACGAGAGAAGTGTCTCTTCAGGCAGGAGGAGATCAGGTTCCTTGGCCACGTTGTGGGGCGTGGTGTGCTGCGTATGGATGGGCAGAAGATAAGGGCCATCCAGGAATGGGTTCCGCCAAGCAAAGTGCCAGAATTGCTGTCATTCCTCGGCTTGGCAAATTATTATCGGCGTTTCATCGAAGGTTATTCTCTCATTGCTGCGCCCCTCACAAATTTGTTGAAGAAGAATCGGGTATGGCTCTGGACAGGAGCGTGCCAAGATGCCTTCGAGGGCTTGAAGAAAGCCTTAGTGAGAGAGCCAGTGCTGCGACTGCCTGATCATTCGAGACCCTTCGAAGTCCACACTGATGCCTCAGACTTTGCCATTGGCGGGGTTATTATGCAAGACGGGCATCCGATCGCATATGAGAGTCGTAAGCTGAAGGATGCAGAGAGGCGGTACACAGTGCACGAACGTGAGATGACCGCCATTGTGTATTGCCTCAGGACCTGGCGGCACTACCTTTTGGGTGCCGAGTTCGTCGTCAAGACAAACAATGTGGCCACGAGCTATTTTTAGACGCAAAAGAAGCTGACGCCCAAGCAAGCTCGATGGCAGATGTTTTTGGCTGAGTTCGACTTTGCCTTAAAGTACAAGGTTGGAAAAACCAATGTTATGGCGGATGCTTTGAGCCGTAGGGCTGAATTAGCTGCTGCGCGCGCAGAGCCTTCCGAAGTGCATTTGGTGGGTGCATTGCTGATTCGCATCCGTGAGGGTACACAGCAGGATCCGACCGCACAACACTTTGTTTCTCTGGCGCAGGCAGGGAAGACTCGACGATTTTGGCTACAGGATGGCCTCCTGGTAACAAAAGGGGGACGCATCTTTGTACCACGGTGGGGAAGCCTTCGCCGAGAGCTACTCAAGGAGTGCCATGATACACTATGGGCCGGCCATCCTGGTCAGGAGCGGACCTTAGCACTCCTTGAGCGCGGCTACTATTGGCCGCAGATGAGAGACGATGTTGAGGGGTATGTGCGGACATGCCTCATCTGCCAGCAAGATAAGGGGACAAACCAGAAGGCTGCCGGTCTCCTTGAGCCTCTACCAATTCCAGAACGTCCTTGGGAAAGCATCTCTATGGACTTCATTGTTAGTCTGCCAAAGGTAGAGGGCCTCAGTTCTATTTTAGTCGTGGTGGATCGTTTCTCAAAGTATGCCACCTTCATCTCAGCTTCCAAGGAGTGCCCTGCAGAGAAGACTGCAGAGTTGTTCGTAAAGCATGTGGTGAAGCATTGGGGCATACCAAAGAGCATTGTGAGCGATCGCGATGCTCGCTTCACGGGCAAATTCTGGCGTGAAGTATTTCGGTTACTTGGCTCTGATTTGCTGTTTTCAACAAGCTTCCATCCGCAGACAGATGGGCAGACAGAGCGCATCAACGAGATACTGGAGCAGTACCTTAGGCACTTTGTTAGTGCCAATCAGAAAAATTGGGTGAAGCTCCTTGATGTGGCACAGTTTTGTTATAATCTGCAGAAGAGCGAATCTTCAGGCCACAGCCCGTTTGAGATAGCCACGGGGCAGCAGCCACTGACCCCGCACACTCTTGCCGCACAAGAAAAAGGAAGGCCATCCTTCGCCTATCAGTTTGTTCGCGACTGGCACGAGCAGAATGAGTTGGCGAAGGCATTCTTACACAAAGCGGCGAAGAGAATGAAGAAGTGGGCGGACAAACACCGTCGGTTCGCAGGGTTCCAGGTTGGGGACCAAGTGTTGGTGAAGTTATATCCTGGTCGCACAGGCATCTTCCGCGGGCGGCACCGCGGACTACTCAGAAAGTATGAGGGACCCTTCACCATCACAAAGAAGGTGGGCAAGCTGGCATATAAGCTGGAGTTGCCCCCAGACTTCAAGGTGCACCCGGTGTTCCACGTGTGCAACCTCAAGCAGTTCCATCCAGATGATGGAGACCCGGAACGCAATGTGCCGCAACGCGCTCCCATCATGCAGAGGGCCCCGGCAGCACAACGGGCCGAGAAGCACCTCAGTCAGATCCTTCGCCACAAGGTCAACTACTTGGGGCAAGCGAAGAAATACTTGGTGCAGTGGGAGGAAACAGCGGAACCAACGTGGGAGCCTGCATTTCGAATGAACAGCCTCTACCCGGCTGAAGTCAGGGCTTACCACGAAACAGATGGCGCCGAGGACGGCGCATGATTTGAAGGGGGGAGCATGTTCCCTTGCGACTTACAGTGTACAGTTGCGCTAGAGTCTGTTTTGCTTTTGTTGAGTCTGATGTAAGCTGCCCGGTTCAGGTGAATCAATACCCCGAAGGGGCAGCCCGTATACTTGAACTGTAATAGCCTGCGGGCAAAATTGTGAATGAATTAAATGCGTTGAGCTTTCTTTTGTTCACCCTCGTTGTGATTGCTTCTTGTGATTGCAACTTCTCTCCCTCTATTCTCTCTTGCTCTCTTGCACTCTGATCATAAGCTTCCGCGACCGGCAAGCGAGCTGACGAGTAGGCTTGCGGCGGTAAGGAAGGACCGTCGCGCCGCGCTGGCCCATTGAAGGAAATAGGCCCGTGACAGTGGTCGCCCAAGACAATATTGTATGGGAATGGAGCACAAACAGAAGGGTCCTTTGTCAGACCCCTGCATTGGAAACACCCACACGCAGGGTTGTCAACCTGTCGGACCTTCATTGAATCATAATGGGTCGTGACCCAGATCTGACTTTGAGGTGCTGGTACCGAATCTTATCAAGGTTCAACCATGACTTAGTAAAAATAATATTTTTGTTATATCTTTTTGCAGAAAATTTGTTAATGTTTTTACATATAATAAAAATTAGGTCAGACCTCAAAAAGGTAAGAAATTTCATAAGTCGTACCTACTTCATATTCTAATTAGACTATATGGGTAAAATACCTCCTTCCTTATTATCAAACCCCTGATAAAACCAATTAGATCTGATACTGGCAGTACCTCACCCGTTGACACCCCTGACCAGGGATGGCAGTGGACCGGGGGAAAGCGGCGGAAGCGTTTGAACTCGGGATGAAGGGTATGAAACGGGGATGGAGGCGGGGACGAAGGTTAAAATCCATCCCTGTTCGGGGATGGAGACTACACTTTTCCCCGCCCCGCCTCATCCCCATTTGAACCGGGGATGGAGGACATGAAACAGGGATGAAGGCGAGGTGGAGGTTAAAATCCATCCCGGCCGGGTGGAGGCGGGGATGGAGGTTCTAATCTTGAGACGGGGCAGGGGTGGAGACCTTGCCCCCTGCCCCGTCCCGCCCCGCCCCACTGCCATCCCTACCCCTGACCCATGGTTGTTGGCAGGAACGAAAATAGGTCAATCTGAGTATTTTTTAGCCGAAGCTAGGAAAACCTGGGTGTGTCCCACAACCATCTTACCTTACATGGATGGCCTACGGACACACACACGTGCCAACAGGATTAATAATCGCCTCGCTGACTACCTGGGTAACCCTGTGGTTGGTACTAAATTAGAGTGTTCACGTCAACGTCCCTTCTTTACTGTATCAACTCATATATATATATATATATATATATATATATATATATATATATATATATAACGGAGAGATGATCATGTCAGAGGCAGGTCTGCCTTGGATATTGTTCATCTTAAAAATCTATAACAATCATCAAAGATAACAAACAAGCTAATTGTGAGCCGTTCACTTTAAATCATTATGATGTCGTCGGCCTGAAACATGAACAACATCCAAAAAAGAGGAGAGGGTGGTGTATGCTCTCCCCCGATGATTCACTGAATCCCACGTCGGGGGGTGAATGAGCGCCACGTATTTACACACATGGGGCTCGTATTCCCGTGTATGTTGACATAACTTTGCATCCGACTCTGGTGCTGTTGCAGAGACTTAATCACCCTTACTTGCTTTTCTTGCCCTGAAATGATGGTTCGAGGAAATGACAAAAATATCCTCCATTCAAAAGTTGAGAAACTACGGTTTGAGAAAATGACAAAAAAGTCCTCAATCCAGAAAGTTTGATGCTAACTATTTAAGGTGTAGACGTTCGCTATTCATTAATCTCTTGCGTCATCTGCTGTAACAGTAGCTCCCATTGTCAACGCAAACTTTGCCTTCGTCTCCAGTCGAGGTTTCTGCCTTCTTTTGTATCTTGTTTTACAACACATTGTCGCCTTTTCCTGCCTGCCTTGTGTTACAAAACATTCTCGTGTTTTTTTTTTCATTTTCGTTGTCGTTAGGCATTATGGAAGAAATCAATGATGCACAAACATTCCAACCAGTGCCATTAAGGCATCGTGAGTAGCTTTCCATCTCATCATGCTATCGATGAAGAACGCATGTCGTCTTGTGTGTCATTAAAGCATTGTTTTGTTATTGCAGGTAGATCTTGTTCTTACGATGGTTGAAAACTTATCGATATTTATAAGACACTGGGACCTATTGACAAGAATGCTTGTTTACAAATTTTAGGAATGACCTCCACCCCAACAGGTATCCTACATTCACTTATTACATGCATTGTATCTCAAACCACTGTATTAGTAACATACTACTGATTTGTGAGATGTTGTTTTGTTAGTTAATATTGATTTGTTTGCTATTATGCTCAATTTCTTCTGTATCGATTTTTAATTTATTGTGCAATATATTTATCGACCTTTTAGATATTATGGTTTTGTATTGTCGATTTGTAAGTTATTATGCTGAACTGTCGTATCGGTTTTCAATATATTATTCGATATGTATATCGATTTGTAAGATATTATATGTTTTGTAATATGTATTCATAAGATAATTGTAGACAAACTTTGAAAATGTGTGCGTGCAGAAACACATCGTTACACGCATTCAAATCGCTGCTCTGTCAGCGTTTTGTATTGAACTCGCTTCGCAGCCTCTTGGATCTACTGACAGCGTTATCGTCAACACACATGTACGACATTTCGTGTATTTTATTGGCATGGTAAGTGACAACTCGATGCTCAGTATAAGCAAATATCAAACCGCACTTGCTTTTATACTGTCATTCATTAAATCGATTATTTGACTTGCTAACCATTATCGGTATCCGTTGTTATATGCATCTTGATTAAATCGTAGTAAATGTATGCACTTGCTAACGCAACATGACATATTGCTTACAAAACATTCCCGTGTCTTCTCTTCTTTTGCGTTGTCGTTAGGCATTATGGAAGAAAGCAATGACGCACAAACATTCCGACCAGTGCCATTAAAGCGTCGTGAGTAGTTTTTCATCTCATCATGCTGTCAATGAAGAACACATGTCGTGTTGTGTGCCATTTAGGCATTGTTTGGTTACTGCAGGTAGATCTTGCTCTTACGATGGTTGGAAACTTATCGATATTTGTAAGACGCTGGGACCTGTTGACAAGAATTCTTGTTTACAAATGCTAGGAAGGGCCTTTACCCCATCAGGTATCCTACATTCACACATTATATGCATTGTATCTCAAACTGATGTATTAGTAACATACTACCGATTTGTGAGATATTGTTTTGTTAGTTAATATCGATTTGTTTTCTATTTTACTGGCAACACAAACTGATATATTACTTATAACATTGTTGAGCTTATCATCAGGTTGTAATGAAGATGATCTAGCTCAATCAATGGAAAGATATGGAGAATTGAACATCTATACTAATGACGCAACTGAAGAATTGAACATTTGCACTAATGATGCACATGATAAGAAGGGTGCAGGCATTAGATCCATTCTTGACTTGACTGTTCCAGTAGAAGAAATGCAATTCAATAATGAGGTAGATTATCATGATAGTACACATAATAAAAGTGTAGGCACTGCGAATGAACATGAAAGTACACTTGACTATGTTCTGATAGAAGGAATGCAGTTTAATAATGAGAAAGTTGCATATAAATTTTACAATGATTATGCCTTAAAAGTTGACTTCAGTGTGAGAAGGTTTTCTTGGTCAAAAAATGTACAGGGTGTCGTGGTGAGAAAGACATATGTTTGTTCTAAGCAAGGTTGAAAGAAATCAATGGGAAATCCAACAAGAAGCATGTCAGAATCAAGATGTGGATGTCAAGCGAGAATGATTTTGAAAAGACATCCGAATGAGAAATTTCTAGTTCATACTTTAATTAGTGATCATAATCATGATTTATCTGCATCATTTATGACTACTAAGTTAAGGTCACATCGTAAAGTAACTGTAGCGCATGCTGCAATGGCTGAAATAGACGACAACGTCGACATTGCACCAAGGAAGACATAAAATTTGTTTGCCCACATAGATGGTGGTCGCGATAATGTGACATTCACACCTTTGGATCTAAGAAACCACTTGAGAAGGAAGATGACAGATAACATGAAGAATGGAGCAAATATGTTCTTTGGTTGATTACTTACAGAAGAAATCAAACAATGACCATGGTTTCTTTAGTGCAATGCAACTAGATGAAGATGAATATATTGTGAAAATGTTTTGAGCCGATTCAAAGTCAAGAGTAGATTATGAATGCTTCAATGATGTGCTTGCATTTGATACTATAGTAAAGATTAATACTAAACAGTGGTCATTTGCGCAGTTTGTCAGAGTGAACCATCACTCACAGAGTTGTATATTAGGCGGCACGTTTTTGTATGACCAGACCAAGTAAAGCTTTGAGTGGTTGTTCA
The DNA here is from genome assembly GCF_984573655.1 of Nuphar pumila. Taxonomy (NCBI): domain Eukaryota; kingdom Viridiplantae; phylum Streptophyta; class Magnoliopsida; order Nymphaeales; family Nymphaeaceae; genus Nuphar; species Nuphar pumila. Next base: position 81,290,179 of record NC_143264.1, on the reverse strand, counting down.
AAGTATTTACACAGGCAATGAACGAGAAGCAACCTGAAGCTGTACTTACAGATGGTGATCACGCAATTGCGGCTGCAATGCTTCATATGTGACCAGATGCACATTATCGTTTATGTTTATGGCATATCTTTCAAAATGTAGCAAAGAACATAGGACACATATTTAACCAGAAGACAGGGTTTCATAAAAAGTTTACTAGGTGTGTACTTAAGAGCGTAGACGAGATCACCTTTATGTCTGATTGGGAGGAAATGATTCAGACATACGACCCTGAAGATTGTCTGTGGTTACAAAATTTATATGCAAAAAAAGAGAATTGGGCATTGGCATATGGAAGACAATACTTTTGTGCAGGTATGATAAGTACACAAAGAGCTGAATTTATGCATGTCACGTTGAAGAAAACTCTGTATTCATGTTTAACAACGTTTCACTTCATATAACAATATGAATTATCTATAGAGGGTCTAAGACAGAATGAGCTCGAACAAGATGTGAAATGCTTCAATACACGACCTCCAACTTTTGGCATGAAAATATTGATGCAACCTGCAGATTTGTATACACTAACTGTATTGAATGGATCAAGAAAGAGGTGTTTCATGTCATGAATTACAATATAGAAGAACCCGTGCAAACCGAGAATATGCATAAATACCGTATTTTATGGGAGGGTGAAAAGCATCACAAAAGGCAAGAAGCACATGTCACGTACAATATGGACAATGGAAGAGTTGAATGTTCATGCAAAATGTATGAATTCAAAGGTATTTTATGCTGGCATGCATTAAAGGCACTTAATCAAGAGAAGATATAAGAAATACTGGAGTCTTATGTAATGCGAAGATGGAGAAGACAAGCAAAGATTGAAATGCTTGATATGGACAATGTGAGTAAATCCGGTGTCGACGAGAAGTGCCACATAGCCTTCCGTTACCAACAACTGTGTAGGTCATTTATGCATGTTGCTGATTTGGCATCGAGAAGTGAAGGCTATGTATGCATGAGAAAAGTGTCAAGGGAGTTATTTGAAAACGTGCAGTTAATTAACCTTCAGTCCGTTGCAGCGAATAAATACCAGTCGAAGATAATGGGATCGAACAACGTAAGTGAAAATCATGCTTCGCTTGACACTTCTGAGAAGTTGCGTCGTAGTTTAAACATCATCTTCAACAAGTCAGTAGTGAACATTGTTGATTATGATGGACATATTCATAAAGCGAAGGGTATCAGAAGAAAACCTGTCTCTGATCGCAGTCGTCAGAGGATAAAGGGTGCAATAGGATTGGTTGGCAAGAAAAGGTCTAAGAAACAACCAACCTCTAATCAAACAAAGCTTTTCTCATGAACAGGTATGTAAGACATTATATTGCTTCTCATTATGTGAAGCTTGTCAATATATAACTCATGTAATGTCCAACATGCAGCAATACCCTAAAGACGTAATACCCAATGTGCTAACCTTCATTCTTCCCGACCAGATTTTCGGCAACGATAGTTTCAGTTTTACAAGCCTTTTGGTATATAATCAATGTTGGGATGAGGTTTGCAATTCTTGTGAAACTTAAGGCAGTGTTTTATATTTTCTGTTTCATGACAGACTCTGATGAATTCGCAAGAGAAAACTGGTACACATGAATCTCGTTTGGGCTATTAATTAAGTTGTCATGCCTCTTTGCATAACCCGGTTTCCACATTGTCGGATTTGTTAAGAGTTTAGGGTTTACAACAGAGCTCGTTTACTGAGAAATTGTTCGGTTTCTCTTCTTATTCGGACTACAGCGAAACTCTTAGGTCGTCCATTGATCTTGCCGAGGAAGTCTTTCGTATTCGCTAGATTTTGATTTGTCGGTGACAATTTGTGGTCCGTGCTTGGTGGTGCGTGAATTGATTTCGTATTCGCTATATAGCAATTTGTTCAGTCATCCAGTTGTGATTTGTATGAGAAATCTATAATAGTCATTTGTATACGCTTAATACGTATTTACAACAATTCGTAGTTCAAATACTGTGTATCGATTTAATGATAAATTTATAATAAAGTAACGATTTCAATACGAAAATCGATGTACGTATAACATAATACAGTATAAATCTAGATGAAAATTGAACATGAAGCCTCAATCTGATTCCCTATAACATAAACCCTATACCCTAAACTGAATGAACACCAGAGAACACATTTACGATTTATTTGGTCAACACAGGCATGTAATCGACGTTCAGAAATGATAAAAGTAAAGATCGATAAGAAATGATTGACGTTCACAAATCATTGTAATTCTCTACCTCCTGTACTGAAAATCGCAAAATAAATTTGCGTTGTATGCTGTAAAAAAAACATGGTAATGTTTCCTGTTGAATGATAATAGTCAGCGGTGATAAGGTACGTTTGTCGTTCAGAAATCACAATTTTCCTCATCGCCATTGAATATAAATCGCAGGTAGGGATGGCAATGGACCGGGGGAAAGCGAGGCCCCGCCCCGTTTGGACCGGGGATGAAGGGTATGAAACGGGGATGGAGGCGGAGACGAAGGTTAAAATCCATCCCCGTCCGGGGGTGGAGGCGGGGATGGACGTGCACTTTTCCCTGCCCCGTCCCCGCCACGATCCCCGCCTCATCCCCACCCCGACCACTTTTCCCAGCAATATCCCTGCCCCGCCCCGCCTTATCCTCGTTTGAACCGGGGATGAAGGACATGAAACGGGGATGAAGGCGGGGGTGGAGGATAAAATCCATCCCCGCCGGGGATGGAGGCGGGGGTGGAGGATAAAATCTTGAGGCGGGGCGGAGGTGGAGACCTTGTCCCCCGCCCCGCCCCACTGTCATCCCTAATCGCAGGACACATATGCGATTCATAAGGACATCAAATGATATATTGACAATTTTTTTTCATTGATCGTACATTATTCATTGATCACGGTGGTTGAGCAGTAGATCTTTTAACTCATAAATAGTCGCACAAGTACTGGATGGTGTGATTATCTTCTACTTCGTGAACCAACAACAGTCAAACTGACAGTTCCTTTATAAACCTCGAGTTCGTCACTCGAACATGTAACCAACTACATAGCTAAATGTGGTCGATGAGGCAGACGAAGACAGCTACACGACCAACGATGGCGAATCAGGCATATATTGTCTACACATCGTCTCCATTTTTATCAAAATCCGTCTCTTTCAGGTCATTTTTGCGAATTGTGTTATGTACTGTATAATATAATTTCAATATCGTTCATTGCAAATTCCTTATTCATTTCAGTAGAATATCCACCGACAAAGTTGGGCAAAAACTCAGTCAATCACTCCAGGAGGACATCAAATGGATGCACAATGAATTCGCACAATGCAACATGATCAGTAATTTTGTTCGTATGAAACTAGTAGTTGTTATCTATATACGTAAGTCATGTGTACGTACGTTAACAACATCATATTTGCTGCAAACAAACTATATTCGATTTCGTCAATTATATTAAAAGCAACGCAACAATCAAAAGTATAAGCATCGTCAGCGCTTATTTCATGGTATATCAGTTGTATTTTATGTTATTTTTGGTTATTGATTTAGTCTATTTGATTCATATTTTAACATTGTTGTTAACAATGTTTCAGTTTACAAACTATCTTACGTCGTTTGCCATACTGCAGTGGATTTAAAGATGACCTACCTTACTGGGTTAACAGTAATCATTGCAGAGACCTTTTGTCAAGTGAAAAAGTAAGTAAACAAACCTAGAGTGCAAAGTTACACCATAAGAGTGTTAACAACATTTTTACGATCCATTTGCAGATATTGATTCCTACACTCTAGCAATATGAAAAGCATTGGGTATTATACGTGATGGATTTAATGAAAAACAACTATGATATTACAATTTGTTGAATGTTGACAGTGGTTTACGGCTTGACATTTCCTATCACGTAAGATTCCATCTATAGGAGTGTCGTGTCATGTGCTAGGGTCATGAATTTACTTTCGGCCGCATTATTCTCAGATCGGTTTCGTCAAAGGCATTTTGGGAGTCGACGTTAGCGAGTGGATCTATCGCACGACAAACCATGCTCATTCACAAAATGATGGCGTTGATTTCGGCGTATTTGTAATGAAGTACATTGAAGCGATATACAATAGTGCAGAACTTTGTTTCGACGTTGTATGTCATTTCTTGGCCTCTGTTATTGGAGATTAAATGCATGTCTATTGGTTCCACATTACAGTTTTTTTGTAGGTTGATATACCTGGATTCCGCGAAGAATTATGCCAAAAATTGACGGCCTTTTTAATTGCGGAGGAGAAATTAACGTAGCCGCCACGAGGATCTAAAAGGCAACGAACAACGATGCCCACCATGCCAGAGTAGTTTCATGTTCGTCTATTTCAAGTAGATTTTAGAGACGGTACAACCAACTTGTGTGTAATCAATCATATTTCGACTAAATATTACAAGCCGTTATTGACCGCATGAATCACAATCCTATTTCGCGGTTTGCATTTCAAGTGTCTCAGCAAAAGAGCGATTTCTGATCACCAAACATATCTTATCGCTTTTGGCCTTTATCATGAGCGCATATCTTACAACAAACATGAATTATGCATGCTCTAAAAAAACATGTATATGTTCGCCCTAAAATAATAATACTCAACAGCGATAAGGAATGTTTGTCGTTCAGAAATCACAATATTCTTTGTCGTCATTGAATGCAATTCGCAAAGAAAATATGCGATTTATACGGTCAGCATGCGCAAGTAATGAAATCTTTTAACTGATAAAAGTTGTGTGCTCAACCCGCATGATTGACAATCGCAAAATTAGATTGCGATGTATGCACTCAACAAAAACTTGTAATGTTCGAAATCATAATAGTCAACATCGATAGAAAATGCTTGATGTTTACACATCGCTTTATTGCTCACACTCACATAATAAAAATCGCAAAAGAGATTCGCAATGAATGTGGTCAACAAGAGCCATTAATGTCACTTTCGTAATTAGAAATAGTACACAGGGATAAGACATGTTTGTTGTTCAGAAATCGTGGTCTAACGTCATCTTGACTGCTACTACCATGAAATCTTGTGTATTAATTTGAAAATTTTTTGGACTGTGAAACGACGTTTCCTTTAATTATGAGTTTACAGACATCTCAAATAAGTCTAGACGGATACCTTAATTGCGACGAAGCCAGTTATACACTCAATTCAAGAACAAGTCATTTATGTAGGAATTGTTGGTTTGTCGGTTCCTTGTTCACGAAGCAAAGTGGAACACATCTTTAGCTTGTGTTATGTGTCATTCATATATAAATGAAACGTCCTATCACTCTTCGCCAGTTTTTAAATAAATACGACAATTTTCAAAAACAATAAGGAAATCTCAAATAAAACACACTCCACATTAATGAAATTAAACAATGTTATTTCATACAGTTGTATATAAAACTAATAAATGCGATTGGACATAGTAGTTCAAATCACGGTAGCACGTATCGTGTGTGTTTGATTTTAGAAATATTTTTTGGTCTTATATAAATCCACAACTTCGTCCACCCTCGTCCCAACAAATCGCCATAGGTGTAGATTATGGATTTACACCTCGACAATGGGTCGTCCCGAGTCACTATCCCAACTAAACCCTTCACAAAAAATGAGACATTGTTCAGAATGGTTCGCCATTTGCGATTTTAATTCAATGAGATTGAGCAATAGAACGATTTCTAAGCATCAAGCATCTCTTCTAGCTATGCACTATTTTCATTCACGATGGGGCATATATATTACGATTTTCATTCTTGTAGGTTCATCAATACAACGATTTCTGAGGAACAAACCTTTCTTATCGATAATTACTTCTTCATTTGTTAAGGGCGATCAATACGTGCCTTTGTGGACCACATAAAACGGAAATCTATTTCCGCGATTTTCATTCACGGAGTGTGAGTTATACAAATATTTCGGAACAGCAACAAAATATCTTTCGTTATGCAGTATTTTTAATTACTGAAGAACAACATTACTAGCATTGGTTCACCGCATACAACACAAAAGTATTTTTCGTTACGATTTAATTTTCGTAGATGAAGCAGTACAATGATTTACAAGCGTGTTTAGTAAAATTCAAATTATATTTCAACCGAGACAGATTTACAAAATTTGTAGTCTTACAAATTTTGCCAACAGAAATTGGTGTAGACAGCCTCCAAAATCTGCTAGAAATCTATTTACATCCTTTTAAACTTTTTTGGATCGTGTCGTTCGTTTGCTTTGTAAGTAGTCTTGTTGGCTGATTATTTATGTCTGTCGACTTTTTAAACTCAATCAAATTTCGGCATAGGTTGTTGCATACTTCCGGTATATCTTCATGCAACAAAATATGTAATGTGAAACCAATATATAAAAGGATTCCCCAATAACAGCGGATACAAAGCTCATACAACGTCAAAACAAGGTTCTGCTCCATTGTATATTGCTTTAATATGCTTCATTATAAATATGTCACAATCGACCCCATTACTTTGTAAAGGAGCATCGTCAGCACAGAGCAACATCCACTAGGCAATGTCGACACCCAAAAGGTCATTTAGGAATCCCGCCTGTGATAAATGGAGAATATAGTAAAATTCGGTCCACCGCAACTAAATATGATTCACCTATGGATAGAAGTTTACCAAATGCATAGCGTCACGTTCTACACCACTGTGGCAGTCCAATGAGTTGTGACACCATAGTTATTTGTCTCGTAAATTCGTCTTGTATAAGACCCAATGTTCGGAATTTTGCCAGAGTGTAGAATATAAAATCTACGAATCGATACAATATTTTATAAATCCATAGACATATCGTGATGGGGATGTTAGGACTAAACCATGGAGAAGAGGTTTGTTCACTTACGTTTTCAAAATTCGAAAAGTCTACGCAGTGATCATCAATATTCCAACAAGGTAGTGCATCTACGAAACCACTGATGTATGACTTTCATCGGACGTACGTCTGTTGCACGAAATAGTAAGGTTTAACCACCAAGAAATGTGAGTAAGTCATAAAAGCAAATAAAACAATAGAAAAACATACATACCATGAAATAAGGGGTGATGATGCATACAATATTGCTTGTTGCGTTGGTTTGAATATAATTGACGAAATCACACATTGTCTGGTTGCAATAATTTACGAACTTCAAAACATACAAAGCGATGACCTAGAAAATGATAGTGGTTACATACGTACAAAATTACTGATAGTGTTCCCGTCTGCAAATTCATCTTGCATCTGATTGATGTTCTCTTCGAACTCTTTAGAGCATTGTCACCCACCTTTGTCTGTGGATGTTGCACTGAGTGCACCATGAGCATAGTATTCAGAATTCGACATTGAAATTATTTTCTACAGTAAACAACACAAATCGAATATACGACATAAAAAGGCAAATGTTGCCTAAACCGGTCACGATGTTAAAAAAATATACGCCTTAAGCGCTAGTGCTGGTCCTGTAGATGTGGTTGTCTTATTCTTCGTCGACGTTGATTGTCTATCTGTCGTCTTCTTCTTTAACGCCATGCCTGGTCGTAATGCTTTCATCATCCTCTTCTTCGGCGCTATGCTTAGACAAAGATATCGATGACCCCTTTGCGACGCAGCTACGGAATCAACAACGTCAGTCAAATATAAAGGAAATGTCGTTTCACATACCACACTTTTTAAAAAACCAACCGCAAATTAATTGATTGTGTTTTAAATAAATAAAAAAATGTTGTTTCGACTGCATATTATAACAATAGTTGAGTAGAAGATTGACCCGACCCGACTAAACCCGTTGTCCTGGTATGTATAATCTTTGATGATTATTGTATTGATTATCATATATGGACACATCGATATATTCATGACACATACTTTCCTTGTCAGTTTTTTAACAACAAGGTTCATTATCGCTTTAGACTATTATCATTTAACACTGGCAAAATTGTTTCGTCTTGTTGTCCACATACATCGCAAATCGTTGTTGACTTACACCGTTTACAAAGGGTGATTATTACAAGCCATTGGCGGTTGCATGAATCACTAACCTATTACTCGGCCAAACATTAGTAACCTTTGTTAATTGCATACAATTGAAATTAACGTGTACAACGATTGTTGACAATATACGTCGCATTCAAGGAGGTTTAGCTAATGGAGCCATTTTTGGCTCTATTAATTGCGTATGAGTTTTGCGATTTTTATTCATTGGCGATGAGAAAATTTGTGATTTCTAAACAACAGACGTTTCATTTCCTACATGGCCAGCCTATTGATGACCTATATCTCTTTCCACTTAGTGTACTCTAGAACATGCGAGGCGTGTCAGTAGTACGACGATTGAATGAGAATGCCTTATGACCTCGATTACTGCTTTGTGCACGTTGTTCAACAATACTGACATTTGCGATCAACAAAATCTTCTTATTGATGATTTCATTTTTGAAAGTCGAATATTATAAGGCGTTGTTGACCTTATGAATTGCAATCCTATTTCGCGGTTTGCATTTAAGGTGTCCCTGCAAATGAGTGATTTCTGAGCTGAAACCATATTGTACCGCTTTTGGCCGCCAACCTATTGCACGATTTGAATTTACTGATAATCATCAATAGCGATTTCTGAGCATCAAACTTTGCTTATCGCTGTTGACTGTTATCGTTTACGACGTCAGAACTTATTCAATTATTGTTCACGACATACATCGCAAATCCTTTTTGCATTTTTCTATCAAGACGAAGACAAATACAGTGATTGCTGAAAAGAAATGATCTATTATATCGATGTTGACCTTAATCATTTCCTAACATCGATTACGAGACCTTGTTGATCACATAAATCGCATGTGTTCTACGATTTTCATTAAAAAACAATGAGTTATATTGCGATTTGTGAACAATATTACTCGTGCCAATCAGACATCTATTGCGATTTTCATTCAAAAACGATGAGTTATATTGCGATTTTCATTCAAATAAGGCGGTTAGGCAATGCCACGATTTCTGAACAACAGATTCGATTACAATTTATTTATTTACGAGATCCATAGACGAAACATATCTGTTAGATGTAATAAAAAAGAATTAAACAATAAAAGAATGTCACGTTACGATAATTACTTATAGAATTACAACAAATAACTATCGTGATAAAAAAGAATAGCTAGGGTTTATTCTGTGGCACTTGACGAATCAGATGAAATATGATAGAGAACTCGTCTTTTTCTTTTTCTTGGTGGACTGTCTATCCTGGGTGGCCTCTTGGTTGCGTCCATCTTATTAAAAAAACTGGTGATCATCTCTACCATTGAGTTCAATTGTCTCCCCATATTGCTTACATCCGTCCTTAATTTCTTATTCTCTATCTCCATCAGTTCGAACCTTTCGACGGAGACAATGTTTTCTTTTGTAACATGTGTTCGCTCTTCATCGCGATTTGTTACTAAGGGAATCGTTGTTGTAACCGAAGAGAGACGACAAGCGAGTTGTAGATATTGGGATGCAACATAAAAGGGGGCAGTTGGGAGGCATGGGTTCCCAATTTTCTCAATCTTCAGATTTCGCCGCATAGGTTCTCAAAAACTTTGGAAATATAAGGGATCAAATTGTCGTCCTTTATAATCATACGCTACGGCAAAGACACCACCTGTGTTCCAAATTAATAATTTGTCAGTGTAGCGTTCGCGTCAATTCACGTTCCTGCCCCCACCACTATTCATCTTCCTTCTCACTTCCAAAGGCTTATTTGAGATAGACTGCCCCAAGCCAGATTGTAGGAGAACTCGACTACCATGCTGCAACTCGGCTTCTTAATTGCAAAACAGCCACAAATCGCGGTCAGACAATCTAGCAGCCTCGGCAACAACGTCTTGGTCATCGTCCTCCCCATCTCCATACGGTCTCCACAAAACCTGTATATTGGTAATTCTTTTTAATAACGAGTGACAAATATATTACAATTTACTTAAGAATGATATGGTGACAACGATATATACTAAGGAAGACAAAATCCTGCAACGATGATTACTTAATAATGCTAAACATTTCAACAATTTATAATACTGAATGATAAATGTTGAACCGATTGTCAACAATTTTAGAACGTTTACCTCATTTAGTTGCAGCCCATCTAAAATAGACTTAGCATTATGAACTATGACGTTTATTCTAGCCCAGCGACCGATATTTGGAAAACCACAAATCGCAGGGCCACAATGTAGACACAATAAGATAATATGTTCCCACGCCCAAGCCTAACAAAAACAATATATTAGTAACACTACAACCTTTAATGAGCTTAGTCTACAAGTACTAAGTATGTAATAAACAAATACCTGGACAAATGGCCAAAATCCCCTGACTGTTTTCGTACCCTTACTCGCACGGTAGAGTTGACTGTACAAGTGTGCGAGCATAGCGACACCCCATGCATAGTTGTCGACTTCGTCTAAGTCTTCCAGGTACTGCAACCAAATGTAACTTATTCTTAAACCAGAACAATTAGAAAATAAAGTAAGACCAAAAAAATAAAGAAGGAAGCCGCGTAACTCTTGGTCAGCTATTTCAGATGCACAAGTAGCGGAGCGGCCTTTCCATTTATTACGAAAAGTTGAGACCTTCATTGATGTAGAATTGATTCCACTAGAAATACATTGACTTTATTCGTCCATCGTCATTCCTAGAAGGGCCGTGCATTTTTCTCTTGCGTTATAGTTTGAATCTCGTAATAGGACAGCACTGCAAACACAATTAAGGCCAGTTATCCGCGCGACATCTTATAGGGTCATGGTGATCTCTAAAGAATCAAACTGAAATGTGTTCGTCTTATCATTCCACTTATTTACCAGGTGGGTCATGATCTTCCAGCAAATTTCAAAATATTGTTGGTCCAAAAGGCCATCGAAGTGCATATTTCGTAATCGGTCATTCTGATATACACTCAGCTGACCATACCACGACAAAACTACATGCCACTAACACCGACCTTCGAGCTTTTCATCTGGTGCTCTATTTCTCCTCTGACCTCTTTGTAACACACAATAACATATTATTCCTACCAATTGTAAATTAGTACCATTTGCACTTATAAATAATATTCTACTAATCGCTATAAATAATATTAGTTGCACACACATTATCACAATAATCGCTAAACATATTATTAAATCTTCACAGACAGGACATATTTATTTACCTTTGTCGCACTTTTCTTCTGTTCAACCAATCCCTCCAACCTAGGCCTTTCTGGTTTGTCCACTGCCTCCCACTGCTTTTCCACTTCTACCGTCCCTAGCTCCATCACCGGTATCGTCTGATTTTCAATTTGCTCCTTCCTTTCCCTTTTCTTCTCTTCCTCCTCCACCTTCTCCTTCCTTTCTCTTTCATTCTTTTTCTCGTCCTCCTTCTCCTTCCGCCGCCTTTCTTTCTCTTCCTCATGTTGTTTCCTTCTTTCCTCCACTTCCTTCTCCTGCTTCTTCCTTTCTTTTTTCTTTTCTTTTCTTCCTTCTCCTCCTTCTCCTTCCTTTCTCTTTCCTTTTCTTCCTTCTCCTTCCTTTCTCTTTCCTTCTTTTCCTCATTGTCCTTCTCCTTCCTTTGCCTTTCCTTATCTTCCTCAAACTTCTTCTCCCTCCTTCGCCTTTCCTTCTCTTCCTCAAACTCCTTTTCCCACCTTCGCCTTTCCTTTACTTCCTCATCCTGAAGCTTATGTTGTTCCTTCTCTTCCTCCTCCTCCTTATTCAATTGCCTTCGCCTCTCCTCCGCCTCCTTCAGTAGCTTTACCCTGTTTCGGATTGCTATATGCTTCAACAACAGCCTCCGCATTTCCGTCTTAGCATCCTCCTTTAGATTGTTCAATTTCCTTTCCCGCTCTTTCTCATTTTTTTTGGCCTTTCCCTCTCCTCTGCCTTCTTCCTTTGCCTTTTCTTTTCATTCTCCTCCTTATTGCTTTGCTTTGCCTTCTCTTGGTCATCCTTTTTCTGCATCTTTAGTTCTTCAGCATTCTTCCTTTGGTCCGCAGCCTCGATATCTGATGGATAATCCTCCGCATAATACAATTCCAACACTTTTTCCTTATATTTATCATTCTCAATCTTAAGTATATTTTGGTACCTTTCAAAAAACTGAGATAGATGGGACTGGCGGATCATTTCTGTAATACACAACCCATAGAACAACGAGGTAGTTCTTCTCTGATGAGCCACATACATTGCTAACCTGCACAACACATTAAACGATCATCATGATTATAAATCGTCGCAATATTTGGCTTCATAAGTACACATCATTGTAAGATTTAGAAAACTTATGTACAAATCGAGGTATCTTAATAAACACACATCACTATTGCTTTGAATGTATAAATCGTCACTGATTCAAACTTACAAATCGTTGTATAAATCGCAACCTTAAGATTGCATAACGGGACCTTATACGAAACTCACCGAAACAATAGGATTTTGGGTAGTCCAACTGTAGAGTAAGAAACAGTCTGAACGTATACGCAACAGATGGTGGCAACGATGCTGCGACTGCGCGTAAGACAAAAATGGATGCTCTGACAGTAGCAGAGCAAAGAAAAGGATGCTCCGGCGGCAACAGAAGAATGCAACGGATGATCCAGCGACAACAGATGAAGGCAAAGTATGTTTCGGTAGACTTTTCTGCTTAGGGCGAAAATGGATTGTTTTAAACTATTTAAATCCTACAACATAAAGCTTGCTACATACGCAAACTTTGCTGAAAATTTTGGCACGATCACGATGGAGGGCAGTTTTGTCCTTTTCACAAACCACCATTTTCGTTTTCTAGATGGAGGGCATTTATGTCCGTTCCAGGAAAAGGAAGAGAATGGCGGTAAAGGTACTTAAGTCTTTGCGATGACACCAAATTACGATGCTATGTGATGCGGACACACATGGGGATACTAGCCGGTCTGCATCTTATACGTGGCGCTCATTGGGACCCCCCGAACATGAGATGTAGCTACCGGCCCTGTTCGGGGGGGGGGGGGTAACATATAACCTACTCCGAAAAAAGAGTGTGGCTTATCAAAGTGATGGACATCTCATTCGAATAGAATTTTGATGTAGTTCATCTTAAGATCAACGACATGCAGAAGTTCTCTTACGACACTCTGACCTGATCCCGTCTCTATATTCTCTGTTAAAGATAATTTAGGCAAGTGAATAAGTATGCTTAATCAAGACATCTTAAAACAAGACAAGTATTATTATTATTATTTTTTGTGGAACAATGGGTGCATGGGCATGAGATTGTTCCTTCAATCATCCCTAACGGTATACTTAATTCTTTTCATCTAAATAAAATAGAGAATAGAAATTTAAACTGGTAAGGATTAACGTAATAAACTGATTGTCATGCATGGACTCATATGCATACAATGTGTATACTATTGGGTATTTTTTTGTATTCTTCTTTTAAGTAATATTTAAATCAATACTAACCACCATGCAACATTGTCACATGCAAAATAGAAAAACATGTTGAACCATGATCCATGTTTTCAAAGAGCATCAGTTTAGCAAAAAAAATCTTTTTTTTCTTTTTATATAATCGCGCTCTTCAAAAATGTGTTTTTTTATTCTATCCCATATTAACCATGGCTAAGACTCTTCAAAAATGTGTTTTTATACATATATTCAGATGGTGTATAGTAGGGGTGGCAATTTCTGGCACGACCCGCCAACCCAACCCGCCTCTTAGGTGGGTTCGGGTTGGGCTTAAGCCAACCCATTTAATAAACGGGTCGACCCGCGTAACCCGTTTATTAAACAGGTCGGGTTTGGGTTGGGGGTATGCCAACCCGCCAACCCGGCTGCCCCTTTAATAAACGGGTTAGGCGGGTGGGTCAACCCGCCAACCCGACCCGCCAACCCGTCAACCTGACCCGCCAACCCGATCCGTCAACCCGCCAACCCGACCCGCCAACCTGAAAACCCGTTTACCCGACCCAACCCATTTATTAAATGGGTTGGCGGGTCGTGTCGGGTTACCCGTTTATTAAACGGGTCGGGTTCGTGTTTGCCACAGCTGACCCGTTTAATAAACGGGTCGGGTTCGGGTTGAGGTATGCTGACACGCCAACCCGACCTGCCAACCCGCCAACCCGACCCGATTGCCACCCCTAGTGTATAGCACCATGCATACACATAGAGATGCTATGCCCTTACTTCTATTGACTAACTGGATCTCCGATCAAGACTAAGTAAAGCTGGCTCCTAGATATCTCCCTACCCGATGCTTACTTCAATTCCGATTTGTGATATAAAGTGCTTTAAATGCTTTCCTCCAACAACTGTATTACTTTCAATGGGGCCTCTTGTGATCATCGCAAAATTTTTCCTCTCGTAACATTCTCTCTCTTCCTTCTCTTTTCCTTTCCAACCTCTTATTTTCCTCCTTTTTGAAGAGAGAAAAGATAAAAGCACGGAAAAGAAAGAGAGAAGAGAAAAGAAAGAAGAGAAGAGAAACTCTTTTGCGGGTCTCACTTGACCTTAATTTTGAAGATATTTTGAAATAACTCGCCTCCGTTTTTGAAATATTTGCGGGAAAACTGGGAGACGGGATCCGCTCGTCGGTACGAGGTTCGATCATTCCTGGCGCCTTTACCAGGGGTAATCGAACCAAGGGTCGAATTAATGCCTTTTACTTTGCTAAGAAATTATCTAAGTAATTATCCTAAGTCTAAATGCACAATGAATCATGCTTGTGCAAATGCAAAGATGTATGCTCTTTTTGAAAATATTTTGAGGAATTTCCAAGTGAATCTGATAAAGTGAAGAAATGTTCTCTAACTTAGAACTTAAGATTAAAGTTCTAAGTTTTTAGAATAATCAAGAGCTCGGGAAAATAAACCTGGATTTTGGAAAATGATTTTGAAGTTTTGAGAAAAGGAACTTTCAAAGTCATAAATGGACTTTGAATTAGAACCAAATGAAAATGGAATTGAATCAGAAGGAAATATAGAGTTGGGAAATTTGAAAAAAAAATGGAATTGATTTAAAAGTTGGATTTTCAAGATGAAATCCGAATCAAATATCTGGATTCTGAATAGAGTTCAAAGTTGAATTTTGAATTTAGGATCTGAAATGGAAACTTGATTTGAAATCAGGAATGAAATGGAATTGGCTTTTGGAATTAAAGTGGAATTTGGATTTGGAATTTTGAATGGAATCGAATTCAAGATTTGGAATCCAAAATGGAATTGGGATCTCAAGTTGGAGATCCAAAGTAAAGTTGGATATAGATGGAATTGGATCTGAAGTTTTGAATGGAATTGGATCCGAGATTTGGAATCCAAGATGAAATTTGGATCTGAAGTCAGGGATCCAAAGTAAAGTTGGATTCTAGATCCTAAATGGAATTTGGATCTGTAATTGGAGATCCAAAGTGGAATTAGGTCTTGGATCCTAGAATGGATTTGGATCTGAGGTCTGAGATCCAAAGTAGAATTGGGTTCTGGATCCTAGAATGGATTTGGATCTGAGGTCTGAGATCCAAAGTACAATTGGGTTCTGGATCCTAAATGGAATTTGGATCTGTAATTGGAGATCCAAAGTGGAATTGAGTTTATACTTGGAAATCTGGATCCAAGTTGAGATTAGGATTCATCTTTGGATTTGGGTTATGAAAAAGTCCAAATGGGACTTTTGAAGATGGATCTGGGTTTTGAAAACCCAGTTTGAACTTAGGAATGTTTGGATTTTGAGATTCAGAGTCAATCTCAACTTTGATTTAAACTTTGAAGAAAACTTGATTTTGAATCAGAAGATGAATCAGAGGCTTCAGAGTTTAATTTAAACTTTGAAATTGAATTTTGAATTTGGGTTGGAATTTTGGAGTTTGAATATGAAATGATTTTGAAATTCCAAAGTCAAGATTGGACTTTGAAATTGAGATAGGTTTGGATTTTGAAATAGAAATTTGAAGAAAGATATTCAAAATCACTTGGGTTTTGAAAAAAAGAATTTTGAAAAATGTGATGCAATTCTATCCTAAGTGATGAAATGAATTTAAATAAGTTTGAAATTGGATTTTGAAAAGCTATTTCATTCTTTAAGTGAATTAAGAATGGGGTTGAAGATATAATATATCCCTGACTATGGTCATTGGATATATTATATAATAACCACATTTAAATTCAAGTGAAGAATAAAATACATTTTTTTGTGCTTTTATAGAATTTAAAATGAAATTAACCCTCAATATACCCTAACTATGGCCATTGGTATATATTTTGAGTTAATCCTAAGTTAAATTCTGATAAAAGAAAGAAAATATTTTGAGAAAATATGATGAATTTTGAAAGTGGATCCAGTGTGGATCCAGTATTATTTCGTAAAGGACAAAAATTCTAAGTTTTGTTCACACCCCGACTATGGCCGTTGATGTAAATCGTCAACTTAGAATTAACTTACCTCTTACGAAATGGTGCACGTGCCATTCGTGTTTCACCATTGTGGGAATTTGAAAAATAAAGGAAAAATGCATGAAAACAAGCAAGTCATGATTGTACAATGCTCATTCACTCTACCTAAAGCAGGAAATATAAATTTAAGGTCTAGCTATTACAACACATGAATTTGAATTTACAACTCCCAATGATGATATTTTCTACATATTTCCTGCAAAATGGAGCTAGCAAAATATAATGGATGCACATGAAAAGAAGTTTATCATTTTGAGCCTAGAATGCAACTAATGGAATGCACGTGCATATATCTTACACTTAATGAGAAAATATGCATAGGTGTCTAAATGTAGCATTCATGCTAAATGAGGAATATATATGGCATATTGGACACATGACAAATGCAAGGTCATCTATGTAGATGGCTGAGAATGCTTTTAGTGAAGTCACAGATATTAATGGGGACATGAACATAGATGTTGGCAAGTGTATATGATATGATTTTAGGTAACCCCAAGGATCGGTGCAACTTTAATGGCTTTGTTGTGATATATTGAATGTAAGTGCAAAGGAGTGCTAGGTGACATCTATGTGTTGTAAAGGTGAGGCTACAGGGGGGGTGCATCAAATGAATCCATGGTCATATGCAATTAACAGGGAGGATACAACTGATTCAATGCCTCACTGACAGATATTTCATTAAAATAATTGTATATTAAATCCCCCCCCCCCAATTAAAAGATGCAAGAAAAAGTGCAATATTAAAGACTCAAGCTCCATGAATGTTCTCTGCACCTGAGAAAGTGTGAGGATGTCGTTACTGAGAAAACCAGTTAAAGGGACAGAACCTTTGACCCACTTTCTCAGGCAAGTGAGCATCAACTTTCTCTCAACTATTCACCACTTCTCAAGTTTGAAAATACATAAAAAAGTGGCCACATTTACAGCCTCCTTTTCTTCTAAACCTGAGAAAGTGATGCTTTCCCAGATACTTGCACATATTCCCTTAGGTTTGATCTGAAGACAGCAACAACTAGCAGTTATGGCTACAAAAGCGTGGTATACAAAAAACACACTATTACAGAAAAAGTTTTAAGCACTAGCTCCAGACATCAAAAGCATAATGTCAGAAATAAACGGCAAAAGGTTTCATTGCCTTACAAAAGCATGCCAAAGCCATTGAGATTAAGAAACACTAACCCTACAAGCACCATAGACATCCATCTACACTAAACATTTTTTTATTTATTTTGTCACACAGGATATTCCATTGTCCCAAGGAAAGCATTATGCCTTATTAGTATTGCTCCTAGCAACTGAAAAGATTACCAAATGAGTGCTCTATCTGCAAAATATTTGTATTTTCACTACAAGCATAACAAAATATCAATGATAAGCCCAAAGCATACAACTGCACAGTAACCAGATTCCAAACAGTGGTGTACAAAATCCCTACCACTTCAGAAACTCAATATTATGTGGAACTCTCTTTGTTGTGCCTAAAAGACACACATGCATGATACTCTACCACAAAGGTAACTATTCATTAAGTAGAACACAAAACCATCAAAGATCACAGCGAAAACAGGAGAAATAAAAAAAAACCTCCCCAAACTAATTTATAAGCAAATGAACGTCAGTCCAACCTTGGTTATACCAGCTATTATACCTTGAAGAACGACCTCTGGAATGTGGTGGGTGAGAGTGCTTGAAGGAAAGATGGAGTAGCTGGTTGCAGGCTTTGCTGTACTTGGAGGTATGCTGTGAATGACACGTTATGGAAGGGGTGCCTACAGGAAATTTACCTTCAGCAACTGGGTGCTTATATCCTTTTGATATAGCTGCTGGGACAGCTTTGGCAGCAGCTGTTGTGGCTGATATAAACGCTTGGGCGCGTGCCAATGATGATGGACCTGCAACATGGACAATAACAGGGGATGAACATAGACAGATATGAGAATTAAATATATAAGAGATGCACAGGGGGTAATAGCAGAAAAGAAAATGAATGTTGAATGGCTTTAGATCTGCTGTGATAGGTGGTGAACGTCGAACCTTCCCTTTAATCGAACCAATCAAGACACCCTGTTTTGTCAGAAAATAAAACAATACATCTAACTTGATATTTGGGAGGAAATGTGATCCTCTTAAATTCGGTCAGATATACAAAATTGAATTGCCATTGTTGAAAAGTGTTGCAGGAGAGAGGCTAACTTGCACTTTGCCGTAACCCTGAGTACTTGTTTTGCTTTGACAGTGGTAGCTTGACTTCATATCAAATTGATCACTTGCAGCAAACCAATTCAATGTCATACTTATCTTTGAGCACAACCACCGTTGTGACAGGCGATATATGGAGCCTCTGGAGCCCAAAGTTATCCCAGGGCAAGATCCCTTTAAGATTTAATGCAATTGACAAACCCGGATAACTGTTTATCAGAGCATAAGCACTTCTGAACCCCAGCCCATCTAAAAATCTCTTGATGCACCACACCGACCCCCTTCTGCAATTATTGTCTGGCTATCTTTCAAAACCATCATGAAACACTTATACATCTTTTTTTTTATCAACATGGCCACAAATTCTAATCGATTGGAACTTGTTGTTTGTTTAGTTCACAAGAAACAAAGTTGGAACAACTACAGCATGGGGGTTCCCCACATTAGCCGACTCAAGTAAATAAAGCACTTCATATGAAAATCATACAGAACTCAGGATTCTGAGGAATTTAGCAAAGAATAACATGAAGACATATAATGATACAAGAGAGTTAGACTTACGAATGCATGAAGATAACAATTGTAGAACTAAAAAAAAAAATGTATGGAAACACAATGAGAATGAGTAAATCTAATGAAAATGTTGAGCTCCATAGCCATTCAAATGCTGATCGTTTCAAAGCAATTCAGATCAGACAACCTTTTAGAGCCAGTCAAATAGAGGATTTACAACAGAGAAAGCAAAAGAAAATTTGCTATTAGGGAAGATCGGATTTGCTTTTTGTGGCAGATCAACTCCCTTTTTTTTTTAGATCTAACATCTTCAATTTCCATGGTAGATCAAACAGAGACACTCTGATGGAACTGCCTTCTCGTGACAGTAATCTCAGGGCAGATCCGGCTTTTGGAAAGGAAAGTTCAGCATAACAAGGAGTCTCACGGTGAACTGGTGATCCACCGTGGGCCTCCATTTTAGAGAATGCAAATGGGACCTAACCTACGTGATGACAATATATGATACATAAGTTAGACAAGGGGAGGGGTTAAAAGAGAAGATTCTTGCATCAATGAAACATAACCAGAGTTTTGAAAAAAAGAAAAAAAAATCAATTGCAAATCAGGCTCAGAGCCATTTGTTCAGCAAACCCAGGTTACTAGCTGCTGCCGCAGACTGCTGGTTTTAAGCTTCACAGCGCACCAGGGGCAATCTCTTGACGAAAGTCAGTGAATCAGAAAGAGGGATCAAACGTCGTGAACGTTCAATGTAATCAAATACAGTAAAAAAAAATCATGAAATATCAATGGAACGATTGAAATATAATTGAAGATGCGAAGTGGAAGAGAATGTCGTGAATGAATTCCAAAATGTATTCACATGACATACTGATTATAAAATAAAGAATTCAATGTAAATCAAGAATGTGAACTCACTATGATAATTAAGGTCAACGAACCATAAAAAAAAGGGGAATCTAAAATTGAATAGATAATAAAAAAAAAATAAAACAAGAACTCATCATGAATGAGAAATCTAAGAGCATGAATGGGAAAGTCAGATAATGGAAAAGAGAATAAGAAGATCGAATATAAACAGATATTTGATCAGAAAATTCAAAAAAAAAAAAAAACTCCATAAACACAAAAGAAATGTAGGGATGAATATTCCGTTACTATTGCACAGAGAAGGGATGGGTATTGTTATGAGCAACCCCAATCCCTCAAAAGGTGCGTTAATGAGGCAGTAAATCAAGAAAGCTCAGAGGTAATCAAAAAAAGAAAATGTAGGGAAGAAGGAGAGATTCTTACCAGATTATTTGCTTTAAATCGAAAGAGGAGAGGTGCGTTTGGGTATTCTTGTTACCGGAGATTTTCCTCCTCCACTGCAGGGAATGCCGAAGTGGGCTGTAGGGGGAAGGTCTAAGACGACGGCTGCGACAAGCGATGCTGAGTGATGGATCGATCGAGAAGAAGAAGATGGAGGGGTAGAAGCTGGATGGTCGAAGGAGAAAAAGATGGTAGGGTAGAAGACGGTGGGATCAAATGGGGCTTCCGGCGTGTTCTTTAAAGCAGACCAAGGAGGATTCGAGAAGAGGGTTGTTAGAGATGGATGGAGGAGGAAGAATGGAGGAGTGCGATCGACCATGGAGGAGAGAGAAAGAGAGAGGGGCGATGAAGAGGGTGCGGCTGGGTTTTTTCCCCTTGTCCTTTCTTACGAAAGATTTTACAAAAACCCTAAAATTTTTTTTTTTACCGAGGAGCCCCTTTGTTTTTCAAGATTTTATAAAGAAGGGGGGGGGGGGCTCCTGAGGTTTTTAGCAAAAATTGTTTTTCACATAAATTTTCCATTTTTTTTGAATTTTATGTTATTTCTCAATTTTTTTTATATCTTTAAGTAAAAATCTTAAGATTTGTGAGAAAACAAAGATTAAAACCAATTTTTTTTGTGTTTTTGCAAAAATATTTACAAAAAGGAATTTTTCTGAGAATTTAAAAGCTATTTTGAGAAAATTTCTTCAGAAATGGGTTTTGATCCGGATCTTGAGGAAATATGGATTTAAAGCGCTGGATTCAGATCCGGAGTTGATTTTGAATATATCAATATGAATTTTAATTCAGAGAATCTGAAGAAATGACTTGATTTTCTCAAAAAAAATGGGGTTAAAATGGGGTTGGAGGCAAAAGAGTCATTTCTATAAAACTTTGAAAAATTTGGGGTGTTCACAGATGCCCCTCTTTGCTACTAAGCTGGTTGAAAGCCGAGTTTAGTGGCAAGGATAACACTCCAAATTTTGAAAAATGCCCCAGTCAGCAGATCTGAAGTGGGTGTGGAAGAATTATTTTGAAAACGTGGCTTCTCAGGCTTTGAAACCTTATCATGAATGGTTTTGGGGAGACGAAATCCTCGAAAATAATATGATTGAGTAGAAAATGAGGAAATCGTGATGGGACTTTAGATGAAAATTCTGAAATGGTGGGAAATGAAAATTTTGATCAGGTCTCGTGGGTGAGACAAGATACTCTCTTTGGAATGATTCAGGTTTAGCCCTTAACCTGGATGGGACGAAAATATATCAAGATGAATTTGAAATGAGGAAAGGAATACACGAGGACCTTGATGAGACATCTTGTGAAATGAAGCTTAAGTGAAATCCTATCCTGGATGGATATACAAAGCATGGGTTCCTTGATGGGAAGAGCCATGATGGGACTTGGAAGAAAACACCTCGTCAAAACGAGGAATTTCATTGGAATGTGACTCAGGTTTAACCCAAACTTGCAAGGAAGATACCTTGCGAAGCGAGGTTCCGGGTTAACTCTTAATCTGGATAGAAAATCTACCATACGAGTTTCTCAAAAATGGAGAAAGCATGATGGGACCTTCGGAATTTGAACGAACAAATCCGAGAGGGGTTTTTGCGAAAGGAGGAAATATAGGGTTCCCTAAAGCTTTTGAAAAGGGGAAGAAATTGGGCGTCTCATTGCTGAGACTGAAATAGCTTTTGAAATCAAATGATCTTCCGCAAATGGTTCAGGTTTGACCCTTATCCTGAGTGGGGGCACCATACGGAATCCTTGACTGAAGAAACCGTGATGAGATAGGAAGAGATACTTCAACTGAATGAGGCAACTCTTCTGGAAGATATAAACAACGCTAGGTTGCATCAGAATGGATATTGAATGTTTATTTCATTCTTGGAATAGCTAGAAAATTTTGCCAATAAGATAAAATCATAGCAGATTCAGATGCTTCTAAATGTGCATGTATGTGAAAAGATATTCCCTCTTTTATCTAGAGTATTTTCTCTAATGAGGTTAGCTCCTCGGTTTTAAGAGTCAAATTCAAAAATTTAGCACTGATGATTTTCTTCAAGGAAGCTATCCATTTCTCTGATATGAGAATAAAAGAAATATTCTTAATTTCATAAAAGCAGGAAGCAAAGAGATATTGATAAAAGAATTTTGCATGAGAAAAGATGACTTCTGGCAATTTTGGCAGTTTGATATCTGAGTGTTTTCCCACGATGATCTTTTTGCACTCTTTTTGAGTCATTGGGATTTCTCGGGTTTTCCTCATCATCCTTCATTTGGATGTCCTGACTTTTTCTCTTTTTTCAGGGAAGGGCATGTCACAAACTCCTTCATCTTTGAGATGCTCCGATCCTTCTTTTATCTCAGGGGTTCTATTGATCTCACTGGCTCAAAAGGTCTTTAGACGATAGCAGAAATCAAATATCTTTTAGGGTTTGTCGGTAGGTTCATCACACTCGCCTTTATCTCGACGGTGATCTCAACTTTTCTTGGAAGGATCCGTCACAAACTCCGTCATCTTGGAGATGTTTCAAATCTTCTTTGGCCCGGGGGTCTACTCGCTTAATTCGCCTTCATCTTGACGACAATTGAGAGATCCCTTTTGTGGATATTTGATTGCAACTTTTTAAATGAAATGAGAAGATATGAGTTGAGTGGATTCTTTTTATAGCTTAAGATATTTCCACTGCCTGATTGTCAGAAAGTCATTTTAAAATACGCACCATAACCAAGATCAATATCAATTCGCTTCTGGCTTTTCAACATCATTGAAGATTTCTTTTATTGATCATATCGAGGATATTTCTTACATCCTTTTGGTTGATCAACAGGAAAATATTTGAATTTTACCTCTTTTTCGCAAAAAGTTTCACCTTCTTGGAAGGAAATACAAGAGGTAATCTAAGGAAATTCTTTTTGTGTAGCAAGAATATTGGAGTCAACAACTGTTTTTAGCAAATTAGCATAATGTTCCAGAATTCCTTTTGTAAAATAATTTCTCAATATAGATTTTGATGCATCCTTTAGCTGAAATTTTGGAGGAAATAACATGAAAATACTGGTTTTACAACATTGGCTCAACAGGGACTCAACCTAAGAGTTGCAAAGAATATTGGATCCGTAGGGATTCATCCTACATATTGAAATTTTGGAAAAAAATGAATTTTCATTTAATAGGAATTTCAACACAAGAATTTTGTAAAAGAATTTGTGACTAATAAGAATTTATCTATAGACTGCATTTTCAAAAGAATGAATATGGTTCAATAGGGTTTCAACCTAGGAACAACAAAAGAAATATGGATCAGTAGGAATTCAAACTACAGATTGGATTTTTGAAAAAAAATGAATCTTGGTTTAATAGGATTTCAACAAAAGAATATAGATCAGTAGAGATTCAAGGCCACAGATTCTAATCGATTGGAACTTGTTGTTTGTTTAGTTCACAAGAAACAAAGTTGGAACAGCTACAGCATGGGGGTTCCCCACATTAGCCGACTCAAGTAAATAAAGCACTTCATATGAAAATCATACAGAACTCAGAATTTTGAGGAATTTAGCAAAGAATAACATGAAGACATATAATGATACAAGAGAGTTAGACTTACGAATGCATGAAGATAACAATTGTAGAACTAAAAAAAAAATGTATGGAAACACAATGAGAATTAGTAAATCTAATGAAAATGTTGAGCTCCATAGCCATTCAAATGCTGATCGTTTCAAAGCAATTCAGATCAGACGACCTTTTAGAGCCAGTCAAATAGAGGATTTACAACAGAGAAAGCAAAAGAAAATCTGCTATTAGGGAAGATCAGATTTGCTTTTTGTGGCAGATCAACTCCCTTTTTTTTTTAGATCTAACATCTTCAATTTCCATGGTAGATCAAACAGAGACACTCCGATGGAACTGCCTTCTCGTGACAGTAATCTCAGGGCAGACCCGACTTTTGGAAAGGAAAGTTCAGCATAACAAGGAGTCTCACGGTGAACTGGTGATCCACCGTGGGCCTCCATTTTAGAGAATGCAAATGGGACCTAACCTACGTGATGACAATATATGATACATAAGTTAGACAGGGGGAGGGGTTAAAAGAGAAGATTCTTGCATCAATGAAACATAACCAGAGTTTTGAAAAAAAGAAAAAAAAATCAATTGCAAATCAGGCTCAGAGCCATTTGTTCAGCAAACCCAGGTTACTAGCTGCTGCCGCAGACTGCTGGTTTTAAGTTTCACAGCGCACCAGGGGCAATCTCTTGACGAAAGTCAGTGAATCAGAAAGAGGGATCAAACGTCGTGAACGTTCAATGTAATCAAATACAGTAAAAAAAAATCATGAAATATCAATGGAACGATTGAAATATAATTGAAGATGCGAAGTGGAAGAGAATGTCGTGAATGAATTCCAAAATGTATTCACATGACATACTGATTATAAAATAAAGAATTCAATGTAAATCAAGAATGTGAACTCACTATGATAATTAAGGTCAACGAACCATAAAAAAAAAGGGGAATCTAAAATTCAATAGATAATAAAAAAAAATAAAACAAGAACTCATCATGAATGAGAAATCTAAGAGCATGAATGGGAAAGTCAGATAATGGAAAAGAGAATAAGAAGATCGAATATAAACAGATATTCGATCAGAAAATTCATAAAAAAAAAAACTCCATAAACACAAAAGAAATGTAGGGATGAATATTCCGTTACTATTGCACAGAGAAGGGATGGGTATTGTTATGAGCAACCCCAATCCCTCAAAAGGTGCGTTAATGAGGCAGTAAATCGAGAAAGCTCAGAGGTAATCAAAAAAAGAAAATGTAGGGAAGAAGGAGAGATTCTTTGCTTTAAATCGAAAGAGGAGAGGTGCGTTTGGGTATTCTTGTTACCGGAGATTTTCCTCCTCCACTGCAGGGAATGCCGAAGTGGGCTGTAGGGGGAAGGTCTAAGACGATGGCTGCGACATGCGATGCTGAGTGATGGATCGATCGAGAAGAAGAAGATGGAGGGGGTAGAAGCTGGATGGTCGAAGGAGAAGAAGATGGTAGGGTAGAAGACGGTGGGATCAAATGGGGCTTCCGGCGTGTTCTTTAAAGCGGACCAAGGAGGATTCGAGAAGAGGGTTGTTAGAGATGGATGGAGGAGGAAGAATGGAGGAGTGCGATCGACCATGGAGGAGAGAGAAAGAGAGAGGGGCGATGAAGAGGGTGCGGCTGGGTTTTTTCCCCTTATCCTTTCTTACGAAAGATTTTACAAAAACCCTAAAAAAAAAAAATTTTTACCGAGGAGCCCCTTTGTTTTTCAAGGTTTTATAAAGAAGGGGGGGGGGGGCTCCCGAGTTTTTTAGCAAAAATTGTTTTTCAAAAAGGCTCAATATCATTTGTTTTTCTCATAAATTTTCCATTTTTTTTGAATTTTATGTTATTTCTCATTTTTTTTATATTTTTAAGTAAAAATCTTAAGATTTGTGAGAAAACAAAGATTAAAACCAATTTTTTTTGTGTTTTTGCAAAAATATTTACAAAAAGGAATTTTTCTGAGAATTTAAAAGCTATTTTGAGAAAATTTCTTCAGAAATGGGTTTTGATCCGGATCTTGAGGAAATATGGATTTAAAGCGCTGGATTCGGATCCGGAGTTGATTTTGAATATATCAATATGAATTTTAATTCAGAGAATCTGAAGAAATGACTTGATTTTCTCAAAAAAATGGGGTTAGGGGCAAAAGAGTCATTTCTACAAAACTTTGAAAAATTTGGGGTGTTCACACCTCTCCAACGTGTGGGGAGAAGAAGTGAGCAAGAGGAATATAGAACCAAAAGAAAGGAGGAAGAATAGAAAGGAGAGAGAGATTGAGAGATGAAATGTTAGAGATTTGCTTTTCACGTGAATTCTAAAGAGGTCCAAAGCATGGGTGTCCCTTTCGGGAAGGAAAAGGAAAGATTGAAAAGGGAAATCATTAATAACCAAGTGGAAAGAAAAAAATAAAAAAAGAAGGAAGGCAAAAGTCTTAGGATTTCTTCCCAAGTTCCCTCTCTCTCGAAAACGTGTGCAAGAGAGATGTGATTCTCTTAGTCTATTTGTTTTGTTTCAATCCTCTAAAGTAGGTTGAGCGGTTGTGTATGGTCCTATCCGTGAGGACCACCCAAGGAAAATGAAAATAGAGGGTGCCACCCCCCTTTTCATTCTAGTGTGGTTTCTTGCAATCCAAGTAATCTCTTTGATTATTATTTTTTTTTTCTTTATGATTTTTCCTCTCATTATTGTTGATTACTTTTCTATTTCTTGACCTCTCCCAAAAAAACGTGTGTCATTCCTTGATTTGAAAACGCCTCCTTAAGGCTTCTTAAATACCTTCCTTTTTCTTTGAATTTTATTTTCACATGTTAAAACAAGAGAGAAGGGGGGTTGATTTTTTCCTCTTTGGTAGGTGGGTCCCACTAGGGGGGCCCACCCTATTTCAAAACTTAAGTTCAAATTTTTTTGTATTAGATAGAAATATTTGTTTCTCATTTTTTGTTTGATTCCAGATTCACATTTGGATTAACCAAAGATTCAAATCCAATTCTAAAATAGATTTTAGGATTTCACCAAGATCAAGTATCCAACTCCATATCCAATATAATTGGATCGGATCTAATTTAATTGGATTGGATCTAATCCTGTTGAACATGATCCAAAACCAATATTTCTAAAGCTAATGTTTCCATTAGCCCCTAAATCGACCAAGACTATCACCAATTTAATTTATTTACCTAATCAACTTTAAATGAAATTAAAATTTACTTTAAATTTCAATTCATCTTAAATTTAATTATAACTAATTTCAATTTAGACCCTAAATAAATTGAATTACAATCCTACCAAAAATTCAGGTTAAATTCACATTGAATGCTTTTTTTTTAATATAAATCAAATTACTTAGGTTTTTCGGTAGGGTTTTGAATTCAGAATCTAAATCCAGTCTAGTTTGAATCCTAGTTTGAGAGCTAGTTTAAACACTCAAAATTAATGATCCAAACAGGGTAATCAATTGAAAATCATATTCAATCAGTGGAAAAATTCTTGAAAATTTTCAGATGTTACAGCTTTCCTCTCTTGTGGTTTCTCTCTCTTCCTTCTCTTTCAGATGTTACAGGTCCCATCACGATCGCCAGAACTGTGATTATCGCAAAATTTTTTATCTCTTGTGGTTTCTCTCTCTTCCTTCTCTTTTCCTTTTCTAACGTCTATTTTCCTCCTTTTTGAAAGGAGGAAAATAAAATGAGAGAAAAAGAAGGGAGAAGAGAAAAGAAAGAAGAGAGAAGAGAGAAGAGAGAAGAGAGAGGAATTCTTTAACGGGTTTTCACTTGACCTTAATTTGAAAAATATTAGAGAAAATAACTCGCCTCCGTTTTGAAATATTTGCGGGAAAACTGGGAGACGGGATCCGCTCGTCGGTACGAGGTTCGACCGTTCCTGGCACCTTTACCAGGGGTAATCGAACCAAGGGTTGAATTCATGCCTTTTGCTTTGCTAAGAAATGATCTAAGAATCTATTCTAAGTCTAGATGCACAAAGAATCATGCTTGTGCAAATGCAAAGATGTATGCTCTTTTTGAAAAGGATTTGAAATTTTTCAAGTTTTTCTGAGATGAATCTGATAATGAAGTGAAGAAATGGTTTTTAACTAAGAACTTAATATTTAAAGTTCTAAGTTTTTAGAATAATCAAAGCTTGGGAAAATAAATTTGGATTTTGAGAGAAATGATCTTGAAACTGAGATAAAAGGAAAAGAGAAGAAAGGAAATTTCAAAAGTCATAAATGAACTTTGAATTAAAAGTTTGAATTTGGATGGATATTTGGAATGGAATTGAATTCTAGCTTTGAAGTTTTGAGATTTGAATGAAAATCTGGGAAATCTAAAATAGAATTGAGAAGTAAGATTAATTGGAATTCAAGAAGGAATTGGAATCCAAAGTCTGGATTCTAAATAGAGTTGAAATTAAGGAGAGATTGAATTCTGGGTTTAGAATCCTAAATGGGAATTGGATTTGAATTTTGGGATGAAATGTAATTGATTTTAAGAATTGGAATGGAGTTGGTTTTAAGAATTGGAATGGAATTGGATACAAGATTTGAGATCCAAAGTGGAATGGGATTCTGGATCCTAGAATGAATTTGGATCGGAAGTCTGAGATCCGAAGTAGAGTTGGGTTTTGGGTCTTAGAATAGATTTGGATATGAAGTCTGAGATCAAAAGTGAAGTTGGATTATGTATCCTAAGATGGAATTGGACCTGAAGTCTGAGATCCAAAGTGAAGTTGGATTTTGGACCCTAAAATAGAATCAGATCTGAAGTCTGAGATCCATGGTAGAATTGGGTTCTGGATCCTAAAGTGGAATTTGGATCTGAAGTCTGAGATCCAAAGTAGAATTGGTTATGGATCCTAACATGGATTCGGATCTAAAGTCTGAGATCCGAAAAAATAGAATTGGATTCTGGATCCTAAAATGGATTTTGGATCTGAAATTTGAGATCCAAAGTGGAATTGGAATCTGGATCCTAGAATGGATTTGGATCTGAAGTCTGAGATCCAAAAAAATAGAATTGGGTTCTGGATCCTAAAGTGGATTTTGGATCTAAATTTTGAGATCCAAAGTGGAATTGGAATCTGGATCCTAGAATGGATTTGGGTCTGAAGTCTAAGATCCAAAGTGGAATTGGATTCATACTTGGAAATCTGGATCCAAGTTGAGATTAGGATCTAATTTTGGTTTTTGGAATTTCAAAATTGATTTGAGGATGAATTTCAAAGTCAAATTGGACTTTGAATTTGAAACTTGAATTTGGAATTTAGAAAATGAATCAAAGTTA
Source organism: Nuphar pumila (assembly GCF_984573655.1). Lineage (NCBI taxonomy): Eukaryota > Viridiplantae > Streptophyta > Magnoliopsida > Nymphaeales > Nymphaeaceae > Nuphar > Nuphar pumila. Next base: position 81,260,841 of record NC_143264.1, on the reverse strand, counting down.
AATTGAACTTTGAATTTGGCTTCAAAGTCAAAATTTGGACTTTTAAAGAAGAGATAGAATTTATGAGTTTGAAGTAGAAATTGAAGAAAAGATGTTCAAAATTACTTGGGGTTTTTTAAAAGAATTTTGAAAATATGATGTAATTCTATCCTGAATGATGAATGAATTTAAAGAATTTTGAAAATTGGTTTTTGAAAAGCTATTTCATTCTTTAAGTGAATTAAGAATGGGGTTAAAGATATAATATATCCCTAACTATGGTCATTGAATATATTATATAATAACCACATTTAAATTCAAGTGAAGAATAAAATACATTTTGGTGCTTTTATAGAATTTTAAAATGAAATTAACTCTCAATATACCCTGACTATGGCCATTGGTATATATATTGAATTGATTTTAGATTAAATTCTGATAAAAGAGGAAAATATTTAAAGAAAATATGATGATTTTGAAAAGGAATCCGGTGTGGATCCAGTGTTATTTTATAAAAGATAAAAAAAAACACTAAGTCTTGTTTATATCTGTGAACACCCCAAATTTTCCAAAAAATCCAAAAATGACCTTTTTGCCCCTGACCTTCGCCCTCTGAATAATCGGGTAAATTTTTAACCAAAAATTTCATTCATCCCTTGGATTCGTTAGAATTCGGACCCAAAGTCTTAGCTCTAACCCAATTTTGATCCAAATTGGATCCGATCCCCCTCTTTGAGAAAAAAATTCAAAAATAAAGAACCCGAATTCTCAAAAGACTCTCTTTTGTAAATATTTTTGCAAAACTACAAAAAATCAGTTTTAAAATCTTTTCTCGTAAATCTTAGGGTTTTTTACAATATATATATATATATATATATATATATATATATAAATAAAACAAATACCAAAAAAATGGAAAAATTTCAAGGAAAACGAATGGGTTTAATCTCTTAAAAAAAATCAAAATTTTTTGCTAAAAGCCTCGGGAGCCCCCTCTTTGTAAATACCCGAAAATCAGAGGGGGGTCCTCTACAAAATCGTTGTTTAGGGTTTTTTGTAAGGAGAAGAAGGCCGAAACCCTCAGCCGCCCTCTCTCCATCGCCACCCATCTCCAGAGAATCACCGATCCTCAACTTCCCCATCGCCTCCTCCATCTTCCGCCAACCGTCGGATCAGCCTCCCTCCTCTTCAGCCATCCGATCCCCAACGACCTCTACCATCTTCCCGAACCTTCTTCTCCCCTTTAAAAAGAGCTCGCAGGACACCCCACGGGGGCATCCGTCTCCTACCTCCCCACCATTACCTCTCTTCTTCCTCTACTCAATCCGTTATCACCCTCGCACCCCTCTTTCACGATGGCTTTGCCCCTTCTTCAACTTCTTTGATCCATTTATCACCCCTCCACCTTTTTGAGTCTTCATCGCCTCTTCCTAAATCCAACCCCTTCTTCTACATCCTCTTTCTCCTCTCATTTCGTTGATTTTTCCCCGACTAGTGGAAAAACATCAGCCATCTCTACAGACAAGCTACGAATCAGATTTCCAACTTTTTTTTAGAAGATATCAACACTCGATCGACGGAAGCAAAATTGATTTTACAGCAAAAGTGCTGCCAAAAAAAAAGAAGAAGAAAAGTCTATCCTACAACAACGATATTCAGAGAAGTCGTTCTTCGCCTCCTTCCTTCAGAGCTCCAGTCCTCCTTGCAGCAAGAATACGGTAAGTAGCCATCGTATCCCTCTGTTCTTTCCTATTATTTGGTAGCCATCGTATCCCTCTGTTCTTTCCTATTATTTGCCCTCTTTCTCACCTTATCAGTTCCAGTTTTCGTTTCATTATGATTTTATCCCTTTCTCTGGTTCCTTTTGGTTTTATCCTTTCATCAATTCATAAAAGCATATTGATAGCATCGAGCTGTACATAGCAGCCTCGATGCTATGCAAATGCAACAACAATCTCGCTTCCGTTCCAATGCTTATGGCATTTTTGAGGCTATATTTTCATTTCCTGTTTTAATATATCGATCTTGTTTTTTTATTTATTTATTTTTTTTTGGTTTGAATGGTTCATTATATTCTGTGTTTGCTTTAGCTCTCATCAGGATATGGGCTTGCCTCTGTAAAACGACCTTTGATTAGTCGTTATTTCCATTCTTCTTTACTGTTTTCTGTATTCTTTGTCAATTTTATTTTATTTTATTTTTTTCTTCACGGTGAGAACCATTTTAAATAGATACCAAATTTCTGATTCTAAAGGGGGAAGAAGGAGTAAAAGTAGGTTTGACGTTGGGTACATAATTTATTGCAGATAGCATTACAATTTCTGGATATTTGATCGCCCTTTAATGTGTCTTGATCCTATTAAATTAGATGGCCTGTGGTGTATTGAGCATCTTTACGATCTTCCCTGCAATCAAAGTTGTAATCCACCATCTTAACATCTGTTGTCTTCTTTCCTATAACATTTTTTTAGAATTGTCATATCATAGCAGTCGTCACAGCATCATGTATCCCTGTGGAATATTTACTTCATTGTGTTGTTTTACTTGCAATATCATTTTATATCTCCTGCTCAATATTGATGTTATGGTCTGCGTCTTACTTTCTTTTTATATAAAATATATATATATATATATACATAAAGTTGGAAGACCATCTTCTGTACCTGTAGATAGGAAGGTAGCCATTTCATTACATTTCATGTTTCTTTCCCCTATGCATTATAACAATCCTTTGATCTTTGCATAATTTACATTCCACCTGTTTAGTTCACTATCTGTAATCCCATATCATTCCATAACAACCTCTCTGCTCAAGAAAACCAACTCATGAGATTACAGTAGATGCCATGTCAAGTCAATGATTTGCAGGGTTGCTGTCTTTTTCTGTCAAAGCAATCCAGATGGAAAACCAATTCTTGAGCTTAAATGACAGTTTGCAACGGCCATCAAGCTTCAGTAACAGCCTGCAGGAATCAGCCCATTACTGACAGATCATCTTTCACTATTACATCACCTTGTCACTACATTTTTTTTAATGATACTACACTTCCCATATGTTGCTGCGAAGTCGCTGGAGTAACTGCTGCCGATCGACACCTCTGGGCTGAGCCGCCAGTCAAGTTGTGGTGGATAGGTGCACACTCTTTATCCTTCTTATCTGTTGTTTGAATTTTTTTTTAGGTGTCGTATGCCATGCCCACAACACCACCCGCACACTTGCCACTCTTGGTATATTATTCACTTGCGCATAATCACACATATACCTGTGTACTCTAATGCCTCATTAGTTATGACAATAGTCACCCCTTTTTGAAACCAGTTGGTAGAGATCCCTTTACAAGCGTCGATTTGCTATAAGTAATTGATTCACCATAGATCAACTTGTTATCAATGTGGTTCATTAGTCCTTCAGTTAATCAGTTTGCTGTGATTAGCTTACAGCAACTCTTAATGTTGTTACCCCTTAGATATGCCATCCCATTACGGGTCAATTTGAAAGTCTGAATGGCTGTACCTTGTATATGCCATCTGTGTCACATCTACTGTGGTCTCCAAACATCCATAAGCCGTTGCATCTTTCACTTACTTGCACCCACACCCTTCATACCAACTTCCAAACACCTCATCCTCACTGTTTTCATTTCTCAACATCTGCCCATTCCATCTTTCCATTCCTTCACCAGCAACTCAAAGAGTCGCTGTGGTCACTTTGAGTTGCACAACAATTCACAGAATTGCTGCAAACCTCCACAGCAACTCGAAGAGTCGCCGTAATCATTTTAGTTGCCCAAACAGTTCTTTGGACCATTGCAACTTTTATCTTTTCACAGCAACTCAAAGAGTTGTTGTGATTGCTTTACTTGCATAACAACCTTCGCATCAGAGGGCATAACAGCCTCCCCTATCTATTCACCTTACATTCACCTGACCATCATTTTAAACACTCCTATCATAGCCACTTCAACCCTGATTCCCAGCACATATCTCCTCATTGCCCAGCCTCTGTTAGGTACCCATCCACTTACCTCACTGCGATTCCACCTTTTTGCACAACAACCACTTAAACCACATCTTGTGCATGACTGGTATATGCTCTGTAACCCACCTCACTGTCACCATTTGCTTCTACCTTGCTGCTACAACACTTCAAACCACACCAGCAGCCCTCCAGCTACACAGTTCAGGGCCTTATGATCAAACCCCTTATCAGTGACCAGCTCCAGTGAGTTCATCGTAGATCAAGCAGAGCCAATTATCCATGAATTCAGTCGGATTTGTTGCTATTCACAGCCAGGTAGGTACCATCTCCTTGGCCCAGAATGACTCAGTTTGATATTTAATTGAAGGTTGCCCTGAGATCTGAATGCATGCAGAATAAAACTAGATAGGTCTCCTAGGTTGCCTAAACTTCTATGATGCTTTGGAACCTAAAATAATGGCACAAGGAGAGAGGGAGTTAACTCCTGACATGGTCAAAATAGCTCTGTCTGGTACAACTGCAGCTAAAGTTCCTACAAATACATATTATCCCCAGCATATTGCCATTTCCACCTAATCTGAGCTATATCCGTTATTACCTTATACACCTCATTCCCTGTATTTTATCCACCATAGCATACATATCTGTACATCTTCATTTTTTTTTAATACTTGTATCATGCTTCCTTTTCAGTATATATATTCACACAAGTATTTGCATGTTGCAAATGTGTATATAGATGTCCCCTTTGTGATGCCATTTAGATGTATATACTACACCATCAAACACAAACATTGCATTTTTTTTTATATGGTTAGGGTGACATTCACATGTTTTCAACAACTAGCCTTCACCACTATTTTAGGACATTATATATTCAGTGTCTTAAGATACATTTTATCATCTATCTTACAACTCCTTTTAGCATGATCTTAAGATTCAATGTGATATTACTACTTTCTATATACATTTTCCTCTCATGTTAACTTGAGTTTGCAGGGATCAAGACTATTTCTCTTCTTAGTCTAGGAATTTGAGTTTGAATTCCATCCGACAATGTAATAACTAGATACAATGAAAATTTACATTATTTGTCTTAGAATAGAATGAATGAGCATGTATATATCTTCTAGAATTGCTTGATTCATGACATTTTTCTCTTTTTCAAAACTACACCCATGGTGAAACACGAATGGCACGTGCACCATTTCGTAAGAGGTAAATTAATACTAAGTTGATGATTTACATCAACGGCCATAGTCGGGATGTAAACAAGACTTAGTATTTTTATCTTTTATAAAATAACATTGGATCCGCACTGGATCCTCTTCAAAATCATCATATTTTCAAATATTTCCTTCTTTTATTAGAGTTTAACTTAGAATCAGCTTAAAATATATACCAATGGCCATAGTCAGGGTATATTGAGAGTTAATTCCATTTTAAACTCTATAAAAGCACAAAAATATATTTTATTCTTCACGTGAATTTAAATATAGATTATTATATGATACATCCAATGACCATAGTCAAAGATGTATTATATTTTCAATCTTATTTTAATTCATCTAAAGAATGAAATAGCTTTTCAAAATCCAATTTCAAAATTCTTTAAATTCATTCATCACTTAGAATAAGAACTGCATCATATTTTCAAAATTCTTTTTCATAAAATCCAAGTAATTCTTTCCTTTCTCAGATCAAATCCTATTTATAAATTCAAATTCAATTCTATTTCTCAAAAGGATTCAAGAATTCAATTTCAAAGTCCCATTTGACTTTGAAACTTCAGAATCATCTTGTATTTCAAATTCCAAATTCTATCTTAAATTTAAAATCCAATTCAATTTTGAAATTCATCTGTATATTCAAGATTCAATTTCTAAAATTCATTTTCCAAGTTCAAATTCAAACTTGGAAGTCATTGATTCATCTCCTGAATTTAACTCCCAATCCATTTTAGGATCCAGGATTCAACACTCATATTGGATCTCAGACTTCAGATCCAATTCCTCTTTAGGATCCAGGATTCAACACTCATATTGGATCTCAGACTTCAGATTCAATTCCTCTTTAGGATCCAGAGTCCAATTTCATTTTGGATCTCAGACTCCAGATCCAATTCCTCTTTAGGATCCAGAGTCCAATTTCATTTCGGATCTTATACTTCAGATCCAATTTCTCTTTAGGATCCAGACTCCAATTTCACTTTGGATCTTAGACTTCAGACCCAATTCCTCTTTAGGATCAAAACTCCAAATTTCACTTTTGGATCTCACACTTCAGATCCAATTTTCTTATAGGATCCAACACCAATTTCACTTTGGATCTTAGACTTCAGATCCAAATCCATTCTAGGATCCAGAACCTAACTCTACATTGGATCTTAGACTCCAGATCCAAATTCATTTTTAGGATCCACAACCCAATTCTACATTTGGATCTCAGATTTCAGATCCACTCCATTTTAGGATCCAGAACCCAAGTCCATCTTGGATTCCAAATCTCGAATCCCATTCTGTTTAGGATCTAGAATCCAATTCCAATTCTAGATTTCAATTCCATTTTCGGATCTAATCTGAATCTCTTAAAATCCATTTCTATTCTTAAATACCATCCGGATTTTTCAGATCCATTCCAAATTTTCAACTTCAGAAATCTAAATTCAATTCCATCTCAAGTGTTCATTTCTTTTCCTAAATTCAGGTTAAATTTAAAGTTCATTTTTGACTTTGAGACTTCACTTTCCTTCATTTCAAAAAGCTTCAAATCGTTCTTTCTCATTTATTCTTCCAAATCTGATTCATTTCACAGACTTAGAACTACTCTGATCCATCTCAAAAGTTCTAAGTTAGATTCAAATCATTTCTTCACTCCCTTATCAAGTCCATCTCAGAACACTTGGAAATTTTCAAAACATCTTTCAAAAGGAGCATACATTTTTGCATTGCACAAGCATGATTCTCAGTGCATTTAGAGTTAGAATAAATTCTTAGATTATATTTAGGCAAAGCAAAAGGCATAGATTCGATCCTTGGTTCGATTACCCCTGGTAAAGGCGCCAGGAACGGTCGAACCTCGTACCGACGAGCGAATCCCGTCTCCCATTTTTCCCGCAAATTTTCAAAACGGAGGCGAGTAATCTTTTAAATCTTTTCAAATCAAGGTCAAGTGAGACCGCACAAAATAGTTCCTTTTCTTTCTCTCTTTCTCCCTTTTCTCTTTTCTTTTCTCTTTTCTCTCTTTTATTTTTCTCCCTTCAAAAAGGAGGAAAATAGAGGTTAGAAAAGGGAAAGATAAGGAAGAGAGAGAAACCACACAAGAGAGGAAAAATTTTGCGATGATCACAACATCCTGACTATGGCCATTGATGTAAATCATCAACTTAGGATTAATTACCTCTTACGAGATGGTGCACGTGCCATTCGTGTTTCACTATTGTGAGAATTTTGAGAAATAAAGGTAAAAATACATGAAAACAAGCAATTCATGATGTTTACAATGCTCATTCATTCTTTCTAAAAGCTGGAAATGTAAATTCTCATTGATGATCTAATTATTTCATCATGGATATGATTTCTGAGGGGATGAAAATTATCTAACTTGAAAAAGAAAAGCAAAATCTATATTCCTGCAAAACAGGGTTAACAATTTATGACATTTACAAGGCATAGAAATATAGAAGAAAATCATGCTGAAAGTGATATACACATGATCACTATTAATGAAAAGATGCCTATACTATATATATTACATGGTGAAGAGGTGATGTAGGTGATGGATATTAAAATATGCATGTGATATGCCAAGCTGGTGTATATTATGATATGCAGGGAAATGCTAAAGCATATTAGGCAAATACAAAGGACTAAATGTATGCTAAGCCTGGTATTAACATATGTTACAACATGCTGACACTGTTAATGTGTATGCTTGATGGGAAAACATTAAAAAAAATGTTTAAAGACTGATAAAATATCTACTATGATGGTCAGCATTCATAGTAGATATTTTATCATGCAATGTATCTGCTCACAAATCCCTGATCTGAACTGATCATCTATGGAATTTAGAGATGCTGGCGAGTCCTTTAGGCTTTGCTATGACCGCATGAATATTCTGCAGTTCAGCACAGACGTGCAGCAACTTCTGCATCGAATAATTTCCAAAAGGGTAAGCACGATAGGTAATTAAATATCATCCAAACTTCTTGGAGAATTCCCTCAGCGAAAATCCTCTGAAGAAATCAACAACCTTGCCGATCCTTAGCAACATCACACATGTATCCTAAGGAATTATATCTTACCGGGAAGAGTGCTGTAGAATTATGGAGCATTACCAGATTTTGGACGAACTATATCCAATTCTAAAGATTCATCAATAGAAGCATATAAATAATTCAATTTAGAGTAGGCATTAGCACTGTTCTTTCCATTTTGCAGAAAGAGATTCCATCTTTCAGAACGATTTCAGAAAGAGGTTTTCATCATTAAAAGATTAGGAGAGGCAACCCAATCAATTGGAACACTATGTGATGGGTTCCAACAACCAGACATTGTTGAATTTCATTCATGTCAACAACATTATTATGTCTTAATGGGTCACCAAAAGAGAATGGGGTCCCATTCTTCAAACGTATCAGACAGAACACGCAATTCCTCTTGGCAGGCTCCACCATTGGGGCTTCAAAAAAAAGGGGAACCTTCATCAATCAACCAAGACTCATCCTGATGGCCCTATCCACTCATCATCCGTGATTGAGACAAAGGTTGGAGACTTACAATGAGGAGTCATGTAGCTGAAAACTGAGTGGTAATGCTAATGGATAGCTCGTCACTTGATGTTGATTATTTCTATCATTGAATTGTTAACCTGACGAATTTTAGCAATTCTTGGGAAAATGGTAATGCAGATGCAAGGACACCAACCGACTATCACCAGCTTACATCAAGGCATACCCCCCCCCCCCCCATAAAACAAACAAAAAAATACTTAACGTAGAACTAACACATAGATACACTCCTAAACTAAAACTTAAGCATCATGATCATCAAGCAAGAACATCCTCATAAATAAAGAAAGTTCAACACTCCACAACCACCAAAAATTAGACAACTAAATCATCAGATCCATGAATTACAGTGAAAATCTTACATGAAGTAAAGTGCTAACTACCAAACCAAAGAATAACATGAACACCAACGATGGGTCACTCCACAAAAAAGGACCAAATAGATCAACAAGTTGGCTTTTGAATTGATAACAGATTTCAGACAGAAGCAAAAGAAAAAAAAATGGAGTTCCTACTTACCTGTAGCAAAACTCGAGTTGGTGTTCCTCTCTTTCTCTGTACTTTTTGATTTCGCTGTGAACAATCGTAAGGAGTGGTATTTATAGATCCTGACAGGGACGGAGACAGACTCGTGCTGTGAAACTTTGCCACCTACAAAGGAGAATTTTAATGGACAGACTAGCCATTGATTCTTTCTACAATGTCTGCTGCACGTTGATGGGTCTTTCCAAAGTGACAAGTAATATACAAATGCTATGCATCAACTGGACTTAGCGGAGGTTGATGATGATATATGTATGCTAAAAAAAATATTGAAAAATAGCCTCAATCTAGCTCTGATTTATTCCGAACCATGTCTTTGATAGTCATGTCACTCTAATATTGACCAATTGTTTCAAAACTACTGTAATGATTATGGATTCCTGCAAAAGCAACAGTTATGTAAGCAATAATAGATATCAAAAAATGTAGTACATTGCTCAGCCTGAGCCATACGCATATACCTAGTTGGATGGAGGTCAAACTGAACCTCTGAAATGGTGTGATTTATATTGATTATCAAAACTGGAGGTTTAGCAGGGGGCTGAATCAGACTTAATTGATATGAAATATGCACAATATTTGGTAAAGGTAATTCATGCAAGCATCACTCCATGAATACAAGCCATAAATCACTGCAATCTACTCCATCGCAAAACCTTTCAGAAATGTGAATCATCGTGAGATGGATACTATGCAACCCTTCGTTGACATTCAGTAGATTTCAGAAAGAAAACACCATTGACCACATACATGCAATGTGAATATATAACATGAGATCAGAAATTAAGGATATACTAGAAACTAAAAATCGATGATATTAACAAGAGATCATATATGATAGGTGATTAAACTAAAATAGGGAAAAAAATGCAACTAGGCAATTTTAAGTTCACCAGAAAGGTAAAATGATAGAGGAAAGAGAATAAAGAGGACTATCATAATGAAACAGATAGATCAGGGTTAGATCGACAAAAAAATGAAATCAAGTGAAACCGTAAGTGATTTAATAAACGAACTGTTGGATCCATGGTTTTAACGCAATTGATGCTCCAGCCCCTGAGGAAAAGACGCCTGCTGAAGTTCTGGTTTATCTGTAGTGATAATATTGGCACAGGAGATCCCTTCATCATCATCAGGTTAAAGCAAATTGACATTCTGGTGCATAGGATCCAGCCAACTATTCGTGGGCCACCACAACTACCCAACGACATTAGATTCTAGCGCTTTCAGTAAGAAATGACTTAAGTAAACCAGGGTGAATGTGATCATCGCAAAATTTTTCCTCTCGTAATATTCTCTCTCTTCCTTCTCTTTTCCTTTCTAATCCCTTATTTTCCTCCTTTTTGAAGGGAGAAAGATAAAAAATGGAAAGAAAGAGAGAAGAGAAAAGAAAGAAGAGAAGAGAAGATGAACTCTTTTGCGGGTCACACTTGACCTTAATTTTGAAAATATTTTGAAATAACTCGCCTCCGTTTTTGAAATATTTGCGGGAAAATTGGGAGACGGGATCCGCTCGTCGGTACGAGGTTCGACCGTTCCTGGCGCCTTTACCAGGGGTAATCGAACCAAGGGTCGAATTAATGCCTTTTGCTTTGCTAAGAAATTATCTAAGTATTTATCCTAAGTCTAAAAATGCACAATGAATCATGCTTGTGCAAATGCAAAGATGTATGCTCTTTTTGAAAATATTTTGAAGAATTTCCAAGTGAATCAGATAAAGTGAAGAAATGTTTTCTAACTTAGAACTTAAGATTTGAAGTTCTAAGTTTTTAGAATGATCAGAGCTTTAGGAAAAATGAATTTGGATCTTTGAAAGAAATGATCTCGAAGAAAGAAAATCTCAAAGTCATAAATGGACTTTGAATTTGGAAGTTTGAACTTGGATGGATATTTGGAATGGAATTGAATTCTAACTTTGAAGTTTTGAAGTTAGAAGGAAATGTGGGGGGATCTAAAGGAATTGAGGAATGGGATTTGGAACAGTTGGAATTTCAAGATGAAATCCGAATCCAAATTCTAGATTCTGAATAGAGTTTTGAGTTGATTTTTGGATTTAGGATCTGAAATAGGAACTTTGGTTTGAAATGAAAAAAATGGGACTGGCTTTGAGAATTGAAATTTAAAGTGGAATTTGGATTTTGCAATTTTGAATGGAATTGGATTCAAGATTTGGAATCCAAGATGGTATTTGGATCTGAAATCTGAGATCCGAGATAGGGTTGGACTCTGGATCCTAAGATGGAATTGGATCTGAAGTTTGAGATCCAAAGTAGAATTGGATTCTGGATCCTAAACTGGACTCAGATCTGATATCCGAGATTCGAGGTGAATTGGGTTCTAGATCCTAAAGAATGGATTTTGGATCTGAAGTCTGAGATCCAAAGTAGAGTTGGATTTTGGATCTGAATCTGAGATCCAATGGTAGAATGGGATCTGAATCCTAAATGGATTTTGGATCTGAAGTCTGAGATCCAAAGTAGAGTTGGATTCTGGACCCTAAGAGTTGGAATTTGGATCTGAATCTGAGATCTCATGATAAAATGAGGGTCTGGATCCTAAATGACGTTTGGATCTGTGATTGGAGATCCAAAGTAGAATAAGGGTTTGGATCCTAAATGGAATTTGGATCTATGATGGGAGATCCAAAATGGAATAGAGTTTTACACTTGGAAATCTGGGTCCTAGTTGAGATTAACTTTGTATTTTGGGTTTTAAAAGTCCAAATGGGACTTTTGAAGATGGATCTGGGTTTTGAAAAACCCAGATTGAACTTTAGGAAGGTTTGGATTTTGAGATTCAGAATCAATCTCAACTTTGATTTAAAACTTGAAGAAAACTTGATTTTGAATCAGAAGATAGATCAGAAACTTTAAATTGAACTTTGAAATTGGATGTTGAATTGAGTTGAAATTTTGGAATTTCAAAATTGATTTGAAAATTTGAATTTATAGATGAACTTCAAAGTCAATTTGGACTTTGAATTTGGAGCTTGAATTTGGAATGAATCAAGAATATAAAGATTGAATTTTGAAATTTCAAAGTCAAGTTGGACTTTGAACTTGGAATTTAAATCTTTGAAATAAGATAGAAGAATGAATTAAACTATAGACTTTGAGAAAGATATTTGAGATCACTTGGATTTTGGAAAAGAATTTTGAAAAATATGATGTAATTCTATCCTATATGATGAATGAACTTGAATAAGTTTGAAATTGGAATTTGAAAATCATATCTCATTCTTCAAGTGAATTTAAACAAGACTAATGATATAATACATTCCTGACTATGGTCATTGAATGTATTATATAATAGTCATATCTAAATTCAAGTGAAGGATAAAATACCCTTTTGGTGCTTTTCTAGAATTTAAAATGAAATTAACCCTCAATATACCCTGATTATGGCCATTGGTATATATTTTGAGTTAATCCTAAGTTAAATTCTGATAAAAGAAAAAAATATTTTGAGAAAATATGATGGATTTTGAAAGTGGATCCAGTGTGGATCCAATGTCATTTCGTAAAAGATAAGAATTCTAAGTTTTGTTCACACCCCGACTATGGCCGTTGATGTAAATCGTCAACTTAGAATTAACTTACCTCTTACGAAATGGTGCACGTGCCCTTCGTGTTTCACCATTGTGGGGATTTTGAGAAATAAAGGAAAAATGCATGGAATAAACCATTCATGGTATTCTATAATGCTCATTCATTCTACCTAAAGCAAGAAATGTAAATTCTTATTCCAACCTAACTATTACAATGGATAAAATCAAATGTGCAACCCCAAATAATGATATATTTTCCATATTTCCTGCAAAACAAACAGGTTAGTAAAAGGGAAAATCATATATATGGAAATCAGATGATGAAAATATATGTATGATAAAAGGATGAAAAAGATATCTATATACTTACATACATATATATATACATACATATATAGGTATATTCACATAAATGTATATATCTATGTATAGGCATATATACATATATATACATATAGGGGTATATTCAATGGAGAGATGTGCTGAGGTGTGGGGGAAGTGATATTACCAAGGCTGCAACAAGTTTTTGGGTACTGCTACTGTGTTGTTTGCAGCAGGATGGCCTAATTTGGGTAATGATGTGGTAGATAGCCACAAGGTGGTTGTGGACCAGATGGTGCTGATGATAGATTTTTCTGCCAGACAATGGCAGCAAGGTAGGCACTGTGGTGCCAACCATTATGGGCACTAAAAAAAAAAACTTGCTGGTGTGAGATGGGCCATGGGGCATGTAGCAGTATGTTCTTTACAAGTAGTAAAGGGGCAGGTAGTGGAGAGTGTAAATAGGCAATGAGGTCCCAACAAATGCAAAATAATGCATAGTTGAACTGAATGAAGACTTCAGCCTAAACATTGGAGATGATCAGCACTTATGAAGGTACCTAACTCATGATTACAACAGTGCTTAAACACTGCTGTAAGTATGTACATATGAAAACCCGATAGTGCAGGGGCACTATTACAAACAGGTAAGGGGTTATAGTGACGCCCAACGCTACTGTAGGCGTGAGGAGATGGCTATTGAAATGGAAGAATGGAGGTATAAATGTTGCAGGCTATAATAGGGTGGAAAATTTTGGTAGATTGAAAATATCGGTGACAGTTTGGTGATATGCTGTATAGGGACGGCTACTGGTGCTGGATGAAGGCTGTGTAGAAGTTGTGATAGCCTACGGAAATGGTGGGTATGTGTGGCATCTACTATATTTCTGAGTATGGGTATTTACCAAATGGATCAAAGCAACAGTCAAATAGGGAAGATATGATATTTACTCCTGTATATTGGAGCCATAACAGTGAGGTACCAGAAAAAAAAATGAAACTATAAGACATAGTGACTGCGAATGAAAAAGCATATGTCAACACACACATTTACACCTGTTTCAAATAAAAAAAAGGAAGAAAGTTGAAATACGGCTGTTATAGATGTACACTGCTCTTGGGTATTTGAATTCAAACATCAGCCAACACCTTTTCAACTCATAGTATGATTCTGTGTGAGTTGATACTGGTAGTCCCTTTTGCTGTAGCAATGCTGAATATATATCCCTCCAGAGTTGGTATGTTCCTCCATATTTGATGTCCCCCGGCAGTCCTCAAGATTCCTTTTGCTTGTTATTAATGTAAAAACTAATGACAAATGTGACTTACATCAGAAAATATTAACTAATGTTCTAAAAAAAAAGGTTTATTATACCGATCCTGAGAGGAAGCAGAAGGTCTCTGAATGATAAGAACAAAAATAATGGGCTTAACATTATATTCAATGTGACCAACTTTCATTAATCCAACTATTCATACTCTATGTTGAGAAAAAAAAATAATAATAATTAGACAACTGGACAAGCTGATGGTCTGATCCTATCTAGCTGGGTCATGGATTTGTGAACAGGTTACATAGTGAATCGAGGCTTCAGGTTTAATTGCTGTGACCAATTGAGCAATCTTAGCAGCTGGATCTGTCATGGAGTGAAGAGGATTCGACATGGATCATATCCTCACATGACCGATGGATTGGTTCCAACCATCCTCTTATGGTTGGTCAATCTCTGTTACCAGCTTTTTGATGAATAAAACTCACAAATTAGATGATACAGAGGGAATCTAAATATTAATCAAGATAATGTGCCATGATGGAAGGATGACTAAAGAAATACATGATGAGATTGCAAATCAGGTGAGTCCAGAGATAATTTTAGGTGATTCACTATCACTAGGTTATGAATCGCCCAAATCATAGCAGATCAAGGTCTGCTGGATTACTACAGGGGACGATGACCATTTTCAGAACTCTTAGGATTTCGCTGAAGATCTTTAACCAAAGCTCACACATGATAATGGTATCAATGGTCACTCCATCCTGAGCTTAAAGTTTTATCATGCTGAAAAAGTAAAATTCTTACATACTGAAGATGAGTTTAATATCGATGGCCATTTCATAAGGCTGTGACCATATCGGGTGATGCTGGAAGCCAACACAGATGTAGCTAAAATGTAAATAACAACATCGAAGATCTGAAATCTTCTGCGGTTCTGATCTTTGGGCCCTTAGCACATAGATAAACATAGAGAACCATCTATTTGGTTATCAAATTGATTCAACCATGAAAGTTGCGATACTAAAAAAAATGAAACAGAAGCAGTTCCTTCTCTCCCCTTTTTTGCTTATATCGATAAGATTTTAGGGGTTTTTGAAATAGGCTTCCTGTCATGCTCCCGGTAAAATCCTAATGGGTCTTAATAAGGATTACTTAGACATCTCACGATGAAGGGGGGGGGGGGGGGGGGGGAAAGAGATCAAAAAAAAAAAAAAAATCGAGACAATACTCAGAAATCCAGCAGGGCATAGATTGAAATGTAAAATGAAATAACAAAAATATAGAGGAAAACCAGAGGGAATGAAATGTTGGAACGAGACCGTTCCTTTACTATTGCACAGGAGAAGGGCTGATATTGCTCAAAGCAACCCAGCACACCCGAGTGTGCATTAATGGGGCTAAAGAACAACGAGAAAATTTTAGGGGAAATGAAGAGGAAAGAATCAGAATGAAGGTTGAGTGGGTGACTTACCGGGATTCGATCGAAGTTCTGAAGGACGTAAAAGAGTCTTCTCTTTATTCCGCTCTGGAGATCTTCTAATGCCGATGAAAGAAGTCGATGGCTGCTAAAGGAGAGCTGATGCCGGATGCGTGAAAGTAGATGGACTGTAATGGATGGAAGTCGATGCCGGATGATGGATGCTAGTTAAAAAAAAATCCGATCCCTTCCTGTTTCTGCCTGGATCTCCTTTATAGGGGAAAGGAGAAGACTCGAGAAGAAAAACTTCCGTTGCAGATCAATGGTGGGAGAAAGAGATCAGCCATCGGAGGATGGAGGGCTCAATCGAGGCTTCTAGAATGGGGTTTGTTGAAGATTGAGGGCGGAGGGATGCAGAGATTGTTGAGGATGAACGATGGAGAGAGGAGAAGAAGGGCGCAGAAGAGAGTTCGTTGGGGCTTTCCCCTCTTTCCATAAAGGAGGTCCTCTTTTGGAAAATTTTTGAAAGATGGTTCAAATGTGAGGTTTTTAGAAAAATTATCCTAAAAAAAGCTTCAAAACTATTTATTTTTCTTGTAGTTTTCCTAATTTTTTTTGGTTTTTGATATTATTTTTCTATTTTTTTGTATTTTTTAGAATAAAATCCTGAAGCTTTACAAGAAATCAAAGATTGAAACTAATTTTTTGATGTTTTTGTAAAATGTTTACAACAGGAGTTTTTCTGAGAATTTTAGAAACTATTTTGAGACAATTTCTTCAAAAATGGGTTTATGTCCGAATTTTTGAGAAATAATCGAGGTTTATAACTTCAGACTGAGAAATATAGGGTCGAGTGTCCAACAGAGTGCCGGATGAGCTGCCCGAGCCTTTCAAACTCATTTTTTGGTATTTTTGTGATTTTATTTTGGAAATCGGACAACGGGGCTCAGATTTGGATTTAAAATACTGAGTTCAGACCCGAAGCTGAATTTGAATATATTAATGCAGAATTTAATCCAGAAATCTGAAGAAATAACTTGATTTTCTCAGAAAAATGGGGCTAGGGGCAAAAGGGTCATTTTTACAAGACTTTGAAAAATTTGGGGTGTTCACAGTGAAAAAGCTGGAAAAGGGAAAAATCTTGATTTAACAAGATTGAAACTAGCATATTAGATAGATCGACAATGAAGTAAGTGAACACATAAAGTAAAGCATCAAAATGACTAAAAGGAAAGAGGATATGTAGATAAAAAAAAGGTGCATCGTGGGATGTTAAAAAAAATGTAACAAACACACCTGTGATGTAGAGATTAGTGTACAGTAAAAAAAATGAAGATGCACAAGTGCGTGCAAGAGCATGAGGCACGAAAAAAGTATTAATAAACTGATATAATGGGGATGACAATGATAAAAACAGAAGATGATATATTGCTATAGAACAGTTTTGGATTTAGGAATATAAACAGGGATTATATGCGAAAAAGGAGTTCTGAAATAAAAAATAAAATAAAATCAAAGAAATGTAAGGACACGGTGATCCCTTTGATCTTGCACGAGAGGGGTCGGTGTTGCCACAAGCAAACCGAAGCCCTCAGTGGTGCGTTAATGGGGAAAAACCCAAAAAAAAAATATATATATAAAGGAATATCTGCAGAAAAATTGGAGGTGAGCAAGGGGTTTTTACCTACTTTTGCAGAGGATATGGTTTTTTTTCAAGTAACTGCTACGTTTTTGCAGAGAAATCCTTCTTCTGCTCTTGCAGGGGAAGCTCCAAAGGGAGGAAGGAAGGGGATAATGGGTGAGAGTCGATTGCTGATGCTCTGAGATGGGAACTCTGTGAGTTCGATGAAGTGAGAGAGATGGAAATGGCGACTCCTGTGTGCAAAGCTCTGGAGGAGAGGAGGACAAAATGATATCTGAACGGAGAAGGATCAACTGCCGATGTAATGGACGATTCCAGAGGTTTAATGGGTGACGAGGGATGGTGAAGGAGGCAGAAGGGAAAGATGGATGAAGGAGAGGAAGAAAAAAAAGGGGAAAGAAAAAAAAGGGGGAAGAAAGAGAAAAAATGAGCAGCGTGAAGAAGTTGTGGAGGGGTGAAGACGATGCCTTTAGGGTTCCCTCGAGTGCCCTTCTTAAGGAGGGTGGCGAAGTTTCGGGAATGGGCCGTTGGAGATCGAAGGTGGAGGCTGAAGAGGGTTCAGAGATGGGGGGTTTGGGAGGTCTGTGAATGGAAGCCGAGAAGGGGAGAGAGGCGAGAGTGAAGAGAGAATGAGGGGCGGCTCCCTTTTCTCTTTTTTTCCTTACGAAGAAAAACCCTAAAAAGGTTTTGCAAAAGACCCCCTTCGGTTTTCAAATTTTTACAAAAAAAGGGCTTCCGAGGTCTTTAGCAAAAATCGATTTTTACACTCGTTTGTTTTTCTCATAATTTTCCCATTTTTTTTGGTTTTTGCATTATCGTTTCATTTTTTTGTATTTTTAGGATAAAATTCTAAAGTTTCACGAGAAGACAAAGATTAAAATTAATTTTTTTGTGTTTTTGCAAAAATATGTACAAAAGGTTTTTTTCTGAGAATTTAAAAGCTATTTTGAGAAAATTTCTTCAGAAAATGGGTTTGGATCTGGGTTTTGAGAGAATACGGATTTAAAACACTGGATTCGGATCCGGAGTTGATTTTGAATATATCAATATAGAATTTAATTCAGAAAATCTGAAGAAATTACTTGATTTTCTCAGAAAACGGGGTTTAGGGGCAAAAGGGTCATTTTTACAAAACTTTGAAAAATTTGGGGTGTTCACACCCCCTTAAAAGAATTTTGCCCTCAAAATTTGTTACACATACTACTCAAATAAATGGGGGTACTTCTCTCTCATTGATGCCTCGGGTTCCTAAGTTCATTCTTTATGATGATAATGTTGCTATCATACCTTGACAAGTGGAATGATCTTGGATTTTAACACTTGTTCCTTGCGATCCGTAATCTCCACATGCTTTTCATCTACATGCAGGTATTTATGTATATCTACGTCCTCGAACTGGATCATATGTGATGAATCTTGTATGCATTTTCTCAACATCGATACATGAAAAATATTATGAATCTATGTAAACTTAGTACGCAACTCCACTTGGTATGTTGTTCCACTGATTCACAATAAGATTGCAAAGGGCTAACATATCTGGAACTTAGTTTTACCATTTTTATCGAATCTTAACATACTTTTAGTCAGAAATACTTTCACAAAGATAGAATCCCCCACCTCAAAGGTGAGTTCTCTCCGTCGTTGATCAACGCAACTTTTCTACTAACTCTGTGCAGTGTGCAACTAGTCTCGTACATTTGTACCCGCTGAGTATAATGCTGGAGCACCATCGATGATTCTACAGTTTGCTCACCAACCTCATCCCAACATATTGGCGATCTGTAGGGTCGCCCGTATAAAGCTTCAAAAGGAGTCATTCCAATGCATATGTGATAGTTGTTGTTGTATGCAAACTCAACTAGTACCATATAAGCATCTCAATCACCATTTCAATTCAACATGCAGACTCGTAACATATCCTCCAAAGTTTGCATCGTTCTCTTTGACTAACCATTGATTTAAAGGTGAAAAGTCATGCTAAACTTCAGTTTTGTACCCAAAGCCTTTTACCACTGACGCCAAAACTAAGATGTAAATTGTGGGTCTTGATCAAATATGATTGAGGCAGGAACTTTATGTAATCGTACAATCTCTTTGATGTATAAATCTGTCAAACATTCCAGGGACTGTCCCTTTCGAATAAGCAAAAAGTGGGTTGATTTGGTAAGTTGGTCGACCATAATTCAGATAGATTCATGGTGTCTACGGGTTCTTTGTAAACTTATCACGAAGTCCATCGTAATATCTTCCCATTTTCACTAGAGAATCTTCATCAGTTGAATTATTCTCCCAGGTCTCTTATTCTTAATCTTGATTTGTTGACAAGTCAAGCATTTCGAGACATATTTGGAAATATAAATCAAATTTTATACTATTACTTTGAGTCAAAAAAACATTGGACTTGTTAATCACTACATAATTAATCAAAAAATTAGATTACCTAGCGACATCTCGTTTCATGCCATTCCACCAGTACTCATGTTTTAGGTCCTTAAACATCTTCATACTTCCCAGGTAAATGGTGTACTTACTCTTGTGTGCCTTTTCTAACAACTCTTTCCTCAATTCTGGGTTATTTGGCACTCAAAGTCACTTTCGCATCCATATGCTTTCATCATCTTTGAGTCAGAAAGATGTGTTCTCCTATTGGGTAATTAAGCACCTTCATTTTCTCGTACTAAGGGTCTTCTTTCTCTCCAACAATTATCCTTACTTGGATTTCTGGTTGAGTTGTCAAACTCGATAATCTCACCACACCTTGGTCGGTGAAAAATGGCTTCTCAACGATATCTGCTAACAGTTCCCACCCTATACTCACTATACTGACTAATGTACTTCCAGCCTTGTGACTAACGGCATTGACTACCACATTCTCCTTCCCTAGGTGATAGAAAATAGTGAACTCATAACCTTTTATGAATTCCAATTATCTTCTTTGCCGCATATTTAATTCTCTTTGCGAGAACAGATACTTTAGACTTTTGTGATTTATAAACACTTCAAATTGTTCTTCGTACAGGTAATGTCTCCATATCTCCAAGGCAAAGACTACCACCTCTAATTTTAGGTCATGAGTCAGATAATTTCTTTCATGAATTTTCAACTATCGTGACACATAGGCAATAACTTTTTCATGATGCATTAAAAAACATGATGCAGGTCAGTACCTGAGGCATCTATATAAACTACAAATCCACCACTACCTAATGGCAAAGTCAGTACTGGTGCCGTTGTAAGCTTTGCCTTCAGTTTCTGGAAACTCTTTTCACATTTCTCATTTCACTCAAATTTAACTCCCTTTCTTAGGAGTTTCATCATAAGTATAACGATCCCTAAAAAGTCCTGTATAAATCACCTGTAATAACTTGTCGAACTGAGAAAACTCCTGATCTCACTTACATTCTTCAGTTGTACCCAATTCATTACTGCCTCGACCTATTAAAATATTCATGATCCATCTATCATAATCTATTAAGGTAATGAAAATATTTTTTTTTCAAAATTTCCAATAGGGATAGTCATTCACCTTTTTACTCGGTCCACTAAGACTTCATTATTCGAGATGATATGTCCTAAGAATGTGATCTTATCGAGCCAAAATTTACCTTTTGAGCATTTGATGTACAATGGATATTCTCGAAGGGTTTTTAATACAATCCTCAGATGGCCCTGATGCTGCTCCATATTCTCGAAGTACACCAAGATGTCATCAACAAAAATAATCACAAATATATCTAGATAAGGTCAGAAAACCAAAATCATCAGATCCATTAATGCAACTAGTGTGTTGGTGATTCTGAACGACATTACAAAAAATTTGTAATGTCCATACTTCATCCAAAATGTCGTCTTCGAGACATCTTCATCCTTGATCTTAAGACGATGGTACCGAGATCTCAAGTCAATTTTTGAAAAGACCTTGGCCTTCTGCAGTTGATTGAACAAGTCTTCTATGTGGAGGGAAAGAAATACTTGTTCTTAACTGTAGCCTAGTTAAGTACTTAGTAGTCAATGCATAACCTCACAGATCCATGTTTTTTTACGAATATCAAGGTGATACACTTGGTGCCATGCGATAAGGTGCCTTGAAAATCTACACATCAGCAAAATCAATAGATGCACTTGCTGAAATTGATATGGTGAAGCAGCCAGTGGAAGCTGCATATGAGACGTTGCATGTAATTATCAATTCTTTGTTTTATTCTTATATCTATAGGTCGATGAGGTGCTTCGACTGGTTATTTTGTTGTTGTAGAGTGAAGTACCAATTCATATCCCCCTTTTCTTGAGAATAGGATGCTGCTGAGCTGACTCAGTTAAGTGCAAGTGTAGATGTATTCGCTAATGGTGATCTTCGTGCTGCAGAGACTTTGGCCAACATGAGGCACTGTTTGTCTGGTGTTGGTGAGGTCAGTTTTTTTATGTAACTGTTTCAGATGAGTGTAGAGAAGCATTGAGGCATTTGAAAGGTGTATCATAAGTCTATTTCCCTTCAGGTTGCAGAGTTTGCAAACGTCAGGAAGCAGCTTGAAGTGCTAGAGGATAGGTTAGATGCGATGGTCCAGCCTCGCTTATCAGATGCCATATCAAACCGCAAGGTAATAATTTCCTCTAGTTTCACATCTTGTTGTCTTTTTGTATTTTGTTCTTGAGCGCTGTGGCTAGGCAGCGAGGTTGACTGATTGAGTGAGCTCTATCAGGTAGTTTTCTTTTATCATGTCATGAAGGTTGTAGTTTTACATTCTCTAACTAAGCTGAATCATGCAGGTTGATGAAGTACACAGTCTGTGGAACTTCTCTACACAAAAATTCATATGAAGCCTATACGGCAACTTTGGGAAGATTTGACTCTAGACAAGGATCAAATAAGCTAGCAACTGGAACCTAGGATGGTGAGAGGCGTGCCAGTGCAAGTGATTTAGTATCTAACTCTTCCTCAATCCTGTTTGTCAGCTGGTTACCAAACTTCTATGATGAAGTTTTACTGTATCAAGAACAAGAATGGAAATGGTATGGAAATTGCTTCTAATTCTTTTTGGTCTGACCTTCTAAATAGTTTCGATAAATGCCTGAGCATACTTGGTGATGCACAAGTTAAGTTATGGCACTGAATTACAAAAATACTAAGCTTTATCTTGGAAAAAAAGTTGGATGTCCTCACTTCAGATTTTTTCTCCAAAAAAGCTTGACTAAAATGATAAATTTTTTGGAGGAAACCTTTCCTCTGTTGACTAAGAACCAGAAAATGCTTGAGACTTGTGTTTTCATGAGACTATCTTTTTCCAAAAAAAATTCCCCTGCTAACAAATGGGTCCTTGGGCATATCCTATATGTAGGACAAAATAATGAAAAAGTAGAAGGGTTTGAGTGTGTCCTACTCCTATGTGACCTGAAAAATAATATGCAAACGATTGATCTATCATGGACTAAATGGAAGGGAAACTTGGAGTGTTTCAGGTCTGGACTTAGATGGTAATAACTAATAAATAGAGAAAAAGAATTTAAGGGAAACCCCTTGTGAATGACGACAGTCGCTGAGAACCATGAAATTTCAACATGTTACCTAGAGGCCGTCCTCCTACAGTTTTTCTGTGAAATATTTTACGAAAACTCAGGCTTGTTTTGTACTGATGCTATACCATAAAGTTTATATCTTTAAAAAGATGAAAGCTTCTGAAGAGATTATCACTAGATTAACCTGAGGCCACGACAATGTCACGAAAATAAACAAGTCTTCAGTGTGCAAACTTTTTGAGATGTCTTTCTTTAATTCACTGCAAAATTAGCAGTAAGAGAAATGAGAAAATTGTGAAATGCAGAGTATTTCTCCCTTGTCTGCTGACCAACAGGATATCTATTCTTGTTTTCTCATTTTCTGATATACAAGATCTTTTCCCAGTTTCTCAAGTTAGCATAAACCAATTTTTTATTTTCTTTTTCTTTGCTATTTATTCATACTTTATTGAATTCTCTGGCCCTTTTTTATCACCATTTAAGTGTTGGTATCAGCTTATTCCTTTTTGTTCCTTTTCCTTTTTCTGTTGTCAGAGTAGTTACAAGAAATGCGATCGCGTTTAATTGTCTCTCAGGGAACATGTGGCTGATGTTTTCATTCTAAATCTGCTGCCTTTCAACTGATGTTGGCAGGTGTATGACTGCTTTCCCTGATTATTTTAGAACTCTTGTACCGAAGCTACTAATAGAGACCATGTCAGCACTGAACACAAGTTTTTCTACTCGTATTAATCTTGCTACTGGAGAGGTGGTTCCAGAGACAAGGCCATTAACAATTTTCTGACTCCACAAGAATGTGACATTACTTTTGGACGTCTTTGTTGTTTGAAGTGGTAGTCCTGCAATTTTATCTTAATAACATTTAATTTCCACTTCAGAAGTCTTGACTATTAATCAGTTGCTGTGCGAATTACTTAGAATTAGTGTAATATAATAACTGCTTAGAATTGGTAATCATCTATATCATGTAAAAACTGAGATTATCATATGCCACTCAAACAATATAAGATTGAAAAATGTTTAGATTCTGACACTGTAGCTTATGTGTTGTCAAAGGTGCCTGAAAAAAATGCCTCTGGATATGCAATTAGCGAAAGCTAGGGAGTGAAAGCACAATTTTTTTGTCCTTTTACGGTGTTAGCAAAAGTGGAAACAGGGCAAGCAGGCCTTTTGATTCTCTGATATATACAAATTATAAAGGAAAAGTCAACTCTCTCTTTCTCTCATGCTAATCTTCTTGAGTAATATGTGGTTCTTTATGTTTTTTGGGAGAAAAAAAAAGTTAGGCGTATATGCCATAAATATGTCAGGATTGGCTGTAAAAATATTTCCTGGTCTTCTAAATTCTGTTTGTACGTCCTACATGTGTATTATTACATTTTTTGCAAGAGGTCATTAGCTCATCTCATAGTGCAACCTTGATTGCAGATTATGCAAAGGAATTGGATAACATTGTGGTTTTTCTTGCCACATCTTGATCATCCAGAGATGCATGTGTCATATCTGAGTTGTCTCTTCGCTTCTGAAATAATTTGAGGGAAATCTTTCCTGCTGAATTTTTTTTACCAGTGTTTCCTAATTCTGTGTAATCGTTAAAGTGTTATCATAGGTTTTCCTTCTTGGTCGCCCAGTAATTTTTATTTCTATCTTCCAATTGCTTATGCTTCAGAACCTGCCTTTTTTCCATACTAAATGATATCTTGTCTGAAGATGTTTCGAAAGGAGCTAAGTTGCAAACTAAGCATCTGGAAACACTGATATCCAACACTTGTTTGCAGATTTTGATATTCAAGTTATATCTCAAACCTTAAAAGCTGTATACACTCAGTACGAACCTTGTAAACAAAGGTAAGTGAAGAAAAAAATTAAAGTATTCTAATACTGTGTTCAGTGTTTCAAGCTATTGGTGTTGCAGTTTTCTTCATCATATTTTCGGACATTATTTGGTAGCATTTATTTTAACATTTCACATTTTTTTTTAACATTTCTAAACTGTCCTTTTTGAGTTCACACTTCACAGTTTAGGCTGGCTCGGTGGTGTGATTATGATGATGTGCATGTGATATATTTGTTCAGAATATAAATCTTGCACCATCAAATACTCAGTGATGTACCCCAGCTTTGATGAGTTGTGGAGCCTGATTCAAAATTTTTGCCCTTGCAGTAAGGGGGGTCCGGGTGCTCGCCCGGCACGGTTCTTGTGTGTTCTTGCTGGGTTTTGTTTCCTTAGGTTGTTTCTTGCTGTCGGTTTTTGTAACAAGCTTGCCTATAAAAAAAGATTGATAAAGCAAAGGGTTGGGTGTCATATTTGTACTAAATAGACGTTATCGTTTATTAGGCTCACTTTATACACCAACGTACATAGTATCTCCATGAAATTGGGATCAATGCGGCCATGAATAATATTTTCATCTTTATTGTGTCATGTTTTTCTTTTTTATAAACTAAACATTTTCACTTGTTGGCTTTTGTAAATTTCCTTTTGATTTTTCTCTAAATTACTGATTCTCTGAAAGAAAAACCAATCATTTTTGAAAAGTCCCCTACAAATTCCCTTGCTGACAAGTTAGAAATTCTTCTAAAAAGATTTACTGTGATCCCAATAGATCTCAGCCACACTCCAATTTTTGTTACGGGTTATTTCCCATGTTGCATGTGTGCACAGATATACATTTGTTTGAGGGACATTTTCAAAACACACACCTAAATTTTGAGTGATTATCAAAAACACACCTAAGTTTTCAATATTGTTAAAAACACACCTAAACCTTTTTATGGTTAAATAAAACAAACCCAGGTTTGCTCATGTTAAAGCTGTCGATAAATGTGTGTTGCAATTACAAAAAAATCTTAAGTGCGTTTTTATTATGGCCAAAACTTTAGGTGTCTTTTTGGAAAACTTGTTATTCCAACCTTGTGAAAATAGGATTTCAGAAAAGAGAATTCAAGCCTAGAGGCACGTTCTTAAGATCGCTATCTTTAGAACTTCAATCGCCCCACTCCGAAAATTCCGAAGATGCGAAAAAGGGTTTTGTTACGACTGAGTTCCCAGGATACAACTAGGCTTGAACCTCAAGAGAGTCACTGCTTCGCAAGAACAGATGACCTCTCCCACACATGAACTCTGCAAGCCAAACCGAGAAGAAAGAAAGGAGAAAACTGGAGAGTCAGAAATTCTGATTTCCAAAAGACGAAAATAGAAGATATTTATAACCTTTTAGAGAGGCCAAAACGTTTTGCGATAAATGAGATTAAAGGCCATAAATCTGACAGTTTGAAAATAGGATGAAAGGTACCTGAACGGTCACCCACCTTTGACTGTCAATCAAAGGCCTCCAAAACCGTCCAACAGTCACAAAGCGCCTTAAACTCAATATAAATGCTATTAAAACCTTTCAAACGGCCAGATGTATCAAAACCGAAAAATCAAAATGGATATTTGCGCCTCATATGCACCTCGCACCGCTGCGAGCGTGCGAAGTGCGCCATCAAAACGCCACATTGCGCCTCAAGCGCCCTTGCGCACGCACGCGCGCGCGTGTGCGCGAACGGCGCGTCCGTTGTTGCACGATGCGCAGCAACGTCCGCAATCCACCTACATACTCAAGGCTTACCAAAGTAAAGAATAGATTACAAACTCTCTATTTAAACCTCTTGAAAAACTTTTCTCTCTTAGATATGGGACTAAACTTTTCAAAACACTTTTGGTAGTAACCATTAATAATTTAAAACTTTCCTAACAATCCCCCACTAGTTTTAAAATATATTTGGCTTGCATTGAAACCTATGCATTAGTGAGAATGTCTGCATGACTTGAACTCTCACTATTTGAAAGAAAACCTAAATTAACCAAGGTGCTAAGTGGACTTACCTTGAACTTAGCTCCTTATATTGTTAACGGAGTTTTCAATCATACATCGGTTTCCAAAAGTTCGATTGCGTGGATTTCATGTTGGCACATTTAGAGCCTTGTGCTTTCCTGGATTCATGAGTGCCCTAGAGAATTACCAATTCTCATAAGAAACGGCAAACATTTCTACACTCATATAGGTGAGTTTGTCTAGGTGTACTGTAACACACACCTTAGCCTTAAGGCCTACAAACTCATTAAGAGCTATTAGCTCAACCCTCATATTAGTTACAGCTCATGAGCACACATCAGTAATGGGCTTACATAAATATGCTCAATATCTGTCATTCACCAATTCGTTTCCCATTGAACCTATGCATGTGGGATCTCCAACGCTCTAGGTTGGGTATCCTTAGGTGATGACTTAATTGGCTTAATTCCCATTCCCCTTGATGTTTTATTGATGACATCTCTCGAAAGGCCTTTCGTAAATGGGTCTGCCAAATTT
This sequence comes from Nuphar pumila, assembly GCF_984573655.1. Classification (NCBI taxonomy): domain Eukaryota; kingdom Viridiplantae; phylum Streptophyta; class Magnoliopsida; order Nymphaeales; family Nymphaeaceae; genus Nuphar; species Nuphar pumila. The sequence goes on along the minus strand of NC_143264.1, from coordinate 81,233,469 downwards.
TGACATGACTTCACATATTTCAATGAAATAATATTGTCATCAATCATTTGTCTTATAAAACTGTGTCTTAGACTAATATGTCTAGACTTCCCATTGTATTTCATATTACCTGCTTTACATATAGCTGATTGGCTATCACAAAACATTGAAATAGCAGGTATAGGCTTCTCACCTAGTGGAATATCCACTAGCATATTCTTAAGCCATTCAGCTTCTCTACAAGCAGATGCCAAAGCAATAAACTCAGATTCCATTGTAGAATGAGTTATACAGGTCTGTTTCTTAGACCCCCATGCAACTGCTCCTCCTCCAAGGGTAAAAACCCAACCACTCGTAGACTTGGAATCTTCAAAGTCAGTATTCCAACTTGCATCACTATACCCTTCAATAACAGCAGGAAACTCGGTATAGTGAATTCCATAGTCTAAAGTATGCTTTAGATATCTAAGAATCCTGTTCACTGCATTCCAGTGTTGATGACCAGGATTATTAGTGTATCTACACACTTTACTCATTGCATAGGCAATGTCAGGCCTTGTGCAGTTCATTGCATACATAAGGCTACCTACAACACTGGCATATTTTAATTGTTGAACACTAGCACCATCATTAGGAGTCAATTTCATATTTGGATCATATGGGGTGCATGCTGGTGAACTATTAAGATATCCATACTTTGTAAGAATTTTCTCAATATAGTGTGATTGACATAATATGATGCCATTTTTATTTCTTATTATTTTGATTCCTAAAATAACATATGCAACACCCAAGTCTTTCATACAAAACAAGGAAGATAAAAATCTTTTTGTTTGATTTATGCATTCACTATTGTTACCCAAAATAAGCATATCATCAACATATAAACAAATAATAATAATTGAGCCACTATCTACTTTACTGTAGACACATTTGTCCGCATCATGAATTTTAAAACCATTATGCACTAGAGAACTATCAAATTTTTCATGCCATTGCTTAGGGGCTTGCTTTAATCCATATAAGGATTTCTCAAGTTTGCAAACTTTGCGCTCTTGCCCTAGCACTACAAAACCTTCAGGTTGCTCCATATATATCTCTTCATCTAATTCTCCATTCAAAAAGGCCGTTTTCACGTCCATTTGATGGATTTGAAGCTTATATATGGCAGCCATGGCAATCAGAATTCTAATAGTAGATATTCTGGTTACAGGAGCAAAAGTATCAAAATAATCAATACCTTCTTTTTGTTTAAAGCCTTTTGCAACCAAACGTGCTTTAAATTTATCGATTGTACCATCAGCTTTTAATTTCTTTTTGAAAATCCATTTGCAGCTAATAGTTTTGCAACCAACAGGTAAATCTACTAATTTCCAAACATTATTAGACATAATTGATTCTATTTCATCATTAATAGCTTCTCTCCAAAAGGCAGCATCTTGAGAAGACATAGCCTCTTGAAAAGACACAGGATCATTCTCAATTAGAAATGTATAAAAGTCAAAACCAAAATTAGTTGGTTTTCTAATGCGTTTACTGAGTCTAACTTCAGTTTCTAGTTCATTAACACATTCATTAGAATATTCAATCATGTCATTTACAGGAAGTTCATCTACTATAATCCGGCTGCCATCAAGAAGAGAATCAAATGCATTTTTATGTTCTATGAAAGATGCATCTCTAGATTTTACAATAACATCATTAACAATGTCCAAAAATCTATATGCTTTACTATGTTCAGCATACCCAACAAATGCACATTTAAATGCTTTAGGTCCAACCTTCTTCCTTTTATTTTCTGGAATTTTAACATATGCTAAACAACCCCAAACACGAAAATAACTAAGATTAGGTTTCTTACCAAAACACAATTCATAAGGTGATTTATCAGATTTGGAATAAGGAACTCGATTAAGAATATAACAGGCAGAAAGTATAGCTTCTCCCCATAAGTTGGAATGCAAACCCGTATTAAGAAGCATAGCATTCATCATTTCTACAAGTGTTCTGTTTTTCCTTTCTGCTACTCCATTCTGTTCAGGAGTTCTAGGAGCTGACGTTTGATGGATAATACCATTATCTTCACAGAATTTATCAAATTCTCCACCTAAGTATTCACCTCCTCTATCTGTTCTTAAATGTACAATCTTTGTTTTAAACCTATTTTGTACTTCAGCTAGATAAAGAAGAAATTTGGAAAACGCTTCAGATTTATGTTTTAACAAATAAACATAACAAAATTTTGAGTAATCATCTATAAAGGTAATAAAGTACCTATTGCCACCATGACTCAAAACATTATCCATCGTACACACATCAGAATGCACTAATTCAAGCAATTTATAATTCTTTTCTACACTAGGAAACGGGAGTCTAGTTAGCTTAGTTTGAATGCATGTCTCACACTTATGTTTATGTTCTATTTTCACATGACACGGAAGAAGACCAAAGTTATTCATATTATGAATGCAACGAGAATTTATATGTCCTAATCTTGAATGCCAAAGAAAATAAGAGTCAACCATATAAACAGAAGTAGTAGCTTCATTTATGCTCATCTTGAACATACCACCAGTGGCAAACCCTTTTCCTACAAAGATTTTCCCTTTGGTCACAGTTACAATCCCAGACTCAATAACAATCTTAAAACCATTTCGTAACAGGAGATCTGCAGAGATTAAATTTTTCCGAACTTCTTGAGCATAGTGGACATTCTCAAGTGTTAGGACTTTCCCGGAGGTGAACTTAATTTCCACACTCCCTTTTCCCAGCACTTTAGTTGAGAAAGAGTTTCCCATAAAGAGATTGCATCCCTCCCCCACTACTTCATACGACTTGAACAAGTTCCTGTTGTTTGCCACATGAACAGTGCTTCCAGTATCCAGGTACCAGTCCTTATTTGCAGCCACCAAAAAGGTTTCAGAGATTACAGCAACAAGCCTCTCCTCTGACTCATTTGGCTTAGGACCAGTCCTCTTCCGTTCTCTGCATTCTCTAGCAAAATGGCCAAACTTGCCACAAACATAGCAACTAATTTTCTTTTTATCAGTTGGCTTTTTCCCTTTCACAAAATTCTTTTTGATTTTCTGGGTTTTCATGATTTTGACACCCTTGTTACTAACAAAATTCACTTTAGGATAACCTTCTTTAGGACTCGAATTCTTTTTGTCACGAAGACGAGTCTCTTCCTCAATTCGGATGTCCTTAAGAAGGCCATCTAAAGTGATTTTCTCATTTTTATGTTTTAGGTGATTCCTATATTCTTTCCAGGAATCCGGCAGCTTCCCAATGATGACAGCAACTTGGAAGTCATCATCAAGATACATACCTTCTCCTTTGATCTTATAGGCCAGTATTTGCATCTCATGAATTTGAGCAAGTATAGGCTTATCATCAACAATAGAAAAATTAACATACTGATCTACTATAAACCTTTTGTTACCAGCATCTTCTGCATTGTACTTGATCTCGAGAGCATTCCACAACTCTCCAGCCGACTCCAATGGTGAATACAGGTCAAAGAGTGAATCAGCTAAAGTGTTCAGGATATGCCCTTTGCATCTGTAGTTGTCAGTATGCCACTTCTCTCGCTCTTTCTTCTGTTCTCCTGTCTCAACTTCTCCAGCAACGACAGTGGGACAAGACTTTTTGAGGACATAGTCGATATGCAGTTGGGACAGCAAGAAAGATACCTTTGATTGCCACCGCTTGAAGTTTGACCCATCAAATCGATCAAGTTTTTCAAGGTCACGGCTAAGCAGATTGATGGAGTTGGATGTCGAACCAGAGGCCATAATTGAAGTTCTAAAATTGTTATTCCAACCTTGTGAAAATAGGATTTCAGAAAAGAGAATTCAAGCCTAGAGGCACGTTCTTAAGATCGCTATCTTTAGAACTTCAATCGCCCCACTCCGGAAATTCCGAAGATGCGAAAAAGGGTTTTGTTACGACTGAGTTCTCAGGATACAACTAGGCTTGAACCTCAAGAGAGTCACTGCTTCGCAAGAACAGATGACCTCTCCCACACATGAACTCTGCAAGCCAAACCGAGAAGAAAGAAAGGAGAAAACTGGAGAGTCAGAAATTCTGATTTCCAAAAGACGAAAATAGAAGATATTTATAACCTTTTAGAGAGGCCAAAACGTTTTGCGATAAATGAGATTAAAGGCCATAAATCTGACAGTTTGAAAATAGGATGAAAGGTACCTGAACGGTCACCCACCTTTGACTGTCAATCAAAGGCCTCCAAAACCGTCCAACAGTCACAAAGCGCCTTAAACTCAATATAAATGCTATTAAAACCTTTCAAACGGCCAGATGTCTCAAAACCGAAAAATCAAAATCGATATTTGCGCCTCATATGCACCTCGCACCGCTGCGAGCGTGCGAAGTGAGCCATCAAAACGCCACATTGCGCCTCAAGCGCCCTTGCGCGCGCACGCGCGCGTGTGCGCGAACGGCGCGTCCGTTGCTGCACGATGCGCAGCAACGTCCGCAATCCACCTACATACTCAAGGCTTACCAAAGTAAAGAATAGATTACAAACTCTCTATTTAAACCTCTTGAAAAACTTTTCTCTCTTAGATATGGGACTAAACTTTTCAAAACACTTTTGGTAGTAACCATTAATAATTTAAAACTTTCCTAACAAAACTTTCCCATAAAAAGATTTTCTTTAGAGGGTTCGACACTATCTCAAGTATGTTAAAGAGCCATACAAGATAGATATAGATTCAAACATAACATTCACACAAAACACGGCTTTGAAGCCTACGCCCACTGTCGATAGAACTCTCTTACTCTCTCTCTAGTTCTTCATACTTAAAAAGGAGAGTTCTTTTCTATTAAAATAGCAAGAGGAGGTTACATTTGGATAGATTTGATCCTTCCACAATCAACACTGATTATGATTCTTTTCAAAAAAACTCAATTACAAATCCAATTGGATTGGGTCTTGCATTCCAAGAGTAATGATTCTTGAATATGAATTTCATTATATCCTAACTTGTTTCTCATAGAAGACAATCACATATATGTTTATTTTTTACCCCATTTTATAAAATTATAACCTAATTAAACCCACGCGCATCTATGTAGGGGTGGCAATCGGGTCGGGTTGGCGGGTTGGCGTGTCAGTATACCTCAACCCGAACCCGACCCGTTTATTAAACGGGTCGGCTGTGGCAAACACGAACCCGACCCGTTTAATAAACGGGTAACCCGACACGACCCGCCAACCCATTTAATAAATGGGTTGGGTCGGGTAAACGGGTTTTCAGGTTCGTGGGTCAGGTTGGCGGGTTGATGGATCGGGTTGGCAGGTAGGCAGGTTGGCGGGTCGGGTTGACGGGTCAGGTTGGCGGGTTGGCAGACGGGTTGGCGGGTTGACCCACCCGCCTAACCCGTTTATTAAACGGGTCAGCCGGGTTGGCGGGTTGGCATACCCCCAACCCGAACCCAACCTGTTTAATAAACGGGTTACGCGGGTCGACCCGTTTATTAAACGGGTTGGCTTAAGCCCAACCCGAACCCGCCTAAGAGGCGGGTTGGCGGGTCGTGTCAGAAATTGCCACCCCTACATCTATGCACCTAATTTTGACATATCAATATCCTTACAACGGAAAGTGACCAAGTAACGCAAGAGGTGTTCCTCTTGAAGCAAATTGAGTACATCACGGGTCTCCCTGATCCATGTCATCTAAAGGTAGTGGTGGTCCCCCAATTGTAAGTGCTTTATGTTTATCAATAAAGATTTTAGACATTGCAAGAAAAATGTTGGGAAGGCAAGAAAATATGACTCCCCATACTTGTTCCTTTAAGCAGCCCAAGAGATGGTTCGGGTTCTAGATCTTGCTCTATCGAGTGTTCTTTAAGGCCTGCAGAAATTGCATCACAAATAACATGTAATATGACTTTTTGTTGCATAAGGTGTGGAAACAGCTCAAAAACCATAAAATTCGGCCACTTTTCGAAAAATGTCACGTAGTACGTATTGTAAATCATCGTTGCGCCATTGGTTAAGAGCTTCTGTGATGGTATCCACAGTAATCGTGACACCACCACTAGTCCGTCTTCTTATTCGATCATCCAACCGCGATCTTTCCCATAGACTATCTGCAATTTTTTAAAATATCATGTGATCCTTTTTTGAAACTTTGAGCAGCCCATTGTCAATGTAACGAAGAAGACACCGATAGCCCTTGAGGTTGTGAAAAAACTCCCTTATTGATGCGGCTTCTTGTGCAAAACCAGTACCATCAAAGAGAAAACTAATCTTTTGTGTGATGTACACGAGCATAACCACAAACAGTTCACAGCAACATTGACCTTCGTCGATAATATGACGATGAAACACTATGCAGTTGAAACGGTTGCTGAATGGTAGTAAGCTCTGTGTGCTTTTCCCATGGATAGAGATTTGTGATTAGCCTCAAACGTCCATCATTCCCTGCCTCTTGCCAAACAAATTGGCATAGAGTACCGCCTCGTTGATATCTGAAGAGCACGAAAACATACCTTTTTCGTTGTTGCGGAAGCGGAAAAACAGTGGATCGATGATGCCCGCTTTTGCTCAACGGATGCGTGCTCTCACTTGGAGAGAACGATGATTCCACGAGTCTAAATGCTAATCACGTTGATTCATCACAAAACACACTATCTTCTTCTTCTTACTGTTTCTTTTTTGCACAGATCTCCTTGTTGAGATCTCTCTTTTAAAGAAACAATATAATGTCATCCACTGTGTACCAACGTACACAGTATTTCCTCTTTTCTTAAACACACAAAGGTCCAACCTTTTGTATCTTCCTGTGTCTCACACAGACTCTCTTCTCTCTCAAACAATGCTCTGTATTTTTCTGTTTCTCGTTCTTCTCTAGTGTTTTTTTCCTCCACTGATAGATTTGATCCTTCCACAACCAACACTGATTAGGATTCTTATGAGTTGGTTTAACGTGGACAAGGGTGAAGTTGTTAGCTTCACCTTTATATTTGATCTTATCACAACTTATGGGTCTCTTATCGTTACATTTGGATTGAGATCTCTCATCTTGACATTTGGATCCACTACCTTCACTAGTGGACTCGGGTCCTATTCCTTCAACAAAGTAAAGTGCATGCAGGTGAAGGCCAACAAAGGAAAAGAAAAAGAAAAAGAGAAAGACAAAGTAAAAATGAAAAAAAAAAGAATAAATAATTATTGTGAATCCAACCCACTCGTACGCATCATATGGTCACTAGGTTCTAAAATGGAACCTTGAAACCATGAACCTTCTTGTCAACCCTATATACCTTGGTGTTGAACTTTTTAGCTAATTGGTTCAAAAGGATGAGCCCAGTAACTTCAGTCAAGCCTTCAATTGACCCAATTGGAGTCAAGCTATTAAAGAAGAGAAATAAGCCATAATAAAAAACTACACTGTAACCTTGGTTCCTCTAGATGTTGTATCCAATATTGTTGGGTATAAGTGAATATATAGAATCAAGAGGCATGTTGATGAGTTCATTGCTCATTACAAGGCTCATCTAGTGGATAAAGATTATAGCCAACAAGAAAGGATTGATTCAAGATCCATATATGCATCTGAGTTGTACCTTTCTTTTGGATGGTTTTTTACATAATTATTTATATCTTTTAAAATGACTGATTTAGATAGGTTATTAAGCCCAAGAATGTTGATCGTGTTAAAAAATTTACCTTACTTAGTAGGTCAAACAACTGAGATTGAACCAGCGAGCTTGGAGGCATGCATAAATATATTGTCTTTCAAGCGATAATGACCCCACTTAAGATCAAGTCCTCGGTGCAATGGGTATTCGTGCAACTATGCTCCCATGATATAATCATAATGGAGAACGAAAACATACCGTAAACATCCATCCTTGATCTAAACAAAGCTTGAGTTGATGTGGGTGATCAATGTTCTTCCCAGCCTATCGACGCCATTAGTGAGCCCAAGCTGCAAGATTCAAAGGTGAGCAAAACCCTTGAACCCAATATGAGAGAGCACCTTGGTTGCACTCATCAAGCAACCATGCCTTTCTATTTACAGTGAAAGGCGAGTGGAGGTTACATGCATGGCATTCATGCATGTGAACCCTTCATGTTTCATAATGAATGTGAACTCTTTACATTCACTCAACAGCCCACCCCACTCTCTTGCTTTACCATTTGGTGTGCCCTATGTCAAACCGGGTCACTTGATCCGAAATTTTCAGCAGCGCATTCTTCTATCCAATGCCAATTGCAATGTGTACTTACGCTGCTCCCGAAAAATAGTTTCCCTTCCAAATGAATTTGTATAATGAAAATTGAGGGCCATGGTCCTTAGCAACCTTCCATACTTAGAGCTCAACTCCATCTGGTCCATCCACATGAGCTGGTCCCTCTCACGTTGACTAACTTGCAATACAAAAAAAGCTTGCATGACATGGGACTGAATCGGGAAAGAAAAGTTAGAAAAATATTGCAGCATAAAGCATAATTAGATATGGTACTATGGACAATCACTCTTCTCCAAGAAAGGAATTCCACTCTCGTAGGCTCACTATCTAGGAGATTTATGATGGAAATACGACCAACCCATGGGTTAATCCAGAACTCCACCTTCCTACCAAAGCCAAATGTGTGTGGACCTCGAGAGAGTTATCGCGTTTGTGGTACATCTTGAACAACTTAATCAGTGTAATTTGTGAATTGATTCTATGATGTAACTGTTAGGGGTCTGCCTAACCCCAACTTGTCTATTAAAAAAAAAACAGACATGATCTACACTTACACAAAAATAAAAATAAAAATTCTACTTCTTTTTACAGCAACAGCTTGGTCATTTCAAACACTACTATCATATAAAGGATTTAAAGTTAGGCATATGAATATGTTGAATGCTGATCATTTTGACACACACATTTATATATATATATATATATATATATATATATATATATATATATATATATATATATATATATATATATATATATATATATATATATATATATATATATATATATACACACACAAAGAGACTAATGTGTAGGTCTCAGACCATTTATCCCCAAGGCTATGCCAGAACCCTTAAAAAAATATACTTGCATGTGTTTAATGCTTAATCCAAACCTTTAGATGTGTTTATCATTGCTTATTCATTAAGAACCATATTTTGGATAAAATCAATTTAACAAAAAATCTTGACTTTAGTTAATATGAACCATATATTTATAGTTAATTCTTAATCCAACAAGTTTTTGGTGTAATATGAACCATTGATTTTTTTTGTTAAGTTAAAAAAAATGTAAACATGTTTTTTAAACCACTACATGTTTTCTACTAAATAAAGCATAAAGATCACATCTACAGATTTAGATCAAGTAAAAAACGCATCTAAATATATTTTTAATTGGTTCTAGAATAGTCAGAGAGATAAATGGTCTGGAACTTACACATGTAGAGAAAGTGGTAGCTGCTAACCACTTTCCTAACTAGCCTTCAACTAACATGGCTTTTGAAGTTTTTTAGGAAAAAAACTCTTGGATAAGCTAGGATTTTATTAGGCTTAAAAACCGATGGTCTAAGATTTTTATAAACATTCAAGACTTAAAAAATCATATTTTTATCAAAAAAACTTGATTAAAGTGTTGTTTACTAGTAAATCAATGATTTGAATACATCTGAATAGTCAGATTTACAAAAAACATGAAAAAACTCTATGAAAAAACTGACTAGCTGGTTAATTATCTAGAAAAGTGGTTGGCTCGTGTCAGGCTGCGGCCTAGCCCGGGTTATTGAGTTTTGCATCTGGGTCTGAATCTAAATTTGAATCCGATTATATGTAAATATCGGATCTTAAGCTAGTTAGATACGGATTTGTTGGATCCGATTAGGTCATACTCATAAATGGTTAAATCCTACCCGTTTACATCCTTAAGTGTCCTTGTGTACCCCATGTCATCCCATGGAATCTAGTGTGAACACCTCAATTTTTTTAAAATATTAAAATTTCTCTTTTTGCCCCTACCACCCACCTTCTGAGTCATTCAGAAAGGTAATTGGGTCAATTTCTAATCATTTATGGGATTCACTTCCTTGTTGAAGATCCAAAATCCAATTTCATTCTATATACTTGATCCAACCTCGGATCCAGATGAGACATCCAAATCCAATTCTGAGCCCGGATCTTTTATTTTCAACCCAAATATAAAAATCCAAAATCAATTATCTGTATAGCTTAGGTATTTCATCTAGATCCAATCTCCATTTGGATTCATTCCTCCTTTTTTTTTCTCAGTTTGAGATCCAAACTCGATATTTAATCAAAATCTTGGATCCAGATCCATTTTTAAAACTCAAATTTGAAAATTAGTTCTGCTATTTCATAAGCTCTTATTTTGTAAAATCCTCAAAATTTCAAATTCAATATTTTTCTTAAATTTTTTAAAAAGCTCATCTGGATCCCATCTTTTAAGCCCTCGCATTTTCCTTATGTTTTAGGTTTTCTTTAAAAAAAAAACATAAAGGGGCAAAATTTCAAAAAAATAACTTTAGGGTTTTGAAAATGTTGTAACTAAAACCTTGTTTTAAAATTTTCTAGAAAATTTGAGGGACTATTTCTGAAAAATTTGTAATGGCCATCTCCTTTATAACCATCTGCGAAGGAGAGGGAGAGGCATCGGGTTTTGGGCAAGAGAGTTCTCCTAGTTAAACTCTGCAAGGGATTCTTCTCCCCTTTTCCCTTTTTCAATCCTGATTTTTCTTCCTCTCTTATTCCCTTTCCCCTTCCTTTCTTCCTTTTTTCTCATTTTCTTTTCTCGATTGGTGAAGGAACTTGATCCTGCAGCAGTGCATAGAGGAAACACCTCTCTTCTGTCAACCTAAGCCAACTCACGGTGAGATTCGCCCCCTCTCCCTCTTTGCTTTTTCTATGAATTTGCACCTTGAGCATTTCTTTTCTTTGATTTTGCATAATGTCGGTTGTTGTTTCTTTTCTTTCATTCTCTACTATCCATCGAAAGCACCTGGTACAACATCAATTTTCCTATAGCAACATCGATCTGCATACTGTAACAAGATATTGATTTCATTTTTTTCACTCTTATCTACATGTTGTCAGTGCTTCAACATTTTTTTTGCAATTTATTGCTACATTTTCATTGTTTATGCACACATTTGATTTTCCACATCATCCTCTGTTGCATTTCTACATTTTTGCAATGTGTGTTTCGTTCCATTTGCATCGCATGCATATTGTGCATTCAAGTTCTGTATCATAGTTTCAATCAGCATCTGCATTCCATGTAGCATTTAATCCATCAGATCTTCTGCATCCTGATTGCATTTGCTATGCATTGCTTCACTATGCATCCTCATATACATTTTGTTTGTACTTCAGCATCTTAAAATATTGTGTTGCGATCTTCATCGCATAAGCATCCTGCATCTCATTCACATTAGATTTGATCCACGATTAGGATCATGTCCTCTGTTGCATTCAATTTCATTAGTTGTGTCTTCATTTACATTCAATTTCATCAACTTATGTGTGCGCTACATATCAATTTCAGAGATTTGTGTATTTGTTGTGCAATGAAATATTCTGCAACACATTCATATCTTTCATTTCTTGTGCATTTTTGTTCAAATTGCATCATCGCATCTCCTGCACATTTTGTTTATCGCACCTTGTCATCATCTTTACATTTGTTTCATAGCAACGTGTTCATCCTGCATTGGATCAGTCCAACATTGTTGCATCAGTTCAACATCATCTACTGTGTTATTTCCACTTCTGCATTCTCGGTTTCAGTTGCGCATCTATAAAATTTAGCTCTTTGTATTTGTGCGTTGCATTATTGTTCTACAACATTTGCATTTGTTGCCTCTTTGTATTTTTCCTGCATCACATTTTTCTGTATAGCTGCATCGTCTTCCTCGCATTCCCCTTTTTATTCTGCATCTATTACTTTTTGTCCTTTGGCATTTGATCAGAATGTGCATAGTCACATTTGATAATTTGCATGTCATCAACTCCATTTCATATGCGTCAACGTCATTTTCACTAAGCATTCACATTTCCTTCTGTGGAGCATCACCTGCATATCATCACTCAGTTTGGTGTTGTGTTGTGTTGTTGCATTAATGTGTTGTTGCATTGTTGTGTGTTGCATATTCACATTTTATATTTTGGTCAATGTTTGATTTTTATCTCTGCAATATTTTCATCAGTTTCTTTTAGTATAGTGCATTTTACTTTTCAGCATCATTTGAATTTCATTGTTATATCCGCTGCCGTATTGATCAACCCTTCCCTTTGGATAGAAGCTATGCAAAACCATGCTAATCCTGAAATTGGGAATGTTTTTTATGATGTGTTTTTGTTTTGTGAAGAGTTTAGATGTTGTTATCAATGTGTTGGATAATGTGGATGTGAGACTGTATATTGACAGTAGGTGTTTATATGGAGTCACTTTTGGAGTTTGAAACTCTGAGAACCGAGTGTAATACTCAAATCCCTCATCTCAAAGAGAACTATGGGGCTTCCAGGAATCCTTTTGAGAGATGAGTATCTATGTGTATGATGCACTCCTTCCCACACAACATTAATCACTGTTCAACCTGGGCTCAATCCAAGTTCAAAGGTTGACTTGAGAAAACACCAAATGAAGTAAACTCTTTCCTCTCCAACCAAACTAAATGCAAGCCTGCTATGAGATCGTCAGGGGATTTTAGGCTAGAGAACTTTTAGAACATGCTATTAAGTGTCTCCGCGTTGAATGTTCCAAAATATTCCAAGACTGTGTTGCTTGGGTCATGACTGATGTTGGAATTAGATCATGTGGAGCAGCTGACTTTCACTTTTCTGGAAGATGCTGTCGCTAATACTTGAGTTCTTTTCTGGTCTGCTCTTAAACGGTTCCCTAAACCATTGGAGTTTTCAGTTAAGGACCTTGATCATCGTCATTTCATCATGGTTGTTTTCATCCTATGAGCTGAAACATTTTGGATACAACGTTCTTATCATCAGCAGCATTTCATCTTGTAATTTTGTCAGCATTCCATTGCGGCTCAGCATCTCATTATAGCATTTCAACAACGTCTTATTTCAGTTGTCAATTAGCTTGCTTGTTATAGCACTTCATGCTAGCACTTTCTTACAACATTTCATGTGTTCATAAGCATTTGCTTTGAATTTTTGTTCCATTCATGTTGCACGATTGCTTGCTTTACAACATCAATCATTTGTTGACCCATTCATGTGTTTTCTAGTATCATCTTCATTCATTGTTTGATATTTGATTAGCACTCATATCATTTCATTAACCTTTTCTGTTGCATTTCCCTTGCATATTAGTCTGTGGTTTCACTGCATTTCGCAACATACCATCTATCTGCATTCACAACATCACTTGGCATAACACTTGCATCAGATCAACCTACAAATGTTGTTTGGATTATACAGCCTCAGTTTTGGTTTATCTAATCACTGCATTCAATTGTATTCTACATCAAATTTATTTCTTGTTAATCTGCATCATAACCATCCCTGTGCATCATATGAGTAGCAGCAACACCCCTTCATCGATCCAGGTCTCTGGCTTCAGCACTAACAACATCGAAATCAGATTCATTTTTTCGATTTTCTGATTGAAAACATTATTTCCTGATTTATATACCTGATGAAAGTTGTGACAAGTCCCCTTTCACTAATGTGCATTTGCATTTGTGCCTATTTTTCATTGATATCTCTGCATTTGTACACCATTTTACTATATTACTTGCACCGAGCATGACATCAGCACCTCTCGTCTCAGTGCATTTTATATATAGTTGTTGATGAATTTCATGCCTACATCCTAATCCTTTGTACAGCCTTTACACTTCCTCAAAGTGTGAATCTGAGCTTAACTTATGTGTATCTGAATAGTCACATTTCAAAAACTAAGGACAGTCGGTTGTAGCCATGTTTGAAATGAACATGAGTGTATGCACAGTCATATGCTTTCCATTTGCATTTTTTGTTTTACCCTTATGTATTTGGCATCCATTCTTGCATTTCCATAGGGTGCATTGTGCACAACACTTTAGTTTGGCACACTGTGCACGACATCTTAGTTATGCACAACATATTCACTTCAGCCTATCATTTTGCTTATGCACTCCAACCTGTGCATTACATTCCATTTTGCATCTGCACTCCATTTTTGGTCCAACATATGCATCACATATCATTTTGCAAATACATTGCATTTCAGCCATGCACAAGCACATGCATTTTTAGCTTTGACAGATGCAAATGCATTTCAATTTTAGCATAGGCATTGCATTTACATAAGCATATGCATTTTATCATATACATTTTGATCTTAGTATATGCATTGCATTTGCATAAGCATATGCATTTCATCATATGCATTTCCATTTAGCATATACATATGCATTTTCATCCAGCATAATCATATGCATTTTGGTTTTAGCATAGCACTTGCAATTTCTTTTTATATTTCATATTTTTGCTGCTTTGTGTTAAGTCACGTTTTGTATGGAAGCAAGGAAGACCTTGGCTTCACTTTTTTTTATTAGAAAATGTTCATGTTCAGTTTAAATTTAAGATTGTAAATACTTTCATTTAATGAGAATTTCTATTTTCTGTCTCGCTTATAATAAATGGGCTTGTAGTTGTATTTCAAATTCTCGTAATTGATTGTGACATTTTATTTTTATTTTCTTTCAAAAAGAGATCTATGGTGAAACACGAATAGCACGTGCACCCTTTAATAGAGAATAATTAAAACTAAGTAAAGTTTGTATTTACGGTGATAGTCAGAATATGAATAATACTTAGGATTATTATTTTTTATTAAAATATAATTCATTTTCAAAATCATCATATTTTCAAAAACCTACTTTCTTCCTTTATTATAATTCAAAGTAAAGATTAAATCAAGATATATTTGGGGCCATAGTCATGAATATGTAGAAATTTAATCTTGCTTTAATTTTATAAAGGCACAAAATTTATTTTATTCTTTCTTGGAATTTAGATAAAGATTAAATCAAAATATATTTGTGACCATAGTCATGAATATATTGAAATTTTAATCTTATTTCAATTCTATTAGAGAACAAAATTTGATTTTAATTTCAACTTTAAACAATTTTTTTTAATACATGCATCATTTAAGATAGAATTGCATCATTATTTTTCATATTTTCAAAATTATTCAAAATATTTTCAATTTCAAAGCATTTTCCAAGTGATTTTCGAAATTTATTTTTCATTTTATTTTATTTTCAAGAATGAAATTCAAAACTGTTTTTCGAAATTGAATTTCAACTTTAAATTTAAAACCATTTCCAAATTCAAAGTATTTTCAAAATCATTTTCAAAATCCAAAATAAATTCAATTTTGATTTCAACTTCCATCTCAATTTCAATTTTCAAATTCTTTATTCTAAATTTTAATTTCAAATTTTATTTTCAGAAGTTCGAATTCAAGTCTCAATCAAATTTTCATTTCAACTTTTAAATTCCAATTCAATTTCAATTTACAAGTTCATTTTTCAAACTCAGTCTTTCAGAACTCCAAACTTCAATTCTAATTTCAAGTTCAAGTTCAAATTTCAAGTTCAATTATGATTTCAAATCTCAAAATCGATTTCTAAGTTTGATTCTTAATTCAAAATCAATTCAAGTTCGTTTTTCATTCAAATTCAGATTTCAAAGTTCTCAACTTTGAATCCAATTTCAAAATCTTTAATTTCAAGCTTTCAATTCAAGTTCATTTCAAGTTTCAACCTTTCAATTCAAAATAGATTTCTAAACTACAAAGTTTTCTTCTTAAATGGATGTTTTCAAATCCATTTCAGAATCACTTGGAAAAATCCAAATTTCTAAAATATTTCTAAAGAGCATAAACATTCTTTTCAAGATTAAATAGCACAAGCCTGATTTAATGCACATTTAGAACTTAGAATAATTTTTTAGTCAAATTTAGGCAAAGCAAAGGCACAAATTCAATCCTTGGTTCGATTACCTCTGATAAAGGCGCCATGAACGGTTGAACCTTGTAGCGACGAGCAAATCCTGTCTTTATATTTTCTTGCAAAATTTCAAAATGGAGGTGAATTACTTCAAAATCAAATCTATCTTTTTCAAAAGGTCAAGTGGACCTTGTAAAGAATTTCTCTTCTCTTCTCTTCTCTTCTCTTCTTTCCCCTCAAAAAGAAAAGAAAGAGAAAATTTTTGCAACGATCACAGGTTTGGCGATCGAGATAAGATTCGTCTTCGTCTGGTCGAATTTATGCCTTTGCCTTATCTAAATTTTGTCTAAATCATTATTCCTTAAAATGTGAGCTTCATTTTATGCAAACTTAGGAGCTTAGACTCTAGCTCAGCTTACATGATGCATATAGGCTTAGGCTTAGGCTTGGTTTGGTAGGACCAAATTGAGGAGATTTGTTCATGTTCACTTAGACTTAAGTCTGAAATACAACTCTCTTCAAATCTAGGGATTGAATGTAAACAATGTATGCAAGTCTATGCTTCTTTATGATCTTCAAAATTCTATCTATTTAGGACTTTGCATTAGAGACACCTGGTTTCTTGCATGTTGATCATATTTTTGAAAACATCCATACCTATATTGTCCCGGTCTTCACGTTGCTGGGCTTTCTCACTGAACCGTAGTTTGAAAAAAAGCCTCACAACTGAGTCACTTATTTGGGTTGATACCTCCTTGTTACGTACTAAGGGTCATAGTCCAAAATATATCATCAATAGGAGAGATGTTTGCAAGTTCAGTTTCACTCATCCCCATTTGCTTACCCCTCTTAAATATTATGATGCAAGTTGTTTTGATCAAGTCTGATCTTAAGAGATGGATTCAGCGTGGTCGATTTAGTAAGAAACGGCTCTTAGATTATATTTTACAAACAAAAAATATGAATTTATAAGTCACAGATTTTTTTTATTTTGTCAAATTTGAAATCCACATCAAATCATGCACACAAGTCTGATTTCAGCAATTTAAATGTCAATCTTCACTAAACAGATTTGATCAAAACTATTTGCGTCAATGAAAGGACAATAGGAGATGAGTGGAACTGATTTGGAGGTTTACATCCAAAGGAACCTTGGCCGGACAAGCGTACAAGAAACCTTAGATACGGTTAATCACCAAGATGAACAACACCTAGCAATCCACCAAGCAAAAGGTGTTTGAAACAAATATCAAGTATTCACTTTGCTACCTCCAAAGCCGTTCATCTAGAAAATGAATGGCATTAGAATGACTTAATTTAATGGGACCCATCGAGGTGGGGACCTTCCGATAGGTGGATTTCTAGGTGCCGTTCATCTTGGCGATGGACAACATCATTCCTTGGAGGCGTCTTCATTCAAGGTCCCCTGGACTGAGGCGTAGCTGTGCGATCATGCCCAACACTTATAAAATTGTGAACACTGATTGCCTCATTTGAAATAGGATGGGTTCCATCATACTTTCAATTCTAGCCATCCAACCAATGATTAGATGGTTCTGCTGGATGGCTAGGATGAATGTATGATGAAACCAATCCTATTTCAAATGATGGGATCAGTGTTCTAAGTTTGGCCCTTTTGAATATAGGGGAGGCGTGGGGCCCCGACTTAAAGGATTGGGGAGGCCAGTACTTGGCGATACCAAGGTGTGGTTAGATGATCTAGCTTGAGTTTACAAAGTATTCGGGCTCCATCACTAGGTTTGCTCCGGGCGCTACGAGGTTGGTGTTCAACCCCTTATAGATGTTCGGCCTCTATCATTGGATCTGCTCTCTTTGGACCAGATCCTCTCTCAATAAATTAGGGCACGAGCGGCAAATCCCTGGTCATTGACTAGGAAAGATTTGATTAGGCGTTGACTCAGCGTAATCTTGCTTTGAGTCAACCCTATCTGGCATATGGGGGTTTGCTTTATCTCATTATTACACAACCCAGTCTATCACTTCACTCGGAGCCGGGAGACAGCTCGAAAAGTAAGTGATTGCAATTGCAAGGCAAGGCAATTTGCTCAGTTACACGAACTCAAAATGAATCACTAGCACGTCAGTACCCTTCAAAAGAAAAAAAAAAAAAACACCAGTAACAACATTGAACTAGGTTGGATCCGAGTGAACTGAGACTGGGGCCCGTGCACATTTCCATCAAGCGAGATGTGCGGTGGGGATCAAATATTATCGATAAATTGGTTATGTACAAAATGGTCCGATGAGTACTATATTTTGAATGGTTTTTCCATTTATTTTATTTTCCCTCTCCCAGTCATTTTATATCCTTTTGTAGTCAACCAAAGCATAGTTAAATTGATCCTCTTTATCGGCTCTAGCACGTCAAATTGCCAACTCTTTCTTAGTGCTTACTTAACCTCCTAAAAAAGTTTCTCTTATTCTCATCAAACTATGGATTCTTGGCATTAGTGTTACTGTTATTCCCCCCTCCTCCCCCCTTGGATGGGCATACATGCTTACTTATACATCTGCTACCATCAGAAAATCTGTCCGGTAGGATCATCTTTTCAAGATCTAATATGTCCATCTAGAGCTGACTTGAATGTGAAAAACAGAATGTCTACATCGCCAACTGAAAAGTTATGGAATGAATACAGGAGGTCTAATAAATCTCTGACACTCAGTCCAGTAATCTGTATTTGCTGAACATATATAGTGTTCTTTTATAAAAGAGTTCTTGGATAGCCTTAAATTCGTTTTCACTACCGAGGTGACGAATTAAAATTAATGAACTCGTACCTCGACAATTTTAAATCCTTTTGTAAAACCCAAAAGGCTCAGTTCTGTGTGATTTGAACCTTTTGATGAGAAATTATGATCAACACGATAAACTTATACCTCAACAATTTTAAATCCTTTTGTATTTTTTCGAGAGTAAATTTTAAATCCTTTTATAAAACCCGAAAAGCACAATTCAAATGAGATTTCAACCTTTTGATAAGAAATTATGTATGATCAACACGTTCCTTGATGCCCAAGGGCTGCCTTGGAAATCGGAAGTCATCGTTGATTACAAAGATAAAAATTTAATTCATTGACCATAGCACGTAGAAGCAACAGAGAATAGAAAATCACTAGGAAAGCTCCTTTACAGAACAGTTTCCATTCAAGCAAGCAAAGGCGATCACCATCCACTTGTCCCACTACCACTGCCATGCCCAAACCTGTATATATAAATATCTTAATTGATCTCACAATAGATCACAACTCTTTCATTTCAAATCAAAATGGCCTTCACCAAGTCATTTCCAAACTCCATCCCCCTCTTCCTCACCATCCTCCTCGTGCCCACATTAGTTGCCTCAGAGACGGTGGTTGCACCCGTCTTTCTGGACAAAAACACTCACCTGTACACGGTCTCTCTCGGCTCAGGCAGCCCCTACCTTTTAGACGTGGGTGGCCACTCCCTCTGGTCTGTCTGCCCTTCTTCCTACCACACCACCTTCCTCTGCAAATCCCACCAATGTGCCTTCCCTCCCACCGACACCCCAACCACCCTACCCTCCGTACCCTGCTCCGGCCGCACCTGCACCATCAACTCTCAGAACCCCATCAATAACAAGAATGCCAAGTCCGACCTGACCTACACAAAGGCCACCCTCAACACCACCAACGGCTACAAACCAGGCCCAGCCATCTCCTTCCCCAACGTGATCTCCTCATGCGCGCCGTCTCGCCTTCTCGACGGCCTCCCCGCTAACGTAGCCGGCACACTCGGTTTAGGCCTCTCCAACCTCTCGGTGCTCAACCAACTTGCTGGGGTCGCTAAACAGTTCGCCGTCTGCCTACCTGATCTCAATGCTACCAAACCGGGCGTGATCTTCTTCGGCCAGGGGCCTTACCACGTCCTCCCAGCGCCCCTAGACTACTCCAGAGTGTACCAACAACAGGCGCCGCTCGTCCGGAACCCGGACCGCCCCGACGACTACTTCATCGGCGTCAACGCGATCGAGATGTGGTGGCCAGCCGGCGGCCCGAGGATGAGCTCCACCAGTTTCAGGGGGTGGACCAAGATCAGCACACTGGTGCCTTACACCACCGTGTCCAAGCCACTGTACCGAGTCTTGGCTCGGGGGTTCGACAGGGCGACCGGAGGCATACCCCGTGCGGCGCCGGTGGCTCCCTTCGATAGGTGCTTGAACATCAGCCGCTATGGGCCGACCCTGTGGGACACTTTTAAGGTAGGGCCCTACATAGTTCTCAAGATGCAGAATGGGGCTTACTGGGAGTTCGAGAATGCGGACTCGATGATTAGGGTGAGCAAGGATGTGAGCTGCTTTGCGTACCTTGATGGTGGGATCAACATTGCGAATGCGATAGTTATAGGGACTTTCCAGTTGAAGGAAAGGTTGGCGATGTTCGACCTCGTTTCCAACACTGTGGAGCTTACTCATAACATCAACTACGACACTGGGTACTGTGGAGACTTCATGTCTCGGGCTTGAGGGGCCTCATATATGATGTATCCATCTACTTCTTTGAAGCTCTGGACTGTAAGGAATAAAAGAATAGAATGGTCGCAAGATTTATAAGCCGGTGGTGCTTGTTTTACACTTATATAACAGAAACATTACACTCGTATGTGCTTTTATTGTATGGCTGGTTTGTAGATTGTATTATTGTGTTTTGCTTCTGTTGGTAATTAAGAAGCGATGGAAAATATACATGTTCATACGGGGGAAATGTTGAGAGCAGATCCAGTGCTCGGGGTTGGGTACTTAGGGGAGCGTCCATGATGCCTTGGTATTCTTTGATCCCTACGATGAACGGCAGCTGCAAACCCTTATAATTAACAACCTTTTTTGACGCCATCCACTTTCGGGATGGACGGCATCCATGGTCACACAATGGAACGTATAATCCAATGGTTAGTAAAACTCTTAAAGTCTGCCTTACCCACTGCAGAGTACACTGAGCTTCTATCTTGCGAAGTAGCCCTCCCCCCCGGCCCCTAACAGGGGAGTTAGCTACATCTTATGTTCGGGGTCCCAAAGAGCACCACGTATGTAAGCATGTGCATATCTTATCCCCATGTTTGTCAGCATTAATTAGCATTGGAGTTTGATGCGATTGCAAAGACTTAAGTACCCTCTCCTCCATTGGTGCCAAAAAAATGACGATTCTTGAAACAGAGTGATTGTAAAGACTTAAATGCCCCGAAGATGGTTATTTAAGACTCAGTTTTTGCACTGCAGGATTATCCGAGAAAAAAATCTCCCCTCGATGAGGCCATGAACATCAACCCTCTCACTCTCTCTCTCTCCCTTCAATTTTTGCTTTTGTGCACATCCATCTGAAGATCTTACATTGCTTCATCAAGCACCGACTGACCTGCACATTGACTATTGTGGAGCCTGATTCAGAGTTTTTACCCTTACAGGAAGAGGGTTTGGGGGCTCATCCGAGCGTGGGTAGCATCATTCAACTAAATGAGTTGTAGATCCTGATTCAGAGTTTTTACCCTTACAGAAGAGGGGTCTGGGGGCTCCTCTCAGCGTGGGGTAGCATCATTCAACTTGAAGAGTTGTGGAGTTTGATTTAGAGTTTTTATCCTTACAGAAAAGGGGGGTCTGAGGGCTCCTCCCAGCGTGGGTAGCATCATTCAACTTGAAGAGTTGTGGAGTCTCATTCAGAGTTTTTACCTTTACAGAAGGGGGGTCTGAGGGCTCCTCCCAGCGTGGATAGCATCATTCAACTTGATAAGTTGTGGAGCTTGATTTAGAGTTTTTGCCCTTATATGAGGAGGGTTTGGGGGCTCCTCCCAGCGTGGATAGCATCATTCAACTTGATTCGTTGTGGAGTCTCATTCAGAGTTTTTGTCCTTACAGGAGGGGGGTTTGGGGGCTCCTCCCAGCGTGGGAAGCATCGTTCAACTTGATTCATTGTGGAGCCTGATTTAGATTTTTTGCCCTTACCGGCACGGGTCCCGGGTGTCGTGGTCAAAAAATGCACAAGGTGTCAGGGTGAGAAAGACATATGTTTGTTTCAAGCAAGGTTGGAAGAAATCAATGGAAAATTCAACAAGGAGCATGCCAGAATCAAGATGTGGATGTCAAGCGAGAATGCTGTTGTGCAACTCAAATAACACAGAATAATAGGGGTCTGGTTTTTAGTTAAAATGGAGAATGAAATGACAATAGAAATTGCTGAAAATTTACAGGAATAAACTAGACTAAAAAACAAAGACACCAATTTTTACAGATTTGGAATATGACCTTCGGTTAGGGAGATATAACCCTGATAAGTTGGTCCTAATTCGGATAGCGATTTACAGTGATTTACTTATTGAATAACACTACAAATCGCTATAGTGATTTGCGGAAGACACTATAAATCGCTATAATGAGATCCAACAACACTATAAATCGTTGTGGGGCTCGTTGGAGACCCAAAAACACTATAAATCGCTATAGTGATTTGCGGAAGACACTACAAATCGCTGTTGAAAAGTCGGATAACACTATAAATCGTTGTGGGGCTCGTTGGAGACCCCAAAACACTATAAATCGCTATAGTGATTTGCAGAAGACACTACAAATCGCTGTTGAAAAGCTAAATAACACTATAAATCGTTGTGGGGCTCGTTGGAGACCCAAAAACACTATAAATCGCTATAGTGATTTGCGAAAGACACTACAAATCATTGTTGAAAAGCCAAATAACACTATAAATCGTTGTGGGGCTCATTAGAGACCCAAAAACATTATAAATCGTTATAGTGATTTGCGGAAGACAATACAAATCGCTGTTGAAAAGTCGAATAACACTATAAATCGTTGTGGGGCTCGTTGGAGACCCAAAAATACTATAAATCGTTGTAGGAAAGCTCGATAACACTACAAATCGTTGTTGGAAGGCCCCCAAAAAATTTGGTCTGGAGGGCACTGCCCCCCGAGCCCCCCGCCAGAGGCGGCCTCCTCTGGACCGCTGACCGCGTAGCGGGATCCGCGCCGAGGGGGAGCCTCCGGACCCCCCTCCTATAAGGGCAAAAACTCTAAATCAGGCTCCACAACTCATCAAGTTGAATGATGTTGCCCACGCTGGGAGGAGCCCCCAAACCCCTCCTTTAAGGGCAAAAACTATGAATCAAGCTTCACAACTCATCAAGTTGAACGATGCTACAGTCAGTGTGCAGGTCCGTCGGTGTTTGATGGAGCAATGTAGGATCGTCTGTTGAATGTGCACAGAAGTAGAGAGAGAAGGGAGATAGAGTGAGAGGGTTGATGTTCATGGCCTTCTCCAGGGAGAACACTTTGCCTCCCTTGATTTTTTCTTTAGAGAGAGAGGGTTTTTCAGTGTTTTACGGAGAAAGAAGAAGAAGACTTTGAAGAGTCAACATCATCCTCGACTTTCTGGATGGAGGACATGTTTGTCCTTTTTTTGAACTGTTTGTTTTTTTTTTTTTGAATGAAGGGCATTTTTGTCATTTTCTCAAACCATCACTTTATGAGAAGAATAGCAAGAAAGGGTACTGAAGTCTTTGCAACCACACCAGACTCCAATGCTTAGTGATGTCAACATACACGAGAATACGAGCCTCATGTGCTTGTATACGTGGTGCTCATTCAAAGCCCCGAACACAGACATGGGATTCAGTGAATCATCCCGGGGGACATACACCATGCAGTACTTTTCAAACTTGTGACTTTCCGTCAACTTGTAACATTAGTAAGTGGCCCCAACGAGATGAGCGGAGCCCTTGGAGCAAAGTAGTAATAGCTGGAATTGCTTTTTAGAATGTAAGGGGGGCCACCATCCCACATTGCTGCTCTTTGTCTAGTGAGGCGTCGTTCGGTGTTCGGAGGTGAACAATAAGGTGTTCGCCCTTTTAAGAGCTTTTCCTTATTTTATTTTTTTTAGTGGCCGGGGGTAGGTGGGGTATCCGTTTTAATATAGGCCAGCCACTACGTGGCTTCCTCTAGTTGGGCAGAACACCTTACAAGGTGTTTTGGTCCCAACACTGGAGATCTGCTTTGTGATCCCAGCCGGGTGAGTACTTAGCAAAGCACTGGGCGCAAGTACTCATCCACGCGTGGACCACGTGACCTGGGATCAAATCCTGTTGGCACACGGGTGTGTTTGTAGGTGTCAGAGGTGGGCTACATAAATCTAGATGGTCTTGGCTACCCGAGGTTTTCCCTCTACCAGAATGAGGGAAGTCCCAATCGGGTGCAATATAATTGTACAAAAATTGTGCATTAAGCACTCGATCGTCCTCCATCAAGTCTTTGGCCCCATACCTGACAGGCCCTATCCTCATGGAGGTGATCAGGTGCTTAATGCACAAATATTTGTGCAATCATATTGCACCTTATGAAGGTTTCTCGTCATATAAATAGAAGAAATTAAATGTTTCAGGTTACTTTAGACTTCGAAAAAGTTTGGTCTGATTAATCTGTCCCCGGGACGTTTTTTTGGCAGTGTATCCCTGGTTGCGTGACAGGACGCGTGCAGACACCATGCAGTTATTTATTGTGTTGGACTTGCAACAGCAGACCAACTCATATTATATATAACTAATCTATCTGTTATATAGTTATTGTTTTTTTTTTCGGTAAGATATATAATTATAGTTAGTCCCCGTCACGTATCTTACATGATGGACGTGCTCGTGGGGCCTCATTCTCACAGTTTCCAAGTGAGATGTGCGGTGGGGGTTGAATACAACTAGCAACCGGTTATATACAATATGACTGTATCTGCTCTATGACCTGATCTCCTCTTCCTAGAATTTTATCAAATTTTCTCTTATATTTCCTTTACCTTTTCGGTTAACCGTAAACTATGTTAATGATATCCTCAAAGTTTTGAAGATGATATGATTTCTCAAAGACGGATATAATTTTTAAAAACATGGTATTTCAAAGTATGACTTATTTTGATAAAAGCATGATGATTTATTGTGATTTTAACATGTCAAAAAAGGATCTTATGTACTTTTCTATTTTTTTATTTTATACATGCCCATATTTTTTCAAGGTTTCTCAAAAAAAAAAACCAAACTTTTTTTAAAGGAAAACATGTCATTAAAGCTCATCAAAAGAATGCTACATATGGGTAGAAGTAGATAGGAAATCGACTTCTAGAGAGTGAAGCAGATGAAGGAAATAATGAAAAATCTTCTGTAGCCATTCCAGCTAAGAGAAGGAGAGCAGATCAGGTGATCTGCCAAATCACTTTAAAGTGATTTGGCATCTTCACCGTCTACAAGGGTCCTGGTGGGACGACGCAATGGACGGTGAAGATGTCAATCACCTGGTCTGCTCTCGAAGCCAAGCCCCACTTAGAGACGGTCATGCAAAAAACAATGATATTTTCTCTTCCCAAAACCATAGTTGTGACATTAAGGGTATGTTTGGTAGCGAGAAAGATGTAAGAAAAGTTTTCCAAAACAAAAAATTTGTAGAGATTTTCTAACCCTTCCAAACAAGAGACTTTTGCAGCGAAAGAGTTTTTTTTTTAAATTACACTTTTTAATAAGAAATACCAAGAGAAAATTTATTTTTACACTCCCCACCACTCATCTCACCGCTACCCACCATCTCACCATCACCCACCACCCTCTTCCTCCTCTCTTTCATTTTTTCACATTTTCTCATGCTACACAAACAAGCCAAAAACTTTCTTTTGAAAAACTTCTCATATCATTTCTTTTCCTCGGAGAGTTTTTCTCTCTTCCAAACACGCCCTAAGTCCAAATAAACACCTGAATTTGTACAACTGGACAGCACATACGCGATCACTCACACATGGATAAACACGAAACCACTTCCCAGAGTAAGCAGATCCAAAGATAATGATGAATGCAATCCATTCACGAAATCGTGGCACGTACAAAAAAATTGAAAATAACAAATAATAAAAAATGACGGAAAGTTGTGTCCTTGCGACCGTTTCCATTTTATCCAGCTAAAGGGAGTTTGGAGGTCACCATCCACCACCATGCCCAAACCTGTATATACATCACCCAATTGATCTCACATCAGATCGTAACTCTTTCTTTCAAATCAAAATGCCCTGCACCTCACCATTTCCAAACTCCGTCAGCCTCTTCCTCACCATCCTCCTAGTGCTCACATTAGTTGCCTCAAAGGCCGAAGTTGTTGCAATTCTACTTGTAAAAAGTGGGACTAAAGCTTGAAGGCGAGCGACAATGATGCTTTCTTAAAAACTATAATTTCTCTACTAGGGTTGAACTCGGTTGCAGTAGAATTGAACAAACCTTGCTTTTATGATACAGTCCCTGCACCTCATGTGCAATACCACCTCTTTTATGACTGAGTAGACTGGTCACTACGGCATGACTACCCTGTACAACTTCAAAGAAAAAACAGATAAATACCAATGGGAGATCTGCTTGTCTGGCAAGAGCAGCTAGTGCATGTCACCTTGTAATGGGACGTTGTAAGTTCGAAGCCCAATGGTATAGTTAGGGGTCTGCCTAACCCCAGCTTGCCTTTCAAGAAAAAACAGAGAGATGAAGACAGTGATAAGAGACGCATGAAGAAGTAAAGGAAGAGGGCATAAACTTGTTCTTTCGTGACCGGAGACACCTGGAGTTTGTATAGGCCTCAACAGAACTGTGTGAAAGTACCTTTTGCATTGGTCCATAAAGGCAAAACAGGATAGCATGGACTGGTTAATGCTTAAACGGGTAACACGCACCCATTTAAGGCCTCAAATGGCTACCAAATGGGTCTCATGCACCCACTCACCTTCCCAACATGTCAAAAATATTGAGGCTAGCCACTAGTTGTCGTTCTCAAGATAGGTCAAAAATGATATTTGTGGTCAACCTCCAAAACAGTTTTGGTAAAAATTAGATGTTTTTAAGAGAGTTCATGAAGTACAAAATTGTTCAAAAAGAACGATAAAAGGATTGGTCAAACCGAACCAAATCCAAACCCAAAGCCTAGTCCAAGTCCAAAATTCAATTGACGGGCCTTGTCTTCTAAGTCAAGTCTACACATTTTAAACACAATGTGTTTCTAAAAAATGTTGAATGTGGACAAATAACTTTTCTTCGAAAATCTATTTCCCAAAAACTAAGCAAAGAAAAAATTATTCGGCCTTGGTTGAAAAGGCTATAACAATAACAGTCGCATCGATCGATTTTCTGAACAAAATGACTCACTTTACATGGTCACTCTCAACTCAGGCATCCCCTACCTTCTAGACGTGGGTGGCCACTCCCCCTGGTCCATCTGCCCTTCCCACCACACCACCTTCCTCTGCAAATCCCACCAATGTGCCTTCCCTCCCACTGACCCCACAACCACCCTACCCTCAGTACCCTGCTCCGGTTGCACTTGCACCATCAACTCTCAGAATGCTACCATGCTCCGGCCGCACTTTGCCGTCTGCCTACCTGGTCTCAATGCTACCAAACCAGGCATGATCTTTTTAGGCCCGGGGCCTTACTAAGTCCTCCCCTCTGGAACCCTGACCACACCGACAACTTCGTAGGCATTAAGAACATTGAGGTGTGATGGCCCGGCAGCAGCCCGAGAATGAGCATCACCAGTTTCAGGGGGTGGACCAAGATCAGCCCACTGGTGCCTTGCACCACCCCGCCCAAGCCACTGTACCGAGTCTTGGTCCGGGATTTCAACAGGGCGAGCAGAGGCATATCACGCGCGGCTCCGGTGGCTCCCTTCCATAGGTGTTTGAACGTCACGGGCTACAAGCCAACCGTCTGGGACATGCTAAGGGTAGGACCCTACATAAGTTTCATTATGGAGAATGGAGCCTTCTGGGGGTGCCATGATCAGGGTGAGCAAGGACGTGGGCTGCTTCTCCTACCTTGATGGTGGGGTCAACCCTGAGAATGCGATAGTTGGACGTACCAGTTGATGACATTCGACCTTGCTTCCAACAAGATGGGGCTCTCTGTGGCGACTTCACGTCCCGGTCTTGAGGGGCCAATGTTACCAGAATCCAATTAGACCGGCCTAAATCAGCTCATTCAAATCAAATCGGTCATTCACTGATTTTCATGAAAATCCGCTGAATCGGTTTCTTTTTATTTTTGGTTTTTATGATAATAATAATATTTATTGGTTCGCTGATTGTTTAGGCATGATGTGCATAATTCAGATCTTGTTTGGACCCTATAAGTCAGCAATCAGCATTTATTTTATTTATGTTAATAATTTTCCTGTTTTTTTTTTTTGTTTTATGAGTTGTTCAGCTTTTTAAAAAAATTAAAAAAGTTAAAAGGCCGGTTCATTCTAGTTCCGAAACGGCCAATTCTCTGAATCATTTTGAAAAAACAATTTGGTTAAAAAACCGATTCACACAACAGTGTGTGGAGAATGAGCTAGAATATTATATCAATTATGAGAGGAGATCCATTGATCTGATCACTGGATACCATGCCCAATAACGGAAATGATCCAGTGACATACATCTCAAACTGTGGTGTACTACGCGCAATCTCGTTATCAAAGTTGCCTCTGAATTGAATCACTGCTGAACTATACAAAATATTTGGATGAAATGCCACGATTCGGAACTATATAGAATCACAAACATACCCATTTTATAGCCCGTGACTTGGTCTTATGCAGAACATCAATTGAAAAAATTGGATGCATTATGACTATGGAAATTGTAATAGTGTGGTGGAAATTGTAATAGTGTGGTTTGAATGGTGGCTCCAGCTAACACTGCAAAATGCAAGTCAACAGTGGGCACACTGCATAACGTGGGAAGACTTAGGCAGTCGAGTAACAGAAGATCAATATTGTCTATCAAGAAGACCTCATGAGGACCAACTAAGTGTTGGGTGCGAAATGTAATTGTTCATCACCTACAGAACTTCAGCAGAATCTAGAGGGAAAAAAACTCGTACATTTGCTCTGAAGCAAATACCTGACCTTTTATGTCCTTATGTCCTTGTTTTGGAGCCAACATTGAACACCTGCACCACTCTGTCCAAAACCTGATAAAAGGCACTTAGAAAGGCCTTCATTATTACTGCCCACAATGGGTTAGTCTCTGGCTTTCTTATTAACTTCAACTCCTCCCTTTTCATAGGAAAATTTCCACGTGTGTATAGAACTGAACGACTTAGTCTAACTGACTTAGCCCACTGACGTTCTTTTTCCTTCCCGGTGGAACCAATGACAGGTCTTTGACATACTGATGATGACACTCTGACAAAGAAAAAAAGTAAGATTGTAAAATTTAAAGGAATCCAAGGAAAGGACATAGGCATCACAAGACTCATACAGAGTTGCTGGAACTGGATGATTGCTGCTATTCTTGGCACTTGCTCCAGCATCTGCGTTTGAGACAGTTTCAACAAATTCTACATGTCTAGCCTCTGCGCAACCAATGCCATTTACTATCTTTAAGCTGTTGGGGTTACCTTTAGCCTCCAACTGCAACATCACTCAGCAATATATGAGCAAATAGCACCTTAGATGGGAAAAGAACTCCAAACCATTTTAAAGTGATAAGTACAGGACCTAACAACTTGACAAAACAAACATACCAGGAAGCATGCAGTCAAAAGGGAAATCAACACTCTAGTTCTTTATGGTGCTAAACATGCCCAGATATCTGCCCGATAGACTATATCTAAATCCAACCAGACAATGCAGAAACATATGTGATTTGTATGCTATTATTGTGAAGTATGTATTCTACTTAAAATATATACAGAACGCTTGGGTTTGGTCAGGTTGGTCAGCTACTGGAGAAGAAAGCACAGCTCACAATCCTGAACCAAACATTAAGTCAACCAAAATTCTAGTAAGATTATCATGATTCAGTTCTAAATCCAGGTATTCCATACTCAGATCATTTAGTACCCAACACCATATCTGATCCATATGGGAGCCCCATTTATTTGGGTAACTGTTCATCAGCCAAACAAAGACATAATTACTACTGAGAGTAAGCAGGGCATAGTTGCTGGTGCAGCCCTTGGTTTTGCAGGACAGAGTCAGTCTGCAACCATCTAGAATATTTTTTCATGAACATATACCATGGTCTAGATGTGCAACATAGGTAGAACTGTAAAGCAACAACAAACTAGATGTGGTGCACATAAGGACGTTAGCTGTAGCAGCTGTTGACAAGTTCTCTCGTGAGGATTTGAGTAATTTTATGGAGTAAATTAACCTTATTAGTTTAATTTGAAAATGCATAATGTTGCCTTACTTTTATAACAAGATGACCATGGTGGTGACAACTAATGCATTAAACTGCCATGTCATTTTAACATTGACATGCGGCCATGGAAGTTGATAGCTCTCTGTGTACATATATACATACATATGCACATACATATGTAGGGATAACATGACCACCATATCTAGCAGGAAGTTATGACTGCAAGGTGTATCAACACAATGACCCCATAGATGTGTTCAACATGGTCCATTTGGTAGGAGTCACACCTTGGATCACATTTTTTTCAACTTAAATCACTATTTTTTTGAGTCATGAAATTTTGATACATTGTGGGCCGTTAAGTTTTTAAGCTCTTAAAACCTGCTTGCAAGTTCTATTCACATGAACCAATTACTAAACAAACCACAGAGATCACCCCCCCCTGTAGGATCTGATCTACCAAAAAAGTCCAAAATTATGAAAAAATGGGTGTTTTTTACTCGATTTGAGTCATTTGACATTGCAGCACCATGACCAAATAATATATTGTCCCATATTGTGTGTGTGTGTATGAAATCACTACTAACGCCTCCCCACAGTTCTTCAAGGTGACGTAAATATGGTAACAGGCTTGAAGAACATGCAATCATGTGTAAGGCAGGTGAATTATTCATAAAGAATGATAATTCAGGTCTATAACTAAAAAGATGAAACATCGATAACTGACCTCAAACACTGGAACAAGTTCATGATGATCCAAATTTTGAGATAAGTCATCACTCTGAGAAGTAACAACCTGGAAATCCTCAACCACTGGTAGACTATTTATTTGGGAAGCTATTGAGTCATTTATTGCAGTTAAAACAAGAGTAGAATCTGAATGTTCAGATATTACACTTGGAAGGAGCATGATCTCTTTCTTATGATTGGAAGATAAAGAAATGATTTTTCTGGAGTTGATTTTGTTCTCAATTGATATGTTCACTGGTGCAGGAGTTCCATTTTGAAGTAATGATTCTTCCATGTCCACAAAGCTGCCATCTGAACAGCCAGTTGACAATGTAGCTGATGCCAAAGAAACACGTAATGGAACAAATTGGCCAGATGCCTCATCTGAGTTGTTCCCAGAGAGAGCATTAACCAAGTGCCCAGCTTCAGGTCTATGGTATCCCATTCTTGAATTGGAAGCAGAATCAAACTCCACACTAACATTGTTGTTGTGGTCATCAATCAGATCTCCACTTTCTCTTTCTACCGTTGGATGTATGGCCTTTGACTCAACCAAGCGTGATTTTTCCAGTTGTTCAAGAATGAAACTGCTCCCACCAGTTACATTCATTTCATTGGGCAGTTTACTTAACTGGTCATCAACTTCACAATTCAGGAGCTCATTTTGATGAAGGAATTTAGCACTTTCATCCACTTTAAAATTGCAAATAGAGCCATGGTTATAGAATAAGGAATCAGAACTGTCAGCAGCATTCGTTAATGCTGGGGCTCCCTCCACTCTCTCCTCAGCTACTGGGGAAAATACTTCAGTAACTTCTTTGACTTGTTCCTGCTCTGCTGGCCCCACTATAGTCACCATTTTGTTTGCTTCATCAATTAGATCTTCACCGAATTCTGCACAGTATAAACTCTGTTCCTGTTTACGATCAACCTCATGCATGAATTCTACTGAGATATTATTTTCAGAGTGAGATAAAGATATTTCCTGGGGAAAATATTTCCCTTTCTCAACATTTTCATCCTGAGATTCCCCAGTTGCAGTTGTTAGAGAGCACTCCATAAGGCTTTGGTAGTAATTATTTTGGACAAAAGAGCCCTGCACCTGCCCTAATGCATGGTCATCAGTAGATGACAGAGTTGCAAGACTCAGCCATTCTGTCTGGAAAGGTTCTGCCGGAGAATCTATTGGACAATTATCAAGAGCTTGATCTGCTAAAGGTAAAATGGAAATGCTGGAGAGTTCATTATCCTGCTTTATTTCCCTCATGATCTCCCGTACAGTGTAAAAGGATCCTCCTACTTCCTTGTGTGTAAGACTAAGCGAGGGGTAATTTCCATTGTTTGAGTCTCTATACCTGGTACACATGCAATTTAACTGTCAATACACCATACAAAAAAGTAAACTATAAACAAAGTAGAAACTTCAAATTTGTTAAAAGAAGTTGGAGAAATCACAATCGTTAAAGACAATTAGGTTATTGCAGCCCTGTGCACACAGGAGCAACCAAAATAACAGGAAGCCCTCAAATAGATTCTTTAGCAAAACTCAAACCAAAAGTCTGGCAACTCCTGTAGAAGTCTGCAACCTAAAGTGTCAAGCCGGAAAACAGAAGGATATGATGCATTAGAAAACTGAAGGTGCCTAAGAAAGGAAACTTGACCACTATTGCCAGCAGGAATGAGGTAAAACTATGAATAAGATCCATAAAATCATGACACTGATGGACTTCATTGGCCTTAAACTCCTTTTTGGTAATGATAAAGATGAACTGATGAACAAGGAAATAGCTTCTATTTTTTTTTTCATGAAATCTTATTGATTTAGTGTACACTTGAATCACCTGTGCATTGACATGTTTGCACACATTAATGCTTTTCTAGCGATTCTAAACCCAAAGGCAGAGGATAGTTGCTCCACTTGCCTCCTAGGTTGGTCAAGACACTAACTAGAGCATACAAGTGTTTACCAGGCGTCACCTTAGAAAATGCATTACGTATTTTTTCAGAAAATCTTCTATTTTCACCATCTGCGGGACTATAGTTGCACTTCTTATTGTAAGTTAGGACAAAGAATTCAAGAAAGTAAAGAACAGTGCAACTTCTAGGATTCACGTGGGTGTTTTACTTGGTACACAGAGATCCACGAGCTTGACAACAACAGGCCTGAGACGAGTTTCTAGGCTTTGAGAAATGACCATATACCTCATTCACACGCTAAAATGAGGACCAAGTATAGTTTCAAAACAATGCAACAAAGGTCAGCCATGTAGGACAGAACACATTGAGCCCTGCCACCAACACAAACCCATCGAACACAAGATACAGGTTGCCAATGGACCACGCAAAGACGTGTGAACATATGCCCTGGTCAGTGGTGCTGACTTTCATGTTGGCCCACCTCAAATGGGGTCCAAGAAGGTCCCATGCTTGACCTTATTAGCATACTCAACGTGGTTCAGACACGGATCCCAGCTTAGCCCAGGTAAAAGGGTTTGTTGGCATGTTCCCAGACCTGGTCCAATCCCTGAACATGCAGCATATTGCATTACAATTTTATACAAAAAAAATCAGCTTTTTGTGCCTTGGGTTAACCTAGATGGTTTGGACCTAACCTAGTAGAAAGACACTCATAGGAGCAAGTATAAGTGCTTTAAGGTCTCCTAATGTTGAATTAAGTGAAAAGAGCAAAGGTTCAGCCTAGAAGACAACTCGCAGAAGAGAGAACAAGAAGGTTTCACAAGTTGGCAGTCATTATATCATATTCCAGTCATAGATTCTCTTTTACTTTTCCTCGAGACAAGAAAGTAGGAGGAAACAAAACCATCAATTTTATTTATGGGATAAGGCAATCACTCAATGCAATAAGATCCACTCATTCTTATAAGTAGGTGCCTCAAGCATGCAATGCAGCAATATTGAAGATCAAATCATTATTCTTGCAACAGGAAAATTATTTGGTAATGATTCTCAGTCATCACATTGCTCATACATAATTTCCAGAGATGTGACTATGATAGATAGACACACAGACAGAGAGAGACTATGACTCAGCCGCTCCTCTCAATTAAGGTTGGTCCATAAAGCAACATTTATCTTAACAATATCAATGGAAAGAAAAGTGAGCAAACACATTTTTGTAACTTACAGGTCTCAAGTAAAAACCATATGGAATCTATATTCTATTCTGGAATGGACAATTACTTTGTTACAAAGGACTCAACCATAGCCTTCCTCTTATCTCTAGTCCTCCGGCGGGGCTTTTTGCTGCAGGATTCATTGGATGAAGCCAAGGCAAATGTCTGTCGTACCAACCCAATCTTCACTGCCTGCATTTTGCTGAATGAAGTTCACCGCAGACCTAAGCATTGGTAAAT
This sequence comes from Nuphar pumila, assembly GCF_984573655.1. Taxonomy (NCBI): domain Eukaryota; kingdom Viridiplantae; phylum Streptophyta; class Magnoliopsida; order Nymphaeales; family Nymphaeaceae; genus Nuphar; species Nuphar pumila. The sequence goes on along the minus strand of NC_143264.1, from coordinate 81,199,227 downwards.
ACTAAAAACTCAGTAGAAGCTTTTTAACCAATATTATAGTTGAAAGCAAATAATACTTGTGATTTCTTGCTAAATGAGCAACAACTTTTATTCTGCCATTGAAGTTTTTTTTTAAGAAATTCTAATGACCAATCTTATCTCAGGCTTTTCCTAGTATAGTGAGCTGCCATGTGAAAAGATAGACAAATCAATCATGCAAGGACCTGTACTTAAATACACATAGAAACCCATCAAACAAACACAACTGAACAACTTTGAAAATACATGTAATTCATTGTAATTGATGTCTTTAGCCGAGGACTCCTATTCATTGTAACTGAAGTCTTAGCTGAGTAGAGGACCCTAAACTGAATGAACTGCATGAAAAAACTGTCAGATATGTCCTTGCATTTATTTTCCTCTCCATCCAACAAATGTGACTTTTATATCATCGTATTCCTGTTTTTAACAGAACCACCTTTTTGTTTTAATTGTTGTTAACCTTATCATCTGGTCTCACACATCTTTTGGACTGGAAGGCGACTGGTTAACTCTAATTGTGCAAAGTGGACCAATTAACATGGACAATGCAAGTTTTAGCCTGTCTCCGAGCAAATGTTGGAAGTAGCTTTGGAGAACAATAAATAAGAAAGCTCAACTTAGGCCCAACTATAGATCTATAAGGAATTTTGTCCACTGCTATCACTTTACACTTTACAGTAGTAATGGAGTTTAGGATGACAGTAGTACCAATTTCAAAAACAAGCTTACAGATCTTGCCTCCTTTTATTTTTGGCTTCCTTGTTACAAGGAGGTGTGTACTGCCACGTTGCGCAGATGCATATACAAGATTGTAACAGCTATCCCTCAGCCTTTTTATGTAGAAAACCAGAAGCCTGTCTTTTCTTGCAAAACTCGAATTTTAGAACTTTCTTCTCCACTTATCATTAATAGCATTGTTACCTTATCGTTCCTATCACTAGTTTTCTTGCCAATTTGCAAATGACATGCAATTTCGTAATTGTGTTTTTCTTCATATGCATGTGTGGCTTGATGCTGATTTGAGGAGGATATTTTGCAATATTTCTATCAAGTAGTATACCAAAACCAACCTGACAACTACAGTAAATAGATGAAGATGCATAAACACTACTGTCTGCGTGAACTTGGGGAGCACTGTTATATCCATTCGAAAGCAATTAAGGCTCTGCTTTGGAGCCTTGAATTGAAGGAGCATTGCAGTTTCCCCAATACTATATGCTGTTTGGAAGCAGTGCGTTGCAGTTTCCCCAGCACCCTCTGTTGTCTGGGAGCATTGGTGTTGCTAAACACTGCATTGGGGATGGAGTTGGCAACTCTAACACCAAATTTGAACACCATTCCCAACACCACATTTTGGCAAAACCATATTTTGGCAACACATGGAGAAGGTGTTTCCTTCCTCCAAACATAGCCTAAATGGGGCGACCTGGTATTCAGAAAGTTCGTCTAGAATCATCACCAATTCCTCAAAATGACTGAACGCCTCCATGTTCGAGAGGCATGAGATTGACATTGGTGGTGTTCGGATGCACACACTTATCCAGAAAAAAGTGGGACATTGCCATATAATCATTATAGTACAGAAGACAGCAATTCAGATCATCCGACCCATCTGGCCTAGTGGGTGCAATCAAACAACCCCCTGAAGATGAAATATATATATATATATATATATATATATATATATATATATATATATATAGAGAGAGAGAGAGAGAGAGAGAGAGAGAGAGAGAGAGAAAAACGAGGTTTTGGTCTGATACAAGGCAAACCTGATTGTCACTCAGGCAACATCACAAAACTTTCATCGAGTTTAACTTGCTTGTACATATGGAGAAAAATATAATAATAAAACCCAAAATTCCCCATTTGTTAAAACCTATATTTGTTCCCTATATGTATTGCACAATGGGCATCACCTGCCCACTTCTACACCCTTTAACAAGGCGCAATAAAGAAAACAGGCCTCGCCTTACACCACCACCACTGCAACCATCATCTTACATGGGTTCCTGTATAAAGCCCGTCACTTGAATACCAGCCTTCTGATAACAGCGCCAGCTACAGAGAAGAACACCCACAATCAGAAACCACTTGATAAGAGTAAAATTTTAGAGAAAAATGGCGACAGATGATTCTTTTCATTATTATCTTCTCAGTAGAAACATGCTTTTTCAAAACATTGCTAGAAGATTCTTTCTAATATTTTTTCTCTAAAAGAGGATTCTTGGTTCTGATTGAGATGGAACAAATCATTCATGAATTGATCTTCTTTTTTTTGCATAGGCAGAGGGAAAGCCTTATCATTGTGAGGTACGTTGGCAAGCCTCTAGTTGGTAAAACCCCTTAGCATTGTACGGTACCTTGGCAGCCCTTTAATTGGAAAACCCCTTGAGGTTCTCTTGCAAACCAAAGAGTACACCAGCTTCGACCTTGCAGCAAAGGACACTCTTCGTCATGGCTTCCTACTCATAATGTCCCGACCAACTTGGTGATATTTTTGTAGGCTAGCAGTTGAATGAAGCCTTTGTAGGCTAGCAGTCGAACGGACTGGTAAAGTCCAAATTCAGGAATTAATATGCCAAACTTTCCTTGCAAAAATCAATCAAAGAAAGAACCTGAACAATCAATACGTTACTAAAATTGTTCTGCTTCAAAAGATGGACAAAAAGATAGAGGTACATCAAATATGAATCATATATAATTTCGATAATTGATCCACCGGGGCTCCATTTGTCTGGTAGGAGCAGCTAGTGGGGTCTGCCTAACCCCAGCTTGCCTTTAAAAAAAAAATTGATAATTGGTAATTCACAAGAAAGATATAATGAAACCTATACGTGAGGTTTTTTTTCTTGAAAGCCAAGCTAGGTGCAGTGAACTATGTTGGACATTTTTGGGTGTGGGTCCAACCCATCAGGAAACCCTATTTGACATTGTTAGTGGGATGTTTAGTGAAGAGCTAATAGGGGTTAGTGGGGTGAAAGTTAAGTGAATGTGTAGAGACCACATTTATGTAACCACCCCTATATCTTATTATAAAATGAAGGGTTTGGGTTGTACATATGATGAGAGCCAACCGCCAAAAGCCAAACCTATTGCCCACATTCAGGTTATTTCCATTGGGTTCAGGGTCCTGATCACCATCGACCTAAGGCATGGGCTCATCACGGGCGTCGATAGGCTGAGGAGAATGTTGAGCACTTGCACGTCGCTTCATGGTGTCTATAGGTATACATTTGCATTTCAGCTTTGATTTTGCGAATATGCCAACAATGGGTTATGGGCTCACTTAGAGCGCAATTTTGTTGCACGTGTGGGTGCATCGAAAGCGTTTAGTTTATGCTCATCGATGATGACATATCTTATTATCGCTGTTGACGCAGACTCGGGCCTGCTGTCATATTTTCTCGGCGTCGGCAGGTAGCAAAATGGGGTCGGCATGATGGGATGCCCGTCTACTACGGTTGTCTCTGCGCTTTGGTCGTCGATGGTTTTGGTGTCGCTCCCCTGCTACTGTTCATTTTTTGAATAGCAGGTTTGACCTGGTCCAAATAGTATCTGGGTCATACTCAATCCAAACAAGATACAAGTTTGACCCGATCCATACAGGATTCGGGTCGAACCCGATTCGAACTGGACCTAGGTTAAATCAGATCTGAACTAGACCTGGGACAAACCCGGCCCAAACAGTATTCGAAGCAAACCGGGATCCTGTTTGGATCGGATAGGATCTGTAATAGGATCCATATACTATTTAAACATGAACTGGATTAGCGATCGATACGACCCTGGCCCTTTTCTAGACCGGTTCGAAGTCATTTTGTATTAGTTCCTTTCAGTTTTCACTAGTTTCGAGATGCAGATACCCTATTTTCATGAATCTATGAAAACATAGGAATTTTCTCAATCGGTTATAGGGTTTTATGAGCTTTTGTTTATGTTTTGCACTAGTTTATTAGTTCCAAAACTGGTTCAAACCCTTAGATGATCGATTCAGACCCGTTTTAGATCGGTTCGGGGTGTTTTAAGACTTGTTCCAACTTAAGGACCTCGAGTTTTACCCATATGAGCATGTTTTGTCATTTTTATACTTTATAAGTGTTTGATGTTAAAAAAGCATGACTTGTGCATGTTAATGCATATTTTTATGTTGGTTAAGTTATGCATGATGCTTTTAAGCAAGAATTACGACTAAATTCATTATATTTTATTAACAAAATCAGTTTATGCATATAAGTTTAAGCATGAACTTGTATTTTGATGATATAATGTATATTTTGTCATGAATATACATGCATTAACATGTGTGCGTAGGCATGCTTCTTAATACGAATATATTTTCGGTAAAAGATCTTGATTGACCGATTCATGCAATCACTAAAGTGATCTGAGTTGTGTTGATTAAGAATTCTTTAAACTGTATTAAGATTCGTTATTATAATTGTGTGTGACTTTATAAAACAACGATTATACACAAAGGTAAGTTGTTGTGTTTCAAATTCACATAGGGTGTTATAGTAGTTTTGTATTTCAACCCATGAAGCATGTTTGTACTCAAAGCTATAGTGTTGAATTGTCTCTAGTTACATGATCTGCTAGTTTCACCAACTAAAGTCATTTTCTTGTGAGTTGAAGTGACTGAACAACTATGAATAATGTCATTTTCACCAAAGTGGAATGATAATAGCTCAACTATGCTTGTCTTATAAAAGATGAATAATAAAGGGTCTCACTTTTAGCTTTTCATCACAAGTCTCGTATGAGCAATATCAAAGTCTTCCATTTTTGTTCCTTATTGTATCAGGTTCTTTCCTTATCAATGGTTCTAGTAACATTTTTTTTTCAGACGAATCTAATTTTTTAGACTGAAAAGAAATAGTGCAGTTCACTCAGGGTTACATGGACCTTGATTTGGCCCTTAGAAGTGAAGAACCTCCTGCTCTTACAGAGCATAGCATAGTTAAACAAAAGGTTGTCTCTAAGAAGTGGGAGTGCTCGAACAGACTTAGCCAATTACTTTTGCAATCTCCAATAGCTACAAATATTTGAGGCGTCATTCCTCACTACAGAGCAGTGAATGAGTTTTTATGAGTCATTGAGGCTCAATTTGGCAGTTCTAATAAGGCAAGGGCTAGTGTATTAATGTACAAACTTGTATCTATGAAATATATTGGTGACAGTCACATCCGACAATATATTTTGGAAATAAGAAATATGAATGACATGAAGTTCATTGTTTTTTATTCTAACTTAGTCAATCTGATTTTGACCTCGTTGCCTATTAAATATAGACCCTTCAAAATCTCCTATAACACATATAACGATAAATGGTCTTTTGATGACCCTTTGGTTAAGTGTGTTGAAGAAGAGAAGCGACTGAATGGTGAGAGGGTGCCAAATGCACATATGGCCTCTCATAAGAAAAAACAGAGGCCGGGGTCAAGTAAAGGTTCATTTAAAAGGAAGAACAAGAAAAAAGTCTTTGGAGAGAGTTCTAACTTTGAGGCGAAAGCCAAATCACAGGCAAGAGACTTTTCTATAAAGTGTTTCTTCGGCAAGAAGGAAGGGACATAAGAAAGTTGACTGCTTAAAGCATAAGAAATGACTAAAAAATAAATGTAGTAAGTCATTCATTTTTTATGAGTGCAATTTTATTCATGTTCTATTGCATAGTTGATTGATTGACTCTGATGTCACGGTGCATTACCAACTCTTTGTAAGCATTTTTTGAACAAAAGGAAACCAACAGAGCATGAAAGAAGCATCTTCTCAAGAAGTAAGATGCGTTCGCAAGTCAATAAAGTTGGGACCTATAGAATTATGTTAGAATCGAGATTCATTTTGGATTTGGTTGATACATTTTATGTTTCATCTTATAGTCGGAACTTGATTTTAATTTCAAAACTTGATAAGTTTAGTTTTTGTTTTAAATTTGAAAACTCCAGTCTTGTTATTATTAAAAAAGTTATTAATGTAGGTTTTGCATATATATGTAATGGTTTGTATCGATTAAAAACTGAAATTTAAATTAAAAAATCTCATTATATTGAGAACACATTGTTTTACAATAAATATGGTATAAAGAAAGATCAATCATACTTGCTTTGGTATCAAAGATTAGGACATATCTTGTAAAAGAAAATCTAAAGACTTGTGAAAGAAGGAATCCTTGGATCCTTTGATTTCACGGATATAGAGTCATGTGTTGAATGCATAAAGGCTAAGCAGTCTAATACGTATAAGAAATATGTCAAATGCAACAATGAAAAGTTGAAGATAGTGCATACAAATGTTTGTGGCCCTTTTTCACTGTGTTATACATGTGAAAAGTATTTTGTCGCCTTTATATACTACTACTCACGATATATGTATATCTACTTATTATTTGAAAAAATAGAAGTCCTTCATGTTTTTAAGAACTTCAAAAAAAAAGTAGAGAAACAAATCAATAAAGTTATTAAGGTTGTCAGGTTTTATAGAGATGATAAATATTATAGTTGTTTCACTAAGATGAGACAAACGGAAGGGCTATTAGCGCAATTTCTAAAAGTGAAAAGCATTGTACCTCAGTATACTATACATAGTAGTGCTTACCATAATGGTGTAACTGAAAGAAAAAACCGTACGCTTAAATAAATGGTTCGAGCGATGTTAAATCACTCAAACCTTTCATTGACCTTATTGGGTGAAGCTCTTAGGATAACAATAAATATTTTGAATAAGGTTCCTACGAAGGCTATTTAAAAGACTCCTTATGAGTTATGGATAGGTAAAAAAACTTTTTTGTCATATATGTGCAAATGAGAATGTCCAACGGAAGCTAAACTGTATAACCCACATATAAAAAACTTTGATCGTAAGACGACTAGTGGATTTTTCATTGGTTATCTAGAAAGATCAAAGGGCTTTAGGTTTTATTGTTCATCTCATATACCACAGATAGTGGAAACACATAAAGCAAAATTTCTTAAAAATGATTCTATTGGGATAGATGCATCTCAAAATATTGATTTTGAGAAAATGCAAAATTCATGTGTTATACATGAAAAGGATAAATACATATTTTTTCTTGTTATTGTTTGAGAGTCAGTTGTTAATGAGGATATACAACAACAACATGATACATAAGTTCATTTTGAATCACCTGTAGCACCTGTATGGAGGTCTATGAGGACCAGAAAATACACTATCCATCCAAACTATGTGGTGTATTAGCAAAAGTCTATAATTCTATAGATATTGATGATGATTCCTTCACCCTTGTAACTCATTTTTATTTAGAGCTAAATCAAATGGATGTGAAAACTACTTTTCTAAATAGAGATCTGGAAGAGGAGGCATACATGCAATAACTTCCTGGTTTCAGTGTAAATGACTCGAATCATTTGGTTTGCAAATTGAATAAGTCAATTTATGAACTCAAATAGGCCTTCCGTCAGTGGTATAAAAAGCTCAATAATTATAAACTTTAGATTCACTGAAAACATTATTGATAAGTGCATTTACACTAAGACTAGTGAGAACAAATTCATAATTTTGGTTTTATATGTTGATGATAAACTAATGATTTGAGCCTATTATATAGGATAAAAGAATTTGTTTTCTTTCATTTCGATATGAAGAACATGAGTGAGGCCACATATGAACTTGAAATCTATATCCGTCGTGACAAAACTAAGAATGTCCTTGGCCTCTCTCAGAAATCATATATCGTTAAGTTTCTTAAAAGATATGGGATGGATAATCATTCTTTTGGTTCGGCACCCATAGTGAAAGGGGATAAATTGAGCTTAAAGGATTGTTTTAAAGATGATAATGAAAACACTCATATGACAATTGTCACATATGCTTCAGCGATTGAGAATTTGCAGTACGTGCAGACCTGATGTAGCATTTGTTGTGAGAATGCTTTTGGTAGATATAAGTCAAATTCACGCATTGCGTACTGAAAGGCAGCGAAGAAGGACATGCGTTATTTGCAATGAATGAAAGACTATATGTTGACCTACAAAGAAGTTAACCACTTAGAGGTCATTGGATACTCTTATGCAGATGTAGGAGGATGTCTCGACTGTAGAAAGTTTACAACTGAATACATTTTCCTACTAGCAGGTGGTGCCATTTTATGGAGAAGTGGAAAGCACTCTACAACTGGTGCTCATACCATGGAGGCATAATTTATTGCTCTATACGAGATTTCGTCTCAGGCCATTTGGATAAGAATCTTTATTATAGGTCTTGGTATTGTGGACTCTATTGAGAGGCCATTAAAGATCTTTTGTGATAATGAAACAACTGTGTCATTTTTCAAATAACAACAAGAGCTCAAACTCGTGTCGATATATGAAGTTATAATATTTTATTGTTAAATAAAGGACTAAAAATCATTTGATATGTATTGATATAATTGGTATGAAAGAAATAACTGTGGATCCCATTACTAAACGGCTAGCACCGGGATTGTATTTCCAACATATAAAGGAGATGAGTCTTTTTTATTCCTTCTGATGTATGACAATATATTATGTGATTACATTTATGAAAATAAATTAATTCTCTATAACTTTATGTATTATTGATTTTGCATAAAAGATATCTCATTTGGTTATAGAGAATAACAGAATAACAATATTAAAGGACCAATAGAATGAGTTAGAGACCAACCTATTCATAAGGGTAATCTTAATATGCTAAAACATTGAAAATAAATTATATTGTAGTGCATAAAAATATGACATTTCATAAAGAGGTATTCATCTCCATTACTCATATGATTCATTATTGTAATACAAGATAACATGTAAACCCACATTAAGAATTAAATCGAGATAATGGTATAAACCTCGATTTAGTGTAATTTTAGTATCAATGGGTCAAGCGAGAGAATGTTGAATATTTGTGATCATATCAAGAATTTTCCTCTCGTAATATTCTCTCTCTTTCTTCTCTTTTCCTTTTTCAGCCTCTATTTTCCTCCTTTTTGAAGGGAGAGAAATAGAAGACGAAAAGAGAAAAGAAAAGAAGAGAGAAGAGAAATTATTTTGCGCGGTCTCACTTGACCTTTATTTGAAAAATATTTAGCAAATAACTCGCCTCCGTTTTGAAATATATTGCGGGAAAAATGGAGAGACGGGATTCGCTCGTCGGTACGAGGTTCGACCGTTCCTGGCGCCTTTACCAGGGGTAATCGAACCAAGGATCGAATCTATGCCTTTTGCTTTGCCTAAATATAATCTAAGAATTTATTCCAACTATAAATGCACAAAGAATCATGCTTGTGCAATGCGAGGATGTATGCTCTTTTCAAAGATGTTTTGGAAATTTCCAAGTATTCTAAGATGAACTTGGTAAGGGAATGAAGAAATATTTGAATTTAACTTAGAACTTGAGATAGATCAGAGAAGTTCTAAGTTTTCAGAGTTGGGAAATAAATATTGATTTTGAAGAGAAAGATTTAAAGCTTTGAAATGAAAGAAAATGGAATTTCAAAGTCAGAAATGGACTTTGAATTTAATCATGAATTTAGGAGAAGAAGATGAAATTTGAAAGTGTAATCTTAAGATTTGAAATCAGGACAAGCTTTGAGAGATCCAAATGATATAGAAAGTAGAAATGGATGCAGACGAGATCTGAAAATGGAATTGGATTTGAAATCTAAAATTTATGAATGGAATTGGATCTTAAAATGGATTTAAAATTTGAAATATGAGATCTGATGTAAATTTGGGTTCTGGATCCTAAGATGGATTTGGATCTAAAGTCTGAGATCCAATGTAGAGTTGGACTTTGAATCCTAAGATGGATTTGGATCTTGAAGTCTGAGATCCAATATAGAGTTGGACTCTGGATCCTAAGATGGATTTGGATCTGAAATCTAAGATCCAAAGTGAAACTGAAGTCTGGATCCTAAAGAGGAATTGGGTCCGAAGTCTAAGATCTGAAATAAAATCGGAGTCTGAATCCTAAAGAGGATTTGGATCTCAAGTCTGATATCCAAAAGTGGAATTGGACTCTGGATCCTAAGGAGGAATTGGATCTGAAGTCTGAGATCCAATGTGAGTGTTGAATCCTGGATCCTAAAATGGATTTGGAGTTAAAATCAGGAGATGAATCAAGAACTTCCAAGTTTAATTTGAACTTGGAAAATGAATTTTAGAAATTGAATCTTGAATATACAGATGAATTTCAAAGTTGAATTGGATTTTAAATTTAAGATAGAATTTGGAATTTGAAATACAAGATGGTTCTGAAGTTTCAAAGTCAAATGGGACTTTGAAATTGAATTCTTGAATCCTTTTGAGAAATAGAATTGAATTTGAATTTATAAATAGGATTTGATCTGAGAAAGGAAAGAATTACTTGGATTTTATGAAAAAGAATTTAGAAATATGATGCAAATCTATCTAAATGATGAATGAATTTAAATTTTTGATTTTGAATTTTTGAAAAGCTATTTCATTCTTTAAATGAATTAAAATAAGATTGAAGATATAATACATCCTTGACTATGGTCATTGAATGTATTATATAATAATCTATATTTAAATTCAGGTGAAGAATGAAACACATTTGGTGCTTTTATAGAATTTAAAATGAAATTAACTCTCAATATACCCTGACTATGGCCATTGGTATATATTTTGAGTTAATTTTAAGTTAAATTCTAATAAAAGAAGAAAATATTTAAGGAAAATATGATGAATTTTGAAAACGGGTCCAATGTGGATCCAATGTTATTTTGTAAAAGATAAAAATACTAAGTTTTGTCCACACCCTGACTATGGCCATTGATGTGGATCATCAACTTAGGATTAATTTACCTCTTACGAAATGGTGTACGTGCCATTCGTGTTTCACCAATGTGAGATTTTGAAAAATAAAGGAAAAATGCATGAAGAACAAGTAATTCATGATATTTACAATGCTCATTAATTCTATCTAAAAGCTGGAAATGTAAATTTTCATTAAGATCTAACCTATTACAATAATCAAAATTGAAAATACAATTCCCAAATAATGTCATTTTTTTTATTCTCTGCAAAATAGAATTAACATAAAGGGGGAAATTTAAAATGTTATGAATGTAAATGACCAGTCCAACTCTTACACAGGATGGTACACCCTACCTTGGTTAGAAAACGTGCACCTACGTTTATATATATATATAGGCAACGCCATGAAGATCTATATGCAACGAATGAAAGCAAGGGCCAGGATGGTTTAAGGTGAACCATCGTGGAACATGATGGCCATAGTAGTTTGTGATGAACCACTATGAGGAAAAAGAATGTGACTATAGTTGTTCTTGATGAGCTACTATAGCAAAAACTGATCGTAATGGTTCCAGGTGAACCTTTATAAAAAAAATGACAGTGATGATGACTCTAGCTGAACTATTATAACAAAGGAAAGCCACAGTGGTTCCTTGAAAAAATACTGTAAAAGAATAACAATTATGATATTTCTAGATGAACTAACATAACTAAGAAAAAGCTACAGTGGTTCCCTGGAATCCACTGTAAAAGAATAACAATTATGATAATTTTAGATGAACTAACATAACTAAGAAAAGCTACAGTGGTTCCCTGGAATCCACTGTAAAAGAATAACAATTATGATAATTTTAGATGAACTAACATAACTAAGAAAAGCTACAGTGGTTCCCTGTAATCCACTGTAAAAGAAAGGCAGTTATGATAGCTCTAAGTGACTGTCATGACTAAGAAAAAGCTACAGTGGTTCCTTGGGAACCACTGTAAAGAAGAAAAAATGCAGCAACCATGGTGGTTCTTTGTTGAATTATCATAAATTAAAGGAAGACATAGTGGTTCCTTGGGAACCACTGAAAAACATGCAGCAGCTATGATAGTTCATTGTTGAACTACCATAGATTGGAGGAAGGAAGCGACTATGGTAGTTCATTGTTGAACTACCATAGAAGAGAAGAAGACATAGTGGTTCATTTGGGAACCACTGTGAGAGAAGAAGAAAAAAAAAAGGGTGATACGTGGGGATAAAAATTGTGAATCGAGATCCAGTCTCAATTTGAGTTTGCAGATGGAATTTCAAAAAAAATTGTTTGAGTGACATACAGCCACTGGCTTTACAACTCAGGAGATTGTTAGTAACCACGGATAACGACTTTGTTTTTGAGGCATCACGAGCACTGCTTCCAGATTTTTTTACAAATCCTGTAGGATGACTGGCAAAGCACTTACAATATCAATTTCTCCCAATCCCATGAAGTGGGATCTGTCACTCTGTAGGTGATGTATGGACTGACATCTTGTATGCCTTAGAACATCTTGTTAATGACTGACAACCCTATCTCAATGGATTTAAAAAAAAAAAATGTGTGTTAAGTTTGACGATGACTGGAGATGGTGTGATTCTTGTGATAGGTGAAAAAGTTTTCATTGGCAACATGACATTGTTACTTAGGTTCAAATTATTAGCAATCATTATTATCCAACGACACAGCTATGAACATACCTTCAATTGATGTTCTAAAAGAAACACAGGAAAAGGAGAATCTATACAAATGCAGGAATTTAATAAATTTTTTAGAAGCACTAATAACACAGGGATTGTTATGTACATACCTTTAATTAATGCTCACAAAAAAAAAAAGAATCTGTAGGGATTCGTGAACAGTCCTGCAACCAAATTTTTTTTTCAGGAGGATAACGCCAAAAATGAGCAGATTTTCTATCAATATTCTCAGGGAAATGAAACCTTGGGGAGCTTGATAATGAGAGTATCACGATGATTGTCCGCTAGGTGATGTCATTCATTCAATCCCAGTAAGCAGTCAGGACATATATTGGTGGGAGGTGGGTGTTGCTTCTACAGCAGCTGTGGAGAAGTAATGACAATGTGCTAGAAGTGGAGATGCAATGATGCAGGGAAGAGGGCAGTGCTCAAAGATGGACTAATATGGAAACTGGAAAAACATGGACAAGATAAAAGTAATCCAAGCATATCTGAAGTGTATTGGAGAGAAAAAAAAAAGAAAAAAAAATGGACTGTAAACAGCAAAAAGACATTACATGGCAGAGATGTTAAAAAAAAATGTATATCAAAAGGAAACATCAAAACAACCCAAAAAAATGAACTGATCATGCTGCGGCAAAACATAGTTGTTATCCATCAGATAAACCATTTTCAAGATGAAAGGTCTGGGGACATACATGATGCTTGAGCCCCTCAATGGCCAGACAAACATTGAGAACAAACACGCCTAAGAAAAAAAAGGTGATATTGGAATAGGCTACCACTGTTTTTCTTTGTTTGAGGCATCCAGAGATAGGACTGAGGAAAGCATTGCAACTCCAACACCAGGAATAGTTCTGGTACTCCGAAATAGACCAGCAGCCAATGATCCAGATGTAGATGGAGCATCAAGATTTGAGGAAATGCTAGCCAAACAACCGGATGCTGCTGCACCCAGCTTACCAGAACCATAGTTTATATTCTGTTATAAAAAAAAATCTCCTGGCCTGCTCCTGTATTAAAACTTGGTTGCATAGTCGTTGTTATCACTGCAAGAGAGATAAACAACAGGGTGCAAAGCAAGGTCTCAAACATATGCGCATTGTATGACTCAACTGGAGGTGTCAGACTATAAGATCTTTCAGTCTAGTTTTAAACCTAAACTAGTAAAACCTCTAAAAAAAAACTCATATGTCATATTACACCTGTTTATTTTTTGTATGCCTAACTTCTTGGCATGAGTCAGCATCACCCAGACATTCAGCAGAATTGTATAGAATCAATCCTGAAAGTTTGTTTATTCAAGAATTCCAGAAGGAGTAACTGCAGACATGGGCGGAGGATGGCTTCCGGGTCATGACATCCATTCTTTATGGTTCATGAAGGCCTCTATTACTTGCAACGAAGTCTTCCACGTGAAGCACTTTGATGTGCCTTTGGTACCTTCAGAGGTGTAAGCTTTGGAGGAGTTTCAACAATTTCACCAAACCTGATTCTCTCTCGTTCCAGGAACTTTCAAGGTATGATCATTTTTCTTTTTTTAAGAATATCCTTCTACTTGCTCACTTGCTCAGGCCAGCAGAAGCCAAATCAAGGTCTTGATTTGAGAACCGAAGGTCATCAACTACTTTTCTTATTCTTTTGCCTTATTCTCATTACGTCCATTGTCTCCCTTGAATATCCACACCCCACCTACACAAGTAGGCATGGCGGCAACTCTTTTTCTACTTTTTTTTTTTTTTGATTAACTGCAACAGGATCAGGCGTGCCATCACTTTTCAATTTTTTTTATCTGAAACATCCATTTTCTTCACATGGCTGGATTTGGGATCGATAGGCTTTCTAGACCCACCCTCAGAAGTATCGTGAATCAATACTCGATGGACAATACATCAGTAATTAAACACAGAAACAACCATATGATACAATGAGTGGGACGAAGACAGAGATTAGCAGTGGGATATGAAAACAAATGTTGATAGGAAAATGAAACCAAAAAAAAAAGAAAAAAGGGAAATCGGCCACAGGAAATTCAAATGAAAACAGGAAATAAAGTGGAAAGTCACAATCGGATATACCCATGATGCTGCGAAAGAGATAAAATCAAACAAACGATCTTAATAAATATCCGCTAGCAACAAATGGAAAACTTCGTAAAAATAAGGATTACCAGATGAGGTGCCATAGTCGATTTGATACATAATTATAATGTTACAATGAAATGTGACTGATACAGGAATGAATATCATCCTTGAAATCTAATATGGCGACTTCTGAATCCCATGATATAAACTAAATTACTGCATACCGATCGGACAATCAAAGGAAAGGAATAGCTGTGGCTTCAAGAGAACACAAAATTTTACCACATGAACAGACAATCGAACATATATAAATCAAAATAAAATAAAAAAAAGAGGGGGGGGGGGTCCGCACCCTGTTACCAGAAAGCAGATCGATATTGCCGATGAAATTGGGGATGCAATGGATGGATCATAAATGAAGTAAAACATGATGCTAAACAGAAATATCAGTAAACAATGATGGATGAAACACAGTTAGAAGGATAATTGAGCGTAGACTAAAACAGGGAAATCAAATACAGGTTGGGAATTAAAATCTACTACAACCGATATACAACAAGCGGATATGATAAAACTCTGGAAAATCAAAGTAAAAAAAAATGTAGCCAACGATGGGGCCAAATTTTTATTGCAGAATGCATGTCGATGCTGCCATAAACAGATCAACATTGCATTATTTTGCTCTAAACAGATAAGAGATGGAAAAAAAAAGAAAAACTGAAGAAAGAAAAAGGAAAAATCAGATTCAAGAAGAAGCTAGAGCAGAAGTACTCACCTCGATGGAGTTTCTATTGCAAGGTCGGCCTCCTTCAATAGGAGGGGAGAAAACCAAAGGAGTGGTGAGGAGAAAGAGGGAGGAGAAAAGAAGAAGAGGAAGAGAAGAAGAAACAGAAGGGGGTGAGACGCGGATGCTTCGTGGATGCCGATCGATGCTGGCTGAGACCCCCCCCCCTTTCTCCTTTCTCACCGGCCTTCCTTTATAGAAAAGGAGAAGCCTCGAGAAGGAGGGCTTCTGTTGCAGATCGATGGTCCGAGTGAGGGGGCTCGGTGATGAAGGGTGGAGCTTGATGTCGCATATGGGGCTGGCGGGGAGAGGAAGAAGGCCTGCGAGGCCGTTGAAGATGAACGGAGGAGGCCAATGACCATGGCGATCGAAGGTGGCTGAAGAGGAAGGTTTTGGTGAAAGAGGGAGAAAAACTCGAGAGGGTTCCCCCCCCCTCCTTGAAACCCTAACTCGATTTGAGAGTTTTGCAAGGGTTTTCCTTTTTCCAAAAGAGGTCTTCTTATAAAAAGATTTTTCCAAACGGGTTTTTCAAAAACCAATTTTTTTTTTTTTTTTTGGGTTTTGAAATTTCCTTTATTTATTTTTAATTTATTTTGTTCTTTTCTCAATATTTTTACTTTTTTTTTTCTTTTGTATTTTGGGAATTTAAATCTAAGATTTCACGAGAAAACAAGGATTAAACACTAATTTTTTGTATTTTTCTGAGAAATATTTACAAAAGTATTTTTTTTGAGAAGCTTGGACCATTTTGGGGAAATTTCTTGAGAAGAATGGGTTTGGACCCAGGTTTTGAGAAAATGTTCGAGTTTTGACACTCGAATTGATAAATACAACATGATGGATCAAACTGATGTCGGATGGACTGTCCGAGCTATTCAAAAAGTTATTTTGGAAATTTTGAGATTTTGATTTAAAATTGGATAATGAAGCTCAGATTTGATTCTGACAATGAATCCGGATCCGAAATTGAGTCAAATATATAAAATGAATCTAATTTCAGCAAAATTTGAGAAATAAAATGGAATTTAGATTTAAAACTGACTTAATTACCCAGAAAGTGGGGTAGGGGTAAAAAGAGGAATATTTACCATATTTTGAAAAATTTGGGGTGTTCACAATATTTTGGGTCTGAGTCCAACCCATCAAGTAAACCAATTTGACATAGTTAGTGGAATATTTAGTGGAGAGTTAATAGGGGTTACTGGGGTGAAATTACTAGGGTGAAAGTTACCTGAATGTAGAGAGACCACATTGAGGTAATCACCCCTATCTTTTACTATAAAAAAAGGGTTTGGGCTGTACCTATGCTAAGAGCCAACAACTACAAGCCAACCCTATTGCCCACATTCAGGTTATTTTTATTGGGTTCCGGGTCCTACTCACTATCTTGGGTTGATCGATAGGCTGAGGAGAACGTTGAGCATGTACACATTTTCATTTCAGCTTTGATTTTGCGAATACACCAATAAACTATGGATATTGAATACAAGACAAATGTGATTGGAGTACAAGATTCCATAAAATTGAACTCATATTAGCGTTCTTCTTAGAACTAGCATTCTAAAATTGGACCCATATGACAGCGACATGTCTCGAGAAAAGAAACCGAAAATTACACGAAATCGGGAATCGTTGCGAGACGGATGAGAGTCGGCGAATAAGGTAATTTCCCCCGGGAAACGCTTCACGCCGGGCAAAAGTTCACAGGAAACTCGTTTATATACACAATCCCCGTTTGAGTAATTTACGAAAAGCCGCTAAACTCACCAGACATTTAAAAGCCAGCTAATATTTCAATTATTACGCTCAACCCCCATTTTTTTCATTTGTGTTTCAAAAACACGATCGGTAGTAAAATGATAAAATCCATTGGTTGACATTTCTTTATTTAAATAAATAACTGAAACGATCTAATTACCCATTGCTCATCATTTCGTTTCCTTTAGAGAGCTTATTGGGATTGTTTATTTCATCAGAAAAGGGAAAAAACCACCATTATTACACGTCAGAATAGTGGTTGGAATACGTTGAGATAAAGCAGGGGGTTGTACGTAATAATTAAAACGTTTAGCCGCTTTTCGTAAATAGCATTTAGTCGATTTTAATACCAGGCGGAAGACTCCAACCCCGCGGGTCTTCGGCAGAGTGAGGCCACTTTGCCTTCTCATTGTTGAGGGCTCCCTGGATCTGCGTCTTCCTCCGCGCCATTGTGCCCTAAAATTTTCATCTTCTTTTGATTCTCCAAGAATCCGCACGGAGACGATCCGATCGTTCGCAACGCTCGACTGGCATTCCCTTTCTTCCTAGATCGTTATTCGCGGTTTTGCATTCGATTTTGAAGATCTGGTTCGGTTGTTTTCTTGATTCGTTTTCGTTCCCGTTAGGGCTTCCGTGGAGTAAATTTCATCGGCGGTTGGAAGAAGGAGGCTTTGATTGTTTTGTGATGTTTTATTCAGGGGATTTCGCCTTTAGGGGCGGGGAATTGCCGAGGCGGTGATGTTCGTGCGAGCCTCCGGCGAGTTGGTGTGGGGAGAACCGATGCCCTAGCAGCTCTTGACGGGCCGAGTGGGGTAGTTCGGGTTGTTTGCGGCTGGCTATTGCGTGGTCTTCCGGTTCCGTCGAAGTGGGAGATGGGGGATTGATTAAGGGCTTTGATTCGCGTTTGGGTGTGAGATGGATCTATCGAAGGTCGGTGAAAGGCTTCTTAGCACTGTTAGATCCGCGAGGTCTTTGGGGCTTCTTCCCTTTCAGTCGGATCGTCGCGAGGTATGCCTCTGCGTGCATGTGTTGGTGTTTGGGAGTGAGTATTAGGATTTGTCATTGCAAATTGATTATCTATTTTTTTACTTTAATCGACATTGATGGAAAAATTTGAAATTAGGAACTTATTGGTGTAGCTGTAGAGAGTGACAAATTTCTTTCCAAAACGCAAAAGTCTCCTGAATTTTTTTAATAACATCGATTTCTTCTCACAATGGGGAAATATTTGGTATGAGTGTCTTTCTAATATATAGTTTCAGACTGGCGGATAATGTTGGAGTGGTGGGAATTAGGAAATTACGGTACTTTAAAGTGCGTTTGCGGGGTGGGGGGCGGGGTTTGATGCACCTGCTTATTTTGGAAACTCTAAAACAGGGTTTTGCACTATGGAGCACAATCACGATCTCCCAATTCATTCTAGACTTCCAAGGGGACTGGCTTTATCCGAACACATCTATACAGCCACTGAACATTAATAGTAGCATAGTACAATTGGCTGAACATTCTGAGGCTATGTCACAAAGACACGTAGACACCACGATGCGTGACGCGGATTCGACTGGAAAGTTCGTTTTTTTTAAAATAGGACACGAGCACAAATTTTATTTATTTATTTTTAATGAAAAAACTAATGTTTTGGTATTTTTAACATTAAACAATGCATTTTATTGAAATTAAACAGAAAACCATTAAAAATATTAAAAAATTCGTGCACGTGTCGTGTCTACAAGACCGAACGTATCCTCCCGTGTCGCAGGGACACACCACCAAAATGGGGTATCCCTGTGACATAGCTCTGAGGAGCCGTAGACAGTCAAGTGACATCTGATCCAATAACAAAGTCGGGTAAAACCTCTGATTCTGGTGAGCTATATTTGCGTGAGACTAGTTTTAACAAAAACGTGCTTCAAGGTATATATATGCTCGTGGAAGACTCCCTATTTAATGCGGCTCTACTCGTCATGGAGTTTGGGAGTTGGAGACTTAACGTAGGATAGAACCTCGACTTTACCAGATTAAACTAATGGGTTGGAATGAATCAACCAATGGATTTTATACTATATTATATGGGAATTACAGAATTCCTTTCCAGTTTAGTTTCATTTCAGATTTTTCAAACAACAACCCCTCGCATGAGCTATGGATCTATTACAAAATGATGAATCATCTCATGGATTTTCCTGCTTCAGGGCATCCTCTTTTAGCATTATCTTTAAACTTGTTGATGCCTTAGTGGATGAAAGAGCTGATTTTGCTTTTCCTCAACAATATTCCTTGACTGGTGGAATTGAGATTGGCCTTCTGCTCCTATTGATTCTGGGACAGACTGTCCTTCCTGACAAAAGGAGGCTTCAATTGATATCCATGCAAGAAAGAATTATTCTTTCTATTGCATTCCATGAAGAAATTTAAATAATTGTTAACCGAATCAAAACAGTAGCCAAGTAAGTCTATAGCGGAGCAAGGAAAGCAAATAAAGCAATTTGTGTGAGTAATGGTCTTTATTTATTATTGAAGTGAAGAAAAGATTCCATTGTATAATATATATATATATATATATATATATATATATATATATATAGAGAGAGAGAGAGAGAGAGAGAGAGAGAGAGAGAGAGAGAGAGAGAGAGAGAGAGAGAGAGGTAACTGCCTACGACAGCCTACCGCGAGTGGCCGGGGGGGAGGGGTGGGGGTTCCGAGTTTTTCCCAAATCTGACCGCATAGATGCGTTTGACATGGTCGATTTGCTAGGAAACAACACTTGGATTGTGTTTTTTTGATAAAAAAAACACATTTTTTAAGCCTTGTATATTTATGATATTTATAAAAATTACACGTCAATTTTCAAACCTTCTAAAAACTTACCTTCGCGTTGGAATCAAATGATGCAAGAGTCCATTCCTATAAAATTAAACACGTAGAACACATGTATGGTCATATTCAAGAAAAACACATAAAAACCCTTCAAAAGCCCTGTAAGCATGGATAGATGTAATCAATTGCTCTCTACTATATATATATATATATATATATATATATATATATATATATATATATATATATATATATATATATAGTAGAGAGTAGTGTTCTAGTGATAGTGTAGTGAGTGATACTTTGGGTTCCCATAAAACAAAAACGGAATCATTTCTTTCAATGCTCATATATTATTAGTATTGTATTGGCTTTGTATGAATCTCTTTCTTTGTGTTGAATGTTGAATCTTTTGCAATGAGCTTTTTTTGGATGAAATGGTTTGTTTGGGGGAATTTCGTATGTGGCGGCCCTGATATAGACGTAGGCAATATAAAAAAAGGGGAACAGAGGTCGCGGAGCTAATCACGAATTGGAAAAATTCACTCTAGAAGTCCCACGAAGTCGCAACAGATATGTGAGAATATCTAGCCCAGGAAAGTTGTCCAAAAGGAAGGGAATCACTCTTGTTCACATGAATGCACGAACGATTGGACTGGAAGCATTTGGTCTTAATTTCTTGATATGGGGTTACTTGTGTATAGCGGAGTATCCTGCTTAAAAATGCTAGTGTGCTACTCATGGCTTGGCTCGGAACCAAACTATGCTATGCCATGCTATGAAACCGCTGGATAAGATAGGTTTGGTGACACCATAGTTTGGACAGGTAGAGATGGTGCGGAGGACAACACAATGGCAATGGTGGCAACATCCAGGGAAGAAGCATTCCGAACATTTTCTTTTCCTCATGGAACTGGAAGATCGATGCCACTATTGCCTCTTGGCTTTGCTTTCATAGAATACATTTGACTGGAAGAGAAGTCAACAAGAAGATGGTATGTTTGGCCCGCTCTAGAATCAAGAACACACTCGTTCCTCCAACAAAATGTCGCGTTAGCTACCGCCGTGGGATGATTGGTAAAAGTGCCTGACAAACACAAGAACTGCAACACTGAGGGAAAGGTACCCCTTGAGTGATTTTACCTTTGAGGGGTACGTTGGTCATACCCATTTCCATCAAAAAATAGAAGAAGCGATAAGAGGGAAGGTATGTCACGTGCACACGCCATAGAGGCCGCCGCACCCGTGTTGACAAGATGCGACACAGGTGCGGCACCTGGTGCGGTCAACCCGCACTCAAGGTTATTTTTGTCCAAAATAGACTCGGTCAACTTTGACCGAGTCCATTTTGATCCATTAAAAAAAGGAAGGGGCTCGAGAGTACCTCGAGAATGGGTAGGGGTACCTCGAGCCACCCTTGGCCCTATTCAAAAAACAAGGGTTTCCTTGAGCCCCCCCAAGGGGTACCTCAAGCCCCCCACATCCAAGTTATATATATATATATACCCTCCTGCACCACTGCACCCAAGTTTTTTTAAAGTGCTACATCGCCATACCCGCACCAATGTGACATAGGAGGGAAGGTTACTTTCTCTTGATTATTACTGGGTTCTTTGAGAATTTTATGAGTTGTATAATTTGCAGACCTGGGATTCTGTTTGAAAAGAATTAATTGTATACGTTATAAAATCTACAAAATGCTGTTGGTAGTCCTGACTCCTGTCCAGGACAAATCACTTTTCTTGTTATTCTGAAATTTCTTAAGCACAATGAAAAGAGTCACTATTCCTGCTTTATGTAATGAGCACATAATTGCTTTAAAATACTTAAAGATATAAGAAGATTGAAACATGGCTTGGTGCAAACTATTTATGGTTTTCATGGAGGTTTACCATATTCCCTGGAAATGTCTTGTTCAAGCATGCATGATAAGTGGTGTACCTGGTTATGTTGATACTGGGTTTTATTCTTTGTTGCTTTATTGTCTCTATGAGAGCAATGCCACTATATTTATAAGTTTGGTCGTGATCTTGTGTATTTTCCTTTTTGTGCTTGTTGCATCTTTAACGACTCAACTGGGATCTCAACTGTCCGTTTTATGATTTGTCGTCCCTCACGAGTTGGGAGATTCTGTAGGTTCTTGAACGGGAAGCAACAGCAGCAGCAATTGCTCGGGCTCTTGCAAGTCTTCCACCTCTTCAGCGGCTGAGTCTTCCATCACATTCGGAAAATCTATATGGAGTAAATCATCATGATCAAACTGTTGAAGAATTAGAGGAAGAATTTTATGAAGAGGTTCTCCTAAGCTCCTTTTTGAAGCTTTATCTCATGGAATATGAAATATATGTGCAAAGTTTGAGTAATTTTTCTCCACTCTTCTGCTACTTTAAGTAGTTCAATATCTTGTTTTACCAACATTTCTCTTGCTTTAGTGTAAATGTAAGCAATTATTATTGTTTTGTCACATTGTCTTGGTAACCCTTTGACAAACATGTCCATTTAGAATTGAGTCTGGATGACAACCAGTAATTTTGCAGGCTAACTCTGTTAAGAATAGAATATTCTTATGAAGGAAAATTTCCTGAATCTTTCATTTTATCACGTGTTATACACAGAAAAATTTACTAACCCATGGAATAATTGCCCATATCATTTGTAAAGATCAACTCCAAAACTTGAAAGCATCTCAATGATAAAGTTTGGGCCATGAGAAATCATTGAGGGGCAGCACACTAAACGGTTGGGGGGTTGCAAAAATTACTGTTGAAGCAATGTGGATTGGCATCCAGAATATTAGGGGCCTGTGTGTCTGTAACCACCTACTGCTCGTGGCAAATTGGCAGTAGAACTGTCGAAGTTTGGGATAATGGGGTTGGTGTAATAAAAAATGGAACAAGTTGAGGGCGAAGATACTTGCAGGATTTGAAGGGAGAGCGACTTCTCATTTAAGCCTTCTAATGGTAGATTTAATGGTTTGATTATTATGTGAGGGGGTCTTGTGTTAATATTGGGAAATTTTTGACCACAATCAAATTTGAAGACATATTGGCCTCTTTTATTTTGCAGTGATGTGCGGACCTGTAACTGCAGGCAAGAAATAACTGTTCTAGTTTGGCCATGTTTTTTAGCGAGAGTTTAACGAGATCCTGCCCTTATATGCTGATATATTAAATAGTTTGGATCTTTATGCATATGTTACATTAGATGAATACATGCACAAAGTGTCAAAAATCTAATGCTAACATTTTTTTCCCCTGAAAATGCAAAGCCATTACGTTTTAACATTCTTTCCCATTGAAGGAACATCAGAAATTATACCCTTGACATGTTTTATTTAAAAGTGCCTCACTAAGTCCATGTTGATGAAACTTTACTATTTGGTACATGTAGGGTTTCGATCCTGTCAGGCGTATGCTTGAACATATTCCATCAGGTGAAAATGATCCAAGTTATTTTGAAAAGAAGGTAATGCAGATTGATGCCTTTGCTATTTTTATCCCCAGTTTTCTTGATTAGCCATTTCTATTTTGTTATGGATTGAGACTGTAGTTTGCTGAAAATGGCAAAAATGTCATAGTATTTTACCTTAAGGAAATTGATAGATATATTACTTGGTCCATTCTTGTTCGTCTGCCTCCATGATTGATGCAAAAATATGACAAATTTGTAAATGTACCCGATGACAATTTAGAGTGTTTTTTTTGTGCCCTTCCAGTTCTTGTCTGTTGTACGGAAATCATCACCTATTGGTGGGTGGATCTTTAATTGTATGCATTGAGTCCTTGCCATCCTCTCTTTACAAAGATTAGTGAGTCAATAGATTTGTACCATTTTACTACTGAGGCTGATGCTACTTTCACCATATGCAGGCTGCATTGAGGTTAGCTCAGTTGGATGCAATATCAGAGCGTTTATCTCGCCATGTGATGGAGCACCATGAACAAATGGGTACTATTCCTTTTTATTTGTGTACATTTGTCTGATGACTATGTAATGCCATTGGTCTTGTAGTTCTTCTGTTTGATTTCTCCCTTATGACTCTTGAGATTTTGGCTTGTTTTTGTCAGAATTTTGATCAAGTTTATAAGTTTCCTTAAAAAAAATTCATTTTTTTCCTGAGCTATGAGGAGTTAATGTCACATAAAAGTCTG
Organism: Nuphar pumila; assembly: GCF_984573655.1. Classification (NCBI taxonomy): domain Eukaryota; kingdom Viridiplantae; phylum Streptophyta; class Magnoliopsida; order Nymphaeales; family Nymphaeaceae; genus Nuphar; species Nuphar pumila. The sequence goes on along the minus strand of NC_143264.1, from coordinate 81,175,120 downwards.
TAGACATCCTTTATTGTGGTGCACTTGGTTTGAAAGGTTTTGTAGAACTATTGTAGAGTTTGGTTTCCAAAGTAGTGCATTTGACCATAATCTTTTAATAATAAATGGTCAATACGTTAGCATTCTCATTGTGTATGTTGATGACATTGCGGTGACTGGATATGATGAAGCAGAGATTAGAAGGTTGAAGCAACACTTGAAGCTGGTGTTTGTTTGACACTAAAGATTTGGGTCATTATGATACTTTCTTGGAATCAAAGTATTGAAATCACAAAAAGAAGTCACATCTCAAAGAAACTATGTTAGATCTTCTGAAGGAAACTTGCATGTTGGCAATATAAGTCCTTAGACACTCCCATGGAGAAAAATGATAATTTATGTCAAAGAAATGGAGTGCAATGCGAAGATCAGAGTTAGGTACCAAAGGCTCATTGGGAAATTGATATACCTCACCATTACAAGATCAGATATCACATGCTGTAAGCGTGTTGAGTTGGTATCTGCACTCTCTAAGCCTTCTTCACGTGTGTTTAGAGAGCAAAGATACTTGAAGAAGAATCTTGGCAAGAGAATCCTTCACACTAACAATAATTATTGCTAGGTGGAACTATATATGGATGTGGATTGGTTTAGATCCAGTGTGGAAGATCCACATCTGGGTATTGTGCTCTTGTAGGTGGTAACTTAGTTTCTTGGAGTAGAAAACAAAATGTGGTCTCATGATCAAGTGCAGGATCTACAGCTCCTGGTGCATGCGAAAGGATACAATTGAGATTGAGTCTAAGTGAGATGGGTATTGAAATTTCTCTATCCATGTCCTTTCATTGTAACAAAATTCTACTATACATGTAGCTATGATCCTGATGCATCATGTAGATAAAAGATCACATTGGCATGGATTGTCACTTCATTTAGGAAAAAATCAAAGGTGGCATCTTCAAGGTGCCACATGACTCGGACTGGGTGCTTCTCGTCTTGCTTGCTTCATTCTGCATAAATTATGTGCCTCCTTATCACTTTTCAAAGAATGTCCAGCAAAATCCATCCCTTGTTGAAGGTTGTCAGGGTCCATTGTTCATCATTGGGTATTTGCAAAGGCACTGGATATAATTCTTACAATTGTGACACTGTCTCTCTTCCATTGCCACTGGATTTCCTTCTTGCACAAGAAAAGAGTGTTATAGTTGCTGATAGTTTTATCTAATAGTTATCTTGTGGAAAATGCTTACGCAAGGGTTGTTCATGTCATGTTAGTTTTATGTTACCATGTTTTTGGTTGTGCAATGTCGCTGAAATAGTTAGACTTATCAAGCATCTGCAATTGCAGCAATTCTTTGGGCTAATAGACATTTTTGCTCAGTGAAGGGAATGCAGTTAGTAATGGAGGTAGAGCAGGATTTGAAGATTGCAAACGTCATATGCATGGTAGGTAAGCTTCTACTTTTGGACATTTTTTGTGCTTGTTGCTTGAAAAGACAATATAGCATTGATAATTTGTCAACCGGTTTGCAAGGATTTTGTGAGTTTGCTCTTGTCAGAGGCATGGATCCATGTCATTGCTAATAGAGAACTGTATGGCATATAATCTTGATGAATCCATTTTCTTTTCCAATGTTATAAACCAAGTTACGTCATGCCTACTTACTACATAATGGACACAAATGATTTTGACTCCCTGTGTGCGTGTGAATGTGTAGGTGTGGTGGTGGTGGTGGTGCATATGTACGGGTGGGTGAGTGGGTGTGCATATATGTGTTTGTTGGTGTGCGTGTGAGTGCATTGGCGTGAACGTGGATGGGTGTGCATGGGTGGGTGTGTGCTTGCGTGTGTGCATTTATGTGTGGGTGTGGATGTGGATGTGTTTGTGTGCGTGTCCATGTACATGTGTGTGTGTGCATGCATGCATGGGTGGGTAGGTGTGTGTTAAAATATGTATGTGTGTGTGTGTGTGTGTGTGTGTGTCCATCAAGGGCATTTTGGTCTTTTTGCTTTGTAATAGGTACAGTTCACTAGGGACAGTTTTTATATATTTTTTTGTCTTTTATTTTTTTTTTGTATTTATGTAAAAAGACCATGGAGCCATTAGAGCTCCCAACAGTTATGACAGTTGGGAACTCTCTCTCTCTTTGCTTCCGTCTCAAATGTGGCTGTAGGGAACTCTTCCCTCTCCCTCTATTGTTATGTATATATAGGGACACTTGTCCCCATTTTTGTTATATGCTTTCTCAAGCATTTTGCCACTTAATAATATATATTTTTTATGTTGTGGCCCTCTAGTGGCCTGTGTTTGTGAGATTCCTTGTGGACTTGTATTTTACCCATAAGTGACACTTTGTATTTGTGTATTTTTATGCTCTTGTAAACCTTAGAAGCACTCTTTTTGTATTTCATGAGATAGGGACCCTTGGAGCGTATTGTTCGTGATTGATCAAGGGACCAAGTGCTTGTGATGTTGGACATGTTTGTGATCTCCCACCTATTCTTTTCTATTCTATTTCTCTATGGATTGTGATTCAAAGATTGAGCTCATGATGTGATCGGCATGGAGAACCACCTCAAGGGGAAGAAATTATGGGAATGAGAGAAACTACATGATGTGATCGGCATGGAGAACCACCTCAAGGGGAAGAAATTATGGGGATACATAATGGGCACCACTCTTACACCCCAACTCATGCTCACCAAGCTTGAGGGAGATATACAAAACCCTCTTAAAGGAGATGAAAGATCAAAGGCTATTTATGACTATCAAATGAAAGTTGAAGATTGGGAGAACCACCATTCCAAGATTCTTGCATCGTTCATGAACAACGTAGATATTAAGATTTGTGCAAATATTGTCAAGTTTAGAAAGGCAAATGAGGCATGACTATTTATGAAAGACATGTATACCCAAAGGGAACTTGCAAGACAAAATTCGAACTATAAAACAAGGAGATATGAGTGTTAGAGATTTTTTTAGTGCCGTGTCCCCTTTATGGAATGTATTGACGCTTTTGAAACCTAAGTGAGTGGCTCCTGAAGATGTGAAACTTAGGCAGGAGCAAGTGAAAAATAACATTGCTTTAAATTTTTGCATGGGTTGCTTCCCGAATACGAACAAGTGAGATCATCTATTCTATATAGGACTACTCCCTTGTCTATAGAGGAAGTCCTTGTTCAAGTTTGCGAAGAAGAAACTCATCTTGGTATGACGAAAGGGAGTGATGATGCGTTGGCGGTCTCTAGGCCTGGTAATAATGGCAAGACATATATGCCTCCTGACTTTGGGATGCAATATCACAATGGAGGCTCTTATCAATCCAACAATGTAGGCTTTAGAAAAATTGTCACTTTTGTAATGAGTCGGGACATTTCAAACCAGTTTTCCTCAAACTCAAAAACAAAGTGGCTTCCGTTGAAGAGTCCATAACGAAGAAAAAAGGGGAGGCTAGCAAAGATGAAGGTGAAAGCTCAATAAGCCTAAATCAACTAACTATGGCATTCCAACAACTTTTAAAGAATTCATCAACCTCGGGTGCCACTATACCTTCATTCTCACATCCAGGTATGTGTTCTTGGATTCTTGACTAAGGAGTCTCTTTTCAAATGAGGTACCAGACACTCTTTCGGTGCAACAAAGGGGTCGTTGACTGTGCAACAAACGTTACCCAACAAGCGAAGGAACAAGGGAATGGCTCGAATCACACGACCACGATGAAACAACACGCTGACGGTCACTGATGTCGTGATGGACTCGGTATCGCCCCGGATACGGACGACCACTGGTTGCTCTCTTTGCGACGCACAATCGTGCAACGTAAAGTCACGCAGAAACACGTGAAGCCAATAAAAGGAGAACCTCAGAACAAAAAGGTTCGACCACCATGGATTTAAATGAAGAATCAACCAATGATGCCCACAGATTGTGTTTTACTAACAGGGAATGAAACAGAAAAAAAAGAGCAATGATAGAGTATTCAGACTGATAGAATAAATCAAACACTAAATGACAAAAGGAAACAGTAAAGGAGTCTGACTGAATGCAAAAAATAAAAAAAGAATATCCAAAAGGTAAAAAAAACTGCTGAAAAGGAAAAGACGACTGCTGCAGTTCTGAAAATATTCTTCTCTTTTGTGCACGCAACCCTAGAGGGTTTTTTAAAGACTGCTACTGGAACAGAGTATTGGGTTCGGTATTGGACCCGGGTCTTGACCCGAATCATCTTCATGCTCTTGATGGATCGGGGTGCTGTCAATATGTAGACCGGACCCGATCTTGCTCTGCATCACCCCCTCATGAGAATACTTTATCTAACATATGTCCTAACTCAAAACTATCTTGTGTGTCTACTGCCGATGGTACTTCTGTAAAAATTCAAAGTATTGAAACCTTATCTCCTAACAATTCTCAATTTTTTTATCCCAAATGCTAGAGTTCCAAAATTAAATTTAAATCTTTTTTCAGTTTCTCAAATCTCGGATCATGGATGTGAAATAAACTTCTCATCTAAGGGTTGCTTCTTGCAGTATCTTCGGTTTGGGAAGCAGATTGGGTACGACTATAGGAGGGGAGATCTTTATTTCATTGATTCTTTACTTCTTCCTCCTAAATCTTTTTGTAACTATGTCCAAGAAAAAAATATTATTACTTGGCATAAAAGACTTGGACATCTAGGCTATTCTAAGAAGTATTTTTTTCTTTTTGGTGAAAATTTTGGTAATGAAAAATATATTGTTTGTAAAGATTGTATTATAGAAAAAATGAAATCTATTCATTTTCCCAATAGGACTTTTATTTCTAAGAGACCTTTTGAGTTAGTGCATTTGGATGTACGAGGTCCCTCTTCGATCATATCCAAAGGAGGATATTCCTATTATGTGACATTTATTGATGATTATACGAGATATGTTTGGATCTACTTCCTCAATCTTAAATCGGATCTGTTTTCTTACTTTAAAGAGTTTCACAAGATTGTTCAAAATTAATTTCAAAGCAATATTTTTATACTTGGGTCCGATTCCGAGGGAGTATTTATCCAATGATTTTCAAAGCTATTTAAAACAAAATGAAATTTGTCATAAAAAATCTTGTCCTCGAAAGAAAACATAGACATATTATGAAAACTGTTAGAACTTTGCTTATTTCTAAGGATATTCCAATTTTTTTTTGGGCTGAAGCCGTTCTTACCTCCACTTATTTGATAAATAGGATGGCATCATTTTCGTTACAAAATACCTCTCCTTATGAAAATTATTTCAACTATCATCGGACTTCAAAAGATTGCCGATTTTTGGTTGTAAATGTTATGTTCTTTTGCGCAAAAGAGATAAATAATCTCCAAAGACCATTGAATGTGTTTTCATTGGATATGGAGAAAATAAAAAAGGTTATAGATGTTTTGATTTTAAGAACAATAAGTTTTATGTTTCTAAGGATGCACAACCTTACAAAATAAAAATGGATTTGATAAAAATAATAATAATAAAGAGGTAGTATATTATTCTTTTTTATTTGATTTATTGCCTAGAGAAAATGATTCTTCTAGTGTTGATAATGAAATGTTACTTCGTAATGATCAAACTAATGATGAAAATAATGAATAATCATTAAGTAATGAGAATGATAGTGATATTGTTGAAGTACCCTCTAAAGCGATTCAAGTTTACACCAAGCGACATCAAAGTCACCCTCTTAATTCCCTAGAAAAATATTCACATGACTCTCTTGTAGAAAAAACCTCTCTTAGGAGATCTGGTCGATTTCTATCCCACTTAATAGGTTTTGTGTCCTATGAATCTCTATCACCCAAATATAGATCTTGCCTAATAGTAATTCATTAATATCATGAGCCAACACATTATAATGAAACAAAAACCTTTCCTCATTGGATTGAAGCTATAAACTTAGAATAGATGCCTTTAAAGATGACAAAACATGGAAAATTGTTTCTTTGCCCTTAGGAAAGAAAGCAATAGGTTGCAAATGGGTATATAAAGTGAAAACCAAGAGTAATGAATTCTTAAAAAGATATAAAGTTAGGTTAGTTGCCAAAGGGTATTTCGGAGAATATGAGATTGATTATGAAGAAACATTTGCCCCCTAGCTAGGATAACCAGTGTTAGGATCCTCATAGTTGTAGCCTCTATCAAAAAATGACTCATATATATCAACTTGATGTCAACATTGCTTTTTTAAATGGAGAATTAAATGAAGAAGTTTACATGGATCCTCTGCGAGGATTCAATATTGAAAGGGGTAAAATACTAAGACTGAGAAAGGCCTTATATGGTCTTAAACATACCCCAAAGGCTTGATATGATAAGTTTAGTAATGTAATGACTCATTTGGGTTTTCACTCTTGTTCTATTGACAATGCTCTCTTTGTTCAAACACAAGTACTAATGTTGTTATCCTTCTGCTTTACATAGATGACATGATCATAACTGTGAATAACAAACATGGAGTTAGTGATGTCAAATTTATTTTAAAAGAGAATTTTGATATGTATGACTTGAGTTTTTTGAGATATTTTTTAGGTATTGAAGTAGCCTATTCTCCCATAGGTTATATCCTATCACAAATAAAGTTGACAATTGATATTTGTGTTAACTCAGGGTTTTCTGACGACAAGAAGATGGAGACTCCTGAGGTTGTCAATGCAAAATTAAGACTTAAAGATGAGACACTTCTTGAAGATCCTACACCATATCAACAACTGATTTGATCCCTCACCTACCTCTCTATTATTAGACCCGACATAGCTCATGCAATCATTTAATTCCAGCATGCTCCAACAACTGTGCATATGAGTGCTGCGTTAAGAATAGTTAGATATATAAAAAATACAATTAGCAAAGGGATTTTCTTATCTTCATCCTCCTATTTGGATTTACTTGCTTATACTGATGCTCGCTAGGGGGGGGGGCGAAAATCCTAATGATAGAATCTCAACCACGGACTTTTGTGTGTTTTTAGGTGATTTTTTGGTTTATTGGAGGTGCAAGAAATAACAAAATCTCATTATCTTCCACTGAAATATCGTGTAATGACTACGACAACAATGAAACTTGTGGGGCTAAGGAGTTTTTTCAAACACATATGGGAGTTGTCATCTCAAAGCCCTCGAAGATGTGTTGCGATAATAAAAGTGCCATCATATAGCAAGTAATCACACATTCAATGAGCATACAAAACATATAGAGATGGATTGCCGTTATTTACGTGAGAAATATTTGAAAGGAACTATCGAATTGCCGTATATCACGTCTAAGTTTTAGCTGACATAATTGAGATTAAAATAAAAAAATGAATTTGAAAAAATGAAAAATTGAAATTGAAATTGAAATTGAAATTGAAATTGAAATTGAAATTGAAATTTAGGAATGAATTTAAAATTGAAATGGAAATAAGTTGGAATTGATTTCGAAATTGAGATTGATATCGAAATCGAAATTTGAAAATGGAAATTGAATTTGTAATTGATTTTGAAACTGAAATTGAATTTGAAATTGACTTTTTAAAATTTGAAATCAAAGTTTTAAAATTGAAATTTAGAATTGAACTTTGAAATTGAAATCGGATTTTGAAAATAACTTGGAAAATATTTTGAGATTAAAAATGGAAATTGAAATTGAGATTGCATTTAAGATTAAAATTGAAAATTTAAAGTTGAATTTGTCTTGAAATTTGAAATTAAAAATTGAATTTGAATTGGAAAATTGATATTGAAGTGGAAATTGAAGTTAAATTTAAAATTTGTTTAGGACTTTGAAAATAATTTTGGAAACACTTTTGAATTTGCAAATGATTTTAAATTTGAATTTTAAATTTATTTTCGAAAATAATTTTGAATTTACAAAAAATCAAAGATAGATTTCGAAAATCACTTGGAAAAATACTTTGAAATTGAAAGTATTTTGAATAATTTTGAAAAATGAAAAATAATGATGCAATTCTATCTTAAATGATGAATATGCTATTTTTTTGAAAATTATTTGAATTTAAAGAGAATGTTATACATTTATAGAATTAAAACAAGATTAATTTCCATATATTCATGACTATGGCCACACATATACTTTGAATTAATCTTTATTAAAATTCTAATAAAGAAGAAAAATAAGTTTTTTGCCTTTATAAAATTAAAACAAGATTAATTTTTAAAATACTCGTGACTATGGCCACAAAGACACTTTGAATTAATCTTTATTTAAATTCTAATAAAGAAAGAAATGAGAAATTGATTTTTGAAAAACGATGATTTTTGAAAATAACATAAGAGTGTAGGTCAAATTTTTATTTAATAAAGAATAATAATTCTAAGTATTATTCGTATTCTAACTATGGCCATAAATACAAACTTTACTTAGTTTTATTTATCCTTTATTAAAATGGTGCACGTACCATTCATGTTTTCATAGTGTATTTAAAAAAAAATTAGAAAAATACAACCAGTTAATATGAAATTAAAATTAAACTATATGCTCATTCATTCTAAACTAAGCATAAAGTAAAATTCTCATTAATAGAATTATTACAACGCTTAAATTAATTACAATAATTGAAAAAGAAATAAAAATTCTTGCAAAATTAACAAACATGTTAGAAATAAAGGTAGGCATTTATGGATTTTCTTCAATTATTGAAAAATTAAAGAAAATATCCAAATTAGCCTTTTAAGCCCCCCCCCCCTAAATAAAGAAAAATTAAAAATAAATGCAAATGATGCAAGGCCTTTGCAAAAGCATTTTGAAAATATGTTTTTGAGTTTTAAATTTTCGAAATTGGGGTTTGAAACATGTAAATTTATTTTAAAACTTGAATTTAAAATGAATTTAACTTTGAAATTAAGGTTTTTATGAAAATATATTGAAAATAATTGAAATAAAAGGCAAATAAACTCCAAAATTTGTTTAATAAGGCATTCTAAGTTGATAAAAGATATTTTCAATTCGTGAAATACACGAATTATGTTTGAAAATTGAATTTAAAAGTGTTAAAATTCTCAATTTAACTTGATTTTAACAAAGATAATGATTTTTACAAATTCGGTTTTGAAAAATGCAATGGATGAAGTGTCAAATGACCATAGAAATTTATGAAAATTGATGTGGAGACTCCTAAGAACCTTAGAAATACTCTAGAATTGAAAAATGCAAGAAAAGATTGTAGAAACCCGAATTAGGGCTTTTTATCCAATTAAAACAAGAATTTGTAAAATCCAGGATTTACAAGGGGACCTGTTAGAGCATTTTGGGTGAATGAAGGTCTATAACAACTCAAATGAAGCTCAAAATGAATCCATAGATTCATGACACATCATAAAGACATTTCCCTTTTACAGAACTTCAAATTATTTTTAAAGCTTGAGATATGACTAAAACATTAGAGACAAGGAATTGGATTTTAACATACAAGTTTCTGTAATTTCAGTGTTTTAGAGGCTAAACCGATTCAGTTTCTCCCAAATTTGTGGGAGAAGTTGCTCAATACTCTCAGGAAACAACTCCAATTTATAGAAATGAAAAATCAATCCTAGTTTGTAAATGATGAGTTCGGGAAGTCACTGTTCCATCTAAGGAAATAGTCCTGTTACAACAAGTCTCCTTTTTTAGCAAAATTGGAATACCAAATGAACATGAAAGTTTATGAAATTTAACATGGCTAAACTAGACACAAAATAGAGAAAAACCCTTTTTACAGATTTCGAAAATGATTTTTTATTGGAGAGAGCTAATCTAAATAAAATGAGATAAGATTTACGTAATGATTAATGAGGCAAAATAACAAGGTTCTGGTGTTTGATCATAATCAAATATGAAAAATCTCTAGAAGTTGCTGAAAATTTGCAGAGATAAACTAGACATGCAGAAGAGAAAGATCCAATTTACAAATCTAGAAAATGATCTCCCATTAGGGAGATCCAATCCAAACAAGTTGGTTTAAAACTTGTGAAAAACCTGTCAAAGAAAATCGTCAGGGTTCTGGTTTTTGATCCGAATGGCAGATGAAAAGAAAATAAAAGTTTATGAAAATTGACATGCATAAACTAGACATTCTAAGGAAGAAACTCCTTTTTACAGATCTGAAAAATGATTTCCCATTGGGGAGATATGAATGCAACAAATCGATCCTGGGTTTGAGCAACACCTGAGATTATAAACAGATAGGGTCTCGGCTTTAAATGCAAAAGAAATAGAAATTTACCATAGAAATTGCTGAAATTTTACAAAGATGAATTAGACATGCAGATGAAGAAGATCCTTTTTACAAATCTCGAAAATGATCTTCCATTAGGGAGATATGATTATGACAAAATGGACAAAAATCAGAGCAATTAAAATGACATAGGGTGACAGGGTTGTGGTTTCTGACCGAAATTAGGCATTAAAGCACCATAGAAATTGCTGAATTTTGGCATGAACAAACTATATTCATTGCCGGAGACACCACTTTTTACGAATCAGAGAGATCATCTCCGGTTAAAGAGAAATCACTCTGGCAAGTTGGTGCTATTTCGGGTCAAATCCGGACGAAGCAAAATGACAGGGTCCGAATATCGATTTTTAAAAGGGGTCAAATCAACTCAGATTGATCTGATTTTTGGTGGAGATCCCGAAAACAGATGAATGAAGATGCAGTAAAAAAATTAGATTAAAATGTCATCTAATTATAGGCGAATTGATGTTAAAACCAGACTAGAATTGAAAATATCATCTAAACATGATTGAGTTGAATAACATCTCACTAATGAATTGATCTAATGATCAAGCATGTGATCTATCATTTCAAATCATGGATGGTGATGAAAAATGATGCAAAAACAAAATTAAAACATTCAAAATAAAATTGAAAGCATGAAGGTATAAATTGAAATTGATTTAGCCCATTGAAAATGAGATTTGATCTATTGAAGATTAAATCTCATAATTCTAATGGCTAGAATGAAAATGCACAAATCAAATATTATTTCAAAAGCATAATATTGAAAATTAACATAGAACTAAAGCAAATCTACCTTGCTATTTATGAAATTAGAAAGAAAAGAAAAGATCTAATTAAAAATCAGAAATTATAAGAGGAAAAGAAGAAAGAAAATCAAAAGAGGGAAGAAGGAACTTACCTTGGGCTGAAGAGGGAGGCCTTCTTCTCCTCAATTGACGTCAATCCCAAGTAGAAGGAGAGAAAGAGAAAGAGAAAGAGAAAGAGAAAGAGAAAGAGAAAGAGATAATTCTTTTTTTTGGGGATTATCTCAATTTCTCTAGTTATGGAAAAGAGACCCCCAAGGGGTCTTATTTATAGCCCAACTTGGGGGCATTTTGGGCATCAAAATATTGGAAAATATCTCCTTATGGTTGGCGCCAAACCCATGTGGGCATTTTCATTTTTTTCAAATGTGCAAAATTGGTAATTTGCCAAAAAATGGACACATGGCACCCCTTTTGCAAGTGGGTGCCCATGTGGGTCTTTTTCAAGTTTTATAAATGGGTAAAATGGGCATTTGATTAAAACCTTGACACATGGCATCACTTTGCAAGTGATGCCCATGTGTGTTTTTCAAAGCAAAAGGGGTTTTTTAAAAGTAGGTTTTAAAAACGAATTTGAAAAATGCCAAGTCGCACCCAAAATGTATTTTCTTTTTTATTTTAAAAGGTTTAAAAATAAAAGTGAAATTAAAGATGAAAAATAAAAGGGGAATTTGAAAATAACGGATTTCAATTAGATCCAAGATCCAATTTGATTTTCAAAATTCGAATTGAGTTAAAACCCGATCCAGATTAAATTTTAAAAAATTTTGCAAAAATATTGAATATTGAATTTGAAATTTAAAGATTATTTTTGAAATTGGGATAAAAATTGGATTTTGATTTTGAATTTGAAATCCAAGAATTGATTTTGAATAAAAACTGGATTTTGAATTTGGATCTGGATACATTTTGATATTTCGAAATCCAGATTGAATTATGAATTGGATCCAGGGTATTTTTCAAAAGATTTTTACAAAATGATGGATTTGAATTTGAAGTTTAAGAATTGTTTTTGAAATTAGGATAAAAATTGAATTTTGAAAAAGATCTGGATCCGAGGTTTTGAATAAAAATCGGATCTGGATCTCGATTGAAGAAAATTGGTCCGAAATGGCAATCAAACCCTCAATATGGATTTCTGAAAATTTGAAATAGAAAATCTGAATTCATGATGAAAATTGGGATTTAGATTTGGATTTGGATATTGGATCCGGCTTAGAGAATGAAATTTGATCTTGGATCTCAGATATTAGATGAATCTGAGTTTAAATTTAGAAATTGATTCAATTATCCTTCTCAACGGATCAGAAGGTAGATCCAAATGGAAATGGATCCGAAATGATTAATTGGATCTTGGATATCCGATGAGATCTTCTAGGTTCAAAGAATAATTTGGACTCTGGATATGGATCCTAAAGTGAATTAGATGAAAAATCCAGGTCCAGGACAAAAATTTGACACCAGATCCAGCATTGGATCCAATATCCGAATTGAAATAAATTAGATCTCGGATATTGATAAAATATCAGATGAAGGAATTGATCCGAGTCTGAATTGAGACTTGTCCCAGTTTAGAAAATTGGTAGAAACAGTGTCCTGAATAAATTTTTATTTTTTTGTTTTTGCCCTGCAAGGGTAGAAACACGGTACTGGACTGATCTGAACTAATTTGAACTAGATTGGATTGGAATGAACTGAATCAGAAGCCAATTATACTGAGGTGAACTAACTTCTTAGCTAAAACACTATCTCAACCAGCTGGGGTTAGCTCAATTTGGACTGAATTGAGCTTAAACGAGCTGAAATGAGCTAAAATGAAGGTTCGAAAGTATGAACAATGACTTAGAACTGGAACTGGACCATTCAAAACTTCCAATGAACTCACGTCAGACTCATGGAGATATGGTCTACTTATGGGTGGCAAAACCTGACACGACCCGCCTACCCGCCTCTTAGGCGGGTTCGAGTTTGGTTTAAACTAACCCGTTTAATAAACGGGTCGACCCGCCTAACCCGTTTATTAAACGGGTCGTGTTCGTGTTCGGGGTATGCCAACCCGCCAACCCGGCTGACCCATTTAATAAACGGGTTAGGGGGGCGGGTCAACCCGTTTACCCGACCCCGACCCCGACCCGCCAACCCGTTTACCCGACCCAACCCATTTATTAAACAGGTTGGCGGGTCGTGTCGGGTTACCCGTTTAATAAACGGGTCGGGTTTGTGTTTGCCATTGCCGACCCGTTTATTAAACGGGTCGGGTTCAGGTTGAGGTATGCTGACCCGCCACCCCGACCCGATTGCCACCCCTAGGTCTACTGGGTTTGACTAACTTCGAATCGATTTGACTAAAATTTGAGCTAAAATGAGCGCATTTCGCCTGAAATGAACTAGATTTAGCTGAAATGGGCTGACACTGCTAATCGTGAGCTCAGGGAAGCTGGAAATGACTGTCATTCTAGCTCTTCTGAACCTTAGAATGAGCTTGGCTAAGTCCGACAGACGAAGTGCTATGGGTGACTCAGGGGCAAAATAGTAATTTTATTGACGAAAATGGGGGTAGACTGACTTCTAGACCGGGATAAGCCTAGGGGTGAGACTCGACACTGCCCTGCAGGGGTGGGGCATCTGTGAAAAAAGAATGTCTGGAATGGACCTTGAAAAATTTAGGGTGTTTACTTTACACCACCGTAAGTTTGAGGGGGTGTCTTCTTCTTATTCTTTTTCTTTTCCTCCCCTGTCTTCTTCTTCCTCTTCCTTTCCTCTCCTGCTGCCTCTTTTCCTCCCTTGTCTTCTTCTTCTTCTTCCCTGTTGTTCTTCTTTTCCTCCCCTGTTCTTCTTCTTTTCCTCCCGCCTCTCCTCTTCTCCTTTCTTCCTCCTCTATCTTCTTCTTCTTTTTCTACTTCTATTTTTTTGGCTGAATGCGAGTCTGTTTTTTTTTCCTGTATTTTCTTCTAATTTTATGGTGTGTGATGATTTTTTATGAAACATGCTTTTTTTCTCCAGGCATATGATTTTTTTTTTGACTTTATGAAACATGATTTTTTTCTGATTTTATGATTCTACCAAAGCATGTTATGTATTTTTTCTGATTTTCTGATTTTATGAAGCATTAGTTGCTTGGCTGAATGAAAGCATGTTTACTTGATTTTATGTTGGATGCATGTTTGCTGTTAGTTTTAGCACTTTATTTTAAGAATTTAGATTATTTTTAAATTATTTGGCATTTGTTGATAGTTGTTTGCTTTGCTTATTCAATTGTTTTTAATATTTGGGCAGGTTTTGTAATGTTCCGTGTTCGACGTGTTTTTTTTGGTCTATTCCTTATTGTTGATTGATTTTATGTTACATACATGTTTACTACTAATTTTAGCAGTTCATTTGCATATGTTTATATTTTTTAATTAAGGTACCGACTAGTCCCGGCTTTTTAAGGGTCCACTGACTAGGCACCGCCTAGCGCTTTTGACTATATATATATATATGTGTGTGTGTGTGTGTGTGTGTGTGTGTGTGTGTGTACAGTATTTTCTTTGACCATGTCCATCAAAGTCATTTTGGCCTTTTTGCTTTGTAATAGGTACTGTCCACTAGGGACAGTTTTTATATTTTTTGTCTTTTAATTTTTTTGTATTTATGTAAAAGGGGCAAGGGCTCTATGGTCTTGTTAGACCATAGAGCATTAGAGCTCCCAACGGTCATATTTATGACCGTTGGGAATTCTCTCTCTTTGCTTCCAACAGTCACAAATGTGACTGTTGGGAGCTCTTCCCTCTCCCAATATTGTTATGTATATACAGGGACACTTGTCCCCATTTTTGTTATATGCTTTCTCAAGCATTTTGCCACTCAATAATATTTATATTTTTTATGTTGTGGCCCTCTAGTGGCTTGTGTTTGTGAGATTCCTTTTGGACTTGTATTTTACCCATAAGTGGCACTTTGTATTTGTGAATTTTTGTGCTCTTGTAACCCTTAAAATCACTGGCTTTTGTATTCCATCTTGTTTCATTACAGGTGTGTGTATTATTACAAAGGTTAGCATTGTCTTCTTAAAACCATGATTTTGTACCTACTGTCAATATCAAGGATCTAATTCATCTGTTTTCACTGTAGAATGGTCGAAGATACATTAGGTCCTCAATGAATGAAGTATCGAGAGATCTCGTGGTTACATCTAATGCCAAAAAGAAGCAAGCTCTCTTGGTATTTATAATTTTCAGTAGCTATTTCTTCAAGTTTTCATTTTCCTTTGCCATATGCATTGGTTTGCTGGATGATAGATACCTTAGTGCCATTGTTTTTTTGCTGAAATTTACATGTCCTGTTTTTTATATGATTAACTTATCACTATGACACATCTACTGGTACTATCTGTCTTATTTAGTTATGCAGTTAGTGATTGACTCTTCGAACATGCAGGACTTGCTTCCTGTCCTTACACAACTTCGCCATATTCTTGACATTCAATTGGTGCTTAGCACTCATGTTGAGGATGGAAACTATGTCCGAGTGAGTTTACAGTTTCTCTCTACGTTTATGGAAATCTGTGATCATTAGGTTATTTTGTGCAGTTTGATGTTAGTGTGGTGCTGCTCAGTCTTGCTGCAGCAAAACCTTTTATGGTGTGATTTTATGCGGCAATGGCTTTCTAGAATGGTCTTGTCTGTTAAATATCCCATGCAATTTATTGTCACAATTTGTTGTATAGGCATTTCAAGTGCTTTCAGAGTATCTGCAGATTCTTGATGGCTTCTCAGATCTTTCATCTGTGCAGGAAATGATCCATGGTTCAGAGGTAACTGTGTTTCCAGTTGTGGCAACTATTTTGGAGCTTATTTTGATGTGTATTAGAATCAATTATTGTTTTCTCCTTATTGTTGTAAAAGATGCTGTTAGGCACATTGGATTTTGATGTTATATTTCTGAGCTAGGCTGACTCTTCTCTTTCTCCCCATAAAGGTGTGGCTGGAGAAGACACTTCAGAAGCTTGACTCACTCCTACTGAGTGTTTGCCAGGAGTTCAAGGGACAGAACTATGTCAATGTAGGTGATTCTACTCTGTATTGAGACCTCTTATTTATTTATTTTGGATGAGAAACATAGTTTTGTTGTTCTTTGGCATATCTTGCTTATTTTTGACTTGTCCAGATGCAGATTTTGGAAACCTGCTTTGTATTATATGTGAAAATTCTCCACCCAGTCCCCAAAACGCCCATGCATGCTGATCCACAACATACACATAATGCCTTTTTCTTTTTCGCTTTTCAAAATTTCATTTTATGGATATAGATCTTGCCATTCCTTGTGCTTCTTCTAACATCTTGTTGGAAATAGTTTTTACATTCACAAATGTTTCCTGATGTCATGCAGGCTATGATACCGCAACACTGCAGTTCGGCTGCCGTACCGTGTCGACACGGGTATGGGTACCGGGCGCAGTGCGGGTACGCCACACTATGCCGGGTCAGGTCTAATGGAGACCCGAACCTCAGAAAAGAAAAAAACGCAAAATCCCCCCCCCCCCCCCCCCCCCCCCCCCCAAACCCTCGACTCTCTCTCTCCTTGGTCTTGCTCTTCCCCCCTTCTCTCTGTCTCTCTCTCTCTGCGATTGCAAGGTCACTTGAGAGAGAGAGAGAGAGAGAGAGAGACCATACTTGGTGCCACCGCCTCCATGTCTTCCTTTCCCTCCCCCCTTTTCCTCCTTAACGAGAGAGAGTCAGTGACTCGGTGCCCTTCCCACCCCCTTTTCCTCTTAATGAAATTGAAAATTTCATTGAGGCCCCTACTGCTCTTTTATTTAAAAATAACCTAAAGACTCCCTTTTATATTTTTTCAAACACCCACATATTTTTAAAACAGCTTTTATTTCTAAAAAATATTTCATTTTACCCCTTCTTCCATTTCATTTTACCATTACTTTTTTTACATTTAAAATGTTATTATTAATTTTATTTTATTTAAAAATATTATATATATAGCCGTGTCCCATTACCCACATTTTTTGAACTTGCCGTGTCATACCCTTCGTACCCACACCCGTACCCTGGTGACATAGCATGCAGGCCTTTTAGACTACTCATGTATGTGTATTTTATTAGTCATTTTCTATCATTAAAAGAGGCATAAAAGTCTATCTTACCCATCATCTAAAGTTTGATTAATCATAACTAGTGTGAGAATGGTGCCTGTGGTGCTGGACTAGAGGACCACTGAATGGTTAGGCCTTAATGCACTATCTCGGTTGCTGTAACTTCAGATATTATGAACCCTCATAGATATTACATATACTCTTCTGCTGTTCCTCCACCAGCATGATCAAAAGTGCCAGTTTGCAATGCTATTGTCATGGCGAAACTTCAAAGAGTTGCAACAACCCTGAAGATAAGCGTTTGGGATGTATCCATCTATAGTTGAGCTTATCAAGAATACCATGTTGGAAGTGCTGGGTCGGCCCACCATCTATATATTCCATCTGGTTGGTTGTATAACCTATGGCATACTTGGGGCCAAAACAATATGCTTCCACAGTCATGTTGAAAGATCTATGCCTCTAGGTTCTGCTAAATGCCTTTGTAAAATTGACAGCTTTGTTCTGGCTGTTGGTAATTCTAGATCCTATGCCATGGTTCTTGTACTTGTGATTAGTATCTTGGGCTTGGAGAATCATATGAAATTTTCTTGGATCTGTTAGATTCTTTTGAATATACTTTTATTTGAAAGTTTGAGTCACATGTACATCTGTTCCAAACTTCTACTGCAGTTTGTGTTATTGGTGTTGTTTCTCAGTATCTTATTGTAAAACAATATATGTGCAGAATTGCAATTATTATGGATTATTTGACAATATGATTGTATTGTTGTGCATTATATGGTGTTACAGGTTGTAGATGCCTATGCATTGGTCGGAGACACTGCTGGGCTAGTTGAGAAAATACAAAGCTTTTATATGCAAGAGGTTCTTTCTGAAACTCAATCAGTTTTGAAGGAAATTTTGCAGGAGGTATATGCATAAAAAAAAGCTATGATTTTTTTCAATGATCTATTTTGCAGCATTGCCTCATAATGTATCAGAAGTTTGTAACCCTTTCTGCAGAAATTTTTTCTCTTTTGTTCTGCATATTTACTTCAAGTGTCTTCTTATAGTTTATTGTTGACAAGTAAACTTTTTTTTTTCCGACTATAAAAAAATTAAAAAGAGAAGCTGCAGATCTATTTCAAGTACATTCTTATAGTTTATTGTTGATAAGTAATTTTTTTTACCATTAAAAATCTCAAAAAGGGAAGACAGTATTTTTCATCTGTTGAGTTTACAGTATCTGGTAGACTTTTGATGCTAGCTGCTTCAAACCCTCAAATTAATGTACTCGACTATGTCTTTGCATGGAGGGTGTTTTCAAGGTCTACGCTTGTAGTGCACATTGGCAAGCTCACTAATACTCACATGTGGATGTTCTTAAAACTGTTTGGATCTACATTTCTTATATGTCTATTCTTAAAAAAAATAAAAAAATAAAAAAAAAGATTGGTTAAGGAGTTGGAAGAAAGAAGAGGGGGAAGAAGAGAGAAATAGACAGATGAGGGCAAATCATGTTCTTTCTCATTCCATATTGCATGTATTTATATCGGAAATCCCTTTGTACATATTGACAAGAATAACCTTGTAAAACAGAATACAAACTAAGACTATACTATTGAGGTAAAAAGACAAAACTACCCCTGTAAAAGAGAAACAGTACAACATGTCCACTATGCCTTGTTTGGGGATAATATATTGATTATCCCCAAGCTCATAATCTATTTAAGCCTACATTTGTTTACAACTTTAGTAAGAATATCTGCAAGTTTAAAGTGAGATGTCATGTACATCACTTGGAACAATTTAGCTTCAACCTATGTCACAGTCTATGTAGTCAAAAGCGCTAGGCGGTGGCTAGTCGGTGTATCCCTAAAAAGATTAGTTGGAGATTAGGCGGACTAGTCGGTACCTTAATTAAAAAAAAATGCAAATGACTGCTAAAATTAGTAACAAACATGTATGCAACATAAAATCAATCAACAATAAGCAAAAGATAAAGAAACATGTCATTACAAAACCTTCCCAAATATTAAAAACAATTGAATAAGCAAAGCAAACTATCAACAAATGTCAAATAATTTAAAAATAGTCTAAATTCTTAAAATAAAGTGCTAAAACTAACAACAAACATTTATCCATCATAAAATTAATCAACAAAAAATGCACGAAGCATAAGATATTGCTATCTCCAATATTAGTAAACATGTTATATAATTTAAACCATGGTTGCCAGTTGAGGAAGCGATACGGGAACCGGGAGTGGGAAGCAAGGCACTTTTAAAATTTTAGGAAGCGGGAGGCGTGGGACCACTTAGGAGCGAATCAGGAATCATCTCGGAAGCGGCCTAGGAAGCAAACCGAAAGCGACCTAGGAAGTGAGGGGGAAGCGAAAAAATAATAAATAAATAAAAAATACAAAAAATTGAAAAAATGGGGGAAGCGTGATGGAAAGCGCGCTTCCCATAAAAGGGAAGCACACTTCCCATAAAAGGGAAGCACACTTCCCATTAAAAAAGGGCGCTTCCCCACGCATTTCAGAAGTGCGACGTTTCGCGCTTCCAAAGCGTGCTTCGGGGAAGCGTGCTTCCACACTTACCTAGGCGCTTTCAGTAACTCTGATTTAAACATCCCATTACAACGATTACAAAACTAGGGAGCATCAACAAAAAACAGGGAGACAAGAAGAAGAGGCAAAGGAAGGAGGAGAGAGAAAGATACAAAAAAAGAGAGGAGGAGAAGAAGAAGAGGCAGAGGAAAAGGGGGAGAAGAAGAAGAAGAAGAAGAAGAAGAAGAAGAAGAAGAGGCAAAGGAAGGGGGAGAGAAAAAGAAGAGGCGGAGGAAAGGGGAGATAAGAAGAAGAAGAAGAGGGCGAGATAAGGCGTACCTGGATGGGAAGAGAGAGAGAGAGAGAGAGAGAGAGAGAGAGAGAGAGAGAGAGAGAGAGAGAGAGAGAGAGAGAGAGGCACCTAGTCGGCGCTTTTGACTACATAGGTCAGAGTGGCACGTCAAAATAGCTGGTGTCATCGACACGTTTTGGCATGCAACACGCTAATGACATGTTCCAAAATGTGTCTGACTCTATCAAACTGTTAACTGCATCTGCTTTTTTTAACCAAGACTGACCCTTTCAAAAAATGTGTTTTGTTACGAGGGGTTCTTGATTGTTCAGATATATATATATATATATATATATATATATATATATATATAGAGAGAGAGAGAGAGAGAGAGAGAGAGAGAGAGAGAGAGAGAGAGAGAGGCTACTTTCATTTCATGTAAAATATTATAAAATGCTCTTGTAAATGGATAATGTAAAATATTTCATTAAATCTATTATATTAAAACAAAAATGTTTTCATAAGGAATTAATGTCACAAAAATCATATTAATTTTATTAAATTTTAAATAAACAACACAAAATATTTTGTTTTAATAAAAACACCTTATTTTAATTATATATATATGTGTCGACGTGTCATATTTTTTAAAAAACTGCTGAATAAGTGTCACGTACATGTACGTACTCGTGTCTTTGTGACATAGGCTTCAACCTTCTCCTTTATGAAGTGACAATCTATGTCTATATGCTCTGTTCTCTCATAGTAAACTGGATTAGAATCTACTTGAATGGCCATCTTATCATGAGTTGACAAGGTAATGAGAGTTTTTACATTCATGCCTTAGTGAGTATGGAAATTGACCACAAGCATACACATACCCTATGTGCCATGGCTCTCTATGCGGCCTCAATGCTTGATTTGGATATAACCTAAGTCACAAGGACTCGGCAAAGCAGGTGTCGCACCTGCATCGACGCGACGCGGGTGCGACACTGGGTGTGGTCAACACGATCTTGGGTGTGGTCAACACACCCAGGGTCATTTTTGTCCACGTTTCGGACGTTAAAAAAAACCCGATGAAAAGGAGGATTAGGGCAAATTTTTTTTCCCTAAACTCTCCTCTCCTCTCCCGCGCAGCTCAGTTCGAGCTCTCTCCTCCTGACGCCTCGACGCCACCTCCTAGGCTCCTCCTCTCCCTCATCGTACGTACGTATCCTCTGGCTCCCTCTCGCTCTCTTCTTGTGTCGGCAATGGAGGGGCCGAGCCCCCCTGCTCCCTCTCGCTCTCTTATTGGGTCGGCAGGGGAGGGGTTGAGCCCCCCTACGCCCTCTCGCTCTCTTGTCGGGTCGGCAGGGGAGGGGCCGAGCCCCCCTACCCCCCTCTCGCTATCTTGTTGGGTCGGCAGGGGAGGGGCCGAGCCCCTCCCCCCTCTCACTATCTTGTTGGGTCAGTAGGGGAGGGGCTGAGCCCTCCCTGCTCCCTCTATTTTCGGCAGGGGAGGGGCCGAGCCCCCCCTCTCGCTCTCTTGTTGGGTCGGTAGGGGAGGGGCCGAGCCCTCCACCTTGCTCCCTTTGATTTTAGGGGAGGGGCCGAGCCCCCCCTCTCGCTCTCTTGTTGGGTCGGCAGGGGAGGGGCTGAGCCACCTGCTCCCTCTGTTTTCGGCAGGGGAGGGGCCGAGCCCCTTCCTCTCACTCTCTTGTTGGGTCGGCAGCGGAGGGGCTGAGCCCCCCTGCTCCCTTTGTTTTCGGCAGGGGAGGGGGTCGAGCCTCCGTCTCTGCTCCCTCTTATTTCATGGGAGGGGCTGAGTCCCTCCCTGTTTTTGGCATTTGAAATTTTGAATGTATTTTTTTTTGTGTTTTCAGGATAAAAATGACGGATAAAGGGAAATGACTTGCATCATCCTCATCCCAACATGTGAGTTCTGCTGCTAGTTTTGTTGATAGTTGTAGTGGGATTGATGATGTGGGGCCACATGGGTACACGTAGATAAACTTGCAAAAACTGGAGAAGGAGGTGGCAGAAACAAGAGATTTCGTTGCAAGCTTTGCGAAATAGATAAACTTGCAAAAACTGGAAAAGGAGGTGGTGGAAACAAGAGATTTTGTTGCAAGCTCTGCGAAAGAGATTTTGTTTGGGTCTTACACAAAAGTGAATGCTCATTTGTTGAATATACCAGGACATGACATTTCAGGATGCAGAAAAGTTGATAAGTCAACGTGAAGATAATACAAGAAAATACAAGAAGAATATGAGAAGAGAAAGACAATGGCCGATTCTTGTGCAGTTAGTATGCCATTTGCAAGCCACCAAGAAGATGCTGAAAAAAAAGAAAAGTCAATGTAGGAGGTAGATGAACAATACAAGCAACATTCAATACATATGGAAGAGAAGAATTGAATAGAAAAGTTGGGAGGTATTTTTATTCTAGTTCACTCCCATTTAATGTGGCTAGAAATCCTTATTGGAAGGATTTAGTAACATCCTTGGCAAATTGTAATTTGAGTGACTATCTGTCTCCAAGTTCAAAAAAAATATGAACCACACTTCTTGCAGAAGAGAGGGAAAATGTGGAGAGGTTGCTGGAGATTAAAAAATATTTATGGGAGCAAAATGGAGTTTCTATTGTGTCTGATGGATGGACATATATTCAAAGGCGTCCACTGATCAATTTCATTGCTTGTTCGCTTAGTGACCCAATATTCTTGAAAGCAGTTGATGCATCTGGGGAATATAAAAATGCAGAGTATTTGAAGAGATTGTTTATAGAAGTCATAAAAGAAGTGGGTGATGAGAAAGTGGTACAAATAATTACAGAC
Organism: Nuphar pumila; assembly: GCF_984573655.1. Classification (NCBI taxonomy): domain Eukaryota; kingdom Viridiplantae; phylum Streptophyta; class Magnoliopsida; order Nymphaeales; family Nymphaeaceae; genus Nuphar; species Nuphar pumila. Next base: position 81,152,378 of record NC_143264.1, on the reverse strand, counting down.
AACGCTCCAGTTTGTAAAATTGCAGCGTTGAGTTTGGAGTGTGAGTACCCTCATATTTTTTGGACTCCCTGCTTAAATCTGGCCCTAAAGAGCATTTGCAACCCCAAAGAAGAAGAAAATTCACAAACATATGCTTTATGTTCATGGATTGAAGATTTAGAAAGAAATGTCAAAAGCATTAGGAATTTTGTTGTTAACTACCATCGTGCTAATGTTATATTTACTAGGCATTCTGACCTCAAATTGTTGAAGGTCGCTGAAACACGTTTTGCGTCCATCATTGTGATGATGAAGATGATTAAAAGAGTGAAGAATGCTTTGATTAACATGGCGACTGATGAAAATTGGACATTCTATCGTGCTGATGATGATATCAAGGCTCAAAAAATTAAAAAATTCATTCTTAATGATGAGTTTTGTGACAGAGTGATATACTTCCTTCAATTTACGCAACCTATTTGGGAAATGTTAAGAGAAGTTGATAAGATTGAGCCCATCACAGAGTTTATGAAATGTGGGATAATATGATTGAAAAAATACAAGCTATAGTTTTCAAGCATGAAGAAAAAAATCATGCATTAGATGATTTTTGTTGATATACTATGTTTTGATGACACATAATATGATATACTGTCATATATGCTTTAATATGATATAATGATATGCCTTAATGAAAAATGTTATATTATGACTAGATATGATTTGTCATATATTTAACGAGTATTTGATGCAAGGTTATTTCACCTAAAAAGAATGGAGACAACCTGCTAAAAGTACAACTATTTGATGGAATCATACTCTCTGAAGAAAAAACTTGATGGGCCATACATTCTTAAAGATCATCCAAGGAGATCAGTTACTTCAAGATGAAGACTTTTTTCTTCTTTAGAGTCATATGTAACAGAACCTTCAGAAGCATGCATATTGCATATTTCATATTACATGCTTTATCATACAAAGCCATCTATTTACAAAAAGCTATGTTTCATAAAAGGATACGATATTTCAAAAAGCACATTTTTGAAAACAAATCATTGTACTTTCTTACAAGCATTTATGAAAAAGGTATTTTGACAAGATATAATAGCTTATGATTTCAAAAGCATTAATTGTACCTTCTAACATGCATTTATGAAAAAGACAACTTGAAAAGAAACAAAAGCTAATGATTTCAAGTATGAAAGAAAAAAACAAAATGAATTTAAGTCATAATACATAATCAACTATCTTGAATTGACAAAACAAATATTATTATATACAACACAATTGTGTTTGAAAAAGACTTTATTTACTTTATACACTCAAGAATGTCGACTTACTTAAAGTCATCATTCTTTCTGTAAGCATTAAAAGCCACCTCAAAAGCATTTGAGAAATGACTATTTATTTAATAATAAAATCCCCACTCAAGAATGTCGACTTACTTAAAGTCATCATTCATTCTGTAAACATTAAATAAACACCTCAAAAAGCATTTGAGAAATGACCATTTATAAATAAAGTACTCAACAAAGCATTTATTATACTTACATGCATTTAACTAAAGAAGTGACGATTTGTAATAAAAATACTAATATACTACAAATCATTAAATTGAGTAAAGACAAAACTACATGTTATCTTATACTCCAACGTTCACTGTACTACAAATCATTTATTATGAGAATAGACCTTTTACAGATTATATCTTATTTAAAATACAACAACGAATAATGTACCCCAAATGCTACACTTATGGAAAGAAGACTTTTCGAAAAAACAATGTAGTACACATATCTTTTTACACAAAGTTGTTTTTGAAATGACTTAACATCTCATATCTCAAAAGCACAATCATTTAAAAAAGGCAACGACTATTTTCTTGAGGCTATATATACACTAATAAAATAGTTTTTCGAACAAGACATGTGAGCTTACAAAGAGAAAAATTCCTATTCAATATTTGAAAAAGAGAGCCTAGAAAAAGAAAGAGAAAATAAAGATAAAAAGTCAAGAAAAGCTCTTTGACAAAGAGAATCATCTGTATGAAAAGAAAAGAACATTATGAGAATCTTCATTCGTGCATTCATATCATTCTGAAGGTTCTATAGGAAGTATTGTAACTTTCTGTTACTCACTGTATCCCTTCTCTGTTGAGAGAAGTAGACCTCTGAGAAAGAGGGTGTTCCCTTCTCTGTTGAGAGAAGTAGACCTCTGGGAAAGAGGGTGATTATACTATTTATCCGGTAACTCGGATTTTATAGTGAAAGGCTCAAGTGTTTTGCTTGGGGACTGGATGTAGGTCAGTAACTCGACCGAACCAGTATAAATCTTGTGTTTTCTGTGTTGTGCCTTATTGCCTTTAAATTTTATATTATCGATCTATTTCATATTTCACTATTCACCCCTTCTAGTGGAATTTCAATTTTGAATTTTTTAATCATATTCATTAAATTTTAGTTAGAAGATGAGATAAGAGCAACACTCCTTTGCATTGCATGACACATTCTCTTAATCCAAAATATTATGCAAATAAGTGGCGGGCTGGTGGTATTGGTCATGTCCCTCCAAATTTAGACCCAGAGCTATCAAGACATAGAAATATGTGTATGACAAGACTTTTTTTAGAAGCATATCTTCTACATCAAGTCACACAAGAATTTGAAAATTTTTCATCTTCGAGATTATATGGACCGACATTATTCGTGAGAGAAGAGAATAATATAGATCCTATCACATGGTGGTCAACATTTTGATCAGAAACACCTCTTCTCCAATGTCTTGTATTAAGATTGCTATCGAAGCCTGCTAGTTCATCTTGTTGTGAAAGAAATTGGAGCACATATTCTCAAATCCACAACATGAAGAGAAACAAACTCACCAACAAACGTGCAGAGGATTTAGTATATGTTCATTCAAATCTTCGATTACTTTTGCGAACCAATGATGAATACATGTACTACTTTGCTCTCTTAGTTATTTGATTATTTCTTAGTTTTTCATTTAAATATACTTGTATTGTATTTAACATTTTCAAATTGGGTTTGTAACACATACAAGGAATATCCAAATTTTGGGATGTAAACCCAGAAGAGTGTGACTTCGAGGGAGAGCATGATTTCAACATAACAAACATGGATTTAGCTGAGCCCAATATTCCTTCTAATGATGCATTTGATGATGAAGAAGAAAATTATTAAGAATCATTACTTCATCAGGATATACTTTGGTATGTAATTTAGTTCTTTTCTGCTTTACTTATTTGATTGATATTTAGGTTGATTTATGTAATTGCTTTACTTATTTGATTGATATTTAGGTTGATACATTACATGTATGATGAATGATATTATGACAATGTTAACTGTTAAATGTTAAAACCTCAAAATTATATATATATATATATTTACATTTTTTCCCTGCCGCACCCCCACACCCAAGGTTTTTGAAAGTGCTGCACCCCCGCACCCGCACCCATGTGACATAGGATACAACTGTATTCTTTCTACTCTTCCATGAAATATGATTTCCTCCAACTAAGGTGTAGTAGCCTAAAGTAGATTGTCGATTTTCTGAGGAACTTGTCCAATCTGCGTTAGTATATGCCTTAATATTAAAGTGTCCATAATTGGCGTAAAAGCATGCATATAGGGACTTAGGACACTTATTGTATAAGATATATCGGGCCTAGTAGTACTAGGATAAATGACCAATAGGTCTTTGATATCTGTCCACATCTTCAAACTTCTCAAGTTCACTTAACCTCAACTAATGATTTTGTTCAGTTAGGCTACCTGCGCTTTTATACTAGCATTCCATTTCTTTAAATAAATCCTACACATATTCCTCTAGGATAGAGAATTTCCTTTATTGAAGTGAGTAGTGAAGATGCTCAAGGTCCTTTTGTCAAAAACTTCACTTGGATCTCCTGTTAAATTGGAGATCTCTTCAACATCATCACCTTTGATCACAATATTGTGAACATATACTATCAAAATGAATATCTTTTTACATGTCTTCACTAACAATGTGTAGTCACTATCGCTCTTTCTGTGGCCAAATTGGGTGATTTCCATGCTGAATCTCTCAAGCTATGCTCTTGGAGGCTGCTTTAGCCTGTTTGTAGCTTTCTTCAATTTGCAAAATTTACCTTCTGTTAAGATGTATGTATAATATATATATATATATATATAATGTATATATAATGTATATATACATTATATATATATTTATCATTATAATAGGTAAATACCCATTAGGGGTATTTTCTGTCTTTTCACATATGTAATAGGCCATGCCCATTAGGGGCACTTTAGTCTTTCTTTCTTTCTTTTTCCTTTTGTCTTTTTGGTTTGAGCTAAGGGCATTAAAGTCCTTAGCTCATAGAGCTGTTGGGACCTCCCTAATGGCTATATTTATAGCCGTTGGGGTGGGTCCCAAGGGCTCTTGAGCTCCTCTTTGTCTATAAAAAGGGGGTAATCCCTCTCTTGTATGTTGATGCTCTTCTAAAGCATTCTTAATGCTTTGTCCCTTAGTGAGTTTACTAAGAATACAATGTTATTAATTTTTATTGTTGTTCTTGCTCTTGTGCCTTAGTGCATTGTATTGCCCATAGTGGCTGTTTGTATTGCCTATGTTGGCTCTTTGTTTTGTCCCTTAGTGATCTTCAGCATCTGCCCAAGTAAATCCAGGAGGAAAAGACATCTCCTCATTTAATTATCATAAAGAAAAACATTTTTTTATATCCAATTGCGGAAAATCCTATCCTCAGCCAAACTAGTAAACACATATGATAATATATTAATATATACTTAAACTGAAAAGAGGGACATTATCTAGTGTTCTGGCATTATCACAGAAACAGAGGGTTCAAGTCTTGAGAGCAGCTGCTTCATGCAAAAAGCAGAAGGTTAGGACCGTCTCCAGTCCACACCTCTGCAGCACTCCAGTGTGTGGAACTTCACTAATATGGCCCTTTATTCTAAAACTGAAAGAAGGGATGACCATGTAATATTAAAGGTCATTAACAACTTTATCTTGTCTATCTTTTCTGTAATTGGCGAATGCTAGCTTTGTAGTATGGCTGGTGATTGTTTTTATTTTTTTAACATGATGTGCTTTTCTTTCTCAGTTCTCTGAAGCATGCATTTTGTTTTTGCATGAAATTTGAAGGATGGTTCATGACATTAACTGTCATTTTGCAGGATCTTAATTTACAGGACCCACAGAGCAATAGGTAGGTGGTGGAAATTTCCTACCCATCCCTTCTCTTTCCCATTCCATGTTTCATTCTCTAGTCTTTTATTTTTTTGGGGTGTGTGAACAGCTTGCCAAATTGCTTCAGTAAGATCTCACGGTTGAAAGTCATTTTTGTAATTAACCTCTTTAGTGTTGTTGATACTGTTTATCTTTTAGCTACTTTATGGATGTTTATGAATTATTCTATTCTAACTTAAATATTAGACGCTTTGACTTGCTTACTTCATTAATGGGCTTATCAGCCTTATCCCTAAAAAGGTTATATGAAACATTTATGAGGTTAAGAAAACAAACGTTTGAGACTTATTTGCGGACTTTGTGCAGTATGATTGTGGGTGTTTATAAGAACCAGAGATCTCTTCTTTAATTTACTAGGTAGTATCAGCCAATAGCTGGGCTGCAGTCTGACATGCTCATTGTCCAGTATCGGAAGAAATGGGTTTAGGATTGAGCATGTCCACTAGAGTACTCAAGTAATATTTAATTATAATAATGATATCAAATGATCATACTATCAGTTTATGAAAGATTAGTTGCAGATGTTTGAATTAAGGACATTCTTATCCTATATATATTATCAGCTTTTAAGTGGTTCGTGTCTAACCAAATCCTCTTTTCCTTCATGTTGTCAAGTATTGGATGAAATTCAGTTGGTTCTGTATATGGATTTTGAAATCTCAATTGAACTTAGCAACTATCCTTCCCTTTGTGCTCAAACTTATAAACTTCACCTCATAATAAGATTTTAACCCAAAAGTAATACAAGTTTGTGGAGGAAACTATTTTGAGGAATCCTTTTTGAGCTCCCAAATTCCATATCATACAATGATTGTTGTTTGGTACTTGATTGAAACCGAGGGACTAGATATAAACCTTTACATAAACCTCAACTGGGCACCATTCATTCTTGGGGCATTGCAGTCAAATACTTTGAATTCATCAAGTTCACCATCGGTAGATTTGAATTACAATTCTATCTTTGAACATACGGGCCATGACATAACAAAGTTCTTATTTTCTCACTGTTGAAGCTCCTTTTTGACTGGCTAGATAGCCTAGATTTTCTCTTAGGTCCTTTCATGAGTTTGATTGACCAGGACTACTTACTGGTTCTTCCATAAAATTTATGCTATTGATTTGATGTTTTTGCTCATCCTTGCCTGAACTTAAAATTCAATCTGAAAGATGGGCCACTTGTCGGTTGCAGTTACATGTGATCTAACCACTGTTCCTAATGTTCAAGACAGTAAACAACCACATCCAGGAGCACTTAATAAAATATACTAACATTCAAAGTAACAATATTTTGTGAAATAATTGGTTTGGGATTTGTGCAGCAAGCAACCAAGAGAGAGAAAGGAAGAGTGAGGAATATGACAGCAGTAAAGAAACTTCACCAGAATTAGGGCGGACGTCTCCTAAGAGTTGATTATATATATATTTCGCAAGTATAAGAATACCCCTATCAAGGGTACAATAATACACAACTGGACTGTTCTAACTTGAATGACAAATATACCCCTACTTACAAACACAAGTTCAAGTAAATACAAAAGGATATTCTTAACATTTCTCCTCAAACTGTACATGGGTAAGGGCCATGAACAGTTTGCCTTTCAAGAACCAGTGTCTTTGAACTGAGAGAGGTTTGGTGAGCAAATTCGCAAGTGCTCATCACTAGAAATATACATAGGCTGAACCTCTCCATTCTCTAGTCTTTCTCATACAAAATGTTGATCCAATTCATCCTGCTTCATCTTTTCATGTTGAACTGGATTAGTCGAGATATCTATCACACTTCTGAAATCACAAAACAAGGATTTGCCCACTTTCTGATGCGACACAATAAATGTCGAATCCATAAAACATATGATGTCATTGTAGCTATGGCTCTATATTCTGCTTTTGTGCTGGACCATGCCACTGGTCGTCGTTGTCTCTTACTAGACTAAGAGACCATATGAGAGCCTAAATACACACCATATTCTGTTACCGATCGCCTTGTACTTGGATCGCCTACCCAATCTGCATCATGGGAGAGTAAGGTGCAAACCCTGAACTTTTCTTATAAACCAAGCCATATAAAATAGTACTTTTAATGTATCATAAAATTCTCTTTACTGCTTCTATATGACTTCCTAGGAGCATGCATGAATTGGGAAACTTGATTAACCGCTTGAACTAGGTATGGTCTAGTAAAAGTCAGGTACTGAAGAGCTCCCACAATGCTTCTGAACTTCTTAGGATGATCAAGAAGAACATCACCACCTTGATTTTCCTACATCTTTGCATTTAGGGCCATATGAGTCTTTGTTGTTTTACACTGAAGCATGCCACTATGTTGGAGAAGGTCCTGATCCTATTTACTTTGAGTAAGAACCAAGGAGATTTTGACTTTGATCTACTTGCACCCCAATAAAATAACTTTACACTCCTAGATCCTCCATATGAAAATGGTTATAAAGGATCTTTAATTCCTTGATCCTGGCTCCATCATTCCCAGTTATAACTATGTCATCAACATACACCAACGTAATTGTCATGCTTCTGGAATCACTACACAAACAAGGAATAATCACAGTGGTTACCTATAAAACCAAGAGATCTGATGACTCCACTAAAAGTTTTGAACCATGCTTTAAGCCATAAATAGCCTTCTTAAGTCCCAGGACGGTACTGCTGGTCGACTTCTATATAACCTCGAGGATGTTCCATATATCTTTTTTTATATAGATTTTCATGAAAAAATGCATTCTTGACATCCAACTGATACAATGTCCATCCATATGAGGCATCAAGAGACAAGACAACACGTATAGTTCCCATACGAACAACTCGGCTAAAGGTTTCATCAAAATCCAACCCATGTTCTTGGGTACCGTTTAGCCACCAACTTCACGTTATATCTTTCTATGTTCCCATCAGTCTTATACTTTATTTTGTAGACCCATCTACACCTCCACAATATTTTTGTCTAGGGTCTACTCCCTACCTCCCAAGTTTGACATTCATGGAGAGTTTTAACCTCTTCATTTTTAGCTTCCACACACCAAGAGTTTTGGCAAGCTTCATGAAAACTAGTAGGCTCTTTTTCATGAGATATAGCTACAACATATAAACTCAAGTCTAAAGAAAAAACCTCATAGCTAATGAATCGTTCAGGATGATGTCTATCTGACCTTCTCAATTGTACCCCAGAGTCAACTGAGGCATTTGAGTCTGGCTGCACAACTTCAGACTGCACATGAACTGACTGCACACCACTAGGCTGCATATGAGTGGATTGCATGACATCTGGCTGTACATCCGTTGAATGTTCATTAACAAGGGTTGCATCTGGCCTGATTTAAGCTTCTTGTGGCATGACAACATTTCTGATCCTCTTATATATACGATCAAAGCATGGGAATGATGGAGGTTGATGACTAGACTGCTTTGCCACCTCTAGAGCAACTTTACTTTGTTTATTGTTTTCACCATCAATAGTTAATTGCTTGTCCTCCGAGACATCTTGACGAACTATTAGATGTAGGCTAAAATCCAGATAGGTTATCAAACTGAACTTGTGCTAAATTTTCTCCGCAACTTCCTACTTTATACTCATAAAAAACATCTTGTGATATAATCAAACAATTAGCATTATGTTCAAAGAATCTGTAGGCCTTATGTTCATCGTCATATCCTACAAGCTGACAAACACGTGCATTTGGAGAAAGTTTATCTCGTAAGGATCTATGAATGTACACATAACTCAAACACTTGAAAGCATAAACTGATTTTCAATATAGTTTTTTAAATTGCTGAAAAACAAAGAAAACTTGGTCCTTAGATTTAAGAAAGAAAATCCTAGTGTAACGGCTATAATCATCAATGAATGTAACATAATATTGAGACTTAGAAAAGGAAGGAATCGTAGCCGGACCCCAAAGATTAGAATAAACAAGTTCAAAAGGAAAAAAGTTCTTTTATTAGATGTACCAAATGGAAGCTCATTGCTTTTACAAATATGACCCGCAAAACATGAAAAGGGACTCTATGAGTCTTGTTCTTTAAAGGAACAAGGTTCTTATCACATTAAAATTCTAGAAAATTGGAATTGCAGTGACCAAGCCTTCAATGCTATAACTCGGCTTCTTTATTATGAACTTCAAGGCTCAACATGAATAAAGGACTGAAACTGGAAGAAGGTGACAAGGACTGAGCTCCATTAACCACAGAGAAATCTTTGCATCTTCTTCCCTCAACAAACATCTGCTTCACATGAAGATTTTTCATTGAAACAAAAAGACAAAGAAAAGTGCATATAGCCTGAGACATAAGCAAAATAAAATGTAAATAAAGCAAAATGAAAAGCCATGCTGTCCAAAGGAAAAGTCTGCCAAGAAGTCACAGTGCCCTCGTAGCTCCTCGCAAAGTCAGTCACCTTACTCGGCCTCTAAGGCTGTGAAAAACACAAAAGCAGGGGTGTTAGAATCCAAGAAATTCTATGTACGAATTTCTCTAATGAAATAAATAAGTAAAAATAACATAAATAAGACATGCAATATTTTAGATGGATGCAATTATGACAAATTCATAATTCAAACAATCATTTAAGCAATAAAGAACAAGTGCCGAACAAGAGAGAACAAATATTATTAATAGGGAATATCAATTATGCATTAAAGACCTGTTATCATGCAATAGAGGACACACATCATGCAATCACCCATATATTATAAGAAAACAAGTAAATATGCATGATCTAATGCATAACAGGAATATGCATGATTTCTATGCATTGCATGAATAAATTGTTATCTTTTATCAGAGTATTCTTTTCATATGCATGTCCCTATTAAATGCACACAATTTAAGTTTCTCTTTTTATTACCGTTGCCCGCGGATACACCGAACGGGTAAATTTTTTTGAGGTCAAGTAGGGTTTTCAGGGTAACTTAACACACAAGTTGTATTTTATTACTGGGTTCCAAACTTAGCCCTCGACCGAATCAACCTTCGGAACATTAGACCTCCACATCTAATGTCGAGACACCATGAACCTCCACATCCATAAGTGCCACTTTGTTGGTATACCAAAACAACATCTGTGTCTACACACCACTTCCAAGTAAAGTGACAGATTCTCCCTAAACCGTGGTCAGAAAAAGAACCTCAATATCGGGTTCAGGGGTAACAACAATGCACACAAAGTTTTTGTATCCTCACGGTTGTCCAAAACTGCAACTCTAAGAGCCCTGTTCTAATGACGGGATATCTCAGAACATATATTACACTGTTATATTTATTTATCTTTTTATTAATAGCCATTCCACTAATTTGCAATTCAGTATGCCAATTTAGTAACATAAGTTTGCGTATCCAAATGCGAGGCTCATCACGGGACTACAACCTGCGAAAACATAGAACAATGCAATATAGTGAAACAATAACAATGTGACTTTTGCGATGCATTAAAACAAGTAAAGAATGGGCAATTCATGCTTAAGGCTCACACAACCCACAATGATCTATTTTTTGATCATCACTGCATCATATGCAAAAATCATAACATGCCATTATATGCAATGATGTCAACGTGTTTTTCGATGCACATTTCTATATGCCAATTTAACCATATGCATGAAACAATAATATTCGTATGCATGTGCATGAGTTCACACATTCATGTTAAGTGTATGCTTTCATTCAATACCCATATACATGTCACATGCATGCTATGTCACATGGGTGCGGGTGCGGGTGCGGGGATTTGGCACTTCCAAAAAACCCGGGTGCGGGGGTGCGGCAGGGGCAAAAATGTAAAAAATATATATATATATATATATATATATATAAATAAAAGGGGTCGGCGGGTTTTTTCAAATTTCACAGTCAGCTGCTTGACAGAACAGCTGCTGTCAGCAACTGAAAGACAACTGCTGTCTGTCAGCAGCTGACAGACAGCTGACAGCTGCTGTCAACATTTAAAAAAAATAAAAAAATTCGCAGCCCATTTGGGCAAATTTTTTTTTAAAAATAAAATCGAAAAAATAAAATGGACCTAAATGATCCTGGGTGCGGTCAACGCACCCAGGATCGGGTTGACCGCACCCGGTGCCGCACCCGCACCCGCGTCGACGCGGGTGCGGCACCCTGCTAGCCGAATCCCTGTGACATAGCATGCATGCATTTCATTCATGAATCACCTCCATTTGAACATATGATTATTCATGCAATAACTCACATGTGGAGCACATACTAATTTCTAGTAAACACACACAACATCTTTGGAATAACACCCTGAATAAGCATGTCATAACAAATAGGCATGTGAAACACACATAAAACAAATAAACATATGTATATGTACATGTTTCGTAATCAACAAAAAGTTTTGCCCAGATTTTTATTTGACACCCGGGCTGGAATCGGTTGAACCCAGTCTGTTGCACCTAAACAGGTGCTGCAACTGCTGCCCACCCTGCTCATAAGACCGGTAGCAATCTGCTGTGTTCAGCAGGGTGCTGCAGCGCCCAGCTGTTCAGCCGTAAATTAGTAGCCGGCTGGGGGTTGGCAGATCCCAGCCAGTCTACATAAGTTTTTTAAAAAAATAAATAAATCCTGCCCAGCTGATCCACTTGGCTTGGCTACGGAGAAGCGTGGCAGACCGGGCCAACTGATATGATTCAGCTGGGCCGGCTGCCTTGACAGGGCGTGGCTCGGCTGGTTTGCTGACCAGGCCTGCCCTGTAGCCCCAGTTTTGTTTTTTATATCCAACGTGCCAGCTACGCTGCACCAGCCGAATGGCTGTCCTGGCAGGGCCCAGGTCGGCTCCTGCCGAACCACTCGAACCTAGAAAAATATCAAAAACAAAATATGCTGTAACAGTTTGCGAAATCCACGTGTTCATGTTCAAAATACATGCACATGCACAATCATGTTCAGGTTGCAAGTGTAAGCAAAAGTTTATGTTTCACGTATACAGGAATACACATATTTCCATTTAGTTTAGCATGCAAGTGCAACTTCATACTTTAAACATGCATATGTGTCTATATTCACACTCAACATGCTTTGCATATGTAGTTTCTCTTAAGTATGCATGCATACACATATCCAGAACCAAATATGCGTGGATGAGCAAGCTTACATTCAGGTATGCATAAACTCATGATCAGGCAAGCATGCTTACACAGATTTACATTAAATTTTTCATGAGAAAATAAATTTGCCATGGATGTACACATTAGCATATTGATCTAACATCAACGAAAATTCTGTTTTAGCATAAAAGCAATCATAAACAACAAATATGCATAAAAAGAATACATCTATATGCGAATCACAACACTTTGCTTTTCAAAATGTTAGAACCCTAGATTTGCATATATATTTTGTTCCAAAATAAGTTTTGAAAAGAAGGAATCTTAGGGTAAATATCCATATTTACTCTTTTCTCATGGGTTTCACTAAAATCTTGCATGGAATACAAATTCATGCTCTTTTTCTCATTCGGAACGAGAAACCCGTACCTTGATCATAGATCGAAGAGAAACAAGGAAATAATGGTGGAAAAAGCCAGATTGGTGGAGAAGAAGCCTCCTTCCTCCTCTACCTCTCTTTTCCTCTCTTCTCTCTCTCTCTTTGCCTTTCTTTTTTTCCTTTTCTCTTTTTCTTTCCTTCTCTTTTTTTTTATTAAATAATAATTAACTTCAGAAGCTTCCAAAAGTTATATTAACTTGTGAGGCTTCTTAATCCTAATTAACTTCAATTTAAAGGTACACAATGAATTTAAAGTTGGAAAATCGGTGGTTATGAATTTGGATCTGGATCCAAGATCTAGAAATCCAAATATATTTTATGTTGGATCAATACTAGATTAATATGGGTCTTGGATAGAGTTCAGATGCATATTAATTTGGATAAAATCCATCAGTTCCGGTCCGATCCAAATTCGGATCCGAATCGACAAATTGCTTCTTTTTCAAAAAAATGCGATTTTTGGGCCAATCGGAGCCCGAATTCAGAAAAGTAAAATATCGTTGTGCTCAAAATTTTGAGACGCATCCAACGATATATAACATGAACATAAATTTCGAATTTTGCTAAAAAATAACCCAAATTTTGCTCAAATTTCGCCTGAATTTAAAAGTAAAAAATAAAACTTTTTCTCGCGTTTTAAGTGACTCGTTTAGGCCTTGACAATGAGACCTGGGCCAAACCCAGACTCAAAGGCATCAACCTAAAATCGAGAATCTAACGATTTTTCTTCTACACAGCCAAATTTTTCAAAAATCTCAAATTTAACTAAATGTAAAAATACACGATATTACACTCTCTCTTCTTCTCCCTTCTCCTCCTTCAGCTGAATGCTAACTGTAGTGATTTTTTATATGGTATCAGAGCAGGACTTCGGTTTTGTTCCAAAAGGTATGATCCTTTAGATCGAATATTGTTTTCTTCCCGTCAAAATCCTCTCTTCTCTTCCAATCTTTCTTCTTTCTCCTCTTTCTCTCTACTGTCAGCAGATTATTTCTTGTTTTTATTCATCCAATATTGTGTTTTTATATTTGACCTCAATCCTTTTAGGAAAAAAAGGGAAAAAGTGTATTTGATGTCAAAATAGAGGTTGTTTGCTTTCGAATATCCCAATCTAAACTCTAGTTCCAATATTCCTAATCTAAAAAAAAGGGAAAGGTTTCTGTTCTTGTTAGTTTTCCAGATTTTATTTTTCTAGAATCTTGATTTATTATTTTTATTTCTTTTCGGTTCCAATATTTCTCTCCATTGCTTCATATATTTTCAGTCGGCATATGCATATTAGCAACATTTTATTGTATTTTGCTGGTCAGTTGGAGGAATCAGATTCGGTCCAAAATAGTGCCCTATTTAAAAAAAAAGGCACATTTTATATTATATCCTGCATCTTACCAAATCTTTTTATTGTGTTGCTGCATATTTGCTCTTGACTGAAATTTATTCTCTTCTTTCTTTTGCTTTCTTCTTTTATCCTTTCATCTATTTTAAATGGATACTTCTTCTTATGCTGGCCTCTTCGAACTTTTTGAGTCAGCTTGTCTCTGAAAAACTTAATGACTAAAATTTTTTGACCTGGAAGAGACAAATTGTTCCTTTCATAAGGAGCCAAGATCTGTTTGGGCATATGGATGAATCAATTCCAGTTCCACCACAGTTCATTCCACAGGAATCAAAGGATGATAAAGGAGATGCTCCGATTACCTATGTTTCAAATCCTGAATTCTCAACATGGATGAAGCGCGATTAGGCATTGGTTGTATATATTACTTCCACCCTGTCTCAGGCAGTATTCATTTCAATTTCATAAGATTGTACTGCTAGTCAATTATGGAATAGGCTTGCGCAAACCTATTCTTAGATTTCAGATGCAAGAGTTTTATTTCTAAAAATCGAGTTTCATACTCTTAAAAAGGATTCAATGTCAGTCATGAAATTTTTAAACAAGGTGAACTCAGTTATAAATCAACTTTTTATTGTTGGAAGTGCTGTCTTTGACAAGAAAAAAGTGCAGCGAACTCTCAATTGACTGGGTCCAGAATATCATGTTCTCTCTACTTCTTTATCAGTTCTACCTGTACTCCCTAGCTTCGAGCATCTTCAAGCTAAACTTCTTCAATATGAAATGAGCATAAAACACTTGACGGAAGGTAGTGAACATGTAGATTCTCATAATATCTTGGCATCAGATATATCTCACAGTTTTGGGCATGGAGGTAACAATCTTTAAAGTGCTAGAGGTCGGGGTCATTTTGGTCAAGGAGGTCGTGGTATTCTTCTTACTCCGAGCACACCAGGATTTTTCAATACAGAGAATCAGAAAAGAGTGCCTACATGTTTTCAGTGTAATAAGAAAGGACATATGAAAGCTGACTGTTGGTTTAATCCTCAAAACAAGGGAAAGAATAACAAATCAGGAAACAAAAGAGAAGCTGATGGTCAGAGATCTTTTGGAGATCTGCAACAACTTTTGCTGACGACTTTATCTCAGATGAATATTAAGCAAAATGAACAAGGTGAATGATATGTGGATTTTGGAGCGGCAACTCATGTCACAGGAAATGCTGGTAAGCTCTCAAATTTATCCTCTTATTTTGGAAGAGGTAGTATAGTCACTGGAGATGGAACACACCATCACATTTCTCATGTTGGAAGTGCACAAATTCCTTTGTCTAGTACCTCACTTGATCTGTTTAATGTTCTCTTTGCTCCTAATATTAAAAAGAATATTGTTTTCGTATTTAAACTTGTTGATGATACAGATTCTTCTGTCGAATTTACTCTCTTCTGTGTATGTTAAGGATTTTCAAACGAAGGAGACATTCGCTGAAGGGGAGCGACGATGAAGCATGTATATCTTCAAGGAGGATCCAACTTCTCATTCTTCTTTTACCTTGAAGTCCCCTTTTTTGAAGCCGACATCTAAGAGTCTCAAGTCTTGTCATAGAGATGTTTTTAGTCTCTCAATGTAATAAGCCAAATTTGTGGCACAGTCGGTTGGGTCATTGTAGTCACGGTTTCAATAAGAAACTTGTGTCAGAAAATTTGATTCCAAAGTCCTATTTACATTCTGTCCTAGAGGTTTAAAAATGTTCAAGCTGTCAATTATGTAAGAGTCATGTTCTTCCTTTTAATCTTGTTAATGAAAGAGCCTCAAAAACTTTTCAAATTGTGTATTCTGATGTATGGGGGCCAACTCTTGTATGTTCTTCATTTGAAAGTCAATATTATGTTCTATTCATAGACAATTATTCTCGTTTCACCTGGATATACTTCATGAAACACAAGTCCGAAGTTTTTAGATTGTTTCAAGATTTTTTTGCTCTTGTTAAGAATTGTTTCTCTTCCAATGTTGTGCATTTTCAATGTGATGGTGGAGGTGAATATTCTTCAAATGACTTTCTAGATTTTTTTCAAAATAATGGGATAAGTAGGTGTGTGTCATGTCCTCAACAGAATGGAGTGGCTGAATGGAAATATCAATATATTGTTGAAAGTGCCATGCGTATGTTTCATGATAGTAACATTTCTATAAATCTTTGAACAAAAGCCTTTCATACCGCTGTACATGTGATTAACCGTATGCCTATGAGAATTTTAGAAGGCAAGTCCCCATATTTTACCCTTCTTGGAAAACATCCTGATTATAATAACTTGCGCACCTTTGGTTGTGTTTGTTATGTTTATATTGTCAAATCTCTGAGAAATAAATTTCAGGATAAAGTTGTGAAGTGTAGATTTGTTGGATATGCTGATGATTATAAGGAATACAAATGTTATGATCCGGTATCCAAGCGTATCAAGATTTTTAGAAATGTTGTTTTTGATGAACAGAATTTTGAGAGCATGTCATTATTCCAAGAGCAGAACTCATCTCGAAATGTTGAAGTTTATGATCCCTGATTAAGTGATGAATTGTTTGAGAGTGAAAAGAGATTTTGTTAGCCATTTTGTGAAGAATTGAATTCAAATGGACAATATCTCGAACCTCTATGTTCTTTGGAAAACGAAATGCCTAGAGATTTTCAGAGATTTTCTGGTCAAGTTTATGTCAGAAGGGCAAGTGATCATGTCACAGACAATGTTGAACATGATATGAGTCAGCCTTCTATGAGAAGATCGAAAAGGATACGTCATCCTTTTCAGAGATGGGTCAGCTATGATAACTTTTTCATGGATTTTCAGTTATTCATATCTCAAGTAGAGAAGCATGATGAGCCTGCTAACTTTCATCAAGCCATTAAATCACATAAATAGATAGAAGCTATGAATGAGGAAATGAAGGCTCTTCATGAATGTCAAACCTGAGAAATAGTTCCTAGACCTAAAAAGAAGAATGTTGTTGGGTGCAAATGAGTTTATAAAATTAAGTATAAACCTGATGGATGTATTGAAAGATATAAAGCAAGACTTATGGCTCGTGGTTTTACACAAGAATATGAGCAAGATTATGATGAAACTTTCAGTCCTGTTATTAAGATGGGAACAATACAGGTTGTTATATCTTTGCCTGTTGATTATGGTTGGAAGTTAAATCAGCTTGATATAAAAAAATGCCTTCTTACATGGAGATTTGAAGGAGGAAGTTTTCATGGCGCAACCTCCTGGATATGCTGAAAAATCCAAGGATTATGTTTGTAAACTGAAAAGAGCTCTTTATGGATTGAAGCAAGCCTCTCGTTCTTGGTTTGAGAGTTTTTCTGTCAAAATTCAAAATTATGGTTTTCGCAGATACTCTCGATCATTCTCTCTTCATTTTCAAGGATAAGGATGTTACTACGTTATTACTTATATATGTTGATGACATAATTCTTACAAGCAATTCTAACAGTCATATACAGATTGTGAAGGAATTATTGATGCAAAACTTCAAGATGAAAGATCTTGGTGACTTAAGGTATTTTCTTGGGGTTGAGGTGGATAAAAGAGATGATGTTTTAACTCTTAGTCAACATAAATATACTCTTGATCTTTTGAGCAGGGCAGGGATGTCAAATTGTAAGCCCTTTATTCTGCATAAAAAACTGAACTCTAATGATGGAGACTTATATAGTGATCCAACCAAATATCGAAGTATCGTTGGAATGCTTTAGTATCTCACTTTTACCAGGCCAGACCAAAGTTACTGGAAGCTTCTTAGATAGGTGGGAAGCTCGCTTCCCGGAAACTCGCTTCGGAAGCGCGATACTTCTCGCTTCTGAAACTTGATGAGAAACTTGATTACCCGACACTTTTCCTATGCTTTCCACACGCTTAATTTATTCTTATTATATGCTCTCTTACTCAACTTTTCATGCTTTTTATGTGTTTTATCTGACTCTTCTCACTCACTTTCATGTGCTTTCGTTAAATTGGTAGTCATCATTTGTAGATTTTGTTAAAAATTTAATTCTTACACTAAAAAATCATAAAATTTAATATTAGTCACTGTTATTTTAGTTTTTATTTGTGTTTTATTCTGATTCTCAATTAATTCTTATATATATATTTTTTATTCCTCGCTTCCCGCTTCCTATATATATTAAAATGCATCGCTTCTCGCTTCCGGTTCTCGTATCGTTTCCCGCTTCTGCTTCCTAGTCTGGCAACCTTGGGTCAAACATTGTATATTTCGTTAATCAGGTTTCTCAATTCAAGCATGAACCAAGAACTGGTCATGTTGAAGTCGTGAAAAGAAGTTTAAGATTTTTTAAAAGAACTATTGGTGACGGTCTTTATCAAAGAAATTGGATTGACAATAAGGGACATGAGATCATCACTTATATAGTTCCGGATTGGGCTGGGGATCCGGATGAAAGACGATCTGTTTCTGGGTATTGCATATTCATTGAAAAAAATTTGGTGTCGTGGAGTAGCAAAAAATAAAGAGCGTAGGTCCAATACTGAAGCTGAATATAGGTCTATGGCAACTGGGACAACTAAAGCTATGTGGGTCAAACATCTTGCGGATCTTGGAGAAGGAATCTCACAATCATTTCTGTGGTGTGATAATAAAAAATGCTATTAACATTGCTTATAATCCTATATAGCATGGTCGCACAAAACATATTGAGATAGATCAACACTTCATCATACATAAGGTTGAAGACAAGGAGATTGAGCCTCGTCACATTCGTACAAAAAGCCAAGTTGCAGATTTGTTCACCAAAGGCCTAACAAAGCATCAATTTTGGTTCTTAAAGAACAAGTTGTCCATGGTTCATGACCATGCACAACTTGGGGGAGGGTGATAAAATGTCTTTAATGTCATTGGATCCAGATCCATGCTTCTATTCATATTAAGAATGTATTTTTTATGTAATGGCTATTGTGTAATTTCTTTATATTATAAACCGGTTGTAATACTTGTTTCACTATATGAGATTAGGGCTATGCATCTTTTTAGCCTGGCTGCCATTTTTGAGCATCTTTCTCTCTCTCTCTCTTCTCCCTTCTCCTCCTCCAGCTGAATGCTAACTGTGGTGATTTCTTGTAATGCCCCGAAATTTTAACCCAGATTTTTGAGGATTTTTTTTTTAAAAGCGGAAACAACAAATGATTACAGGGTTAAGCATTTCAGAACGATACAGGAAACTAAAAGCAAACCACATCATTTATTCTTATTTCAATAATAATAGAATCCAAACAGAGTTTATCACATCATCAATCTTAAAACAAAAATTTCAATCAAAAAGCAATTAGGATCGCCAGGGAACAATTAGATCCAGTCCTGGTCAGCGCCTCATCCTGCTTCGCTCATGGACTACCCTGTGCCTGAAAATAATAAAAATTATAGGAATTAGACTACCACGTCTAAGTAGGGAAACTGTACTCTTAATGCAGGTATGTCATGAATCTAGTATGTGATGTGTGAATCTTTCAGCTATTAAGAATCACACAAAGTAGAGTATGCATCTGCAGTAACCGACATATATCTAAACAGGCATGCAGATTATACAGCAGTTATAATTAAGCAATTTAAACATTTCATGCAACGACAACAATTAAACAAGGCATTAGAACATGTTATGCAACATAATAATTAAACCAGTATTTAAGCAATTAAACATTTTATGCATCACAATGACAGTCATGCAATCATTCGTGTAGCAGTCCCAACACGGATTTGATTATCTCATGTCTACTCATTTCAGGGCGTCATTTAATCACAAATTCAGAACATGCTGGAAGAATATAAACCGGTCTCACTAGTAACTCCACTCGCGGTGATACCTAACATGTACTAATTTATGTTTATCTTGTCTTATCCCGTGGGTACACACGGGCTGAGGCAACCATCACAGAAAAGAATGTTCGGGGGTATATTATTCAAAGTTGTTTTATTAACCCGAACATTCTAACTGTGACTGAAATCCCAAGGGAGCGATCAGTGACCGAGAGAAACTCCCAAAGGCCAAAATCAAAAACAGGATGCATCCCTACTTCTGCAGAAGAACAAGGAGCTACCACCTTGGACATATTGGTAGTCCGGGTCCCCCAACTCCGAGGACTGGGGACCAACGAGTCACTTTAGCTCGAAACAGTAAACATGTCCCCGGAGCTTTGTACCACCTACCCTCTCCAAGGTAAGCCCAAAACTGAGTGGGTTAATCTTTTCATTTAATTTATTTCCCGAAGTACAGGGCATTTACCCAACTTCCTTCTACTACCACAGCAGTAGAAAACCCCAACCTTAGTCAATTCACCAAGGTTATAGAACAGTTCCAATCCTTTGTCATATTGATAGCATAACCCACCCAAATTGCTCCGGTGTCTTTAACTCAGACAAGCAACAATATTTTATTTTTCATTTTCATGTGGATTCACATCATAACTTCGATGGCCTATGCAAGACCCTCAATACACTGGCTGGACATTTGTATGTCCACCACAAACCGACCCATAGATTCGGTTGTCGAAACATTATTATTATTATTGCTTTATTCTTTAATAGTAAATGGCCGCCACCCCTCCGTGTATATAAAAAAAAAATGGCATGTATTTGAAAGCTCGACCAACAAGCAAAAACACAGCTGGTGTCTTGAGATTCATGACACTACTATATACACATCTCCCAATACACCCTCATTTGAACATCCCCCACGATATGCAATTTTTTTTTATTTAATAATTTCAGAAATTATGTAGGGTCTGAACATAGTACCTCAGAAAAATACACAGTTTCACATACATGGGAACATTGACGAATAGGCCTCTAAATGGCCATTCGAACCTTCTAGATGGTGCACACCTAATAACATTTGAATATTTTAAGGAATATGAAATTTGACCAACATAATTTATGCAGCAACTAAATATCAATTTATCTTCCCAAGCTACTATGCAGTGAACACCAAAAATTTTCATGCAGCTTATTATGCAACTAATCCTCACATTAAATTTCCCAGTTACTATGCAGCTTATTCTATAACTAAACATCCATATAAATTTACTAGTTACTATGCAGTTTAATATGCAACTAAACATCAATTAAGATTACTATATACTGTGCAACTTAATATGTAACTAAATATCAATGTAAATTTCCAAGTTACTACACAGTTTCATATATAACTAATTATCAGTTTAAATTACTATGCATACGGTTGCTCATTTCTTAGCTTGAATGTGCAAATCTATAACTCTGTGAATAACTATTCAATCTAGAGATATCATTAAAAATCTGAATCTTGAGCAGGTTACAATGAAACCTTATTTCAACAACCAGACCTAAAGAAACATTCTAACTACGTGTTTCCCTGTACAACTGGGCAGAATATAGTCATTGCATAAATGGACGAAAATCATAGTTTCATGAAAGTAGTCAACCTCAAAGTGTCAGTTTTCGCATTACCACAGCATACTATATTCAATATGTTACTTGTTGACCCTAAGGTACTACTACAGTTAAGCAAGTAATAACAATTACACTAATTCAAACCAAAATGGGTGTTCCTTCCGGCAAGTCAACATCCAACAGGAAGTTCGTTTTTTATGATCAGCGATAAGATGGCTGTTGGAGACCTTAAGACCCAAATTTCAGACTTTAGCAACTGTCATAAACATAGCCGATTCTCTAAACTTTGTTATTTTTATAAAAAATCAGCACATGAAACAGGGATGGAAATAGACTCTAATGACCCACATATACAGATCGTACTCCCCGATTATGAGTCTTTATACATCCAAAAACAATCGGACTTTCTTTAACATAAGATTGAGCTAGAAAACTCCTAATCCGAGTTTATTCCATGCTAATATTGCAAAACCCCCAAATCTGAAGTGATTTCCCCCAGTCATCAGAAAAATCCCCAAATGCAAACCCCACTTCAAGCGATAATCAGCTTTCTTTCTTAACTGACCCACATACCCGGATGCACTCAACACCAAACAATAAAAGTACTAAACTCCTACCATTATTCGGCGAGGGTGTTGCGGCATCCACGAGAGGGGTCGGTC
Organism: Nuphar pumila; assembly: GCF_984573655.1. Lineage (NCBI taxonomy): Eukaryota > Viridiplantae > Streptophyta > Magnoliopsida > Nymphaeales > Nymphaeaceae > Nuphar > Nuphar pumila. The sequence continues at coordinate 81,130,184 of NC_143264.1, read as the reverse complement.
GGCCTGGACAGCACCACCACCGGCGAGGTCGGCTCTTCCCGGCAAGGCCTCGAGCTGCGGCTTGGGATTGGAGGGAGCTTCGAGGTTTAGAAAGGTAGAAAAGAGTGAGAGAGAGAGAATGGGACAGCGAGAGAGAGAGAGGTTCGGGGTCCCCTCTTTGTAGGAGGGTGGCCACCCGAAAAGGAAGGAGCTCCTCCTCCTCCCGGCGGCTGCGGTGTGCTCCCCCACCTCCCATCTCCTTATGTGTTAGGGTTCGGCTGAACCCTAACACCCGATATCTCAGGGGAGAGGGTTTTCCCCTCTCAATTTTTTTTTTATCGGGCAATCCCATATCGGGTTGCCCCCCTATTAACCCCTTTTAATTTAACAGGGTGTGGGTCGGATCCGGGTCTGACCCACGACCTGCGATGCCGGATCCGATTGCGGTTTGGATCCGGGTCGCGTGAATAGCAGTGGATCCGGGAGTTGGATCCACTTGAGTCCAACAATGGTTTTTAAAAAAATATTATTATTACTTATTTATTTATATAGTATTACTAAAATACTCAAATATGCACATTTTTCTTTTGGATCCAATACCGGATCCCAGGCCCAAATCCACATAATTCTTTAAGTTTTAGTGTAAAATTTGTGGTTGTTACATTTCTTACGGGTAGGACCCAAAAAAATCATTGAAAAGTAAGAATATCACAATAAATTGTTAAATTTAAGTAACAAGTATATACAATTGTGATTGTGACCATGAATGAAGTATAAGTGTGTATTTCAATAACATATCACAAACTTTGTATAATTGCATAACATGAAACATAAACAAAAACAATTATGAATGGAGTAAATATAACATAAAAATAAACAATTATGAATGCAACAAATATGACATAAAAACAAACAATTATGAATGAAGCAAATATAACATAAAAATAGGCAATTATGAATGAAACAAATATAATATAAAATCAAACAATTATGAATGAAGCAAATATAATATAAAAAACAAATTATGAATGAAGCAAATATATTATAAAACAACAATTATGAATGAAGCAAATATATTATAAAAAGACAATTATGAATGAAGCAACTATTACATAAAAACAAACAATTATGAATAAAAATAGTGTGCGTAACCATGAAAGAAAAAAAAAATGAAAAAAGAGACAAGGGAAGAAGGAAAAAAAAGAAAAAGAAAGGGGAAAAAGGAAGAAAAAGAAGGAAAAAAGAAAAGAAAAAGAAGAGGGTGGAAGGCGTGAGGTAAGAGGAGGAAGAAAAAGAAGAGGATAAAAAAAGATAAAAAAATGGGAAGAAGGAAAAACAAGAAGAAAAAGAAAGAAAAAGAAAGAAAAAAGGGAAAAAAGGAAAGAAGAAAAAATGAAGAGGGTGAGAGGGCAGAGAAGGAAAAAAAGAAAGAAAAGGGAAGAAGGAAAAAAGAAAAAAAAAAGAAGAGGGAAAAAATATACCTGGTATTCTCCTCCTCCTCTTCCTTCTTGTTGTTGCTATTGCAGAGAGAGAGAGAGAGAGAGAGAGAGAGAGAGAGAGAGAGAGCAAAAAGGGAAGGGCATAGTAGCCCTTTCCCTTTTATAGTTGCCCTAACTTGTAGTTGACCAGGTTTGTGTTAAACTATAGTTATATATAGATTCATATATATATATATATAATTGTATATATTGATGTAATAGGCAATACCCATAAGGGTATTTGGTCTTTTTGTCTATGTAATAGGGTTTGTCCAATAGAGACATATTTGTATTTTCTTCTTTTTATTTTTTTTGTCTTTATTGTGTAGGGGCTCTATAGTCTTTTGACCATAGAGTCGTTGGGATGATTATAGCCGTTGGAAGCTCCCAACGACTCTATTGGGAGCTCCCCAATGCCAACAAAATGTATATATAGAGTGGGTTATCCCCCTCTTTAGTTAATGCTTTTCTTAAGCATTTGTTAGTTAATAAGGACATTTTTTTATATTGTTTGTGTTTTCTTGTTTGGCCATTAGTAGCCATTGTATGCACTTTTGTGCTTGTGTGTTCTTTTTCCTTTTGTATTATCCCTTAAGTAGGCTTGTATTTGTGCTTAGGCACATTGTTTTTGCATTTCCGCTTGTTTCATTACAGTTTGGACTATTCCAAACCTGGTCAACATAGTTAATAAAACAAAAAAAAAGACATGATTGTCCCCGCCGCCTAGGCGGGTTTGGCAGTGCCTAGTCGGAAGAATAGTGCCCCACCGCCTATGACCAATAACCTAGGTGGTGGGGTTGCGCCTAGGCTGCCTAGGCGCCACTTTTAACTACTAAGATATGAAGCATAAGTGACCCTTTAACTTGGTAAAGGGACTGACCTCATAGGCAACCCTGGGCCCAAGAATCGTGGTCCATAAGAAGCATTGTTATAAAAAACGCGCCTTGAGGCGAGGCCCTCTGTGCCTCAAGGCGCCAGCCGGAGGCGCAAAAAAAAAAAAACAGAGAAGAAGAAGTAGATCATCTTTATTTATTTACTTTTTGTTAGTTTCTTTATGTATTTACTTTTTATTAGTTTCTTTAGTTTTATATGTTATATTTATTAGAAGAAGAAGAAGAAGAAGCTATACTTTTTATTAGTTTCTTTCTTTATTTATTTACTTTTTATTAGTTTCTTTACTTTTATATATTATATTTATTAGTTTCTTTTAGTTTCTTTACTTTTATATGTTATATTTATTAGTTTCTTTATTTATTTACTTTTTATTAGTTTCTTTACTTTTTATATGTTAATCTCATATGTTTATTAATCGGTTTCAGTTTCTTAGTTACTTTTATATGTTATATTTATTAGTTTCTATATTTATTTACTTTTTACTAGTTTCTTTACTTTTTATATGTTAATCTCATATGTTTATTAATCGGTTTCAGTTTCTTAGTTACTTTTATATGTTATATTTATTAGTTTCTTTATTTATTTACTTTTTATTAGTTTCTTTACTTTTATATGTTATATTTTTTAGTTTCTTTATTTTTTTACTTTTTATAGGTTAATCTCACATTTTTTAGTACTTATTTGAGCTTTTCTATTGCTTATTGGTTGTTGCTTTGTAGGGCATTATATTTTTCAGTTATATAATTAGTTTTCTAGTTATATTATCAGTTTCTTAGTTACTTTTATATGTTAATCTCATATTTTTAGTGCTTATTGTAATGAAGTGGATTGAATCCGATACACATGCAAGAACATGTAAGAACACACTTTCAATCAAGTGGAATGCTTGATTGAATCACTGAACCACCGACACAAGGGTCTAGCAAAATTAATATTGCATATAATCTCTCAAGAGAGTGATACAAAAATATAAGGCCTTCAAGGCCAATTTATAGAACAAGAGGAGGCTGTTGGGGCAGCCCAATGTGACTGTTGGGTTGCTCCCAACAGTCAGAATTCTAACGGTCAGAATTCTGATTGTTGGGAGCAGCTCCAACAGTCATATTGGAGCTGCTCCCAATGACCCAAAAAGTAACTTTAAAAAATACAAAAAAGAATGAAAGAAAATAAAAAATAAAAAGGGGATAAAAAAGGGTTGTTAGCCCTATTGGGCTGATGCCTATTACAGTGAAAGTACCGAAATACCCATGATGGGTATTTCGGTTTACAACATATGTATATATATACATATATAAATCTACATATATATATGCATATCAAAACAACATAATTTAACACCCCCCTCAAACTCATGGTACAACCACCGAGAGTTTGCCAAGTAGGAAGTGAAATATGGGAGATGGTAGCGCTTTGGTGAAGAAGTCTGCGAGTTGGAATTCTGATGGAACATAAGGTAGTGTGATAGTCTTTCGCAGGAACTCTTCACGAACGTAGTGACAATCCATCTCAATGTGTTTCGTTCTCTCGTGAAATGTATGATTGCTTGCAATGTAAACAACGCACTTGTTGTCACAACATAATTTTGAAGGTTCTGCAGTTTGAACCCCCAAATCTTTTAGAAGTTGTCTCAGCCAAACTAATTCCGATGTAGTGGTTGCCATGACCCTATACTCAGCTTCAGTCGAGGAGAGCGACACCTTCTGCTGTTTTTTGCATCGCCATGAGATTAAAGAATCACCTAAAAAAACACATAGACCAGTGGTTGAGCGTCTATCATTGACATCCCCTCCCCAATCAGAGTCAGAATATGCAATGACTTCTACTGAGGAAGCGGATGATAAAAACAAGCCAAGGTTAATAGATTTTTTTAATATATCTAACAATTCTCATTACAACACTCATATGTACTATAATGGGAGCATGCTGAAATTGACTAGCAGAATGAATAGCATGAGATATATCAGGACGAATAATGGAAAGATAAAACAAAGCCTCAATCATTTGTCTGTAAGGCGTTGGATCTTGCAAGGGCTCTCCATCATCTATCTTCATTTTGACATTTATGACTTTCGGAGTATCAACCAATTTTTCATCCGGGAGTCCTGATCTTTCAATAATCTTCGTTGCATATTTGGTCTGTGACAAAAAATAACCACGATTTGAGTAAGCAAAAAACCAAGATCTGTCATATCAAAGTTGGCTTTAAGCACATCTTTGATATGGTTAACTCCCTGCTTATCATCTTCAGTGATTATCATATCGTCTACGTACAGTAGTAGAATCACCTTTCCTACATTAGAAGACTTAACAAATAATGCACTATCAGTAAAACAAGATTTAAAATGAAGTTATGTCATCACATCACTGAACCTAGTATCTAGAAGTTATGATATGATTGAGGTTCAGAATACGAGTGAATGACCATTAGGCAGGATCTAAACTTAGGTTCAAAGGAATCATATGATACAAATCTACTAGGAGCTTTCGAAATTCTTATGGATTTTCTATGGTTGGAAGAATCTTCTTCTTGGCATTGGGAGTATCTTTCTAAAGCACTTTGTGGGTGATCTTCAGTACGACGAGCATAGGTTTGTAAATTATCGTGAGGTGGATCCACATTGTAAGACTCCTACTATATTCTCATTTGCCTCATGAATGTTTTGATTCTCATGAATACATTCACTCTTGTCATTGACTAGGTCAAATAAGAACGAATAATCACAACTCTCTTGGATATTATCTTTGGTAAACCTGCTTTCATTTTCAAGAAACATAACATTTCTAAAAACATATAACTTGTTTTTTTCAATGTCATAACACCTATATCCTTTTTGGTTTTCGGAATAGCCCAAAAACACACAAGGAATAACTTTTGGGGAAAGTTTATCATTTTTGTTGGTAAGAACAATGCATTTGCTCTAAAAAACCCTCAATCTTTTATAATCGGGAGACATTTTACAAAGTTTTTCAATAGGAGAAGTGTTTTTAATATTTTTTGAAGGCATTCTATTTATCAAGTAGACTGCCATAAGGGCAGCTTTAGCCCAAATTTTTTTGGAACATTTCTAGATATTAGAAGAGTTCTAGTGGTTTCAATAATGTGTCTATGCTTTCTTTCGTCTAGACCATTTTGTTGAGGGGTATAGGGACATGATTTTTGATGAACAATCCCATTTGTGTCAAGATAATTTTTAAATTCTCTTGACACAAATTCTCGCCCGGAATCAATTCTAAAAATTTGAATATTGGTTTTAAATTGATTTTGTATATAACTATGAAATTTTTTAAAACAATCAAATACTTCTGATTTGTATTTTAAAAAGAATATCCAAGAGTGTCTGCTAAAATCATCCACAAATACAACATAGTAAGAAATACCTCCTATGGATATGACTGGTGCAGGTCCCCATACATCCGAATGCACAAGTTCAAATGGATTCTTAGTTATAAGATGTCTTGTTCCAAAAGATAAATACTTCATTTTGCCAAGAATGTAATCTTTACATAGAAAAATTTTCCTTTTTACAATTTGAAAGAAATGAAAATAATTGTAATTTGGTCACACTAGGATGTCCTAGTCTTTTGTGCCAAATTCCTACATCTTTATTTTTCACAAAATTACAAAAAAGATTGTTTTGGCAATTTAAGATTGTCTATAACATAGAGATCTCCTTTTCTATGGCCTTGCCCAATCGACTTCCCGAGCTGAAGATCCTGGATTAGGCAATCATTAGATGATAAAACAATTTTGCAACAATAGTCTGCAATTTGAGAAACCGATAATAGGTTTAAATTTAATTTTGGTACTACTCTAATATTTGATATGTGAAATATAGGTGTTTTTTCGATAAATGCCAAAACTTTTGATTTTTAAACAGGTGCCATCGGCAGTAGAAACACAAGAATCATTTGAGTTAAACTTGCATTTAGACAATATAGACTCATTAGGGGTCATATGAAATGAAGCACCGGAATCTAAGATCCAAGACGCCTTACTGTGATTGTCACTTGTCGATACGGCCGCTCCCGAATAAGAGGGAGATTGAGCTTTAAACATAGGTTGCAATGCTTCCATCAATTGAGCCAAGGATAGCGAACCGATACATTTGGAGTTGTCTACTTCACTCCTTTCGACCGAAGCCACTCCTTTGTCTTCTTTATAATCCTTCTTCTTTCTTTTGGGACAAAAAGGTTTGATGTGTCCTGGTTCGTAGCAATGATAGCAAATAATTTTTCTACCTTTCTTTGACTCATGATCACCCCTCTTTTCATAGTTGTTGGGATTCCTTCGATTCTCATTTCTTACAAAATGAGGTGGTTTATAACTCTTCGTATGGTTTTCGGGCTTTTACATAGCAAGCACGGATTCTTCATCCTTAAAAGTGGATAGCCTTTTCAATCTATTCTCTTCCATAGTTAATTCTTCAAGTGTCTCAACTATGGAAGGGACCCCTCCTCTATGAAGAAGAGCAGACTTAGTTCCTTCAAATTCGGGCCTAAACCCATTTATGAATTGATAAAAATGTTTCGCTTTGATTTGATTTTCACGAAGCTCAACATCTTGTGGGCAATGCCACTTTGGCTCAAGAAGAGACAATTCATCCAAAAGGAGAGAGAGAGAGCATTGTAGTACTCTCTTATGCTCATCTCTCCTTGAATCATGGTTCTTACTTTATTTTTGACATTACATATACGCGCAACATCCTTAAGACTGTACATGTCTTTAAGGTATTTTCAAGCATCACTAGTGAAGTCAAACTTCGCCAAACTAGAACATTTGTGAATGCCCACACTATTGATTAACCATCCAATAATTTTGGAGTGACCCATCCTCCATTCTTTCCATTTTTTCTCATATTCGGAAATGACTTTAGTCATTTCCTCTCCTTGAAGCGCAATCTATTTTCCGTTCTCCAACTTTGTAAGGATGAGTTTAGGCTCCTTGTCGGTGCCGTCAATTAACCCCCAATGCCCTTTTTCCCATATCTTATGTTTAACTATGGATGCCTACATCACATAGTTGGTGTCATTTAGGCGTATGGAAATGGGGACAATCACTTCTCTTTCATTCTCCATAAACAACAAGCGGGAATAAAAAAACAAGAGAAGATGGGGAAGAGTGGAAGAGAGAAGAAGAAAGTGATACAAGGCCTTTTTGGAGATGGTCCGCTTCCCGATACGACTCTCGGAATTTTCCCAAGTCCAAGATCCTCCTTTTGATCACGACCTTCTTTCTAACAAGCGTCTTTTGGAACACCAAAGCTCTGATACCATGTAATGAAGTGGATTGAATCCTATATACATGCAAGAACATGTAAGAACACACTTTCAATCAAGTGGAATGCTTGATTGAATCACCGAACCACCCACACAAGGGTCTAGCAAAATTAATATTGCATATAATCTCTCAAGAGAGTGATACAAAAATATAAGGCCTTCAAGGCCAATTTATAGAACAAGAGGGGGCTGTTGGGGCAGCCCAATGTGTCAGAATTCTGACAGTTGGGAGCAGCTGCAACAGTCATATTGGAGCTGCTCCCAATGACCCAAAAAGTAACTTTAAAAAATACAAAAAAGAATGAAAGAAAATAAAAAATAAAAAAGGGGATAAAAAAGGGTTGTTAGCCCCTATTGGGCTGACGCCTATTACAGTGAAATTACCGAAATACCCTTGATGGGTATTTCGGTTTACAGCACATATATATATATATATATATATATATATATATATATATATATATATATATATATATATATATATATATATCAAAACAACATAATTTAACACTTATGTGAGATTTTTTATTTCTTATTGGTTGTTACTTCATCAATAAAGTATTTTTTATTTATTTGTATTTTTAGATATTTTTTATATATTTTTTAAAGTTTTAAAAAAAAATTTTGATGCTTACGCTTTACGCCTCGAGGCTTATGCCTCACCTCAGTTTTTGGTGGAGCGCCTCGCTACGCCTCAACTCTTTTGACAGCACTGATAAGAAGGAAAACCAACATGAGCTCTAAAACATGCAGGGCTAGGCAGTGGAAACATGTAGCTAGTAGCAGCCAGAACTCACATGATCTTGCTTACCACATACTTGACATGTCACATTATTGGGCCTGGGTCTTGATGGTGTAGGAAGTATACCTGTACCACGTTTATATTGTATGCCTCTGCCATGACTTATTTTGATTGCTTCCCTTAAACAAAACTTCATGCTAGGGAGTGGGAGTCGCCTTCTTGGAACTAGCCAAAATACTAAACATAGTAGTATGCTCCAACAACATACTCCTGAGGCCATCAAAATTGGGACGTGGATCTCACCCTTTATACACGGTGACGAACATATCATACTCTGAGCCCAGACCACAAACCGTCTTCATCTGATATCAGGGCTCCAATAATAGCAAGTTGATCTGTGATGGATTTAATCTGATTCAGATACTTCAAAACACTAGAGTTGCCCCACTGCAACTCAACAATTCACCCTTAAGCTGATAGATCTTAGGAGTGGAAATCTGCTCAAATTGCGGATGTAAGATTCACCAGAGTTCTCTAGCAGAGACACCGGATGAAACATGCAACAACACCTCATGAGAAAGCATGGCTGCAATAAAGGTCACTGCTGCTTGATCGTTCTTCCTTCGTGAAGCATATAAGGGATTCGGGATGGTGGCTTTTTCAGCTGGCTGCCCTTCCTTTGTCACATGTGACTCAATGCATTCTGAAAGCACGGGTAGAGTCTTGTCTAGATGCCCGTCAAATCTAGACTGCTCATGAACGGGACAATCTGTTTCTTCCAAGTTTTAAAGTTAGAGGAATCCAACTTATTAGTCACAAGTTGGTTCAAGAAAGAGGAATTCAGGGTAGGATTGGGTGATGCCATATCAATGAGTGCAAAAGGATCATATTAAAAGAAAAAAAGAAGAAAGAAAACACAAAACAGAAGCACACAAGGAATATATATATATATATATATATATATATATATATATGTATGTATAGACAGAAAAAGACATGAATACAAGGAACAAGTAATAAAATAGAGGATTAAGAATTGCTGAGATAAGAGAAAAAGGAACCAGATCAGATCTGCAAAGTCAGATCGTCAATAGTGCTGACATTTCCTTTTTTTGAAAGATGATCAGATTCAAGTCTATCAAATTGAATCTGAATACCAGTTGCTTCTTCCTTTTTTTCTAAACAATATCTTTCTTTTCTTTTCCTTTTTTTGGCCTTTTTTTTATGCCAAGAATCTATCTCAGATCTGATCAGATGTAAGAAAAACAAGAAATAACCAGACAAGAAGAATGAATATATATATATATATATATATATATATATATATATAAAATGAAAAGGAGAAGAACAAAAGGAAAGGAGAAGGAAAGAAATAGAAGAAAATATAAATTGGGTTGAAGGTGAAGTTGAAAAGGAGGATCAAGAAGGCTAGTGTTAAAGGAAATAAGGGAAAAAAGAAAAAACTTATTTGTTGGGAGAAGAGATGGAGCAGTCTTCAAGATGATGGGGTCTTATTCTCGGCCCTGCTCTGATACCGTAACAATATTTTGTGAAATACGTGCCTTAGGATTCATGCAAGTAACCAAGAGAGAGAAAGGAAGAGGGAGGAATATGGCAGCAGCAAAGAGACTTCATCAGAATCAGGGTGGACACCTAAGAGATGATTATAGATATACTTCACAAGTACAAGAATACCACTATCAAGGGTACAATAATGCACAACTAGACTGTTCTAACTTGAATGACAAATATAACCCTACTTACAAACACAAGTACAAGTAAATACAAAAGGGTATTCTTAACACAGCACCTGAAAAGTCTGGATTTCTTTATTTATTTGTCATACGTTTGATCACTTGAAACTAAGCCTTATTAAACAGTTGTTCACCAACTTTCTGTATATACAACTCAAACAGTCTAAAACTTGGGAAAAATCTGTCAAACCTAGTTCTTTGTGCATGACTAGTTGATCCATATTCTCTCAAAAAGTTGGATAAACAACATCAATTGTTAATATCGTATGTGATAGAGGAACATGGCATTGCATGAATTGGTGCACTTAAAACTTTCTTTTGCAGTAACTATTGGAGATGAAACAAATGGAGATCAGCTCCCTTACCATTGTCAATTTTGAGATTTGTCAACGGGAAGGTGAGCATAAATACTAATGGGAAACTGTATACATTTAATCTAGGCTTCAATGGCCTTATGGTTCACAAGTAGTATAAGATAGAGAAAAGATGAAAAATAAACAAATCAAACCAGCAGGAGGCAAACATGACCATATTCTCCAATAATTTTGATTGGAAACCTAATCTTTAGTTAATCTGAAACAAGATGAATCCATTAAGTGCTGGCAAATGGGTTTCTGTAAAACATGGGAAAAGAAAGCTGTTTTTTGGTTGGTCTTGAGAAAGTCTTAACTGACTGTCTTTTGTTTTGCTGTTTGGAGACTACATCTAGCAACCCCAAATATGATTCCTAGTCTGTTAATTTGCTGGTTGGTGCATGTAACTTTTTTGATCATTATATTTTCTTCTGTTTCGTCTGCAATGGTTTTTTGTTTTCTTTGTTTTCAGGTTGACCTATAGTGATCTGTGTCTTCAAATACCAGAGTCCAAGTTCAGACAATGTTTGTCAAAAACACTCAACATTTTATTTAAGCTAATGAGTTCTTATTACACAATTACGAGTTTCCAACTTCATGATAAGGTGTGTGCTTTATGATGCATCCTATGCTTGATTTATGCGGATTGCTGTTCTTAAGTTTTTATTTTCCTGCATCTTCTCATTATTGTTTCAGGTCCCAGAAAACTCTGCTTGTTGGGGGGAGACTTTGCATGTCACATCAACATTAGAGAACTTTGAAAGGCCTATTCAGCAGAGTACTGCAACCTCTGATGCATATTCCTGTGTGAGCCAATCTAGCTCGGACATGACAGCGCCTGGAGCGGAGGGTCATATTATAGTCAATTTGTCTGATAACTCCCCAAATTCTGCTACATCCTGTGTTGTTCAGAGGCCTGTTAGTGAGGCAGCTGATGATCCTTCTGTTTCTCCTAGCACCCCTTCTTCTTGCGATCAATTGAGGAAGGAATCAATTGCATACATTGCACAAGCACTGCAGAAAGGTCGAAATAACCTTTGGCACCTGACAACTAGTCGTGTATCTGTCTTGTTGTCATGCTCAGCAGCATCTTCAACAAGCACTCATCAATTTTTGAAGAATTGTGAAGACCTGAATACTTTCATTCTTGCCGGGGAAGCATTTTGTGGAGCTGAAGCAGTTGAATTTAGGCAAAAACTGAAGATTGTTTGTGAAAATTATTTAGCTTCCCTACATCGACAGAGTATTTGTGTATGTCTCCTTTACTTTCCATTTCCTCTACTGGATCTATGTGCTGTTCATAAGTGAGATCCTTTTAAGTTTTAACTCTACTTGTGCAAGTATATATATGTATATGTGTGTGTATTGTGTGGTGCATGTGTGTACCCATACTTGTATTCAAAATTATTCAAGCATTCATTATTTGTTCTTGATGAGCATCTAAAACTAATGCTTTTACTTTTTTCTTTCTTTTCCTTCAATTTCCGGTACCTCCCCATTCCGTAACCCCTTATATACTAGTCATATTGAAAACCTCATAAAAATTGCCATATCCATCTGCAGCCATATCCATGTGAGATAGCTAGCCATTGATGTGCTGAATGTTCACTATTTCAATTGCATCCTTGTGTCCAGGTGTCATAAGTTTATGGTATCTTTTGGAGCTCATATTATTTGGCATAGTGTGTTGATGCTTTTATGTTTTCAATTGTGTAAGCTAGTGAAAGGGTATATTGGAAATTGAGGTGGTTATTTTGACCTACTTTAGAAGCTCGTGCCTGGAGATGCAAGTGGGTCAGAACTCTGACCCAGATCCAACACAGATGGTCAGATCTGGATAGTATTTATCCAAATTTGGATCAGACCTTAAATAAATGTGGTTGGGTCTATTTGGATCCGGTTCAGAATCTGGTAATTGAATATACCTGTTTTACCTTTTCCGCATAAAAGCAACTGGTTTTATCCAGTTTTAGTGGATCAGATACCACATAAAGCTCAGATCCTAGCGGGGTCTAGAATGTCACTATGAGATCTGAGTCAGTTCTGGATCCAATCAAGGCCCACGTATCAGAATGTATGTAAGGGGAGATGGTGGAGCCTGACCCAACCCATACCCAACCTGTTTTCATGCCTTCTTGTGTTTATCTTTTTTTTCTTTTTCATCGTCCCAAGAACACATTGTTTTTGGAGAATTGCTTTCATGATACAATTGACATAAATTTAGGTTCTATTCTTTACTATCTTGTCATTACTCTTATAAAACAAGTGCATGCTTGCACACATGAACATATGAAAGGATGTCCTAGTACATTATCAATTTTGAGGTGATTAGACATGCTGCACTTTTCTGTGCAGAGCAGATTTCCCGTTCTTGTTGATTCTCTGCTAATTTTCCTCATGCAGTTTTCTTACTATTTTAGTATCTGTTTACTCAGAACCCAACTGTTTCATAATAATATGAAATGCAATTTCCATAGGTATCACCATAAGTATGTAGCATGAAAGCATGGTGGAAAATGATTCATTACAGTACTTGAAAATTGCTCTTTATTTTGATCCAGGCTCTAAAAATGGTTCTAGAGAAGGAAACATGGCTGCAAATATCACCTGATACAGTGCAGATGTTGAGTTTGGCAGGCCTTGTTGGTGATGGGGCACCACTAATTGTTCCTCATGGTGTGAATGTGCCTAAGATTTTGCACTCCAAGAGAACTGAGGAAGTGGAAACTGGAAATCTGAAAAATGGATTTGCAGATTGGTTTAAGATTGGGAATCCATTTATTTTGAAGCATGCGGATGGGCTTGTGGATGGCATGAATTCTCCACGCCAATCTACTAGATCGCTAATTCCTGATCAAAATGATGCTAAAGGTTTACAAAATGAGGCAGTCAGTTTTGGAAATGACAGAAGGAATGATGTGAATAGTAATGGCTCTCTCATAGATGATGAAAATGAAGATCTTCTAGCTGATTTTATTGACGAGGATAGCCAGCTGCCGAGTCGTATCCGTAGATCTACGCATGCAAAAAATTATGGTACAAACTGGGATGGTAATGAGTCTGGCATGCTAACTGGATCTTCATTATCTCTTCTAAGGTTAGTGACTGATACCTATGCAGTAATATGGAATCAGACTATGATTTCCAAACACTGATCTGCTGGGGAACAGTTAATGTGCCTATTTGAAGCTGCTGGAGCTTATATATGTTGTTGATTGCTTTTTAGGTTGATGGACAAGTATGCGAGACTCATGCAGAAGTTAGGAGTTGTAAATATTGATTTCTTTAAGGTAACCTAATGAGGTTCTTACATGTGCTCATCTGTTTTATCTTCTTACATTTTATCAGGTTCCCCACTAATTTATTATTATCTTTTCTGTTTAACATGTTAATCCAGGGTATCTGCCAGTTGTTCGAGCTTTACTTTTATGTTGTGTTTGAGACGTTTGGTCATCGGGATGCATTTGTTGCTGCGAAGGGTCAAACAGAGACTCTAACTCGTATGTCGATTCCCTTGTTGAGATCCTATTGTAAAGCATTTAGTGTGGAGATACCTGCCATGTTTATTATTTGTGATGCTCATTAAGCGGGAAAATTTTTCAGCTAATTGCTTGTGCTCATGGTGGCAGATCGACTTAAGACCGCCCTAACAAGAATAACGCATGAATTATCTGAGCAGCGGATAAGAACCCTAACAGTGCCTTTTTCATCCATGTCACCTGGGTCTGTTAATAGTTCACTCATTGACATTACACCAACATGCCCCTCTATCGCAAACTATGCGCCAAGTACATCATTCGGACTAAAGGTGACACTTCTATTCCAGATCTTTCCGTGGTCAATGTAATAAATTTTGAACTTGTCTAATTTTGTGTAAGTTGTCAGTGATTTTTTTGGTCATTCACACCTTGTTCAATGCTTATGATATGCATGTTAATGATACTATGGGTACGTATGATTACCTCAGATCTCTGAGGAGAACTGAGGTTTAGTGGATCGGGGCGTGGGGCCCATGCCTTGATCCAACCTCTTTACAAATGGAGGATCTCAAAACCGAGGTTTTGAGATCCTCGTTTTAGGCCAAACCTGTTAAAATATGTATCTATATATATTATCTATATATATCTATATCTATATCTATATATCTATATCTATATCTATATATATATATATGATACATATGCATATATATTCTATATATATGCATATGTATTTCTCTCTCTCTCTCTCTCTATATATATTCCTTTTGTAATACTCGATAAGGGTAATTTTGTCTTTTCACTCTCTTTTACTCATATTCATCTTTTTTAATATATTTGTAATTTATTTTTTTCTTGTCTTTTCTTTTTTATTCTTGAGGCCCCCCACAAATAGACGTTGGGGACCCTGTAAAAATGTCTACGAAGAGACAATACACATACAAACACTAGTACTTCACAAAAGATGTGCGCAAAGGCACTCAAAGAACACTTGAGCAAATATGCAAAAAGCGTAAAATAATGCAAACATGCACAAATGCATGTAATACAAATGTATTGAATAAAAGGAGAGAAGCTTGAGACTCGCAAGCCATACATTTACAAGGGGGAAATACCCCTATTTATACACCTCAAGGGGGTTACCTTGGGGGCTCCCAAAAGGAGTCGTTGGGAGCCCCCAACAGTCACAATTGTGACCGTTGGGGACTCCCCAACGACTCTTTTGGGGAGCCTTCCCAAGATGGCATGAATAGCCATAAAAGAAATAAAAAAAAGAATAAAGGAAACGAAAGAAAGAAAAACAAAAACAAAATATAAAAAGAAAATACAATCATATTCCAAGTGGAATATGCATAAAAAGTGAATTTATAGAAATACCCTTTTCGGGTATTAAGATCGAAATAAATATATATTAGTATATATATATATATAGATATGTATACATATAATATATATGTATACATATCTCTATATATATCCATACTAATATACATAAGGATTACATTTTTAACACCCGCCCTCAAACTTACGGTGCGATAACCGCAAGTTTGCCCAAAAGAAAATGAAATCGAGGGGAGCAAAGCGCCTTAGTGAAGAAATCCGCTAGTTGATATTCCGATGTCACATATGGAAGATTGATGATTTTCTTTAAATATTCTTCCCGAACATAATGGCAATCCATCTCTATATGCTTCATACACTCATGAAAGGTATGATTTTTGGCAATGTAAATCACACTCTTATTGTCACAACATAACTTTGTTGGTTCTTGAATATGAACTCCCATATCTTCTAGCAGACGCCGAATCCATACTATTTTCATGGTATGGAGGCCATGACTCTATACTCAACTTCAATGGAGGACAAGGAGACCCTCTGTTGTTTTTTACACCTCCAAAAGACCAATGATTCGCCTAAAAAGATACAAAAACCAGTGGTGGAGTGGCGGTTAGTGGTGGAGAGACGGTTATAAGGGTCACCTCATCAATCAGAGTCAGTATATGCAATTCAATTTAAATAAGAGGATGATGAAAGAAATACTCCCTTATTTACCGTCCCTTTTATATATCTGATGATTCGGAGGACTGCACTCATATGCACTGCCGTAGGAGCGTGCTGGAATTGACTGACAATGTGCATTGCATGAGATATATCAAGTCTAGTGATGCTAAGATACATCAATGACCCAACTAGTTGTCTGTAAGGAGTAGGATTATCCAAAATAACCCCATCATCGATCTTTATCTTGGACCCCACAATCTCGGGTGTTTCACAGATTTTATCATCAGTAATGCCTGACTTATCAATTATCTCACAAGAAAGCTTAGTTTGGGATAAAAAATATCCTCTATGAGAAAATACAGCTTCAATGCCCAAAAAATATGTCAGAAAGCCTAAGTTTGACATCTCAAATTTTTCAGTTAGTGCAAACTTAATTTTTTTAATTCCCTTGATATCAGCACCTGTGATTAACATGCCATCAACATATAGAAGCAAGATCACAATTCTTGCATCAGATTTCTTTACAAATAAGGCAATATCAGTATAGCAAGAGACAAATCCATTCTCTATCATTAAACTGTTAAATCGGTCATACGGGAGCTTGTTTTAAACCATAAAGAGCTTTTCGTAAGCGGAGAACCTTACCATTAGGGCAATCCATGCCAGGGGAAGCAGTCATGTAAACTTCTTCATTTAAATCCCATTTAAGAAAGCATTTTTAATGTCCATTTGATAAATAATACCCTTATATACAAAAAGCCTAAAATACCCCTATAGATATATATTGACACTCCCCCTCAAACTTACGGTGTGATTACTGAAAGTTTGCCTAACAAGAAATAAAACCTCATAGAAGGAAGGGCTTTAGTGAAAAAGTCAGCAAGCTGATATTCAGATACGACATGTGACAACAAAATTGTCTTCTTCAAGAATTCTTCTCTGACATAGTGATGGTCCATCTCGATGTGTTTAGTGTGCTTATGACAAGTATGATTCCCAGTAATGTATATGACACTTTTGTTATAACAACATAACCTAGATGGTGTTATTGATAGCACTCCTATGTCTGTCAGTAAACTTTTTAACCAAACAATCTCTGATGTTGTGGTGGATATAGCCCAATACTCTGCTTCTGTAGATGACAAAGACACCTTTTGTTGTTTTTTGCATTTTCAGGACACCTATGAGCCTCCTACAAAAGCATAGAAACCAGTGATTGAGCGTCTAACATTGGAATCTCCTCTCCAGTCAGAATCAGAATATGCAACTAATTCAAGAGGGGAGGAGGAAGATGACAATAATCCTTTGTTAACAAAATTTCTTAAATATCTAACAATACGCATAACAACACTCATATGAACAAAGGTAGGAGAGTGTTGAAATTGACTAGTAGCCTGAATAGACATGAGATATGTCTGCTCTGATGATTGTCAGTATGTCAAGGCACCGATCATCTATCGATATGGAGTGGGATCGTCCAATGGAGTTCTTATTAAGTGTCGTGAATTCAGTCTGGGTTCGGTTTGGGTCTGATCCAGACCCGAACTAAGATTTGCGTGTTTGACGTGTTTATTGGGACACACGTGTAATTCTATGTTTTGTTGTAGGACAAATATGTCCATGATAAAATTACTTGTAACCTAATAGTTAAATATGATGTATCATCAGGTCACGCTCGATTGATGAAAGCGTGAACCTTTGCAGCCCAAAACCTCTCTGCATCTCCTTTCTCTACTTTAGTGTTTTCTTTTTCTGTTACCTTTTCTTCTTATTTTCTCCTCATTGCATATCAGCACAGGTCAAAACTCAAGTTCTAACATGGTATCAGAGCAGGGTTGGGTCTAGGGCTCGGTATTGCTTCCAAAAAGGTATGAACAAAGAGATCTTTTGATTTCAGTCAGGAAAACATTCTTCCCTCACTATTTCTTCTATGTTATCGTATTTTCTCAAAAAAAGAAAAATATGATCTCTTCTCCTTGCCGCCATCTCTTCTTGAAAAAGTTTTCGTGTTTCCATCTGAATGACTGAAACACGTCTTTTTCTTAAAAGTTTGTTCACAAGTTTCTAAAATCTATCGTATTTCGAGTCATTTTCTTGAATCGGTATCTTCTTGAATCGTGACCCATCTTCTCTCATCTTGATTTCTTGAATCGTGACCCACCTTCTGAAATTGTTATCATATTCCAAGAAAAACTATGTTTTTTTATTCTAGATTCTGTTTTCTTGTTCTCTCATCTCAAAACTGATTCTTAATCAGTCTGAAAACACCTTTTATCATGATTTTGGTATAACGTTTTTTCTTTTGCCGATTAACGCTAATCGAACATGGCATGTTCAGGTGACTTGATTCATGAATATTGAATTGATTATTTGATTTTTCACGTGATCTGACATCTTTTCAAAAAAAAAAAAAAAGGACAGCAGATCCGAAATCTGTTACAACCAGTTCACTTTTGGATTGTTTTTAAACAGTCACATTATTTCCAAGTTTGATTAGCTATTCAATTGCTCCTTAGAGTATTTTCCACTTTATATTCAAGTATTTCATAACCACGGATCCTTCTTTAACCCAGTCCGGTTTGTCATCAAACTTCCTTAATCAACTTGTCTCTGAGAAATTAAATAATTCCAATTTTCTGACCTAGAAGAGATAGATAGTTCCTTTTATCAGGAGCCAAGATTTCTTTGGTCATCTGGATGGATCAATTCTAGTCCCACCAGAGTTCATCGCGAAGGAGGAAACAAATGCGCTAGGTGTTGCATCTACTAAGCTTGTTCGAAGCTTGGTTTATGTCTCTTGGATGAGAAAAGACCAGGCATTAATTGCCTATATTACATCTACCTTGTCTCAAGAAGTACTAGTTGCTATTCCCGACGACTGTACAATAATGGAATTGTGAGCATATTCCGCCATATAATATTGTGGTTGAGAGCCTCTATATTTTCCTGCACACACACACACACCATCTTCATTGTTGGTAAATTTCATTGCAAAGATAAAGGTGAAACCGCTTGTTTATCAGGCTGCCATCATTCCAATTATCATTACTCTCGTCTGGCTCAACCTAAATAGGGTTATGAATTGCCCATATGCACTCCCAGAACTGCTTTGCCTGGATGTTTCTAACAATAAAAGAAAATTTGTCACAAAACAAACAAAAATGCAAGGCAGAAGCTTTCACAGAGAAAACTTGGTATTACTGAACACATTTATCCACCTGTATCAACAACTGATGTTCCACAAGATTTCACAATAGGAGGTACAAGCCACTCAAACTGGTACAATAACAATGCTTTATGAAATGGTAACACCTGTGGCAGAATGTCTGAGCAACTAGAAGCCCATTGACAATGTATCACTCTTCACGCATGATGAAACTTTGGGTTTTATGAAATCTAACATGGTATCAAAGCCACGCTAGAGCTAGATCTGGGATCGCTTCCAAAAGGTATGTCTAAAAAGACTGATTAGCCTCACAACTCAGAAAATCGATTTTGTTTATCTCCTCTTCTTCGTGCCTGCACTTTTCTTTTTCTCCCTCGTCGTTGTCGTCATCGTCGATATCATCATTTACGCTGCGTCTCTCTACTGCTTCTTCTCTGTAATCATCCTGCTTCGCTTATTGAAAGTTTCTGCATGATTCCCTTTTTCTTTTCTTAATCTCAGTCTGTTTTAAATCAATCTGTTGCTCAGAATCATATCAGATCAGGTAATTGGTTGTCTATCTGTAATAACCACGATTTTTTTTAAAACTTAAGTGATTTGGGCCTGGGATCCAAGTCGCGGATCCGGGACCCATAAAGGGGTCTTTATATATATATTTATCTTGTAAAACATATATGTACTTACATAAGTGCAAAAATTTTAATTAGGCGAATTATTCAAGAGATAACTACGTATATAATGTATATATGGGCTTGGGATCCACATTTTGGATCCAATACCCAGATAGGATCCATATGGATATAGGTAAAATATCGTATATATTCGTGTACATGATTAAATATATATATATAAATATATATTATATGAGTATTTTTAGGGGACCCACGATTGGATCCATTTGGATCCAATCCGTGGATCCATACCAAGTGGGAGGCAAGGGTCCAAAGTTGCGGTCGGGTTTGGATCCCGACCCGCAGGTCGCAGACCCGGACCCGACCCTCTCGTTAACAAAAAAAAAAAAATTACAAGAGAACTCTTGGACCCGGGTCGGACCCGACCCGGATCCGTAACCCGATAGGGTTTTTAAAACCCTATATCGGGCTGCAGGGTTTTAAAGAAGAGGAAAAGCAAGAATCGTGCCTAGGGCACGATTCCTGCTGTTACCAGAAAGGAAGGAAGGGGGGTCGGCTGGCGTAACCGATCCCCACCCATCTCGGCAAGAGGGGGGAGGGGTTTCGGCGATAAAAGGGAGGTGGAAGAGGGGGTCTCACCCTCTTCCCTCGTCTCCGTCGTTTCTCTCTTCCCTTGTCTCTCTCTCTCTCTCGTGTGGGCATGCATTGGGGAGGTGAAGGTCGCCGGAACGCTGCAGCCACGAGCAGCCCTTCTCCTGTCCTTTTTCTTGGGTGCGGCAACCACCGACGCCAGCCCTAGCTGCTGTTCCCAGCCAACAAGGTCATCAACGATCTCCTTCTCTCACGGCAGCAACCCCAAACATCGATTCAAAGGTACGGGTTCTCTCTCTTGAAATCAAATGAGAAATGGAATGTAGATTGAATTCCATGTAGCACCTCCATGGAGGTCTATGAAAAAAGGAATAAAATCGGGTATATATTTCTCTTTTGTGCTAAACAAAATACATTTCATGGTAAAAAACAGTTATTGTATGCTTACACCATGATATTCACGTCATCCTGTGGAGGATCCTTGCTATGGATAGTAGGGATGCATATAAACTCGAGTTAAATGACCTTTTATGCATGTAGATAGAGAAAAATTTCTGTGCACATTGTTGTTGTTTTGAAACACACATTCTGTTCTGGCCTATGTTCACAGCACACGTAGATGCATAAGAGCCTTATGTATGCATAGATATGATTTACCATAAGTGTATGTACCGGTATAAATCTGGTCATGTACAACACACCTGGAACAGACCATGTACGAGATACATGGGTCTGTTTGGAACATATATATATATATATATATATATATATATATATATATATATATGTGTGTGTGTGTGTGTGTGTGTGCTTATACATATATCATAATCCATTAGTATGAATTGGACCCATTCATTACCAGTTTTGGTGATGTCTCACAGTCCAGTGACTGGAAAGAATATACACATATTTACACCCTATTGTCATGAGAAGTTTATCAATGAAAAATTCAGAGTTAGTATGTTTAATCTGGCATCGTCTACCGATTCTTCATGTGATCGTGAAACCCATTTCTGTAAGATGTATGTAGATGGACTGGTGTAAAAAAAAAAAAAGGGGAAACAGTGTGTTATGTCACGGTGAGTCTAGTACGAGAGCTAATATGTGTGCATGTTCAGATTTACTGTTAAACCAGAATTTTCTTTTTGAGTTCTTCTTTTTGTTATATTAGAACATGTACTGGTGCAGGTTTGGGTCAATTCATCCTTTTTGGACCCCTAGGAAATTTTAATGCCAAGGGGCATACCTTGTGTTTCTGTATGCTAACGGATCAGTTCTAGGCTGGCACAACAGCCCTCTATGCAGTGCAGATGGGGCCTGCCAGGGGTCGGTTGGCAAGGTCATCCTGATCCCAGCAAGTGGGCTCGGCAGGGCTGTTTTCTGTTTTTTTTAAAAATATATATATATATATATATATATATATATAAACCTTAGATGCTTCTAGAATGCGGTGCATATCTGCTATTTGCATAGGCAGGCATTAATAGTTTTCTCTAAAGAGATTGTTGGAAGAATACCAAAAACTTGTTAGGTTTAGAAGATGCCTTTGACATTACTGATTTAAATTCTCCTATGTATATATACTCAGGTTTAATCACCCAATTGATTTTTTTAATAGCCACACCTGTTTATAAGGTGATAAAACACATGGTCATGCAAAGCTTATTAGGTATACCCTACGTAATTAGTGGAACAAAAACGTTTATGGGTGCTGCCATGATTTAGTTAGTTATGTAACTGTTTTCTGTTTGCCATGATATAAGCTGTTTCTAATGCTTTAACTGCATGTTTCATGTTAAGTTAAAGTTTTGAGATAAGATTGGTTTTTTTTTATGCATGAGTTTGCATGGAATTAATGTGATTATATGTAGAACATTGCATGAGTGTTCACGTAATTGAAAGCATGCATATGACATGAATAGATGCATAAAATGAAATCATGTATGACATGAATACCTGTATTGAGAAAGAGCTTGCATTTAATGTGGGTGCGTGAATTTATGCTTATGCTTATGGAATTATTGTTTCATGCACAATTTGCATACATGAATGCGCATTGGAAAGCATGGG
This sequence comes from Nuphar pumila, assembly GCF_984573655.1. Classification (NCBI taxonomy): domain Eukaryota; kingdom Viridiplantae; phylum Streptophyta; class Magnoliopsida; order Nymphaeales; family Nymphaeaceae; genus Nuphar; species Nuphar pumila. Next base: position 81,107,768 of record NC_143264.1, on the reverse strand, counting down.
AAAAGAATACATAGTGGCATGTGATTGAGGATTTTTGCTTATGAATGCAATGAGGATCAAATGGGATCATCAGGGGCTGGGTGAGCCTCGAGAACCAGTCGTTCTCTGTTTAGTTATTTTGATGCATTACAACAAATCAAATGTGATATTATTGTTTTACCGCACTGTTATATGTTGTCACGGGCTGTGGTCCCGTGAAAAGCTTAGCATGCTGATGTGCAAGCTTATGTTATTAATTCTGCATGTAAATTTGTAAATGTAAAAGAGATGAATTAATAACCAGATAAAAGAAAATAAAGAACAGTGTAATTCACTTTCTTCTTAATGTCCCTGCTCTGGCGTGGGAATCTTGGATGTTGCGGTTTGGGGAAAACCGTGAGGATACAAAAACTTCGTGTGCGTTGTTGCCCCTGAACCCGATATTGAGGTTCTTCTCCTAGCCACGGTTTTAGGGAGAATCCGCCACTTTACCCGGGAGTGGTGTGTTAGTCACAACTGTGAGTTTGTTTTGGTATACCAAGAAAGTGGCGCCAGTGGATGCTGTTTTCCCTGGTGTCCCCGACTTTGGATGCTGTTTTTCAAGGTTCCGATGGATGGTGCTGTTTCCTGATATCGGTCGAGGGCTAAGTGTGAAACCCGGTAATAAAATACAAATTATGTGTTAAGCTACCTCGGGAACCCTACTTGACCTCGGGGACTGTACCTGTTTGGTGTATCCGCGGGAAATGGTAAATTAAAAAGAGGAATTTAAAGATTGTGTGCATTTAATAGGACATGCATATGGAAAGAGGGGAGCTTAAATGAAAGATAATAAGGGTTCATGCATTGCACATAAATCATGCATATTCTTGCTATGCATTAGTTCATGCATGTTTACCTATTCGCTTGGTTGTTATATATTGATCATTGCATGATATTGATCTTTTTGCATTTAATTGCTTTATTGATTAAATTATAATCACGGTTACTTACTTAGTGTTCCCTCATGCTTAGTGTTTATTTTATTGTTGCATGAATGGTTAATTGCCTTATAATTGGGTTATAGTTGTATCCTTCTAAAATATTACAGGGATCTTATTTAAGTTCTTTTTCTTATTTGATTCATTAGGGAAACCTGTACGCAGAATTCTTTGGATTTCTGACCCTCTTCTTTTATTGGTTTTTCCCAGACACAGGTGATTAGTGAAATCGACTCGCTTCTGAGGGGATACGAGGGCCACATTTGTTTCAGACGGCTTTACTTACAAACATAGTGGCTCTACTTTTGTTCTTCTTATTTCCTGCAATTTGTTATTTCACTTTTAACATTGAATATATGACTCTTATTGATTAATTAATAAAAGAGTTCAATTGGTTAGTTATGAATGATAAATGTAAGTTGGTTTGTGGTGTGTGGTTATCCAACTGAAATTGGAACTGTAGGGACCCCAGGTCTCTGGGAAGTTTTCCGCAACTCTTAGAAAAAAAAATTCCGCATTTTTCAAAGGTATGAGTTGGGGTCGTTACACTATCAATCTCGTTTTTCTCTCTGTTGATCAGATTCAAATCTGACTCCATCTGTCGTTCGATATTTTTTATTATTTTACCCTTGAATGTGTTAAATCAAAATCGGGTCTGAGATTCATTTATGTGTTTCTCTTAAAATTTCGTACTTAGTGATACCTTCTTTCAAATCTGGATAGTTACAGATCTGATCTGAATTCAATATTACATCTAAGTTGGATATCAGACTTGTTTTTATTTTCTAGTTCTTTTTCTTGATTATTGTTTTATTGTTCTTCGCATAGCCCGATATAGTTATTCTGCAAAAAAAGGGAAAAGAAGTTTCAGTTATTTTTGTCATTTGCGTGACTACTCTGTCAGTAACAACACAAAAAAAAGAAAAAGAAAGAAAGAAAGAAAGAAAGAAAGAAAGAGTAAGAGGCTGCAGGAATTACCTTGGAATTGAAAGTTGTCTTTCTATATACTGGTTTCTTAGCTATCATCGGGTTGTGTGTTGAACACATTCTCGTTATTCTTATCATAAAACATGGATACATTTCCTTCTCAGTTTGGCCTTTCCTCAAGCTTTCTTAGCCAACTCGTGTCTGAAAAATTAAGCAATTCCAATTTTCTGACTTGGAAGAGGCAAATCATTCCTTTCATTAGGAGCTAGGATCTTTCTGGACATCTGGATGGATCTGTTTTAGTTCCTCAAAAGTTTATATCATGTGAAGAAAAGGACAATAAAGGAGCATCTACCACATTATATGTTAGAAATCCTGAATTTGTGGCTTGGATGAAAAGAGACCAGGCGTTAGTTGGTTACATTACCTCTACATTGTCACAAGAAGTGCTTGTGGCAATTCTGGATGACTGCACCACCATGCAACTTTGGGAAAGACTAGTTCAGACATGCACATGTTTCTTAGGCCAGTATTGTATTTCTTAAAAGGGAATTTCAGATGCTAAGAAAGGACTCCATGACTATCATGGAATACTTAAACAAAATGAAGATCATCACAGATCAATTAGCAGTGGTTGGGTGTGCAGTGACTGATAAAGATATGGTACAACAAACTCTGAGTAGATTGAGGCCTAACTATCATATGATTGTTACTTCCTTGTTGTGTCTACCTGATCTGCCCAGATTTGAAGACCTGCGTGCCAAACTACTTTAATATGAGATGAACCTGAAAGGGTTTTCTGAAGAATCACATATGCATATAGGGACGCAAGAGGTCCTTGCCACAGGGGTAGTCTATGGACGAGGACGAGGAAATTATGCTGTTAATGGAAGAGGAGGACAAAGAAGAAGTGGACAAGGAGGCCGTGGACTATTACCTACACCCAACACACATCCCAACTCACAGCGACAGAGGTCAATTCCTACTTGTTTTCTGTGTAATAAAAGAAGACACATCAAAGTTAATTGTTGGTTTAATCCCCGAAAAATCAGCACAAACTGAAGCAAAGAGAGGAACAAATAGCACAAAGGCCAGCAAAAAAGTAAAAGAATTGTTATTGTCTGCCCTAGCAGGATTAAACCTGAAACAGAATGAGGAAGGTACTTGGTATGTGGACTCTGGGGCAGTAACTCATGTTACTGGCGATGCAGGTAAGCTCCTAAACCTTGTTCCTTACATTGGTAGAAATAGTATAGTCACTGGGGATGGATCTCACCATTCTATCTCTCATATTGGAAATTCTGTTATACTCATGACAAAGTCCTCTCTCAGTCTTTCAAAGGTTCTTTATGCTCCCAACATCAAGAAAAATATTGTTTCTGTTTCCAAGCTTGTTGATGATACGAATGCTTTAGTTGAATTTACTCCCTCTTCTGTTCTTGTCAAGGATCTCTGCACGAGGGAGACATTCGCTAAAGGAAAACGACAAGGCAATATGTATGTTTTTAAAGAGGATCCTTCCTCTCGTGTCTGCTATGTTGACCCAAACTTGAAGCGCTCCTCATCGTCGTCCTCAGTGGTTCCTACATGTGTTTTTAGTGTCTCTGAATCCAATAAGCCAAATCTTTGGCATGGTTGTTTAGGTCATTGCAGTAGCAATTTCATTGAGAAGCTTGTTTTAAATAACCTCATCCCCAAGTCTAGTTTAGGAATAAATGTCAATGGCAACAAATGTTCTAGTTGTCACTTATGTAAGAGTCATGTTTTACCTTTTCATTCTATCAATAAAGGAGCTTCAAGACCTTTTGAGATTATCTGTTCTGATGTTTGGGGGCCTGCCCTAGTTGCTTCTTTTTCTGGAACTAGATATTATCTTATATTTGTTGACAATTATTCTCGTTATACTTGGATTTTCTTTATGAAACACAAGTCTGAGACCTTCAAATTGTTTCAAAATTTTCGCACCTTTGTCAAGAATCAATTTTCTGAAAACATTCTTTGTTTCCAATGTGATGGAAGAGGTGAATTATCTTAAAGTGATTTTACTAATTTTCTTTAAAGTAATGAAATAAAGCGAAGGGTGTCTTGCCCTCATACACCTCAGCAGAATGAGATTGCTGAAAGGAAGCATCGCCATATTGTTGAGAGTGCAAAGAGTATGATACATGATAGTAATCTTTCGATTACTTTATGGACATAAGCCTTTCATTCAGTAGTTCATGTGATAAATTGATTACGCATGACTATTTTGGAGAACAAATCTCCTTATTTTTTCTTATTTGAAGTTCAACCCAATTATCATGATTTATGCGCATTTGGTTGTGTATGTTATGCTTATATTGACACTTCAATGAGACATAAGTTTCAGGACATGACCATTAAGTGCAAGTTTGTGGGATATGCAAATGACTATAAAGGATACAGGTGCTATGATCCCATGAGCAAGCGCATCAAAATATCAAGAAATGCTATCTTTGATGAATTGAATTTTGATCATCGACGCATTACTCCTTCTGAATCAAATTCCAAAGTTGAGGTCTATCATCCTTGGTTGAATTCTGGGCTTTTCTCTGGTACTAGTGATATCTGTTCTTCAAATTGTGATCAAAAGGATAAAGAAGCTATATTTGCTGATAGATTGATTGCACAGGAGAGTACAAAGCCATCCTTGGGTCCAGAAAGGTATAAAGGTCTTGTTTATACCCGACGCGAAGGGGATGCACCTCCTATCTTAAATGAGGAAATGGATACACCTTCTATATCCACTAGTAGACCCACCCGCTCTCATCATCCGATAGAAAGATGGGTCAGTTATGAAAACTTTTCACTGGACTTTCAACTTTTTCTAACTGTCTTGAGCAAGGAAGATGAACCCACAAAATTTTCTCAAGCAGCAAATTCTAAAAGATGGATTGAAGCAATGAATGAAGAAATGGAGGCTCTACATGAATGTGGTACCTGAGATGTTGTTCCCAGACCACCTGACATAAATGTAGTTGGGTCGAAATGGGTGTACAAAATAAAATACAAACCGGATGGGACTATAGAACCGTACAAGGCGAGACTTGTGGCAAAAGGATTTACACAAGAGCAAGGACAAGATTATGATGAGACTTTTAGTCCAGTTGTGAAAATGAGGACAATCAGAATCATACTATCTTTAGCTGTTGAACATTAGTGGACAATTAGTCAACTTGATGTCAAAAATGCTTTTCTCTATGAAAACTTGAAGGAGGAAGTATACATGGAACAACCCACTGGCTATGCAGAAGGAAATCCTACCAAATACGTATGCAAATTAAAAAGAGCGATATACGGATTGAAGCAGGCATCCCGTTCCTGGTTTGATAGTTTCTCTCTTGAAATTCAAAAATATGATTTTAGGCGCTCTCTCCTTGACCATTCTTTGTTTATATTCAAGAACCAAGATGTGGTTACTCTGCTGTTAATATATGTGGATGATATTATCATCACAGGTAATTCCAAAGTTCATATTGAGAAGGTCAAACATCTCTTGAATCAGAGATTCAAAATGAAGGATCTTGGGAAACTGCGATACTTCCTTGGAGTTGAAGTTGACAGTACCTCTGAAGGAATGACTCTCACCCAATATAAGTACACTATTGATGTGCTTAATAAGGCAGGTATGAAAGACTGCAAACCCTTGGAAACTCCCAACATCCTTCACCAGAAACTTAGTTCTCAAGATGGAGATCTATATGAGAATCCTACAAAATATCGTAGCATCATAGGCATGTTGCAATATCTTACTTTCACTAGACCTGATATTGTTTACTCAGTAAATCAGGTCTCTCAGTTCATGCATGAGGCGCGTAGACATATGGAAGGAGTTAAACGGATACTTCGGTACTTGAAGGGAACGATTGGGATGGCCTTTTGTACAGAAAAAGGACAAATGAGCAAAATGAACATGAAATTATTGTCTATACTGATGCAGACTGGGCCGGGGATCCAGATGAACGCAAATCTGTATTTGGCTATTGTGTGTTTGTTGGGATGAATTTGGTATCCTAGAGTAGTAAAAAAACAAAAAGCTGTTGCTAGATCAAGTACAGAAGCCGAGTATAGGTCAACGACAGCTGCTACTGCTGAAGCTACTTGGATTAGACACTTGCTGACAGAAGTTTGAGAATCGATCTCTCGATCCCTCTTTTTAAGTGATAATCAAAGTGCCATCAATATGTCCTTCAATCCCATTTATCAAAGTCGGGCCAAACATATCGAAATAGATAAACAGTTTGTGAGACAAAAGGTAGAAGAGAAGGAGATTGAGCCTGAATTTGTATGGATTACTGATCAAGTGGCTGATATATTCACAAAAGGATTGACTAAAGACAGGTTTTGGATGTTAAAAGGCAAGTTGTTCATGGTTCAAAACCATGCACAACTTGAGGGAGGGTGAAAAGATTTGTATTCGGGTCTCAGGTCAGGGTCCAGACCCGAATACGTAATCACATGTTATATTATCTCATTAATGGCTCCTATGTAATTGTTTTGCATTATAAAAGGGTATTTTAGTACCCTAAAATCTTCTGTATCACTAATAGCATATAATGAGAGGTTCAATAGCCGATTTCTGTATTGGGAATTAGGTTTTCTCTGCAGCACCTTCTCTCTTTCTCTGCTCTTCACTCTTCATGCATGATGAAACTTTGGGTTTTATGAAATCTAACACCCCATCCCCCCCTTTTCCTCTCTCGTCTCTCTCTCTCTCTCCCCCGACCGCCTCTCCCACTCTCCTCGCGTCTGCCGAGTAACCGCCACCGACGACCCTCTCCTGCAAGCTCCTCTCCGGCGACCTCTAGGTACGCGCCACCCTCTCTTCTCCTTCTTCCTCCGTCTCTCTCTCTCTCTCCCTCTTTCTCTGCGTTCACCGAAAGGCTGGCAGGAGGCCAGTGGCCCCTGCCGTGCCTTACCCTACCTCTCTCTCGCTCTGCTACTCCTTTGACAGGCAGGGGGGCTTCGCCCCTTGCCTTTGCTTCCATTTTTCACAGGGAGGGTCGAGCCTCCTCCCTGTTCATCGGTACCTCGAACAGCAGGGGAGGGGTCGAGCCCCTCCCTGCTCCTTGTTACGGCAGTGGAGGGGGGGCCGAGCCCCTCCCTGCTCTCTTTTACGGCAGGGGAGGGGGTCGAGCCCCTCTCTGCTCACGGTTACGGCAGGGGAGGGTTCCGAGCCCCTCCTTACTCTCTATTACGACAGGGGAGGGGGTCGAGCCCCTCCCTGCTCCCTGTTACGGCAGGGGAGGGGGTCATTCCCCTCCCTGCTCCCCTTTTTCCAGCAGGGGAGGGGTCGAGTCCCTCCCTGCACCCTCGTTGTTCAGGGGAGGGACTGCGACCTTCCCTGCACCTTCCAGCAAAAGGGAAGGGGCGGAGCCCCCTCCCTGTACCCCCTGTATGCAAGGGAGGGGCTGAGCCCCTTCCTTGCGTACTCTTTGGCAGGGATCGGGCCAAGCCCCTCCCTGTGCACTCGTTTTGCAGGGGAGGGGCGGCCCCTCACTGCACCCTTAGTTTGGCAGGGGAGCGGCCAAGCCTCCTCTGTGTGCCTTATCCTTCTAGTAGGTAGGGGCGTCGCCTCTGCCTCTGCTAATTTCGGCAGGCAGGGGCGAAGCCCCTTGCCTCCCCCCTTTGTGGCTAACGGGCAGGGGCCTAGCCCATGTCTCTTTGCTTTTCGGCTGGTAGGGGCAGAGCCCCCTTCCTTTCCCCCCGCATTAGGCAGGGGCTTCACCCCCTTCTTGTTCAGATAATCGCCAGGCATGGGACAAGTCCTTGCCTCCTTGCATGCTCGACAGGCAGGGGCGAATACCCCTGCCTCCCCTTCGTTGTTAACAGGCATGGGTTTTGCCCCTGCCTCTCTTCTACTTTGTCAGACAGGGGTGCAACCCCCTGCCTCCTCGTAGGTTGCTGACAGCAGGTCAGTAGGGGCTCGCCTTTCGCGTTAAGCAGGTTCACAGGGGCACACTGCCCCTGCTTCCTTCACGTCAGGACAACAACAATGCCCCTGACCTTCTATTTTTGGTGTTAGCTTGCTAAGATTGTCGCTTTTGCGGCTCGTACGACGGAGCCCGCTCACGCTCCGCGACCCGAGTCATCAATCGTTTACACCTGCAAGCGCCAACAAGCTTACAACTCTCCAAGGTAGGGGAAGATTGCACAGAGGACTTGGACAATTGAATTGAGTTCAATTAACTAAAAAGGACAATTAAATAAATATATACGAATATATATATTTATACGAGTACGCATTTAACTCATGGACGCGGTTTTGCGATTCTTGTCCTTTACTTTCTGTCATGTCTTTCCCTTGCCGTCGCGCTTTGCGCCCAGGCTCTTGCTTTTGCAAATGTTTCGTTACTGCCTTGCCATTGCAGATGATGGTCAGGTTTTCGCTCATTGCAAGTGTTATAAAGGCATCCTAGTCTCAGTGGTTTCTACGATTTGTCTGCGCGTACCTGCAGGCTAGGAATTATCGAAACATAGTCTGTTCACACTGGTTGATGAGTCATGAGACTTGTTTGTTGCGTGGTAGCTCACAACTTACGATCAAATGAATCATTATGTTGCGTTTGACAGTTGCACTGCTTACTTGCTTTGAACTGCTTACCTGTTTTGAACTGCGTACTTGTTTGAAACGGCTTACCTGTTTAACTGTTTATTTGCTTTAAACTGCTTAGCATGCTGAATTAAATGTACTTAATTCAGTTTCCTGTAGTTTCTCTTGTGCACCTACTAGTTTTTCGCGAAACTAACCCATTCTATGGGTACAAGCGATGATTAGGTACACCACGGGTGATGGCGCGATTGCAAGATGGCTCCAAGATTCTCTTTTCTTGCTCTTAGTTCGCGTCCTGGACGTTTTTTGGGTTTTGTCACGGATTTTCCTTGGATATCCGAATTTTGTACTTTTTGGTTCTTTTAGCTAACGTGCCCAAAGTTGTCAGCTTGCCTTTCTAAATTCAACAAAAGATTTATCTTCCACTGATTACATAAAAAACTCTGAAAGGAAAGAGATTTTCTTTTAGTCTCTTGCCTGTTTTCTGAAAGGTTCGCAAGTTTGAAATTTTGGGGCGTTGCCATGGTAGGTACACCTCCTCTATAAAGAAGGCCCGATTTGGTCTCTTCAAATTTGCGTTTAAGACCATTAATAAATTGGTAGAAATGCTCTGTTCTAATTTGTTTTTCACGAAGTTCTATATCTTGGGGGCAATGCCGCTTTAGCTCTAGAAGAGCTAATTCATCCCAAAGAAGAGCTAGGGCATTATAATATTTCCTAATGCTCATCTCTCCTTGGGTCATAGTTTGCACCTTATTTTGCACATTGTATATGTGAGCTATATCCTTGAGACTATACATATCTTTAAGATAGTTTCATGCAATAGCAAAATCAAATTTTGCTAAGCTAGAGCATTTTTTGATGTCAAAACTATTGATAAGCCATCCAATTATCTTGGAATGACATTTTTTTCATTTTTTTTCATATTCGACAATGACATTAGACATCTCTTCTCCTTGAAGAGCCACTTCCTTTCTATTTTCCATCTTGGTAAGTATAAGTTTAGGCTCTTTTTCGGTGCCATCAACCAAACCCCATAGACCCTTTTCTCATATTTTATGCTTTACTATGGATGCCCATATCACATAGTTAGTATCATTTAGTCTCACAAGTATGGAGACGACCACTTCTTTTTCATCTTTCATTTTTACAATAACGAGAGATAGATAGATAGAGAGAGAAGAGAAGAAAAGAGAAGGTAGCAAGAATTTTGTTGAAGAGAACTTTGATGGTGTGCTTTCTAATGTAACGACCCCACGAACCGATGCTCCACCAATCTCATGATCCTCCTCTTGGCCTTTTCGAATGAATCACAACCCAAGAGCACCAAGGCTATTATACCATGCAATGAAATAAGCATAAAAGCAAATGAGAGCCTCTTATGGGCTTACAAGAACACAACCAACCCACAAAGAACCACTTATGGATCAATGCACATCACCCACACAAGGGCTAAGAAAGTAAAAATAAATGCTTTTGTATTACAAAATGGTACTTGAGAAAGCATGAGAAGATAGAAGGGGAGAACCCCTATTTATAACAAGAGAGGAGGAGTGGGCAGCCCAACTAGCTGTTGGGCTGGGGACAACTCCAACAGCTAGTTGGAGCTGTCCCATCATCTTCTAATTCCAAGACTCAAAATAAAATACAAAAAATAAAAAAGAATAAAAAGGATAAAGTCAGCCCCTAATGGGCTGACCACTATTACAATATGAAATGACCGAAATACCCCTGATGGGTATTTCGGTTTACATACATTTAAATACATATATATCTATATATACGTATAAATACATATATATTCGGTACACAATCTTAACAAACAATTTCCCCAATTAATTACTGCAGATATTTTCAAGTTCTAGATTCCATAACCTTCTTTGGTGTTCTAGCTTTTGCTTTGCTAAATATTTTACTATATGTTAGCAGTAACATAATCTCTGATTTATGCAATTTCTGTTCATCTTGAAGGAAATTCTCCAAGCCATCTACTCTGGATCTGGTTCAGATGGTCTGACCAGCTTATGGACTCTTGGTTGCTGCATTTCCTGGCTGGACTTGGAAACAAACCATCTTATCTAGCACTGAAGTGGGTTCTGATTTGGATTTATATTTGTTTGCCAATCAGATTAGACTGAATATGTTTGAAAGGAACATATCTGAATGTGTCATTGAGTCAATTATCTGAATTCATTCAGAGTAGCTGGACTTTCACATCCATCTAGGGCTGGGAAACAAGATGAGCTGCTCATGGCTCGTCTCATATTTGGCTCATAAAAACTCGTTCAAATTTGTGAAATAGGCTCGGCAAGCTTAAGCATGAACAACCAGTGTTCGGCTTTGTTCGGCTTGGCTTGTATAGGCTAGTTAGTAATAAATATGTTTTACATAGATTTTATATCAGAGTGAAGATGGTTGAAGTGTTTGGCTTGCAAGAAACAAGTTTAGAGTTCAAATCCTATTGCTTGCAAGTTTGAAACAATTATTTACTTTGTAAATGAGCCAGTTTGAGCTTCACTTAATTGGTTTAGAGTCCAATCCTATTATTTTCAACTCTAAAAAACTATATGTTTTTATGAATGATCTATCTCGTGCTCGACTCGTTTAGGTTGGGCTTTTGATGAGTTCAAGCTCGACTCAGCTCTACACAAGAAACAACCACCCTCTGCTCAGTTCGTTCGGCTCGTTTACCAGCTCTACATACATCAATGTACTATCATAGATGATGTTTAGTATTATTGACTATTTAAATTCTTTTAGGAAATTTGATTTTGTAATCTCGTCATAATCTAGCTGCCTGCAGATTGAGATTTGGGTTTGAAATGGGCATTTTGTTTTCTACTGGTCTGAATGCTTAATCTGCATAAGAGCCAGATAAGGTGGTGCAGACACTTATCCAGTCTTTTCTCATCTCTTGGTCTTGAGTGGGTGCACCTTGTCATGAATGAATCTGAACTTGAATGTTCCTGGTCAAAATGGAGGGTAAGAAGGTGAAGAGAGACACTAAGAATCCTTTATCTTTTATAATTCTATATATATTGGAATTTGAGAACATTGGTCATTTATGAATTTTGGTAACTTTGAAAGTTGGAATCTTGAGAATTTTGGGAGATTTTGGGGAGTACATGACATCTTCCTTTCTGTAGGCCACCACAGTAACATGACCAGATCTTTTAACACTTTAAACTGCCAAACATGACCAGATCTTTTAACACTTTAAACTGCCAAACATGACCAGATCTTTTATTCTTAGTGTTGATTGCTATCAACTGCAGCATCTTTATATCTAATTGTCTTAGCTATGATACAATTCAAATCTCTATTTCTATCCAAGTAATCTTCATTTCATGGACTACAATCATGTTTTTGATACTTCAGCTCAAGGTTGCTTTGACATATGATTTTTCACCTTTTTAGGAAAGATGTAACGGGGTGGAATCAATATCACACATTGCTCAAATATTGCATAGGTCAAAAATGCATCTGCAGTCAATGCTTCTGGAGAACAATACAGCCTTGGTTGATGACTTTTACATCAATGTGGTTAGTTTCTTCAAAAGTTATTGCTGAAAATACCATCTTGTTTTGCTTGTATTGCAAAGATCTTTTTGAGGACTATAATTTCTACACACACACACACACTCACGCACATTCTTGTAATCTTATGTGCAGTTTATATAATAACACCTCTTGGTATTTATCTAGGTGGATGCTGTTCCTGATCTTATAGAGCATATCCACCGGACAACTGCGAAATTGCTCCTACATATTAATGGGTATGTTACAAGTACGTATGTGCTTGGCTTGAAGTCTTTCAATGTTTCCTTGTTATTGGTGGCAGTAAACACCATGTCTTAAATGATTAGTTGACTTTTTTAAATGTCTGAATCAAGTTGTTGAACTTCATATTTCACCAAGGTCTTTAAAGATACTGAAATTTTGCAGAATGGAAGCCTTTATGATCTGTCTTTATTTGCTGCTAAGGACAATGAAATTGGTTATGGAAACTTTGTTTTTCCACTTGTTATGGATCTATTATGTTTACAGTCTTATAGACAATATGGTCTATGGAAACACCAAAATGAAATACATGTTCATAGGCAAGCAGAAAGAAGAAGTGGTCTGGGATCCTTTACTTGCAGATGCACCCTTATATGGCATTTTACATGAGCAAACCACTACCCGTGGTACTTGAAATGAAAGAAGTGTCAGTGTAGGGATGGAAGAGAATTTTGTGAGGTAATGAGGTAAAGAATGGATGCACAGATAAAAATGCAGACTTCCTGAATGTCTCTTTGGTCTCTCTCTTCGACAAGGGTAGATGATTGAGATTCTACGTCGAGTTTATCAACCAGAACAGTACTGGAAAGGCCTAATGGTTGCAGCAGCATTGAATTTAAATTAGCTAGCTCGTAGAACAAGTTCTATTTCTTGAGATTATTCATTTTCAACTTAAAGTGTCATCAAAGATAAGTAGTTGCAGGGTGTATTTGAATTAAGATAGTATCCTAATTATTGACAAAATGTGTACATATGGTTAGAATACCATCAAATCCAGCTTAGTATTAGTGGAAGTTTGTGCATAAAGAACTAAAGTGTGTTAGAATATGTACACTAATTTATCGGGTCAGTTTAGATCAAGATCCATATACCCATTATGTACCTTTAACATAATAGTCATATAAATAGAGAAACACGCTACCCACCTAGGGTGACGCCTCTTTTGGGATTCCTCACTTTCTCTTCCATCTTCTTTCTTGTTTTGTTGTTTGTGCAGAGAATCGTATTTCAGAGGCGTTCTCACATGGTATCAGAGCCAATAACAAGGTAAGTCATTAAAAACGTGACTGCACATCTCCTCTTCTCTCTTCTCCTCTTTTCTAATCTGATCTGTTCTTCTTCGTCGACTTTCTCTCCCTAGATCTGATAAAAAAAATCAGATCTACGTCTTTTCTCTTCTCTTTTCTAATCAGATTTGATTCACAAATCAGATCTGTTCATCTTCGTCGGCTTCTCTTTCTAGATCTGATAAAAAAAAATCTGATCTATTTTCTTTTCTTCCCATATATAAAAAAATCGATATGTTTATTTCTTCCAAATCTTCTTTGCTCTTTCTCAAATCTTTTTCGCATCGCATCAGATCTGTATAGATCTGATCGATTTCCCTATTCTTCATACTAGATAAGATCGATTTCCCATCTGAATAATTTTTCTTCCCAAAACAAAAAAAAGGAAAATACGTCACCTTAAGTTCAAAAAAGAAGGGGGACACTTTTCTTGCTGATCGCACCCTAACAAAAAAAGGGTCGCGTCTCCTGTGCCGATTTCCAAAAAAAAAATCGGCGATATTATTATTTTATTCTTCTGCATCAAAATCTGTTTCCTTTTTTATTAATCATCCTTCTTCTGCTCACTTTAATATATATATATATATATATATATATATATATATATATATATATATATATATATATATATATATATATATATATATATATATCCTTTTCTTTTCTGTCTCCCATCTTTATTTTTCAGTCTCATGTTTTTCTTGCTATTCATCTTTTCTTTATTCTCTCTTGACTATTGCAAGTGGCTGGGCTAAATGCTTCTTTTCTCAGTTATCTTGTCACTGAAAAACTCGACTCCACCAACTTCATTACCTGGAAAAAGCAAATTATTCATTTCTTGTGCAATTATGATTTAATGGGACACCTTGACAGATCGATCCCTGTCCATTCAGAATATGTTTCCCACACAAGCTCTCAACAGGACAACTTGAAGAAGTTGTGAAATTTCAGATCCGCAATCCTGATTTTTTTGCTTGGCAGAAGGATGATCAGACCACAGTTGCACTTATCCTGGCCATTCTCTCGCGTGAAGTTCTGCTCCATATTCCATCTGGTATTCCTGCAATGGAAGTATGGGATGTTCTGCATCACTGGTATGAGGAAATCTCCACCCCGAAGGTCTATCAACTGAAGGCTGAATTTGCAGATCTCAAGAGAGGTGATTCTTCGGTAGCCGATTATCTCTCAAAAGTCAAGGTTATTGTGGATCAACTGGCAACCATTGGTTCACCTTTATCAGATGAGGACATATGCACAAAGACCATTCGCGGATTAGGGGCAGAGTTCAACATGTTTATTACCGTGTATACAGGCACAACACCTCGTCCACCTTTTGAATGTCTGCGTACCATGTTGTTAGAGGATGAGGCAATATTTGGTCTGTCCACTCGGTCTCAAAAGAATAAAACTCATGATGTCTTAGTTGCTGCCCAAGGATGTTCTGACCCCTCTATGCCTAGAGGAAGAGGCAAGGGGCGAGGCCAAAATTTTGGTAGTATTGGTGGTCGAGGTGCTGGTATCTTGCCCACATCTCAAGGCAATACGAATCTTGTCTGTCAGATGTGTGATAAGAAAGGACACACAACTTCTAATTGCTACTGGCGATATGTTCTTTCTTTCAAACCACCCACTGTCCCTATACCTCCTCTTTTTCGTGCTCTCGCTACAACTAGCATGCCTATAGGTGGCCAACCACCTCGTGTTCTAGCTTACTTTCTTCAGAGTCCTCCCACAACACCTTCGGCTGCTTCTAATATGGATACTCTCAGTCCTGGTTTTTGTCAGATGAATATTCGGCAGCCACCCAATCCCACAGGGAATCCTTGGTCTGCCCACTCAAGCATGCCACCTCCATCAGGACATCATCAGGGCTGGTTCTTAGACTTCGGAGCAGCCAATCATGTTACAGGAGACCCAGGTAAACTCGCTAACTCTGAACCTTATTACAAAAATGAGCGTGTAATCACTGGTGATAGAAAACATCACCACATAGCTCGTGTAGGCACTACCAATATTCCTACCAGTAGAGGTCCACTTTCTTTATCAAATGTTTTTCTTGTTCCTAATCTTCAAAAAACTTTAATTTTTGTTTCTCAGTTATGTCAAGATTCTAATTCCCGTCACCTTTTCTCCGTCTTCTGTTTTTGTGAAGGGCATTCACACAAATCAGACACTCTAGCTCTTCTTCGGTCACTCATACGTTATTTTCGTCATCGAAGTTCATTGTCGCTGCCCAGGATGCTAGTATATGGCATCGTAGATTAGGACATTGCAATTTCGGTTTTCTTAATCATTTATGTAATAAAGGTCTTATTGATGTTAAAGATCAAGATGTCTCTTCTTCTTCTTCTTGTGTCAGTTGTGAAGTTTGTAGGAGTCATGAACTCTCTTTCTCTAGATCAAATAAAAGGGTTTCTTTTCCTTTTGAGCTTATTCAGTCCGATGTGTGGGGTCCTTCTTCTATAGTGTCTTTATCAAAGTTTAAGTATTATTTGATCTTTGTTAATGATTATAGTCGTTTCACTTGGATATTCTTTATAAAATCAAAAGATCAAGTTTTCCCTATTTTTCATCAATTCAAGTTGTATCTGGAAACCCAATTTTCAAGAAAAATTCTTGCCCTGCGAAGTGATAGTGGTGGTGAATACATGTCGAATGAATTCACATGTTTCCTCCATGATAATGGCATTCAACGTGAGTTGAGTTGCCCTTGGACCTCTCAACAAAATGGGGTCGCTGAACGTAAGCATCGACATGTGGTCGAAACAACCTTGACGCTGATGTATGACGCAAAATTAAAAGAGGGTCTATGGATTGAAGCTTTTCACACAACTGTTTACCTAATAAACAAAATGCCCTTGTCTAATCTTAGTGGAGAATCAACTTATTCTCTCCTTTATGGTGTGCACCCGGATTACTCCCTTTTAAAAGCCTGTGGATGCCAGTGTTTTGTTCATGTAGATAAAACCTTGAGGGATAAGCTGTCTCCTAGGGCCACTGTGTGTTAGTTTATTGGGTATGATGATGAATTCTTGGGATATCATTGTTTCGACCATGCAACCAATAAAGTTATCATCTCACGACATGTTATTTTTTATGAGAATGCCTATGGCCGCCAACATAAATCCTCCATTGCTAATTTTCTGCATTCTTATTGGCCTTCCTCACTTGTTGTTAAGAGTGCAGCAAATGATAATCCTGATGTCTCTTCCTCGCTTGGCCCGGTTGCTACCCCAGTTCTTCATGATTCACAGGTATCCGGTTTTCCTCACTTTGACCAAGTCTACTGCAAATGGGCACCAACAAATGCACCTAGCACTACCATTCCAACACATGCTCAAGGTGTCACAGTTTCTCCTGTTTTGGACCAGCCAGAAAAACCACCAATGGAGACTACCTCTGATCATGTGATTGTAGCCTTAGTTTCTCGTATTAGCACTCGGATCAAGAATCCACCATCTAGATGGGTGAGCTATGAATCCTTCTCCATTGATTTCTTCACGTATGCTGCAACTCTTGAACATATTTCAGAGCCCAAGTCTTTTGCTGAGGCTAGTCTTGATTCTCTCTAGACAGAGGCTATGAATGATGAGATTACAACACTTTATGAATGCTACACATGGGAAGTGGTTCCCAAACCACCTGATAAAAACATTGTTGGGTGCCGGTGGGTGTTTAAAATAAAGCGCAAATCAGATGGCATCATCGAGCGTTTTAAGGCTAGACTTGTGTCCAAGGGGTACACACAAGAGCATGTCTTAGATTTTGATGAGACATTTAGTCCTGTGGTTTGGATGGAGACTATTCGCATTGTCCTATCTTTGGTAGTGTTACATGGGTGACACCTTTTTCAGTTAGATGTTAAAAATGCTTTCCTACATGGGAACTTATATAAGAAAGTGTACATGGAGCATCTTCTTGGTTACTTGGAAGGAGATCCAAAGGCCTTGGTGCTATCTACGATCTCAATCAAGCTTCTCGGGCATGGTTTGAGACCTTCAATTTAGTAGTAAAAACTCTAGGTTTTGAAAGGAGTTACTGCGACTATTATTTATTCATGAAAAAGGTACATTCAAATATGACATTCATCCTTGTTTATGTTGATGACATTATCATTACAGGAAATAATCCTGTAAAGATTGATGAGATAAAGTCATTGTTGCACAAAGCTTTTCACATGAAAGATTTGGGACCTCTTCAGTTTTTCCTTGGCGTGCAAGTGGACCAGCAGTCAGATTGACTCATTCTTTCCCAGCAAAAATATGCCAGAGATATTTTGCATCGAAATGGTATGCTGCAATGCAAACCTAGAGACACTCCAATGGCTGCTCATACACTTTTAACTGCATATTCAACTAATGATACCTACTTGGAAGACTCCAGCAAATACAGAAGTACAATTGGATCTCTTTAATATCTCACTTTCATTAGGCCTGATCTAATTTTTGCAGTGAATCAGGTTTCTCAGTTCATGCATAGGCCTCAAACAAAGCACATGGAAGTACTTAAGCGTATCCTCAGGTACATTAAAGGTACTATTTCTAATGGGCTAGTCTATATGAAATCACCTCATACGCCTATCCACCATTCAATCAAGGTGATTGCATATTCAGATGCTGATTGGACCCATGATCCAACTACAAGAAGATCTGTTACAGGTTATGGGGTTTATTTAGGCTCCTACCTTGTTTCTTGGGCAAGAAGAAAACAAAAAACGATTACACAATCTAGCACTGAGGCAGAATATCGAGCTATGGCGGCCGTGATCGCTGAAATCACTTGGATTATGCACATTTTATATGACTTACACCAGGCCGTTTTCAGCTCCCTCGTCTATTGTGACAATCGAAAAGCGGTTTCTATCTCCACCAATCCCGTTCAACATGGCAAAATGAAGAATGTGGAAATTGATCATCATTTTGTTAGAGAGAAAGTCAGATTGAAGGAAATTTGTCTCATGTTCATTCATGGCAAAGATCAAGTGGCGGATTTATTCACTAAGGCTCTTCCAACAAATTGGTAATGGGATTTAAAATCAGAACTGTCCATGGTTCTCCACCATGTTCAGTTTGAGGGGGCATGTTAGAATATTTACACTAATGGATTGAGTCAGTTTAGATCCAGATCCATATACCCATTATGTACTTTTAACATAAGTCATATAAATAGAGAAACACGCCACTCACCTAGGGTGACACCTCTTTTGGGATTCCTAACTTTCTCTTCCATCTTCTTTCTTCTTGTTTTGTTGTTTGTGCCGAGAATCATATTCCAGAGGCATTCTCACAAAGTGTGGGATACATGCTACCGATATAATGATGCAATATGTGTAATGAAATAAGCGAAGATACAAATAACAAGTGAAGAACACTTGTAGGTCCAACAATGGACAAGAACCAAGAAGAATACACAAGCACTTTAAGTGCAAACACATAAACCCATAAAGGGGAAATGCCAAAAGGCAAAAGCGAGAAAATATTATTGAGAGAGAGGGAGAGAACAACATACAAATGAGAGGGGGAACACCCCCTTTATATACACAAAGAATGAGAGAGAGGGAGACCTTGGGGCTCCCAGAATGTAGTCGTTGGGGAGCCCCAACGACTACATATGTGGGGTCCCCAAGGGTTCCCCAAAAAAGAAAAATAAATAAAGTAAAAATAAAAAATAAAATAAAACCTAAAATAAGTTGTTTTAGAAAACAACTTATATTACATGTGAAAAGACCAAAATACCCCTATCGGGTATTTTGGAATAAAAAGGAAATTATATATATATGTATATATATATATATATATACACACTGCACAATCATAAGTATTGGACCGTTGTTGGATGCTAATACTGGTTTTTGAACTGCAAGCATTGAAAGACACCATGCACATTGTTCCTTAGTTGTCAAAAGCGCTAGTTGGTGCCTAGGCGGACGACCTCAGAAAGGAATAGTCAGGGCCTAGGCGGGACGAAGAAAACAAAATATCAAGAAAAGCATAAACATGACAATAAATAATTAATTTTAGTAACAAAGATATGATTGTAATTATGAATTAATCATACATGTGTAATTCAGTGTAGAATATCGTAAAATTCGTAAAATTGCATAGCATTGAACATAAAGCATATCTATATTGTATAATGTATCTACATAATCATATATATAGATGTGTGTGTGTGAAAAACATAGGCATACATGTAAAGAACAAAAATAAAACAAAAGGGAAAAAAGGAAGAAAAAGAAAAAGAAGAAAAGAAAGAAAAAAAATTTCAAAAGAGAAAAAAAGGAAAAGAGAAAGGGGAAAAATGAAGAAAAAGACAAAGAAAAAGAAGAAGAAGAGGAAAAGGAGGAAAAAAAGAAGGTGGAGGGGCAAAAGGAGGAAGAAGAAAAGGAGAAGTTAAAAAAAAGTATAGAGGAAAAAGGAAAGAAGAAGAAATAAGAAAGAAAGAACAAGAAAAAAAGGGGAAAAGAAAAAAGAAAGGGTTTGGGGCAGGAAGAAGAAGAAGAAAAAGAAAAAAAGAAAGAGAAAAAAAAAAACAAAAAGATAATGACAGTCATGTCTCCACTGTTTTGGCAGGAACAGCCTAGGCGCCGTCTAGGCGGGACAGCCTAGGTGCTGCCTAGGCGAGGCCTAGGCTGGAAAACATGACCTTATTGCCTAGACCCATAAGCCTAAGAGGTAGTGGGCACCTAGGCGGCACTGCTTTTGACAACTAAGCATTGTTCTAACAAAATTTGAGAATGTTAAACATTCTTGACTCCCAGAGCTTAATCATGGATTCAGGACTAAAAGTTCCTGCCAAAAATTAAAAAAAATGTCTGGTGGAGAAAGTTGAAATTATTTTGGGTTTTGAACTCTAATACATTTCAACAGGTTTCCTGCCAACTTTTTTAACAATGTCTCACAGAGGAAGTTAAATCTTTTTGGGTTTGAACTCTAATACATTTCAATTTTCAACAAGAATCTTAGAGTGCACAAAAAAATTAAGTCCCTTGCTGGTACATCACTTATCCCGGATCTATGGTTTTCTTTAGGAAATATATTACATGACCATGTCCTTGCAGTATAAATCACACCATCAACGAAGGTGCAATTAAACTTCTGGCCTATGTGATTTGTGTTAAAATGTACCCTTATTGTATATATATCTATATATATAGATATAGAGATACATATACATATATATCATACATATATGTATACGTATCTCTATGTATATATACATAGATATATATCATTTACCTTTTTTGTAATACCCGATAAAGGGTAATTCAGTCATTTCTCATTTTACACATATTTCAATAGAAATATGTTTGTATATTTTTATTTTCTTTTTCTTATTTTTTCATTTTTTTTATTTTTGTACTTTGTACCATCCTTGGGGGGCCCAATATAGACGTTGGAGATCCAACGACTACATTGGAGCCCCTCCAAGGCCTCCTTATGTGGGTTATAAATAGGGGACTTGTAAAACCCCATTTAAAAAAAAAAAAAATCTGTTTGGACCCGGGCCCCCTTTTTATTTTAGGGTTTTCAAAAGAAAAACCCGAGCATTCGGGCGCCGCAACCCCCCCCCCCCCCCTTTCTTTCCCCTTCGTGTGCGGGCAAGTTTGGGAAACCCACCACGGGTTTCCCCGTTCGATTGCCCCTGCGCCTTTTTGAGGGAGGTTGGAGGGCGTGGGGAGTCACACCTCCCTCTCGCAGCCCCCGCTCCCCCCTCCGCGCTGGTCTCCTCCCTGCTGCACGCGCCGCCGACGCCGGCCACCAATTCCAGGTACGCCGTTCTCTTCTCCTCCCTCTTCTCTCTTTCCCCCCCCCCCCCCCCCCCCCCCCTCTGTCTCCTCGCCGGGAGGCCGACAGGCGGCGCACGGCCCCTGCCGCGCCCTCCCGCGTCCCCTCTACCTTTCGGAGGGTCGACAGGGAGCCCTCGGGCCCTGTCGCCATTTTTTCTTTTTTCCCTTTTCTACCGGGGCTGTCGAAGGGCCAGCAGGGGTCCAGTCACCCCTGCGGCACCTGTTGCCGTCATCGTTTTGGGAGTCGCCATGACTCGGTCTGGCAGGGGCCCAGCCCCTGCCATTCGTTGACTCGGTCTGGCAGGGGCTGGGCCCCTGCCATTCGTCGACTCTTCCGGGCAGGGGCCGAGGCCCTGCCACCTCACCGCCATCGGCAGGGGCTCAACCCCTGCCGTCTCGTGTCTGTCGGCAGGGGCTCAGCCCCTGCCGATTCGATGTTTCCGGCAGGGGCTCAGCCCCTGCCACTTGACGTTTTTGGCAGGGGCTCAGCCCCTGCCACCTTCATTTTCGCAGGCAAGGGCCCAGCCCCTGCCACCTAATCGGTTCTAGCAGGGGCTCAGCCCCTGCCACTTTCATTTTCGCAGGCAGGGGCTCAGCCCCTGCCACTCGGCTGTTGCTGGCAGGGGCTCAGTCCCTGCCACTTGATTGTTTCTGGCAGGGGCTCAGCCCCTGCCACATTTATTTTGCCGGCAGGGGCTCAGCCCCTGCCGCTTCTTTGCGTTGGCAGGGGCTGACCCCCTGCCGCCTCAGTAGTTTTCGACAGGGGCTCATCCCCTGTCGCCCCGTTGCTGTCTGCAGGCAAGGGCCCGCCCCTTGTCGTTTTTCGGTTTTCGGCCAGCAGGGGCACACCCCTGCTGCCTCTCTTTTTCTCCTATAGGCAGGCTTGTTTTTCTACTTCTCCGCATAATAATTAGAGTAGCACTGTTGCAGACCTCACATCGGACCCCCCGCTCTGGCTCCGCGGCCCGAGCCTCGTATCATCTACACGCGTAGACGCACGCAGCTGCACGACATCCCGAGGTAGGGGAAAGTCGCACGATGGGTTTGTAAGAATGAAATAAAATTATAAGGATTTTGTGATAGAATAGTTTATTTCGCATGCATTCTCAATCGTAGAATTTCCTAACTGGTGATTGCCTGTGTTGTGTTTCTGCATCTGTATTCTTTTGAAATTTCATACTTATTGTTGAAGCTTTACGAGTAGACTCATTGCTAGAAAGACCGTATTCCTGTATGTTCGCCTGACTCACTGTTATAAGTTACTATAAATGCCTTATTGATTATTGCCTGATGAATCTTGGAGGTGACTTCTTGATTCTTAGTATTCGAGCATGCCAAGCATAATACAGACATTTATAAAACCTCGTGATAGGCTATCTATCGAAAACCCACAAATTTACTTTGGTAATTAGACCTGAAGAAAAGTATGATACAATAGTACGGGAGGTCATTCAGTACCTCAAAGTGATTAAGAAATTCCTTATTGATATCCATGAGATGATACCGGCCTCCCCAGGCCCCTCTGCTTAGAGAGCAATTCATGTTACGTATGAACCAAAAGAATCATAAACCATTATGCTGCCCTCTCATCGTAGTTGTAACTCTGGGAAGGTACGATCGTACTTTTGGACAAGTACGTCCCATGTGGGTTACGATGGTGGGATGATGAGGTTGTGGCAACCTCGATTAGAGCAATTAGCAAAAGGCTGAGATCACATAAAAAGGTGACCATTCGCCTTCACAGGCAAGATGCTCGAGTGGGTCTAATAGACCAGAGCATGTAGGATGGGGCGGCGGTTAAGAAACCCCCATCGTACCCATCCGATCTTCACGGTTCATCAAGGGAGAGGATGGATGGTATAAAGACTCCGATGGACAGGTTGTTAACAACCACCCCACGAGCAAAATACTCGGTTTTCCCCAGTCATCGGAGTTAGGGGAATTTGGATTACCATAAATTATCCTAGGTGGTAACTCCCAGGCACTTCTGCAGAAGTTGGATGCATCCATGGGCCACGAATGCCTTTGGGGATTTACTCTCTTGGTCACTGACCGTCCCCTTAGGAGCGGACTCAGTCAGCCATCCGGGTTAATGAAAACACCTGACATAATAAACTCCCGGATCGGTCTGGGCTGTTTCTACGTTTCGCGTCTGTGCGTACCCACAGGCCAGTTAATATCAGAACTTAAATAATAATTTTATGAATAAATGTAGATGACTGAGACTTACACTGCTTCAACTAACCACTCTTTGCACTTATTACATTTGTTAGAATAGACTACAACTGCTTTAATTGCTTAAATATCATAACTGCTTATCTCATGAATGTCCTGTTTTATTTTCATTATACTTATCTGTTCGTGCACCTACTGGTTTGTTATGAAACTGACCCATTTCATGGGCAGGTGAGGAGTAGGACTTCATTGGCGGCCGATGGCGTGGTGCAACATGGATCAAGATTCATCTTCTTTCTGCTGACGGCTTAGCTCTGGGACTTTTTTAGTTTTTCTTAGATTTATTGAACTTTGGAATAAAATGCTCATTTTGTAATAAACTGCAGATTTTAATCGATTGTCTTATTTCTTAAATTCCTTTAAGATGTTGTACATGTGAATGATGGTTTTTCAACTAACGTACCCAGGATTGTTGACTTGTGTTCCTTTCTAAATGTCTTCCACTGTTGTTTTTAAATATTAAACTTTAAATCTTTGAAAGGCTTTTCGATAAGGTTTTCGAAATCACAAGTCGAAATTTTGGGGCGTTACAACTTGGTATCAGAGCCAGGTTAGAAAGAAGTGAATCTTGACTATTGAGCATCCCATCGCGCTGTAAGTAAGTCTTTAATATTTCATAGCATGTTTAGACTAAATTATATTCTTGTTTTATTCGTAGTACCGTTGGATATATGGACCCGTTTACTGGTGCTAGTGGTAGTCGCGGTAGGAGCACACGTAGTGTACGTGGCCGTTCCGTAAGGGAGAGGGGCGGACGTGAAATGTTCGGGGCTGTTTACTGGGCTAACCGCCCTCCTCTACCCATTTTTACGGATGAGCAAGGCTTCTCATTACCGGTTGCCTACCAGATAACCTTGGCAACAGCGTGGGCTGAAGTGCATGCTCGAGAAGGTGGTTTTGCGCCTTCACACATTCGGGTGCACCATCAGACACCACAGGAGTCATCGGGAGATTTTGTTCCCCTTGAGTTAGCAGAGGAGTGCGGTTTTTGCGGAGAAACTGGGCACACCGTGGATGCTTGCCTCCACAAGGCCGAGCATGACGACAAGATCACATTTTCGACTGCAGGCAAGCAACCACCACCTCCGGCAGACCCAGTGGGCGGTGTATCACCCACATATACACCTGCGACGGATTCTTCAGATTATAGTCTTGGCTCACCGGAATATACTCCGGCGACGCCCCTTTACGGGCAGGAGCCCTCCTACGATGAGCCACTTCCCTTCACCCCTAAGCGCAGATTCAGGCGCACAGGCAATAGAAGGGAATATCTTAGGAAGTATTCTAGTCGTCCCTAAGGGGAGGTAGCACGCGCCCAGTTTTGTTGGAGTCTGTGAACTCATTTATAATTGCGGAATATAACTTTTGCTTATGTACCAGCACAGCTGGATTCTAAATATTTGACTCTCGGAATAAAGATTTATATTCTTGCCTTTGTTTCTATACTTATGCCTACTTGTACGTCTTCAGTGTTTTTGACTTTAATCTTGGTTGCTTTTTAAGGATGGTGGGAAACTCAAGCCACAGCATGGCCGATGAGTTGCGTGAACAGAGGGGATTTATGATGAATACCCTCAACTCCTTAGCTAAGGCGATTCGTAACCAGGGTCGCCCCCATCAGGATCCAGGTTCCCTTGTTGGGAATGCCCCAACCGCCACATATGAAAAATTTCTAAAGCTGGACCCTCCTACTTTCTCTGGCAAGGTTGATCCTGACTTGGCGGAGAGTTGGGTTAAAGAGGTGGAACGGGTGTTCCAAGTGTTGTCCGTTCCTGAGGATAAGAAGACGATGTTCGGGTCCTTTCGTTTGAAGGACGACGCTCGCGAATGGTGGGACACTACGCGGGAGGTGCAGTTTCCGGGTGCTGAGGTGATTCCGTGGGAGGCCTTCCGAAGGGTTTTTCTCGGAAACTATTTCCCTCCTCATGCGAGGGAAAAGAAGAAAGTGAAATTTCTGGAGCTGTGCCAAGGAAGCTTAAGTTTGAACGAATATATCGCCAAATTTCAACGGTTGGAGCGCTATTGTCCTCACCTATTCGAGGATGATCATGAGCGGGCCGGGAAGTTTATTTGCGGACTGAAGGAAGGACTCAGGCATAGGGTTCTCACCAGCATGCCCGCGACTTTTTCTGCGGCAGTAGCAGCAGCCACCCTACTGAACGAGGATTGGGAGCGTTCAAAAAGTGTGCAAGCCAAGAAGTCAACCGCGTCAGGTGGTGAGCAGAAGAAGACATTTTCCGGCGGCCCAAGGAAACGACCACCTTTTCCAGTAAAGACTGAAGCAGGGAAGAAACAGTTTCCTCCAGCAAAACGCCAACGAAAACAAGGCCCTCCACCGCCCAGGCAACCGTCGAGTGATAACTGCCCCAGGTGCAAGAGGCCTCATGTGGGACAATCTTGTCCGCGGGACACCGGCGGATGCCTGTACTGTGGCAAGATGGGCCATTTCATACGCGACTGCCGGAAGAAAGCAGCAGATGACCTCAAGCGAACCGGCAACGTATCTCAGCCTCCTCGACCACCTCATCAACAGCAACAACGAGCACAACCAAGCAGTGGCAGAGAGCCGGGTCGAGTTTATGCAGCCACGGTCGATCAATTGACCAAAGAGGATCTCGTTCAAGGTACCATTCTTGTTGCCGATCAAGCAGCTTTTGCACTCTTTGATTGTGGTGCTACACACTCGTTTGTGTCAGAAAAATTCGTAAAACAATTGCATATAACGGTAAAAACGCTTAATAATGCATTAGACGTGTATAACCCCGTTGGGAAGAACACGGTTTGCACCACTTACATACCTGAATTGGATGTAGTGGTGGCAGAGCGACACTTGCCTGCTTGTGCTATCTTGCTGGAGATGACTGAATTTGACGTCATCCTAGGCATGGATTGGTTGCACAAGTATCATGCCAAGATCTTTTGCCGTGATGGCAAGATCGTTTTATCACCTCCAGGCTCTTCGAGAGTAGAATTCAGAATCCCCAGACCTGTTCGAGCAAGCCGGATGATCTCGGTACTTAAGGCACAGAACTTCTTGCGGAAGGGATGCACTGCCTTTCTGGTTGGTGTTATCCAGTCAGATCCAATGCCTATTCCCATCGGTGAGCTGGATGTTGTTCGCGATTACCCCGACGTTTTCCCTAAAGAGCTGTCGGGACTTCCCCCGTCTCGTGAGGTAGAATTCAATATTTAATTGCTACCAGGTACGACACCAATCTCCAAAGCACCCTACAGAATGGCGCCAGCTGAGCTTGAGGAGCTGAAGAAGCAGTTGGAGGAGTTGTTGGATCAGGGATTCATTCGCCCCAGCGTTTCTCCTTGGGGAGCTCCTGTGCTCTTCGTGAAGAAGAAGGACGGGACTTTGCGGTTGTGCATCGACTATCGAATGCTCAACCAGGCCACAATAAAAAACAAGTACCCATTGCCGCGTATCGAAGACTTGTTCGATCAGTTGCAGAAGGCCAAGGTTTTCTCGAAAATCGATCTTAGGTTCGGATACCATCAGCTCAGAATTAGGAATGAGGATATTCCTAAGACGGCCTTTCGGACGAGATACAGACATTACGAATTCACAGTCATGCCGTTCGGACTAACCAATGCCCCCGCAGCTTTCATGGACTTGATGAATAGGGTGTTCAAGCCATTTTTGGACACCTTCGTGATCGTGTTCATCGACGACATCTTGGTGTACTCAGAAAGTCGAGAGCAACATCGAGAACACCTAACAGTTGTGTTGGAGACCTTGCGAAAGGAACATTTGTATGCCAAGTTCTCTAAATGTGAATTCTGGCTCGAGGAAGTCATGTTTTTGGGACACGTTATTTCTAAAGAAGGAGTGTCCGTGGACCCTGCAAAGGTGGAGGCTGTACTTGGTTGGCAACAACCAAAGAACGCGCGTGATATCAGAAGTTTCCTTGGACTAGCGGGTTACTACAGAAGATTCATTCAGGATTTTTCTAAAATTGCGTTACCCTTGACGAAGTTGCTGAAGAAAGAGACTAAATTCTTATGGGACGAGAAGTGCGAGGCGAGTTTTCAGTTGTTGAAGGAGCGACTTACCAGTGCTTCTATTTTGACCTTACCTTCTGGTAAGGGCGGGTTCGTGATTTATACTGATGCCTCTGGGTCAGGCCTAGGGGCCGTGCTGATGCAGAATGGGAAGGTGATCGCTTACGCTTCTCGACAACTTAAAATTCACGAGAAGAACTACCCAACTCACGATTTAGAGTTAGCGGCAGTGGTGTTCGCACTGAAGATATGGAGACATTACTTGTATGGGGAGCAGTTTGAAGCATTCACCGATCATAAGAGTCTTAAGTACCTATTTTCGCAGAAGGAATTGAACATGAGACAACGGCGTTGGCTTGAATTCCTCAAGGATTACGACTTCACCCTCTCCTACCACCCAGGAAAGGCGAACGTAGTGGCGGACGCCCTCAGCCGCAAAGCAGCAGAAGTTTCGATTAATGCTTTATTTGCTGGGTGGAGGTTGGTCGAAGACCTAGCCTCTTGGGAACCTTTCGCAATCACTCAAGGTTCAATCGGTTTATCCCACCTTGTTGCTCAACCTGAGCTACTAGCGAGAATCGTCAATGGGCAGAAGACTGATGCACGCTACGAGAAGTTGAAGGCTCAGGCGATACTGGCAGATACCCCTTTTCGTCTGAAGGAGGATGAAAGTATATGGTTGAGGGAGCGCCTTTGGGTTCCTGATGACCCGGTTCTTCGAGATGAAATTCTTGCAGAAGCCCACAAGTTTAGGTACGCAATTCACCCGGGTAGCACGAAGATGTTCAAGGACCTACAACGCAGTTATTGGTGGAACGGTATGAAGCGAGACGTGGCTGAGTATGTCTCGAAGTGTTTAACGTGTCAGCAAATCAAGATCGAGCACCAGAGACCCGGTGGGGTCATGCAGCAGATAGAAATCCCTCTTTGGAAGTGGGAAGATGTTACCATGGACTTTATAGTCGGTCTTCCGAGGACGCGGAGGAAACATGACGCGATTTGGGTGATCGTTGATAGACTCACCAAGTCGGCTCACTTCCTACCTATCCGTCTCAACCAATCGTTAGATAGTCTCGCTGATCTCTATGTTAGAGAGATTGTGAGATTGCACGGTGTTCCAGTCTCGATTATCTCCGATCGTGATCCTAGATTCACTTCAAGGTTTTGGGGACAACTTCAGTTGGCGTTGGGCACCAAGTTGAAGTTCAGCACTGCGTTTCATCCTCAGACTGACGGGCAGTCGGAACGTACGATTCAGACATTAGAAGACATGCTTCGAGCCTGTATGATGGACTGGAAGGGAGAGTGGGATTCCCACATCAGTTTGGCGGAGTTCGCGTATAACAACAGCTATCATGCGAGCATCGGGATGGCCCCATATGAAGCTTTATATGGGAGGCCATGTCGATCACCTGTTTACTGGGACGAGGTTGGCGAGCGAAGATTGGAGGCACCTATAGTCTTGCAACACTATACTCAACAAGTGCAGATGATTCGGGAACGACTCCGTACCGCTCAGAGTCGGCAGAAGAGCTATGCAGATAGACGCCGACGAGAGCTTACCTTCGATATTGGTGAGATGGTTTTTGTTAAGGTATCTCCGACGAAGAGCGTATTTCGGTTCGGGAAGAAGGGAAAGCTAAGTCCTAGGTACGTCGGACCGTTCGAAATCCTGGAGCGGATTGGTGAAGCAGCTTATCGCGTGGCGTTACCTCCGCAGTATGCTCAGATCCATAATGTTTTTCACGTATCCATGTTGAGAAAGTATGTTCACGATCCATCGCATATCATTCATTATGATGATGTGGACATTAGAGGGGACTTGACATTCGAAGAAAGACCAGTGGAGATCATCGACCGTCGTGACCAAGTGCTTAGATCAAAGACCATTTCCTTTGTAAAGGTTCGGTGGCAACATCATGGGATTGACGAATGTACTTGGGAACCTGAGAACGATATTAGGGAAAAATATCCTGACCTGTATTTTGATTCTTCAAGGTAATAAATATTTCGCGGACGAAATTCTTTTAAGAGGGGTAGGATGTAAAACCCCATTTAAAAAAAAAAAAATTCTGTTGGTCACTCCCAGGCACTTCTGCAGAAGTTGGATGCATCCATGGGCCACGAATGCCTTTGGGGATTTACTCTCTTGGTCACTGACCGTCCCCTTAGGAGCGGACTCAGTCAGCCATCCGGGTTAATGAAAACACCTGACATAATAAACTCCCGGATCGGTCTGGGCTGTTTCTACGTTTCGCGTCTGTGCGTACCCACAGGCCAGTTAATATCAGAACTTAAATAATAATTTTATGAATAGATGTAGATGACTGAGACTTACACTGCTTCAACTAACCACTCTTTGCACTTATTACATTTGTTAGAATAGACTACAACTGCTTTAATTGCTTAAATATCATAACTGCTTATCTCATGAATGTCCTGTTTTATTTTCATTATACTTATCTGTTCGTGCACCTACTGGTTTGTTATGAAACTGACCCATTTCATGGGCAGGTGAGGAGTAGGACTTCATTGGCGGCCGATGGCGTGGTGCAACATGGATCAAGATTCATCTTCTTTCTGCTGACGGCTTAGCTCTGGGACTTTTTTAGTTTTTCTTAGATTTATTGAACTTTGGAATAAAATGCTCATTTTGTAATAAACTGCAGATTTTAATCGATTGTCTTATTTCTTAAATTCCTTTAAGATGTTGTACATGTGAATGATGGTTTTTCAACTAACGTACCCAGGATTGTTGACTTGTGTTCCTTTCTAAATGTCTTCCGCTGTTGTTTTTAAATATTAAACTTTAAATCTTTGAAAGGCTTTTCGATAAGGTTTTCGAAATCACAAGTCGAAATTTTGGGGCGTTACAACTTGGTATCAGAGCCAGGTTAGAAAGAAGTGAATCTTGACTATTGAGCATCCCATCGCGCTGTAAGTAAGTCTTTAATATTTCATAGCATGTTTAGACTAAATTATATTCTTGTTTTATTCGTAGTACCGTTGGATATATGGACCCGTTTACTGGTGCTAGTGGTAGTCGCGGTAGGAGCACACGTAGTGTACGTGGCCGTTCCGTAAGGGAGAGGGGCAGACGTGAAATGTTCGGGGCTGGTTACTGGGCTAACCGCCCTCCTCTACCCATTTTTACGGATGAGCAAGGCTTCTCATTACCGGTTGCCTACCAGATAACCTTGGCAACAGCGTGGGCTGAAGTGCATGCTCGAGAAGGTGGTTTTGCGCCTTCACACATTCGAGTGCACCATCAGACACCACAGGAGTTATCGGGAGATTTTGTTCCCCTTGAGTTAGCAGAGGAGTGCGGTTTTTGCGGAGAAACTGGGCACACCGTGGATGCTTGCCTCCACAAGGCCGAGCATGACGACAAGATCACATTTTCGACTGCAGGCAAGCAACCACCACCTCCGGCAGACCCAGTGGCCGGTGTATCACCCACATATACACCTGCGACGGATTCTTCAGATTATAGTCTTGGCTCACCGGAATATACTCCGGCGACGCCCCTTTACGGGCAGGAGCCCTCCTACGATGAGCCACTTCCCTTCACCCCTAAGCGCAGATTCAGGCGCACAGGCAATAGAAGGGAATATCTTAGGAAGTATTCTAGTCGTCCCTAAGGGGAGGTAGCACGCGCCCAGTTTTGTTGGAGTCTGTGAACTCATTTATAATTGCGGAATATAACTTTTGCTTATGTACCAGTACAGCTGGATTCTAAATATTTGACTCTCGGAATAAAGATTTATATTCTTGCCTTTGTTTCTATACTTATGCCTACTTGTACGTCTTCAGTGTTTTTGACTTTAATCTTGGTTGCTTTTTAAGGATGGTGGGAAACTCAAGCCACAGCATGGCCGATGAGTTGCGTGAACAGAGGGGATTTATGATGAATACCCTCAACTCCTTAGCTGAGGCGATTCGTAACCAGGGTCGCCCCCATCAGGATCCAGGTTCCCTTGTTGGGAATGCCCCAACCGCCACATATGAAAAATTTCTAAAGCTGGACCCTCCTACTTTCTCTGGCAAGGTTGATCCTGACTTGGCGGAGAGTTGGGTTAAAGAGGTGGAACGGGTGTTCCAAGTGTTGTCCGTTCCTGAGGATAAGAAGACGATGTTCGGGTCCTTTCGTTTGAAGGACGACGCTCGCGAATGGTGGGACACTACGCGGGAGGTGCAGTTTCCGGGTGCTGAGGTGATTCCGTGGGAGGCCTTCCGAAGGGTTTTTCTCGGAAACTATTTCCCTCCTCATGCGAGGGAAAAGAAGAAAGTGAAATTTCTGGAGCTTTGCCAAGGAAGCTTAAGTTTGAACGAATATATCGCCAAATTTCAACGGTTGGAGCGCTATTGTCCTCACCTATTCGAGGATGATCATGAGCGGGCCGGGAAGTTTATTTGCGGACTGAAGGAAGGACTCAGGCATAGGGTTCTCACCAGCATGCCCGCGACTTTTTCTGCGGCAGTAGCAGCAGCCACCCTACTGAACGAGGATTGGGAGCGTTCAAAAAGTGTGCAAGCCAAGAAGTCAACCGCGTCAGGTGGTGAGCAGAAGAAGACATTTTCCGGCGGCCCAAGGAAACGACCACCTTTTCCAGTAAAGACTGAAGCAGGGAAGAAACAGTTTCCTCCAGCAAAACGCCAGCGAAAACAAGGCCCTCCACCGCCCAGGCAACCGTCGAGTGATAACTGCCCCAGGTGCAAGAGGCCTCATGTGGGACAATCTTGTCCGCGGGACACCGGCGGATGCCTGTACTGTGGCAAGATGGGCCATTTCATACGCGACTGCCGGAAGAAAGCAGCAGATGACCTCAAGCGAACCGGCAACGTATCTCAGCCTCCTCGACCACCTCATCAACAGCAACAACGAGCACAACCAAGCAGTGGCAGAGAGCCGGGTCGAGTTTATGCAGCCACGGTCGATCAATTGACCAAAGAGGATCTCGTTCAAGGTACCATTCTTGTTGCCGATCAAGCAGCTTTTGCACTCTTTGATTGTGGTGCTACACACTCGTTTGTGTCAGAAAAATTCGTAAAACAATTGCATATAACGGTAAAAACGCTTAATAATGCATTAGACGTGTATAACCCCGTTGGGAAGAACACGGTTTGCACCACTTACATACCTGAATTGGATGTAGTGGTGGCAGAGCGACACTTGCCTGCTTGTGCTATCTTGCTGGAGATGACTGAATTTGACGTCATCCTAGGCATGGATTGGTTGCACAAGTATCATGCCAAGATCTTTTGCCGTGATGGCAAGATCGTTTTATCACCTCCAGGCTCTTCGAGAGTAGAATTCAGAATCCCCAGACCTGTTCGAGCAAGCCGGATGATCTCGGTACTTAAGGCACAGAACTTCTTGCGGAAGGGATGCACTGCCTTTCTGGTTGGTGTTATCCAGTCAGATCCAATGCCTATTCCCATCGGTGAGCTGGATGTTGTTCGCGATTACCCCGACGTTTTCCCTAAAGAGCTGTCGGGACTTCCCCCGTCTCGTGAGGTAGAATTCAATATTTAATTGCTACCAGGTACGACACCAATCTCCAAAGCACCCTACAGAATGGCGCCAGCTGAGCTTGAGGAGCTGAAGAAGCAGTTGGAGGAGTTGTTGGATCAGGGATTCATTCGCCCCAGCGTTTCTCCTTGGGGAGCTCCTGTGCTCTTCGTGAAGAAGAAGGACGGGACTTTGCGGTTGTGCATCGACTATCGAATGCTCAACCAGGCCACAATAAAAAACAAGTACCCATTGCCGCGTATCGAAGACTTGTTCGATCAGTTGCAGAAGGCCAAGGTTTTCTCGAAAATCGATCTTAGGTTCGGATACCATCAGCTCAGAATTAGG
The DNA here is from genome assembly GCF_984573655.1 of Nuphar pumila. Lineage (NCBI taxonomy): Eukaryota > Viridiplantae > Streptophyta > Magnoliopsida > Nymphaeales > Nymphaeaceae > Nuphar > Nuphar pumila. The sequence continues at coordinate 81,074,572 of NC_143264.1, read as the reverse complement.
AATGAGGATATTCCTAAGACGGCCTTTCGGACGAGATACAGACATTACGAATTCACAGTCATGCCGTTCGGACTAACCAATGCCCCCGCAGCTTTCATGGACTTGATGAATAGGGTGTTCAAGCCATTTTTGGACACCTTCGTGATCGTGTTCATCGACGACATCTTGGTGTACTCAGAAAGTCGAGAGCAACATCGAGAACACCTAACAGTTGTGTTGGAGACCTTGCGAAAGGAACATTTGTATGCCAAGTTCTCTAAATGTGAATTCTGGCTCGAGGAAGTCATGTTTTTGGGACACGTTATTTCTAAAGAAGGAGTGTCCGTGGACCCTGCAAAGGTGGAGGCTGTACTTGGTTGGCAACAACCAAAGAACGCGCGTGATATCAGAAGTTTCCTTGGACTAGCGGGTTACTACAGAAGATTCATTCAGGATTTTTCTAAAATTGCGTTACCCTTGACGAAGTTGCTGAAGAAAGAGACTAAATTCTTATGGGACGAGAAGTGCGAGGCGAGTTTTCAGTTATTGAAGGAGCGACTTACCAGTGCTCCTATTTTGACCTTACCTTCTGGTAAGGGCGGGTTCGTGATTTATACTGATGCCTCTGGGTCAGGCCTAGGGGCCGTGCTGATGCAGAATGGGAAGGTGATCGCTTACGCTTCTCGACAACTTAAAATTCACGAGAAGAACTACCCAACTCACGATTTAGAGTTAGCGGCAGTGGTGTTCGCACTGAAGATATGGAGACATTACTTGTATGGGGAGCAGTTTGAAGCATTCACCGATCATAAGAGTCTTAAGTACCTATTTTCGCAGAAGGAATTGAACATGAGACAACGGCGTTGGCTTGAATTCCTCAAGGATTACGACTTCACCCTCTCCTACCACCCAGGAAAGGCGAACGTAGTGGCGGACGCCCTCAGCCGCAAAGCAGCAGAAGTTTCGATTAATGCTTTATTTGCTGGGTGGAGGTTGGTCGAAGACCTAGCCTCTTGGGAACCTTTCGCAATCACTCAAGGTTCAATCGGTTTATCCCACCTTGTTGCTCAACCTGAGCTACTAGCGAGAATCGTCAATGGGCAGAAGACTGATGCACGCTACGAGAAGTTGAAGGCTCAGGCGATACTGGCAGATACCCCTTTTCGTCTGAAGGAGGATGAAAGTATATGGTTGAGGGAGCGCCTTTGGGTTCCTGATGACCCGGTTCTTCGAGATGAAATTCTTGCAGAAGCCCACAAGTTTAGGTACGCAATTCACCCGGGTAGCACGAAGATGTTCAAGGACCTACAACGCAGTTATTGGTGGAACGGTATGAAGCGAGACGTGGCTGAGTATGTCTCGAAGTGTTTAACGTGTCAGCAAATCAAGATCGAGCACCAGAGACCCGGTGGGGTCATGCAGCAGATAGAAATCCCTCTTTGGAAGTGGGAAGATGTTACCATGGACTTTATAGTCGGTCTTCCGAGGACGCGGAGGAAGCATGACGCGATTTGGGTGATCGTTGATAGACTCACCAAGTCGGCTCACTTCCTACCTATCCGTCTCAACCAATCGTTAGATAGTCTCGCTGATCTCTATGTTAGAGAGATTGTGAGATTGCACGGTGTTCCAGTCTCGATTATCTCCGATCGTGATCCTAGATTCACTTCAAGGTTTTGGGGACAACTTCAGTTGGCGTTGGGCACCAAGTTGAAGTTCAGCACTGCGTTTCATCCTCAGACTGACGGGCAGTCGGAACGTACGATTCAGACATTAGAAGACATGCTTCGAGCCTGTATGATGGACTGGAAGGGAGAGTGGGATTCCCACATCAGTTTGGCGGAGTTCGCGTATAACAACAGCTATCATGCGAGCATCGGGATGGCCCCATATGAAGCTTTATATGGGAGGCCATGTCGATCACCTGTTTACTGGGACGAGGTTGGCGAGCGAAGATTGGAGGCACCTATAGTCTTGCAACACTATACTCAACAAGTGCAGATGATTCGGGAACGACTCCGTACCGCTCAGAGTCGGCAGAAGAGCTATGCAGATAGACGCCGACGAGAGCTTACCTTCGATATTGGTGAGATGGTTTTTGTTAAGGTATCTCCGACGAAGAGCGTATTTCGGTTCGGGAAGAAGGGAAAGCTAAGTCCTAGGTACGTCGGACCGTTCGAAATCCTGGAGCGGATTGGTGAAGCAGCTTATCGCGTGGCGTTACCTCCGCAGTATGCTCAGATCCATAATGTTTTTCACGTATCCATGTTGAGAAAGTATGTTCACGATCCATCGCATATCATTCATTATGATGATGTGGACATTAGAGGGGACTTGACATTCGAAGAAAGACCAGTGGAGATCATCGACCGTCGTGACCAAGTGCTTAGATCAAAGACCATTTCCTTTGTAAAGGTTCGGTGGCAACATCATGGGATTGACGAATGTACTTGGGAACCTGAGAACGATATTAGGGAAAAATATCCTGACCTGTATTTTGATTCTTCAAGGTAATAAATATTTCGCGGACGAAATTCTTTTAAGAGGGGTAGGATGTAAAACCCCATTTAAAAAAAAAAAAAATCTGTTGGTCACTCCCAGGCACTTCTGCAGAAGTTGGATGCATCCATGGGCCACGAATGCCTTTGGGGATTTACTCTCTTGGTCACTGACCGTCCCCTTAGGAGCGGACTCAGTCAGCCATCCGGGTTAATGAAAACACCTGACATAATAAACTCCCGGATCGGTCTGGGCTGTTTCTACGTTTCGCGTCTGTGCGTACCCACAGGCCAGTTAATATCAGAACTTAAATAATAATTTTATGAATAAATGTAGATGACTGAGACTTACACTGCTTCAACTAACCACTCTTTGCACTTATTACATTTGTTAGAATAGACTACAACTGCTTTAATTGCTTAAATATCATAACTGCTTATCTCATGAATGTCCTGTTTTATTTTCATTATACTTATCTGTTCGTGCACCTACTGGTTTGTTATGAAACTGACCCATTTCATGGGCAGGTGAGGAGTAGGACTTCATTGGCGGCCGATGGCGTGGTGCAACATGGATCAAGATTCATCTTCTTTCTGCTGACGGCTTAGCTCTGGGACTTTTTTAGTTTTTCTTAGATTTATTGAACTTTGGAATAAAATGCTCATTTTGTAATAAACTGCAGATTTTAATCGATTGTCTTATTTCTTAAATTCCTTTAAGATGTTGTACATGTGAATGATGGTTTTTCAACTAACGTACCCAGGATTGTTGACTTGTGTTCCTTTCTAAATGTCTTCCGCTGTTGTTTTTAAATATTAAACTTTAAATCTTTGAAAGGCTTTTCGATAAGGTTTTCGAAATCACAAGTCGAAATTTTGGGGCGTTACAACTTGGTATCAGAGCCAGGTTAGAAAGAAGTGAATCTTGACTATTGAGCATCCCATCGCGCTGTAAGTAAGTCTTTAATATTTCATAGCATGTTTAGACTAAATTATATTCTTGTTTTATTCGTAGTACCGTTGGATATATGGACCCGTTTACTGGTGCTAGTGGTAGTCGCGGTAGGAGCACACGTAGTGTACGTGGCCGTTCCGTAAGGGAGAGGGGCGGACGTGAAATGTTCGGGGCTGTTTACTGGGCTAACCGCCCTCCTCTACCCATTTTTACGGATAAGCAAGGCTTCTCATTACCGGTTGCCTACCAGATAACCTTGGCAACAGCGTGGGCTGAAGTGCATGCTCGAGAAGGTGGTTTTGCGCCTTCACACATTCGGGTGCACCATCAGACACCACAGGAGTCATCGGGAGATTTTGTTCCCCTTGAGTTAGCAGAGGAGTGCGGTTTTTGCGGAGAAACTGGGCACACCGTGGATGCTTGCCTCCACAAGGCCGAGCATGACGACAAGATCACATTTTCGACTGCAGGCAAGCAACCACCACCTCCGGCAGACCCAGTGGGCGGTGTATCACCCACATATACACCTGCGACGGATTCTTCAGATTATAGTCTTGGCTCACCGGAATATACTCCGGCGACGCCCCTTTACGGGCAGGAGCCCTCCTACGATGAGCCACTTCCCTTCACCCCTAAGCGCAGATTCAGGCGCACAGGCAATAGAAGGGAATATCTTAGGAAGTATTCTAGTCGTCCCTAAGGGGAGGTAGCACGCGCCCAGTTTTGTTGGAGTCTGTGAACTCATTTATAATTGCGGAATATAACTTTTGCTTATGTACCAGCACAGCTGGATTCTAAATATTTGACTCTCGGAATAAAGATTTATATTCTTGCCTTTGTTTCTATACTTATGCCTACTTGTACGTCTTCAGTGTTTTTGACTTTAATCTTGGTTGCTTTTTAAGGATGGTGGGAAACTCAAGCCACAGCATGGCCGATGAGTTGCGTGAACAGAGGGGATTTATGATGAATACCCTCAACTCCTTAGCTAAGGCGATTCGTAACCAGGGTCGCCCCCATCAGGATCCAGGTTCCCTTGTTGGGAATGCCCCAACCGCCACATATGAAAAATTTCTAAAGCTGGACCCTCCTACTTTCTCTGGCAAGGTTGATCCTGACTTGGCGGAGAGTTGGGTTAAAGAGGTGGAACGGGTGTTCCAAGTGTTGTCCGTTCCTGAGGATAAGAAGACGATGTTCGGGTCCTTTCGTTTGAAGGACGACGCTCGCGAATGGTGGGACACTACGCGGGAGGTGCAGTTTCCGGGTGCTGAGGTGATTCCGTGGGAGGCCTTCCGAAGGGTTTTTCTCGGAAACTATTTCCCTCCTCATGCGAGGGAAAAGAAGAAAGTGAAATTTCTGGAGCTTTGCCAAGGAAGCTTAAGTTTGAACGAATATATCGCCAAATTTCAACGGTTGGAGCGCTATTGTCCTCACCTATTCGAGGATGATCATGAGCGGGCCGGGAAGTTTATTTGCGGACTGAAGGAAGGACTCAGGCATAGGGTTCTCACCAGCATGCCCGCGACTTTTTCTGCGGCAGTAGCAGCAGCCACCCTACTGAACGAGGATTGGGAGCGTTCAAAAAGTGTGCAAGCCAAGAAGTCAACCGCGTCAGGTGGTGAGCAGAAGAAGACATTTTCCGGCGGCCCAAGGAAACGACCACCTTTTCCAGTAAAGACTGAAGCAGGGAAGAAACAGTTTCCTCCAGCAAAACGCCAGCGAAAACAAGGCCCTCCACCGCCCAGGCAACCGTCGAGTGATAACTGCCCCAGGTGCAAGAGGCCTCATGTGGGACAATCTTGTCCGCGGGACACCGGCGGATGCCTGTACTGTGGCAAGATGGGCCATTTCATACGCGACTGCCGGAAGAAAGCAGCAGATGACCTCAAGCGAACCGGCAACGTATCTCAGCCTCCTCGACCACCTCATCAACAGCAACAACGAGCACAACCAAGCAGTGGCAGAGAGCCGGGTCGAGTTTATGCAGCCACGGTCGATCAATTGACCAAAGAGGATCTCGTTCAAGGTACCATTCTTGTTGCCGATCAAGCAGCTTTTGCACTCTTTGATTGTGGTGCTACACACTCGTTTGTGTCAGAAAAATTCGTAAAACAATTGCATATAACGGTAAAAACGCTTAATAATGCATTAGACGTGTATAACCCCGTTGGGAAGAACACGGTTTGCACCACTTACATACCTGAATTGGATGTAGTGGTGGCAGAGCGACACTTGCCTGCTTGTGCTATCTTGCTGGAGATGACTGAATTTGACGTCATCCTAGGCATGGATTGGTTGCACAAGTATCATGCCAAGATCTTTTGCCGTGATGGCAAGATCGTTTTATCACCTCCAGGCTCTTCGAGAGTAGAATTCAGAATCCCCAGACCTGTTCGAGCAAGCCGGATGATCTCGGTACTTAAGGCACAGAACTTCTTGCGGAAGGGATGCACTGCCTTTCTGGTTGGTGTTATCCAGTCAGATCCAATGCCTATTCCCATCGGTGAGCTGGATGTTGTTCGCGATTACCCCGACGTTTTCCCTAAAGAGCTGTCGGGACTTCCCCCGTCTCGTGAGGTAGAATTCAATATTTAATTGCTACCAGGTACGACACCAATCTCCAAAGCACCCTACAGAATGGCGCCAGCTGAGCTTGAGGAGCTGAAGAAGCAGTTGGAGGAGTTGTTGGATCAGGGATTCATTCGCCCCAGCGTTTCTCCTTGGGGAGCTCCTGTGCTCTTCGTGAAGAAGAAGGACGGGACTTTGCGGTTGTGCATCGACTATCGAATGCTCAACCAGGCCACAATAAAAAACAAGTACCCATTGCCGCGTATCGAAGACTTGTTCGATCAGTTGCAGAAGGCCAAGGTTTTCTCGAAAATCGATCTTAGGTTCGGATACCATCAGCTCAGAATTAGGAATGAGGATATTCCTAAGACGGCCTTTCGGACGAGATACAGACATTACGAATTCACAGTCATGCCGTTCGGACTAACCAATGCCCCCGCAGCTTTCATGGACTTGATGAATAGGGTGTTCAAGCCATTTTTGGACACCTTCGTGATCGTGTTCATCGACGACATCTTGGTGTACTCAGAAAGTCGAGAGCAACATCGAGAACACCTAACAGTTGTGTTGGAGACCTTGCGAAAGGAACATTTGTATGCCAAGTTCTCTAAATGTGAATTCTGGCTCGAGGAAGTCATGTTTTTGGGACACGTTATTTCTAAAGAAGGAGTGTCCGTGGACCCTGCAAAGGTGGAGGCTGTACTTGGTTGGCAGCAACCAAAGAACGCGCGTGATATCAGAAGTTTCCTTGGACTAGCGGGTTACTACAGAAGATTCATTCAGGATTTTTCTAAAATTGCGTTACCCTTGACGAAGTTGCTGAAGAAAGAGACTAAATTCTTATGGGACGAGAAGTGCGAGGCGAGTTTTCAGTTATTGAAGGAGCGACTTACCAGTGCTCCTATTTTGACCTTACCTTCTGGTAAGGGCGGGTTCGTGATTTATACTGATGCCTCTGGGTCAGGCCTAGGGGCCGTGCTGATGCAGAATGGGAAGGTGATCGCTTACGCTTCTCGACAACTTAAAATTCACGAGAAGAACTACCCAACTCACGATTTAGAGTTAGCGGCAGTGGTGTTCGCACTGAAGATATGGAGACATTACTTGTATGGGGAGCAGTTTGAAGCATTCACCGATCATAAGAGTCTTAAGTACCTATTTTCGCAGAAGGAATTGAACATGAGACAACGGCGTTGGCTTGAATTCCTCAAGGATTACGACTTCACCCTCTCCTACCACCCAGGAAAGGCGAACGTAGTGGCGGACGCCCTCAGCCGCAAAGCAGCAGAAGTTTCGATTAATGCTTTATTTGCTGGGTGGAGGTTGGTCGAAGACCTAGCCTCTTGGGAACCTTTCGCAATCACTCAAGGTTCAATCGGTTTATCCCACCTTGTTGCTCAACCTGAGCTACTAGCGAGAATCGTCAATGGGCAGAAGACTGATGCACGCTACGAGAAGTTGAAGGCTCAGGCGATACTGGCAGATACCCCTTTTCGTCTGAAGGAGGATGAAAGTATATGGTTGAGGGAGCGCCTTTGGGTTCCTGATGACCCGGTTCTTCGAGATGAAATTCTTGCAGAAGCCCACAAGTTTAGGTACGCAATTCACCCGGGTAGCACGAAGATGTTCAAGGACCTACAACGCAGTTATTGGTGGAACGGTATGAAGCGAGACGTGGCTGAGTATGTCTCGAAGTGTTTAACGTGTCAGCAAATCAAGATCGAGCACCAGAGACCCGGTGGGGTCATGCAGCAGATAGAAATCCCTCTTTGGAAGTGGGAAGATGTTACCATGGACTTTATAGTCGGTCTTCCGAGGACGCGGAGGAAACATGACGCGATTTGGGTGATCGTTGATAGACTCACCAAGTCGGCTCACTTCCTACCTATCCGTCTCAACCAATCGTTAGATAGTCTCGCTGATCTCTATGTTAGAGAGATTGTGAGATTGCACGGTGTTCCAGTCTCGATTATCTCCGATCGTGATCCTAGATTCACTTCAAGGTTTTGGGGACAACTTCAGTTGGCGTTGGGCACCAAGTTGAAGTTCAGCACTGCGTTTCATCCTCAGACTGACGGGCAGTCGGAACGTACGATTCAGACATTAGAAGACATGCTTCGAGCCTGTATGATGGACTGGAAGGGAGAGTGGGATTCCCACATCAGTTTGGCGGAGTTCGCGTATAACAACAGCTATCATGCGAGCATCGGGATGGCCCCATATGAAGCTTTATATGGGAGGCCATGTCGATCACCTGTTTACTGGGACGAGGTTGGCGAGCGAAGATTGGAGGCACCTATAGTCTTGCAACACTATACTCAACAAGTGCAGATGATTCGGGAACGACTCCGTACCGCTCAGAGTCGGCAGAAGAGCTATGCAGATAGACGCCGACGAGAGCTTACCTTCGATATTGGTGAGATGGTTTTTGTTAAGGTATCTCCGACGAAGAGCGTATTTCGGTTCGGGAAGAAGGGAAAGCTAAGTCCTAGGTACGTCGGACCGTTCGAAATCCTGGAGCGGATTGGTGAAGCAGCTTATCGCGTGGCGTTACCTCCGCAGTATGCTCAGATCCATAATGTTTTTCACGTATCCATGTTGAGAAAGTATGTTCACGATCCATCGCATATCATTCATTATGATGATGTGGACATTAGAGGGGACTTGACATTCGAAGAAAGACCAGTGGAGATCATCGACCGTCGTGACCAAGTGCTTAGATCAAAGACCATTTCCTTTGTAAAGGTTCGGTGGCAACATCATGGGATTGACGAATGTACTTGGGAACCTGAGAACGATATTAGGGAAAAATATCCTGACCTGTATTTTGATTCTTCAAGGTAATAAATATTTCGCGGACGAAATTCTTTTAAGAGGGGTAGGATGTAAAACCCCATTTAAAAAAAAAAAAAATCTGTTGGTCACTCCCAGGCACTTCTGCAGAAGTTGGATGCATCCATGGGCCACGAATGCCTTTGGGGATTTACTCTCTTGGTCACTGACCGTCCCCTTAGGAGCGGACTCAGTCAGCCATCCGGGTTAATGAAAACACCTGACATAATAAACTCCCGGATCGGTCTGGGCTGTTTCTACGTTTCGCGTCTGTGCGTACCCACAGGCCAGTTAATATCAGAACTTAAATAATAATTTTATGAATAGATGTAGATGACTGAGACTTACACTGCTTCAACTAACCACTCTTTGCACTTATTACATTTGTTAGAATAGACTACAACTGCTTTAATTGCTTAAATATCATAACTGCTTATCTCATGAATGTCCTGTTTTATTTTCATTATACTTATCTGTTCGTGCACCTACTGGTTTGTTATGAAACTGACCCATTTCATGGGCAGGTGAGGAGTAGGACTTCATTGGCGGCCGATGGCGTGGTGCAACATGGATCAAGATTCATCTTCTTTCTGCTGACGGCTTAGCTCTGGGACTTTTTTAGTTTTTCTTAGATTTATTGAACTTTGGAATAAAATGCTCATTTTGTAATAAACTGCAGATTTTAATCGATTGTCTTATTTCTTAAATTCCTTTAAGATGTTGTACATGTGAATGATGGTTTTTCAACTAACGTACCCAGGATTGTTGACTTGTGTTCCTTTCTAAATGTCTTCCGCTGTTGTTTTTAAATATTAAACTTTAAATCTTTGAAAGGCTTTTCGATAAGGTTTTTGAAATCACAAGTCGAAATTTTGGGGCGTTACAACTTGGTATCAGAGCCAGGTTAGAAAGAAGTGAATCTTGACTATTGAGCATCCCATCGCGCTGTAAGTAAGTCTTTAATATTTCATAGCATGTTTAGACTAAATTATATTCTTGTTTTATTCGTAGTACCGTTGGATATATGGACCCGTTTACTGGTGCTAGTGGTAGTCGCGGTAGGAGCACACGTAGTGTACGTGGCCGTTCCGTAAGGGAGAGGGGCAGACGTGAAATGTTCGGGGCTGGTTACTGGGCTAACCACCCTCCTCTACCCATTTTTACGGATGAGCAAGGCTTCTCATTACCGGTTGCCTACCAGATAACCTTGGCAACAGCGTGGGCTGAAGTGCATGCTCGAGAAGGTGGTTTTGCGCCTTCACACATTCGGGTGCACCATCAGACACCACAGGAGTCATCGGGAGATTTTGTTCCCCTTGAGTTAGCAGAGGAGTGCGGTTTTTGCGGAGAAACTGGGCACACCGTGGATGCTTGCCTCCACAAGGCCGAGCATGACGACAAGATCGCATTTTCGACTGCAGGCAAGCAACCACCACCTCCGGCAGACCCAGTGGGCGGTGTATCACCCACATATACACCTGCGACGGATTCTTCAGATTATAGTCTTGGCTCACCGGAATATACTCCGGCGACGCCCCTTTACGGGCAGGAGCCCTCCTACGATGAGCCACTTCCCTTCACCCCTAAGCGCAGATTCAGGCGCACAGGCAATAGAAGGGAATATCTTAGGAAGTATTCTAGTCGTCCCTAAGGGGAGGTAGCACGCGCCCAGTTTTGTTGGAGTCTGTGAACTCATTTATAATTGCGGAATATAACTTTTGCTTATGTACCAACACAGCTGGATTCTAAATATTTGACTCTCGGAATAAAGATTTATGTTCTTGCCTTTGTTTCTATACTTATGCCTACTTGTACGTCTTCAGTGTTTTTGACTTTAATCTTGGTTGCTTTTTAAGGATGGTGGGAAACTCAAGCCACAGCATGGCCGATGAGTTGCGTGAACAGAGGGGATTCATGATGAATACCCTCAACTCCTTAGCTGAGGCGATTCGTAACCAGGGTCGCCCCCATCAGGATCCAGGTTCCCTTGTTGGGAATGCCCCAACCGCCACATATGAAAAATTTCTAAAGCTGGACCCTCCTACTTTCTCTGGCAAGGTTGATCCTGACTTGGCGGAGAGTTGGGTTAAAGAGGTGGAACGGGTGTTCCAAGTGTTGTCCGTTCCTGAGGATAAGAAGACGATGTTCGGGTCCTTTCGTTTGAAGGACGACGCTCGCGAATGGTGGGACACTACGCGGGAGGTGCAGTTTCCGGGTGCTGAGGTGATTCCGTGGGAGGCCTTCCGAAGGGTTTTTCTCGGAAACTATTTCCCTCCTCATGCGAGGGAAAAGAAGAAAGTGAAATTTCTGGAGCTGTGCCAAGGAAGCTTAAGTTTGAACGAATATATCGCCAAATTTCAACGGTTGGAGCGCTATTGTCCTCACCTATTCGAGGATGATCATGAGCGGGCCGGGAAGTTTATTCGCGGACTGAAGGAAGGACTCAGGCATAGGGTTCTCACCAGCATGCCCGCGACTTTTTCTGCGGCAGTAGCAGCAGCCACCTTGCTGAACGAGGATTGGGAGCGTTCAAAAAGTGTGCAAGCCAAGAAGTCAACCGCGTCAGGTGGTGAGCAGAAGAAGACAATTTTCCGGCGGCCCAAGGAAACGACCACCTTTTCCAGTAAAGACTGAAGCAGGGAAGAAACAGTTTCCTCCAGCAAAACGCCAGTGACAACAAGGCCCTCCACCGCCCAGGCAACCGTCGGGTGATAACTGCCCCAGGTGCAAGAGGCCTCATGTGGGACAATCTTGTCCGCGGGACACCGGCGGATGCCTGTACTGTGGCAAGATGGGCCATTTCATACGCGACTGCCGGAAGAAAGCAGTAGATGACCTCAAGCGAACCGGCAACGTATCTCAGCCTCCTCGACCACCTCATCAGCAGCAACAACGAGCACAACCAAGCAGTGGCAGAGAGCCGGGTCGAGTTTATGCAGCCACGGTCGATCAATTGACCAAAGAGGATCTCGTTCAAGGTACCATTCTTGTTGCCGATCAAGCAGCTTTTGCACTCTTTGATTGTGGTGCTACACACTCGTTTGTGTCAGAAAAATTCGTAAAACAATTGCATATAACGGTAAAAACGCTTAATAATGCATTAGACGTGTATAACCCCGTTGGGAAGATCACGGTTTGCACCACTTACATACCTGAATTGGATGTAGTGGTGGCAGAGCGGCACTTGCCTGCTTGTGCTATCTTGCTGGAGATGACTGAATTTGACGTCATCCTAGGCATGGATTGGTTGCACAAGTATCATGCCAAGATCTTTTGCCGTGATGGCAAGATCGTTTTATCACCTCCAGGCTCTTCGAGAGTAGAATTCAGAATCCCCAGACCTGTTCGAGCAAGCCGGATGATCTCGGTACTTAAGGCACAGAACTTTTTGCGGAAGGGATGCACTGCCTTTCTGGTTGGTGTTATCCAGTCAGATCCAATGCCTATTCCCATCGGTGAGCTGGATGTTGTTCGCGATTACCCCGACGTTTTCTCTAAAGAGCTGTCGGGACTTCCCCCGTCTCGTGAGGTAGAATTCAATATTTAATTTCTACCAGGTACGACACCAATCTCCAAAGCACCCTACAGAATGGCGCCAGCTGAGCTTGAGGAGCTGAAGAAGCAGTTGCAGGAGTTGTTGGATCAGGGATTCATTCGCCCCAACGTTTCTCCTTGGGGAGCTCCTGTGCTCTTCGTGAAGAAGAAGGACGGGACTTTGCGGTTGTGCATCGACTATCGAATGCTCAACCAGGCCACAATAAAAAACAAGTACCCATTGCCGCGTATCGAAGACTTGTTCGATCAGTTGCAGAAGGCCAAGGTTTTCTCGAAAATCGATCTTAGGTTCGGATACCATCAGCTCAGAATTAGGAATGAGGATATTCCTAAGACGGCCTTTCGGACGAGATACAGACATTACGAATTCACAGTCATGCCGTTCGGACTAACCAATGCCCCCGCAGCTTTCATGGACTTGATGAATAGGGTGTTCAAGCCATTTTTGGACACCTTCGTGATCGTGTTCATCGACGACATCTTGGTGTACTCAGAAAGTCGAGAGCAACATCGAGAACACCTAACAGTTGTGTTGGAGACCTTGCGAAAGGAACATTTGTATGCCAAGTTCTCTAAATGTGAATTCTGGCTCGAGGAAGTCATGTTTTTGGGACACGTTATTTCTAAAGAAGGAGTGTCCGTGGACCCTGCAAAGGTGGAGGCTGTACTTGGTTGGCAGCAACCAAAGAACGCGCGTGATATCAGAAGTTTCCTTGGACTAGCGGGTTACTACAGAAGATTCATTCAGGATTTTTCTAAAATTGCGTTACCCTTGACGAAGTTGCTGAAGAAAGAGACTAAATTCTTATGGGACGAGAAGTGCGAGGCGAGTTTTCAGTTGTTGAAGGAGCGACTTACCAGTGCTCCTATTTTGACCTTACCTTCTGGTAAGGGCGGGTTCGTGATTTATACTGATGCCTCTGGGTCAGGCCTAGGGGCCGTGCTGATGCAGAATGGGAAGGTGATCGCTTACGCTTCTCGACAACTTAAAATTCACGAGAAGAACTACCCAACTCACGATTTAGAGTTAGCGGCAGTGGTGTTCGCACTGAAGATATGGAGACATTACTTGTATGGGGAGCAGTTTGAAGCATTCACCGATCATAAGAGTCTTAAGTACCTATTTTCGCAGAAGGAATTGAACATGAGACAACGGCGTTGGCTTGAATTCCTCAAGGATTACGACTTCACCCTCTCCTACCACCCAGGAAAGGCGAACGTAGTGGCGGACGCCCTCAGCCGCAAAGCAGCAGAAGTTTCGATTAATGCTTTATTTGCTGGGTGGAGGTTGGTCGAAGACCTAGCCTCTTGGGAACCTTTCGCAATCACTCAAGGTTCAATCGGTTTATCCCACCTTGTTGCTCAACCTGAGCTACTAGCGAGAATCGTCAATGGGCAGAAGACTGATGCACGCTACGAGAAGTTGAAGGCTCAGGCGATACTGGCAGATACCCCTTTTCGTCTGAAGGAGGATGAAAGTATATGGTTGAGGGAGCGCCTTTGGGTTCCTGATGACCCGGTTCTTCGAGATGAAATTCTTGCAGAAGCCCACAAGTTTAGGTACGCAATTCACCCGGGTAGCACGAAGATGTTCAAGGACCTACAACGCAGTTATTGGTGGAACGGTATGAAGCGAGACGTCGCTGAGTATGTCTCGAAGTGTTTAACGTGTCAGCAAATCAAGATCGAGCACCAGAGACCCGGTGGGGTCATGCAGCAGATAGAAATCCCTCTTTGGAAGTGGGAAGATGTTACCATGGACTTTATAGTCGGTCTTCCGAGGACGCGGAGGAAGCATGACGCGATTTGGGTGATCGTTGATAGACTCACCAAGTCGGCTCACTTCCTACCTATCCGTCTCAACCAATCGTTAGATAGTCTCGCTGATCTCTATGTTAGAGAGATTGTGAGATTGCACGGTGTTCCAGTCTCGATTATCTCCGATCGTGATCCTAGATTCACTTCAAGGTTTTGGGGACAACTTCAGTTGGCGTTGGGCACCAAGTTGAAGTTCAGCACTGCGTTTCATCCTCAGACTGACGGGCAGTCGGAACGTACGATTCAGACATTAGAAGACATGCTTCGAGCCTGTATGATGGACTGGAAGGGAGAGTGGGATTCCCACATCAGTTTGGCGGAGTTCGCGTATAACAACAGCTATCATGCGAGCATCGGGATGGCCCCATATGAAGCTTTATATGGGAGGCCATGTCGATCACCTGTTTACTGGGACGAGGTTGGCGAGCGAAGATTGGAGGCACCTATAGTCTTGCAACACTATACTCAACAAGTGCAGATGATTCGGGAACGACTCCGTACCGCTCAGAGTCGGCAGAAGAGCTATGCAGATAGACGCCGACGAGAGCTTACCTTCGATATTGGTGAGATGGTTTTTGTTAAGGTATCTCCGACGAAGAGCGTATTTCGGTTCGGGAAGAAGGGAAAGCTAAGTCCTAGGTACGTCGGACCGTTCGAAATCCTGGAGCGGATTGGTGAAGCAGCTTATCGCGTGGCGTTACCTCCGCAGTATGCTCAGATCCATAATGTTTTTCACGTATCCATGTTGAGAAAGTATGTTCACGATCCATCGCATATCATTCATTATGATGATGTGGACATTAGAGGGGACTTGACATTCGAAGAAAGACCAGTGGAGATCATCGACCGTCGTGACCAAGTGCTTAGATCAAAGACCATTTCCTTTGTAAAGGTTCGGTGGCAACATCATGGGATTGACGAATGTACTTGGGAACCTGAGAACGATATTAGGGAAAAATATCCTGACCTGTATTTTGATTCTTCAAGGTAATAAATATTTCGCGGACGAAATTCTTTTAAGAGGGGTAGGATGTAAAACCCCATTTAAAAAAAAAAAAAATCTGTTGGTCACTCCTAGGCACTTCTGCAGAAGTTGGATGCATCCATGGGCCACGAATGCCTTTGGGGATTTACTCTCTTGGTCACTGACCGTCCCCTTAGGAGCGGACTCAGTCAGCCATCCGGGTTAATGAAAACACCTGACATAATAAACTCCCGGATCGGTCTGGGCTGTTTCTACGTTTCGCGTCTGTGCGTACCCACAGGCCAGTTAATATCAGAACTTAAATAATAATTTTATGAATAGATGTAGATGACTGAGACTTACACTGCTTCAACTAACCACTCTTTGCACTTATTACATTTGTTAGAATAGACTACAACTGCTTTAATTGCTTAAATATCATAACTGCTTATCTCATGAATGTCCTGTTTTATTTTCATTATACTTATCTGTTCGTGCACCTACTGGTTTGTTATGAAACTGACCCATTTCATGGGCAGGTGAGGAGTAGGACTTCATTGGCGGCCGATGGCGTGGTGCAACATGGATCAAGATTCATCTTCTTTCTGCTGACGGCTTAGCTCTGGGACTTTTTTAGTTTTTCTTAGATTTATTGAACTTTGGAATAAAATGCTCATTTTGTAATAAACTGCAGATTTTAATCGATTGTCTTATTTCTTAAATTCCTTTAAGATGTTGTACATGTGAATGATGGTTTTTCAACTAACGTACCCAGGATTGTTGACTTGTGTTCCTTTCTAAATGTCTTCCGCTGTTGTTTTTAAATATTAAACTTTAAATCTTTGAAAGGCTTTTCGATAAGGTTTTCGAAATCACAAGTCGAAATTTTGGGGCGTTACAACTTGGTATCAGAGCCAGGTTAGAAAGAAGTGAATCTTGACTATTGAGCATCCCATCGCGCTGTAAGTAAGTCTTTAATATTTCATAGCATGTTTAGACTAAATTATATTCTTGTTTTATTCGTAGTACCGTTGGATATATGGACCCGTTTACTGGTGCTAGTGGTAGTCGCGGTAGGAGCACACGTAGTGTACGTGGCCGTTCCGTAAGGGAGAGGGGCAGACGTGAAATGTTCGGGGCTGGTTACTGGGCTAACCGCCCTCCTCTACCCATTTTTACGGATGAGCAAGGCTTCTCATTACCGGTTGCCTACCAGATAACCTTGGCAACAGCGTGGGCTGAAGTGCATGCTCGAGAAGGTGGTTTTGCGCCTTCACACATTCGGGTGCACCATCAGACACCACAGGAGTCATCGGGAGATTTTGTTCCCCTTGAGTTAGCAGAGGAGTGCGGTTTTTGCGGAGAAACTGGGCACACCGTGGATGCTTGCCTCCACAAGGCCGAGCATGACGACAAGATCGCATTTTCGACTGCAGGCAAGCAACCACCACCTCCGGCAGACCCAGTGGGCGGTGTATCACCCACATATACACCTGCGACGGATTCTTCAGATTATAGTCTTGGCTCACCGGAATATACTCCGGCGACGCCCCTTTACGGGCAGGAGCCCTCCTACGATGAGCCACTTCCCTTCACCCCTAAGCGCAGATTCAGGCGCACAGGCAATAGAAGGGAATATCTTAGGAAGTATTCTAGTCGTCCCTAAGGGGAGGTAGCACGCGCCCAGTTTTGTTGGAGTCTGTGAACTCATTTATAATTGCGGAATATAACTTTTGCTTATGTACCAACACAGCTGGATTCTAAATATTTGACTCTCGGAATAAAGATTTATGTTCTTGCCTTTGTTTCTATACTTATGCCTACTTGTACGTCTTCAGTGTTTTTGACTTTAATCTTGGTTGCTTTTTAAGGATGGTGGGAAACTCAAGCCACAGCATGGCCGATGAGTTGCGTGAACAGAGGGGATTCATGATGAATACCCTCAACTCCTTAGCTGAGGCGATTCGTAACCAGGGTCGCCCCCATCAGGATCCAGGTTCCCTTGTTGGGAATGCCCCAACCGCCACATATGAAAAATTTCTAAAGCTGGACCCTCCTACTTTCTCTGGCAAGGTTGATCCTGACTTGGCGGAGAGTTGGGTTAAAGAGGTGGAACGGGTGTTCCAAGTGTTGTCCGTTCCTGAGGATAAGAAGACGATGTTCGGGTCCTTTCGTTTGAAGGACGACGCTCGCGAATGGTGGGACACTACGCGGGAGGTGCAGTTTCCGGGTGCTGAGGTGATTCCGTGGGAGGCCTTCCGAAGGGTTTTTCTCGGAAACTATTTCCCTCCTCATGCGAGGGAAAAGAAGAAAGTGAAATTTCTGGAGCTGTGCCAAGGAAGCTTAAGTTTGAACGAATATATCGCCAAATTTCAACGGTTGGAGCGCTATTGTGCTCACCTATTCGAGGATGATCATGAGCGGGCCGGGAAGTTTATTCGCGGACTGAAGGAAGGACTCAGGCATAGGGTTCTCACCAGCATGCCCGCGACTTTTTCTGCGGCAGTAGCAGCAGCCACCCTACTGAACGAGGATTGAGAGCGTTCAAAAAGTGTGCAAGCCAAGAAGTCAACCGCGTCAGGTGGTGAGCAGAAGAAGACATTTTCCGGCGGCCCAAGGAAACGACCACCTTTTCCAGTAAAGACTGAAGCAGGGAAGAAACAGTTTCCTCCAGCAAAACGCCAGCGACAACAAGGCCCTCCACCGCCCAGGCAACCGTCGAGTGATAACTGCCCCAGGTGCAAGAGGCCTCATGTGGGACAATCTTGTCCGCGGGACACCGGCGGATGCCTGTACTGTGGCAAGATGGGCCATTTCATACGCGACTGCCGGAAGAAAGCAGCAGATGACCTCAAGCGAACCGGCAACGTATCTCAGCCTCCTCGACCACCTCATCAACAGCAACAACGAGCACAACCAAGCAGTGGCAGAGAGCCGGGTCGAGTTTATGCAGCCACGGTCGATCAATTGACCAAAGAGGATCTCGTTCAAGGTACCATTCTTGTTGCCGATCAAGCAGCTTTTGCACTCTTTGATTGTGGTGCTACACACTCGTTTGTGTCAGAAAAATTCGTAAAACAATTGCATATAACGGTAAAAACGCTTAATAATGCATTAGACGTGTATAACCCCGTTGGGAAGATCACGGTTTGCACCACTTACATACCTGAATTGGATGTAGTGGTGGCAGAGCGGCACTTGCCTGCTTGTGCTATCTTGCTGGAGATGACTGAATTTGACGTCATCCTAGGCATGGATTGGTTGCACAAGTATCATGCCAAGATCTTTTGCCGTGATGGCAAGATCGTTTTATCACCTCCAGGCTCTTCGAGAGTAGAATTCAGAATCCCCAGACCTGTTCGAGCAAGCCGGATGATCTCGGTACTTAAGGCACAGAACTTCTTGCGGAAGGGATGCACTGCCTTTCTGGTTGGTGTTATCCAGTCAGATCCAATGCCTATTCCCATCGGTGAGCTGGATGTTGTTCGCGATTACCCCGACGTTTTCTCTAAAGAGCTGTCGGGACTTCCCCCGTCTCGTGAGGTAGAATTCAATATTTAATTGCTACCAGGTACGACACCAATCTCCAAAGCACCCTACAGAATGGCGCCAGCTGAGCTTGAGGAGCTGAAGAAGCAGTTGCAGGAGTTGTTGGATCAGGGATTCATTCGCCCCAGCGTTTCTCCTTGGGGGAGCTCCTGTGCTCTTCGTGAAGAAGAAGGACGGGACTTTGTGGTTGTGCATCGACTATCGAATGCTCAACCAGGCCACAATAAAAAACAAGTACCCATTGCCGCGTATCGAAGACTTGTTCGATCAGTTGCAGAAGGCCAAGGTTTTCTCGAAAATCGATCTTAGGTCCGGATACCATCAGCTCAGAATTAGGAATGAGGATATTCCTAAGACGGCCTTTCGGACGAGATACAGACATTACGAGTTCACAGTCATGCCGTTCGGACTAACCAATGCCCCCGCAGCTTTCATGGACTTGATGAATAGGGTGTTCAAGCCATTTTTGGACACCTTCGTGATCGTGTTCATCGACGACATCTTGGTGTACTCAGAAAGTCGAGAGCAACATCGAGAACACCTAACAGTTGTGTTGGAGACCTTGCGAAAGGAACATTTGTATGCCAAGTTCTCTAAATGTGAATTCTGGCTCGAGGAAGTCATGTTTTTGGGACACATTATTTCTAAAGAAGGAGTGTCCGTGGACCCTGCAAAGGTGGAGGCTGTACTTGGTTGGCAGCAACCAAAGAACGCGCGTGATATCAGAAGTTTCCTTGGACTAGCGGGTTACTACAGAAGATTCATTCAGGATTTTTCTAAAATTGCGTTACCCTTGACGAAGTTGCTGAAGAAAGAGACTAAATTCTTATGGGACGAGAAGTGCGAGGCGAGTTTTCAGTTGTTGAAGGAGCGACTTACCAGTGCTCCTATTTTGACCTTACCTTCTGGTAAGGGCGGGTTCGTGATTTATACTGATGCCTCTGGGTCAGGCCTAGGGGCCGTGCTGATGCAGAATGGGAAGGTGATCGCTTACGCTTCTCGACAACTTAAAATTCACGAGAAGAACTACCCAACTCACGATTTAGAGTTAGCGGCAGTGGTGTTCGCACTGAAGATATGGAGACATTACTTGTATGGGGAGCAGTTTGAAGCATTCACCGATCATAAGAGTCTTAAGTACCTATTTTCGCAGAAGGAATTGAACATGAGACAACGGCGTTGGCTTGAATTCCTCAAGGATTACGACTTCACCCTCTCCTACCACCCAGGAAAGGCGAACGTAGTGGCGGACGCCCTCAGCCGCAAAGCACCAGAAGTTTCGATTAATGCTTTATTTGCTGGGTGGAGGTTGGTCGAAGACCTAGCCTCTTGGGAACCTTTCACAATCACTCAAGGTTCAATCGGTTTATCCCACCTTGTTGCTCAACCTGAGCTACTAGCGAGAATCGTCAATGGGCAGAAGACTGATACACGCTACGAGAAGTTGAAGGCTCAGGCGATACTGGCAGATACCCCTTTTCGTCTGAAGGAGGATGAAAGTATATGGTTGAGGGAGCGCCTTTGGGTTCCTGATGACCCGGTTCTTCGAGATAAAATTCTTGCAGAAGCCCACAAGTTTAGGTACGCAATTCACCCGGGTAGCACGAAGATGTTCAAGGACCTACAACGCAGTTATTGGTGGAACGGTATGAAGCGAGACGTGGCTGAGTATGTCTCGAAGTGTTTAACGTGTCAGCAAATCAAGATCGAGCACCAGAGACCCGGTGGGCTCATGCAGCAGATAGAAATCCCTCTTTGGAAGTGGGAAGATGTTACCATGAACTTTATAGTCGGTGTTCCGAGGACGCGGAGGAAGCATGACGCGATTTGGGTGATCGTTGATAGACTCACCAAGTCGGCTCACTTCCTACCTATCCGTCTCAACCAATCGTTAGATAGTCTCGCTGATCTCTATGTTAGAGAGATTGTGAGATTGCACGGTGTTCCAGTCTCGATTATCTCCGATCGTGATCCTAGATTCACTTCAAGGTTTTGGGGACAACTTCAGTTGGCGTTGGGCACCAAGTTGAAGTTCAGCACTGCGTTTCATCCTCAGACTGACGGGCAGTCGGAACGTACGATTCAGACATTAGAAGACATGCTTCGAGCCTGTATGATGGACTGGAAGGGAGAGTGGGATTCCCACATCAGTTTGGCGGAGTTCGCGTATAACAACAGCTATCATGCGAGCATCGGGATGGCCCCATATGAAGCTTTATATGGGAGGCCATGTCGATCACCTGTTTACTGGGACGAGGTTGGCGAGCGAAGATTGGAGGCACCTATAGTCTTGCAACACTATACTCAACAAGTGCAGATGATTCGGGAACGACTCCGTACCGCTCAGAGTCGGCAGAAGAGCTATGCAGATAGACGCCGACGAGAGCTTACCTTCGATATTGGTGAGATGGTTTTTGTTAAGGTATCTCCGACGAAGAGCGTATTTCGGTTCAGGAAGAAGGGAAAGCTAAGTCCTAGGTACGTCGGACCGTTCGAAATCCTGGAGCGGATTGGTGAAGCAGCTTATCGCGTGGCGTTACCTCCGCAGTATGCTCAGATCCATAATGTTTTTCACGTATCCATGTTGAGAAAGTATGTTCACGATCCATCGCATATCATTCATTATGATGATGTGGACATTAGAGGGGACTTGACATTCGAAGAAAGACCAGTGGAGATCATCGACCGTCGTGACCAAGTGCTTAGATCAAAGACCATTTCCTTTGTAAAGGTTCGGTGGCAACATCATGGGATTGACGAATGTACTTGGGAACCTGAGAACGATATTAGGGAAAAATATCCTGACCTGTATTTTGATTCTTCAAGGTAATAAATATTTCGCGGACGAAATTCTTTTAAGAGGGGTAGGATGTAAAACCCCATTTAAAAAAAAAAAAAATCTGTTGGTCACTCCCAGGCACTTCTGCAGAAGTTGGATGCATCCATGGGCCACGAATGCCTTTGGGGATTTACTCTCTTGGTCACTGACCGTCCCCTTAGGAGCGGACTCAGTCAGCCATCCGGGTTAATGAAAACACCTGACATAATAAACTCCCGGATCGGTTTGGGCTGTTTCTACGTTTCGCGTCTGTGCGTACCCACAGGCCAGTTAATATCAGAACTTAAATAATAATTTTATGAATAAATGTAGATGACTGAGACTTACACTGCTTCAACTAACCACTCTTTGCACTTATTACATTTGTTAGAATAGACTACAACTGCTTTAATTGCTTAAATATCATAACTGCTTATCTCATGAATGTCCTGTTTTATTTTCATTATACTTATCTGTTCGTGCACCTACTGGTTTGTTATGAAACTGACCCATTTCATGGGCAGGTGAGGAGTAGGACTTCATTGGCGGCCGATGGCGTGGTGCAACATGGATCAAGATTCATCTTCTTTCTGCTGACGGCTTAGCTCTGGGACTTTTTTAGTTTTTCTTAGATTTATTGAACTTTGGAATAAAATGCTCATTTTGTAATAAACTGCAGATTTTAATCGATTGTCTTATTTCTTAAATTCCTTTAAGATGTTGTACATGTGAATGATGGTTTTTCAACTAACGTACCCAGGATTGTTGACTTGTGTTCCTTTCTAAATGTCTTCCGCTGTTGTTTTTAAATATTAAACTTTAAATCTTTGAAAGGCTTTTCGATAAGGTTTTCGAAATCACAAGTCGAAATTTTGGGGCGTTACAGGACTTCCCCTTGTATTTCAAATATGCTTGACACCTCAAGCTCCTTTGCATTTTCAATAAAGAGATATTTTTATGCCTTTGTGCATGTGTGTTTATGCCTTTGTGCATAATTATTTAAGTGTTCATTGGGTGCCTTTTTGCACATCTCTTGTGAGGAATTAGGGCTTGTATGCATATTGTCTCTTTGAAGACATTTTTACATGGTATCAGAGCTTGGTTATTATAGAAGTAAATAGTGTGTCACTTCATTTCATCGTGCGCCTCGAATGTAACGCCCCAAAATTTCGACTTGTGATTTCGAAAACCTTATCGAAAAACCTTTCAAAGATTTAAAGTTTAATATTTAAAAAACAACAGCGGAAGACATTTAGAAAGGGACACAAGTCAACAATCCTGGGTACGTTAGCTGAAAAACCATCATTCACATGTACCACATCTTAAAAGAATTTAAGAAATAAGGCAATCGATTAAAATCTGCAGTTTATTACAAAATGGGTCTTTTATTTCAAAGTTCTATAAATCTAAGAAAAACTCCAAAAAGTCCCAGAGCCAAGCCGCCAGCAGAAAGAAAATGAATCTTGATCCACGTTGCACCACGCCATCGGCCGCCAGTGAAGTCCTACTCCTCACCTGCTCATGAAATGGGTCAGTTTCATAACAAACTAGTAGGTGCACGAACAGATAAGTAGAATGAAAATAACACAGGACATTCATGAGATCAGCAGTTATGATATTTAAGCAATTAAAGTAGTTGTAGTCTATTCTAGCAAATGTAATAAGTGCAAAGAGAAGCAGTGTAAGTCTCTGTCATCTATATCTATTCCTGAATATATTCTTTAAGTTCTGATATTAACTGGCCTGTGGGTACGCACAGACGCGAAACGTAGAAACAGCCGAGACCGATCCGGGGGTTTATTATGTCAGGTGTTTTCATTAACCCGGATGGCTGACTGAGTCCGCTCCTAAGGGGACGGTCAGTGACCAAGAGAGTAAATCCCCAAAGGCATTCGTGGCCCATGGATGCATCCAACTTCTGTAGAAGTGCTTGGGAATTACCACCTAGGATAATTTATAGTAATCCCCATTCCCCTAACTCCGATGACTGGGGAAAACCGAGTCTTTTGTTCGTGGGGTGGTTGTTAACAACCTGTCCATCGGAGTCTTTGTACCATCCATCCTCTCCCTTGATGAACCGTGAAGATCGGATGGGTACGACGGGGGTTTCTTAACCGCCGTCCCATCCTACATGCTCTGGTCCATTAGACCCACTCGAGCATCTTGCCTGTGAAGGCGAAATGGTCACCATTTTATGTGATCTCAGCTTTTTGCTAATAGCATTCATCGAGGTTGCCACAACCTCATCATCCCACCATCGTAACCCACATGGGATGTACTTGTCCAAAAGTACGATCGTACCTTCCCAGATGTACAACTACGATGAGAGGGCATCATAATGGTTTATGATTCTTTTGGTTCATACATAACATGAATTGCTCTATGAGCAGAGGGGCCTGGGGAGGCCGGTATCATCTCATGGATATCAATAAGGAATTTCTTAATCACTTTGAGGTACTGAATGACCTCCCGTACTTATTGTATCATACTTTTCTTCAGGTCTAATTACCAAAGTAAATTTGTGGGTTCTTGATAGATAGCCTATCACATGGTTTTATAAATGTCTGTATTATGCTTGGCATGCTCGAATACTAAGAATCAAGAAGTCACCTCCAAGATTCATCAGGCAATAATCAATAAGGCATTTATAGTAACTTATAACAGTGAGCCAGGCGAACATACAGGAATAAGGTCTTTCTAGCAATGAGTCTACTCGTAGAGCTTCAACAATAAGTATGAAATTTCAAAAGAATACAGATGCAGAAACACAACACAGACAATTCACCAGTTAGGGATTTCTACGAGTGAGAATGCATGCCAAATAAACTATTCTATCACAAAATCCTTATAATTTTAATTCATTCTTACAAACCCATCGTGCGACTTTCCCCTACCTCGGGATGTCGTGCAGCTGCGTGCGTCTACGCGTGTAGATGATACGAGGCTCGGGCCGCGGAGCCAGAGCGGAGGGTTTCCGATGCGAGGTCTGCAACAGGGTGAGTATTCAATAATGATAATTTAATTAAATGGTGCGACGGGAGCAAGGGTAGGATTAAGTGACTGGGGATACCGGCCCCTTCCAGACAGAACAATAAAAGGCAGGGCCCTCGACCCTTGCTTGACGAAATAGGGAATGGCAGGGGCCTAGGCCCCTGACTGACAATAATAGCGAATGGCAAGGGCCTTGGCCCCTGCATGACAAAACGCGAAGGGCAGGGCCCTTGCCCCAGCCAAACAGGTCACGCATGGCAGGGGTCTCGGCCCCTACCCCAAGAATAGGGAAAGGCAGGGCCTCAGCCCCTGCCTGGTACAAACAGAATGGCAAGGGCTCTGGCCCTTGCCTGACAAAAATGAAGAAATGGCAAGGGCCCCAGCCCCTGCCTGCCGAAAATGAGGGATGGCAGGGGCCCCAGCCCCTGCCTGACGAATCAAGAGACGGCAGGGGCCTCGGCCCCTGCCAGAAACACCTACAAATGGCAGGGGCCTCGACCCCTGCCAGTCAAAAATCGCGGAGCCGCAGGGTCAAGAGCGGCAGGGGGGTATTCCCTGCCCTCCCAGAAGCCAGAGGGCGGCAGGGGGGTGAGCCCCTGCCAGCCCAACAAAATAAAGGGCGACAGGGGCATTGCCCCTGCCAGCCCAACAAAATAAAGGGCGACAGGGGCATTGCCCCTGCCAGCCTAAACAGGAAGGCGGCAGGGGCACTACCCCTGCGCGCCAGAACACAAGAGGCAGCGGGGCGAGCCCCTGCCTGCCGAAAAAACAAGAAGCGGCAGGGGCATTGCCCCTGCCTAAAGGTGGTCGAAAGGTGGCAGGGGAACTGACCCCTGCCGAAAGGGAGACCGGGGTGGGGGTGACAGGGAGGGAAACCGACCTCCCGTCAGTTTCCCTGTCACCCACAGAGGTGAGGGAGTGTCGCAGGGGGCATTGGTCCCCTGGCGGCACTCCGGCGCACCCCCAGAGGGAAGAGGGGACGGCAGGGGCCTTGCAGGCCACCTGTCGGCCCTCCGGTGATTACCGGAGAGGCAGGAGGGCACGGCAGGGGCTGTGCGCAGCCTGCTGGCCTCCCGACGAGGTGACAGAGAGGGGGGGTGAGGAAAAGAAGAGGGAGGAGAAGAGAAGAGAACGGCGTACCTGGGAGTGGTGGCCGGCGTCGGCGGCGTGCGCAGCAAGGAGAAGACCGGCGTGGAGGGGGAGGGACGAGGGCTGCGAGAGGGAGGCGAGACTCCCCTCGCCCTAGAACCTCTCTCTTAAAGGCGCAGGGGGGCACCTGAATGGGGAAACCCTCGATGGGTTTCCCTATCCAGCCCGAAAACGCAGGGGGGAGAAGGGGGGTTGCGGCGCCCGACTGCTCGGGTTTTTTTTAAAACCCTAAATAAAAAGGGGCCCGGGTCGGGTCCGGACCCGACCCGGCCCGGGTCCAAACAGATTTTTTTTTAATTGTGGTTTTACATCGAAAGTCGTGCACCTCTCTCTCTCTCTCTTGGATTTTGGCGTGAAGACCTCTTGCCATTTGTATCAAGAAATATACGTCATCAAGTAAGCTCCAAGAAACCCATCTAGTGATAAGAAATTCTTCTCTTCTCAAATGGGGGAAAAGGATTCACACTTCTCTCTTGGGTTCAAATTGAATGGCTCAAATTATCATGTTTGGGCTGAAAATATGGAAGCACATAT
The DNA here is from genome assembly GCF_984573655.1 of Nuphar pumila. Classification (NCBI taxonomy): domain Eukaryota; kingdom Viridiplantae; phylum Streptophyta; class Magnoliopsida; order Nymphaeales; family Nymphaeaceae; genus Nuphar; species Nuphar pumila. The sequence continues at coordinate 81,048,362 of NC_143264.1, read as the reverse complement.
CAAGGGAAAAAGGGCTTTGGGGATATGTCCAAGGTTCAATACTGGAACCGGAATCAAAGATCACTTTGGTAGAAAGAGGAGAAATAAAAATTCTTGAAGGTGAAGAAAAATATAAAGCTCTTGAAGACTATTCCAAGAAGCATGAGGAATGAGAGGAGAAATTTTAAAATCCTATCATGGATTTTTCTCATCCGTTGAGATAAGGATCAATGCCAATATCATAAAATTCAAAAAAGCTTCTCAAGCATGGCAATATCTTGAAAAGATGTATACTTCAAGAGATTTATCTCATAAGTATTATCTTCAAAAAAGGGCCTTGACCCTCCAATAAAATGAAATGACTATTAGAGAGTATTTTGTGGAATTGTCATCCATTTGGGATGAACTTGCCATGCTTGAACCCAAATGAAGTGGTGAAGCCATTGAGCTTAGGCATAAGCAATTGGAGGAGGGTCGTTTTTTTAATTTTCTAAATGGGCTTAGACCCGAATTCGAACAAATACGATCCTCCCTTCTTTCCTCATTTACTTCTTCTCTTGAGGATGTTATTACAAAACTAAGTGGGGAAGAGACCCGTATGGAGATAAGCAAAAACAACCCAAGTATTATTGCAACACCCTCTAACCAAGAAGAAAGTGATGTTGTAAATGCCGTTTCAAGACCGGGGAACAATTTAAGGACCTACAAACCTCCCCACTTCAAAAATCAAAATCAAGGATCAAGTGGTCAAGGAGGTAAAAGAGACTATAGCAAGGTTGTGTGCCACTTTTGTAAGGAACCGGGGCACATCAAACCGGTTTGCCCAAAATAGGAGTTGCTAGCTATGACCACCACATCTCAACCCCCAAAGGAAGAAAGTTCAACTTCTTCAAATTGAGATCTTTCCTTGCATCAAATTGTGGAAGCACTTCAACCACTTCTCAAAAGGGCAATTTTCGGAGCGGCCGTGTGCACCTTCTCTCCTCCCGGTAAGACTTCTTGGCTTTTGGATTCGGTTGCCTCTTTTCATATGTCTCCAAGTATTTGTTCTCTTTCCGAATATTTAAAAAATTCCTCTCCAACTTTTGTTTCAACCGCGGATGGCACTTCTCTTGAAATTAAAGGAATCGGAAATTTTGAAGAACAAGGTTTTTTTATCCCTAAAATTAGATTTATACCAAAATTGAATTTAAATTTGTATTCGGTCTCTCAACTCTCGGACCATGGATGTGATATGAAATTCTCATCTGATAAATGTTGGATACATGATCACCGGTCCGGGAAGTTGATTGGGGAAGACTCTAGGAATGAAGATCTATACTATGTGAACTTTCTTCGTATTCCAAAGAATCTTTTTTGTAATGTTGTGTAACATATAGACATTGATGTATGGCACAAAAGACTTGGGCATCCCAATGTCACCAAGATTTCTTATTTACCTTTTGCCAAACATCTATGTAAGAATAAGTTGCACTCTTGGAAAAATGAGAAGTTTGCCTTTTTATCAAAGATCTATGTTTGCTACAAAACCATTTGAACTTGTTCATTCGGATGTTTGGGGATCGGCACCCGTTATCTCAAAAGGAGGGTTTGCATATTATGTGATCTTTGTTGATGCTTATTCTAGATATTCTTGGATATACTTTCTCCAACATAAACATGAGCTTTTCACAACATTTCAAACCTATATCATATGATGATTAAAAATCAATTTGGCAAAAATTAAAAAAATTTTAGAACCGATTCTGGAGAAGGATATCTTTCAAATGAATTTAAGAGTTATCTTGAAAATCATGGGATAATCCATAAAAAATCATGTCCCAAAACACCTCAACAAAATTATTTGGCCGAAATAAAACATAGACACATCATTGAGACATCTAGAACCTTATTTCTCAAAACATTCCAAAAAGATTTTAGGCCGAGGCAACTCTTGCGTTTGTCTATCTCATCAATCGTCTTCCATCCAAAAATTTAAATAAGGTTTCACCCTTTGAAATTTTGTATAAGAGAGATCCTGATTATAGTAGGTCAAGAATTTTTGGGTGCAAGTGTTTTGTTCTTACAGATAAGAATGATAAACTCTCACCAAAGGCCATTCCATGTGCTTTTCTGGGATACTCCGAAACTCAAAAAGGGTTTCGGTGCTATGATGTTGAAAATGATAAATTGTATGTGTCTATAAATGTAAGTTTTCTAGAAAATGTTAGTGGGTTTGAAAGATATGAATCTCATGAGAAAAATGTAGATTACTCTTTCCTCTTCGACCTATTATCTAGAGATGATGGCATTAGTGATGATGAATCCACATAAAATAGTCTTAGCAATAATGAAGTAGAGGAAAATAACAACTTTCCTCATCCATCTATCCATCAAGGGATTGATGATAGAACATACAAGGAGCCTATCACCTATACACATAGGGACAAAAACAATTTAGAAGTGCTATAGAAAAATATAATGAGCCTAATAAAATGACTACATTGAGTAATGAAAAATTGCAAAGAACGGAGAGAAATAGGAAACCCCCTTCTAGGTTCATATCCTATGACTCCTCTCCCAAACATAAAACCTACCTTAGTGCCATTCACTCATACATAGAACCAAAATTTTTAAAGAAGCCAAAAAGAATGATGAATGTATAGAGGCTATAGAAAATGAACTTAGAGCCCTTAAAAAGGCTAAGACATGGGAATTTCAAGATCTTCCTAAAAGTAAGAAAACTATAGGGTGTAGATGAGTTTTTAAGGTCAAAACCAAGAGTGATGGGACTCTTGAGCGATATAAATCTTGTCTAGTTGCTAAGGGTTATGGTCAAGAATATGGGATAGACTTCGATGAAATATTTGCTCCCGTTGCACGTATGGTTACAGTTAGGTATCTTATTACCATTGCGCCAATTAAAAAGTAGAACATATACCAAACAGATGTTAAGAACGCTTTTTTAAATGAAGATTTAAATGAAGAAGTCTACATGGATGCTCTTCCTGGAATGAATTGTCCTAACAAAAAGGTTCTTCGCTTACGAAAAGCGCTCTATGGTTTAAAACAAGCTCCCAAGGCTTGGTATGATCGTTTTAAGAACTTAATGACAGAAAATAGATTTATCTCATGCTATATTGACACTGTCCTGTTTGTGAAGAAATCTGATGCAAGAATTGTAATCTTGCTATTATATGTTGATGATATGTTAATTACAGGTGATGATGTCAAGGAAGTAAAAAGAATTAAGCTTTCATTGATAGAAAAATTCGAGATGTCAGATTTAAGGTTTTTGACATATTTTCTAGGCATTGAAGCCGCCTTTTTTCATAGAGGATATTTCTTATCACAAACTAAACTTGCCTGTGAGGTTATTGACAGGTCAAATATTACTGATGATAAAATTTGTGAAACACTGGAGATAGTTGGATCAAAGATAAAAATTGATGATGGGATTCCCTTGGATAATCCCACTCCCTACAGATATCTGGTTGGATCATTGATAGATATCTGGTTGGATCATTGATGTATCTTAGCATCCCCAGGCCTGATATATCTCATGCAATTCATATCGCCAACCAATTCCAACATGCTCCTACATTGGTGCATATGAGTGCCATTCTTCGCATCATCAGATATATAAAAAGAACTATAAATAAGGGAGTCTTTCTTTCTTCATCTTCTAAATTAAATTTAATTGCATATACTGACTCTGATTGGGGAGGTGACCCTAATAATCGTCACTCCACTACTGGTTTCTGTATTTTTTTAGGAGAGTCATTAGTCTCTTGAAGATGCAAGAAACAACAAAATGTATCTCTATCTTCTACTGAAGCCGAGTATTGAGCCATGGTGTCTACAACCATGAAAATAGTATGGATTCGACGTTTACTAGAAGATATGGGAGTTCACATTCAAGAACCGATAAAGTTGTGTTGTGACAACAAGAGTGCGATATACATTGCCAAGAACCGCACCTTTCATGAGCGCATGAAGCATATCGAGACGGACTGCCATTATGTTAGAGAAGAATATTTGAAGAAGGTTATCAATCTCCCATATGTGACATCCAAGTATCAACTGACTGACTTCTTCACTAAGGCGCTTTGTGCTCCTAGATTTAATTTTCTTCTTGGCAAACTTGCGGTCATCACACCGTAAGTTTGAGGGAGGGTGTTGAAAATGTACCCTTATATATATATCATCATCAATACCCAATAAAGGGTATTTCTGTAATTCTGCCCAATAAGGGCATTTTAGTCTTTTTTACTTTCTTTATTCTTTTCTTTTTCTTTTTCTTTTCTTATTTTTATTTTTGTCTTTTTATTGTAAAAGCATTTAATGCTTTACACATTGGGGGTCCCAACTAAGAGTCGTTGGACCCCAAACGGTCACAAATGTGACCGTTGGGGGCCCAACGACACCTTGTTGGGCCTCCCATTGTATTCTCTCTCTCATCCCTTTCTCACTCTCTCTCTCTCTCACTCCTTTGTTTATAAATAGTGGGGTAAACCCCTTTGTAAAGAAAGGCTTCTTAAAGCCCATTTCTTGTTTTTATAGGATCTTTATGTTTGCAAGCCATTGTTGGTTTTTTGTATATTCATTATGGACTTGTTCTTTGCATTCTATGTGTGAATGTCCATTATAGGACATTGTGTTTGTTTTCCCGTATTTCATTACATGGTATCAAAGCAAGGTTTATGCTCTTGATTCTTGTTATAGCTAGTTAATTATTTGTAGTTTACATATTGTATTTCTCTTTTTTGGTTTGTCATCCTCTCTTGAGTTATAATGGAAGGAGAACAAAAGATTGATCTCTCTTTTAAACTTAATGGTACCAACTACATGATGCGGGCTGCCACCATGGAGAACAACCTCAAGGGTAAAAAGCTTTGGGGATATGTTATGGGCACTATTCCGGAATCACAACTCCAACTCACAAAGATGGACGATGATCAAGAAAAAGCACTTGAAGGAAATGCTCGCATGAAGGCCATTGAAGATCACCAATCTACAGTTGAAGATTGAGAAAACAAACATGCAAAGATTCTTGCATGGTTCATGAACAATGTGAAACTCAAAATTTGTGCCAACATTGCAAAATTTCGAATGGCAAACGAAGCATGGTTCTTTATGAAAGATATGTATACTCAAAAGGACCTTGCTAGACAATTCTTCTGCCAAGAAAAAATTCGTACCATTAAGCAAGGGAAAATGGGTGTAAGAGATTACTTTAGCACTCTTGGACCCTTATGAGATGAGTTATCTTTACTAGAACCAAAGTGGGTTTCTAGTGAATATGTTGAACTACAGAGAGAACAAATGAAAAAAGAACACTTTTTTCAATTTTTACATGGGCTTAGGCCTGAATATGAACAAGTTAGATCTTCTCTACTTCATAGATCTAAGCCTCTTCTGTTGAAAGATGTCATAGCTGAAATATGCCAAGAAGAAACTCGTCTTGGCATGATTAAAGGTGGGGATGAAGTTTTGGCTGTGTCTAAACCCGACAATCATGTGAAAGCTTACAAGCCTCGGCATTTTGGAAGGCAAAATAAATATAATGACAACTATAGAAAAACTATTTGCCATCATTGCCAAGAACTGGGTCACATAAGACCTAATTGCCCTAAGTTAAATGAAGCTCTCAAAAGTAAGGTTGCATCTGTTGAAGAAACTACTCAAAAAAAGGAGGAGCCCATCAAAGGGAAAGATTCCTTCTCTCTTGCTCAACTATCGGAGGCACTTCAAATTCTACTCAAATCACCATCAACTTCGGATGCCGCCATCGCTTCCTCTTCTCCTCCAGGTATGTCCTCTTGGATCATTGATTCCGGAGCTTCCTTTCATATGACACCTCTTGAGAGTGGGCTATCCGACTTATGTAATAACTCAAAAACCTCTTATGTTTCAACCGCTTGGTACTTCTTTACAAGTCAAAAGTTTTGGAACTTTAGGTTTTTTCAAAGATTTCTTTGTGCCAAATGTGAGGGTGGTACCTCAATTTAATTTAAACCTTCTTTCTGTTTCTCAAATATGTGATCATGGATGTGAAATCTCCTTCTCAACTAAGGGTCAATCTATACAGTATCTCCGGTCCGGAAAGAAGATTGGGCAAAGCCATAGGAGGGGAGATCTCTATTACATGAGCAACTTGAAACTTCCAACAAACTTTTTTTGTAACCATGCCCAAGATAAAAATATTGAAATTTGACACCAAAGACTTAGACATCCAAGTTTTCTAAAAAATGTACTCCTTTCTCTTTGAAAAGAAATTTTGTAATGAGAAACATTTTGTTTGCAAGAATTGCATTTTTGGAAAAATGAAATCTACTCATTTTCCAAATAGAACCTTTGTGTCCAAAAGGTCATTTGAGTTAGTTCATTTGGACGTGTGGGGTCCTTTTTCGGTTATATCGAAAGGAGGATACTCCTATTATGTTACATTTATTGATGACTACACTAGATATGTGTGGATTTATTTTCTCAACCAAAAATCCGATGTCTTTGCCTTTTTTAAGAAATTTCATATGATAGTCAAAAATCAATTTTTAAGTAATATTTCTACTCTTAGATCCGATTCGGGTGGACAGTACCTATCAAATGAATTTCAAAATTATTTAAAAAAAATAGAATTTGTCATAAAAAATCTTGTCCTAGAACTCCTCAACAAAATGGTCTAGTCAAAAGAAAACATAGACACATTTTGGAAACCACTAGGACACTTATTTCCAAAGAAATTCTAAAAAGCTATTGGTCCGAAGCCGCTTTAACATCAACTTGATAAATAGAATGATATTTTCATCCCTACAAAATACATCTCCATATGAAAAATTATTCGAAAGAACACCCAATTTTAATAGATTAAGAATTTTTGGGTGCAAATGCTTTGTTCTTTCACATAAAAGAGATAAATTATCTCCTAAAGCTATTGAATGTGTTTTCTTAGGATATGGAGAAAATAAAAAAGGTTTTAGATGCTTCAACCTCAAAAGCAACAAACTATATGTTTCTAAAGATGTAACCTTCTTAGAAAATGAAAATGGTTTTGAGAAAACTAAAGATATTGATGAAAGTGAATATGCTTTCTTGTTTGATCTTCTTCCTCAAGAAGATGCGACTCCTCAAGAAGAGATTATTTCTAATGATTTGTTGGATGATCAAGAAGATATTCCTCTTAACAATGTTGAAAATGAAAGCGCTGTCATTGAAAGTAGACCAATTCAAGCCTATGTTAGGTGTGGACAACAAGTTCCCATAAATACCTTAGAAAAATACTCTCAAGGTTCTAACATAGAAGAAACCTCTTTAAGAAGATCCGACCGAATCTCCAATCCTCCCAATAGGTTTGTTTCCTATGAGTCTCTAACATCAAATTATAGGGCGTGTCTAATTGCGTTACACTCTTTTCATGAACCATCTCATTATAATGAGACCAAAAATATTCCCCGGTAGGTTGAAGCCATGGACTTAAAACTTAGTGCCCTTGAAAAGGCAAAAACTTGAGAAATAACCTCATTACCCACTGGAAAGAAATCTATTGGATGTAGATGAGTCTTCAAAATTAAAACTAAAAGTGATGGGTCATTAGAACGCTATAAAGCCCGGTTGGTAGCCAAAGGATATGCCCAAGAGTACGTCATTGACTATGAAGAAACTTTCGCTCCGGTAGCTAGAATGACTAGTGTTAGGACTCTTATTGCCCTTGCTTCAGTTAAAAAATGTCCCATTTATCAATTAGATGTTAAGAATGCATTCCTAAATGAGAAATTAAATGAAGAGGTCTACATGGATCCTCCACCAGGAATATGTATTGGTAAAGATAAAATTCGCAAACTTAACAAAGCATTATATGGATTAAAACAAGCTCCAAAGGCTTGGCATGATAGATTTAGCAATGTAATGACAAGTTTAAACTTTCGTTCATGTTATACTGACACTGCTTTGTTTGTAAAAAGTGCAGGGTCCACATTCTACTGCTTTATGTTGATGATATGATCATCACTGGAAGTGATGATTAAGGAATTAATGATATTAAGAAAGTTTTAAAAGAAAATTTTGACATGTCTGATCTTGGTTTCTTAAAACATTTTTTAGGTATTGAAGTTGCATACTCTCTCCGAGGGTATATTCTCTCTCAGATGAAACTTGCTGCTGACATTTGTTCAAAGTCTGACATTTCAGATAACAAAAGACAGAAACCCCTGAAGTTATCAATGCAAAGTTGAGGTTGGAAGATGAAACTCTTCTCGAAGATCCCACTCCCTACCGCCAACTCGTTGGGTCTCTGACATACTTATCCATCACTCGACCAGACATAACTCATGCAGTTCACTCGGTCAGTCAGTTTCAACATGCACCTACAACTGTGCACATGAGTCTTTAAGTATAGTCAAATACATTAAAAATACCATAACTAAGGGAGTTTTTCTTTCCTCTTCTTCAACACTTAGATTTAATTGCTTATACTGATGCTGATTGGGGAGGAAATCACAATGATAGAGTCTCAACTACTAGCTTTTGTGTATTCTTATGTGACTATGATTTTCTGGAGATGCAAGAAGCAACACAAAGTATCATTGTCCTCAACAAAAGCAGAGTATCGCGCAATGACCACTACAACCATGGAGCTTGTGTGGCTTAAAAGTATGAGCATAGTCATCTCTACACCTTCGAAGATGTGTTGTGATAATAAAAGCACAATTTATATCGCAAGCAACCACACCTTCCATGAGCGTACTAAACACATTGAGATGGACTGCCACCATGTTCGTGATGAATACCTAAGAGGAACCATAGCATTGCCATACGTTACATCCGAGTACTAGTTGGCAGACTTTTTCACCAAAGCTCTTGTTGCTCCTCGTTTTATGTTTCTTCTCAACAAACTTTCGGTCATATCCCTGTAAAGTTTGAGGGAGGGTGTTAAAATATATATAATTCATATATATATCATTAATACCCGATAAAAGGTACTTTTGTAATTCTGCCCAATAGGGGCATTTTTGTAATATCGCATATTTCCACACTTAGCCATCTTCAGGTTTTGTCGAAAATTTGGCTAAGTCTGGGAGGAAAATCGTTTGAGGCTCAATTTTTAGACTGATTTTATACTTTCTTTATTATTTTCTTATTTTTATTTTTGTCTTTTTATTATAAAAGACATTTAATGCTTTACACATTGGGGGTCCCAACTAAGAGTCGTTGGACCCCCAACGGTCACAAATGTGACCGTTGGGGGCCCAACGACACCTTGTTGGGCCTCCCAAAGTATTCTCTCTCTCATCCTTTTTTTTCTCTCTCTCTCACTCCTTTGTTTAAAAATAGTGGGGTACACCCCTTTGTAAAGAAAGGCTTCTTGAAGCCCATTTCTTGTTTTTATAAGATCTTTATGTTTGCAAGCCATTGTTGGTTTTTTGTATGCCCATTGCGGACTTGTTTTTTGCATTCTATGTGTAAATGTCCATTATAGGACATTGTGTTTGTTTTTGCGTATTTCATTACAATATATACATATATGTATACGTATCTCTATTTATATATATATATATATATATATATATCATTTACCTTTTTGTAATACCTGATAAATAGTAATTCAGTCTTTTCTCATTTTACACATATTTCAATAGAAATATGTTTGTACATTTTTATTTTCTTTTTCTTTTTCTTATTTTTCATTTTTTTTATTTTTATTTTTGTACTTTGTACCATCCTTGGGGGGCCCAATATAGTCGTTGGAGCCCCTCCAGGGCCTCCTTATGTGGGTTATAAATAGGGGACTTCCCCTTGTATTTCAAATATGCTTGACACCTCAAGCTCCTTTGCATTTCCAATAAAGAGATATTTTTATGCCTTTGTGCATGTGTGTGTTTATGCCTCTGTGCATAGTTATTTAAGTGTTCTTTGGGTGCCTTTGTGCACATCTCTTGTGAGGAATTAGGGCTTGTATGCATATTGTCTCTTTGAAGACATTTTTACAATTTGATCTCACAATTAGTGCATTAGTAGCAAAAAAAATGTCATTGTTATCACACTGAATTGGTCAGCATCTTTCTTATTCTGCCCAACTTAAAATTGTTAGATATAGCAATTCATCACCCAATAATCTGTACTGTGAGCAGATGTGATGTCATCTTTGTATCAAATGCTATGATGGTTGTTTCAAACATTTGTATTATATTTTATTATATTTTTCATTTTCTTTTAGTTTAAAAGTACTACGAATGTGTTACATAGCTTCTGTATTATGATATTTGTTAATTTTTTTTACTCCATTCACTTTCCCATCACTGTGGAGACAAATCCTAATTTGCTGCAAAAGAATTTCTTAACATCACTTCCTTTCTAATTCTTGTTTCACGAACTCTTGTATGCGTTTTCCTTTTGATTCTCACATTGCTTCCTGATTTCGCTTTCCTCTCTGGTACCTATGGTTTCTACTCCTTTTTACACAATTGATATACACTATACAATATGTTGTTAGAGCATTCCATTAACAAATCTATATTCATGTTCAAAGCAGAGCTTGTGCAAGAGATCTGTGCCACTCTAATTCTTGGTAGTACTAGAACATGTATCTGAGTAGAGTCTTATTGGTCTTATCCCTTGAAAGTTTATTGTATGCAATAGGAAACAAAATTCCTTGTAGCCTGTTTTGTTATTTCAGCGCATTTTTTTTTTGAGGATCCACACTTTCTTGGTGAATCAACCCAAAGATTCTTGCAAATATTCCTTGACTACTGTCAGTTTAACTTCTTTTCCTTATTCATATTTGTCCAAGGGTTTTATATATGAATACTCATCTTGTCAACCTCTAAAACTTTCCTGTCATGGCAAACAATATACTTATAGCATTTAATTTTTTGTGTGTCTGACTTCTGTAACTTGTTTAATATCCATCTCTTTCATGTTGCTTTTCTCTGCTTCCAGTCTATAAAAGAACTTTAAATTTTTGTGCAACATATTTCTTTCAATGAAAGAATGTATATGTTTAATGCTGTGTTTCTAAGCACTAATTTCAATTTTAGGTATGTGGAGCGGATTGCAAATGCAAAATGGGAGGTTAAGGATCTTGGACTAGAGCACAATGGGTATGCTTTTCTATAGCATGATGATCTTGTGCATATTTTCTAATAAATTTACTTTAGCCACTAAATCCAAAAATCTTTGTCTTAGTGTGGCTTTGAATTTTTCTGTTCTAAGAATTTCATATTTTTTTTGTTGTTTGTGTTTTTGCATGGTAACTTTAATATTCACTTTGGAATACTATCTATTCTGTAGCTGAATCGTGAATTACCCAAAATCTCTTGTTTCTCACCAATGATATCTAGGGATCTTTCTCCAATGTATCTTTTTAGTCCTCCTGAAGGATCTCAGTTCCTCTAATCTGATTCTGGTATCATTTCCCTCATAATGGTGCTTTGATTGGAAGCCTCTAACTTTTTTATTTTCATGGATTGGTGGCATTGATTATGATATATATAGTAATAGATGCCAAATGTTTATTAGATAGATTTTTAGGCTCTGTTTGTGTGTGTGTTGATTTGTCACAAGGATGTGGGTACAGTTGGTATGACACTGATGCAACTGGTATCACATGCTCAAAATGAAAAAGAAATACATAAAATTTCAGAACATTTATAAATATATGTACAATTAGAAACACAAGCACCAGGAAGTACCAGCCTCGGTATTGGTATACTGACAAAGATGTCAATGGATCTGGTTCACATTTGGTATCCGACCTGATCCATATATGAATGCCCAGCTATATGCATAAATGCTGACCTGAATATTCTGGTAATATATGGACTGAATATGAGTTATGATTTTTGTCATACATCCGACCTATGTAGTCAAAAGTCCCGACTAGGCACTGACTAGTCTGCCTAGTCAGTCTAGGCTAAGTAAAACGCCTAGGCTTTGCAATTCCTAGGTGGGTACCTTAAAATGTGCCAATTTTGCCGACTAGGCACCGACTAAGGTGCTTAGTCGGTGACTAAGCAGCCTTTGCCTAGGCACGAGGGCAGTTTAGTTATTTATTATATATATATATTATTTTTTTATATATATAATTATATGTATGTGCATGTGTTTGTGTGATTTTTTTTGTGAAATCATGAAAGCATGCATAGTTATTATATTTATATGTGTGTGTGCCACTTTGCTTTTAGGATTTTTTCTGTGAAACATTAAAAGCATGCACAATTAATTTTAATTGATTATGTTTTTTATATATGTGTATGTTACTTTGTTTTGATGAATTTTTCTATAAAAGCCTGAAAGCATGTTTAGCACCATGAATTATGTAATATTTTATTTATATATGTATGTGTTATTGTGCTTCTGTGAAAGGTTGAAAGCATATTTTGTTGATTATACTGAATATGTTATGAATAATTGAAATATATATATATATATATATATATATATACATACGTGTGTGTCTACAATTATATATATATATATTTTTGTCACGGGCCTATTTCTTCCATAGGCCAGTGCGGCGTGACGATCCTTCCTTACCGTCACAAGCCTTTCGGTTGCTCACTCGCAACTAATTTGTCACAGGCATAGAATACTTCACAAACCCACGATGCGCCAAACTGCCTAATCTGTCTAGCCTAACGGCCAAAGGCCGCGTACCAACACCTTTCCATCTGCTGAATCATTTTCATTGGCCCTGCACACACCTCGTGCGCAGCTGCTTAACAAAAGCTGATCAAGCGCATTTTCAAATGTGAATTCCATTTAGTCCATGCCGCTTAGTGCATAGCCGTCCCATACCAGCTATCACTTCTGAAAAGGGTACAAACGTGCCTTAGCCTTGTGTGCCATGGAGCGTATTGGGACTCCATGCGCACGCCACAACAAAACCTCGCCACTGAAGAAATAAAACCTTGCGGCCCCCAGTCTGAAGACCAATTGATGATTGAACACCATAGCTAAGGGCACCACTCAGACTCATTCACCGACGCCTAGGCATTCACTCGCCTAGCCCCGAGTCGCCATACTCGGTTGAAATCACCTGATTTGATACCTGGGAGAATTAGCCCTAACCCACATGTACCCCCGTGCGTCCAACCGCTACTCGTGAGGCTCATTCCTGAAAGCTGAGAGGTCCTTAACCAAATCTCGAGAGGTAACATCCTCTGATCCGTTGGCACTACTTAACCAAACAACGTTCCATGTCTGTGCCGCCACACAACGATGCATTAATGACAATATTGATTCCTATCACGTGCCGTGCTACCACCACACGCCACCGATCAAGCCAACACATACTGCACATTCCTACACTCGATGCATTTTCCACTCGGTAGAGCTCTGCACTGCGCATGCCCCATTCCGAAAGCTCAGTCTTGGACAATTTTGGTTATGTACTAGTTCCGACTAATCTTTTTAGGAGTCTACCGACTAGGCACCGCCTATCGCTTTTGGCTACATAGCATCCAACTCGAACAAATTGACTTGAGTATTTTGTATATATATTTTAGATACTATTTAAATCATAGGGGCTTGTTTCAGGCTTCCAATTTCTCAACCATGCATAACACGAACCCAGCTATTTGTTATTTGGTAGGTCTGATGCACCCTGATAAGTCGGATACCGGACCCTTGGGTTACCAAATGCTGAAACTAGGATTATCTTGAGCTTTAGCCTTTTAAAAGTTGATTGAGAAGGTGCATGGATGACTAGATACCACGGTATTGTGAGAATCCTAAATGGAGGCTGATTTTCTTGGGTTCTCATTAGGACATGGGTACTTGTATTTTTTATTTATTTTATGCCAACCACAAGGAAAACGTGAAACGTGAAACACTATAAGGGTTGATGTGCGCATCATATCATATATTGAATCAGTGTCATGTGTGTGGTATAAAGTTATTAGCAAATTACTCACTTGCAAAAGATAATGTGTTCAAATCACTAAACAACAGTAGCTTAATGGTCAGAACTGACTGCTAGCTTTTTAGTAATCAAGTTAAAACTTAGACTAATAATTCAAGTACCAGATGATGTTAAATAAGATTGAGAATAACAACAAATAAAGTATAATTTTATCAGTGTTTTGATTTAGTGAAACCAATAAGCGTTAATCATGAAATTCTGTTCTGGATAATGGAAAATGATGCAACGACCATATCCTGATAAGCCATGCAAAGACAGTTGACTTACTCTCACTGGATAGAGCTTAGAAATGATAATACATGCAAAGCTGTTCCTACCACTGCCTACAGGGCTTTTGAAGGGTTTTTTCCCATGTTTTTTTCGAATCTGACCATATAGATGTGTTTTACGTGTTTGATTTTATAGGAATGGACTCTTGCATCATTCGATTTTGATGCGCAGGTAGGTTGTTATAAGGTTTGAAAATCGACGGTGTAGATTTTTTATAAATACCATAAATATTCAAGGCTTAAAAAAACATATTTTTTTATTGAAAAAACATGATCCAAGTGTCGTTTCCTAGCAAATCGACCATGCGGAACACATTTGCGATGGACAGATTTGGGAAAAACAACTCAGAAACTCCCCCTTCAGTCGCGGTAGGCTGCCGTAGTCTGCTACCACCTTCTCTCTCTCTCTATATATATACACAAAAAAAAATGGAAGATGGTTATACATAATTTTGAATTCCAGGTTCACATGGTGTGGAGGCTTGTTTGGTTGATGGATGGTGATAAGCATCTTTTTATGTGTAACATAATACATAGAGTGACATATTTGAATTAGTGTATATGTGAAACACACAAAGACCCTTTTCTTCAAGCACCTTTGCTGCTATTTAGTCAATATATTGACTAGAAAACATCTTGCAGATGTTGGTTGTGACATTGCAATAGTCCTTGATGCAGAACTTGGATGGGCAAAAAGTTTTTAAAGCAGTTTTCAGTTATTTTACGTTAGGTCTAAACTTTTGGTTTATTCACATGACCATTCCTTAATTGTGATCAGGTACGTTGATTTGCTGCTGGGTGAGTTTAAGCATTACAAAACAAGGCTAGCTCATGGAGGAATACATAAGGAGGTAGTATGTCTTTCTGTGGTGATTGTGTTTATTTGAAGATTTCACCATGACAAACACACACTATGTGACATGTACACTTCTGAACAAATCCGTGTTGATGCAGGTGCGACACTTGTTCATGGATTCTGCTGTGGGTGCAATCAACTACACCCACGTCCATTTCTTTCCGAAACTGGACTTGGTCAACTTTGATTGAGTTTACTTTATAAATATATAAATAAATATATATATATATATATATATATATATATATATATATATATATATATATATAACCGAGATTTTCATGGGTTTTCCCCCTTAAATCTGACCATACGGATGTGATCTACATGCTTGGTTTTAAAGGGACCAGTTCTTGAATCATCCGATTGGCGATGCATAGGCAGCATTTTTTAAGGCTTGAAAATCGATGGTTCAGAATTTTCGTAAATATTCAAGCATTCAAAAATCATGTTTCTTTGTTGAAAAATCATGATCCAACAGTCGATTCCTAGCAATGAGTCATGCTAAACACAGCTGCAGGGCTGCATTTGCAAAAAATGGGTATCGGGAAAGGCTAGTTCACATTCTAGTGGCCCTATATATATATATATTAGTTTCTTTGTATAATTGTTAATGCATTATATATGTATGTTTGTGTATACACATGCATACATATATATAGCCCAGCCGCACTCCCGCACCCATGTGTTTTGAAATTGCCCAATCACACCACACCCCCACCCATATGGAATAGCACACACACACATAGCACATTCATACGTTGAACTTGTTTGAGTTCAACAAATTTCTTTTAAGTTCTTTATACTTTCATTCTCTGTTCTTTTATTCAGTCAATACTTCTTCAATATGATCTAGTTCTACAGCATCAGGGCAATGGATAATAATTAAATTTTTTTTGGTATGGTGTCTGTTCACCCTTTCCAACTGGTAAATCATCTTGTTTGTTTGTATGAAGAGGACAACACTTTGTACTTTACTGAAAAAGATGAAAACCAAGGCAAGTTTCTAGATAACAATAGTGCTATAGATATCAGAGCTGACTGTAGACAGCTCAGTGAGTACTGTTATATTACTATATCCTTCAAAACTCCCACAGCTCAACCATATCATGAATTACGGAAGAATGTTGCCTTTCCAAAGCTGATTTTAAAATTTTAATGTATTTGTATTAAATAATGGCCATCAAAGAAAATATCGTACTCAATTGGGTAATATCCACCACATCATAATTATGATAGAAAAGACCTTGAATTAAATTATTCACCATAGTAATATATACCCTGAAAAGTCAAAATAATTTATGACATGCAATTTAATAATTTTCTGTATGAAACACAAAAGATAACATAATGTATCATAAACTAGAAAGAAAGGGGGAAAGAAGAATTTGATGAGAACGATTTTTCATGGCATAAGATATCTGCACTTATTCCTTTATCTTGTATGTGCTCTGAATACAAGGATGTGTTGAATAATGATTATAGATAAACAATAAATAAATAATATATATCATAGTTATAAATCATTGTTTTTATGATTTGTCATATTTTCAGGGCCTTCTTTTTCCAAGCATCCATATTTAAGAGTCTCATATGTCTGTTCACTGCTCATTTCTGTTGGTAAATAGGAAAAATTGGTGATTACTTGATCTTCATACAAAGTGGTTATTGGCTTATAAGAGTTGCTAATATGAAACTTTAAGACTAGTATTAAGAGTGACAATGTGCATTTTTAGTAAATGACAAATTAATGGAATAATGATCATCCATAAAAATAGAATCTGCAGCACCTTTGCCTCATAGAATCTTGTATCTGGAATGTAGCAATACTTCAACTCGAGGCTGATCATTCTTTATTCCTTCATTGTTTTGTTCTAATAACCGCTCTTCTCTTCCACTTAACACCAGGTTCAAGATGTACTACTCGAATATGGTCTTGAAAATGTCTCCGAAATTTTTATCGAGGGTATATCACGTGCAAAGAGGTGTACAAATGAAGGAAGAGCACTAATGGCCTTGGATCTTCAGGTTCTCCTATGGCTAACTTTTTGTCTAGTTTTAGCAGTAGCTACTTAGTCATTTTGATACTAGTATGTAGTTTTTATATATGTATTTCATATGTTCTCTTTCAGGTGCTAATCAATGGACTTCAACATTTTGTTTCGGTAAATGTAAAACCCAAATTGCAGATCGTTGAAACTTTTATCAAGGTAAAATATTAATGTTTTACATCATTGCTTTGATCACATGACAGGGTTGTCGACCAACTTTTTGTCTTTCCGTTGCTTATGGGTTGAAGCAAACTTTCATTCTTATCCATCTTTAGTTTTTAGGTATTCAATAGAATTGGCTCAAGATGCATCGGCGTAGAAGAGTGAAAAAGCAATTAAACGATGTTGGTTAATTAACAAAAACGTGTCTTTCCAGTTTTCAATATAGGGAATGCATCATCTTATGCTAGTCTATGTACACTGCTCATATTATTTGGAGCAGGACTCTTTTGATCCAGTCCAACGTTTAGTATTGGATGAATGACAAAGGGTCTGATTAGTTAGATATCTGACTCTTGCTGGCCCAGAGTATTGTGCAATTTCAGTCGGAGTAAGGATGGGATTGCCAGGTGACAGACAGCATGTTTGCTGCTGGGCCATTAAAAAGTTGTAAGGTGTGCATGTACTATGATTACAAAAAGGTATACATAGATATTATAGAATCTCTCTTTATGAACATCTGATTCTGAAACTAATACAGTTGGGATTTACTATTCTGGTCCACATCCAGATTCAGAATGTGATACATGTAATTTGATCTATGTGGATCAAAATTTAAAGACATTGCTGATTGTACTTGATCATTTATGGTGGTTTGGACATATTCGGCGAAGGCCTAATGATGCTCCAGTTAGAAGGATGGAGAAATGGGAAAATATATTAGTTAAAAGAGGTTGGGGTAGGCCTAAGAAGACTTGGATGGAGATGATAGGAAAGGATATGAATGCTTTGAACCTCACCGAGGACATGGCATTGGATAGAAATGATTGGAGAAGGATTCATGTGGAAGACCCAGAATGATTTTCTTTTTTGGTTCATATCGCCGACCCCAATTGTTTTGGGATGAAGGCGTAGTTGTTGTTGCTGATTGTACTTGATCATGATAGCCTGGAGTTGACCCATGAACTACGCTAATCTTATATACATAGGAGAATCATGCTACCAAAGGAATTGGGATGCTAAGACACTTATTCTTAGGTGAAGCAATGCTTTTTGTCTTTTCCATTTCCATTCCTTTCATGTTTCATATAAGATTATTGTCTTTGAAGTTATGATTATCCAAAGTCTCCAAAGCAGTTGCCTGTTCATACCGCTATTTTTGTTGTGTGTTAAGGTGTAATTTGGCACCAGTGCAAACTTGCCCTTTTGTAACCTAGAGTTCTGTCTAAATAAAGAAAAGGGTATTCCCCTTTTATAAATTTGGGTGTGACCTCTCTCAAAACACGACTTTGAGAGAGAGGGCAGCACAATAGATAGAGTGTAACGAGAGAGAGGAAGAGAGGGTAAAGAGAGAGAGGCTGCGAGAGAGGGAGAGAGAGAGAGAGAGCAAGAGTTAGAGAGAGAAGGGGTTAAATCTATGTGTTTCCTTGATATTTTAATGGCATGGATAGGGTCGTGTGGTTTTAGAATATTTTTAGAGCATGAGTAGATGTATGCGTTTTTGGATATTCTAATACCGTGGACAGAATTTGATTCACGTTGAATAGAGCCTGTTATTTAAAGGGGCATGTTCCGAATTATCACATCCATAGCAGGGACTGCTTTATGCAGTTTAGGGATATAATAGTATATTCAGACTTGTTTGGGGTTATTTAGATCCTGATTTTCTTTTAGCATGTATCGATTTTTATTGAGGACGCATGCACAAATTTTGTTTTACTGTCCATGCATGTATGGATTTTAGATTGATCATGTATCAGAAATATTGATGGTATGTGCAGAGTTCTGATGTGCTCAACGACCTAAGGCCATAGATTTGTGGTTGTCTGATGTTTTTTTTTTTTTGAAATGAATAAATGTTTTTAAATCATTGCGGAAAGATAACCCATGGATCTAAGGCACATTACAGGTTTTATATTCACCAAATCAACATCCATTCCAAAACATAAATTTATGCAATCTACAAATTTAAATTGAATGTATTTAACTTAGTAAACCCAATTCAAAGTTCAATAAGTTCAAAAAACAGTCAACTCCTATAGCTGTTAGAATCTGGGCCACCAATTCATAAACTGTTGCACCCTCCAGCAAGCCGGTCCTGCCGTTACTTTGCTTAGCTAAGACTGAGCCTCATTACCTGAAAAAGATTTTAAAAATAAGGTAAGAACCAAAGTTCTCGTACGAGACTCTCTCAAAATCCAATAGTAAGGAATGAAGTATACATCAAATCAAACATAAGTTTAAGAAAGCCTTACAACATTTCCAATTAAACCGGACTTGCAATATACACCAATCAATTTTAGGCAATCAAAAATCACATGTTACATAAACCAATGTTAATGCATGAATCAATGCAACTTTAACGAGTAACATTTTAATTTAATTATCAATCATTGCTTTTGAATGCATGTCCATACTAGAGTTGCCAGTCGGGAAAGCGGAAAGCGAGACACTTCTAAAATTTTAGGAAGCAGGAAACGCGGGACGACTTAGAAGCAAACCAGGAATCATCTCTGAAGCGAACCAGAAGCGACATAGGAACCGAGGGGGAAGCGAAAAAAGAGAAAAAAGTAAAAAAAAAAATAAAAAACACAAAAAAATAAAAAAATAAGGGGAAGTGCGATTCCCCCGCACATTTCGAAAGTGCCACATTTCGCGCTTCCGGTAACTCTATTTCTTACTTAATGCAATACATTTAAGTTTCATCTTACATAAAACCCGCATATACTAAAAACTGGCCAAATCTCGTGGTCCAAGGCAGTCACCTGTTTGTATCTTAATCATACAATTGTATTTTATTAACTGGGTCCCACACGTCCTTCAATCAATGTCGGAGATCATCACCCTAAATTGGAACATTAAAAATCATCACCTAATGTTGGGATGATAAGGGCATCATCATCACCCTTTGACGCCACTTTTCTTGGTATACCAATAACTGCAACCGAGTCAGACAACTGTTAAAATATGTGTACTCGTACACATATATGTTGAAATATAATCCTTAAATGTACGTATATATATTTATATATATATAAAGATACATATATATATATATATGTATACGTATCTCTATTTATATATAAATATATATATTTTCTCTTCCTAAAATACCCTCAAGGGTATTTCTGTAATTTGTCATTTTACGCAGATTCCAATTGGAATATGCATTGTAATTTCTTTTATTTTTTGTTTTTTTATTTTCGTTTTTCGTACCACATTGGGGGCCTCCCAATAGAGACGTTGGGAGCCCCCAACGGTCACAAATGTGACCGTTGGGGGCTCTCCAACGTCTCCTTTGGGAGCCCCCAAGGTGGTCCCTTTGAGAGTGTATATATAGGGCTCTAACTCTCTCTCTCTCTCTCACACACACACACAACCCTCTCTTCCTCTCTCTTATTACCCTCTCTTTCTCTCTGTCGTGCTGCCCTCTCTCTCAAAGTTGTGTTTTGAGAGAGAGGGTCACACCCAAATTTATAAAAGGGGAATCCCCTTTTCTTTACTTAGGGAGGAGACGTTCCACCTAGGTGATGTCCCTCTTTAGGAAACCATGATTCTTTTTTAAAGATAAGATTTTCTTATCTTTAAATATCATGCTAAAATTTGTTATCTATAACATATTTCATATCTAACCTAATTAACTTTGTAAACTAAAAATACAATCAATTTGAAACCTTGAACCATGGGTCTTGTCTACAAGACCCATGATCCAGTTAGGGTCCAAAGCTTGCACCAAGTCCTGTAACATATATTATATATTATTTTACACCGAGTTGCATAAAATATGGTTAAGTGAATAAAAATGTCATTTATTAAATTTTTGAAATTCCAAAATTATTATGAGATATTACAATATGTCTGTACATAACACTCTCGCTCAAACTTACAGTAAAATGACCAAAAGTTTGCTAAGGAAGTGAAACCTAGGAGTAGAGAGAGGTTTAGTGAAGACATATGCCAATTGGTATTCCGATGTGATATGGCAAATCAATGTTGCCTTGAAAATATTCTTCTCGTATATAGTGACAATACATTTCAATATGTTTTGTTCTTTCGTGAAATGTATGGTTGTTGGCAATATATATAACACTCTTATTATCACAAGATATCTTTGAAGCTCATTTTATTCGAATTCTCTTGTCTGCCAACCAATGTTGTAAAAAACATTGAGGCGTAGCGAGGCGCTCCACCAAAAACTGAGGTGAGGCGTACCAAAAACCATGGGTCTCGTCTCAAAAAATTTTTTATACTTAAAAAAACTATAAAAAATATCTAAAAATACAAATAAATAAAAAATGCTTTATTAATGAAGCAACAACCAATAAGAAATAGAAAATCTCAAATAAATACTAAAAAATATGAGATTAACATATAAAAGTAACTAAGAAATTGATTATATAACTGGAAAACTAATTATATAATTGAGAAACTAATTATATAACTTAGAAACAAATTGTATAGCTTTGAAAAAATATAATGTCCTAATGTATATCTGTTTTACACACAAATACACACTTCTTCTTCTTCTTCTTCACGCCTTAAGCTGGCGCCTTGAGGCGTAAAGGGCCTCGCCTCAGGGCGAGGCATGCTTTTAACAACACTGCTGCCAACAATCTTTTTAGCCAAGCCTCCTCCATCATAGTAGTGGCCATGACCTGGTATTCAACTTCTGTTGATGAAATTGAGACCTTTATTGCTTCTTGCACCTCATCGAGATTAAAGATTCACTTGAAAAAACACAAAACCCGTGGTTGAGTGTCTATTGTTGGGATCACCTCTCCAGTCTCAATCAACATATGCAATTAAATCTAGTGGAGACGAAGAAGACAAAAAAAGCTTTTAGAAATAGAAGTTTTAATATATCTAATAATTCGTAAGACTGCTCCTATGTGAACAGATATAGGAGCATGTTGAAATTGACTAGCTATGTAGACAACGTGTGCTATGTTGACAGATATGAGAGTGCTCTGATATTGATAAGGTGTTAGATCTTCAAGAGGCTCTCCATCATCAATTCTCATCTTGACATTAGTAACCTCAAAAGTATCTACTCTTATAATCCGTAATTCCAAACCTTAAAATAATATAAGAAACAAATTTATACTGAGACAATAGGTACTCTCTAGGGGAATAAGCAACCTCATTCTCTAGAAAGTATCTTAAAAAACCCAATCAAAATCGTTTTTAAGAAACCTTTTAATATTTTCAACTCCCTGTTTGTCTTCCACAGTGATGATCATATCGCCCACATATAAGAGTAAAATGACAATATTTGAATCATTTTCTTAACAAAAAAAAGTTGCGTCAGTCAATCAAGATCTAAAATCAATATCAAGCATAACCTTACTAAATCTATCATATCATGCTTTTGGCGCTTCCTTCAATCAATAAAGTGCCTTTCTCAAGCGAAGTGCCTTCCCTTTTGGAATGCTCATACCAGGTGGTGCCTCCATGTACACTTCTTTAACAAGATCCCCATTAGGAAAAGCGTTCTTAACGTCTATTTGGTATATCGGCTAGTTCCTAATGGATGTAACGGCTATAAGGGTTTAACAACATAGTTGGCAAACCCGGCGAGACGACTCGGGAATCGCCCGAGTCGACTCAGATCCGACCCCAACTGAGTCACGATTCAGGACTGCCGATCCAACCTATTAAATAATTTATTTTATCATGTATTTTTTTATTTTAATGCATAATTCTTATGTAAAGTCACTTGTTATGAAGAATCTAATATTGTTCAATAAAAAAAGTTAATAATCATATATAATTATATGTTTTTTAACTTAGCTATTGACATATTAGCTTGAAGTTTAGTTATTTTCGTGTTTTATTCATATGCTTACACTATAAAATATAGAGTCCTGACTTGTACGAGTCACCGAGTCAACCCACTGACTCGGTGACCCAGTAGGGGTTCGATCTGAGCCCGAGTCACGAGTTTGCTAACTATGCCTAACAGTGGTCATTCGGGCAATGCGAACAAATGTTTTTTCATAATCTATTCTATATTCTTGAGAGTACCCTTTGGCTACTATTCTAGCCTTATACCTCTTAAGGGTCCCATTACTCTTGGTTTTTACGTTATACACCCACCTACATCCTATCTTGAAGAGTCAAAGTTTTGGTTTTTTGTAAGGCTTCTATTTATACTTCCATGGCTTCTACATATTTGGAATGTTCTTTAGCTTGGGCATAAGCTATATAGGAGTGAATTAACACAATACATGCCTTATATTTAGACAAAAAAGAGTCGTAAGATACAAACTTTTCTAGGAGCTTGGATACCCTAGATGATCTCCTAGATTTTACATCATCTTCACTTCCAATCTTTGAATATTTTTCAAGTGCACATTGGAGGTTTTTGAGCCCTATGTCTAGTGTATTGCAAGTCTCTCCTCTTGATTCATCGACATTTTCAAGACCAAACTCGCAATCACAATCATCAATATCATGCTTTGAAACAAAATCAAATAGAAAAGAATACTCACTTACTTCTTTAGATTTTTCATAATAAAAAAAAATTATTTTCCAAGAAAGATACATTTCTTGAAATATATAATTTTTTATTTTTAGAATCATAACACCTATAACCTTTTTGGTTGTCAGCATATCCAAAGAAAGCACAAAGAATATTCTTAGGAGAAAGTTTGCCATTTTTGTTGGTTAAGACAAAACACTCGCATCCAAAAGCTCTTAATCTGAAATATTGAGTAAGTTTGAAAAGTTTTTCAACAGGAGAGATGTTTTATAGTGATGAAGATGGCATTTTGTTTATAAGATGCACAATAGTCAAAGCGATTTCGGCCCAAAAAACTTTAGGTACATGAATTGCAATAAATATAGTTCTTTCAGCCAAACCATTTTGTTGCGGTGTGTGCGGGTAAGATATTTTATGTGTAATACCATGTAAGTTAAGGTAATCTTTAAATTCTTTAGATAAAAACTCTCCCACTGAATTAGTGCGAAAGATAGAAATGTTATTATTAAACCTATTTTTCATGAAGTTATGAAAGATTTGGAAATTCAAGAAGACTTCAGACTTGTGTCTAAAGAAGTAAATCCAAGTTATATCTAGAAAAATCATCCATAAATATCACATAATATGCATATCCACCTTTTGATATGATTGTTGTCGAACCCCAAACATCTAAATGGACTAACTCAAGTAGTTTAGTAGAAACAAAAGTTCTTTCATGAAATGATATTTTCTTTATTTTGCCAATAATACAATCATTACAAGGTAAATTGTCAATGTTACAATTTTTTTTCAAGCTTGGAAAATATAGAATTTTGGATACATTTGGATGTCCTAATCTTCTGTCCCATAAATCCAATTATAATTTTTGGACATTATGACAAAATGTATTCTTGGATATTTTAAAAAAATATATGTAGTAGAGTCCTTCTCTATGGCCTCCTCCAATCAACTTTTTTATCTGGCGATCTTGTACCCAACAACCACTTGATGATGAGACATTACATCCATGGTCTGATATTTGAGAGACAGATAAAAGATTTAAATTTAGTTTGAGAATATATCTAATTTTTGGAATTTAATTTTTTTGGAGTTTTGAAGATTTCTTTTAAAATTCCCTATTCCTTTGATTTCAAGAGATGTATCATCGACAGTGAAAACATTACACACATTTGAATTAGTACGTCATTCAGATAGCATATTAAGATTGAGGGTCATATGAAATAATGTGTCGGAATTAAGAAGCCAAGGAGACTTAACAGGATCAGAGTAGGTTGAGACCGCGGCTTAGGTTGAGGAAGATGATCCTCTGAGAAGAGGTTGAAGCGTTTCCACCAATTGTGATAGAGACATGCTTCCAATAGATGTATCTTAAGGGTTGCTCATGTTCTTAGTTTCTTGAGGTGAACCAACCAAAACCACCTTCCTTTCCTCCCTTTTTCTCAACTTAGGACACAAGGGTTTGATGTGTCTCGGTTCATGGCAATAGTGACACATGACTTTCCTCTTGTTGTCGTACTCATTGCCTTGTCTCTCAAACTGAGGTGGTTTGTATGTGCGAGTATAGGTTTTCGGGCAAAATGGGTTCTTTAACCTATTTTCCTCCATACTTGTTTATTCTATCGTATCAACAATAAAGATAATTTTTCCTCTATGGAGAAGAGTTGACTTGGTAGCTTCAAACTCGAGTCTCAACCTATTTATGAATTGGTAAAAATGCTCCGCATCCTTTTGGTTTTGTCGAAGCTGAATATCCAAAGGGCAATGCCACTTTGGTTTAAGAATAACCAACTCTTTCCAAAGTTCGAATAGAGCATTATAGTATCCACAGTGTCTTCATATCCCTTTGAGTCATGATTCTAATATTATCTTGTATATTGCACACATGTGCAAAATCTTTAAGAGAATACATATTTTTGAGGTAATGTATCATTGGCATGCTCAAACTTTGCAAGGCTAGAGCATTTCTTAATGTCTAAGCTATTGATAAGCCAAAACATTATTTTCAGTGTCCCATTCTTTGCTCTTTCCATTTTTCTTCATAATCGGTTATAGCCTTGGTTCTCTCATCCTTTTGGAGTGCAACTTTCTTCCCATTCTCCACTTTGGTGCTGGGAAACTTAGATTCTGGATTGAATCCATCCACTAATCCCCACAAACCTTTGCCCCAAATATGGTTCTTCATGATTGAAGACCACATTACATTAGTGCCATTGAGTTTGATGGGCACAACGGTGACACTTTCCTTGTCTTCTATGATTACAAAGAAAAGAGAGAGAGTGAGAGTGAGAGTGAGAGAGAAAGAGAAGTGGTAAGAGAGAGAGGTTGATGTAGAGAAGCACACCCACTTGATCTACCATGAGCACCGCACCACGAGCACTTGAGGAGAGATCCACAAGCAGACAAACAATGAGTTTGCCAACTTATCATGAGTACTGTTACTTCGATACCATGTAAAGAGAGCGGAGCCTTCAAACAAGAACAAATGTCCACCAAAGAAACCAAATGGACAAACACAAAAGAGCTACTATGGTCACACTCACAAAGGCCACTAAGAGCACACACCAAAGAAGGCTCACAAAATATAAAAATCAATATTTTATTAGTTCACTCAAAGTATGCAAGATGCATACTTACAAGGAGGGGGAGATCCCCTATATATACAACAAGAGAAGGACTTCTATCCGATGGAGCTTAGCTTCAACGGCTAGTCAACATTGAGTTGACTACAAAATAAAAAAGTAAAAATTAAAAAGATTAAAATCTATACAATATATATACATGTATGTACATATGTATATATACATATGTATACATATAGATACACATATATACATTATATATGTACATTTTAACAGGCTTCACAAAGACCCTCTATATAAATGCATATTTACTGTACACACATTAGCTTATCAATCATATATTCTGTCCTCCCAGTTTCTTGGGTTTGTTACTCAGCTTTAGCAAATTCCTTACAAACTTATTACACTGTATCATTGTAAAACTTATTTTAAAGATTGACACTTATATAGGTGGCTTTCCTTTGTACGCATTCCATTATTGTTCTAATAGTTATATCTCAAATGATGTTGGGTTGGGAAAAGGTTTTAGTTTTCCTTGTCTGGGCATAAGGGTAGTTATGGATGGGCATGCCTTTGGTCTACTAATCTAAGTACACCAACAACTCATAGTGAGCAGACTCCACAAAGACTCTCTATATAAATGCATATTTACTGCACCCTCATTAGCTTATCAATCATAATATACTGTTCTTCCAGTTTCTTGGGTTTGTTACCCAGCCTTAACCAAGTCCTTACAAACTTATTACACTATATCAATGTAAAACTTATTTTAAAAAATGACACTTATATAGGTGGTTTTTCCTTTGCACACACTCCATTATTGTTCTAATAGGTATATCTCGAATGATGTTAGGGTGGGAAAGGGCCTTAGTTTGTCTTGTCTGGGCGAAATTGATCAACTAGTAATAAAGCCTACTCATGCAATTTATTTTATTTAACTCCTTGCTTCTTTTTAATTCATAAGCATCTATTTTTTGTATTCCCTCAACAAGCTGTTTGCTCCTTTTGACTGTTTTTGTCACCAGTGTTTGATTTATAGGTAATGCCTCCATAGATATGGTTGCGGTCCTTACTAGATTCTATAAAATAACTATTAAATAACCAAGCTTGGTTTCTTTTTCTTTTAAATGCTTTTTTTGAAGTCTTAATACTTCTCTTTGTGGTGTTGATGTATACGTTTCACATTGTGACAGGCCTACTACCTCCCTGAAACTGAGTATGTACACTGGGCACGCGCCCATCCGGTATAACCCTCTATCTTGTTTTGTTTTTCAAAATATGATTTGTATAGTGAATGTAAAGAAAAATTATGGTTTTGTTCTTTAGAACTACTCTATATTTACCTGTAAATATATATCCCTTTTTTTTCCTTGCAGGAATATAATAAAAACCAAATAACAGGCCTGGTCAATATGGTTGCAACAATGAACAATTGGAAAAGAAAAACAAGATTGGATGTGCTGGAGAAGATAGAAACAGGAAATTTGTAGCTATACATATTCAAATGCTGTCTTGATCATCAGTCTCTAGGCAGCTTATTTATTGTGGTTTGTGTATATTGCTTATGATAGAAAGGCTGTATATTATTTTTTCCTATATTGCTATGTATTATTTACATTCATTATGAGGGAAATATATATATGCATTGAGTCAGTGAAATTAGCATCTTGATTTTACCTGTAAAAGATGCACGGGGTGTTTTTTGGTCTTTAAATAATTCATATAAAGATGATTGATGGCATAAATCTGGTGTTTGTACTGAGCGATTATTTTGTTTCCTCTTTCCGCCTACTGACTTTTCAGTGTAATGCTTTGACTCAGCATACTTGCCTTCAAACAGGACTGAATTTTCCTTTTTTCTATGGCTTAGTTATATATTCAAGATTTTTACTGGCTTACTGCATGTATCATGAAGCTTTATTA
Source organism: Nuphar pumila (assembly GCF_984573655.1). Lineage (NCBI taxonomy): Eukaryota > Viridiplantae > Streptophyta > Magnoliopsida > Nymphaeales > Nymphaeaceae > Nuphar > Nuphar pumila. The sequence continues at coordinate 81,020,171 of NC_143264.1, read as the reverse complement.
CCCTCAAATAGAACTGAATTTGCTTTCTTTTTATGACTTAATTAGAAATATAACCCTTTTACTGACTCGGTGGATGTATTATGAAGCTTCATCTATATAGGAAATATGTGTGGAGGTGCAGGCATAGACAGATCCATGAAGTGTGAAGGGGATGGTCATTTGATTCTTGAAAATGATTTGTTGAGGGCTGTGGCAAGACCTCGGATGAGAGTAATTGACTGGTGCAGAAGCCACTTGTGGGATGTGGAAGAAGGCCCTTTACCCAAAGAGGGAAATTCTCTGCTGCTAAAAGATCAAGAGTGAGATTCCAGGAATGGGTTTCTGCCAGGTTAGTAGCTCCATTCTGCTTGAAATTAGCTTTTAGGAAGAGAGATTTCTTGGTGTTACCACTTTTATAACATCCTTTTGCAAGAACTGAACTGATGATTTACCTTTAACTACATGGACTGCTGCATGAAATGAATATTGTTTTTCACCTCTTAAGCTTCTTTTTTTTCGATTGTGTAGCCTGAATTCCAATATTCTTTAACTTCTCTCCCCCCTTCTTTCTTTAATGGAATCCCTAGCTAGGTGACCTGTCCATGATCCGTTGCCAGCGTCTTCAATAGTACATCTGCACATTGGAGAGATCCTGTCACCTTCAACAGATGCCAATTCAGTATCAGTTGTGTTAAGACATATGTAATAATATGTAATAATACATCTATATATATATAAATATAGATGTATTTACCATAATACCTGATAGGGGTATTATGGTCTTTTCACAAGTACCCAATAGGGGTACTTGTTTTATTTCTTTTATTTTGCTGTTTTTTATTTTTTAAATGTATTTTGGGATACCGAAAAGGGGCCCCACAATGGAGTCGTTGGGGCCCCCAACGATCACAATTGTGACCGTTGGGGGCTCCCAACGACTCTATTGGGAGCCCCCTTTGGTCTCCCTTCTCTTATAAATAGGGGGAACCCCCCTTGTATTTGGTATGGCTCTTAGAGAGCTCCTCTTCAATAAAAGAAATATTCTTTTATGTGTGTAGCCTTATTATAAGACCCTTCGTATATCCCTTGGTGGATTTTCTCTCTTGTGCTTGTTTCATTTGTCCGTGTTGGACATTGTGAATGCTTTGGCATTCTTGAATTCTTCCGCATACTTCATTACATGGTATCAGAGCCATACGATCTTCTAAGGTAAAATCATGTCTCTCTCTACTTCCTTTCTTTCTCACATCTTCATTTTGTAGCAATGGAAGTCAAGATCGATCTATAATTCAAACTCAATGGGAAAAATTACATGATGTGGGCATCTGCAATGGAGAATAATCTCAAAGGCAAGAAGCTTTGGGGTTATGTAATGGGAACCGTTCCGGAACCCCAACTTAAGCTCACAAAGTTGGAAGGAGATCAAGAGAAAGCACTTGAAGGCGATGCTCGTCTCAAGGCCATTGAAGATTATAATCACCAAATGGAAGATTGGGAGAGCAACCATGCAAAAATCCTAGCATGGTTTATGAATAATGTCGAACTCAAGGTATGCGCAAATATTGCAAAATTCCGTCGGGCAAATGAAGCTTGGTTTTTTATGAAGGGTATGTTTACCCAAGAGGATCTTGCAAGAGCTTATTTTTTGCAAGAAAAAGTAAGAACCACAAAACAAGGTGACATAAGCATACAAGATTATTATAGTGCTCTAAATCCTTTGTGGGATGAATTGGCTCTTTTAGAGCCTAAATGTGTGGCTATGGAGGATGTGGTACTAAGACAAAAACAAATAGAACAAGATAGATTGTTTCAATTTTTATTTGGGCTTCGTCCCGAATTTGAACAAGTTAGATCCTCACTTCTCCATAGATCTACGTTTCCTCCCTTAGAAGAGGCTATTGCCGAGATTACTCAAGAAGAGACTAGGCATAGCATGGGTAAAAGCATAGAGGAAGTTCTTGCCGTATCTAAACCCGGCAATCATGTTAAAACATACAAACCACCTCATTTTGGTAAGCAAGGGAGTGGAGGAAGAAAAATGATTATATGTCATCATTGTTATGAGCCGGGACATATTAAACCCTTTTGCCCAAAGCTAAATGGGGCATTCAAGCCAAAGGTGGCTTCCGTTGAAGAATCATCCACCAAAGAAGATGACGACAAGAATGGGGATCTTAAAGATACTCTTGGACAAATCTCCTTGGCTCTCCAACAAATTCTAAAGGCTACTTCTTCCACCTCCGGTGCCGCCATTGCCTCATCATCACCTCCCGGTACGTACTCTTGGATTTTAGATTCCGGAGCCTCTTTTCACATGACTCCTCATGAAAATGCATTAACCAATGTGCACACCAATTCAAAAATATCTTGTGTCTCTACGGCCGATGGAACTTTTCTCAAAATAAATGGTATTGAAACTCTTGATTCTAAAAATGTTCAAAATTTTCTTGTTCCAAAAGTTAGAATAGTTCCTAAATTAAATCTTAACCTCTTTTCCGTTTCTCAAATAGCCGACCATGGATGTGAAATATCTTTCTCATCCCAAGGGTGCTTTGTGCAGGATCTCCGGTCCGGGAAGCAGATTGGGCAAGGCCATAGGAAGGGAGACCTTTATTTTATTGATAACTTAATACTTCCAAATACCTCATTTTGTACTTATGTCCAAAACAAAAATATTGAAACTTGGCATAAAAGGCTTGGACATCCAAGTTACTCTAAAATGTATCTTTTTTCTTTTGGAAACAAGTTTTGTAAAGAAAAAGATATCAATTGCAAAGATTGCATTTTTGGAAAAAATGAAGTCTACTCCTTTTTCTATTAGAACTTTTGTGACAACAAGACCTTTTGAATTGGTGCATTCCGATGTATGGGGACCATCTCCGGTTCTATCCAAAGGTGGTTATTCGTATTATGTTACTTTTATTGATGATTATACTAGATATGTATGAATTTATTTTCTTAACTTTAAATCAGAAGTTTTTAACTTCTTCAAAGAATTTCATGCAAAAGTTCAAAATTAATTCCAAAGTCAAATATCCATTCTTAGATCCGATTCGGGTGGAGAGTACTTATCAAATGATTTTCAATCATATCTAAAACAACATGGCATTTGTCATAAAAAATCTTGCCCAAGAACTCCTCAACAAAACGGTCTAGCGGAAAGAAAACATAGACATATTTTAGAAACCACTAGATCCTTACTCATTTCCAAAAATATTCCTAAAGTTTTTGGGCCGAAGCCGTGTTAACCTCCACCTATTTAATCAATAGGATGTCATCTTCAAAATTGAACAATATCTCTCCTTATGAAAAACTTTTCAATATGACACCCGACTACAATCGTCTTCGTATTTTTGGGTGTAAATGCTTTGTTCTTTTGCATAAAAGAGATAAATTGTCACCTAAAGCAATAAAATGCGTATTTTTAGGATATAGTGAAAATCAAAAGGGCTATAGATGCTTTGACTATAAGAACAATAAATTATTTGTCTCCAAAGATGTGACCTTTTTAGAAGATGAAAATGGATTTGAAATTTTGGAAAAACCAAATGAAATTGATTATATGTTTATCAATGATCTTTTAGAAGACTCAAATGATGACCTTTTGAGTCATCCAGAATTTTTAGAAAATACTCATGATAATGGTATATCACCAACTAATGGTGACAATCTCCAAGTATACACTCGGCGTGAGGAAGCACAACCTATTAGTGCTTTAGAAAAATTCTTGCGGCTTAATGAACCCCTAGAAGAAACCTCCCTTAGGCGTTCTTCTAGAGAATCAATTCCACCTAATAGGTTTGTCTCATATGAAACTCTCTCACCTAAATATAGAGCTTGTCTAATTGCCTTGCATTCTTACTATGAACCTTCCCACTATAATCAAGCAAAAAATATTCCTCATTGGGTTGAAGCAATGAAAGTTGAACTAGATGCTTTAAATAAGGCTAAAACTTGGAAAATAGTTCACCTTCCTCCAAATAAAAAAGCTATAGGATGTCGATGGGTCTACAAAGTCAAAACAAAAAGTGATGGTTCCTTAGAACGTTATAAAGCTAGATTAGTTGCTAAGGGATATTCACAAGAATATGACATCGATTATGAGGAGACTTTTGCCCCCGTGGCTCGCATGACAAGCGTTAGAACTCTAATAGCGGTAGCATCATCTAAGAAATGGCCTATATTTCAATTAGATGTTAAAAATGCCTTTCTTAATGGTCAGTTGAATGAAGAAATATATATGGACCCTCCGCCGAGAATTAACCTTAACCAAGGTCAAACTCTTCGGTTATTAAAAGCTTTATATGGTCTTAAACAAGCTCCTAAGGCTTGGTATGATAGATTTAGTGCTATCATGTTAAAATTGGGATTTCGTTCATGTTATACTGACACCGCTCTTTTTGTTAAACGTGCAGGTAATAGTATCATCATCCTTCTGCTTTATGTTGATGATATGATCATCACTGGCAATGCTCATGCTGTGCACTCTGCAAGCCAATTTCAACATGCTCCTACATCTGTGCATATGAGTGCTGTGCTCCGGATCATTCGATACATCAAAAATACTTTGACTAAAGGGCTATTCCTATCCTCACTCTCTTCCTTAGACTTACTGGCTTATACTGATGCTGACTGGGGAGGAAACCCAAATGATCGAATCTCAACTTCTGGCTTTTGTGTTTTCCTAGGAGATTCGCTAATTGCTTGGAGGTGCAAGAAACAACAGAAAGTCTCATTGTCTTCTACTGAAGCAGAATACAGGGCTATGACAACTACTACAATGGAGCTTGTGTGGCTTCGAAGTCTTCTTCAAGATATGGGAGTCGAAATTACCGGTGCTTTGAAGCTTTGTTGCGACAACAAAAGTGCCATCTACATTGCCAGCAACCACACCTTTCATGAGAGGACTAAGCATATTGAAATGGACTGTCACTATGTACATGATGAATATCTTCGTGGGACAGTTACACTGCCATATGTCACTTCAGAATATCAACTTGCAGATTTCTTTACCAAAGCCCTGCCTGCTCCTCGCTTCTTGTTCCTTCTTGGCAAACTTTCGATCATTTCCCCGTAAAGTTTGAGGGGGAGTGTTAAGACATATGTAATAATATGTAATAATACATCTATATATATATAAATATAGATGTATTTACCATAATACCCGATAGGGGTATTATGGTCTTTTCACAAGTACCCAATAGGGGTACTTGTTTTATTTCTTTTATTTTGCTGTTTTTTATTTTTGTTTTTTTATTTTTTAAATGTATTTTGGGATACTGAAAAGGGGCCCCACAATGGAGTTGTTGGGGCCCCCAACGGTCACAATTGTGACCGTTGTCTCCCTTCTCTTATAAATAGGGGGAACCCCCCTTGTATTTGGTATGGCTCTTAGAGAGCTCCTCTTCAATAAAAGAAATATTCTTTTACGTGTGTAGCCTTATTATAAGGCCCTTCGTATATCCCTTGGTGGATTTTCTCTCTTGTGCTTGTTTCATTTGTCCGTGTTGGACATTGTGAATGCTTTGGCATTCTTGAATTCTTCCGCATACTTCATTACAAGTTGAATTCAAATCACATATTCAACTTTCCTGACCTGATAAAAAAGTTCAGCAGCATTCGGTTCATATATCTTTAATATTTTCACTATTCTCAGTCTGACATCATCTGCTAATCCTTGTTATTTTTCTGATAAAAAATCATCAGTGGATCCCTTGAGCACTACTTACATTTGAGGCATACATACAATAACTGAGCACTTTATATGGTAATTCCTCACAAAAAATCTCATGGAAATCATGTCATGTATAGTCTCCTTGTAGGTCTTAACAGTAATGCTTCATGACTTATGTACTTGGTGAATTTGTTAGTGCAATTGGAATCTCATTTCTTTGTACTATGTTGCATGGGAATCTCACAAATATTTTATATTAATGCAGGAAGGGACCTTAATAATGAGCTCTCGAAATTGTGGTACATACCTTGGTAATGAATACCTGCTAGAGTATTAACCCTCTTCCGAAGTGGGGGAGGGAATAATCTAATTAGGAACAGACTAGGAACATGTCATGAAAACATTCTCCACTTTTATGCTGACTTTTAAATTGTGTAGTATTTTGATTTCTTTTAAAAAAGGTATTGCTGACTCATTCACAACAATTGATTGGTGTAATATGCACAGATATCCTGATGTCCTTTCTTCCCCTCCCCTTTCTCCTCTCCTCTTTGCTCTCAGTTTACCTTAGGACAATTATACAAAACAGACATGCTGGACATTCTTGGCCCAACTCGATTTGAATGAAGAAAGGCTCGCAAGATCTGGAAATGATGGTAATAGTGGATTGGATTGTGGTATAAGTTTTATGAAAGATTTTTAAAATATATTTTTGATAAAAACGGTTTATTCAAGCCAGACACCAAATGCTAAAAACCGGCTCACACTAGGGTGGAGTTTGGGTCGAACTCAAGGAACGGGAGAAAACTTTGTATTCCACAGAAATCTACTCTTTATTGTCTTGAAAATAAAAATAATTAATTAACTCATCAACTGAGAATACGACCCTTTGCAGAGGGCTTAAACAAATAATAATGAGTTACAATCCTTTTACAAATTCAAATTAATAAAATAAACAATCTTAATCTGAAAGAAAAAAAAACATGGTCTTCAGTGCTTGAGCTTCTAGTCTCTCTTATCTTCTATTGCTTCTTGCTTGTTATTGAGGGCTCTCTGAGGGGCTCAAAGGGCCTTTTGAGGAGACCTTTTGGGGACTTCAAAGAGCTCTTTTGAGGTACTTTTGAGGGCTCACCGCATGTATAACCAATTCTCTGTAAAACACAAATATAAAACAAAAACGAAACGAAGGAAAACTAGACAAAAATTCAATGTTAGTTTGATAAAAAATCACAAAATAAGAATCGAACTAACCTATAATACATTAACTAACAATAATAAACTAATTCACTAAAAAATAAAATAACAAACAAACTAACTAAATAACAATAACGAAACTAATTTGTAACAACTAATTTAACAATCCAACTAAGAAAACAATAAACTAAGCTAATCGAAAATCAAGATTTGAACTACTATTAATTTAACTAAACAAGAAACACATAATTCAAAAAAAACTAATTAAATAAATTCAAGATTCTAACTAAAAAAACTATTCAAGAAAACAAATAAAAAAATACTAACTAATCTAATGATTGTACGGATTCAACTAACTAATTAATCAAATCTGGAATACAATGAAATCTAACTTAAATAGCCTATTTAATGCACTTAATTACATTAAACAAGAAAAACAAGAATCGGCTAATTGACTAACCTACCCGATTTACATGCAAGATTGAAATCAAAAGTTGAAGTAAATCAATGAATAAAATCTAAATCTAACTACTAATGAATGCTGAAAATAATAACAAACTGAACTAAAATATCTAACTAATTGATTATCAATGCACGTAAACGAATAAAAAAAAGTATTGGCTATTATGTATTTAATAAAACTAAAGCTATTGTGACTACCGAATTGAACTTAAAGATAAACAAACCAACGTGCATTAAACTACTACTAACTATGAATTGAATAAAAATAAACTGCAGAACACTACAATTATTTTATAAAGAAAACAACAACTACTTTACCTAATAAACAGAAAATGATAAAAGCATAAATTGGCTAACATGATTAAATCTAATCTAGTTTTGAATTAAACTAATTTATGTTTAATGAAATTAACTAATTAATTATGATCAAATCACCTGGAAACATGAATTTAAAATTAAGAACTATCTATACAAAAAAATACTACTATCCAACTCAACACGAAAATCCAAGAAATTGACTATACTAAATTAAGCTATTTTATTTTATTTTTTTCTTTTTATATTTTCTAAAAATAAAACTCATCTAAAGTATATGCAATGGATATACAACAACTAAATTAAACTATATGTAATGATGAAACATGATGAATGTATGCTATGAAAGAAATAACTAATCTAGATAATAACTATGGAGCAACGAGAGAGAAGAAACGATCCGTTTTCGATGAAAGGGTTGAGAAGAAGAACATGGTCTTCCTCCAGGCTATACGTAGCTTCGACGATGGGGACGCCAGTGAAAGCAAGAATTAGAGGCAAGATAAAACAAGAGTAAGAATAACCGAGAGAGGAAACAACCAAGAGTGAAACGGGGGAAAGAGAGAAGAGGGAGGGAGATAGAGCTGCATGAAATCCAAGAGAAAAACACCTCCTTATGACTGAAAAATACTATTTATATTGAAGATATTAGATCAAAACTAAAATTTCTAAAACGTCCAATTAGATTTCCAAAATTTTAAAAGCTTCTCTCCTCTAAAAACATGTTTTATAAAAACAACTTCTAAACCAACTAGAATATTAAATAATAAATTTTAAACTAATTAAACTACCAATTAAAAGGTCCTAAATTAATCAAAACACTAAAAAATGTAGGGAAGAACTTGAAATATGAGATTTTATTTTTATTTTTAATTTCAAAATAGTTTTTCAAAAACACTGATAAGAATGAGTTTTTAATGCATTTTTTTGCTGGATCATGCATAAAAATATATGTATAAGATGCAAAATATATGCATGATCAGGTTGCATGCTGCTCGTGTTGATTCAGTGAAAATGTCAGATTTGATCTCATTTTACAGATAAAGTGTGTTAAAAGAGAATATTAAGGGACACTGAATTCTTTCCTGAAAGATGAGAATGCCTGATCGAAAAGCATATGGCTAGTAGATTGAAGAATATATTCGCCTTTGGAAGTGTTCCAAAGCTCCACATCAGAGCCATGAGAACATAATCTTGGATTGGATGTTCTTTCCACCAGTGGAATGGATTCTCATACCGCTATTTTGATACCTAGACAGGTGCACATGTCAAGATTGATGTAATGCCAAAAAGTTTTCAGGTTTTTGCTCTAAGATGGTTAAGCGAATGCTTTTAAGGTCTTAATTTATTTCTCAAGAGGAAGGCCGAAAAATTATAAAGGGTACATCATTTGTATGCTATCTCAACGAGTTTTGTTCAAGTACCATATGGTGGAGAGAAGTGAAGCATATGGAAATTCTTCCTATGACCTGCTGCAACAGAGGGATGTCACTGTCATGAACCAAGTAGCTTACTGTCTCTCAAGTATATTGCCTGCGTTGAACCTAATAAAAACCTTTAGCAGTGCTCAAAACCGCTGTTAAAGTTCTTTTTAAAAAGGACGGGTGCATCCTTTATAGGCTTTAGTGGCGGTTTCGAGCACTGCTAATTCCTTTTCAATGCGGAAAAACTCCCTTTTCATCATTTTTTTCTGCATTTTTTCTGCTAGCCGTCCGTCCATCACTTGCGATGGTTGGCCAGTGTGATCCTGTAGTGCTCAGCTACCACTTTTTCATGAGTTTAATACTTTATTTTTATAAAATAAGTTATTTTCTTAGAAAATTTAAAGAGTTTAGGTGGAAATTCAAAATGCATTTAGGAAAAACCAGTGGGTTACGGTCATGGTCGCATTGATGGATGATCAAACAGAAAGTACCACCAAGGCATTTTTTTATCCCTCAGACCGCCGTAAGACTTGGGGTATGTTCGGCTGCTCCTTTTAAAACATAATTCAGAATCATGTGATTCAGAATCACATGGGGTCACGTAATTTTGAATTGCAAGCAAATTAGAAAGAGACTCATTTGCAAAGTCAAATGAGATTCACTTTCTCACAACTTATCTTTTTATGTTTGGCTGCATATACAAATGAGATTTGTGGTGTTACTTTTTTTAAAGCTATTTTAAAAGATATTTTCAATGAAAATCAAGTGTAAACTGCACACCCAATCTAAATAACCGGTTCCCACAAAAGTGGTGAAGTTCGTGTCGAACCACAAGAAATGGGATAAGAACAAGTATTCTAAACAAATCACACTTTTTATTGTCTCAAAAATAAAAAAGAATTCGAAATCACTCACAAAATCTATTACAAAAGTACGAATGACAATAAAAATTATAACTCAAAAATGATAGAAATGACCGAATGCCCAAACTATAAAAACAAGAAAATAAAAACTCTAAATATAATTTCGAGCTAGTTTTCTTCAATCTGTGTGCAAAGAACTTTAGTGCGTTCATTTTAATCACCATGTCCACCTTAGTTTTCATCCAGGCCACCACCTGCAATCACACAAAACAGAAACATAAAAGACAACTATTTTTATACTATGTTAGTGACTTAGACAAAAACTTAACTAGACTTAACTTAAGCACTCAAAACTTAATTTTAGGTTCTGATTTTCTAACGAAAATCAACACTTAATACATACAAAATAACTCAACTAAGACACCAAAAACTCACCAAATACACTTTAAGATACTTAGTCATCAAAAACTTGATAAAACTACTCTACCCGATTTAACTTAACCTAACTTAGCTTAGTTAGACATTGGACTAGGTCTTGACGTATCCTAAACCTAACCTGGGTGACCTAACTTACTCCACAATACTTGACTTACTAAAGACAAAGAACACAAACCAACAAAAGACCTATCCTACCCGACTAGATCACCTTGACTCGATCAATTCATTGGACCTAACCGACCTAGCTAGGCTAGGCTAGGTTAGGTTGGGTCTAAGTGGTGGATGACCCTTCCTTCCTAAAAAGGAGACCTCTAGTTGCCTAACACACACAAGGAAACCTTCCTCTTTAAAATAAAATTGAATTTAGGAAGAAGGGAAAGAAATGATTCCCAAGTTGGACTTTCTAATTTAGAAAAACTGAAAGTCCAAGAAAAGAAGGTAAAAAAGGAGGACTCTCTTTTTGGAGCCTTCCAAAATTGAAATTAGGCAACTCTAAAAATCAGGCAAAAATATTTTGACACTTCTTAAACATGTTTAATCACACCTAGGCAAGAAAAACTTGATACTTAATTATAAAAAAAAATAAAAATAAAATTAATTTCCAAAAATCACTGTAACTAAAACTGAAGGTCAGATTTCTGTAGGGCCAAAAAATCGGTTTCAGTAAAATGTCTATAAAATCCTAACCTCTGGTCAGATTGAGCTAAAATTTGAAGAGTATATTCTAGACACGTACAATTAACATATACAAAAATTTTAGTCTTAAACTCTTTTTGGATCGTCTGGAACAATCTGTTTATCTGATCGAAAAAATCAGGTCTGACACAGAAAATTCAACCGGTGAAGAAAAAAAGTTTTTTGGCCAAAATAAAAATTCTAAAATTTAAAATAATGAGTCTAAGCGATCATAAGCAATCCTAATTCACAAAAATCACAGAGAGTTGATCTAAATATGCAAGAAGAATAAAATGAAATCTGATCTATATGCAAGAAACCCTAAAAATCTAAAGAAGCGGTTAAAAACCCTAAAAATCTGATCTCTCCTTGTGTTTCTGCTAGGTAGAATTCCTTCAGCCGATCAAACCAGAGGGAAACAAAGAAGGAGGAAAAAGGGGAAGGGAGAAGCTGAGAGAGGAAGAAGAAGGTGATTAGAGCAATGGGGAGGTGAAAGGCGATGGATAATATTGATCCCTTGCAGTTGGTTTTATAGGAGAAAGTTGTTAGGCTAATTTTCAAAAATGATATTTTAATTTTAGGAATTTTTAAAAAGAGGGCCTATTTACAAGTTTTCTTCAAAATGGTGTAAAGGCTATATTTTTTTGAAATCTTTTTTATATTTTTGAGAGAGATTCTAAAAATAAGAGGAAAAATATGAGGGATTTTTAGGAAATGGGGATCTAAACAAGATTTTTGGAGGTATTTTATAAAATATTTGTTTTGAAAATTAAGGTGTTTACAAAAGAAGATTTTGTGAAAACACAAGGTTAAATTTCAAAAATTAGGTTTCAGAAATGGGTCTGGATCTGAGATTTTAAGAAAAATACTAAGTTTGGATCTCAATTTGAGATTGGATCGAGATAAAATATCTGAGAAAATACAGAGAATTTGATTTTTTTTTATTTTTGAAAAATAGAAGATCCAGACTCAGAATCGGATTTGCATGTCAGATCTGGATCCGAGATTGGGTCAGATATGAAATTTAAATTTGGATTCCAGTGAATCCGAGAAATGAATGAAATTTTGATCAGAAATTGAACCAATTTATTCAGAGGATGGAGCTAGGGGCAAAAAGGGAATTTTTGAATTTTTTGAAAAATTTGGGGTTTTCACAAACCATTTGACAGTTCTTCTCCATCAGGCCATCATAACAGTACTAAACCAGTTGTCATTTAGGCGCCTGGTGGTGGGGGCACTTCCTGAGAAGATCCTTTAACCTCTCTGAGGTTTTATGGAATTGTTCTTCCTCCAGTTGGTTGAAACTGGTGATAGCTTTCCAAAATTAGTTCGTTTTAGGAATCAAAAAATATTTTTTCAAAAATTCATTTTGCATTTGATCCCAAGTAGTAATTCGAACCGTATCTAGAAACTTTAACCAGTGCTTGACTTTGTCTTTGAGAGAAAATCAGAATATGGTTAGCCTAAGTGCGTCATCTCTAAAGTTGTTGATCTTAACAGTGAAACATATCTTTAAGAATTCATCAAGATGATGGTAGGGATCCTCGTTGCTAAGGTCATAATAGGATGAGAGCATTTGAATGACACTGACGTTGATTTTATATTAGTTAACTCCTACATCAGGTCTTGCAATGCAAAAGATGGAAGTATACTCGGTAGGAACGAAGTACTCCCTCAAAGGACGGATTTAGGCGAGGTCTTTCGTCATGGGTTCGACTTTACAGGATCTCTTGAAAATTGATTCGGGGTTATCGACAGGATCAATAAGCTCAGGGTCTAGAGAGCATCGCTCTTGCATACACCATTGAGTTGGACCAGATATAACACACATCCTAAAGGCTTTCTACCTAACCTAACGTACAAGTATAATCAAGCCAAACCACACAAGCAAGTACTACGAAAGCAAATAAATACACAATCACGCACTTGAAACAATGGAGTTATCTTATCAATAATCAAACTAGATGCTCGATCACCTATAGTTTGGGTACCCTATTTAAGGTGGGTCAGACAATAAAAGTAAGATAGCTCTAAGGTTTACAACTAAGCGTGGATCTAGCAATCCTATTTAATTTAACCAAAGCAAACTAAACACTCCTAATATATAACAAAGAAGTAAACTAAATAATCCTATGTAATAAACAAAAAAAACTAACAATCCTAGGTAAACGTGAATAAATACTAGGCAATAAAGTGAATACTTAAATCTTAATCACCATTATCGGGCAACGACACCAAAAATTTGGTGTTACTTTTTTTTGAAAGATATTTTCAATGAAAATCAAGTGTAAACCTTACACCAAATCTAAATAACCGACTCATATAAAGTTGGTGAAGTCTGGGCCGAAACACAGGGAACGAGATAAGAACAAGTATTCCAAGAAAATCACACTCTTTATTGTCTCAAAAATAAAAAATAGTATGGAAGCAAATGCGCACAAAACCTATTATAAAAGTACAAGCGACAATAAAAATTATAACCCCAAAATGATAGAAATGGCCTAATGCCCTAACTATAAAAAAATAAAAATAAAAGCTCCAAATATAATTTCGAGCTAGCTTCCTTCAACCCGCGTGCAAGAAACTTTAGTGTGTCCACTTCAACAACCTTATCCACCTTAGTGCTCATTGAGGCCACTACCTGCAATCACACAAAATGGAAATACAAAAGGCAACTATTTCTATACTATGTTAGTGACTCGACAAAGACTCAACTAGACTTAACTTAAGCACTCAAAACCTAATTTTAGGTTCTGATTTCTGACGAAAACTAGCACCTAACACATACAAAAGAGCTCAACTAAGACACCAAAAACTCACCAATTACACCCCAAGATACTTAGTCACCGAAAACTTGACAAAACTACTCTACTCGATTTAACTTAACCTAACTTAACTTGGTGGACTAGGTCTCGACGTGTCCTAAACCTAACCTGGGTGACCTAACTTACCTCACAATACTTGACTTACTAAAGACAAAGAACACAAACCAACAAAGGACCTATCTCACTTGGCTAGATCACCTTGACTAGACTGACCCATCAAACCTAATTGACCTAGCTAGGCTAGGTTAGGTTGGGTTCAGGTGGGGAACGACCCTCCCTTCTTAGAAAGGAGACCTTTAGTTGCCTAACACATACAAGGGAACCTTCCTCTTTAAAAAAAAATTGAATTTAGAAAGATGGGAAGGAAATGATTCCCAAGTTGGACTTTCCAATTTAAAAAAATGAAGTCTGAGGAAGGTAAAAAAGGAGGACTCCTCTTTTTGGAGCCTTCTAAAATTGAAATTAGGCAACTCTAAAAATCAAACAAAAATATCTAGACACTTCCTAAACATGTCTAATCATATACAGGCAAGAAAAACTTAACACTTAATTACAAAATAAAAATAAAAATAAAAATAAAAATAAAAATAATTTCCAAAAGTCACTGCAACTAAAATCGAAGGTCAGATTTCTGCAGGACCAGAAAACCAGCTTCAGTAAAATAGTCGTAAAATCCCTACCCCAGGTCGAATTGAGCTAAAATTTGAAGGGTATACTCTAGACATATACAACTAACATATAATAAAATTTCAGCCTTAAACTCCATCTGAATCGACTGAAACAATCTATTTATCAGACTAAAAAATTCAAGTCGACACAGAAAATCCGACTAGTGAAAAGAAAAGTTTTTCTGCCAAAATAAAAATTCTAAAATTTAAAATAATGAGTCTAAGCGATCATAAACAATCCTAATACACAAAAATAACAAAGAATAGATCTAAATATGCAAGAAGAATAAAACAAAATCTGATCTACATGCAAGAAACTTTAAAAATCTAAAGAAGGGGCAGAAGAAGGAACTTACCAGCGGCGATTCTCGATTTTGGATTGGGTTGAGAAAAGAGCGGATCCCCCGTATGATGGTACTGCGTCTCAGAGGTTGCCTATAACGTGAGGAGTGATGACACGTCAAGCTCTTGGAAGCTGCACATGAAACTCACGTGGAGAGGAAGAAGGGAAGAAGAAAGAATAAAAGAAGAGAGAAGAAGAAAGAGGGAGAAAGAGTTCCCCACGTTGGGAAAGAAGTGGAGGAAAGAGGGTGTGGTGGCAACTCCTAAGGAGAAGATCAATTTCTTCTTAGGTTTTATAACCTATTTATTATGCTAACTTTATTAATTTCTAAATTCTTAAAAACACTTCTAACATTCTTATTTAAAAAAATAATACTTATTTCTAAAACTACACTACAAATACCATTATTTCATAACAATTTCAAGGTGGCGCCTCTTACAAAGGGTTATTTTAGACTTTTTAACATTTGCACAACTGGATTTGAGATTTGAGCACGTAGGATTTGAATCTCGACTTTGGATCTTTGCTGCAACTACTTTGAAATAACTCTAAAATGAATTATACATTTTTTTGACGAAATTGGCACCAAAAGGTTCTTGCACACAAAAACATCAAAATTCATCAACCATGGATATTTTAACATTAAAATCAATAAAATTCATGCATAAATTGTATAAAGATATATGTAATTTATGTATGATCGATTCACTTTCTCATTCAAATGAGAAAGTAAATCACATCTGATCCAACCAAACATGCTATAATTCATAAGAAAGGCGTGCGCAGGGAAAGCTACAAGGATTTGATCTGTGGTTAGATTTTGCATCAGTAGTTATTAGATGCTCATCCTTATTCACCTTTAAACTGGTACACTAACTCGAGTGCACAACTGGTGCCTGGGGAAAACATGCTATGAACCTGTCAAAGTTAGTGGGTTCACAGTCTGAATCAGACAAGTGTTGCGCGTGCTCAAGAGGAGCGGTACTTTTTTTTTTCTTGCTGTTACATTGCACTGGACCCATGGTGGTCAGATACAGCATCCAAGGCACCCGTTGATGATAGCACCGCCAGTCTTACCCTTTATCTCTTTTCATGAACAATTAGATTCTCGATCTCTTATCAAACCGTACCCTCTTTGCTTTTCCGAGCAGCGTAAAAGTTTCCCAGCCTCGTGCAGCACTGTAGGCAGAGCTGTGTAAGCACCACTCGGTTTCAAGAGGTTTTCTGATTTTAATGGGGAGAAAGATATTTGATGGGGTTTTAAGAGGTTTACTGATCAAATCAGTCAGCCAAAGCAAGAAATGGTGCATATACATGTGCCTGGACGTCCGTATGTTGAATGAACTCGGTACAATTCCACTGTCCTAGCCCCAAAGGGGTTAGCGTAGTTGGATCACGCCTCACCGTCAGAAGGGCAGTCAGGGTTCGAATCCTGCAGGCACCACCCCCTTGCATAGGCCATGGGACGAGGGTCCTAGCTACAGCATTTTACGCCAAACGGTACGGCGACTATGTCTCTAAGCCCGGACAGCGGTTTTCCTGGGTAAAATATCGGAAAGAAAGTTTCCACTGTACTAAGGTTTGAAGTTCCATTGAAGGTTATCCCTCTGCCATGCAGCGACGCACACACATGCAGACATCTCTCTCACGCAAGCGCACACACGCTAGTGTGTCAATGGAGATTGCAGGCTTGCAGCTTTCCTATATGAAGACCTTACCCAAGCAGCTGCACGAAAATGCACTCTGACGGCATGCGAGAATCGCATGCTAAAACCCACCAGCATGGACCGTGGTGGGTTACTCAGAAAAGACTGAAGCCAATGCTCTAGGAACATGACCTACCAGTGAAACGAGCAATGCTCCATTATTAACAGGGAATTTGATGAAAAAAAAAACTACACAGTAAATGCAAATCCAATACAATCAGATGTGTGCTACACAGGATGCACTAGGTGCTCAGACTGTTGCCAATCAAACAGATGTCTTTGCAGCGAGATTGAGAAGCGAGCGCCAATGATAGATCATGCCGAGATCCTTGTATTTGTTTAAGAAGCTCTGCAAGTTGACCTCCCTTGCGAGAAACTGCTAATGAAGGTAAACTGACTCTGAATCTGCACTAACCATAGCACCTGCAAAAACCAGACAGCAGTTAGCAATTTGTTTCTTTTTCAGACTCATGCATGTTGACACGCAAAACCAACAACCAAGACCACTCGCCTTGCATCTTCTTGATAAGCGTGGAGGTGCACAAAGTCTCAATGTCTCTTCCTTTTCCTTTTCTAGATCATTAAGCTTCTCTTGTGCAGCTGCTAATTCTGTCATTCTGATTATCATACACTGTTGTCCCAATGAAACAGTGATTTCTTATCAGATGCTTAGACGTCAAGAAAAAGCATCAAACACAACTGTGGACAACTTACCTGATTCCTAATCTCTGAAATCCATGGTTCTTTGTCCAGGTTGTCCACTAATCAATATGCAAGAAAGACAAGCACTCAAACACATGCATGTGCATGCAGAACACACACATTGAGAGAGAGAGAGAGAGAGAGAGAGAGAGAGAGAGAGAGAGCATTCATCATTCAACATTACCAAAATACATCCAACAAAATATTGGATGAGAGAGGAACATAAGAATAAGACAGCCACCATCTAGATGGTGACTGTGCACAGTTCAGAGTACAAGTAGATCTAACCCCGTCTCTACTATATAATTTAAGAGCCAGATACACATCAGACATAATCCGCTGACGTAGCCTTCCAAAATCGAATTTGATGCCCCTGAAAAAGATATTGTTTCTTTCAGTCCAGATCACCAGCCATGCTGAAAACAACCATACCCGCCACAATAATCTCCATTTTTTTTTATTTTGTAAAATCATGGGACCAAGCACGAGGTCCCGAATAACAGAACTCGAACGAGTTTGAACAGACAGTGCACCCCAAGTTTGAAAAAATAGGTCTAGAACTATAGGGCAAAACCAAAATAGGTGAGTTGTGTCCTCTACTGCCTTCTCGCAAAGAACACACCTACTGGGAAATTGAAGCCTCCATTTCCTGACATTAATCTGGGTTTGAAAACGATTCAAAACTACTAGCCACGCCAAAGCTTTTGCCCTTGGAGCGGGCCCCTTACCCCATATACAATCAGTGGAAAACCAGTCCATCCCGACTGGCAACAAGGAATGGTAAACTTTCTTAATGGAGAACCTATCTTCGCTCGTCATGGCCCAGTGAAGCCACGAGCCACCATGGCCAGCCCTAAGATCACTGTCACTGAATGAGCGAAGTGTCTTCCGCCACTCCAACTAGAGGGACAAATGGCACACTGAACTGAGCATCAAAAGAAGGGAGTTAGGTAGACTACCATATTTTTGCCTAACAAACGTAGCCCAAAGAAATGGAGACGTGGAAGTGACCCATGCCCACTTCAAGACTAAAATGATGCTCCTCTTTCTCAGAGCCGAAATCTTCAAGCCGCCTTGTTGCCTCGGGAGAACGATCTGCTGCCAAGAAACAAGCAGGTACTTTTTGTGAGACGCATTCCCAGACCAAAGAAAGTGCGAAAGCAAACGATTAATCGTTCGTTCTACTATCGTCGGTATAATGGACATGCTCATACGAAAATCTGGTAATCTGGCCAAAACATGGTGAATTAGCGTCAATCGCCCCTCAAAAGATAAATATCGGGCCTTCTAAGACTGCAATCTCCCTTGCACCTGCTCTATAGTAGACATCCAAGACGAAGTTCTCGATGGCTGCAGTGAGTGCAACGATAGACCCAAGAAATTAACAGGAAGGTCGGATATTGGGCAGTTGAAGATCCTTGCAGCAGCCGATTGGAGGAGAGGGTCAGCATTGAGTAAGACCAGAGCGAACTTACTCTCGTTCAGGCGAAGGCCTGAAATTGCAGCAAATACTTTAATAATGAAGCACAACTTAGACATTTGATTAACATTCATATGACCAAATATTATAGTATCATCTGCATATTGAATTGTGTGACCAACAAAACTAGGAATGCCCAACGAATTCAAGAAGCCTGTTTGCTCTGCCCTTTTCATGAGAATAGGTAAACCCTTTGCCGCAATATTAAAAAGGATGGGGGCTAGGGGACACCCTTGTCACACACCTCTAGCCAACTTGAATTCTTCCCCTCTCAGTCTGTTGATGCAAACCGACGACACAGATTTCGTGACCAGCTCCTTAACTCATGCTATAAACTGGTTGCCGAATCATATATTTATTAGAGATTCAAACAGAAAATTCTATGCCAGACTATCATAAGCCTTGTTAAAATCTAATTTTAACAAGAAGTACGGTGCTTCAGTCAACTGTAAAGAGTGAAGAAGCTCAGTTGCACAAATAAAAGACCCTTGCACACTTCAACCTGGAATAAACGCTCCCTGATTCAGAAAGACAAGTTGATCAATGACAACACACAATCGGTTAGCCAACACCTTAGATATAACACGATACAGAGCACCCATTACCGAAATCGGCCTGAAGTTGGATATGTCTGACGCCCCTTGCCTCTTAGGAATCAAAGAGATGACTGCCACATGGTATGGTTTAGGCAACCTTGCATTACAATAGAATTCATTAATTAAACAAGTATAACATATAAGCTTTAACAATTGGCCAAAAAGCTTTGAAGAAGTCTACGTAGAAACCATCAAGGTCTGCGGCCTTCCATCCTGAGAGGCCGCTAATAGCATTAGAAATCTCAACTTCGGTGAATCGAGCCTGCAGAGGAATAAATTGGTTTGCCGCCAACTGCTTATAACCCATATCGCCGATGACCCCCCAACGCCTACGTCAGTCGAATACAGCTTGGAGAAATATGAAGTAATAGCTGACAGACAATTTTGCTGACCAAACTGGCATCTAGGGATCTCGACTAAGAGGAACCAGTTCTTATTGTACTTATTTGATGCATTCATATGAAAAAATTATGTATTATCATCGCCATTAGCCAACCATGCAACTCTGGCCCTCAACTTCCATCTAAGCTCATCTCGCGCTCTCCATTCTGCAACAATGGCAGAGAGGACAACGATACACTCATGCAATTGAAGCACTTGACCTTCCGGCACACCAACAAGATCGACCTGACGTTGGGCCAAAGAGAAGAGCTCAGCTTTCCACTGGCTGATGAACCTAAACTTGTTCAGGTTATTAAAGCTGAGCCATTCCTTAATACGTTGTCGAAGATGAAGAAGCTTTGCATGAATGCGAGAGACATTAGTGAATCAACAAGCCAAATTTGGTCAATTTTTTGGCTCCGAATAAGCTGAAAATAAAGCTAAACTAAATGGAGAAAAACCGGCATGCATGATATAAATATCCGTTTACATGAAAGCCCAATGGCATGAATCAAGTAGAATAAGAAGCCATGTGAACACAAAAATCGATAAATGTCAAATTTAGAAAAGCATGCTTCTTCATCCACAATCTTTGGTGGATGCTACTTTGATCAAAATCATTGCCCTCAACAATTTCCAAAATGATAATTTACGTAAAGCATTAACCTGAAGGATGAATCTTCACAATCTTGCTAGGGCAAAAACTTTTGCTAACTTGTTAATAATTTTAAAAATCCATGTCACTATATAAAGGGTCAATATTTAATGCTATTGAAGGCACCAAATTATATGTAACTATTGAACTAAAAACCATAGGTTCAAGCTTTATCAAATCAATCTGACCATATAGATGTGCTCAAGAAGGTTTAGTTGCCAAGGATCAAGCCTTGGATCGTGTTATTTCGATACAAAAGTATGATTTTTTGAGTCATAAAATTTTAGTGCATTGTATACCATTCATTTTTGAAGCCCTTAAAAAATCTGCTTATGTGTCACAATCATATGATTGAAAAATCATTTCCCACTAAACAAATATTGTAGATCACCTCCATAAGATTTAATTTACAAAAGAAAAGCTAAAACATATAATTTTTGGTTCAATAGATTCATATAATTTGGTATATATATATATATATATATATATATATATATATATATATATATATATATATATATATATATATATATATATATATATATATATATATATATATATATATATATATATATATAAGGAGGACCGTTCAAACAAAAGAAGGTCCAAAATCTACAACCAATGATAATCGATGATATTTCTTCTCTAACGATCAAGTTTTTCATTTATCGGACTTTATATATTGGATTTTTATTATTCATTTAGTGAGCGCCATGTTTTGGATTATAAATTTTTGATGTTTAAATGTGTTTTTTAAAGCACTAAAAATCAACGGCCCACATTAATTTTGTATTGTAAAGTTTTAAATACATTGTGAGCCATCAATTTTTTACTTTCCGAAAAACATGTCTACGTCTAAAATGGTCGTGTAAAGCATATTTCTTACTAAATAAATTATAAAGAACAAATATATTTGGTCCGATCGATGAGATGCTGTGCTGGTTGTAGATTTTGGACCTTCCTTTGGTTGGATGGTCCCACTTCCCTATATATATATATATATATATATATATATATATATATATATATATATATATATATATATATATATATATATATATATATATATATATATATATATATATATATATAGACACCCATTCAAATTCTGTCTTTACCAAAAAGAATTTGCAGGCTTGGGTTACAAATTTAAATCACTATGCTGGTTTCTGTAACAAAACGTTTTAAACCATAGAATCAAGTACATCAGTCTATGTATGAGCTATATCTGCTACAAGCTAATGACTCAAAATACTAATTCCAGTTTACTACTTTACATCATTCTACAACACAACCATTCAATCCACAGCACAAACATCAAGATTTTCCGCAATAAATTCCAGAGGCACCTCGCATAGGCGACATGAGGTAAACAAATCTAAAAATGTTTCGTGTATTGTGAAACCAGTTCCCTGAGCTGATTTAGTTTGGAAATCATAGTTTGCAATATTTACCAAATTATGAGCAATGTAGCATGACAATTATGAAATTAAAGAAACCCAAATGGATGGTTTACGAATTGAAACCAAAATCATCAAGGGAAAAGAAAAAGAGAAAAGAGGGAGGATAGAGAGTTGTTCTGTTTCAGCTTCATACCTGCTCTAGCAGCAGAATAGATGATCGTAGCATGGAATCAAAGCAAGAAGCAAACTTCATTTCATATCTCGGAATCAATAATAAGCACGTTATTCTAGACGCCCAACAACCACTTAGTAGACAATCACGGGCACCCAAAAAAATCGCCAAAAAAAAAGAAAAGATGACACAAAACGCTTAACCGGATACCCCCAAAATCGAAGCACTACGACACAATTTCACGTTATTTTTCTTTCCAATTTCCACCCAGATTTTTAAAATCAATTCTTTCCTATTTACGTAAATCCAGACGATGAACAAAAAGAGAATATCGAAGTTAGAATGAAGAGAAAATGGATTCAATCCAATGAGAATTGACAACAATTAATATAAAAAAAAAAACTTACATTTCTCCGTTTAAAAACAAACGAAGATAAGATACCGAAGGAGAAAACGAGATAACAAAAACAACGAGAATTAACAACAACAACAACAACCATTAAAGAGAATTGGTATAAACAAAAAACATAAGAGAAAAAGGAAAAGGGAGAGGAGAGAAGAAGAGGGGACGAACCAGAAGGTCTTGACAATGGTTGCAGATGATAATGAAGACTCTCTTTCTTGATCTCTCTAACGAAGGAGAAGAGTGCAAAATGGGAAGAAAGATTTCAGAGACGAGGAAACTCCACAGCACCCGCTGGGACGTTTCTGCTTGTGGGTAATAAATTTTAATTGGCACCTAACGTTTCAGAATAATTAAAAAATGCAGCTATAATTTAGAAAATTTAAAAAAAAAATGCATCCTTGCTTTCATTAGTTATTGCGCTCAATAAAATACCAATAAACAGTTTGGACATTAATTTTATAGCAAAACTTTATATTGGCCTTTGAAATTTTTGTTAATTACTTTTTTTTTCTTATGTACTAAAAGTTTGATCTCGAATAGAGATGTCAATGGATAGGATGTTATCCAATATTCAATCCGAATCCGACTCTGATCAGTCAGATTTGGTAAAGAGATAGAACCAGGTTAAATTTAAGATGTTACAACTGAATCCGACAGATCTGATTCCGATGGATATCAAAATCTAAATACATGTAATTACTCCGATTTGATATTATTCTTTCTTTATTTGAATCAAAATCTGACTAGCGAATATCTGATTAGTTGGATATGGTATAGACTACATTTGAAACTGAATCCGATGTGTTTACATCCATAATTTAGAAGGATACAACAACAACAACTACTATGCCTTCATCCCTAAACAATTGGGGTCGGCGATATGAACCAAAAAAGAAAATCCCAAAATAATTTAGAAGGATCAAATACATAAATCAAAACAATGCCATAAAGGATAAAAAAAGAATATATTGAATCAAAGCAAACTTATTTTTTAATCCTCCAAACACATATTGACGTAGGACCAAGGCATAATGTAACTGCTGGAAGGTAAAAAGTAGTAGTTTTTGTAGTTGTACTGCAGCAAGATAGATATGTTATCAGCAACTGCGATTAATTCTAAAAAAAAAAAATGTGTTTTGATCTGCACAAATAAGACTTTGTGGCTTTTTTGAAAATTCTAAACTTAGTTGCATTTTTTAAATAATGCTCAAAATATAGGTGCATTTCAGAAGTTGCCTTTCAAATGCTAGAATGGAAGACCTGGTCCTTCTTTCTACTAGTTACTTTGAAATAGGGATGGCAATGGACCGGATAAGTCCCTACCCCGCCATCCCCGTTTCATATCCTCCAGGTCCAAACAGGGTGAGGTGGGGCAGGGCTCCATTTGCTCCCGGTGCACAGCCGGAAGGAGGTCGAACCGTCTAAGGATATTTTAATTATTTTACTAACGGGGATCGGAAACGGGGCAGGGCGAGGCGGGGGAACACTTAAGTCCATCCCCACACCGGTTTTGATTTTAACCTCTATCTCTGCCTCCATCCCGGTTTCATGTCCAAATTGTGAGTCCCACCAATTTAAATATATTTAAAAATAAACAACTATTTATTGAGTTTTGCTAGCCAGCCAGGGTATGGACGAGAACAGGTTGTGTATGGACTGGTCAAACTCGACCCTACACAGGGTCCGGATTTTGAAGGGTGGGTCTGATTACGGATCTGGTTACTATTTGAATATTATAAAAACAATTTTGGATTTGGTTGTTATATAAGGTGTGACCTTGCTCTACTGGGACACATTGTAAAACAGGTAAAACATCATTCTGAAGAGAAAAACCAAAATCGTTTGGATTAGACCTGGTTCTAATCTGGATTCTAACTTATTTGTTCACCTAATTACAATCTGGTTCCAAGTAGAACTGACAATATTCGTTACGAGTCAGACCTGGATTTCGATATATACTATCTAAATAAGTTATGCATTGGACATGTTTCGGACCGGCCGGAGTTGGAGCCGAGTTGCATCCATAGTCCAAGGTGTGGATGAGTTAGGATGGGACCCATTGGTCCTGATCCAAATCACCATTCATTTTATCCAGTCTGACTTGGTAAATTCAGGCATAGCATACTTGGTCTCAAGGTTCAAATCACAGGGGAGCCATCCATAAGCTTCCCACTCCAAAAGAGAAAAAAAGGCCCGAAGGGCAAAGACTGGCTCGTTTAGGTCTGAATCCGAGTTTGATTACTAATAGGATACTGGTATCTCTTTTGTATCCAACTAAAGGACTTGGATTTGGTTGGATATCCAACCCGAACTTGAACTTCGATTAAGGATAAAAACTATTTGGATTAAGTCAGACTTAAACGGGGTCTTTGGACTGAGCGAAACTTTTTGCTTTCTCTAAGGGCATTACCATTTATGAGTAATGCTAAGGTGCTCCCGGAGTACTTACTCCCACGTACTAGAAAAAATAGGTTGTATCTTCTCAATTAAACCTTATGGATGCATAGGAAATCATGTTTTTTGGACATAAAAATATGATTTTTTAAGTCATGAAATTTTGGTACATTGTGGACAGTTGATTTTTAAAAGTCTTAAAAAATATACATGTATGCTATAATGACATGATTCAAAACTTGTTTTTCAATAAATAATGCAAAAAAATTAAGAAATTTAAAAATCTAAAGCTTGGGGAGTAGGTATTCCGGGAGCACCTTATCGTTACCATTTATTTTATATCGCCTTTTTTTTCCTCCAATAACTTGGAAAAATCACTTTACTCGTTTAGAGCTCATTAGTTTAAAAACACAAAGTCCTTGCCAACCAGGGAGTACACACAGCCTCAGCCTTAAGCCTTATAACAGGAGATGCACACCGATGGGTTTCGAATTTGTGACGTCTCATAGCTCACAAATTGCCTCCTACTAGATGAGTGAAGCTCTCACATGCTTATCTTATATCTTGACTTGGTCACATAAAAAAATCTTGTGTTTTCGAGTTCTAACACGATCATAAAGCATAACTCAAGTTAAGTCATAATTAACCCAACAACATTTAAACACCAGGAATCAACAATGAGCAATGTTCACCTATGATGGTGAAGCGTTTCTAAAAAACTTTTTGCCCCACGCTTCATGCTAAGTCAAACATAGCACTTTAATTTTATAGCAGAAAAAGGATGCTAAGGCCTTTTTTTTCATACCAACAAACAACTTACAAGTATAGTTAGGTTTGATTTGATGGTCTCAAGAGCCTACTTTAGGAACCCACTATCATTTGTTCCTTCTTTCAACTTTTCTTCTATTTTTAGTTAATTTAACCAATGAATATTGTGGGTTTTAATTTGAAACTAGTGAAACTACTGAGCTGAAAATTATAGGTTCAAACTTGGTTGGTTCATTCTAACCATATCCATATAGATGTGTTCAACATAGTTTATTTTGCTAAAAACTAAAACCTTGGTTCATGATTTTATGTTATAGTATGCTATTTTAACTAGGAAAGTTTTGGTACATTAATTATGAGATTGGTTTTTGAAGATCTTAAAAGACCTCTTATGGGTCACGATCTCATTAATTATAACTCATCTTCTACTATACCGACCTTGTAGATTACATCCATAGGATCCCATCTATAAAAACTCCAAAAAAAAAAAAATGAAAAGAAAGTGATTTTGACTTTAATTCTATACTTGTTTTTAGGCGGAGGAAAACTTAATTCTATTAAACCAAGAAATAGAAAAGGCTTAGGGCGATGAGGTATCAACCCCAGCTTTACAAGAAGAGCAAGGCACTAGGGCAGCCTGCAAAGATAGGGCGAATCCAACTCAACCTCATCGCCAGCCATTTCAGGGCAACCATGAAAGGAGACCGGCCTACCCCGACCCTCTAAGGTCCTTGCGTTATGGTCTCACCAAAACGGCCACCAAACGGTGAACAACCAAACAAAAAACCAACTTCTCCTTCCAGGCCGGATAATTCTTTACTTTTTATTACCACCAATTATTAATGCAAATAATGCTTTGGTTTGTTTTGTATAACAAATAAACATAACATATTTAAGTAAGCGTAGATATGCATGAGTATTTAAATGAAATATTATTTTAATTGATAAGGTGAAACATGACAACGTACTTGATATGAATGACATATGAAAGAACAACTCTTTTTTTTTTTTCGCCCTTTCAAAATATGCAAAAATGTCAGAAGAAATATGTAACGATGACTATATTTGTGGATCACACCCTTTCTCCGCGTTTCGAAGGGTAACCATTGAACATGCCAACCGTATACGCCCTTATCTCGACATCACATCGTTTATCCAAACTGATTACTTCTCTCTCTCTCTCTCTCGCTTATTTTCTATGGTGCTAAGTCATCGATGCACCGCTTTACCTGCTCTCTCTCTCTCTCTCCCGGTTGAACGCACAGCGACCGTTCGACGGAATGGGGCCAGAGACCATACCTTCAGTGTGCGTATATATATATATACTACATGGTCAATTTACTAAAAAAATGCCACTTGAATAATGTTTTTTTTTTATAAAAAAATATGATTTTAAATATTAAATATCTATGAAAATCAAGCCCATAGAACACATGATTTGAGAAAAACATGAAAAAAATCCTTCAAAAGCCCGATTAACTACAAACACAACTATCACCTTTTGTATATATATATATATATAATCTTGGCGTCACCTCGCTTCATTTTAGCCATTCATTTGTGGGCAAGGTTTGACAGGACATAAAGGAATGATCTCCTTTTCTTGGCATTTTATTGAAGTACCAAATCATAGTGTCTGAAAAATGGAGTTTAAATAAGGACATTAAAAGCCAAGCTCCATAATATCGATGCCCGCTTAAAAATTGCTGAAAAGTAATGGCTCACAAAAGCTGGAAATAACCAATTGGGTCTTCGTGTGGTTGGTAGGAGCTGTCAGTGCACGTCTCCTTTGGGGGGTGTGGTGAGACGTTGCAGGTTCAAAACCCCAGTGGTACATTTGAATAATAACTGGTGGGGTCAGACCATAGTGACAAAAGTTAAAAACCGCAAAATCTTGGCAGGCAAAAAACTCTGAGAGATTTTGAAAATTATCATAAATCTTGTATTTTTTGGCAAAATCTAAGGAATTAAAATTTTTTAAAAATAACTTAAAAAAAAATAAAAATAAAACATTTTTAAAAATAAAAATCTCGGGGTTTTTATGATAAATATATTTAAAAACTATAAATATCATGATATTTGTCACGGTTTGAAAATTTCATGAAAAAATACTGTTTTAAACTTTCAGGCAATTTCTCTGTGATATATCGGAAAGATTTTTTATAAATCTAGCGATATTTGTCAGAGAGGGTCAGACTAACCCCAGCTTGCCTTTCAAAGTTTACCACTTTACCAGATCTAGAATTTTAGAGTCTCTCTCTCTCTGTATTGCCTATACGTAAAAAATATACAAAAAAGCCACCTAACAAATCATCTATTTTCAAAAAGATGCCCAATATTTGGGTTATTACAATTGTTTGCCTATTTTATCTGAATGCATTCCACCTGAGGTATAAAGTACCATTTTTATCCTTTTGTATTAAAAGAAACTTTTCATTCCACAATTCTGGTCAATTTTTTAAACAAATCAATTGTAAGGGCAATTAGTCATTTTATTTTTACTAAACAAAGTTCAATAGCCAAATATTAGGGTCAAGCATGTCTTTCAAACATAACATATAAAGGCTTGCAGTTAAATGTAAAAACCAAAACATTAGGCAATTTTCTGTAGATTACTCGGACATAAATGTGGCCATCCATGGGTAACTTTTCTGTTTCCGTTTCTGAAATATCCATATCCTGTAAACAAACAAAAAAGATTGTCTTTATCTGTCCTATTTCAATTAGTCCTTTCTCCATAAATTGAACCATGCAAACAAATGAAGGAAAAAAAAATAGGCTTTCTCATTTATTATCACTCAATAGCAATCTTACCACACTCACAACCACAACAGGAAATACTGATATAACATAATGCCCCTTATCATGGGGGGATTACATGAAACCACATCCATCCAATGCCACCTTTGAGTGAGACTCTTACCCTAACAATGCATGCTTCTAATAATTGGACTTACAATCATGCCCCAACCAAAAGATCACTCATTGAAACATGACAATTGGCAAAAAACAAGCAATTTTTTTGAGAAACATAACATCTCTCACATTCCATCATTATTTAATTCTATCTTTTATTCATCACCACACAATGTCTATAAGTGCCCTAGCTACCCCGATATTTATATACACATGGGCCGTATATCTGTTGCAGCCTTTGTCCTGAAAAATGGGGCCCACAAATCTTCCTTTTACAACAAGGGGAGGGTGCCTTTGCTCTTGAGACTTTGTTTTCAGGTTCTTAAGTCCAGCACTCTGGGGTAAGGGAGCGGTCCCTAGAGGAGTCCCAACAGTAGTTATAGACCAGGTAGTACCTCTGAGCCCAGTGCATGGTTAGCCTTTGCTTGCTGGTCAGACCGAAGGAGCCCACCGGAGGCCGGCAAGTCAGAGGTGCGTAGGCCGAACAACCCCTCATGATGAACCTAGTGAACCTTGCCACAAAGGGTTGGTACCTATAGTCAGCCTTGTATCTTCCATTCTCAGTGGCCCAAGAGGATGCATCCCATATTGAACCATAGACCCACATTGGCCTTAGAGGGAAGGTGGAACGGCTCTTCCTTGTGTATATCCTGATGGGAATATTATCCACAAAGAATCTACACATAAGAAACAACCAATACACGACATGAGCTTAAGTTCTTGCCAGTTAATCAAAGCCAATTTACATAAATCAAAAGAGGGCATAAACATTGGGGCAAGGGATGCCCCCACATGGGTTTCGAACCGTTGTCATTTCATGTTAGGTGACAAGCCTCGATCATGGTAGCCAGGAAAGTGAAGCCTTTGTGGGCATTCTTACTATAATAGGCTTAAGCTTTGGAACACAACTATTATTTGAGGGCAAAAGAATCTCCACCAACTTTTGAAAGGAAAAAAAGGGGGAAAAAATATAAGTTTATTTATTCCTTTTTTTTCTCATTAAAAAAAAGAATTTATTATGCTAATAATTAGAGCTGTGAATCATGTAGTGACCAAGGACAATAAAAAACTCAAGCCGGCTTTACCATGCAATTAAGGTAACCATTTGATGGATAAGTTGGGAACTTTACACGTATCATAGAACTTTTGATGGATCTCTCTTTACATACACAGAGAATGCAATTAATTAACCATTTCTTTAATTGCTAAATATTATATGGTTCACTCGGAAATCCTAAAAGCAAAAGGGCTCCAAAGGTTTGTACACGGGTACTAATATCACCAATTACAAAAGTTGTAATTGATTGTCCAAAAAGATTGGTGGCACAAAAAAACATTAGAAAGAGGGTGCATTAGTGCCGCGAGCAGATCAATCAAGTGATGTGCCAAATCACCAATCTTTTAGTGTCTTGAGATCGTCACCACCCATTCAAGAGATCAACAGATCACCAATAAAACCGCTGATGATGATGATGTCATATAAGTTACACAATGAACGGCAGTGACAATCTCATAACCCCAAAGATCTGTGATTTGGTAGATAACCCCTTCCGCGTTTTGGAAAAGGTGGTACGATTTTTTAGAGTTCTTATAAATAAGTGATAGGTTTGCCATTCACAAAAGGACACGCTTCACACAGGCAGAGAGCATCCAGCAAAAAGTAATGTTAGCAAAACAGTAGTGACAACAATAATTGAAACAACAGTAACTCACATTATCTCTCTTGGATTCCAAAGAATGGCGTAGTGGTGAAAATCAGCAGTGGGATCAAACCACAGATGAAACTTCATCTCTCGCCCTATAATCCTTTTATCACCACTCCCATTGATGTATACGTTGGTTTGTAGTGTATAGGGTTTGCCTGGTGTAGTACCTAAGAATTCAATGTCCACCTCATCATGGTACCCGGGATGTGCCTCATTATTAGAAAGCTGTAAATTTCAACAACTAAATCAATCTTTGCACTTATAAGATGTGATTGACAAGATGCAGCCTATAATTAGTAGGTGTTCCCGGAGCACCGTAGCATTAATATATATATAAAAGCACAATGACTTAAATATCTTACATAAAATGCAGTTATGACACCTGCAGTATAGCCAGATTGGAGTTTGATTGCTGCTCCAAAATAACCCGATCGATAAGGCCTTGTAGACTTAAACCCACTTCCTGATTTTCACAACAAAATCACACAAACAGCTAATAAGAACCAAACATATAGACACACTCTATAGAGAGAGAGAGAGAGAGAGAGAGAGGAACCTGAGGTGCTGTCGAGCCAAATGGTGGCAGAGGATTGATCAGGAGAAACATATTGGTGTTGGGAACCCCAGAGAGTTCTGAAGTAATGATAGAAGGCAGCAGGGAAGATTGAGGTTGGGTAGTAGACGGGAGATGGGTTTCCCTGGGCGTTGGTGCTGCTTACTTTCACCATTAAGTTGAGGAGAAGGAAAGCAAGAGGCAGTGCCATCAAGAAAGGGGAGATGAGAAGGGAGAGGGTGATAAAAAATACAAGAGGATACACACTTTTCTTTTCTATTTTTGGAGAGGAGAAAGGGGAGCTAGTGGCCTAGTTATTGAATCCTTTCCCTTGTTGTTGTTGGGGCCACGAGATACGGAACTTCAGTGGGGGGTGGTACAGTCAATAAATACTCTTTCTCTCTCTCCCTCCCTCTCGTCCCAGAGGTACGATAGGGACAAATCCAGGCCATTGTTCCATGTTCATATTGTCTTGGATTCCTGTAGGGTTAAACTCGAAGAGGGTCATCTTTCACAATTCACACGCATGTCCCTTTACCTCATTTTTTACCAATTTCTTGTTTTTTTAGGCAAGCTGGGTTAGCCAGACCCCTACCACTACCAGTTGTACAACAATACCATTGGGATTCGAACTTGCAACGTCCCAACACAAGGTGACGTGCACTCACTGCTTCTACAAGACAAGTCGACTGGACCAAGACAATAAATTTGGATTCTAAGAGAGCCTGAAATGTGAGTGAGGAATAGTATCACTCATCTCAATACTACTCTCACTCAAGCATACTGGTGGACAAGTATACCAAAGCACAACCCCCCCTCCCACTCCACCCCCCACACAACTGGAGTTATTTGGCCAGGCCCTTGCATGATATTGTATTTTTGCTGTTTCTTTAAAAAGTATGTAGAGGGAAATTATTTTTTTCGCCAAAAGAGGTTCAACCGTAAGGTCACCCATCTCAATACTTCCCTCGCTCAAGAACACTTAACTTTGCAGTACTTATTGTGTTTTTTTTTTTTTTGATAACCAGCAAAAAAAAAAACTTCAATTTTTAGTTGCTGGCAGGTACTATTGCATACTGATCAACGTTCGTCTTGCACAACCTCGAAGTAAAACCCCCAAGGAAAAATCTACCCACCAAGAGCTCCCAACTTTGGGCTTGCGATAAGGGACACACCCTGCAGATATCGAACTTGTGATGTCTGTTCAACTTGAGATGTACGAGCTGACCCTTTAGCGAGGGGTGCAAAATCCTTGTCAGCTATACCAAGTAAAATCTTACTAATTCCCTTGTAAATGTAAATTTGCTATCATCAAATTTCCTTTGTTTTTTTTTCCTAGCGTAATATTACTTCCTTTACTCTTTTTTGAGGGAAATAGGTCAATTAATTAAAGCAGCAAGAACGGACATGGGGTAAACTTTTGTCATTGAGTGAGAATAACTATTGAATTTTATATCAGAAGGGATGGTGATAACTCCATGGGGATAAGTTGGGTCTATAATTTGAAAAAAGAAAAAGATTTGAAAGGTCCTCTTCTTATTTATATAAGAAGGCAGGGATAAGTTGGTGCTTTGTCCTTTTCAACCAAGATTATGATGACCTATCCCAGCGAGTCAGCTCCGACTGGAACTCTTTCTACGTCCGTTGGTCCTTTGAGACGAGGCAACTCGAGCTAACTCTGTTAAATGTATACATGTAAATTAAGGATTCACACACTCACAATAAAGAAACCAATCATAAGCACACACACTCACAAACGATTTACGTGGTTCGGTCTGGGTGTGACCTACATTCACGGGTAATCTCTCTCTCTAAATTGATGTTGTGACGAGATAAACTTCTTCCTTTATATAAAAGTTATAAGAGGGAGGTTCAGAGTTCAACTAAACCTCTTATGATTACAATCATGAGTGGAATGGACTCTACAATTTTCTATATACTTAGAGTCCTAAGATTAGGGTTGCCAAGGGGCCTGGTTTACCTGAACCCGACCCGAACCAAACCAAACCAAACTCTATAGGGTCCGGGTATGGTGATAAGTAAGAAGACCTGATTAAGACTCGGCTTTGGACCCGAAGGTTTGATTAATACATGAACCTAGGTAAAGTTTGTGAAATTTTATGCCAGATTCGGACCCGACCCGAGTTCTGATTAAGACCCGCAATTTTTCAATGTAAAAATGATAAAAAAAATATGGTTTTAACGGGTATGGTTCGGGTTTGGTTCATGTAGTTCTTATCGGGTTCGGGTATAGTTTTTCTTATAGTGGATCTGATACCATGCCCAAAAATCTGGTCCAAGACTGGTTCCACCTGGATCCAAACCAAACCTGACCCATTGTCACCCTTACCTAAGATACACTTTTTAGAAGAGGTTTATGAGACAGGGACTTCTTCTCAACAAGAGTATTCTTATCCTTGGAACTCTCTACAATAAAAGCTTATTTAACATGGTATTATGTACTCACGTTGGATCTTGGATCAGATCTTGAGTCTCATCTTAACATGCCCCATCAAGCTAATTTTCATGAGATTGATCTTGTTTCTGAACAAATTAAACTTAGGCCTTGCCAACGGTTCAGTGAGGATGTCAGCCAATTGATCGTGAGAAGAAATGAACTACACATTGATTTCACCTTTAGAATTCTTTTCTCGAATGAAGTGATAATTAATCTTAATATGTTTAATTCAAGTATAGATTACAAGATTGACAACAAGATATGCGACACCCAAATTGTCTCACCATGGAGTAAGAGTTTCTTCAAAAATGACATTCGACTCTGTCAATAGTTGTTTGAGCCAAACTAGTTCAGAGACTGCACTTGCGGCTGCCTTATACTCAACTTTTGTACTGGATCGAGCAATAATGCACTACTTGGTTGAGCTCCAAGATATTAAATTTATTCCCACAAACGTTAAGTAACCACTTGTAGACTTGCCATCATCTGTATACCCCCAAGTTGATGGTTCCCTTAAGATACCTCAGAATTTGTTTTACATGAGTCCAATGATCTTAGGTTGATTCATGCATAAATTGGCAAACTTTATTAATTGAGTAGGCTATATCTGGCCTGCTAAAGGTGACATATTGTAAAACTCCCAATGATGCTCCTATACTGAGTGATGTCTTCTAACAATTCTCCCTCATGTATGGAAAGTACAAGATTTGGTGCAGTAGGAGTAGCCATAGGCTTACAGTCTGCCATATTTGTTCTGAGCAAAAAGATCCAAAACAATCCTAGAATGCATGAACTATAATGACCCCAAACTGACCCTAAAAAAATGCATATTTTTTTTAAACAATTACGAAAAACTTTCTAAGGACTAGGGACGCATTACAGATTTAATATTCTCATTCCATCAACCATTCAAAACATAGAGACAATTTAAAACTCTGAATTAAATTTCATTTATTTAATCAAATAAGTCAAGAGAGTTCAAAAATTCAAAAATCAATTCTATTTCATCCCATGCACATCAAAACCCAGGTCACCAAATCATAAACCTCGAGTCCTCCAGTCAGCTAGTCCCTCTCATAACTGAGCCTCCGTGCCTGATTTTTTTTTTTAGAAAAGTGTAAGAACTGAAGGCCTCATACGAATTCTTCTAAAAATCCAACAGTAAGTAAATAACACAAATTAAATCCTATACAAATTGAAGAGGAAATCACAGACAACAAATCAACGTAACTAACTTACCCTTTAAGCAGTTCAAACAAGCATTCAACAATTTCATGCTAAATCAAACATATCAAAGTTTTAGAGATGTACGAAATTAATGTTTAATCATTTAAGGATGCATAAACCAATGCAACATGCATGCATAACTTTTTAAGTTAATTATCAGAATTTTTTTTGCATACATGTCTTTATTTAATGCATACAAATTTGATTTTCACTTTCCTTACAAACCTGTGGATACTCAAAACGGTCTAAGTTTCTGATGTTCAATGTAGTTTCTAGTCATAGCTTAACACATAATTTGTATTTTAATTATTGTGTTCTATAATTATTTTCTGACCGATATCAGATATCAACACCATCAATCAGAACATTAGACATTAGCACCTAATGCCAGGACATAAAAAAAATCAACATTTATTGATACCACTTTCTTGGTATACCAATAACTACATATGAGTCAACAACAATACTTCCAGTCAAAGTGGCTGAAAGTTTCCTACAACTATGGTCAGAAATACAAACCACACATTGGTTTCTTTGGAACAATAATTCAAAATGGTGTTTAGTATCCTCACGATCTCCCATGACCGCCATCCAAGATTCTCACACTGTCATAGGAACATCAAGGAAAAACATTATTACACGGTTTGGTCTCTTTTACTTTCTTAATCAATTAAGAGTTATTTACACAAGAATAATTATGCAAATCAATATGCAATAACAAATTCGGGCCCTTGCTCCATCAAATTCAACAGTGTAATTAATTTAGGAAAACCAATTTCCAGAAATCATTTTGCAATGCATAAATAGTTTCGCCATTTTATGAGCAACACATGCTTCTGAATTGCCAGTAATATTGATGTCATCAACATATATGAGTATAAACATATGAAAATCATTATTATGATAGATAAACATAGATGGATCAATTTGGATTCAATAAAACCCAATTTTTCTAAGTAAACATGAAGCCTCTCAAACCATGTTCGGGGAGCCTGTTTCAATCCATAAAGAGTGTAGTTTAGTCTGCACACAAAGTCAGGGTATCCTGGTGGTTGACTTATACATACTTCTTTGTGAAAAAGGAAGAAAAGAGTACAGTAAAATATATGAATCATGTTAAGTTTCTTACGAACTCCCTCTGTGTTGTCAATGAATCTGTATCTGATACAGATCTGGTTCAATTTACTCTGAATTGTTTCTCTCAAGACTGAAAGTTTCATTACCATCGTTACTACGTCTTCCCTCAATAAGCTCCCTAAATTTTCCAAGATTTATGATCTCTTATTGAATCAAGAAAAGAGACTTCAAATGTTAAACCTTAAGCCTCCTCAGCAGCAAATATAGTCTTCTACTACTGCCTTCTTTTTTGAAAGTGGGTGTGGTCGAGGATGTGGTGGTAGAGGAAGAGGGGCTGGCTGTTTTAACCCCTTCTTCCAAAATTTTCAAAATTTTGGTGCTAAGGATAATCAGGGGCAATCAAGGGCACCCCAATGTGATGGTCGAGATGAGCAGGTAATCTGTCAGTTCTATGGTCACAAAAATCATACAACTCATACATGTTATGATATCCTCAAAATGTTTGCATCTAGGGATCTCAATAGTATGTAAGATTCTTCATGGTACCTAGATACAAGTGCTACTCATCATGTTACCTTAGATGAACAAGGCATGACTAGCAAAAGTGAATATCATGGGATAGATGGAGTCATGGTTGGCCGTGTCTCTCAATTACTTTAAATAGTGCTAGGTGAGTTCTCGCGTCACCTTTTTCTATGAATTTCAAAAACTTATGAGGAGCTTCATTGTCTTCATCATCATACCCTTTAGATAAAAAGTCCTCCGTAGAATACTCCCTTCCTTCCATATCCACAGATCTCATTCTGGTGTTGAGATTCTAGTCCATGTCCTCAAAGGATTTTATTTTTATATCTGACTCTGAGGATTTAGTGTGGACCGGGTGGGTTACTCGGTGTCTATGAGCTCTCTTCTCCCGATTGAATGCTTGGGATTCACCCCAATATTTTTGTTCTTGGGCATCTATGTCTTCTTCCTCTTCCCATGCTTATTGGGCCCGTTGGTACTTCTCTCTTTCTTGTAATTCTCTTATCCTTCTTTCCATTTTCCTCAAGTGATGACTTATCTGTGCCAGCTCATCTCATTCCTTGGTGGGGGATCTGACCTGGGAAGTTTTGTGGACTCGTCTGTGCTAGAGCCATCCATCTCGTAATCCGTTAAAAGAATGTTATGAGAAAATCAGGAGTACTGATAAGAGCTAGACTCCTACTGGACTGAACCCTTTCCCCTTTTTTGAGCATCTTCGAGCTCTCTTGGGACATCGATGTAAGTCTTTTCATCTAGATCCACATCATAGGCAACATTTGGCAACATTTGATGTGACATCCCATGCATGGGTCTAAGCAGATGGGGTGGCATCCCATAAGTGGAATTTTTTCTAAGGTGGTTCCTCCAGAATAGATAGGGGGTTGGTCTTCTTGGTCTAAGGTTGGGTATTCATGATACTCTAAACAAGTGATTTAAAGAATCTCAAACAAGTAAAGAGAGATTTTTTAATTAGGCGGGTATCCTAAGTCTCTTCGAAAAGTACTCCATGGATTTGCGAGGTTTCTTCGGGTTCTGGGATAGGGGTTTCATTTCGGATTCAATATTTGATGTACTCAAGCTAATAACTTAAGAGTACATGTGTGGATGTTCCGACTCCGAACGCTACCGCCACCAATATACTCAAGATAACAAGTTAAAGGTATATGTGGGGGAATCCAAAGATCCAAATTATAGGATAGGAAAAAGTTGAAAATCCAAAATAAAATGAGGGTTTTAATCCTAAAAGCGAGAATAGGAAAAAGTAGGAAGCACATAATTGAAAAAATAATATTTTCACACAATATCCTAAAATTTCTAGAGGTTATGTTTTCCTATTTTTTAAATGTCATGCAATTTCTCCATCAATGGTATCTAAAAATGTGATAAAATCCTAAACCTAATATTTATGCATTAAACTAATGCAAACGGCCTATATTTAGAATAAAAAGAAACTAAATGAAATCAAGGTTTGGAATACCAGGTATTAGACGGGCAAACAGAGCCTGATGGCCAAACTAGGCCAGATGGCTAAAATAAAAAAATGGCCTTAGACAACCAAAGAGCGAAGAGCTGCATGACCTGGATGGCCAACTCTGCAAGAAACTTGCAGGGTCTGAAGGACCAAGTTTGCAATAAGGTCGCAAGGCCAAGATGGCCAAGTCTACGAAAAGGATATGTAGGACCTGGACGACCAATCTACAAAAACAAAAAAGAGGATAAAGACAAATTTCGGCCGGACGACCAAATCTGTTAGGAGTAGAGTTTGACTGGACGACCAAACCTGTTAGAGACAACAGAGTAGATGACAAGAAGACAATACATAAACAAGGCCTCAAACGACCAAGTCTGCGAAAAAAGCAGGATGGACGACTAAACCTAATTTAGACAACCAAAAAGAACAATGATATTCTAGAGAGCAGTAAAAACACAAGAATGCAGACAGACCCTTAGTCAGTCAAGTTTGTAGAAAAAGAGGATGAATGGCTAAACCTAGTTTAGCCATCCAAACTGAACACTAATATTATTAAGAGCAACAAAAATGTAGGTGCGGACATGACCTCAGACTGCCTAGTTTGCGAAAAGAACAAGGTGGACAACTTAACGTGGTTTAGTTGTCCAACAGAGCAGACTAAAAAATAGAGACCAAAATGTAGGTCTCGCTACATAATTTTAAAGGAAAACGGTGGCCCATCGTGATTGCAAAAAGCTATTGATAAAAATTTTGAGACTTACCTTTTAAATCACAAAAATTCCTTTTTAAATGATATGGGGATGTCGTTCGAACTTTGACCGTCATTCGCCAAAGAGAAGGTAAAACTGAAGCACACCTTTTGATCTTGTAGCATAACTCACACAGTAGATGATGCAAATGAATAAAAGAAATATGTAAGTATCTGCTCTAAACTAATAAAATTAACTCAATAAATAAAATGAGAAAATAAAATAAAGGGAAAGGGAAAGGGAAAGGTAAAGGGAAAGGGAAAAGGAAAGGGAAAGGGAAAGTAAATACACATTTTTCAGACTCGGGGTCCATTTTAAGCTTTAGAGTTATTTTCGTTTGTTTAGCAGCACTTTCACAGAAAAGTGAGGGTTTTCTGCAATTGCTTTGCCAGAACCTCTGCACAAGTGAAGAAGATCGAAGAAGTGAGTTTCAATGGTCTTGTGTTCATTTTTCTTAGTGCCAACGTTCGAATGTCTTCCTTCCTCCCCTTGATCATAGGGGTGGTCTCCTATTTATAGACATTAACAGATGAGGTTAATTGAAAGGAGTCCTTTCCGTGAGAAAGTTTATCTAGGGGGAATATTATCTCAAAATCATGCAAAAGTGGTTAGAGATAAGGCAAATGTGTGTCATTTGCTCAAACTGATTGGACAACTAAACTAGTTTGTCCGTTCAGAGATGAACAACTAAAGATGTTTCAGATTCCATTAGCATTAACACCATGAACAACTAGAACTCAAGTTTCGGATAATACAAAACATGACCACGATTTTAAGAGCATATTCAGGCTTGAACTTATGACCTGTGATTAAAAAGGTAAAGCCATTAAGTTTTTAGATGACCAAGGGTTCAAACTAGGGTACATAACAGCCTATAAGAAACATTTTTTGGAGTCATTTTCCATGATTGCCCTGATGGCAATAATGCACGAAAGCAACACCACATTGTAAGTTTTAAAATACTTTTGTGTATTATTAGGGTTAAGTTTGTATTTTTTAGTTTATTAAGTATGTTATATTCATGTGATATTCTTCAAATTTCAAATTGCAAAAGATTTCTGAGTTTCAGAAAAAACATAAAAGATTATAATCAATGATGAAGAAGGTCAAAGCTCTATTGAAGAAATTGGGTGACACTGAGGTGGAATATCATTCAGATGATGCCTGAGAAGACTCCAAAGACTTAGAAGACACATCTCACTTCATTATCAAGAAAAATTGTTGATCAATATAAATATTTCAATAACAATGTGTTTTTTGTGTATGCGTGTACATTTTTTATATTTGTCATAACTATTATAAGTAGTTTTTAGTTTTTTTGCACATAACAGAGTTTTGCTATTCAGTTCTTCCTATACATGTTACAAGTATATTTTAATTTTATTTATATATGTTACATGAAATTTTTAGTTTTTTTGCACATAACAAAGTTTCACAATTTGTTGCATAGTTTAGCAAGTTGCAGCTCTGTCTAAAAATAGAGTTCCACTGTTTAGATCCACTGATGAATCTCAATTATGCTCTTATTTGGACTTTCACTAGAAAGGAGTTTCGCCAAAGAGTAATGACTATGAACGTCACTTTGTTTATGTTCCAGTGAAAGGGTAAAATCATATGAAATACCTCCATATTTACACTACAAGAAATTTGTGGATTAGCGGTGACCTAAATCCGTCGCTAAACCAACGCTAATCCGTCGCTAAATAGCATAGCGACATATTAACATCGGATTAGAGACAGATAACTTCCATCATAAAAATTTTGACGCTAATTAGCGACGAAATATATTTGTCGCCCATTCCATCGCAAAGTAGCGACAAAATGTATTTGTCGCCAGTTTCGTCGCTAAGTTGCGACAGAATAACGAATGCCAACATCTGTCACAAGGCCATCGTTACTATACGACAATTTTGGTGTTGCAATGAATTTATAGTCGTCGCTAATCCGTTGCTACATTCAACGCTAATAGTAATTAGCGACGGATATATCCGCCGCTAATCCGTCACAAACAAGAAAAAAATAAAAACAAAAAAATTGAAAATTAAATATCGAGAAAAAATTTCTCGGGATACAATTTATATTTCATGTACAATTTATATTTTCTGTGAATAAAAAATAAAGTACACATCAAAATACATATAAAAGGAAACTAAAATAATTAATCGATCCACTGTAAAATTTGCAAGTTCTAATTATTTACAATTCAACATTTACATTTTTGAAACAAAAAGAAGGTAGAACAAATTCAACACATGAATCTAATCTTCGCCAAGATTTTGT
Source organism: Nuphar pumila (assembly GCF_984573655.1). Classification (NCBI taxonomy): domain Eukaryota; kingdom Viridiplantae; phylum Streptophyta; class Magnoliopsida; order Nymphaeales; family Nymphaeaceae; genus Nuphar; species Nuphar pumila. Next base: position 80,979,686 of record NC_143264.1, on the reverse strand, counting down.
GTGTCCTCTTGTTCAATGTTTTGATCTGTCCCTTCAGCTCCACTACGCTGATTATCGCCAACAACCTACACGAGAAAAGAAAGGTCAGTATTGATAAACAAAATATACTAAAATAAATTATACTCTATATGTGATTCTATCATGCTCATATGTGTTTTAAGGCAGTAAAAAAACTATATATGTGATTCTATCATGCTCATATGTGTTCTAAGGCAGTAAAAAAACTGTATATGTGATTCTATCAGGCTCATATGTTTTCTTAAGGCAGTAAAAAAAAATTATATGTGATTCAATCATGCTCATATGTGCTCGAAGGCAGTCAAAAAAATGTATATGTGATTCTACCATGCTCATATGTGTTCTAAGGCAGTAAAAAAACTTTATATGTGATTCAATCATATTCATATGTGCTCTAAAGACAGTAAAAAAACTGTTTATGTGATTCTATCATACTCATATATATGTGCTCTAAGGCAGTAAAAAATTGTATATGTCATTCTATCATGCTCATATGTGTTCTAAGGCAGGCAAAAAATTATATTTGTGATTATATCATGCTCATATGTGTTCTAAGGCAGTTAAAAAACTTTATATGTGATTCAATCATGCTCATATATGTTCTAAAGGCAGTAAAAAAACTTTATATGTGATTCTACCATGCTCATATATGCTCTAAGGCAGTAAAAAAATTGTATATATGATTCTACCATGCTCATATGTGTTCTAAGGCAGTAAAAAAACTTTATATGTGATTCTATCATGCTTATATGTGCTCTAAGGCAGGCAAAAAACTGTATATGCGATTATATCATGCTCATATGTGTTCTAAGGCAGTCAAAAAAACTTTATATATGATTCTATTATGCTCATATGTGTTCTAAGGCAGTAAAAAAACTTTATATGTGATTCTATCATGCTTATATGTGCTCTAAGGCAGACAAAAAACTGTATATGTGATTATATAATGCTAATATGTGTTCTAAGGCAGTAAAAAAATTGTATATGTGAATCTATCATGCTCATATGTGCTCTAAGGCAGTCAAAAAACTGTATATGTGATTCTATCATGCTTATATGTGTTCTAATGCAGACAAAGAACTATATATGTGATTATATCATGCTCAAATGTGCTCTAAGGTAGTTCAAAAAACTGTATATGTGATTCTATTATGCTCATATGTGCTCTAAGGCAGTAAAAAAAACTGTATATGTGATTCTACCATGCTCATATATGCTCTAAGGCAGTCAAAAAACTGTATATGTGATTCTATCATGCTCATATGTGTTCTAAGGCAGGCAAAAAACTGTATATGTGATTATATGATGCTCATATGTGTTCTAAGGCAGTAAAAAAAACTTTATATGTGATTCTATCATGCTCATATGTGTTCTAAGGCAGTTAAAAAACTTTATATGTGATTCAATCATGCTCATATGTGTTCTAAAGACAGTAAAAAAATTGTTTCTGTGATTCTATCATACTCATATATATGTGCTCTAAGGCAGTAAAAAATTTGTATATGTGATTCTATTATGCTCATATGTGTTCTAAGGCAGGCAAAAAATTGTATTTGTGATTATATCATGCTCATATGTGTTCTAAGGCAGTTAAAAAACTTTATATGTGATTCAATCATGCTCATATATGTTCTAAAGGCAGTAAAAAAATTTTATATGTGATTCTACCATGCTCATATATCCTCTAAGGCAGTAAAAAAATTGTATATGTCATTTTACCATGCTCATATGTGTTCTAAGGCAGTAAAAAAACTTTATATGTGATTCTATCATGCTTATATGTGCTCTAAGGCAGGCAAAAAACTATATATGTGATTATATAATGCTAATATGTGTTCTAAGGCAGTAAAAAAATTGTATATGTGAATCTATCATGCTCATATGTGCTCTAAGGCAGTCAAAAAACTGTATATGTGATTCTATCATGCTTATATGTGTTCTAATGCAGACAAAGAACTATATATGTGATTATATCATGCTCAAATGTGCTCTAAGGCAGTTCAAAAAACTGTATATGTGATTCTACCATGCTCATATGTGCTCTAAGGCAGTAAAAAAAACTGTATATGTGATTCTACCATGCTCATATATGCTCTAAGGCAGTCAAAAAACTGTATATGTGATTCTATCATGCTCATATGTGTTCTAAGGCAGGCAAAAAACTGTATATGTGATTATATGATGCTCATAGGTGTTCTAAGGCAGTCAAAAAAACTTTATATGTGATTCTATCATGCTCATATGCGTTCTAAGGCAGTTAAAAAACTTTATATGTGATTCAATCATGCTCATATGCGTTCTAAGACAGTTAAAAAACTTTATATGTGATTCAATCATGCTCATATGTGTTCTAAAGGCAATAAAAAAACTTTATATGTGATTCTACCATGCTCATATGTGCTCTAAGGCAGTAAAAACACTGTGTATATGATCCTACCATACTCATATGTGCTATAAGGCAGTCAAAAAACAGTATATGTGATTCTATCATGCTCATATGTGTTCTAAGTGAGGCAAAAAACTGTATATGTGATTATATCATGCTCATATGTGTTCTAAGGCAATCAAAAATACTTTATATGTGATTTTATCTTGCTCATATGTGCTTTAAGGCATTAAAAAAACTTTATATGTGATTCTATCATGCTCATGTGTATTCTAAGGCAGGCAAAAAAGTGTATATGTGATTATCTCATGCTCATATGTGTTATAAGGCAGTCAAAAAAACTTTATATGTGATTCTACCATGCTCATATGTGTTCTAAGGCAGGCAAAAAATTGTATATGTGATTATATCATGCTCATATGTATTCTGAGGTAGTCAAAAAACTTTATATGTGATTCTATCATGCTCATATGTGCTCTAAGACAGTCAAAAAACTTTATATGTGATTATATCATGCTGATATGTGTTCTAAAGCAGACAAAAAACTATAGATGTGATTATATCATGCTTATATGTGTTCTAAGGCATTAAAAAAAACTGTATCTGTGATTCTATCATGCTCATATGTGCTCTAAGGGAGTCAAAAAACTGTATATGTGATTCTATCATGCTCATATGTGTTCTAAGGCAGGCAAAAAACTATATATGTGATTATATCATTCTCATATGTGCTCTAAGGGAGTCACAAAAAATGTATTTGTGATTCTACCATGCTCATATATGCTCCAAGGCAGTCAAAAAAACTGTACATGTGATTCTATCATGCTCATATGTGCTCTAAGGTAGGCAAAAAACTGTATATGTGATTCTATCATGCTCACATGTGTTCTAAGACAGGCAAAAAACTATATATGTGATTATATCATGCTCATATGTGTTCTAAGGCAGTCAAAAAAACTTTATATGTGATTTTATCATTGTCATATATGCTCTAAGACAGTTAAAAAACTTTATATGTGATTCTATCATGCTCATATGTGTTCTAAGGTAGGCAAAGCATGATATAATCAGAGGGGCGACCCCCTGCCCGAATAAAAAAATGAGGCAAGGGGGTCGACCCCCTGCCGAAAAAAAAGAGGCAGGGGGGCGACCCCCTGCCGATAAAAAAATGAGTCTGGGGTCGTCGTCCCCCCCCCCCCCTGCCGGAAAAAGAAAATGAGGCAGGGGGGGACCCCCTGCCCGAATAAAAAAATGCGGCTTGGGGGGGGGGGACCCTCTGCCAGAAAAAAAGAGGCAGGGGATCACCCCCCCCCTGCCGGAAAAAAAAAGAGGCAGGGGGCGACCCCCTGCACGAATAAAAAAAAATGAGGTAGGCAGAGCGACCCCCTGCAGGAAAAAAAAATGAGGCAGAGGGTCGCCCCCCCCCCCCCCCCCTGCCAAAAAAAAAATGACGCAGGGGGGCGACCCCCTGTCGAAAAAAAAAATGACCCACTTACCTGCGAGACTCCGGGCGGCGGGCAGGCGGCGACAGAACGGGGGGCGATGGGCCGGGTGGCAACAGGCGGCAGAATGGGGGCGATGGGTCGGGGGAGGGATGGGAGGCAGAACAAGGGGCAATGGGCCGGTGGAGGGACGGGCGGCGGACCGGGGAGCGACGGGCCGGGGAGTGCATCGGGCTGGAGAGGGCAGCGGTCGGGAGAGGTGAAACATGAAAGAGAAAGAAGGGTTCTGATTAGGGATTTACGGGAAACTTAGCGACGGATTTGGCGACGACCTACTTCCGTCGCAAATTTAGTTAGCGACAAAATATTTTTGTCGCTAACATCGTCGCTACGTAGCAACGGAAAAACTTTCGTCGCCAAATTCATCGCTAAATATTGCGGGTATTGCAACAAAAACCTAACGTCACTAAGCCGTCGCTAATTAGCGACGGATTTGGCGACAAAAGTTTTTCCGTCGCTATTTTCGTTAATATTATGGATTTTAGCGATAGATTTGTTTCTCTCGTTAATCCGCCGCAAAGTTGCGATGGAAAAAATCCGTCGCAAACTTTTGTCGCTAATGACCATTTTTCTTGTAGTGTTGGTGAAAAGCAAGCAGATGGATATTAGAGGAATATTATAATATCTGGCGGCTATGCAGTGAAATAGCGTTATTTTCAAGGGTAGTATGGTTATTTTTTATAAATATAAAAACCATGTTCAGGATAAACTTGCATTGGTAGTGGAAGCCATGTTGGTGAAGTTACCTTTTGATACTCTTCTTGAATATCTTGTGTTTTGATGAAAATAAAAATTCAATTAAAAGGACACTAAAAACTTGGTGAGTACAAGGGATGAATTTTTGCCGCATTTAACATGGAAAAACAAGATACAATAGAAACCAGACTTATGCTATATCTTGAGCAGGTCGTGCACTTTTCACTACGTAAGCAACAATTGAGCAATTCAATCTATGGCTGGTAAACGAGTTGAACAAGACAAGCTTGAAGTGTTCAAGCTTGGCTCATTCTTGTGGCAAGCCAAACTTAATCAGTTTGAGTTAAATGATCCGAGTTTGAGCTGACTTGTTTATAGAAAAAAATGCATTGTTTTGGAGCTAGAAGAAATATGATTACAAAAAAATACATGTAGTTTTCACTTTGTTTACTTGATGTAATACTTTTTTGCCCTCTTTTAAGTGTTGTAATGGGCTTTTCCCTAAGAGCCCTATGTACTAAGTGATATAGAGCCCTTTGTACATGCTTTCTTTTGCTAAGAAGTTATTACATTCTTGCTCTTTGCATTCTATCTCTTTATGTGATTTTATGTGCATGTGCTTGTGTTACTGTGCTTGCACACCTTTCGAGTGACTGCTTGCATGCATTTGTGGTGTACTCGAGAGGTCAGCCTTTAGTGCTGGGGTGCATCGAGGCGAGTCATGAGGCCTTTGCTTTGAATCCCATGACAAAGTGGTGCAAGAGCCTTGTTGAAACTAAGAAAGGGACTCGATAGCAAATGTCCAACGAGTCGTTGATCATGTCTTTGAAGATGACTGAGTTATCTTTCAAGGGAGCTCACAATCATAAGTAGAAAGAGACTGCTTTAGGAAGTCAGGTTCCTCCCAAAGATGAGTTCATGGCTGATGATCGTGTGGTAACTCTGGTGAATGCTGTTAAACTGATGGATACTATGACCAACATGGAGTAGTTGGTTCATGATCCAAACACTGCAATTTTGAAGCTTGATCACGAGATCAATTCTTTAGTGGAATGAGTGGAAGACTTTGTAGACAATCTTACTACTAACTTTGATGATCTGCTTGAGAGATTTAAGTCTATCGTCAAAGAAATGGTTGGGGTCCGCCGGAAGAATGACTAACTAGAGTGTCATTGAGAATTGTCTCATTTGGAGGAGGTCTACACATGGGGGGACAGGCCACGTATCAAGTTGCTTAAACCTAAGAAGTACAAGGGTACTCAAAATTTGAAGGACCTAGAAAACTTTATTTACCCTATAGATCAGTACCTCAATGCTGCTGAAGTTGAGGAAGATGCAAACATATTGCACACTATAATAATATACCTTTCAAATGATGCAATGTTGTGGTGGAGACACCGCCAAGGTAAATAAGAGATATACGGAATAGTAGGTGAGACTAGTGCCTTTTCTAAAGAACAGCATAAGTTTGTTACTGAGGTCCATCTTGAAAAAACAATGCATAGGCCGAAAAGGTAAGCGGTGTTGTCAATGACAAGTCTTTAAGTACTAAAAAATAGTGAAGCTTTTCTGATTTTCCTTTTGGCATAAATAAGTATTTGTCATAGTAAAAAACTAAGAAGTTGTTTGTCTTCATTTTACTTATAAAAATTGTGACCCCTCTTCAATAGGGTGCTTCCTTAATAAACTTAATAAATGCACTTTTTTGTGGTAAGTTCATTGTGTATGGCCAAGTGATCGGATTATGACTCTTTTCATAATAGTTTGGTATGGCCATTTTTCTATTTATTATATATCTCGTGATTGAGGCAAACTTTCAGTAAAACAATGCGATTCTTCTTAATTATTTGAAAACATTAAGACGCATGAGAATTGGATATTAGTGCAAAATATAGCCTACCACACTTCTCTTTTCATTTCATCCAAGCAACCAAACCACTAACATTACTTTCTATGGCATTTAGAGAAGAGGTTCTTCAAATTAAATTGCAATAAATGTTTCATTGGATACCCATCAATAATGAAATGCTAGCTGGATTGCATTGATGCCAATATCCATCATTCGTCATAAAGTTTAAGTCAGATATTGTATAATCAGAGATCTGTGCAGGTGGTTAGATAAAAGACTGAACCCACTAGTGGGGATTCTGGATTCTGACGTGACTTGTTTCTTCGAGTGAGGTCACAACTAGCTTTCATGTGCACACCTCAGCTTGCAAATATGACCCCTCCAGAGGGTCTTTATTGGACTCAATCCTCTTTGTTTTAAGACCAATAATGGCTTGGAGCCCATGCTGATGTCTAGTTAAATTTTTTGATCACGCACCCTCAGGGACATCGCCCACAAGGGCTTCGCTCATCTGGGTGGGGCGACTTGTTGTGAATGTCAAGTTGATGGGATATATGTCACAAGTTCGAAACCCACGAGTCTGTTCCCTTGCCGCAAGGTCAAAGATGAGTTTACTCTCCGGTGGGCAGGAGGGTTTTACTTGCCGGAGGCCAGCCGGCCAATGTATGGTCGGTGATTGGGGTTTTCCCTTGGATTATGAAAAAAGGATCACAACCGTCGCTATATATGCCAGCACCCCTAGATGTAAAACCTTCAGCTACTCAACCCCAACCCATAAGGAAATTCTCTCCCCTGATTCGGACTATATTTTTAAGCGTCGAACTCGTGACCTCATTCAGCTTAGAGAACCTTAAGCCAGCCTACCCATGTGTGTGGAGCCCTAGTGGGCACTGGTGTCTACTTAATTACAATCAATGAACCTACGAATTCTATCAATTAGGTGCTTTGAGAAATAGAGCCTTCCTTATTACTAGACTTCCAATTAATCATGGCGATTAGAAGTTATTGAGATCATCATTAGTTGCGTCATTCTACCATGAAAGCCTATATAAGACACACATATATATATAGCAACATGTGAAACGTGGCCAAGTTCATGAACTCCAATGTTTTCAACATGGAGTTCACAAACTTGGTCATGTTCTAAACAGTTTTAAACATAACCTATATAAATTGAATGATAAGAACCTGCATTAAAAGACAGTCGGCAGACCAGGTCCTACTTCAATATCATACTCTTGTTTCATAAATAATAAACAATTTCAGCAAAATAGTTTGATATAATATATCGCCCCCCAAATGGCTTACGGAACTACTTTATAAGGTGACAAACTTGGACAAGGGAGGTGCGTCGGCACGGAGGCATCCCTGACCCTCAGGGCCCCACTGGGCTGTGGGCCTCCTGTGGGGGCCCACTCACCGACACCAGTTAGTGGCTTCAAGGACGATAAGTATGCAAACATGTAGCAGAAAGTCCTCGCAGTTTGGGGGCCACCAATGGCAGCATGAAATCACAAAGCAACAGCCAGTACAGCATCCAAGTGTATGCCTGTACCTACACCCAGCTATTGCTCCGGTGACCATTGAATGAATGTGCAAGAAAAAAGTGAAAGAACTATGGCCGGTCAATCATCACTATCTCTAGAATTCAACATTGTGGATTCTGTCCCCCTCTTTTACAGTGTGGCATCAGTCAAATCTCTCAATCTCTCTCTCTAGAGTGCAAGTTTTGATTCGATTTGGAGGTGCATTAATACGTTGAAGAATAGGAAATGACATGACCTTACTTTGGTACACGAATACTGATATAAGCTTTGAAACTACTAAGCTTTGGTGGAGATTTAGTATCATGCTATGCCTATAATAGCTTACTTTCTGACTCCAAATTATGGCGTGTGAGAGAGACATACGTCTTTCTCTTTTGGGGAGGGAGTCTGGTGCGAGTTAACCAATTATTTCTGTCCATCTGTTTAATATTAGCAATAAAGAATCTGAAGTTTAGCTCTCTCTCTCTCTCTCTCAAAACGCAAAGTACAGATTTGAAATGTTTACAATATAAAGGAAAAGACCCCAAGCCCAAAGAAATAATCAAGTAGCTTTCAATTAAATTCACAATTATTCGAATGCAAATGAAAGTTTTTTCTCAAATCTGTACTTTCGTTTTTTAACAATAATTCAAATGCAAATATGTGATTCTCTCTCTCTCTCTCTCGTCAAGGCATGCACACACTAGATTTCAAATACAAATAAAGTTTTTTCGATGAATAAATGCAACTAAAGTTGGTTTTTGAATAGGACTTACATTATATGCTGCCTGCGACCCGCTTGCCAACCATCCATCTTAGCATTTCTCAAGATGGGTGTGTTGTCCATCTCGAGAAATGTTGAGATGGATGGTCAGCAGTAGTGGAGCATGCCCACCATGCAGAGATGCTGCGTATAATGTGAAGTCTTTAAGTGAAAGTGCTTTTTTGTTTGACAAAAGTAAGGGGACTTAAAGACAAAGATATCCCATCCTTTGACATAGGATGGGTTCCATACTAAGTAGATCCTTAAGGCAAGGATCAGTCCACATCAAGGAAGGGGCAGTGCTAATAATCTAAACTTGGGTGGACATGCACAGTAAAAAAATAAATCAAAACCCTAACAACAACCTTCATAGATATGTTAATTGAAAACGAAACATAAAACCTTTAAAATTCTAATCAAAATAAAGCATGCATTCATGAAATCATATTTAATGTTGAGTACAAAAATAACAAAAATACCTAATTAAATATTCATGACATTTTAGAAACCAAATAAAAAACTTAAATTCTAACAAAAAATTAAAGATTTAAGGGTTTGATAAGTATAATCAAAATCAAGCATGCATTAATGGAATCTTGCTTAATTATATATAAAAATAAAAATAAAACCAAAAACCAAAAACCAAAAACCAAAAAATTATAATTAAACATTTGCATCATTTGAAAAAATGCAAATCAATACCCTAATCTCTAAAAAAATCATGGATTTATGTTCATTGAAAAAATCTCTAATATTTTAACTAAATCAAGCATTAATTACATGTCTAATGCTAATTAAAAAATATACAAAAACCTTAAAACCTTAATTAATCAGTTATGTTATTTAAAAAATAACCTAAATAAAAAATATAAGCCTTAACAAGCATCAAACATTATGCTAAAGGAATAGAGAGGCAGAGAGGGGATTAGGGAGTTAAAGGAGAGAGAGAGAGAGAGAGAGAGAGAGAGAGAGAGAGAGAGAGAGAGAGAGAGAGAGAGAGAGAGAGAGAGAGAGAGAGAGAGAGAGAGAGAGAGAGAGAGTGGCATGAGTGGTACCCACCCTGATCCAGGGCACTGGCAACCTGCAGTCAGGGTCAAGGTGGGCACTGCCCACATACACTCTGGACTGCACACCCTGACCAATTACTCCCTGGGGGGTTTTATCTGGGTTAGGGTCTGCATGTGCCCACCCTACCAACAATGTGGCTCCGCCCCTGCATCAATGTTAACCAATACTAGACATTGATTGGATGGCTAAGATTGAATGTAAGATGGAGCCCATCCTATGTAAAAATGATGAAATCTGGACTCAACTTAAAATCTTGTCAAGTCTATCAAAAGGTTTGAAAATGCAACCAAAACGTACACCAATAGCATTCTTGCAAATATATATTTTGTGAACTATTTGTTACTTATGTGACTGCTATTCTAAAATAATGCCGAAGAAAGCATAATACTTCAAAAATATTCTTTTGAAAATAGCCAACTTTTATAAAATAATGCCGAAGAAAGCATAATATTTCAAAAATATTGCCTATTTTGAAAACAGCAAACTTTTATAAAATAATGACGAAGAAAGCATAATATTTCAAAAATATCTACTATTTTGAAAATGGCAAACTTTCATCGTTATATTAACATGATAAAACCAGTTTTCTTGATTTTTTTTTTATTTATAAATTTATTTATCTTTTGTGTGTGTGTGTGTCTCTCTCTCTCTCTCTCTCTCTCTCTCTCTCTATATATATATATATATATATATATATATATATATATATATATATATATATATATATATATATATATATATATATATATCAGTATTTTCACCGGATTTTCTTGAGCCAAAAATTAGAATTTCCTGAGATTTTCTCTGAGAACAAGATTAGTGACCAAGCTTCTATCAAAATATGACCTGATTTATGTTTGGGCGACATATCTGGGAATTAGTTCATGGTCTTTGGTTGCATTTTCACATGGGAAATATACTCCATAAGAAGCAGTACAAGCATTAGGCTTTCTAGGAAGCATGACCTATTATGAGCTTCCAAAAAACTGCCACCAACCATCCTCTGCAAGATGGTAAAACCAGTCTAAAGTGAGGATACTTTGTCCAATAAGACTCGGCTTAGATGGGGTCCAAGTCTGGTTTTAAAAGCATACAATATCAAGCTTAGTCAGGTAAAAGCTCTTTTCTTGATTGTACTTCAATGGATCGGACCTTAATCAGATCTCTTATCACACGCAAGACTCATTTTTTTGATCACCCAAATCAAACCAAGGTCTATCTAGAACAGACTACTCAGATCTCAGCACCATTAGCTTTATTGAACCTGCCTCTTTAGGTCGAGATCTGATTAACTAGTATTAGGACCCGCTCAGACCTGAACCTGTTGGCTTCTTGGATCTTTATGCTCATAAGAAAAAGAGTACTAGTGGAGTTTGATCTATATATATGATATCCCAAGTTGTCGACTTCTTTCCCTAAAAAAAAAGCCCAACTTGGTCTCAGCCAATTAGAAAGGCTTGAAGTCCCCGTAACTCAAAGTGTTGCCATGTTATGAAAGTCAAGAGAAACTAGATAACAGAAGGGTTGTGAATTTTGAAAAAATCCAAAAAAAAAAAAAAGTCTCATCGTTTTTTTTGGTTAGTTTAATGGAAACAACCCAACACTCCCTCTGGTAAAACCCTTCAGGTCTCCCCTACTCATCGAGGAATACACTCAGTTGAATCCTTGGGCAAATTAGGATGCCCTCCATAGGTTTTGAACTCATGATGTCCTTTCAACTTGATGACATTCACTACTGGTTGGCTTCTAACATATGAGTAGAGCCTGTCATTATTAGATTTGCATAAAATGACAAAATTTAGACTTTAAAATTTTGGCCGTATCTCTCTTGACAAAAGAATGTGCAATTTGGTAGACCCAAGGGGTTTGGCATAGTGGGATGGGGGCCTAAACTGTTTGTAAGCCGAAGCTTCGCAATTTCTTGGGGTCGAGGGGTAAGCCTTTAGAGTTTTACGCTGACAAGAGAATGCGGTAAGTAGGTCTCTATGCCTGGGGCGGTTTCTCCGAGTAAAAAAAAAATATGGGTAGGAGGAGATTCGATGATTTATTGTATGGGTCATTCTGTCCTGTTGGGACTTGTCATTGGGTGGGTTAGGTTTCATGTTCGTGAGGGAGTGCCTTTTGTCAGTAGATGCCATGATGCCTTATGATGGTGAAAGCCAATGAGAGAAGCATTGACAATTGAATGATTTGGGATCTTGGGAGATTAGGCTATCCAATCTTGTATGGCAACAAAACGTCAATCTCAAACTGATTGACCGTCCCTTTGGCATGCTTCTATTTTCAAATGCTCTGACCTACCCTACCGACAGTCTTGTTTAGGCCAAAGAGCATAACACTCGGCACAATTACTCTGTTTGGGAGGCTTGAATTGGAGGTGTCTTGCAGTTACCCCAACAGCCTTTGTTGTTTGATAGCAATGCCTTGCGGTTTTCCCGCACCCTATGTTGCTTGAGAACAGTGGTATTGGGAAAGCCCTTGTTGTGGATGGGAGTTGGCAACCCCAACACCACATTTCAACACCATTAATAAGAGGTTGTTTTTTACAACTCCACCTCCAACACCAAATATTGGCAATGCCATATGATTGAAAATACCATATTTTGTTAGTATATATTTTCTTTAACCTTCATCAAGAGTGGGGTCACTTAATGAGCTTTGTCTCTGTGCGAGGTAAACCCTAAGTATATAATTAAGGTCACCGACACCCAAGCTATTAGAGAGCCAACCAATTAAAGGCATCCACACACTTGGTGGGAGTTGAAAAAGAGTTTCCGTCCTAATTAAGTAAGACTCCTAATCAGTATACCAATATAGAGAAACCAGGGAAAAAGAGTTGGATGTAGGGGTCCGGCTCTTATGTAGCGCCCAAATCCCAAATGGGATGCAAATAAGGGGTGTCAACGGATCGGGTTTGGTTCAGACCCAGGTGGAACCAAAACCTGGCACTGATTTTCGGGTATAGTGTCAGGTCTTGACCCGAGTTTAATCAGACCCCACATAAGAGAAACCATACCTGAACTCGATAAGAACTACATGAACCAGACCTGGGTCATACCCAGTAAAACAATATATTTTTATCATTTTTATATTGAAAATTTGCGGGTCTTAATTGGAACTCGGGTTGGGCTAGGGTCTGGTATAAAATTTCACAAACTATACCCAGGTTCATGTATTAATTGGACCTTTGGGTCTGGTTCCGGGTCACATTATTTATCACCTTACCTGGATCCTATAGGGTTTGGTTCAGGTCGATTCCGGGTAAACTCGACCCATTGACACCCCTTCCAAAAAGGTTTTATTGTGATTTAAGAGTCACGTCCCCTTCCAAAATAATTATCTTCTTAATTTATTCAAGATTACTAACAAAATCTCTACTGCTGTTTTTTTTTTCCGGATAATGACATAGATTGACCTCGCTTTTATTGAAAATACCATTGCTAACTACAAGTTAGAGAATATAATTTACTGTTTACTTGACACGTTTACCCTTTGTCGCATACAAATTTAGGCGTCTGATTTTTTCAGGTGATAACGAGCCTGGTTTTTCTAGGCGATAACTGACATGACACCGGATTTATTCAGGCGACAATTACATGACCAAGGCACCTATTTTGTTAGACAACTTAAGGGTAAAATTGGTAACAAAAAAATGAAGGGGTCATGACTATCTGACATATTTCTCTATTCTCGGCCAAAACAATGAATAAAGTGGTTATCATCTAAGTTAATTTAGTTTTTTTTTTAATCTCATGGGCAGCTTCAGTACGTGGATCTCATTGGAGGGGCCGCAATGTACATGTTTATGATCGCATTGAGTCTTCTTCTTTATTTAATAAGTAGGAGTCTATTAGTGTTGCTCGAGATAACAAGAAGTCTATGATAAAATTAGGTAACTACCTTCTAAAAAATTCTCTTTGAAAGCTAACGCCCCGAACCCAATAAAATACCGACCCCCTTAACCCTTGCTAACTTAGTGTAAAGTTGGATTCACAAAAAATTATAAATTTTATATCCAAGTAGCTAGGAAACATGCTTCACACTCCAACGATAAAAAAATGCATAGCCCTCGCGATCCTCTGTTTGGGTCTCTCTTGGTACATAGTCATCTCACCTTGACTTAGTCAAGTGAAGGCTCTCTTCCCTCTCTATGTTTGACCTCCCTCTCGTTCTCTTAGTCCTGGCTTTCGTTCGGCTGTGCTACTAGCACGAAAAAAAAAAGGTAGAACTCTTTAGCATTAAAAAAAAAAAGAAAAAGATGGTAATTTTTTTTAGATTGAGGCATCTCTTGACCTATCACCATCACGTAGATTGTCACTTGTCAATTGTAACATGTATAAAACCTACACGTCCTGATTCACCTGTCTTTAGAAGCAAAAGATAAGATAATGCAAACAATGCAGTCTGTGCTTCCAAATCAATGCAACAGTTCTCTTCCAATAACGAAAAACAAGGAACTCATGAAATATAATGAGATAATGAGAGTATGAGAAAGTTTTTTTTTTTCCTGAGCGATCCCATTAACTGACCCAGTTTTCGGTGAGGGTTCCTCATCATCAAAAAAGAAAATAAAAGCATCGTTAACTCCTTATAAATGTAAAACCTTCGGGTACGTACCAACCCCAAGGGGGGTTGGCCTAGTGGGGTGGGGCCTTATCTGCTAGGCGGGCAGTCATGGTTTGATTAATCTCATGGGTCTCGCCCCTCTACGCAGGCCAATGCATAGCATAAACCCCGAGGGCAGGAGTCCTAGCTTCGGAGTTTTATGCTGCCGGCATGATGACTGTAGGTATGGAAGGCTAAGCTAGTGCAACCAGGTCTTTGTGCCGGGTGTGGTTTCTTTGAGTTAAAAAAAAAACACCTTCGGGCAGTGGCGGAGCTAGAAGTTTTTCGTTGGGTGGGCAGACTTCGGGTCTCTGAGACAATGCTATGGTCTTGAAGAACGATCCATTTATTCAGACCAGTGGCGGAGCCAAAATTTTTTGGCTGGAGGCACAGTCTTTGGTGCAGAGATAAAACTTAAATAAGCATTTTGATGCTGTTGGTTGTCGTTTGACAGTGTTTTGTTTGTTGATTTCACTAATCAGACTGGGCCTGGACCTAAATTTGCAGTGTTTTTTGTGGATTTAATTAGGCTCTGTTTGAGAGCCTTGCACTAAGATGGAAACACCATGTCCATATGCTGCCAAAATGTGGCGTCTGAGGATGAAGTTGCCAAAAGCATCCTTTGATGAATGTCTGCAGCTCCCAAACAGCAAAGAGCATGAGAACACGCGGGAAGCCACAATATAGCCCCTATTGACTGTCACACGGCTGCTGCTGTTTCTTTAACACAGCTGGGGCACGTAAGGCTCTCAATCTGGAGTTTTACATCGCAGGAAGGTGGCCTCATAAAGTGACCTGGTTATTGGTGAGGGTTCCTTTGTCATAAAAAAAAATGCTCTTAAACAAAGCCATAATGTGTGAAATGGCCGAGTCTAGTTGTCATGATGTTCAGACAAGAGAGCTGACATTCACGTTAATAGAAAGTTCAGAGACAAACCACAAGTAGAGCTTGGCTTGTTTTATGGACAAATACAGTTTGGATTGGGCATGGTTTCTTCCGTATTTGGAAGGTAGGCGTCGGAGGCAGTTGAAGAATTGTAAAAGTGAAAGGTCTTCCCCTATTTTCATGTTTTATTTTCCTTTTTTTCAGGATTTCTGGATGAAGCAAATCTTTAATTTATTTCAAGATGTTCCCATGCCGAGAAAATCCTGATACTAAGATTTGTGATATTGGTTGTGCTTCACATTTTTGGTCTTGGTGCACGTCTTTTTCGAAGTTGCACGAATCTCCTGCATTGGACTGCTTGACAAACCCAGACAACACCAAGTTGGGATGGAGCGATCCATTTTTTTTTTTTTTGGTTTCTAATTCAGGGGTGGGCGACCGCCCACCCATGCCCACCCCTGGCTCCGCCACTGCCTTCGGGTACCTTGAGATCCTGCCTATTGAGTAGGGATGGAAGTGGGGCGGGGCGGAGATATTGCGGGGAAAAGTAGTCGGGGCAGGGATGAGGCGGGGATTGTGGCGGGGTGGGGAAAAGTGCATGTCCATCCCCGGACGGGGATGGATTTTAACCTTCGTCCCCGCCTCCATCCCCGTTTCATACCCTTCATCCCCGGTCCAAACGGTGCGAGGCGGGGCGGGGCCCCGCTTTCCCCCGGTCCACTGTCATCCCTACTATTGAGAACGTCTCCCCCTGCTTCAGCCTCATAGGAAGGAATTATGCACACCCTAAGTATCACTATCAAACTTGCAACATTCTTCAACTCGGATGGCCTTAAGCTTGCTCATCTAACTGAGTGTGGGGAGACTTCGTGGCCATTTAAAGGACTTTAACCTCCATTAAATAAAGGATCAACTCTGTTTAGAAAGCAAACTGAGTAGAACTCGTGCTACAGGAAGTTGGATTTGTTAGGTTAGCATGTGATTACATAGTAAAACATGAAGGCAAACCCAAGTAGGACCCATTGGTAGAGTGGACATTAGGGCCTGGCAAGCCCAACCCAAACTCAAGTGCATCAAAAGCCCAACCCAACTCTTGTCGGCTGGGCCTAGGGCGAATCGAGTGGGTTCCAGGTGGGTCTGGATCAAACCTTTTAAACTTGACTAATGAACAGGCTGAGCCAGTCTAGGCTCCAGTTGACATGCATGCCATTTTACCTTACTCAGAACGCAGCCTGCTACAAGTAGGGCTGGGTGACGCCTGGCCTTATCAGGCTCCAGGCAGCATAAGGCAGACCAAACCGAGCCCATTTCAGGTACCCTACCGCCCATCGGATACCCAAGATTATGTCCACCACCACCTTTGGTCCTAATCAATCATAAGTGCCAGTTTAGCTTGCTACTGCAATGAGCTTGGGTCATGCTAATAACATATTCTCTTATTGCATCAAGCTATGAACAAAATAGGAAAGCTTGAATAATGTGTGTAGTAAGTCAACCCCAAAAAAACCCAAGGACCTCCATGCAAGGGAGGATCCGGGGGGTCGAGGAGGGGCTCCTAAAGTTTTGAAATTTTTTGCTCCCTTTAAGCACAATTATCGTAGTCATCCACAAGTTTTGAAATTTTAGTTTTACATTTTATTTTATTATAAATTTTTTTCACCCTTTAAGCAAAATATAAAAATTTATATTGCCCCTTTTAAGCAAAATATAAAAATTTATACTGCGCTCCTTTATATTTTAGTTTTATATTTTATTTTATTATAAAAAATTTTGCCTCTTTAAGCAAAATATAAAAATTTATATTGGTCCCCTTTATATTTTATTTTATTATATTTTTTTGCCCCCCTTTTAAGCAAAATCCTGGTTCCGCCACTGCGTAGGGCTTGTGGATAGAGAGAGCTTTCCTACTAACCCAAGTTCGAACCTCCATGTTGACACCCTCTTCCCCAATGCGAAGCTAGGGGGATCTCCCTAGGGGTCGAGGTGACGCCAACAGTTTTATGCTTTGGGATGGTGACCGTAGGTGAGGCAGGCTTACAATGCTAAGAGGTCTCGATCTCAAAAGCAGTTTTCCCTTCCTCATTAAAAAAAAAAAAAACTTTAGAAAAAACCATAAAAGGAGAAATGAACATGCAACTAGCAGCTACCAACGGAGGGGGCTCAGCTTGTCTGGTAGGAGCAGTTAGTGCACGTCACCTTATTTTGGGACTTTGCAAGTTCAAATCCCAATGATATGGTTGTATAACTGGTGATGATGTAAATTCTAAACCAAATTTGGTTTTGGTATCTGCTAGTTTTTTTTTTTTTTTGATAGGCAAGCTGGAGTTAAGCTGACCCCACCTGTTATACAACCATACCATTGGGATTTGAACTTGCAACGTCCCAACACAAGGTGCTAACTGCTCCTGCCAGACAAGCGGATCCTCCGTTGGTAGCTTCTAGTTGCATGTTCGTTTCTTCTTTTTGGAGATAGGCTTCTCCTTTGAGCGGGCTTTACATGTTTTAAACCTTTAATTTATCTTTAAAAAAAAGCTCAATGAAGACCATATGCATAACCACTTATGTCACAGTGACACGCCATTTTAGAGTGTGTATCATGCATGCCACGAGTCAGACACGCTAACATGGCTTTAACATTTAAAGAGATCATTTTAAATTGTTTTTAATAATATTTTATAAGAATTTTTATTAAGATATTAAAAATAGTTTTTTAATGATTAAAAATAAAAAAATCTGTATCGTAATTTTCAAAAAATATCCAAACTCAAGTTGTGTGTTGGGTCATAGCCGATGACTGGAGGAAAGATTTATCAAAAAATTTTAGTTCAAGTATAAGTAGCTTTGTATTTCTATAATGAATTTCTTTTGATTATGTTGTGAATCCAAGAGGTATATGCATTTTTGTCTTTGTCTATCTTTTGGTGAAACGTGTTCTCCTTATACCATATAAAATTTGGCATTAAGAAAGGGTTGGCCCTTTCATGAGCACCACCACTAAACCCTTATGAGCAGGGAAAATCCGAAAAATGAAAAAGAAAAGGTGGAAATAAAGTGTACAGGGGAACACTAGGTGCAACGACAAAGTGGATAATAATGAAAATAAATCAACTTTCAATGAAAGAGGTGTTGACGTAGTGGGTGAGTCTTTAGTCCCTTTGGAAAGGGACCTGTGTTCAAATCCCACCACTAACGTTTCCTTAAAAAAAATCAACCGGTCAGGTTTACCCGGACCCGACCTGAACCAAACCCTATAGGGTCCGGGTATGGTGATAAATAAGAAGACCCGAAGGTCTGATTAATACATGGACCCGGATATAGTTTGTGAAATTTTATATCAGACGCGGGCCCGACCCGAGTTCTGATTAAGACTCACAAATTTTTAATGTAAAAATGATAAAAAAAAATATTGTTTTACCAGGTATGACCTGGGTCTAGTTCATGTAGTTCTTGTCGGATCCGGGTATGGTTTATCTTATGGTAAGTCCAATTAGACTCAGGTCCGGGCCTGATACTACTTAAACCCGAAAATCGGGGCCAGATCTGGTTCCACTTGGGTTCGAACCAAACCCGACCAGTTGACACCTCTAGTTGCGTATAAAGGCTCTGCCATCTTTTTCTTGTTAGGGGCCCTGGTGGGTAGGAGGGTTTCACCAGCCAGAGACCTACCAATGCACGTTTGGCGATATTGGGAGAAGATGAGGTGTTGGGTTTCCCTTGACCTCGTAAAGAAAAAAAGAAATATTTTCATAATATTAGTGCATCTTACCGTCTGATTGAGCCCTTGCAACGAGATATAAATTTGCCAAGTCATAATCTCAATATCCTACAGCAATGTACTACTAGAACCTTTCAGTTCATAAATAGAGATGTAAATGGTTTGGGTTCAGGTTGGATAACCAATTGAATCTGATGCTTTTAGTCATATTCGGTAAGCAAAACCAGATCCAATGCCAAGTCTTGATCCTTTGTCATAGATGTGAGAAGATGTTTTCTCCTTTTCAAATTAAGGACACTACTGGGAGGGTTAACTGCTGGTGGATATGACACCAGTCGTCTGGCTGTTCAGTTGTGCCTTTGATCTTAAAGCGATGTGGCCATCCATACATGTAAAGTTTTCCATATTGAAGAATGGTTTGTTTCTAATCCGGGTCAATAAACATAAGGATGCTGAGCTCATTTTGAAGCCATGGCCATGGAGGGTATAGCTGCTAGGATCTTAGTGGCCAACCAATGGCATCCAGGTATGGAACTAAAGCTGAAGGTGTCAACCACAGTTTCATTATGGATACGATTACCAGACTCATCAGTTAAGCTGTGGAATCAGGAGGTTTTTGAGGGAATTGATGAATACTTACAAGGTTCTCTGATAGATATCGGTGCTCAAATACGCTCACAGGAACGTGTTGCATACGCAAGAATATGCGCGTTGCCATCCCTATCGATTTTACTCCTGTCCCTACTATGATATTGAGATTGAAAATGATGCAGTCAATAGGAGGATAGCTCCTGAATCAGCACCCTAGCTAACTATGAAACTAAGGGACTAGGAAAATAATAAAAATTTGTTGAAAAATAACTGTAATTTATGAATAATCTATCATCAACCTCTCTTTTTTCTCTCTACAATGAGTATGTATAGCGAATAATGAAGTAATCTTGGAAGCTCTGATCCTAATATGAATATAAGATAGATCCAAATTAAGATCCTAAACTAAGATTCAAACTAAATAATTATAAAAAAAATCAAATAATGAAAATGAATCTGAATGAACCCTATGAACCCGATAATGTCTCTCTCCCTCTCTTGCATCAGAAATGGAAAGGAGAGGTCGTTCACTCAACCAATTGAATATGAAGGCCGGGTACACCTTTGCCATCTGTGTCGTTCAACTGACCACTCGTAATCACTATGCCCACTCGTTCCAACAACTACACAATCATCTACTTGCCTCGAAGATGAGTGGGAAAATGCCTCGATGTGCAGACGTTTTTCTAAGAATAAAACTATTGCAAATTCCTATCGTCAAGAGAATAGATTGCGTCAAAAGTAATGCAGTTATGGAGGAAGGTGAGAGACCTGAGACGGAAGGAGACGACTATGTAAGCATACCAAGCAGCGAATGGCCTTCGGTAGGAGGTCCCGCAACAATCAATGAGATAAGGCCGGCACCCCCTGAGATCAGTAATGGTGAGTTAATGATCGACTGACCTGCAACTTAGGCTCTGAGCATTAAGACTTGGGCGAATATAGTGGAGGGCGAGAGGAAAGAGATCCTCCACCCAGTTCTGGCTTACAGTGTTAGCCCTACCAATGGAAAACCAAGGATCATCATCCCCAAGAGCCGCTACGAGCAACTCTTGGAGCCACTCAAGTGGACTGCTATTGCAGGATTTCTCGGAGGACTGGAAGATAAGCGGATTACAGATACATGTTTGACGCCATGCGAGCTCAATGGCCTCCAATGCCTGGATTGGCGTTGTCAACATTGAAAGATGAACTTTTTTTAATAACCATTCAGAATGAAGAACATTACCGAATCATCGCCCCTAAAGGCGCTTGGCGTGTTGCAGGAAAGACCCCGAGAACAGATGGAGGTATACACTAGGACAAAAGAGCGTCGACAGTATGCTAGAGTCTGAATGGAGGTGACCCTGGTTTTTTCGCCACAACCCTCGATCGAAATCTAGATACAGAAAATAGTATATGAAAATAGTATCAAATATAGTCCAAAATAAGGTTCTATCGCTCATGCTACTAATCGTTGTGGCTTCCATCAAAGTAGGTTATATGTCCCCCCCCCCCCGAACAGGGCAGTTAGCTACATCTCATGATCGGGGGTCCCAAAGAGCATCACGTATGTAAGCATGTGCGTCTCGTATCCCCATGTTTGTTAGCATTAATTAGCGTTGGAGTTTGATGCGATTGCAAAGACTTAAGTACCCTCTCCTTCGTTGGTGCAAAAAAAAATGACGGTTCTTGAAAAGGAGTGGTTGTAAAGACTTAAGTGCCCCGAAGATGATTATTTAAGACCCAGTCTCTGCACTGCAGGATTATCCGAGAAAGAAATCTCCCCTGGAGGAGGCCATGAACATCAACCCTCTTACTCTCTCTCTCTTCCTTCTATTTCTGCTTCTGTGCATATCCATTAGAAGATCATACATTGCTCCATCAAGCACCGACTGACCTGCACAGGAAGAGGGTCTGGGGGCTCCTCCCAGCATGGGTAGCATCACCAGTGTGGGTAGCATCATTCAACTTGAAGAGTTATGGAGTCTGATTCAAAGCTTTTATCCTTACAGAAGGGGGGTCTGAGGGCTCCTCTCAGCGTGTTCATGGCCTTTTGCCCTTACAGGAGGGGGGATTTACATTTCGTAGAACACCCGTCACCGGAACGAGATGAACACCCGTCACCGGAACGACAGCTCCGCTGAGACCTCCTCGCTAGGGAGAGGAAGACGACGTGGTGGAGCTTTTGCTGGCCATCCTCAGCGCGACTGCACCGACTGGGTTGCTGTCGAGGAGGAGGGCGAGAACGGTGACTCTTAGCTTGGGCAATCTTTCTTTTGATGATTGTGGTTGTAATGTATCGTTGAAGTTAAAATGGAAAATGAAATGACAATAAAATTTGCTGAAAATTTACAGAAATAAACTAGACTCAATAACGAAGACCCCACTTTTTACGGATTTGGAACATGACCTCTGGTTAGGGAGATATGGCCCTGACAAGTTGGTCCTAATTCGGGTAGCGATTTACAACGATTTGCTTACTGAATAACATTACAAATCGCTATAGCGATTTGCGGAAACACTACAAATCGCTATAGCGATTTGCGAAAGAATCTACAAATCGCTATAGCGATTCACGGAAGACACTACAAATCGCTATAGCGATTTGCGAAAGAATCTACAAATCGCTATAGTGATTCACGGAAGACACTACAAATCGCTATAGCGATTTGCGATTTGTAGTGTCTTCCGCAAATCGCTATAGCGATTTATAGTGTCTTCTGCAAATCACTATAGCGGGATCCACGCCGGGGGGGAGCCCCCGGACCCTCCTCCTGTAAGGGCAAAAACTCTAAATTAGACACATAAGTAAAGAGAGAAGGGAGAGAGAGTGAGAGGGTTGGTGTTTATGGCTTTCTCCAGGAGGAACCCTTTACCTCCCTTGATTTCTTCTCTAGAGAAAGAGAGGGTTTTACAGTGTTTTACGAAGAAGATGACGATGGAGCAATGTAGGATCGTTTGTTGGATGTGCACAGAAGTAGAGAGAGAAGGGAGAGAGAGTGAGAGGGTTGATGTTCATGGCCTTCTCCAGGAAGAACTCTTTGTTTCCCTTGATTTCTTCTCTAGAGAGAGAGAGGGTTTTACAGTGTTTTACGGAGAAAGAAGAAGACATGTTTGTCCTTTTTTTGAACAGAAAAAGAATAAGACTTTGAAGAGTCAACATCATCCTTGACTTTTTGGATGGAGGACATGTTTGTCCTTTTTTTGAACTGTTTGTTTTTTCTTTTTTGAATGAAGGGCATTTTTGTTATTTTCTCAAACCATCACTTTATGAGAAGAATAGCAAGAAAGGGTACTTAAGTCTTTGCAACAACACCAGAGTCCGATGCAAAGTTATGTCAACATACACGGGAATACGAGCCCCATGTGCTTGTATACGTGGTGCTCATTCAAAGCCCCGAACACAGACGTGGGATTCAGTGAATCATCGGGGGCGAACATACACAACCCTCTCGGCTTCCATCCGAACACGAAGGAAAATAAGGAAGAAACCATGTTACGAGGCTGGTGCCAATACGGGTCTCACGTCAGTATCAGAAAAAGGCAAAGGAGGTGGCCTAGCATCCCCGGGGAAACCAGTTTTGTTGGTTGGATGACTAGGATTGACATACGTTGGATCCTATCAAATGGCATACGATGGGATCCGTGTTGAATCAGGTTTCAGTCATTTTGATGCAGATCGGTTGCTTGATTCTCAAAGATCTATGCTACCATTTACGGACTATCAATTATAAAGAAAAAAACAAGAGAAAAAGGTTGAAAGAGAGAAAAGGAAAACAAAAAATAAAATTTAGAATAATTAATCAATCAAACTCCAACTAAACTTCTAGATTTCATCTTTTTGTAGACGAGAATTCAAAATCAAAACAAATATGTAAGTGATAAACTTTAATTAAATTAATCTCTATCTTAACTAACTTTCTAGATATCACATAGATCTAATATCCAAAATATAATCTAAAGAAATCCAAAAAATGGAAGATGGATTCAATTGGATCTTTTATGAACCTGGGTCTTCTACGCTTCATCATTCTTCTTGGGTTGGAGAAAACTTACCCTGAAGTCTGAATCTTACTTGCACTTTTTGTAAATTTTGTTCTACTTTTAGGGTTATGAGCCCACAATATGGAATTAGATCTTGGTATTGATTTGTAAACTGAATGAACCAAGAAGAATCTACCTCGACATTCATACTAAAATAAAAAGCATTCTTTCACTGTAAAATGGGTCAAACAGATTGAGTTGAGTCAAAATTTAGATCTACTCTAAGCGAACCTCATCCAGCTTGTTGAGTCTTGTTTGAGCAAGTTCAATGTCTTAAATGAGTTTGTGTTGTAAAATACGGATATAGGATAATCTTGGATCTGGTTATTAGGGTTTGGATCCTTAATATATTTGGATATTAGTAGGGTTTATTAAAGGTCACTTTAAATTGGGTCTAGGGTTGGATCTTTGGGACCTAAGGTGGGTTCAAGCAGCTGATCCACTAAAATAAGTTTGAATAGATAAAGAGATTTTGGATCCAAGTCATCTTTAATTGGACCTGAGACTTTAGATAGGTCTTGAATGGACTTAAATGAAGGCACAATTAGGTTAGGCCTTAACAAAGTGTAATCTAACTAGGTATGGGTATTTTTTTGATCAAAAGTGAGAGCTAGTGGATCCGCGAACCTTACTCACATCAATTGCTTCATCTCAATTCTTGTTGGATCCTTGTTAATTCCTTTGCTCTAACAGATGAATTGCATGTCTGTCTCCACCATCATCTAATAATCTCACAAAATGTGATACTGGATAGAAGGACTTCTCGATAATCCGATATTTGGTTCATCTTGAAGATTCATTTTATTTTTTTAATCTAATCAAAGAATGCATTTGGATCGTGGCAGTTTTTTGTGAAGTTTGAGCTTGATCTTGACCCAATTGATTCAAACAAGGTTTTGGATCAAGATGAAATGGATTTGAGGAATTTTGGACTGGGTTTAGAAGGTTTATGGTCGGGCTTGAACCTTTTTCTTTTTTGAAAGGCAAGCTAGGGTTAGGCAGACCCCTACAAGTTATACAATTATACCATTGGGTTTTGAACTTGCAACGTCCCAACACAAGGTGACCTGCACTAGCTGCTCCTACCAGACAAGCGGAGTTCCCGGTTGGTAGGCCGGGTTTGAACTTGAAATAAGGGTTTGAGGCTGAGTTTGGTCAGGTTGCGCTTCTCTCAAGTTCATCTGAATACGAATCCAGCAACTTGCAAATGACAAGTTTGTGACGTTCTAGCGATTCAAACCAACTAAGGAAACTAAAAAAAAAAAAATCACAATGCAAAAGATAGGTAGAAACGGTTTGCTGGGAACAAAAACCCTACATTTGGGAACCAAGAGATCAGGAGCAATCAAATTGCACAAATGCAATGTACGGCTGCACTTGATTGCCGTCCATTTGTTGTTGGGCCCACAGCTCACAGTCTGTATGGGGTTAGATGGAGGGCTCTCAGATGCTGCGGTACATTGCATTTGTGCTATGTGATTGCACATGATCCGGCCTAGAGTTATCCTAGTGATGGCTTTCGATCATCGGTAGGGCGTGTAGCAGATACGGATGGTTTGGCCCGCTCAAGGAGACCCAGAGGGAGTGAGACGTCTCGGGGTTTTATAACGCCATGACCTCAAATATGCATCATTTTGAACGAATCGGGGTTGTGGACTGCTTCCGGTCTCGGATGTTGGTGGTTTGGATTTGGGCGTGAACCCGACATGTTATTTCCAGACTGGGATTAGATCCCTAAAATAAGTTATTCAGATTATTTTGCCGATCAGAATCAGATCTGTATTTTAAGTCTGATCTCATTCATATTCTGCTGAAAATCCCAAAAAATTGCATTTTTTTTCTTGTAAAAGTTTTTTTTCATCTTTTCTTTTACATGATCCAATGCTACCACATGTATTTCATATCTAGATTCCACATAGATTGCCTCATTTGGTATAACTGAGATCCAGAATCTACTGTTTGTATTTTGATTCAAATGCAGATCTGGCATGATGCAGCCTGTATCTATTTGCACCCCTAAATCTGACAGCTTATTATTTTCTCCTACATTTTTATGAAATTATTTTCTTGATAAAAAAAGAAATTCAAATCTATGTGGCTTTGCTTGTAGCCCAATTGGTTGAATTGGGTTTCGTTCCTCTTGACAGTCAAACAGTCCGTCCGGAATTGGCCGCAGTTTCGAGCATATATTTAGGGGTGTCAACGGGTTGGATATGGTTCGGGCGCAGGTGCGTCTGAGCCCAGATCTGTTTTGAGGTGCGAGTACCGGGTCTGGAACCAGATCCTATTGGGTCTGTTATAAACAAATCATACCCAAACCCTATAAGGATTACATGAACCAGACCCGGTCCATACTTGGTAAATAATATTTTTTATTTTTTTATATTAGGGTCGGACCCTGGTCTGCTATAAAATTCCACAAACCACACCTGACTTTCCGACCCAGTTTGTAATCAAACCTCCTTTTTTTATCACACCTTGTAGGGTCTGGTACGGGTCAAACCTGACCCATTGAGACCCCTAGTTATATGCAATCCTGATGTCTGGTCCTGCTTGAGCTATCTCATGCATCAAGTGTAATAATTCCCAAGCAAGACGCAGTTCCCAAATGAGATGTCCGGAAGCAGGCAATCAAGTGTAATGATCTAATTTATTTTTTTTCAAATAGGTAATATGGTGAAAAGATCAGGTGCAAAATGATTGCACAAATATTTGTGCATTAAGCACCTGCAGATCACCCTCCATCCTGTGGACAAGCCTGTCACTTGTGGGGGCCCAAAGCCTGATGGAGGGCCATCAGTTGCTTAATGTACAAATTTTGTGCCATGTGATTGCACCTGATCCGGACTCGGTTAATAATTTGTACTGGTTTGTTTCTTTAGAACAAATGAGGATTACCTAGTGCCAAAACACTGGATCCAAAGTCGCAACCTGTGTATTGTCTATTTCTTATGTCTTATTGGATGATGTAAGGTTTTATCCAAATCCTAAAGACATATACAGTTATAGCTTTTTTAAAGATTTGATGGATTAGATGAGATTTAGTCCATCATTATCTTAATTAGATTGTATGAGTTGTAGATAAAATTTCTTGATGTGGATTTTCAACTTGAGGGATTGAATAAAATGAAAAAGAAAGGGAGAGTGAAATTTTTTCATGGGTGTAGTAGGCCTTTGGTAGAACCACAAATATTGGCGTTTTTCTTCCTTTCTTCTTTCAAAATTTTAATTCTATTTTTATTCAGTCAATTATTTATTTTTTGCATGGTACTAGAGTGATATGATTCAAATTTATCAACTTAAAGGTTGCAGTTTATTCGATCAGCAAGTTTGCACTACAATCTTCATGTTGTGCATTTTTTGCAATTTTGGTTTAGGTTGCGGTTCATCCATTCCTCAGTTGATTCTTAATCATCATTGATGCTTTCAATCATTTGCATCAATTTGCAAGTTTTAATTTGAGAATTCATCTTCAACTTGAAGGGGCCTGTTGAAATCTATAATGATATAAAAAGTTTTATCTAAATTTGAAAAAGATTTTTAGTTATAGCTATTTCAAGATTTGATAGATTAAATGAGATTTAGTCATTATCTTATCTTAATAGTTTTCATATGAGTTCTAGATAAAGTTTATTGATTTGGATTTTAAACTTGTATAAATATGTGACTTGAAAAATTAAATAAAATGAAAAAGAAAAAGGGAGCGGATGTAGGCCTTTGATTGAACCATGTAGTGTTTTTCTCTCTTTCTCCTTCCTAATTTTTTATTTTATTTTTATTCAGTTAATTATTTATTTTTTCACACTTATGTCATATGACTCATTCCATACTACTATTCTATTGTTGACTTGGACAGTCATATTCTTTTCATATATGTGTAGAAAATCCGTTTGATCGTGTTCCTGATTATACAAGTAAGCCCAGGTCCGAATCCCACTTGGAACTAACCTATGCTATATGATATGAAACTCTTTTTATGGACTTGGTCAAGAATAGATAAGGCCCCAACTTGTGGACCTCTGTCATAAGGTACGGAACTATTTCATGGACTTGTTTAATGGAACAGGTAGAGAAAGTAGAGCTCGCGAATGGATCTAAATTTGAAAAGAAATGGTTATATTGGACCTGCCTTACAGATCCATTCTGATTCAGTCCAACACCAGATCCATCTCAATATAAACCAAAGATTGGGGACCCTTTTACATATAAAAGGAATCTTTATACCCCAAATCCTTATTTCAGTAATACATTTGACAGCTCTCCAGAAGGATCTAACTGTTTAATAGAATTTCATTCTCCAACTCAAATTTTATAGTTGACCAATATTTTCTTTCATTTAACCATTGAAGGTTAATTGGGAACATATAGAAACACACTCAAGTCTGTCGCACACAAACGTACATATAACCCAATGTTGTAAGTATCATATTGTATCATAAGATATGTATCATAACTTTATGACACATTCATATCACGATACGAGTGTGTATTGTATCCTCGGATGTATCATACGATACACCCTTGTAGATAGCCAGGATGGTGGATAAAAGCTAACTTTTTTTTAGAATTGGCCAACCTCACAACATGATGTTCATTTTTCAAAAGTCAAAGTACTATCGAAGGCTTTTAGCATTCCATAAACATGTATATTTTTTTGGATAATCCAATTGGAACCCCCCCCCCCCCCGCCTCCCCCTCCCTCCCAATCACCCTACTGCACCTTGGCTGGCCTCCAATTGGATAAACCCTTAAGATACCCTCGACTCACTGGAGAGTACACCCAACTTCGACCTTGCAGCAAGGGATGCCACCCATGGGTTTCGAACTTGTGACATCTCGTCAACTTGGTGACATTCACAAGTCGCCCCTACCAGATGAGCAGAGCCCTTGTGGGCGTATATTTGGTTAAGTGTATGCAGACCTTTGCACAAGCAAGTAGGTCCATTGGCTGACCCAGTAAACAGCCCAAGGAATTGGGCACATGTCCATTCAACCCATTTACCAAACAAAGAGTGGGAAGATTGACACCCCCAACCTTCCTTATTGGTCACATATTTAGAATGGTTCCACTCTATTTCTTTAAGGGGTGTTTGAATCAAGGGACGCAACAGCTTTCGGGGAGTTTTGCGCCCCTTTTCATGTGGGCAGCGTGGTAAGAGCAAACACCTTCCAAAAATGGAAAGGACTCTTGTAACTAGGGCTGGGAAACAAGACGATCAGCTTGCCGTTGTGCTCAGTTCTAGAAAATTCAGCTCGCCGAGTTGAGCTACAAGCCAGCTAGTTTAAGTAAACAAGCCGACCATGAACATAGCAAGCTAGGCTCGCATAAGCTTGTTTTACATATTATATATTTTGTATATATACTATGCATATTACATCATTAAAATGCATATTATACATGCTTTATACATATATTATCAAGCATTAAAAAACACTTAAAGAACAATCCTTTTTAGAAAACAGGCTGGCTTGTGATGGGCTCGTAACAAGTTTGGGCATGGCTCGACTCATGACGATCTCACGAGCCTAGCCCGATCAGGGATGTGTCCTTTAACGAGAAGAGCCCCAACAGCCCAAGCTCGGCTCATTCAGCTTGTTTACCAGCCTATGTGTAGCCCTTTTGCGACATTTGAATCACCATCTTTTGGGACGATAGAGTCGCACAGGTAAAGGTACGACTCAATTGTCCAGAGCACACTTATCAGAAAAGAAGTGTGCCCCACCCGATTTGTCCAGCGTATCAAACGCTGCCTAAGGGTGTCCTCTGATTGCAGGTAAAAAAAAAACTGCTAGGGATTTTTTCTCCCCAAAATGGTGTGGGTCCCACACACCATACAAACATGGGATAATTTTGTTTGAAAGTTACGCAGAACGGGTCTAATGGTCGTTGGAATGTTGAATCTGGATAGTATATATCTCCATAATTAGGTTGGGCAAAACTTGGACCCGTTTAAGAAACTGTTATGTTCTTTTTCATTTTTTTTATGGCCCGAACTGGTTTATCCTAACTCTATGGTCTGCCCAACCCAAGCTTGACCTGACTCTTCAACATGTTTCCATTTCCTTTTAATTTTTCAGTTTCCAGTTTTGTTATAATGTTGGCCTGATAAATTACTATTGGGTTTGGGTCAAATGTTGACTCATAACATTGCCTATCCACTGGACTAACTGTTTGGTCTGGTCCATCGAACCATCTAACCTGGCATATAAAGTTCTTCGCCGATTTTTTCATAATGCATTTTTTTGCTTTTCAGTTCATTTTTTAATGCAATAGATTTTAATTATGTAAACAGTACATTTGTTAATCTTGGTGGGAGGATCTCTGTGACAAATATCGATAATATTCCTAGAAATTGCCTGAAAGTTTAAAATGTCAATTTCTTGCGAGATTTTCAAACCATGACAAATATCAACAAATATCATGATATTTACGTTTTTAGCAGATATTTATCGTGAAAACCCTCAAGATTTTTATTTTTAAATGTATTTTATTTATATTTTCTTATATTCTTTTTGTATTTTTAAATTTATTTTTCATTGCCGAGATTTTGCCAAAAATGCAAGATTTATGAAAATTTTCAAAATCTCCTATATATTTTTTTACTGCCGATACATTTTTGCCGTTTTGAACTTTTGTCACTATGGTGAAGATATTCAACACCTCCAGTGGTAACCACTACAAGAAAAATGTGTATTGGCTGCAAGAGGCAACGACTGATGTGGTGTTCATGTTACTCCCAAACCCGAACACACGATCCTTTTTTGGGTACACCGGTTGCAACCACCCATGCTGCAGGATCAAAAGGCGAAAGCTGAGTGGAGTCATCGCCATATTGCTCTACCACCTGCTGCTCGTATGACTTCTATAAAGTAATGATTACAATATAAATTAATAATTAAGAATTAAAATATTTATGATAATGTAATTCATAGTAACTTGTATATTACAATGTTTATTAATACAATAAATACATACCGATGTCGATCTCGCTCTGATACAAACTCTCTCGTGCTCTTACGTTTATGTGTTTCAAAAAACAAATCTTTGCAATGTACAATGTCTCCTTTTTCTGCTTTCTACAAGGTTAAAGGATAAAAAAATCAATTAAAAAGTATGCAGAAATACTTATAAATTTGACAATATATATATATATATTGATAAATTACCATTTTCTTTTGGTGGATCCCAAAAGTCATAGATCCACCTGTGTGTAGATGAGCATCAGATATCGTCGTTCAGTTTTGTGTAGCTTTTGCTGAGCGGTTTCAAAATTCATTGCTCACCCACTTGTCGCACATTCCCTCCCAATAATCTCTTCTGATAGTAAAAGGGCAATTGCCCTTCCACTATAGTGGATCATCTATCCCACCAGCTGCTTTCATTATTGCAGTCTTCATATTGTGCAGCATATTGGTAAATCGATTGACAACCACCTTCTGCCACACTACCCTCGTGTCCTTCTCCTCGTTCGCAGTCGTGAAGCGATGCGAAACCTACAAATACTTTCAGAAAGTTAACACACATGCCTATAACAAAAAATTAAATATGAAACACATTCGTTATGATAAATGATTGCATACCATGAATAAGGACAATAATCTGTCCAACACCTCCTTCGAGTATTCTTTTCATTGAGCAATCGGTCCTAGAAGATGCTGAAGTTGTGACTTTCTAATTTCTTGTATTATTTCTTGTAGCTCGAACCTCGCACAACACATAAATTGATATACATTAATAATCGACTGTCAATATACATTATTTATAAGATAAGTATTGGACAAGTGACAATAAAATACGTACAGTCGATTATCGATCTACACTATTTGAATGAGTCATCGTGTGTCAGACTGAGAAGACCCTGCATCCGGCGTTGTCTCATGATGTGTATGAGTAGCTGGTGTAGGTGGGTCATGTGTAGGCGAAACATCACCTACAGAACAATGAATTAGAAATTCATAGAATGCACATTTAAACTAATCAAGTATATAATTATTTAAATGATATACCTATCGAAGCATTACGTGAAGACGAAGGCTGAGACTGACTATCACTGAGCTGGGATCCTATAAAGATGATTAACAAGTAACAATTTTTATATCAACATATAAGCAAAAACATAATGAATGCCTATATTTAAAAATAACACAAAGACATCTACCTAATGATGTCCCACAACCTCCACTTGGTTCTCGACCACTGACTGCTCGACCATTGTTACCTCCACAAACCATATTCTAACAAATAAAAATGTTATTTCGATCAATTACATTATATGCAATTTCATGGATACGTAATCAAATTGAAAATAACTTCATGCAAGCATGGATGCAGTCACATCAAAAATAGTAATACATTCAAATCATTCATATCACATTAATGTCAAATATGTACCTGCAGCAAACACACTCAAATATCCTGCTAACTACTACCATGACAAGCATGGTCTCCGAACTACAAAAATAAGAGCATATGAGAAAGTGATGTGGTATGTATTATAAGATGTATTTCACTAGCTTGAGTATGCTTCTTCATTACTTGTTTGACTTTCATATTCTTCTTCTTCTTCCTCCTTCTCTTCGTCCTCTTCTTCATTAGGTGCACATCCACTTGGTATAACATTTGAATCATATTTTTTCATACATGTGTCATCGAACAATGGAGATATGACATGCAGACCATGTGTGACATCGTGACCATAAGAGAAGTCATACATATCATCTGACTGATAGTAATCACCCTCTTCAACAATCTTGTCTTACTATAACTGATCATAGTCGGGGTATAATTTAGACTTCACCTTGCAAACCACCCACCATTCATTTCTATCTGACTTCCTTGTATTCGGATATGAAGTATAGTAAACTTATTAAGCTTGTGATGCTAATATGAATGATGCATATGTTCCAAACCTTGATTTATGATTCACTTCTATAATGTTTGAGGCTTTGTCGACTCTTGTTGTTGTGGGATCAAACCAATGACACTTGAATAAAGTTACCCTATTATTTAAGCCTAAGTAAGTCAATTTCATTATTTTTTCAATAACACCATAGTAGTCAAGTTTATTTTCACCATAACTGCTACCCTTTACACACATGCCACTATTCATTGTTGACTTGTTTACACTGTAGTCTTTTGTATGAAATCGATAACCATTTACGATGTATCCGTTGTAACATTGCACACCTTTGGTTGGACCATTTTGTAAATCACATATTCTTTGATCATTAACATCACCATGACGGACATACAAGCATAAACAATGACTACAAATACGGCCAATTAAGTAACATATTATTGTTTACACGGAAAGAATGCATGTCATCGTCCTTACCAACAATTTCAACCATGCCACAAACATATTTTCACATTCTTTTTGTAATTTTGAATCAGTGAGATGGGTAAGTTCTCTTCGCAACTCCAGATCAAATTGTCTGCACTTAACAAATAATTATATTACCGAACCATGTACATAGAGAACTTAGTGTAACATGTTATATATACTTACTCGATATAGGGGTCGATCGCTGAACAATTAAAAAGGATATAGATTTTTATTGTGTCTTGCTCTCGATCTTCTAAGAGTCTTGACCGACAACTACCAAAGGCATGCCCAAGTGGTTAAAATATCGACAGTTTGTCTGCTACAGTAAATTGCATCATTACGAGGTGGGCAAGTGTAACGTGTTGGAATGTGAGGCTCAAAGTACATAGATAAGAAATTTGAAATCTCTTCTAAAGTGTAGGCCTCACAAATAGAACCTTTCATTCTTGCTTTATTTTGAACCTTTTTTTTGAGGTCAAACATGCATCTGTCAACAATATACATCTCGTAATACAATAATTTCTCAATAGCATTGAAGAGAAAAATATAAAAAATATATACCTTTTAAATGGGTACATCCATTGATATTGCACAGGACCACCAATCCTAAGTTCATATGGCAAGTGTATGATCACATGTTTTATAACATCGAAAAATGTTGGAAGAAATATCTTCTCTAGCTGATAAATAGTAGTGATGACAGAATCCTCTAAATTATTTACCTCAGTTACTACAACTTTTGATGCACACAATGTTCTAAAAAATTGACTCAACTCGGATAATACCCCCTATATAGGTTTGTCTAACATATCATGGAATGCTAGGGGAATCAACTGTTGCATGATAACATGACAATCATGGCTCTTCAACCCATATAATTGTCCCTCATCTATCTTCGAGGCCCGAGCAATGTTAGAGACGTATCCATCTGAAAATCTCAATTATCTCAACTACTGACATACCTGTTTTACTTGATCTGGTCGAAGCACGTACCTTGTCTTTGGTTTTAGTAGTTTGCTATTATACTCTTTGAGTTCCAATTTTGGTCTTTTATATATTACTTTTAAATCCATACGGGCCTTTAGATTATCCTTCGTTTTATCTTTAACATTCATTATCGTATTGAACACATTATCAAACATATTTTTTTCCACATGCATCACATCCAAATTATGTCATATCAATAAGGTCAGCCAATATGACAATTTCCAAAATATAGATTTCTTTGTCCAATTGTGATCCTTCTCAAATTCAAGGAAGGGCGTCGGACTACGGGCATCTGTCAGTCCATATGAAAAGTATTGCAATTGTCTTAAAATCTCTATGACGGACAACAGTGTAGGTGAACCTTCTATTTCAGTTGTGCCTACTTTGAATGCATTCCTTTATCGTCAGAACGAATGGTCGCTGGATAAAAATTGACAGTGATAATCAAACCAGCATGACTTCCTTCCATGCGTCAATCTAAAAGATTTTGTATCCTCTATGCAGTACAGACATGCCAACCTCCCATGTGTGCTCAAACCAGATAACATATCATATGTAGGGAAGTCACTGATTGTCCATAGAACAACAACCTTCATATTGAAGTTTTGTTTTTTGTGGGCATCGTACGTGAGAACATCGTCATCCCACAGTATTTTTAGTTCATCAATTAATGACTTTAAATATACATCAAGATTTTATTGCAGAGACGTCGAGTCAGGGATCAATAGAGATAAGAAAAGATTTTGACGCTTCATACACAAGCTTGGGGGAATGTTGTATTGGGTGGCAAATACTTGCCAACACGAGTATGGGGTTGATCTACCCCTAAATGAATTAAATCCATCTGTACATAAACTGTGCCTAACATTTCTCGCTTCCATTGTGAAGATCTGATGAGTACGATCAAAGTACTTTCAAGCTTCCGTGTTAACAGGATGCATGATCTTGTCTTCATCATGTCGAACTTTATTTGCATGACATCTCATGTGTGTAGCTGTCCTTGAAGACATATACAATCTTTGCAATCTAGGGGTGAGAGAGAAGTAGCAGAGTGACTTTTATAACACTTCTTTTGACATCGTGCTATCATTGCTCCTTGTCTTTGGCTTGAACCAAGGATGCCCACATGACGGATATGATTTGCTATTTTCTTGATCTTTGAAATACAATATGTAGTGATTTGGACAAACATTTATCTTTTGATACCTTATACCTCAAGCGTTGACTATAACCTTCGCATGATCGAAATTTTATGGCAATTTCTCATCTTTGGACAACATACTCTTCACAATAGAGCACAGACGGTCAAAACATAATTGACTTAAATTATACTCGGACTTCAAATTCCTTAATTGAAGAACTGCAGACATGATAGTGTGACTCTCGTAACCATTCCAAAGTGGCTCATCAGCATCTCTACGTAAATCATAAAATCTACTAGCTGCATCGTTTGGTGCTTCTTTCTCTACCCGAGTAGGTACATAACTAGGACCCATAGTAGAACCCAGTTCTGGTCCTGCAGCATCAAATATCAAATCCACATATGGATTATCATGCACCACATCCACCCATGCATCAAAATTGTTCTAAAATTCTTCACCATGAAGCATCCAATTCTGATAATCACTCACAAAACCCTTCCTGTATAGGTGATGTCTAACGCCATGAGGTTCTGCAAATCGATTATTCTCACACATCGTGTAGGGGCACCTGATCTGACCCGTGGGATCCACTGTATTGACAATTTCCATTGCAAATTCAATAAAACTGTCAACAACATCCATATATTCAAGCGATACCTTATTGTCAATTATTCTACATTACATTCATTCACGGTTTGCAGTCATTTTATCCTATGATGTTACAGATATTATCCTAACCAGTTAAAAGAGAATCATAAGAATGCTATGATAAAGAAAATATCAAATTTATCATACATTCGTGGTAGATGTGTATATATATATATATATATATATATATATATGATGTCATTCAATCACAAGAACAATGATGCATGCATTGATAACTTAATAGTTTCATGTGCAAAACATTCATTTGAAGCATTGGTATTTACCTGATTCGCATGCTATTGCCTTTGTATTTTTTTAAAAAAAAAAAATTTGTATTTTATTTTTAGCCTCATGCGATGCTTAGCACTTAGCATCATGCAATTAGTTCAGCTACGCACCTGTAAAGCACAGTTATATACGACCAAGAAAAAATGAAGGAGGGGGGGCACCTGCAAAACACAGTTATACAACGCAGGGGGAGAGAGGGATCACCTGAGGGAGATGGAGCGCGGACGGGGGGCTCCGGCGAGGAGAGGGAGCATGGACGGGGGGCTCCGGCGAGGAGAGGGAGCGCGAACAGGGGGGCGGGGGGGGTGAGGTGACCGAACGGGGTCAGTCGTCCGACGAGGAGGCACCGGTGGAGCTTCCGGAAAAGGGGCGGCAGTGGTCGGACAGGAGGATCGACGGAGACGGGAGGGTTAGGGTTTGATTTAAGAGAAATCAGAGAGAGAATGTCACAGCTTAGACGAGCTTATATCGAAAAATAGCTTCAGAATTTGCGTTTCCATCGCAACTTCTATCGCTATGTAGCGACGAAAAACTTATGTCGCTAATCCATCGCTAAGTTGCGACGGAGT
The DNA here is from genome assembly GCF_984573655.1 of Nuphar pumila. Lineage (NCBI taxonomy): Eukaryota > Viridiplantae > Streptophyta > Magnoliopsida > Nymphaeales > Nymphaeaceae > Nuphar > Nuphar pumila. The sequence goes on along the minus strand of NC_143264.1, from coordinate 80,943,095 downwards.
TTGACAAGGAACTTTTCAATAGCTAATCCGTCACTAATTAGCGACGAAGTATAAGACAAAATATTTTCGTCGCTAAATCAACAATAAATTTCAATTTTAGCGGCGACTATTTTTCTCTCGCTAAGCCGTCGCAACTTTGCGATGAAAATAATTTATCATCAATTTTCGACGTTAATTAACGTTTTTTTTCTAGTGAACGTACTGGTATGTTTATGCATGAAATTCCAAGATTCATGCTTACCATTTAATAACATGAAAGAAGGATGTTTGATACCACCATGGGTTCCCCCGCGTGGCTAACAACAGGGTGGTTATGAGGCTGCTGAGATTAAGGCACTTGATCAAACCCTGCTAGCACACGGGTGTGTCCATAACTTTTAGAGGTGGTTCACCTAAGGAGGGTGGTCGTGGGGCCCACCTAGGGTTTTTCTGGCTTTGGTATCATAAAAAAAAAATTGTTTGAGAAGGATCCAAGCCAGGGTTGCCAAGAGGTACGATCACATCAATGGGAGCAAGATGACCAACACGTGCTGGTGCTTCTGGGATATCATGCGAATATGTTTTAATGTGACAATTCTTTAAAAAAAAAAAGAGCATAGAATAAAATCATAGGGGGCGGCTGGAAGTAAGCATCGCCAATAAACTGGAAATGGATGCCACTGCCTTGGCATGTCTACGTCTTCACCCAATGATTTACAACAAAATCAAGGTTGTTAAATGCGATGAGGCGAAGCGAGGCGTTGAGCCTGAGCTTCGCCTCTGAGGCGTACGCCTCTCACAACTGGACTGGAAGTGAAGCGGTGGGAGGGGAGGCAGTAGGAGAAGGACCACGCGCCCAGCTGGTACGGAAGCGAGGGGGGGGGGCATCCGGTGGTCGGAGAAGACTGAGCAACCAACGGCGAAGTTCGCCACCGGGGAATTTGTAACCGGGGAACTGTGATGAGGGGCAATTTGCGCATCACAGCAACGCCTCAGTACCTTGAGCGTGCGCCTCGCCTCTGAGGCGTACGCCTCTCACAACACTGAACAAAATTCTTAAGATCAGCAACTTCAAAAAATTAAATTATATTATACACACACACACACACACACACACACACACACATATATATATATATATATTACATGGCATATAAACAATTATATAAAATAAATAAATATATACAAAAACATTGTTTTGTAAAACAAAGTCATGTATAAGAGGCAAAACGTACCTTTTGAAATAATAGTATACTTGACTTTTGGGTTTTGTTCAGGGGTTAAGGAATCACAATTATTTTGGTGGGATTTTGGACATTGAGAGAGAGAGAGCCCAAAAGTAAAGTTTTCATCATGCTTTGCCTATAGGGGATGCAAACCGATAAGGTATGGGTCATGTTTGACCCAATAATGTATATGGTTAAATAGTGGGTCCAGTTTTCCATTTGAATCCAGCTTAGAACTTATGTTACGGTTCAAGGTCCAGTTATAGTCGCAGTCTATGTGACCCTAAATCAGCTTAAAATGGGCAAAATTTGTTGATTTTTGCGTAAAAGAAAAAGGTAAAACAGATTGGTTTAGACTTGATCCTGACCTAAATCCAACAGTCTTTTTGTTGAATATTTTGAATGACCTTGCATAACTTTTAATTAAATAAATATGGCAGTGATTATGTTAATGAACTGTTGTTTTGATATTACATGCTATTATGATTTATTTAATATTTATTTATTTATTTTACCAGTTTTGGTTACTCATTTGGAAATATATATAAGTTGTGTCAATTTGGAAATATGTAAAAAACCCAGCCTCAGAACTTTAGAGATATTGCCTTCGATGTCTCACATTTCAAATTATGGCTAACTTCTGAGTGGGTTAGAATGATGCAGCGTGTATTCTTTTATTTTTTTTATGGTAGAGCCTTCCGAAGATGAAACCTTCAAAAGATAGACCTACTCACACTGTTATTATCAAGAAATCACCCAATAACCCTATAGAAAATCATGAAACATGCAACACACATGCTTACAGTCAACTCAATCAGTTAGGCAATTTGATATGCATGAGGATAGGTAGTCTTATCGGAAGGCAATGGTTGATAGTCACACTTGTTAGTAGCCTTCAAGATAAAATTAACTATACAAACTTTAGTATTAGACAATCAGTATGTCCTATATTGATAGGGCTAAAAAACAAGACAAGCCATCGTCGGTTAGGCTCTTCATGAATTTATTCATGTAATTGGCGAGATGAGCTATGAGCAGCTCATTAATTAAAAATGAGTTGAGCACGAATAAAGGGTGCTCGGCTCGGTTCAACTTGTATAAGCTCATAAGAATATAATATATAGTAATTTAGTGTAATATTTGTCACAAAAAGTAGGGTCATTCTTTAGTTTAAATTACAGTATTCTCAATGTTTAAATGCATATGTTTTGTTTTAAATTGAGCTCAACTAAATTGAGCTCGGCTCATCCATGAACATGAGTAGAGTTTGAGCTGAGCTAAATGTTAACCAAGCCAAGCGTGAACAAGATGGGATCGACTTGTTTGGCTCATTTATCAACCCTATAGTATGTCTATTTACTGGGTGACAAAGTTTTTCAGATGCTTATAACAGTGACTAGTATAAGCGTATTATATATATTAAGGTCTGACCTCTAGTATATTTTTTATTTTTGTCCTAGTTAGTATACTAGTAAATATGCATATATTGAGTTAAAGTCATGATTTGTTAAACAAGCTTTTTTTGTAAACCTTATTTTTAGGACATTTATAATTATTATGACCGTTAAATTTTGTTTTTATATCCCCAAAACCTTTACTTTTAGAGTCTTGTACTAATTAAAAATATTAACTAATAAATTAAGAATGTATGACTGAAAGTTGGCACTAACTATGATTCATTTTTTTAATGGGATAATGTAGTCCTCATATTCTATAAATAGAGGGTCTCACTGTAATTGTGACAGAGCCACATACTAGACATATATATACATTTGTGTCTACTCTAATTTGAATTTTGGGAGGAGCAATGAATAAATCCTTCTAGGTAGCCTGTTGGTGTAATCTTAAATTTTGGGTGCATATAAAAGCTTGAGTCAATAGTGTTTCAAATTAAAGTAAGTTGATTTAGCCTTATATTTTTTTAATGAACATAGATTAGAGAGTTTTGGTTTGTGGAAGGTATGCTTTCTCTTTTTCTCTCTTGAAGTAGTTATCAATTTATGTATATTATTTATTCAATTTTGTATTTGAGCTCTTTAACTATTTTTGGGTCAAATATATATATATATATATATATATATATATATATATATATATATATATATATATATATATATATATATAGAGAGAGAGAGAGAGAGAGAGAGAGAGAGAGAGAGATTTATATCTACTCTAATTTGGATTTTGGGAGGAGCAATGAATAAATCATTCTAGGTAGCCTATTGGTTTACTCTTAAATTTGGGGTAGATAGAAAAGCTTGAATCACGTTCTCTTTTGATAATGTTTCAAATTGATGTAGTTGATCTAGCCTTGTGTTTTTTTTTTCAATGAACATGGATTAGAGAGTTTTGGCATGTGGAATGTATGCTTTCTCTTTTGCTCTCTTGAAGTAGTTATCAATTTATGTATATTATTTATTCAATTTTGTATTTGTGCTCTTTACCTATATATTTTTGTATCAAATCATGACACGAAATCAATTAGCTCTTAACATAGTTAGTCAAAGTTATAACTTCACAAATTTATGTCAAAATTTTATTATTTTTTGTGTTAAAAAGCTTATTCTATTTTCTAAATTCTGTTTTTTAAAGTCAAAGACATATTCCTCTTTTCTTCGTATCCAAAATTGCATGACAATCAAACAGTTTTTGTTTTAACATATTTGATTGCATATTTAAATCAGCTTGATCTTATTTGTGATTCTAATTAAAATTATGTCAATTATATATTATTTGAAATTTGATCCATCTAGATATACTTAGATATTTAAATTGATTATTTATGACCTTATATATTAATTTTGAATATTGATTTGATCATAGAGATTTTGCTTGCATATTTAAATTGACATGTTATATGGATCATGTATAAATGCATATAGCTTATATCATAAGTATGATTATTTTAAAAAAATAAATAAATATGTGATTGTGTTTTATAAAACAAATTAATAAAATTCTTCACTTAATTGTAATTATATGTAGATATATCATATTCAAATGATTAATATTTATTATAGTGTTTGGATTTTGTAAAGTTTATGAATTATTTTTAATATCCTGACCTACCACGTTTTCCAATACTTTTACCAGATATTCTGGCCAAAATCCGTGTAAGCCGACCATATTTGTTCCAAATCTAATCTGGTTTAGGATATGCACTAGTCAAATATGGGTAATGTGGGTTGCAGTCCGGACGTGGGTCTGAAATCCGACAGATTGGCATCAGAGTCAGTTTTTTAACTTGGTTGAACCTTTAAAATCATCACTTGCTTCATTTTTGTATTTTCCCTTTCTTTAAATAAATCATCTTGATTTTTTTCTGTGATGAAATTCTTTAAAATCAATATTTTTTAATAGGCACCAACGGGGGCTCCGCTTGTCAGGCAGGATGAGTTACTGTCACGTCACCCTGTGTTATGACGTTGCAAGTTCGAATCCCAATGTGGTTGTATAACTGGTTAATTTGCTTAACCGCAGTTTTCTCTATCTAAAAAAACATCATTCAAAATGATTCGATTCAGGTCGAATTTTGAGTTTAAAAAATGATTTGGTTTCTCTGACATGTGGGTAGGGGTGCACAAGTTCAAGCTCGGCTCAACGAGAAATACATATGCTCGAACTCAGAGTCAAGCATGAGCAACAGTACTGTCCAAGCTCGGCTCGGTTTCGAGCTGAGCTTGACCATATTTCATAAAATCAATATTTCAAAGATTTGAAAGGGTAGGAATTGAACCCTCCACCTTATAAAAGTTAGGTTAAAAGCCTCCCACTAGGGTAAGCCATCATTTTCATTTCCAAGGATACATATCTATAAAAGGCAGGCCATCCTTTTCGAAAAAAATGGTATACATGCTAAGTGCAAAGGTGGTGCATTCATCTTTTGATAAAAAAACAATAAATCTGTCCATTAAGGCAAAAATAGTTTTTTTATCACATGGCAAACAATACCAGACCGACAGAGCCTAATCAAGTTTTCTCTAGCTTAGTGCCTTGATCAAGCTCAGCTCGTTAATCTAGGCCGAGCCTGATCTGATATTCAAACTTAGCTCATTTATCTTAACAAACAAGCTCGAGCCCAGCTTAAACAAGCCGAGCTCGGGTTAGCTTGGCTCGATGTGCACCCTTACATGTGGGTCCATTATGGACCTGCTTGCTTGTGCAAGCATGAGGCATGTGTACACGTAAACAAATAGACATGTTTATGGAACGCTGTTAAAATAAAAGCCTTTAGGGACCGTTTGCATGTCACATAAAACATGCAATTTCAGTGAAAACTCATAGAAAACTGTGCACTTTCTGCATTAAGATGCAAACGTAAGAAATGCTTCTTCTGAAGAATTCATTTCTATGAAATACCCAAAATTCACGGACTCATTTCCCCACCACCTCCCATCGGAAAACGATTCCGTGCACAATATTTCTTTTCTATTGTGTCGAGTATGTCGTCCAGCCATTCCCTCTTATTGTGGCCCATTTTCTTTCACCTTTCTTGCTGGTGTTGCTCTGGGTTGCTGTCGAGCTCAGAGAAATCCCTAGTCTCACCGTTGCCCTCAGCCAAAGCGGTTCTCTGTTTGGCTGGAAAGTTTCTCGATGTTCTTGGATATGGAGAATCTTGGCATGATTTCACCTTATGAGCATATGCACGGCTTCGATTCGAGCCTTCAAGAATTTCCCTTTTTGAGAAATCTTTATTTCTCTTCAGGTATTGTTGGAGCATGGTTTTTTTTTTACATTACTCATGGAGGCCCAAGTTGGATCTGGAGCCAAAACCAGACGTTATTTGCAATTTGGATCTTTCATGAGGTAATGCTTGAAAAAATCCATACCCAAGGCATCAACTTGTATCCAAACTTGTAATAAGTACGTAACTGGTAAGTAGGGTAACCAGATCCATGTCTATGAGAGTTGGATTTGGATATCTAAAGATCCAACTTTGAGTCCCAACTTTTCTACGGTGCAGTTGCAAACACTAGAAAGTTGATCCATGCCACTTTTTCTCCCAATGGAACAAACATGGTATTTTAATTCTTGTTGAAAGCAAATGAAAGGAACCAAAATCCTTGCAGGTATGCTTTCTTTGAGGATTCAGTTTCTTTGACAAGCAAACGGACCCTAAAAGTAACTTTTTTTCTTTCTTGAGAAAAATGAACGTGATCTTTGTGAGGCTGGCGATATGAATCTGGAGCTAAAATGGATCAGCTAACCAGATCCAGTTTAACTAGTTCTCTGCCCGTTATTCTAACTAATGTCACAAGTCTTGTTTCTTTGGAAAATCTTGGTGAGGGAAAATCATGTGATATTTCGAAAAAATCTGGTTTTCCTTGGAAGTTTTTTTTATCAAAACGTTGGCATATATGATTTTAATAATTTGTATGAAAATACAGGTCAAAATAAAATAAGTAAACTATTGCAAAAATTGTTTTCATAATATTATATTGCATAACGACGTGATAGTTTCTAATTATATACATAGCTATTAAACCAGATAGTTTCTATAATAGCTATTAACCAAGACCACGAAATAGTTCCTTCTACTATGACATAGGTCCCAACTAGATCGGTTCTGGATCCGGGTCTACTTTTTATATAATAAGCACCACCTAGGGGCCAACCATTTGCCTCTAATCCCATACAAAGGCCTCATGTTGCTGAATTTCCTGATATGATATACTCACTTTTTTTTTCAAACTGCCAAGCAGACTTACTCTTATCTTTCCCCATTAATTCAGATCAAATCACAATTAAATTGAGTCAAATGACAATAATACCCTCAAATGATAGATAAGTATTTTTTAACTCCAAAGGGCAATATAGAAACCTAAAAAAATCATATTTTCCTAGTTGATGAAGATTAAATCTTGGGTCTCAGTGACACTACCCAAGGTTTACCTTGCAGGGGCAGTCCTATTAAGTGACCCAATTGTCGGTAAGGGTTTTTTGTCATAAAAAAAAGATAAGGTGTTTTTTGAGATTAAGAATAGATATGGAAGCCTAAATGGGAAAATTTCAGTAACTTTTTTTGCAAATTTTATGCAAAGTATGTCTCTATCCAAGTCAACATTAATAGAGTAGTAATATGGAATGTAGTTAAATTGGCATTACAAGTGTACAATAGATGAGTTACATGTTAGTGTGATGAGACATTAGGTTGCAACCTCCATTCTTATCCCCTAAATCATACTCATTTCTTCTAAAAGAAACAAACAAGTACCAAATTGAAGTGATCAGGCATACTTTTTAAGAACAAACAAGAGGCAGGCATGTAGGTGAACCAAGTGACGCTGTGAGTACTTTCAATTATTATTGTCTGGATTTAGAAACATACTTTTTGCTTGAAAAAGATAGCCATTAAAACACCAAAGCACAAAGCGTTTCCGTGAGCTCTACTATGGGTACCCAAACACTGTCCATGGAAAGTGAATCCCCCCTCCCCCTTTCCACAGAAAGATTTCCCGTTGGGGGAGGGGGGTACAATCATGTTTCAGCGGAAGGAGATTCCGCAGAAACAGTTGAGTGGAGTCTTCTTTCGCTGCACACAAACGCCTTATCAAGACATGTTTGCCACACCCCTAACTTTTATAGGTTTCTTGTGATTTTGAATCACATTTTACAACACTCACAAGGGCATTGCAAACATGCAAAAATGCAAAAATGCAATTCAACTCATGAATGTGATTCCCTTTTGTGAACGTTGAGGCCTCAAAACTTGTGAAAGTTTTACTCAAGTCTAACGATGTATAAAACTTTCACCAACATTAATGCTTATCTAAAAATGTATTAAAGTAATGACATGACATGACATGACACATTCTTACGTGATAAACAGCCTAAAAGCAAACATGAGGACGATAATGATTGAGAATGTGAATCACATAAATCACTTTTACAGGGACATCTTTTAAACCTTTACCACTATAATAATTTGTTATCAAAACAAACATGCCCTTATGTGCAAACACATTCCCAACTGTAAAAGTAATATTACAGAATGTATTTAAATTGACATTATAAGTGTACAACATGTTCGGTTGCAACCTCCATTCTTATCCGTTAAATCTTCATTTCTTTTAAAAGAAACAAACCTGTACCAAATTAAAGTGAGCGGACATACTTTTTAAGAGCCAACAAGAGACAGGCGCGTAGGAGAACCAAGCGACATGATGTGGATACTATCAATTATTTATTGGCTGGATTTAGGCACTTATTTTTTGCTTGAAAAACATAGCTACTTAGACACCAAGAACAAAGTGTTTCTGTGAACCCCACTATGGTTACCCAAACACTGCCCTCCATTTTCAATGTGATCCCCCTCCCCCTATTCCTAGAAAGCTTTCCTGTTGGAGGAAGGGGTTCAATTCTGTTTTAGCTGAAGAAAACTCCGCAGAAACCTTTGAGCAGAGTGTTCATATCCATTGCGCACAAATGCCCTCTTAGTGCATGTTTGAAACACCTGTGATTTTCTATCTTTTACATGTTTCTTGTGATTCTGAATTACATTTTAGAACATTCACAAGGGCATTGCAATTGCAAAACATGCACACAAACATGCAACTCATGAATGTGATTCCCTTATGTGAATGTAGAAGCCTCAAAACTTGTGAAAGTTTTGCACAGGTCAAACGGTGTATAAAACTTTCACAAGCATTAATGCTTAGCTGTAAATATGTTAAAGTAATGACATGACACATTCTCACATGATAGATTTTCACACAAGTCAAATTCACGGCCTAAAAGCAAACATGAGAAAGTTAATCTTAAGAATGTGAATCACACAAATCACTTTTACAAGTACAAAAATGTTACCGCTACATTAACTTGTTATAAAAAACAAGCATGCCCTTATGCCCTTATGTGTAATCATATTCCCAACTATAGGTGTTGTCTCAAGCCACAATCTTACAAAGATTTGCCATGGGTAATGTCATGATAGGTAGGAATGTCAAAAGGTTGGATATGACTTGATCTTGATGCATGTTGGATCCAATAAATTCGATCTTGGTGATAAAAGAGGTTTAATTAGTTATTCGGGTCATATCTGTAAGGTCCAATTAGCATATAATGAACTAGTTATGCTTTATTGAATTTCATATCAGACCCAAACTAGACCAATTCCTGATTAAGTTTCGCAAATTTCATATCGAGATGCACGCACAAGTGCACACAGCTTACAAACCCTAAAATAAACATTTAGTGCAATTTGTTTTGGTTGAAACAACCAAGTGTACAGTCCTTAAAACAAATTGAAATACATATCACTTCAATTGAAAAAGGGTACTGCTTTTTCATTTGTTTAGTCTATTGCGTGCTTTTGGTGGCCCTAACCATCACTGATATGATCACCTTAATATTGTAAAGTTTGCCGAAGTAAATCTTATTTGTGTTCGGACTTGATATTTCTTGAGATGGGTATGGTTTCTATCTTAAAAAATCTTGAGATTGATGGCGCCACTGTATAAAAGATATCCTCATGTTATATATATCTATAAAAAGCATAAATACCTAACATATTGATTCAGGCGCAAGAGCGAGACATTTCTAGGTCTGGGGTTCATTCGGATTTACTTTGACTATTTGAGTTTTTTGGTAATTATTTTATTGAATTTGATTATTGAGTCATATTTGGATTATAGTTTAGGATTGAATCTGTCTCATATTCATATTAGGATTAGGGTTTCTAGGATTTTGATTGGTTTTGACATATATATATCTATATATATATATAGAGAGAGAGAGAGAGAGAGATATTCCCAACTATAAAAGTAGTAGTATGAAATATAGTCAAATTGACATTACAAGTGTACAATGGATGGGTTACATTTGGTAGCAACCTCCATTCTTATCCCCCAAGTCATCCTCATTTTTTCTAAAAGAAACAAGCAAGTGCCTACTTTTTAAGAACCAACAAGAGACAGTGCTTAGGTGAACCAAGTGACATGATGAGAATAGTTTCAATTATTTATTGCCTACATTTAGGCACTTACTTTTTGCTTGAAAAGCAGTCACTTAGACACCAAGAACAAAGAGTTTCATACAAAGATTTACCATGGGCAATGTCATGATAGGTAGGAATGTCAACAGGTTAGATATGACTTGATCTTGACCCATTTTGGATCCAATAAATTTGATCTTGGTGATAAAAGTCGTATCGGTAAAGTCCAATTAGCATATGAACTAGTTATGGTTTATGAAATTTCATATCTAACCCAAGTTAGACCAAGTCCTGATTAAGGTTCACAATTTTTTATGTTAACTTAAAAAAACTGATATTTTTACAGCATTGGGTTAGGCGTGGTTAATGTCATGCACATATCTTGGGTATGAATTTTGCCTTTCGTTAGCGTAAAATTGGACCCGGTACCTGGACCTCAAAGTTGGAATGAAGACTGAACTTACTTGGGTCTGGTGAAGGTCCAACCCGTTGACACCCTTGATTTGGGTAACATGCCTTCATGTGTATGGATGTGGTAAAGCCAGTGCCTTGTAAATAGGCACCCAGCTGGGTTGTGGGTTGGGGTCTCTAACCTTTTATAGAGATTTTTCAAAGGGAAGATATTTACGGGTTGTCCTGACTTCTTCAAAATCTAATGTATTTTTATGGGACACATGCACAAGAGTACACAGCTTACAAACTCTAAAATAAACTTATAGTGCAATTTGTTTTGGTTGAAACAGCCATGTGTACAGTCCTTAAAATAAGTTGAAGTACGTATCACTAAAACTGAAAATGGGTGCTGCTTTTTCGTTTGTTTAATATATTGCGTGATTCTGGTGGCCCTAACCAGTACTGATATGGTCACCTTAATATTGTAAAGTTAAAGTAAATGTTACGTGTATTACCAACGGGGCTTCCACTTGTCTGACAGGAGCAGCTAGTGCACGTTACCTTGTGTTGGGACGTTGCAGGTTCAAAACCCAATGGTATAGTTGTATTATTGGTAGGGTTCTACCTAACTCCAGCTTGCCTTAAAAAAAATGTGATGTGTATTCCGTCTTAGCATTTATCAAGATGAGTATGGTTTTTATCTCGAAAAATGTTATGGGTGGTGATGTTGATGCTGTATATATATATATATATATATATATATATATATATATATATATATATATATCGATGAAAAGCACAGATATATAACATATTGATGTATTCATTTTAATTATTTGAGTTTTATTGTAATTAATTAGTTGAATTTGATTATTGAGTCATATTTAGATCACAGTTTAGGATTAAAGAAAAACACAACACACGATATTAGCGTGGTTTGGTGAGCAATCACCTACGTCCACGATACTACACTCAACAATTCATATCAGGACTTTTCTACTATTTAAAATATTATATCGGCTATCGACTTTACTTAGTCGATTTTCATGATTATTCTTTACTTTGTTACATTTGATAAGATTAACTGCATTGCTATCTTGATCTCCTTGGACTCTAACCGTATTAGCTCTACATCGATAATCTTGGTCTCCACCATATTAGCCTCACATTTGTCATTATCGTAACCGCCTATTAGAAACCCATTTGATGGGTGTTGTTCTTTGAGAAGCCGATCTTCAGTTATAGGGATAAACTTTATTTTATCAAGTTTATCATTTCCTGAACTCATATCGGGATTTTCATTGTTGACATTATCGTCATGATCTCCATTTTCGACATTATCATGCCCGATATTAGCATGATCTCCATTGTCGACATTATTGTGACCTGCAGTCTTAGTCTTATCATTAATAGTCCTCAAACTGGTCGTGGGTGGAGCAGAGAGACCCAGTTTGATTCGGAGATCAAGGAAGTGAGTGCGTGGTAAGGGCTTAGTAAAAATCTCTGCAATTTATTTTGATGAGGACACGTAACGAGTGATGAGTCTCCCCAGGGAAACTTTTTTTTGAACAAAATGATAGTCGATTTCAACATGCTTCATGCATGAATGAAAGGCTGGCTTGATGGTAGTTTGAAGCTCTGAAATATTGTCACAAAAGAAAATAGGGAGTTGATGAAGAAAGACTCCCAAGTCACGCAGAAGAAATGTAAGTCACATATGTTCAACAGCAGTTGATGTCATCTATTTGTATTCTACTTCTGAACTGGATCGAGCAACAATAGGTTGCTTTTTGGCACTCTAGAAAATACAATTATTCTCAAAAAATGTGCAAAAGTCGAAGGTAGAGCACCGGATAATGGGGCATTCTGCCCAATCGACATCTAAGAAGGCATATAATAATATGGATGTATTTAATAGTAGCCGGATTCTGTGATTAATAGTGTCGTGAACAAAATGAAGAATGTGAAAATGAGCATTGGTCGGGTTTTGCATGAACTGACTGACAAAGTTAACACTAAATGAGAGATCGGGACAAGTCATAGTGAGGTATTAAAGGCCTCCAACTAGACTTCGGTAAAAGGTAGCATCCCAAAAAAGGCAAGTCACCATCCGTAGTGCTAGCAGCATGGGTCACCGTGGGCATAGAGACAGGCTTGACACCAACCATTTAAGCTTTGTCAAGAAACTCATAGGCATAGCGATTCTGATTAAAAAATAAACCTCATGAGGACTGGTGGACTTCAATGCCCAGAAAATAGTGCAAGAATTTGAGATCTTTCATTGCAAACTCTTGACCGAGATTTGATTTATCTCAGATCCTAAGTTGTGTGGGATAAAGCCCACCTTAGGATGTCGGATGGTGGTTTCCATAGGGCCAACCTGCTCCCTCGATCACACCTCCTCCCTCAGTCGCATCTCATCCCAGTGGCCACTGGGGCGGGTGAGTAGCGGTTGGTCTTCTCTGACCAGCAACATCCTTGGTCGCCAACTTTGGATGCTGCAACAACCGACATAGAGTTCTTGCCCACCACCAGTTACCTTCTTCATTGGAAATGGCACACCAGGTCGTCGGTGGGCTGACCATTGGTTGGTCCCTGTCCAACGAGCTTTTCACCAGATAGGGCTTGTTGGCGAAACCCTCCCTCATCAACAGTGAGTATCCCTTATTGCCCAGTGGTGCAGGAGGCAGCGGTGGATGGGGCCTGTGTGCCCTAACTAGGGATGGCAATGAACCGGGGCGGGGGCGGGGGACAAGGTCTCCACCGCCACCGGTCTCAAAATCCTACCCACCATCCCTGCACGGGTTTTGATTTTAACCTCCATCTCTATTTTATGTCCTCCATCTCTGTCCAAATGGGGCAAGGTGGGGTGGGCCCTGTTTTCTCTCGGTCCACTGCCATCTCTAAAGAAAGATCGGGGATGGGGCGAGGCAAGGATCGAGCATAGGGACAAGAAGGGGTAGGAGAAAGCATACGTCCATCCTTGCCTCCATCCCTAGTCCAAACGGGGCGAGGCAGGGCAGGGCCCCATTTCCCCCTAGTCTACTGCCATTCCTAGCCCTTACTCGAGTGGGCAACCACCACACGATGAGACAGGCAAACTGGTTCATTGTCAAACTAGTTCTTCTGATGTTATCCTGTCTAGGCAGTTCGAGAACCTCAAAGACTGGTTCACCCTTCTTGGGAGCTGGTTTCTGGACTGACTTAACCAGTTCCAACCATCTACTGGGTGGTTTCCTAGTCCAAAACTAGTTCTCTTTGATTTTGGATTTGGATCCTACCCATAATCTTTCAATATCCACCTCTTTTTAACCCAAAACCTTGCTCCTAGTCCTTGTTTAACATTATTGTCCACCAAAGCCTAACCCAAAACCCATCTAAACTCAACCATTTAAAACCCTTAGTACCCTTGGACTCACCACTATAAGAAAAACATGGATTAGGGCGGACGCTATCCGTCTCTAATCTGCCGCTAAATAGTTTAGCGATGGATAACATCCATCACATAATCCTAGTTGCTAAATTGTGACAGACTTAATTTGTCGCCAATCCATCACTAATTAGTGACGGATTAACGATGGATTAAAGGCCATCGCAAAACATTGTCTGATTGAAATTAGCGACGGATATAATCTGTCACAAAATTTTAAATAAATAAATAAATAAATAAAAGATCCCTAAGATGTGCACCTCATATGCCTTGAGGCGCACGCCTCAAGCCGAGGCGCACATAATCCTTTTTACAACTTGAAAAGTTTGATTGAAACAATCAGTTTGAAGATGAGTCAAGCTCAAGAGAATCTTGAACCAAAGGTCAATGGATCTATACAAGTTTCAGGCAGTTACTAAGTTATAAAACATATATTCAACCATTTGTATGAATGTCTAAATGCTAGAAATAGCAACAAATAGTAACAATCAAATGTAACTTGAGCTTTCTGATGACAATAGTAAGGGTTAGCAAGTTGTGGTTAATCTGGGAGCCTTCCTTGAGTCTTATACCATCAGCATGTGTTTGTGAAGCTCGTTCACTGCCTACTAGGTCCATAAAATTCTGTACACACATGCTAGTTACAGAGTGCTATAAAACTTTTCATTTACATAAAATTTACAACTTAAGGGGATGAGCTTACAAGATTTCACACAGCCTGAGTTTGAATGGAGGCTACTCTCAGTGAAGGATAATCACCCTGATGGAAGAATACAAAGGTTAAATACATTATTTCTCCAATCTGAAGAAAAGATAACATTTGCTGATTTTATAATTTGCTCTACAAGCAAACTTAGCATGACTCTGAAAAAAAAAGTAGCCCAATATCTTCTTCATGACCTCTAAAATCCCTGTCTCCCTCACTCTGTACAAAGAATGCAACTGACAAGTCATAATTTTGTATTGAAACAGGGAGCAACCTCTAAAGCAATGACACCAAAATATTCTGGAGACCCAACGGTCACCCAAGACTAGATTTTCCCGTTGCACAGAAAAAGACTAAAAAGCTGAAAATAAATAAGACCATCGACAAATGGATTTCCACAACAGACCAATTAAAAGAATAATATCCCAATAAAATGTAACAAAACTCCCTCCATGAGGTTACGAGGAGTGAAGGGGGGTGGGGTTGAAACCATGAATCAACTTACTGGTCATAGAGAAATGGACATCTTAAAAGTGAGATCTAAAATGAATCAAAAGGAAATATCACCACAACATAATCCAGTTTCTTACAAAATCCACAAATATACAAAGATCAAAAGGACGACAGAGAGGGGAAAACAGAAGCACATCTTGATCGATATTAATTAGGTATTATGATCTTTTTCATCCGAGACAAGAGCGTAATCGACCAAGACGATGACGTTGGTCTGGATCTCCTCTGATATGCACTTAGTTCCGGTGGGAGGAAGGTTCAGCCAAATGCCTTGCACGCATCCAAGGCCCAGCCCCCAAACAAAAACCAAAAGGATGCCCAAATTCATCATCGTCATCTCTCTCTCTCTCTCTCTCTCTCTCTCTCTCTCTTCGCAGAGCTGCTTTGTATTGTTTCAGTCCCTCACGGAACCCTTAAATCCCTTTCTCCCTCTTCCCCTTTGCTTCTTTCAACGGCCGTCAACGTTATAGTTGTAGGTTGCATCTTCTCAATCAGACATTATAGATGTACTTAACAAAGTTTATTTGATATGTATCATGTTTTGGATTGTGCTTTTTTGGACAGCAAAATAGGTTTTTTTAAGTCATGAAATTTTAGCATAGTCCAAGCTGTTAATATATTAAAAATCCTACATGTATGCCATAATCATGATTCAAAACTTGTTTTTTCACTAAATAATGATTGTAGATCATATCTATAGGGTCTTATCAATGAAAAAATGTCTGCCTCATTTAGCACTCAGGGCTCCAAAAAGCCCAAGTACCTCAGGATAACTCATGAGTGCTCTCTTTTGTGTTACAGATTACACAAATATGGTAGTTAAATTAATTTAGTTCATTCATTTAACCCATCTAGTGTGCTCTGGTGCTTTTAAACCAGCCGAGCATTAATTTAGATTATGAGTCTATGTATATCAAGTTTATAAATTTAAGTGTATTTATAACCCTTTTTGGTTTTTTAATCCTACATATGTACACATTATCACAAGTACTCATGTGCTACCACAAAGGCTCTTCCGAACATAAAGCTCTTGTACAAGCATTTGCATTTTTCATTATCATGCACTTTTCAAAAAACATGAACTTATCATATGGTGGTTCTTACCCTTGTCATGAGTATGACGTTCCCATGCATTTCTTGATAAAATATTCAATACCATACCTGGGAAGCAGATCAGGTCATGCTGAACATGAGCATTTTTTCTCATGCCCACATCGTGGCCGTCTGTTTGCATTTTGGATGAATGCCACGTGGTTTTGTTGACTTTTGAGCTTTTTAAAATGCAAATCGGATGGCCACGATGTGGGCATGAGCAAAAACGCTCATGTTCAGCATGACCTTATCAACCTTTTAGGCAAACAGCCAGTGCACGTCTCCCTGGTGGGACGTTACAGGATGGTGCGCGCTGCTGTTTGCTTTAAAGAAAATAAGCAGACTGGGGTCGGACAGACCCCAACCTGCAACGTCCCACCAGGGAGACGTGCACTGGCTGTTTGCCTAAAAGGATGGACAGGCTGGGGTCGGACAGACCCCTGACTGCAACGTCCAACTGGTGACGTACCCTTTATTAGTAACAACAACAACTATGCCTTCATCCCAAAACAATTGGGGCCGGCGATATGAACCAACAAAGAAAATCATTATGAGTCTTTCACATGAATCCTTCTCCTCCATTCATTTCTATCCAATGTCATGTCCTTGGTGAGGTTCAAAGCATTCATATCCTTTCTTATCACCTCCATCCATGTCTTCCTAGGCCTACCCCGACCTCTTTTAACTAATATATTTTCTCATTTCTCCATCCTTCTAACTGGAGCATCATTAGGCCTTCGTCGAATGTATCCAAACCACCGTAAACCCTTTATTAGTAACCCAATTTTTTTTTTTTTAAATAGGCTGGGGTCGAGTCGAGGAAACAGAGAACGTGTGGGCCCTTAATATGGAAATGCATTAAATTTGTTATTTTTCCGTTTTAAACTTTTATTAATATGATGTTGTCGTATCTCCCACAAGCTCGATGTGCGAGCATCCGGTTAGGGGTGTCATAGGCCCGGACAAGACTTGTTTGGATCCGAACCAGACCCAACTCTGGTATGCTAGTACTCGGTCCAGACACATGTCTGTCCCAACCTCCCATAGGAAGCCTATGTGTCCAACCAAAACCTATGAGTCTGACCCAAATTCTTAATTAAACCACCTTGTTTATTACCAAACCGGATCCTCTTGGATCCAGTATGGGTCAGGATCGGGTTATTCCGAGCCCGTTGGCATCCTAACGCTTGGGTTTTTCGGAGCCGCGTCTGCTATCACAGAAGAGACAAGCTAACAAAAGGGGACCATGGTTATATACCCCAAGAACAAAAGCAATCATAAAATAATGAAAAATCAACTTCAATTGATTAATTAATATGGTCATTACATTCTCCCTCTCTTTCATCACAAAATTGGCATGCAATTCTTGATGATCCCCCACTGCCCTACACTTCCAATTCCAAACTCTTTGACAAGAAAGGTTGAAAGGGAACAACTCAAAAGCTTGGAATTGCTTTTGACAAAAAAAAAAAAATCTTGGAATGTGATGTCATAGGACAAACGTTAAAAACGGAAAAATCTTATTTTTCAAAAACTTTTGAGAAATTGAAATTTTTTCATAAATCTCGCATTTTTTGGCAAAATTTTGGCAACAACAACAACAACAACAACAACAACTACGCCTTCATCCCAAAACAATTGGGGTCAGCGATATGAACCAAAAAAGAAATTCATTTTGGGTCTTCCACATGAATCCTTTTCCTCCAATCATTTCTATCCAACGCCATGTCCTCGGTGAGGTTCAAAGCATTCATATCCTTTCCTATCATCTCCATCCAAGTCTTCCTAGGCCTACCCCGACCTCTTTTAACTAATATATTTTCCCATTTCTCCAACCTTCTAACTGGAGCATCATTAGGCCTTCGCCGAATATGTCCAAACCACCGTAAACGATTCTCTCGCATCTTATTTTCAATGGGTGCAACACCTACCTTCTTACGTATCTCTTCGTTCTGAATCTTATCTTTTATTGTATTTCCACACATCCATCTAAGCATCCGCATCTCAGCTACACTCATTTTTTGAATATGATGTCTCTTGGCAGCCCAACATTCCGTACCATATAGTAAAGCGGGTCTAATAGTCGTCCTATAAAACTTTCCCTTCAACCGCAATGGCATTCTACGATCGCACAGCACTCCAGTAGCACTTTTCCATTTCATCCACCCAACCTTTATCCTATGATTTACATCTCCATCAATTTCTCCATACTTTTGAATGATGGATCCCAAATATTTGAAATAATCATTCACCGGTATATCTTGCTCACCAAGCTTCACTACACTCCCATCACTACTTCGTTGCTTACTAAACCGACATTCCATATATTCAGTCTTACTCTTACTCAACTTAAAACCTCTAGCTTCCAATGTCTGTCTCCATAATTCTAACTTAGCATTAACCCCAGCTCTAGACTCATCAATCAAAACAATATCATCAGCAAACAACATACACCACGGTACATTTTCTTGAATTGATCTCGTAAGCTCATCCATCACTATCGCAAATAGGAAAGGGCTTAAAGCAGATCCTTGATGTAACCCAACCGTTATCGGAAAATTGGTTGTCACCCCTCCACAAGTGCGGACATTGGTTACTACTCCTTCATACATATCTTTAATTATACTAATGTACTTGAGAGAAACACCTTTCTTCATCATTGTCCACCAGAGAACGTCCCTAGGTACTCTATCGTATGCCTTCTCTAAATCAATAAAAACCATATGCAAATCTTTGTTCCTCTCTCTATATCTTTCAATAAGTTGTCTAAGAAGATGTATAGCTTCCATAGTTGATCTTCCAGGCATAAAACCAAATTGATTCTCCGATATCATGACAACCTTCCTCAACCTAGACTCAATCACCCTCTCCCAAAGTTTCATAGTATGACTCATGAGTTTTATACCACGATAGTTTGTGCAATCTTGTATATCACCCTTATTCTTATATAAAGGCACCAAAGTACTCTTCCTCCACTCATTAGGCATCTTATTTGTTCGCCAAATCAAGTTAAAAAGATTTGTCAACCATTCTAAACCTTTCTCTCCCAAGCATTTCCAAGCCTCGATAGGTATACCATCTGGGCCAACTGCCCTTCTTGATTTCATTTTCTTCAAAGCCTCTGCAATTTCTTTCTTTTGAATCTTGCGCATGAAGTCACGATTTATCTCATGAAAAGGAATGGAGAAGTCTCCAAGATCTTGAGCATGACTATCATTAAATAGCTTATCAAAATAATCTTTCCATCTCTCCTTAATCTCCTCATCTTTGACTAAAACCCTTTGCGTTTCATCTTTGATACATCTAACCATACCCAAATCCTTCGATTTCCTATCTCTCATCTTTGCAAGCCTATAAATATCCTTCTCGCCTTCTTTGGTATCCAACTTGTCATAAACCTCCTTATATACCTTAGCCCTCGCGTTTCGAACAACTTTTTTAGCTTCCTTCTTTGCTATCATATACTTCTCCAAATTCTCATTATCACGACTCTTACTTAGATTTCTATAACACTCTCTTTTAACCTTAATAGCTAATTTGACATCCTCGTTCCACCATGATGTATCCTTACCTAGTGGTGCACCGCCTTTAGACTCACCCAATACCTCCTTAGCTACTTTTCTCATACCACCCGCTATCTTATTCCACATTGATTCTGAATCCTCCTTGAGACACCAATCAACTTCCTTAACTACCTGCTCTACAAACATTCCTTGTTTAGCTCCTTTCAGTGCCCACCACTTAATTCTAGGATCTATCCTATGTCTATCCCTTTTGCGGCATTGTCTAATTCTAAGATCTAAAATTAAGACTCTATGTTGTGTAGCTACACTTTCTCCTGGTATAACCTTACAATCGATGCAACAACCCCTATCTCTCTTTCTATTTTTTAATTTTGGCAATAAAAAATAAATTAAAAAATTCTAAAAAAAACTTTTTATAAGAAAATATTAATAAAAAATATTTAAAAATAAAACTACATGGTTTTTTCATGATAAATAGCCTTTTAAAACGTAAATATCATGTTTAAATCCCGATATTTTTGTTTTTTCACAAATCTCACTATACTTTGAAAATCTCGCAAGAAATTGCCATTTTAAACTTTTAAGCAATTTCTCGCTAGATTTTTCATAAATCTTGCGATATTTGTCACCATGTGTGATGTTTCTTTTGATTAAAGAGAAAGCATGTTCAGTTAATTAGCCACCAAAAGATCACTATCAATTGGTATAGGTTCACACCGGATTTCCGCTCCACTTTCGATTCCGGGTCAAAATCGACGTGGACCATGTCTGCGACCCGAAGAAGCATGACCAGTCCCACAATTACCTTTGAATTGAGCGGTGGACTTATAATTGCCAGAGGCGACCTGAAGGTGGATTTTAGAGCATGATCTTTTGGATTAGTGCAGATCAATGTTGTCAGTATCGGCCTGTGTCGGCCGATTCGTATCAGCAGAAAATCGATATGATGCTAACCTGAATTGGCTACTTTTTAATAAATATAAAATTGCTTAAAATTAATTTATTAATATTATTTTAATAGTTTTAACATGTGTTACGTTCTGATTGACATGAAATATTGTTTAATTATTTTTTACCCGATTCAAAACGATTCACTTGAGAATCGGTATCGGGCCGATTCACCTGAATGGTTGGCCAAACCATTCAGGGCCGATACTTATACTGACAACAACATTGGTGCAGATGCCCCCACCCAAAGAAATGAAATGGGTCTTCTTGGATTTTTTTGAAGAAACATGAGATTCTTTGGATTCATATCGAATAAGATAAGCACTTAGCAACTGTAGGGATGGCATTAGTTTTTGAAGCTTATCCCCTTTGGCTCATTCTGCTTGTAAAAATTCATGGGATAAAATTTGGGGTCTTTTTTACCTTAGAAAAAAATGGGGTGTTTCAATTCATGTATGGGTTTTTCACCTTAGCCATTTGTATGTTGTGTGGAAAAACTGAGATCACTTGATGGACTCTTGAACCTTTTCTCAACATGGAATTAAAGAAATGGTGATGGTCAGTCTGACATAGTAGAGGGTCTAAGATGCCACGTGGCATGATCCTAAAGGATCAAGTTAAAAGACTTCATGTATGAGCAGATGATGCATTACACAGAGAAACCACTGCTATAGTTTGGATATTCTTTTATGGTGTCCCTAGACATGTGTTGGTATCTGTGGTATAACACTAGACGAGTGGATAATTTTCCATTGGTTTTGTCCCAGTGGCACAAAGGACACCCACTCCTGGTATCAAACTCTTAACATCCTTCAACTTGACCCAATTAATCAAGTGTTTAGAGCTCTAGGTGTTTTAGTAGCACCTATTTAAGTTTTTTTTTTTTTTTTCGAAAGGCAAGCCAAGGTTAGGCATAAGGATGGCAATGGACTCGAACAAAATTGAGCTCTGCCACGCCTTGCCCCGTTTGGACCGAGAATGAAAGACATGAAATGGGGATGGGGGCAGGGATGAAGGTTAAAATAAAAAACCATGTGGAGATAAACTTCGCCCTTCATCTCGTCCCCGATCTCCGTTAGTAAAATAACTAAAATGCCTTTAGAGATGGTAGTGAATGGAGGATGAACAGGGCTCCACCCAGCCTCATCCCTTTTGAGCTGGGGATGGAGGACATGAAATGGAAATGAAGGTTAAAATCAAAACCCTTGTGGGAATGGAGGCAAAGATAGAGGGCAGAATTTTGAGACAGGGCGGGGTGGAGTCCTTGTCCCCTGCCCCCGCCCCAGTCCACTACCATCCCTAATTAGGCAGACCCCCACCAGTTGTTATTTTAGGTAACACTGGAGTTTTGAACCTGCAACCTCCTACCACAGGGAGACCTGCACTGACAGCTCTTACCAACCACGCGGAGCACCTATTTAAGCATTTTTGGCCGGATAACTTGTTAGCTAGCAGCAATGTTATTAAAATCGGTCAGAATCAGCCTGAATCGGACAATTCGGATCGAATCTGCCCAACAGTGATTCTACAAGGGCCAATTAAGATGAGTTTTTTAATATTCTTTTAAGGGGGTTAAACAAAATTAATATTTTTTTTTAATAATTTTTATATTCAAATGACACATCATTTGATGGTAAAAAATTGTTGATTCACAAATGAACAGAATCAATTTGATTCCTAGTTTTTTTTTAAGAAACCGATTCACCAAGCAAACAAATTTTAACATTGGCTAGCAGAGAGATGGATGATTTTGACCAAGGGTTTACCCAAAAGAGAGCTTTCCAGATTTACTGGATGGCCCAGAAGTAGATGTTCTAAGCTACATGTCACTGTAACATTCTGCTTAGGGTCCATATTTAGGGGGAACTAGAATCACTAGACTCCGAAGACATAGAAGCACTATGTTAATATTTATTAATAGTTTCATATTTTAATGACAATGTTTTTATTGATTAAAAATTTGAAAAATGTGTCCTTGTGCCCTGTAGTAAAAGAAAAAAAAAAAGATCACACAAGTTGCAAACTTGTGTCATACATCAAGTTGTACCCACATCTAGAGAAATTCAATTAAGGATGCAAACGGATTGGATTTGGTTCAGATGCAGGCATCCCTATAGCCAACCCAATTGGATTTAGAGCATGATGAGATGAGAAAAGGCAAATCAAATTCCAATCCAAGTAGCTAATTGGATGTGTAATTAGGTCAGATTATCTGTTGGATTTGGATTTATAATTGCATACCGAATCTGAATCTAACTATTAACCGGATGCCACCTATTCCACCGAATCTGACCAAACTGATTTGGATTTGGTCAAATACCTGACTAGGGATGGCAGTGGATGGGGGCGGGGGATAGGGTCTCCACCCCCGCCCCGTTTCAAAATCCGAACCTTCATCCTCGTTTCATGTCCTTCATCCCCGGTCCAAACAGGGGCGAGGCGGGCCCCGTTTCCCCTTCGTCTATAGTCATCCCATAAAGGATTGGGGATGGGATGGGGTGGGGTGGGGCGGGGCGGGAAAAGCTTAAGTCCCCGCCTTCATGCCCGTCTCATGCCCTTCATCCCTGGTCCAAACGGGGCGAGGCGAGGCGGAGCCCAGTTGTCCCCCGGTCCACTGCCATCCCTGTACCTGACACATCCAATCTGTTGAATTCTCTATTTCAATCCAACTTACCCTTGATTCTTGGGTCTCTCTCTCTCTCTCTCAGCGTACATATGGAGTCAAGTTGGGGATACTCCCCAATCAATCAGATCTCTAATATTTAAAAAAATATTTTGATGCATTGTAATATTGCCAAAAGGCATCATTTTTTAAAAACAGGATATTCTCAAAATATCATTCACTGATAATATTGAATTTTACCATCATATTAATACATCAAAAACAATTTTCATGTTTTTATACTTTCATATATTTTTTACTTTTAATTTGTGGATATTTCTCAATATTTTGTCAAAAGTCAAAATTTTAAATTTTAATCTATTGTTGGATTTTCATGATCTACAATTTCAAGAGTGAGAGATTTGTGAAATTGATTGACAGCGTGACCATAACTGAACCAACCATCTGATTCAACTCTTGCTTGATCAATCCAACTTACCCATGGTTGTTGGGACTCTCTCTCTCTCTCTCTCTGCATATGGACCAATCAGATCTGTAACATTTTGAAAATATTGCAATGCATTGTAATATTGCCAAAAGTCATCATTTTTTAAAAACAATATATTCTCAAAATATCATTAGCTTTAATAATATTGAATTTTATCATCATATTAATATGACAAAAACAAATTTCATGTTTCTATAGTTTCATATTTTAACTTTTAATGTAAATATTTCTCAATATTTTCTCAAAAATCAAAATTTTAAATTTTGATCTATTGTTGGATTTTTATGATCTACAATTTCCCAAGAACTAGAGATTTGTGAAACTGGTTAACATAGCCTGATCATAACCAAACCAGTTGTCTGATTCAACTCTTGCTTGATGCATATGCAGTTGGTTGGACAAGGACATAACAAAAAAGGATCCAATCTCTCACATATGATGTTAGGTTATCTATGTTGATCTTAGCTGTGCACTTGATGTATTTGGATGGCCAGCATCAGTCCATATCAAAGCGAGAATATGGACTTATCATAACCGTTGGTTGGACGGCTAGATTTGAGTGTAAATGGATCCCATCATATTCCTGATGATGAAATCCTTTCCAACCTCATCATCACTCTTCACTGAACAAGTTGCCTTTGATATACAAACAAAGTAATTTTTCCCCCAAATAAATCAACAAAGTAATTTTTCCCCCAAATAAATCAACCTTTAAAATACAAATTTTGTAACATCATATGGTTGAAAATATCAAACTGCCATGTGCCTGATTTTTCTTTATTCACTCCCAAAATCAAGACCAAGAGCAATAACAAACGGTTAGGATTTTTTTTTCTTTTTTCCTTTTTTTTTTATAAAGAAGAGAGTTGAAAAGATCAACCAAGAAGACAGCTAATGTTATGTCACCACAGTGTCCTGATATTGATTCTCCACCGTTGATTAAACGGAGCAATAGCATGGTAAACTCACTAGTCGATCCCAACGGCAGCAGGCCGTGAGGTGCTGTCAGAGCGGGGTGAACGTATCCGCGTTGAGGTAGGATCAACGGTTGAGATTCAATATCACCAACCTCTGAGGATGCCGAACATGATCAGATCCCTAGTGAATGTATATATTGAGACCTGAGAGACAGAGACAGAAACTGCTTCGCTCCCCCTTTGATGGGAGGCTCTTAACGCTCGAAACTCCCGTTTTTCGTTTCCTTGCCTCCCCCTCGGAAGAAAACAACGATGATGGTGCTCGATACAAGGCAAAAATCGAGAATTTCGGAGATTTTCCAGTTAGAAGGAACAAAAGAACGGTGACCAACATGGGGATTCAGCCCGACGAAGACGTAGTTCTCATTAGAAATGGCCGCAAGGAAGGAGATCCCACCATCGTCACCGTCAATTGCCCGGACAAAACTGGACTTGGATGCGATCTCTGCAGTATAATTCTGCAATTTGGCTTGAGCATTACTCGAGGAGGTGACTTTTTTTTACTCGGTTTTCTTCTTTGTGGGTATCCCAAAATCGGTCGGTTTTTTTATAAAAAAGGGATTTGTTGGTGTTGTTCTTAGACGTTTCGACCGACGGGAAATGGTGTTACTTGGTTTTCTGGGTGGTTCCCTGGCCTCTCGGGCGGCCTGTAAGGTGGAGCAATCTGAAGAAGCGCCTCTTGTCCGCGTGCCCTTCGTGCTCGTCGGCCACTTCTCTGTATCTCCGGCAAGAAATTCCGGCGAAACCGTCGGAAGTTTACATGCTGAAGCTCTGTTCCTTGGACCGGAGGGGTCTTCTGCATGGTAATCTTGTGTTTTGTTGTCTGTTGGTTCTTCTTTTCTTAGTTTTTTCTTTTGCTCGTTTTGTTGTTTACCCTGTTTGTTTCAATCCGAGAGCAGATGTTAGCCAGGCTCTCTGTGAGCTTGAGCTCTCCATCAGAAAAGTGAAGGTCTCAACTACTCCAGATGGGACGGTTATGGATCTCTTCTTTGTAACAGATAGCAGGTTTGGCCTCTTTCTTTACAATCCATGGACATTTTATCCTGTTTAGGCATATGGTTTTGCGGCTCTTTAAGAATCTTGTCATGCTACCTTAGCCAAGTCGTATATGATGCTAAAGAGGCTATGACTGCCCTCTCTCTTTTGTGCCCCTGGATCTATCTGAAAAAAATTAATTTGATGCTCAAATGGGCTTCTTTATGATGTGGGTATTTGAGTTCATTGACCTCTTAGAGAGGGGATCTTAATGTCGTGCTTCTCAATCCATGCCAAATAGAATGTTAAAGAAACTGTAGCTGTCTCCCGCAAGGGCTCCGCTCATCTGGTGCAAATTTCACCAAGTTGATGGGACATCACAAGTTCAAAACCTACGGGTGGCATCCCTTACCGTAAGGTCAAAGCTGGGGGTGGGCAAGGAGGACCTCAACGGTTTTTTTCCGAACTTTTCTTTTGCAATCAAGTTTGAATAATTACAAATGGTCTTCCTTATGATGTTTGTATTTTGAGTTTGTTGAAAAGAGATCCTTATAGATCTCAATTCATGTCATCTAGTGTTAGAGATACAGTGGCTGTCGTGTTTTCTGGATATAATTGTATTTTAACCAAACTCGAATGCCAAAGCAACGGTTGATAAACAAGCATGACACTCATGCATGCAGGTGCCATATGGTTGGATTAAGTTTTCATGCTTAAGTTTCTGTTTTTGGCAGGGAATTGCTCCACACAGAAAGGAGGAGGGCTGAAACATGTGATCACCTAAGAAGCGCTTTGGGAGGATACATGATAAGTTGTGAATTGGAATTGGTTGGTCCAGAGATGGGCATTTGCCAACAAGCCTCTTCATCTATTTTCTCATCTTCAATCACTGAAGAAACATTCAACAGAAATCGGAGTGCAGATGCTATTGTTTCGATTACCATAGATAATTCAATTAGCCCGTCTCACACGGTTGTTCAGATCCTCTGTTTTGATCATAAAGGCCTCCTGTATGACACCATGAGGACTATGAAGGATTGCAATATACAAGTGCGTTACGGGAGGTTTACTTCAAATGAGCATGGTAAGTGTGAGGTAGAGTTGTTCATAATGCAGGCAGATGGGAAGAAGATCACTGATTCGGAGAAGCAGAAGGCTTTGTGTTCCAGGTTGCGGACAGAGGTGCTTCAGCCTCTACAAGTGAAGGTGGTGAGTAGAGGGCCTGATGTGGAGCTTCTGGTTGCCAATGTGGTCGAATTATCTGGCCGGGGTCGGCCATTGGTATTCTATGATATCACCCTTGCTCTCACAAAGCTCAAGATATGCATCTTCTCTGTATGTCTTCTTTTCCCTTACTCTTTCTTTCTCTGTTTGCTGAACATGTCAACACATACCCCATTTGAAGCATCTTTATTGTGGCTGCACCTTGTTGTGCAAGGTGTACTTGTGAAGATGCCATTGTTTTAAGCATTGGATACTTGTTTTTGCACAAAATAGCATACAATGATGTCCTACCAGTGCTTAAAAAAGCGCTGCTACTAATGGGTGTTTAAACTTGTGCCAAGAATCATAAGTTGTTTCAAATAAGGTCCCTGCTCTTTCTTTTCATCTTATGCTTTCCATACTAATCTCCTAATACACCATCCCAGGCTGAAATCGGGAGACACATGATTGGCAATCGAGAGTGGGAGGTCTACAGAATCCTCCTAGATGATGGCCATGGAAAGAAGATTGAGGAGGAGGTGAGGAAAATGTTGATGGGATGGTATTAAGTCAACCTCAGAAGTGCAAGGCTGGATATAGAAACTATGGTTGCGGGACTGATGTTGGGGAATCGTTGAGAAGTTCATGCAGATAGAGATGTAACATAATGGCTACGTGTGTATATAGTGCAATGTGTGTGTATTTTTTGTACAATTGCAACTGCCTGTCCAAGGGACCAACCATAGTTACCAGGAAGCGAAATGGATACGAGAGCTGTGTGTAAAGTGAAAGCGGGGAAGTGAGTGTTAAAAAGTAGCATGAAGCGTGAAGCAGGATTTGTTGTGAAAGCGATTGTAGAATTGTGTGAGAATATAAAAAAGAAATGAGAAGGAAACATGGAGGAAATAAGGGAGAAACCTGCAGGAAGCGAAAAAATAAAATAAATAATAACATGAAAAACACAAAAAAACGAGAAAGCGAGGGTGAAACACAAGAGAAGCAAGTGGGAAACGAAAGAAATACAAAATGGAAGCAATTTGAGAAGCAAGTGTGAAGTATGCTTCCCACAAATAAGATGTGAGTTTCTCTTTGGGGAAAAGTGGCGCTTCCCACTTAAGAAACACGCTTCCCCCGATCCCCTAGGAAGGCGCTTCTAGTAATTGTGGGTTCAATAAGGCAATGTGGCTTAATGTCTCCCACCTCCCATGAAAAACAAACTAAGTGCTATGTCGCAAGGATACTCCAACCATTCTAATTTTAATAATGGAAAATGACTGTACTATTCTTGCAAAATAGGACTGTGGGAATCAATGAATGAACCACCAAGTCATTATTTATGGATATAAATTTGTATTTAACAGCACAGACACATCTCACCTACGCCTAAGCTCGAGCCCAGCTCATTTTTAAGAGAAATGAGTTCAAGCCTGGTTTTAACGATCTCATTGCCCACTCAGGCTTTGTTTACAAGAGTCATTGTTTGCTTCTTTACCCATGTCAAAAACAATACCATCCTGCAAGTGTCTTTCAACATTATATGTTCTTTTCTTCATGCCTTATAAATGTGTGTTCCAAGTATATGCAAATTTAGTTTGTAGTCCTATACAATTGGTCTGTTTTTTTTCCTTTCCAAGCCTGAGGGATGGGCCCTGATGTGAAATCTGAGGCCCTGCTGCTAAGATAAACTGCCTTTATCATCCAGGAAGATCACATTTGATCCCAAGATATTTAATGATGTTAGATTATAGTCATATTATTTTTTTTCATCTTAATTTTCTCAACTAGGGCATGCAGGCTGTCCCCGCTTAGGCTGTGGGAACACGTCTTAAAAGAGGTCGGGGTAGGCCTAGGAAGACATGGATGGAGGTGATAGGAAAGGATATGAATGCTTTGAACCTCACCGAGGACATGGCATTGGATAGAAATGATTGGAGGAGAAGGATTCATGTGAAAGACCCAAAATGATTTTCTTTGTTGGTTCATATCGCCGACCCCAATTGTTTTGGGATGAAGGTGTAGTTGTTGTTGTTGTTGAGCTGAAAATGGATCGGATGCCGTCAAATATTTAATCCAGATTTGAATCCATGTTTTTATTTTAAATTCTGATTGGGATATAGGCTCGGTTTGACCGGTTTTCACACCTTTTAGGGCAAATATAAAGGGGAATGGCTAGTCCTTCCCCCATTTTGTTCTCTCTGGTCATGGTTGCGAGAAAAGTCTTTTCTTCATTTTTTGTTCTTTTCTTCTTTCTCCTACTGTTCTTTTATTTTTATTCATCTTTTCCTCTTTTTTCCACCATCTTCTTCCTCTTCTTTTCTTTTCCCTTCTATTTTTTTTCTTAGTTTTGTTGTTTCCTCTTCTTTTTCTTCATCCACTAACCTGGCCCCCTCTATCCTTGGTCCCCACTAAGCCTTTTAGGGGTCTTTCGCCTAGGCTCCACCTACCGCCTTTGATAACTAAGCCATTTAAGGGTCTTTCTCCTACCGCTTTTAACAACTAAGCCATTATTGACTTGTTTCTATATTATTACTTTTCAATCTTTAGTCATTTTTATTCAGTTATTGTGATTTTTTTTATAAAGGTCTGGGAAAGAGCAGAAGAATATATACATGAAATATTATACTTGGATGGCCCAGTTCCTTATGAAACAAACACCGATTTCAGGTACATTACATCGCACTGATGAAATGATTGTATTCTTCTACCCTTGCAAATCAAGCACTTTATTTGTTAGCTACCATAATCCATGTGTTTGTGTCAGTTACATGTTAAAAAAATGTCCTGCTCACTTGTAACTACAGACTTTCATCTTCATGAAGCTCCCTTCTCCTTTCAAATGTTATCCTTGGATTTATATTTCCTTCATCATACCAACTGCATATTGTTGGCGAAGTGCATGATCTAAAAGATAAAGCACTTTTCTTGGTTTATTCCTTTCAGTGGAGGACCACGTAAGTGTTTTGGTGACCAATTTGCAATGCTGGAAGCAATTGTATCCCTTACGGTTTTGCTTCAGCATATGAATTTTGAGCTGGTTCCCAATCAGTAGATCGGCATAAGTCAGTACAGTGTCGGTGCGTTGATTATTTTTTAATAAATGTAAAAAAATATCAAATATATTTTTTTTAATATTATTTTAATGATTTTAACATGTGTTTATTATTTTTGGGCCGATACAGAACAATTCAGCTGAGTATCGGTATCAGCCGATACAGCTGAATTGGCAGCTCAATGATTCAGGGCCGATACCTGACAACATTGAGCATGACCACTAAGGATGCATGGAAGCCGGGTTTGAGCCGAGCTTGGGCTGGCCGAGCTTGAACAACATATGCCTGGAATCGGCTCGAGATGAACCCATTTATTTATTTTTTTAATTTGTGTTAAAAGAACTTTGTGAAAGAAACATAAGTAATGGGATTTTAAACTCAGGCCGCCCTATTTTAGTATGAAAAATTCAAAAGTTATTTCAAAATTTTTGACAAAACCTCTCCTGAGAGTATAAATGAACCAAAATTTTGACATAATCAATGCATTTTAGTATGTAAAAGAAATTGTAAGTGTTTATAAGGAGAAAGATAAGAGGTTCTAAAATTTCATTCGAAGGACCAAATGAGTTCTACTCGTATATGAAAATTCATACAAAGATCCAAATGAGCTCTACGAGTATATACCTCGTTTTGGCAGTAAAAATTTGGCCAGCTCTTCTTCAGTGAGTTTTTAATTCTGCTTTTGGACGTGACGATTTCGACAGCACTTTCGCTAAGCGTTCTCAAATCCTCTGGCAGTTAGCAAAAATTTTGGCAGTGACTTCCGCTTCCGCTGCATTTCAAAATTTTAAATTGTTTTAGTGAAATTTTAAGTCTAAGTTTTCGGAGTGTTACAAAAATAGTATCAGAGCAAGTTAGATTTAGTTCAAATTTTGTTCGGATAGTAAATAAGTCCAAAGAATCGTGTTTCTGTAGGCATATATTGAGTTTGTATAAGAATCTATGTTAATTCTTAATATCAATTCAAGATATTATTTATATTCTTACTATCGATTTCTATGTTGATTCTTAATATCTATTTTTAAGCTATCAATAGGAATTTTCATATCAATTTAAGATATTGTTCTGATTCTTAATATTGATTTTTATGTTGATTCCTAATATCAATTTAAAATATTATTTTGATTTTTAATATCGATTTATATGCTGATTTTTAACATCAATTTTTATACTATCAATACGCATTTTCATATCGATTTTGTAAGATATTTTATAATCGATTTGCAGATATTGATTCCTACATTGTGGCAATCGAAAAAGCTTTGGGTCTTATATGTGTTGGATGTACGAAAACAAAAAATATGGTTATACAACTCCTTGGACTTTAACGTTGGTGTAGACCGTGACATTGTGCATTTGATAAGTTTCTATCTATAAGATTACCGTATCTTATACCGTGGCCCAGAATTTACTTGCTTTTGCATAAACCACAGGTTGGATTTTTCAGAGACATGTTGGGTGTTATCATTGGCCCGTGGAGGCTTCACGTCGCAGAGGATGCTCCTTTACAAAATAATAGCATCGATTGTGGCATCTTTGTAATGAAGTATATTAAAGCAATATACTATGGACGAGAATAAGAATTCACCATTGTATGTTGTATACTTAAACATGTCTTATTATCCAATATTATTGGTGACTACATTTATATATTGGTTTGACTTTCATTTTTTTTTCAGACTGATATACCTAGATTCTGCACAGAACTATGCAAAAAATTGATGGGTTTTCTAATTACGAAAGATACAAAAACCCAACCTACAAGATTACCTAGAAAGCAACGAAGGACGTGAGGCCCCCAGAAATAAGAGAAAGTTGTTTTAAACGTCTACATGTTCTCAAGGATAACGTGAAGAGGGTTACGTTTTACTGCTGAGAGAGAGAGAGAGCAATTTTTGGTTCAACATTCAATTTCCCGAACATAACAAATTTGTTGTGTACAGACATTTGTAACAGATTTTGTAAACTATGTATACAAATTTTGTAAGACTGTATAAAATTTATATTGATCCATAAACCAAAATTACGCACCTGGCACACGTGTTTTGAATACGCAAATCATCACCTCAAGCGCGCAAATCGTAACAATATAAATTTTGTAGGCACACATTTCAAAATTATAATACAAATATCATGCAAATCGACACATCTTATAAATTGATATAATATTGCGTAATGTATTATAAATCAATTTTTAATATCGATTTGTATGCTTATTCTTAATATCGATTTTAAGCTATTAATAGGATTTTCTCTTTCAATTTTATGATATTTTATCATCGATTTACAGATATTGCTTCCTAACACGATGTCTACTATAAATTTATAGGATATTATATCAATTTTTGTGATATATTATTTTGTTTGTTAATATCGATTTGTAATATATTATGTTGAATTACCATATATTGATTTGTAAGATATTATGTGTTTTCTAGTGTCAATTTGTGAGATATTATTTTGGTTGTTAATATCGATTTGTAATATATTATATTGAATTGTCGTATATCGATTTGTAAGATATTATCCTAAATTGCTATATACCGATTTGTAATATATTATGATGAATTGTCGTATAGCGATTTGTAAGATATTATGTATTTTTTAGTATCGATTTGTGAGATATGGTTTTGTTTGTTAATATCGATTTGTAAGCTATTATGTTGAATTGCCGTATCGATTTGTAATATATTATGCTCAATTGTTGTATATCGATTTGTAAGATATTATGTCTTTTCTAGTATCGATTTTTATGATATTTATAGTATGATTTTTATTGTAGAATTACAACAAAAAATTATAACATTACAACAAAGAATTATCGATTTACAACAAAGAATTATAGAATTACAATAAAGAATTATTGATTTACAACAAAGAATTATAGAATTACAACAAAGAATTATAGAATGCTAAACATTACAACGATTTACACTAATGAAAGTTAAATGCTATAACTATTTTGTAGTTGAAGAATCCACACGCGATTTCTGTATTGCGTTACTCACTTTTGAATTGAACTGAGTCTATCATGAAACAGAACAATATCAGACACTACATTAAGTTCAATAAGAAATGCAAACATCTTCCCAAAATTGTTACATACCAAAAGACTTATCAAACTCATGCCATCGTTCCACTTAAACAGGTCAGGAGGATTGCAGGTTGTTTATGTAATACAATATATTGCTTCCCATGTAAATTATATTACATGCAACTTATCAATATCTAACTTGTGTAATTTCTAACATGCAACAATACCCTACAGACGTGCACTACAACGTTGGAACCCGTAATCCTTCCGACCTATTTAAGTGGAACGATGGCATGAATTTGACAAGTCTTTTGGTATGTAACAATTTTCGGAGGATATTTACATTTCTTGTTGAACTTAATCTAGTGTCTGATACTGTTCTATTTTATGATAGACTCAGTTCAATTCAAAAGTAAGCAATGCAACACAGGAATCACGTGTGGATTCTTCAACTACAAAATAGTTGTAGCATTTAACTTTCATTAGTGTAAATCGTTGTAATATTTAGCATTCTATAATTCTTTGTTGTAATTCTATAATTCTTTGTTGTAAATCAATAATTCTTTATTGTAATTCTATAATTCTTTGTTGTAAATCGATAATTCTTTGTTGTAATGTTATAATTCTTTGTTGTAATTGTATAATAGAAATCATACTATAAATATCATAAAAATCGATACTAGAAAACACATAATATCTTACAAATTGATATACAGTAATTGAGCATAATATATTACAAATCGATACAACAATTCAATATAATAGCTTACAAATTGATATTAACAAAAAAAACCATATCTCATAAATCGACACTAGAAAATACATAATATCTTACAAATCAATATATGATAATTCAACATAATATATTATAAATCGGTATACGACAAATCAATATAATATCTTACAAATCGATATATGGCAATTTCAGCATAATAAATTACAAATCAGTATTAACAAACAAAATAATATCACACAAATCAACACTAGAAAATACATAATATCTTACAAATCGATATATGGCAATTCAGCATAATATATTACAAATTGATATTCACAAACAAAACAATATCTCATAAATCGACACTAGAAAACACATAATATCTTACAAATCGATATACAACAATTCAGCATAATATATTACAAATCAAAATTAACAAACAAAACAATATCTCATAAATCGATATACATGTTACTACAACCGCGATTTGCGTTATATTACATATACTGAGTGAATGAACAATACCGGATGGGGTAGAGGCCGTTGCTCGCATCTGTAACCAAGCATTCTTGTCAATAGATCCCACCGCCTTATAAATATCTTCAAGTTTCCAACCATTGAAACGATAAAATCTACCAGCAATAACAAAACAATGCCTTAATGACACTCACGATGACATACGTTCTTCAACAATAGCATGATGACATGGAAAGGTACTCACCACGCTTTAATGTTACTTGTTGGAATGTTTATGCGTCATTGTTTTTTTCCATACTACCTAACGAAAATGAAGAAGAAGAGAAGACTGTAAAAAGAGATGGTGAACAAATCCCCCTATGATGCCCACCAATGATTGAACCAGTCGTTCGATTTATAGTTATCTCCATGAGGTAGGAACGAACCCGAAAAAGTTTTCTATCTAACACAAGGCAGAAACAAGAAGGCGGCCATGTGTTGTAACACAAGCTAAAAATAAAAGCGGAACGTGCAAATCTATTTACGGGGAGCAAGAGAACATTTTCGTCCAATACATATCTATCTTACGAGAGGATATTTCAGTCAAAAGCGTATCTACCTTTTTTATATGTTATTTTATTATAAAGTCGTCATGAGCAACATTGGCATATGAATTATTGTGGGTCCCAAGATATTCCTCCGTACACACCGAAACACATGAATTTGTGTTCCAGAGAGAACACACAACACCCTCTCTGAATCCTTTGACTGATCAGTTGTCCTTTCCCATAATAGAAAGCCTAATCTGCTTTATGAAAAATATAGGGTGAAAGTCTTTCAAGTATTGTAATTTATACTTCTATGGGAGAAAATAGAGACTTATCCATAATACTATGAGAGCCATTAATGCATGTTTCTAAAGAAAATCAATGGAAATCTAATGTCTTTATATAACTATGTGAACCAAGCTTAATCAGGTTTATTGAGCCTAATCGAGCAGAACTACCTGCTCAAGCTCGGCTCATTTATGTGTAACGAGCCTGAACCTTTGTTCAAGCTTAGCTCATTTATTTTTTGAACGAGCTCGAGCCAAGCTTAAACAAGTCGAGTCTGAGCTAGCTCGGCTTGTTGTGCGTCCCATTGACTACTACAACTACCATACATACAACAAATGTAAGGATACTGTGTGTGTGATGGATGCCTGAATAAGGCTAAGGCTGTAGATGTTTCAGATCTTTTGAAACAAGTCAGTCTTAATCCGGTTAACACTTTCCTGCATATATATGAGGTTATGAGTGCCATGCATGTGTCTTGGTGTGTGAGATAACTTTCTTCATGCAATTTTCTTATGAAATTACGTAGCCAAATGTTTGGCTTGGGTTCACATTTACTCATCCATATGATCAAAATTCAGATCTAGGTTTAATCTATGGTTTAATCAGTTTCAGTTGTGAAAAACAATTTTCACTAGATCCAGTACAGATCAAACCTGATTCATTTAAGTCCTACATGCTACTTGCTCCGATGTCAGGTCGACTTTGTTCACTCGTGACAGTTTGCAATCTTTTAGTCATAATTACAATTCCAAGGATCACAGAAGCAGATGAACTTTGGTGGATATCCAGTAATATCAAGGTGTTATTTGGTGGATAGCCAGATTTAGGCCTCACCTATACTAATAACTTATCAGGTTGCTTACATGGAAAAAGTGGTATTCAGACACACCTATCACATGCATGGGCATAACGTGTTTGAAAATTTTGGAAAAACTGGAAGTTTGCTTGTATGGTGAGTGTTTTCACTTGAGTGTCCATTGATTGGAATGTCATGATGGATGATGGATGATGGATGATGGATGTTGAACAAGTGTTCACTTGTTGTAGGGTATGTACATGACTGTGTCTCAACAAAGTCTGAAACATGAGTTTGCTGCATCTTCTAGGTAATTTCAGCCATACTTGGGTAGGGATTGTACTTGTTGTTTGGATGATCAGTAGGGGTTGTACTTATTTGTATCATTCTATTAAAATCACAAATTTTGTCAAATTAGAAGAGGGGATCATGTTTGTACAACTCCAATTGTAATCTTTATGCAACTTTCTTTTCATTGCTATAACCTATTGTATTGTATAATATATGTCATATCCAATGATGCGCTAGTGTGAGAGAAGTTCTTTGGAGGCTATAACATTATTCTATCAATGGAATGCCGAATAGAAAATTTGATGGCATTTTCAGGTGCTGACTCCATTATCTTTTACAGTTTGTGTATCTATGCACTGCATTAAGCACATGATTTTGTAGTTTATGCCAATGACTTGTATCAATAACTTTCTTAATTCTCATATTGTCTCTCATCTGTTATGTTTTCTCGTGTTAATAGTATCTTGATTTCCTATTAAATTGGTTTCTATGTTTATCTGTCATTATTTTCTTCTACCTTTTCTATTCATGTGCATCTCACATCATTACTTTGATCATGCACCAGACCTTATATATTCCAGGTCTCTTTAGTTGCTACTTTTATGAGTGTAGAGTCGGTGAAAGGAAGAGTAACATTGCCTTTTTACTAAAATAGTATAGTTTTGTGTTTGATGTCAGAATAGTAGAATTTTTATACTACATACAGAACAATTTCATGGTTCTAAATTGGTATCAGAAGGGTCTGCTGGTTTAAGAAGGGCCTAATCTGCAAATGCTTTGGAAATTTTGGGGCCTTTTTACAGTGCTATTGCCTTTTCTTTTTTTTTATGGGGGGATAATCCAAGGGAACACCTCCTCCCCCCCCCCCCCCCCTCCCCATCCTCGATCATCAGTTGCACATTGGCTGGTATCTGGTTTGTATAACCCTTTAGGTCACCCCTGCTCACTAGGGAGTACACCCAGCTTCAACCTTGCGGCAAGGGTCACCACCGATGGGTTTTGAACTTGTCTTTCTCTTCAACTTGTTGACATTCACAAATCACCCGTACTAGATGAGTGAAACCTTTGTTGGCCTTGGCCTTTTTCTTTTATCACTACCAAGTCTTAGCCATCTAAGTCTCATTTTTTTTTAAAATTATAGGAATAATACTTGTCTTTATTTAAATAGTCTAATAATCTCATTTGAACAGACAAGAGTTGTAACTACTACCTTGTCTTCGTTTCACAAATTTTGAGAATAGTTTTAACATTCTCAAATCAGCATCAGCATTTTGTCTTAGTGGACAAGAACAGTGACAAGAAAGGTTGCACCACTATTTAGTTTGTAACTTATATGATTCATTTTGAACCTTTATTTCGAGCATGTTTCTTGTTGTCGGGGATTCTAAGGCCTAATATTGAATTTGTGTTTAAAATTGCAGATCCATAATTGTATATTTCTAATATATGGCACCATATCTGTGAAACAAGCATGAATCTTGGTTTTTGTTTTTTTTTTTAATTTCATGCAACCTTGCTCTTGAGCTTCTTGCTTGGTTGCTAGTAAGGCTAGGCGATGAACTAAGTTGTACGTAAAAAAACTTGGGTTTGGCATGGTAAAGCTTTGTTTGTTTCTTACACAAACCAAGCTTGAACTTAGGCTCAAATATATATACATGAATCTTCTTTATTTTGTCCAGAAGTTTCTATTTAGCGTCTTTCCTTTTGCAAAATATTTGTAAAAGACCAGTGTCACCTTGTGTTGGGACATTTCAAGTTCAAATCCCAATGTCATCGTTGTATAACTGGTAAGGGTCTGCGCAACCTAGCTTTCCTTTCAAAATATATATA
Organism: Nuphar pumila; assembly: GCF_984573655.1. Classification (NCBI taxonomy): domain Eukaryota; kingdom Viridiplantae; phylum Streptophyta; class Magnoliopsida; order Nymphaeales; family Nymphaeaceae; genus Nuphar; species Nuphar pumila. The sequence continues at coordinate 80,905,076 of NC_143264.1, read as the reverse complement.
TTCCTAAAAGGTTTCATGATTTCTGAAAAGGCATTTTTAATACACCAGCAAAAAAAATCTACACAATAAGGTCACTGGGGAATAGGGTTGTCAATGGGTCGGGTTTGGTTCGGACCCGGGTGGAACCAGACTTGGACCCTGTTTTTGGGTATGGTATCGAGTCTGTACCCAGGTCTAATCAGGTCCACTATAAGAAAAACCATACCCAGACCCGATAAAACCATATTTTTTATCATTTTTACATTAAAAATTTGTGGGTCTTAATTGAAACTCGAGTTAGGTCTGGGTCTGGTATAAAATTTCATAAACTATACCCGAGTCGATGTATTAATCGGACCTTTAGGTCTGGACCTGGGTCTTAATCAGATTTTATTATTTATCACCACACCTGGACCCTCTAGGATTTTGTTTGAGTCGGGTCCAAGTAAACCCGACCTATTGACACCCTAGTGGGAAAATTATTAGTGGACAAAACAAAGCTAGACTTTTATATCTACGCCTTTGGGATGGGACAAAATGTCCCAGCAGATCTTTTCTTTGGTAGCTATCAACTTATCTTTGAAACGGACTAATAGCAGTTGGATAAACTAAGGATAATTGTGAGTTACGTATAATAAAATTAAGAAAAATTTATGAAAAACATGCCTAAGTTTTAGCATAATTGCAAAAATACGCTTAATATTTGAGAATTTATAAATACCTAGTATAAAATAATTCTCAAATGCCTACCTCCCTTAACTTGGATGGGTTTATCATGGTTAGGTATGCCATAATTACCTTAATACCCTTCTATCTGCTTTTAACATTTACCCCTTTTAGAAAACCCCAACCCACCACTTAAGACACTGCCCACCCAAGTTCCTTTGCTCGCCCACTGGCGGTGGCTAGTGGACAGCCATAACTTTCAGTTGCCGAAGCAACAACCAACAAGTTTGTTGCATCCTCTCTCTCTCTCTGAATTGTCCCACGAAACACCTATTTTTGGCTAATTGGGTTAGGGAGGAGAATCTTGACCTTCTTGCTTTATGTGAAACTAAAATGGAGGTCGTCTCGCTCGCGATCGCCTCTAGCATCTGGCGGGGAGCTAACTATTTCTTTAAGCCAGCGGTCAATCCTGTCGGAGGTATCCTTATCTTGGGGAAGCAGTCTTTAAATTTATCTCAGTTGGACGTGGGTCTTTTCTCTCTGACTGTTGCTTTTAATTTGCAGGTAGTTGATAGAAGGATAGTGGTTTCTGTTGTTTATGACCCTAATCTTGTCGCCATGGGGCCCGCGTTTTGGGATGATTTAGATAGGGTTGTCATTTTTAGCGTGGAGTGTCACCTTCTTATTGAGGATTTCAATTGTTTGATATCTATTCATGACTCTAATAACCTCATCATTCATAATCCCTTTATACAAGGTTTTCAAGACTTCTTTCATCGACATCTCGTTTGTCCTATTCCTTTAACCGGAAAGCGCTTCTCTTGGTCGAATAGGCGGTCTCGCCCGTGCTGTAGGGTCCTTGGCAGGGTCTTTGTCACCCCTAATTTACTGAACCTCATTCCTGACGTTAAGTGTGTGTTGCTTGCTCCCTCAATCTCGGACCATGGGCAGATCATCACTCATTGAGGGGATGGCTTTCATCCCACCAGGAGCTTTGCGTTTGAAGAATGGTGGCTTCATGAGCCAAATTTTCTCACAGTTATTGCTAATTCTTAAAACAATCCTTCTGATGAGCATTGGGAGGCGCTCTGGGTTCAAAAGAAGCTTTCTCGTCTAGCTAAGGATATCAAAGCTTGGCTTCTTAATCGTAATGTGGAGAAATTTCAGCAAATGGCTGCATGGGATCATCAGATTTCTGTGTTGTATCAGTCTATGTCTTCCCCTGACTCTCTTTCTGATTATAACTTCTCAGTTTTCAGGGCAGGTCCTTAGAGTTAACTATGCTCTTGAAAAACTGAAGGGTCAAAGAGGAAATTCGTTGGAAGCAGAGGTCTAGGGTAAAATGACTTGCGGCTGGTGATGGCAACACTAAATTTTTTCACTCATATGTTTTTCATCGTCATATCAGGAAGGTTGTTTCTTCTATCTTCATTGGGGGTGTTTTCTATCTCAATCAGCACATTAATCTGGCTGTCTCGCTATATTTTATGACTTTATATTCTGCTTCGCTAACTGCGGAGGGTATCTTTGGTAATGTCCTAGTTGGGTCGATTTAGCATGAGCAAGCCAGATCTATACAAAAGAGGTTCTCTGAAGATGAGATTTTTAAGGCCATTAAGGATCTGTCGGGTTGGAAAGCGCCTGGCATTAACGGGTTTCATGTCAACTTTTTCAGAATCTTTTGGGACTGTGTTAAATCGAACGTGGTGAGCATGTTTGATGAGTTCTATCGCAACTCTAGACTGCCTTATCATTTTCACGTAGCTATTAATTTGCTCATTTCGAAAGATGATGAGACCACTCATATTTCTCGGTTTCGCCCGATCTCGATTATGAGTAATCTCTATCATATGTTTGCCAAGCTTTTGGCGAATAGGCTAAAATTGGTGACTCACCAGATTTTTTTAGACTCTCAGTTCACCTTCATCCGTAATAAGAGGGTTCAACACTCATTCATCATGGCGTCTGAGGTTGTTCATTCCTTGCAGCATAGCGGTCAACCTTATTTTGTCCTTAAATTATATTTTCATAAAGCTTTTGATTTCGTGCATTGGCCCTTTTTATTTCAAATGTTATCAAATTTCGGTATTGGTTATCTTTTTTCTTGTTGGGTGAGGGAGTTGTTCTCAAATGCCCAGGCCATGTTAAATATCAATGGTATTAGAGGAGACCGGTTCAAGCTGGGGCGAGGACTGCAGCAAGGGTGCCCCCTCTCACCTTTGTTGTTCAATGTGGTTCTAAGGGTCTTATGGTCTTGCTTAAGCGAGCCGCAGTATCATGTTTCATTAATCCTTTGCAGATTTTGGACTTTCCTGGTTATATTCTTACTTATGCAGATGATATGATCATTTTTTATCGTGCAAATGTTCAGCATATACTTAGGTTCAAGCTCATCTTTCAGTTCTTCCTCTCTCTATCTAGGTTTTCTCTAAATAAGAACAAATGCTTTCTTACCATGTTCAATGTTCAGTCCAATATGCTTGCAACGGGGAGAAGGATTTTTAATTGCACTATTTCTAACATGCCTATAATTTACCTGGGCTTGTCGTTACAAGGGAAGCGCCTCTCTTCTGCTGCATGGGCTCCGACACTTAAAAAAGTGAAGCGCAAATTACTATTGTGACAATCATCTTATCTCTTCATCGTTGGTCGTCTGACTTTAGTCAGACATATTCTTTTCACTATTCTAAAAAAATTTATGTCTATGTTTGTGATGCCTGTGGGAGTAGAGAAACAGTTGACACTCTTACAGGTAAGTTTTCTATGGTCTGGGTGTCAACTCAAGGGTAAGTGTCACTTGATTGGTTGGTGTTCGATGGTCTTACCTCGGCGTATGGCTGGTTTAGGCATTTCTGCGCCCAGACTGCGGAGCATTGTTTTTGTCGCCAATCAATGTTGGTTAGCTCACCAACCGGATAACCCTTGTGCTTGTTTGATTCTTGTTAAATATGAGGCTCATGCTCTTATTCCGGTTCATCTGGCAACCCAGGGTTTGACATTCTCGCACTTGCGTAAATCGTGGTTGAGGGATTTAGCCTTCTTTAGAGATCATTTTGAGGACTCCAAAAATTTTGGTCAGTGGCTGCAGTGGGCGCTGGCACCAAGCGGGGAGTTCTGCTCCTACAAAGTCTATAGATCGTTGCTCCCCCTGGTGGTTGATTGGTTGCCTGAGAATGTGCTTTGGGTGAAGAGCCCTTCTCCCCATTCTTGGGTCTTGGCTTGGTTAATTTTGTATGATAGGATTCAGACCCACAATAATTTAAAGAAGTGGGGCATTCAGCTCCCGAGTTGGTGCGTGCTTTGTCAAGTTGTGGAAGAATCTACGTTTCACTTGATCTAGTCTTGCCCAATATTTGTAGAATTCTTTAGCAGGACCTAGAGACATCCGAAAGTGTTTGTTAAGGAGGATTCTTTTTTTTTGCTAATATATATATATATAGTTTGTGGTTGCTTTCTGTGATTTGATTTGTATATAATGCAACTGACTCGCATTTATCTTGGTGGGTGTCTTTGAGTGAGATGAACGGAGGAGAGGAAGAAGGGAGAGAGAGAGAGAGAGAGAGAGAGAGAGAGAGAGAGAGAGAGAGAGAGAGCAAACAGCCAGCTCCTTACCTGTTCGCTTCGGCAACAATTACCAGCGACCGGTGGCCAGAGTAGCTCCCGCATGGAGGGGTCTTTTCTCCGTTTGGTTGGGGTGTTGTAAAAAGATAAATGTTAAAAAGGATTTAGATGGGGGTATTCAAGTAATTACATTTTGCCAGACCATGGTAAACCCATCCCAGTTGAGGGCGGTGGGTGTTTGAGAATTATTTCACTAACCAAGTGTATATTTGTAAAGGGTAAATATTGGCTACCACACTTGTCTGGAAAGATAAGCTGGTGCATGTCACCTGATGTTGTGACGTTGCAGTTTCAAAACCCAATGATATAGTCGTATAAATGGTAGGGGTCAGCCTAACCCCAGCTTGTTTTTTTTTTTAAAAGATAAATTTTGGCAGGTAGGAAACTAATAAGCTAGAAATCATAGGTGCAAGTTGTATTCAATGTAACCACGTAGATGTGTTTCAAGCCCATGGTAGTTTGAATTATGAAATTTTGGATTTTGGCACATTATCGACGGTTGATTTTTTGACCTCCTTAAAAACCTAATTACTTATTGTAATCACATGATTCAAAACAAATTTGCAATTAAACAAACCATGTAAATCACATCCATAACATTTGATCTACACAAAATAAAAAAAATTAGAAAGTGATTTTTACTCATAGCAAATATTAACCTATTTGTATATTCTCAAACATTAGATGTGTTTGTGTAAATTTTTCTAAAATTAATAAATTAGTATTGCAATGTACACCAAGCACACCTTGTCAATCAAAAGGTTAAAAATGACATTTTATTATCAAGAAATTGATCTTGACAGTTTTGGTGAGAAGATGGGTTATTTTCTTTTTTATCTTTTTTCTTTTCTTTTTTTATCACCTGAAGAAATCCTTAAAGACCTGGTCGTGGAGGTTTAGCCTACCATACCTACGGTCATCATCGGCGGCATAAAACTGAGGCTAGAACCCCTGCCCTTGGAGCTTATATTGGGCATTGGGCTGCGCAGAGAGGGGATGCCAATGGAAATCAAACCTTGACTCAAGCTTGACCAAGCCGAGCTTGGACATAACAGTTCAACCACAGGTTGAGCTTGCTGCACCGAACTGAGCTGGATTGGTCCAAGCCAATGTTATTAAAATCGGTCTGAATTGGTCGATTCAGATCCAATTTAATCAACAACGATTCTAAAAGGGCTGATTCATTTGATGGTGAAAGTTGATTTTTTTCATTTTTTTTGAGAAATTGATTCACCTCGTGAACCGATTTTTACCAACATTGGTCCAAGCTGATGCTTCTTATTGAGACAAAACTCTGTAGTTTTCGCTACCTTTAGGTCTAAAGATTGTGTTAGCTGTGCTATTGTGAGTTATGATAAATTGACTAAGATTATATACGTGATTGTTATTGGTTTACTAAGCCATTCAAAGATAACTTACTATTTTAAGTGCAAAATGCTGAATTGCACCTAGGGGTGGCAAAACCTGACACGACCCGCCAACCCGCCTCTTAGGCAGGTTCGGGTTTGGAAAAAACGAACCCGTTTAATAAACAGGTTGACCCGCCTAACCCGTTTATTAAACGGGTCGGGTTCGTGTTAGGGGTATGCCAACCCGCCAACCCGGCTAAGCCGTTTAATAAACGAGTTAGGCGGGTGGGTCAACCCGTCTGCCAACCCGCCAACCCGTCAACCCGCCAACCCGACCCGTCAACCCACCAACCCGACCCATCAACCCACCAAACAGACCCGCCAACCTGACCCGCAAACCTGAGAACCCGTTTACCCGACCCAACCCATTTATTAAATGGGTTGGTGGGTCGTGTCGGGTTACCCGTTTATTCAACGGGCCGGGTTCATGTTTGCCACAGCCGACCCGTTTAATAAACGGGTCGGGTTTGTGTTGAGGTATGCTGATCCGCTGACCCGACCTGCCAACCCGACCCGATTGCCGCCCCTACATGTAGGGGTTGGATTTCCTTTCATCAAGTAGGCATCAATGGTACCCAACAAATCAAGATCCAAAAGTGATGACCACTTATAGTACTAAGGGAGAGAAGAAAAGGGGAAATAAAGTCCATGATGCCAACTAAAAATGTTGGTACATAAAGCGCTTTTAAGGAAATTCTCATTCATGGAACAGACGGGTGAGTTGTGACTTGCGTTTGCTAGTTGATCATTAAACGTGATGATAGTGTCCTTTGCTGGTTTTCACGTGCCTAGCTGGCAAAGTTGTGAGATATAACACTGCTGTAATACAATAAATAGAATGGGGTTTCTTGTTTACTGTGTTGCATAATAACCAAATAAATTATGAAATTTTTGGGGAAATTTTACCCTCCTATACCTCAACTCTAAATCAGGTGCCAACTTCCTGAAAATCTCAAAAAACAGTCTTTTTTTTCACAAATTGCAAAACACAGGCCTAACATTGTTTCCTCCAATTACTAGGGTTAACCTTGAGTTAAAACACAAATGACATAACTATCCTTAGTTTCCTCCTATCAAAACCTTTCCCTTTCACTTCATCAGCCATCATCCCAATCTCTTCTTTGCTTTCATCCTCAGCTCAACCACACTTGTTTCCTTTTGCATCATTTCAATGGGAAAATATCACTTGCATTCATGTACCTTTTAGTTTGTGTGCCCCTCCCTTCTATTGTCCAGGGCGTAGTAAGGTGGTCCTGGTGGACAATGCCTGCCTGTGCTATTTTCCTAAACAGGCGCAAAAACCGTAAATATGAAATTTATTAACTATATATCAAGGACAAAATGCCTATAAAGACTCCACTTGTTAAGGGTGACCGTGGTTTGTTACCTGACATGGGACAACCACGGTTCAAATTTCACGAGGGTGTCTCGGGTTAAGGGTGACCGTGGTTTGTTACCTGACATGGGACAACCACGGTTCAAATTTCACGAGGGTGTCTCGGGTTAAGGGTGACCGAGGGTTTGTTACTTGACATGAGACAACCACATTTTTAAAATAAATACCTTCCAAAAAAATTTGCCTTGAGAACTCATGCCCTCGAACCCCCACCATATGGTCTAGGGGCATTGTTCCCATGCAACCCCACCAACTTACCGGGAAGATGGATTTACAAAAATTAAGAATTTATATCAATATAGGAATCAGGCTTTACACTCTTTCACCAGTTCACAAATTTTAAGGTCCTTTGCAACTTATAGTTGTAAATGTCAAGCAAAGGGCTCTATGCCTCATATTTGCAAAAGTGTTGCTAAAGGTAAAAAAAACCTTTAGCGGCTGCTTCAAAAGCACCACCAACCTTTGAGAGAAAATTTGTATATTTGAAAAAAAAATTGCATATTTGGGAGGAATTTTGTATATTTATGAGAAAATTTGCATATTCTCATATTTGAAATAAAATTTGCATATTAAAAAAATCACATATTCACATATTCGGGAGGAAATTCGTATATTTGTAGAAAATTTGCATGTGAGAAGGATAAAAAGATCTTTTTAAAACCAAAAATTTGTTAATTGGACATGAAAAAATTAAAAAATTATGGGATATTTCAGAAAACATATCATTTTTTGTATATATACATATAGGGTAATACATCGGTGCTAAATGAGTTTGTCAGCTTTTTTGTGGTTTCGACCTCATAAATGTATTAGACATGGTCGATTTACAAGGAATCCACACTTGGATCATGTGTTTTGAAGATAAAAATGATCTTTGGAGCCTCAAAAATTTGCACAGATTTTGGACCATTGATTTTTTGAACTTTATAATTAAAAACCCACCCATTTATCGGAATTGAATGCTTCAAGAGCTGGTCCCTTCTTTTCTCTTGAATCTAACCATACAGATGTGATCTACATGGTTGGTTTTATAAGAACACACTCTTGAATCATCTGATTTTGATGCATAAACAAGATTTTTTTAAGGCTTAAAAATCAATGAGTCATAATCTTCATAAATATTCAAGTATTCAAAAATCACATTTTTTAATCGAAAATGCACCATCCAATGGTTGATTCCTAACAAATTCACCATGCCAAGTACATCCACGTGGTTGGATTTGCAATAAAAGTGTTGGAAATGCCTATATTTCTAGTTCACATATTTTAGTGACTCACATATACGTATATATGGTAACTGGATTATGTAAACTATTATGCACCAAGATTTTGTTAGGTTTTTTTATTTTTGCTAAAATTTTATCATTACAGATGCAATCTAGATGCTTGGTTTTATAGAAATAAACTCTTAAATCATCATATTACAATGTATAAGAAGAATCTTTTAAGACTTGAAAATCAACAACCCAAAAATTTCATAAATATTCAAACATACAAAATCACATTTTTTTATCCGATTATGTTGATCCAATAGTCAATTCCAAGCAAATGGACCATGACAATGCATTTGCAAGGTTAAATTTGCAAAAAAAGCTTACGAAAATATTGGTTCATACTAGTTTATATATTTTGCTAGCCTACATGTTTTAGTTTTCTTATATATATATATAAGAAAACTAGAATATGTTTACCAACCAAATGTGTTTGCTTCTATGAATATATTTTTTTATAAGTTTTTTTTGCAAATCTAACCCTTCAGATGCATTTGGTGTGATCCATTTGCAAAAAATTGATTGTTAGATCATCGTAATTGGATCAAGAAATGCATTTTTTTATGCTTGAATATTTATGAAAATTCTAAGCCAGCCCTTAAAAGATTCTTCTTATACATCATAATTGGATGATCCAAGAGTCAGTTTCTATAAAACCAAGCATCTAAATCACATCCATACCATAAAATTTAAAAAAACCTATGAAAATCTTAGTTCATACCGGCAAACATATTTCATTTACCCTATATATATATATATATATATATATATATATATATATATATATATATAGAGAGAGAGAGAGAGAGAGAGAGAGAGTAATGCGTTGGTGGTGCCCCTTTTCTCGTTCTACCCCATTAGCCCCCTTTAAAAAATTATGTTTTTTTGTGTTTTTTCTCATATCTAATGCCATAGCTATGATGTATAGGTTTTGTTTAGTGGCAACCATCTTTTGGATTACCGAAATCTGACCTGTATACATGGTTTTTCGATGATCCAAAATCAATTGCTATGAAGGCATCAGCTTTTTCCGACTCATAAAATCACATTTTTTCATCCAAAAAACATGATCCAAGAGTCAATTCTCACTAAATCGAGTATGCTCAACGTATCTAATGGTTCAAATCTATCATAAAACACTTCAAATTATGGAGTCTAATGGGGCATAAAGAGAAAAGTGGGACTAATATGTTAGTTCTCACATTATATATATATATATATATATATATGTGTGTGTGTGTAAGCTCTCTTTTAATTTCGATGTTGTCTCACTGCGCAATGAAAGTTGACTGAAGGTCTTTCTTTGACAGTTATGAAAAAAATGGGTCTATCGGAAAAGTTTAGAATGTATTGGACCGCCATTGGAGTTACGGGTAAAAGGTGGATCTCTGTATGGAATTATCCCAAATTATAATGCGGCCAACAATAAGCATTGCAATGGTGGGTGATTTGCTTCTCTTCCATTCTCAAAAGATGATTTCACAAATGGTGTTGCGTCTACCATATTCAGGTGACCATCTAATTGTTTGGACTTATTGAAGGAGTGCAAGGCTATTAACAATATATACCTCTCTCTCTCTCTCTCTCTCGACTCTCGACTCTCGACTCTCTCTCTCTCTCTGTCGAGGAGCGCCCATGATCTGTTCCTCTCTTTCGCTCTCTCTGCCTTCCTTGTGGCTTCGAGTCTCCACCTTTGTCTCTCTTGCTGCCCTCTTTGCAGTTGGGTGTTTCCTCCCCTGACTGTGGTCCTTTTCTCTCTCTCTCTCGGACTCCCCTTCCTCCCTCTCTCTCTCTCTCTCTCTCTCTCTGTCGAACATTCTCAAACCCTCCGCAAGCCCCCATTGCCGGTCACTACCGTCACCGGCCACCCAACATCGACCACCCCCATCGCCGGTCACTATCGTCGTCAGTCTTTTTCTCTTTCTCAACACTCCCAAACCCTTAGTCTACCCCCTATCACCGGCCACTCCCGTTGTTGTCAACCCAGCCCCTCCCATCTCTCTCTGCTCTCTCTCTCGATCCGTTCTCACATCCCTCGCACTGCATCCTCTTCGTTTGCCATATGACCTTTCTCCCCTTCCCCCCTTTTTCTTCATCATCCACCACAAGACATCTTGCATTTCCAGAAGCGGGCTGCCGTTAACCAACCGATCCAAGAGGTTTTGGCCGGTGATGAGGCATTGACATTGGTCCTGCGTCCGGTCATTCGGTGTCTGAAGCACCGGAATCTGTCTGCTGGACGTATCCTCTCAAATCTTAGGGAGGCTCTCCCACCGCAGTGAGCCCTTGTTCGGTGGGTCCCTCACCAACAGCCCTCCTTTGTCCCCATCACCAAAAGCACGCTCCATTCGGAGGTTTTGGCCGGTGAAGAGGCATCGTTGCCCTAGCTTGTGCTGCGTTCGTTGGTCGTGCCGATCACCGCCGGAGTCCCCGACCCTCGCAGGTGTGCCTCTATCTTGTTTATTCTCTTTTTTAGAGTTTGGTAGGGTCCTTCATCGGTGCCTTTCGTCGTCTGGTTATGCGCCTCTCGTCTAGCCATTTTTGGGAGCTTGCTCACGCTCTCCCATTGAGGGTCAACCTGTGAGCCCTACATTTCATCAAGAAAGTTGTGAATGACTGGGGTGCAGCCTTTGTGCTTCGCCGATGGGGATTGGATGTTGTCTTGCCTTTCAGACTCAATCGTTGGTTCTTCTCTAAGCTTTCGAAGTCCCTCCGATCATGCCTAGATATGGGCTCTCTTCGTATTTAGGACATTAGGTTTTTCCTGCGAGCTGTTAAACGGGAGCCTCTTGAAACATACTCTGTTAAGGCTTTGCTTGCTTTTCCTTTCTTCATTCGTGAGCTTCCAGAATGGGTTGCTGATCAAGGATGACAACAGGTCCCATCAACTTGGCAAAGCTCCTTTCATGTTGCTCGCTATAGATCTTAGTTGAGTCATGCCAGGCCAGGGGATTGGTGGTGTGCTAATTGTTTTTCTCTGAACTTTCACAAACGTTGTGATTGTCATAAGTGCGGCTTATCTTTTCTCTCTCGTCGGCACTCAGTATGGAAGCGAAGACGATCTAACCCTTCACATTCTCATTCTTCGAGGAAGACTTTAGTCTCTAAAGATTTTTCTGGGGTGGTGCGTCATTCGACAAGTCAGAATCCTGAACGGCCTTCACAAAAATTATCCTTCTCGCCATGGGTGCAGATTGGAAATCTTCATAACCCGACGAATTCATTCAATGCTGTCAAGATTGGGTCTATCTGGGTCCCGGTTCGGCTGCAGCACTTTGGGCTTTCTTTTTTGTTTATTGCTCCAGCTATGATAGACTCTTCGCCAGCATTTGATGGCATCTCCCAACCGTTGCAAGTTCTGCCAGGGGTGGGCCCCAAAAACTTTGGCTCTGCCATCAATGCTTACTCTCTTAGAGATTTGCCGCTCACTATTTATAATGCATGGAGCTCGACGTCTGATTCTTTTTGCGCTAATTCACGTGGCGGACTGGTGGCGCGGTTGGTTAGGCATGCTCGTGGGAAGCAGAGAAAATTTTTGCCATGCTCGCCATCACAAGTTCTGTCAAGGTCGTTATCTACTTCTCAAGCTCGGGGTCTGGTATCTGCCTCTGTTTGTACCAATTGTCATTTCAAGTTGGAGGCACGGTTGGGCAGGCTTGTGCGTGATGGACAAAGGACGAATCTGCAATCGTCCCTTATTATTTTTCCCTCTAGACCCTTTGACTATCTGGTTATCAATCTTATTGCGTTTAATGTTAGAACCAACCTGGCAATCAGATACATGGTGCTTGGCTCCTCGGTTCCGCGTCCTCTCCCTGTATCGCATTATGTCTCTGAGGTTTTCTCTTCTACCAAATCTTTTGGTATTCCGTCAAATGGGGTCTCTTCCAGTAGTCCAGCACGGGGTTAGGGTAGCCACCTGCTTATGCCTTTGATTCAGCAGCATCCTAGTTCACAACCCCTGGGTGTCACAGTTGTCAATGCAGCTAAGTTGTTGGATATCTCTCTCTCCTTTTCGCAGCTGCAAGCTATAGCTGTTGATATGGATTGTACGATTTCAGCTATTTCTGTGATTATTGGGGACTCTATATGCAACTTCGGTGGAGCAGACTGCGAGCAGTTGGGCATTTTTTATGGTCAATTGAGGTCGTCTGTCAGTGCTGGTGGTCAGCGAAGAAGAAGGAGGCCTTCGTCAATTATTTCGGCTACCGATGTCAGGTCCCCAAGAAGGCCATCACGGTGCCACCAACCCTGAGTTTTTTCAGATTTTGTTCCATGAAGATTGTTTGTTGGAATGTTAGGGGCTTAAATTGTCCTACTAAATGCTTGTTTCTGGCTAATTGGGTTAGGGAGCAAAAACCCGACCTCCTTGCTTTATGTGAAACTAAAATAGAGGTCATCCCGCTCGTAGTCGTCTCTAGCATCTGGCAGCGAGCTGACTATTTCTTTAAGCCATCAGTAAATCATGCAGGAGGTATCCTTGTCTTGGGAAAGCAGTCTTTAAATTTATCTCAGCTGGATGTGGGACTTTTCTCTCTGTCTGTTGCTTTCAATTTCCAGGCAGTTGATAGAAGAGTAGTGTTTTTGTTGTTTATGGACCTAATCTCGCCGCCATGAAGCCCGCTTTTTTGGATGACTTGGATAGGGTTGTCGTTTTCAGTGCGGATTGTCACCTTCTTATGGGGGATTTCAATTGTTTGTTATCTATCCATGACTCTAATAACCTCGTAATTCCTAATCCCTCTATGCGAGGTTTCCAAGACTTTGTTCATCAACATTTTCTCTACCCTATTCCTTTAACCGGGGAGCACTTTTCTTGGTCGAATATGCGGTCTCGTCCGTATTGTAGGGTCCTTGATAGGGTCTTTGTCACCCCTAATTTATTGGACCTCACTCCCGACGTTAAGTGTGTGTTGTTTGCTCCCTCTATCTTGGATCATGGGCAGATCATCACTCAGTGGGAGGATGACTTTCAACCCACCAGGAGCTTTGCGTTTGAAGAATGGTGGCTTCATGAGCCAGATTTTCTCTCAGTTTTACAAATTCTTGGAACAAAACTGTTGATGAGCATTGGGCAGCGCTCCGGGTTCAAAATAAACCTTCTCGTCTAGCTAAGGATATCAAAGCTTGGCTTTATAGTCGTAAGGTGGAGAAATTCCAGCAAATGGCCGCATGGGAGCAAGAGATTTCTGCGTTGTATCAGTATATGTCATCTCCTGACTCTCTTTCTGATTTGCAACTTCTCAGGCCAGGTCCTTAGAATTAAATATGCTCTTGAAAAGCTGGAGGGTCAAAGAGAAAATTCGTTGGAAGCAAAGGTCTAGGGTGAAATGGCTTGCAGTTGGTGATGGCAACATAAAATTTTTTCACTCATATGCTTCTCATCGTCATAGGAGGAAGATTGTTCCTTCTATCTCCATTGAGTGTGTTTCTTATCTCAATCAACACGTTATTCCGACAGTCTCGCTATACTTTAAGGACTTATATTCTGCTTCGTTAACTGTGGAGGGTGTCCTTGGCAATATCCTAGTTGGCTCAATTCAGCCTCAGCAAGCCAGATCTATGCAAAGAAGGTTCTCTGACGATGATATTTTTACGACCATTAAGGATCTGTCAGGTTGGAAAGCGCCTGGCATTGGCGGGTTTCATGTCGACTTTTTTAGAATCTTTTGGGATTGTGTTAAATCAGACATGGTGAGCATGTTTGATGAGTTTCATTGTAACTCCAGACTGCCTAATCATTTTCATGTTGTTATTATTTCGCTCATTCCGAAAGATGATGAGGCCGTTGATATTTCTCGATTCCGACCAATCTCAGTTATGAGTGTTCTCTATCGGATGTTTGTCAAGGTTTTGGCGAATAGGTTGAAATTGGTGGCTAACCAGATTTTTTCAGACTCTCAGTTTGCCTTTATCCGTAATAAGAGGGTACAACACTCGTTCATCATGGCATTCGAGGTTGTTCATTCCTTGCAGCATAGCGGTCAACCTTACTTTGTTCTTAAGTTGGACTTTCATAAAGCTTTTGACTCTGTGCATTGGTCATTCTTATTTCAAATGTTAGCAAACATCGGTATTGGTCGTCGTTTTTCTGGTTGGGTGAGAGAGTTGGTCTTAAATGCCCAGGCTATGTTAAATATCAATGGTATTAGAGGAGACCGGTTCAAGCTGGGACGGGGTTTGCGGCAAGGGTGCCCCCTCTCGCCTTTGTTGTTCAATGCAATTGCTGAGGGTCTTGTGGTCTTGCTTAAGCGGACTGTTGTATTGGATTTCATTGAACTTTTGCAGGTTTCCGACTTCCTGAGTCATATTCTTACTTATGTTGATGATATGATCATTTTTGGTCGTGCAAATGTTCAACAGATGCTTAGGTTCAAGCTTATCATTCAGTTCTTTCTCTCTCTATCCGGGCTTTCTCTAAATGAGAGCAAATACTCTATTACCATGTTCAATGTTAATGCCAATATGCTTGCAGCTGGAAAGAGAATTTTTAATTGCACTATTTTTTACTTGCCTATTATGTATTTGGGCTTGCCGTTACAAGTGAAGCACCTCAATTCAGCTGCTTGGGCTCCGACGCTTCAAAAAGTGAAGCGCAAATTGCTTTCGTGGCAGTCGTCTTATCTCTCAATCACTGGTTGTCTAACCTTAGTCAGACATGTTCTTTCAACTATTCCAGAATTTTTCACGTCTATGTTTGTGATGCCTGTGGGAGTAGAGAAGCAGCTCACACGCTTGCTGGCAGGTTTTCTATGGTCTGGGTGTCAACTCAAGGGTAAACGTTATTTGATTGGTTGGCATTCAATGGTCTTACCTCGGCGTATGACTGGTTTAGGCATTCCTGCGCCCAGACTGCGAAGCATTGTTCTTGTCGCCAAGCAATGTTGGTTGGCCCATCAACCGAATAACCCTTGTGCTAGTTTGCTTCTTGCTAAATATGAGGCTCTAGATCTTATCTCGGTTCGTCTGAAAACCCGAGGTTTGGCTGTCTCGCACTTGCGTAAATCGTGGTTGAGGGCTTTAGCCTGTTTTAGAGACCATTTTGAGGACTCCAAAAATTTTGGTGAGTGGTTGTTGTGGGATTTGATGCCAAGCGGAGAGTTTCTCACAAAAAAAGTCTATAGATCGTTGCTCTCGTCGGGGGCTGATTGGTTGCCCGAGGATATGCTTTGGGCAAAGGGTCCTTCTCCTCGTTCTCGAGTCCTGGCTTGGTTAATTTTTCATGATAGGATCCAGACCCGCAGTAATTTAAAGAAGTGGGGCATTCAGCTCCCGAGTTGGTGCTTGCTTTGTCAGGCTGTTGAAGAATCTACGTTTCACTTGTTCTGGTCTTGCCCAATATTTGTGGAAATCTTTAGCAGGACCTGGAGGCATCCGGAAGTATTTGTTAAGGAGTTTTTTGAGCTAGATCTGATCTTGGGGGCGGTTTGTATTAGGCGCAGCAAGATGTGGAGGTTCATCTGGCGGACGTGGTTGCTTACTTCTTGGTGGTTTGTTTGGATGGCATGAAACGATGCTCATTTTCGTCATATTCCAGTTAACACTCATAACCTGGTGCATAAAATCTTGGTAGATGTTTATGCGATCTTGCGTATGCATCTTAGTGATCTTCCGCTCCCTCATGCTAACGCTATCTTTTCTTTGCCGCAATCTGGGCAAGCATCTTCGGCGTGAGCCCGTTTTATCTGTCTGATGTTCTTTTCTCTTCTGCTTTCTTTATTTGTTTTTAGCTTTTGCTCTTGTTCAGTTCATGGGTTCAACACTTTGTTGATCTTCATGAGTGGTAATGTTGAATTACTTTCTGCTCTCTCTTTCTCTCTCTCTCATTTGTATTATCAAAATTAAAAACGTGGACAATAAAACAGTTTGCTGATTCTGTTGGCACATGGTGGAGCTTTCTGGTTGTTAGCTTCGAGGCTTGTAAGGATCAGATCCATATCATCTAGAAGTTTCCCTGGTTTGTGCAATAACTGTTCACAATAAGAGTGTATGGTGCAAGAGAGAAGTCATGCAAAAAATAAGAAATAAGAAGATAGAAGTCATGGTCATAACTAATTTTATATGTACACCTAAACACTGCTGTTAAACAATAAAAAGTGTATTGGCAAAAAATAAGAAATAAGAAGATAGAAGTCATGGTCATAACTAATTTTATATGTACACCTAAACACTGCTGTTAAACAATAAACAGTGTATTGGCAAAGAATAATAAAAAAATCATACAGCATGATTTCTGTGCTCATCCATAGTCAGTCAGTCCCACACACAAGGACATCTCATGTGAAACATATTCCAATATAAGAACAAACAGTTTCAGAGTTCCCACTTATTAGAAATATAAGAATATTTGATGGTATGTAAAGTTACATGATATTTTTTACTCATTTGGTTGTAGGATAGCAACAAACCTTGACCCACAACTGCGCTTTCTAGAGGTGCCCACATAGTGGGCAACTTGTTCTATGTGGCTGCCTGGATTTTGATCATTAGGGTGGAACCCAATCTCAAAGAAGTCACCCCAAGTCTAGCTAAGTTCAATGCGGGAGGGAACTTTACACTGAAGTTGGGTATTAATGAGTTCATTTAGATCCTTGAAACATGTTTGATCTTCAATTGAGTATAGTGGATGACTGGACGCAAATCTTAGCCAAACCGAGCCCAACTGGAGTAAAAAAGGACCTAACAAATCCATTGGGTTCTTGTATTTCACTGAGCTTCCAGCCTTTCACTATGCGGATATGAATCACCCTGTTGCAACATGTCACCAGTAACTGCACTGCCTTTTTGTGGCATGCCTCTCTCTCTCTCTCTCTCAAAACCGCCATCACATCCCCCTTTGTTGTTTTTGTGGGATGTTTTCATCCAAATCTAAACCATGGTTGCGTACAAAACCGGTCGAATTTTACCCCCCCCCCCCCCCCCGTCTCTTTCTCTCTAGAAAAAAATCTCAAACCCTGGTGCTCCACAAAATCCAAATCTGCGTCTTTCTTCCTCCTCCTCCCACCCTCCTACTCTTAAATCCTCAAGGCTGCAACCGAAATAAATTCTCTAGCTGCAGCAGAAAGAATCTCTCTCTCTCTCAACTATGAAACCCTCTGCCTCTCTCTTCCTTATCCCATACCTCCGCCCACTCAAAATTCTCTAACGCTAGACTAGGAAGATCTCTCTCTCTCTCTCTCTCTCTCTCTCTCTCTCTCTCTCTCTCTCTCTCTCTCTCTGTGAAACCCCAACATAACAAGACTCTTGAGTCACCCTTTGCCCACTCAAAATTCTCAGCACCAACATCACAAAACCCTCGATCGCCTTTCCCTGACAAAAATTCTCAGACACCACATCCCCAAAACTCCCGATTTCAATGAGGAGCAGGCTGCTGCTCACTGAATCAGCGACACCCACCATCCATGGCGAATCAAAGCAAGAGCAACCACCACTGCCGCCGCCGCCATCGTCCCCGCCTCCCCACAACGCGACCAAGAACGCCTCCGCCGGCGGCAACCCGTACACCAACGTCAGCCCGGGCTTCAGTTCCTCCCTGGCCGTCACCATCCTGGTCCTCCTGACCGCCCTCTTCTTCATGGGCTTCTTCTCCGTCTACGTCCGCCGCTTCGCGGAGGAGAGCTCCACCGAGGCCGCTCGGCTCCGCAGGCGGGCGGCCGCTGCCGGGGCCCGGCGGTCCGGCACCGCCTCCTCCTCGTCCCAGGGCCTCGATCCGGGCCTCGTCCGCTCTCTCCCCACCTTCCCTTACAAGAAGGCCTCGTTGAAGGACGAGTCTGATTGCGCGGTGTGCCTCTGCGAGTTCGAGCAAGGGGAGATGGTGAAGGTCTTGCCCGTCTGCGGCCACCTGTTCCACGCCGATTGCGTCAATACCTGGCTCTGTTCCCACACCTCGTGCCCGCTCTGCCGTGCCTCTCTCGTCCCTCCCCCTCCACCACCAAAGGAGCCGCAGAGAGAGGCGGTGGCCGCTGCCTCGGTTGGTGGGTCGTCGGAAAATGGGGTGCAAGAGGAGGTTTTTGTCGTGGTGGTCGGCGGGGTGGCGAGTTTTCCGGTGACCGGAGAGTCGGAGTCGGGGTTGCGTAGGTGCGGAAGCGGGTGCAGTTTATCACGTAGCCTTGAGGAGGTGGAAGAGGACCAACCAAGGAGGAGTTGTAGCTTTTGACGCTAGAGAGAGAAAGTGGTCCTTAGGAAGCTCAATCTCAAATGGATAAATGTAGACTGAGTTTTTTTTTTCATGTAAATACTATTCAATAGCCTTTTACTTTTGTTCATCATTCTATTGTGTTGTTGTATTATATGTGTTCCTTCTTGTAAGTTGCTTGCTTATAAACTTTTATGGATGCTCATGTTTGTTGCTGCTATGGGTTGTCTGGGTTGCGATTTTAATAGGGAAAATTATTGGCTACTCTCTAGGGTACTGTACTCTCTAGGTGATACTCATAGGTGCAAGCTTCTTTTTGATCAATTTGACTCTTCAGATGCATTCAACATGGTCTATTTATCAGGAAATGCACTTTGGATCGAGTGGTTTCTGTATAAAAACATGATGTCAATTTGATGCATTGTGGACCATTGAAATTTAAAACCTTTAAAAAAAATCTACTTATATAACGTGATTGAATGATCTAATGCTTGTTTTTTACTAAACAAACGATTTAAATTGGATCATGATTCGCACAAAGAAATCATGAAAATGTGAAGAAACAGCTTGCTCCTCCTACAGGTGCGAGGGTAGCCATTATTATCCCTTTTAATAGATGCTCACTCCTAGTACTGATAGCTCTCACTTGTGGCACTAACAATGCTCGCTTGGTAGTGCTGCTAAGGGGTTAGCCAAGGTTGTTAAGTGAGGGTTCTGACTAGGGACTCAATGGGGCCCAGAGTTCGGTTTGGACTTAGGGATACCAATGGGTTGGATTAGGTTTTGATGTAGTCATTACTGAGTCTCTCTTAATTGGATTCAGTTGGAAAAGGCTAATACTGAAACTGGATCAGACTAGCTTAAATAGCTAATGGGATATACCCATTACTTGTAATTGGACTCAAACGTAAACCTGTATACTGAATCCAAATTTGATTATTAATGTGATGCTGTTTACTCAACCGAATCCGACTAAACAGATTCAGATTCAGTTGGAACTTCGAAACAAAGTGGAACTGTTGCCCCATCGGGTCTTACATCTACAACTGGTAAACGAGCCAAACAAACTTGGCTCATTTTTGTGGAGTCGATCCAGAGCTGGAGCACATTATACAAGCTTGAACTAAACTAGCGGGCTGGCTTGTTTTACAAAAAGTATATTGTTAATTATAGACCGAGCGAGCTTGAATTGGCTCATGTAAAAAAATACATTGCTTTTAAAGCTGAAAACAATAAAAATGTTTATACCTATGCAACAATGGCCGAGCCACTTTGAGGCCAGGGTTGGCAAGTGCCCACCCTGACCAGAAAACCCCACCAATAGAGGGTTAAGGTTAGGGTGGGCTTGTGCCCACCCTGATCCAATGAAAGTCGGGTCAGTGCCCACCCTGATGAGAGATCGGGTCATGGCACCCACCCCAACCTCTTTTTGGTGACCCCTGCTTAACCCTGATTCCTCTCTCTCTCTCACCTTTGCCGTAGTTTGCCATTCAGCGGGCCTCTTCGGTGCATGCCCCTGGTGGCTGATCATTGGGTCATCGTCTTCATCATATTCTTCTTCTTTTCTTTTGTTTCTTTTTGTTTTTTTTTTCGAATTATGATTTTTGTTAGGGCTTAGGTCTTTATTTAGTTTTTTAATTTAAATAACATGAATGTTTAATTAAGATTTTAAAGTTTTTTATATTTTTTAATTAAGATTAGGCATGTAATGAATGCTTTATTTTGATTAGAATATTAAGGGTTTTGCTTTTCTTTTTCAGTTAGCATAAATCTATGAATGTTTTTGGACTTTTGGTATTGATTTTAGATTTTTTTTCCCAAATGACGTGAAAGTTTTATTAGGGTTTAGTTTTTTGTGTTTTTTTTTTCTTTTCAATTATCATTAAATATGATTTCATTAGTGGAATGCTTGATTTTAGTTATCACTTATCAAACCCTTAAATCTATGATTTCTGTGAGGATTTAAGTTTTTTATTTTGATTTTTGAAATAAAATAAATATTTATTAGGTATTTTTGTGTTTCTTTTTCAATCAACGTTAAACATGATTCCATGAATGCATGCTTGA
This sequence comes from Nuphar pumila, assembly GCF_984573655.1. Lineage (NCBI taxonomy): Eukaryota > Viridiplantae > Streptophyta > Magnoliopsida > Nymphaeales > Nymphaeaceae > Nuphar > Nuphar pumila. The sequence continues at coordinate 80,884,532 of NC_143264.1, read as the reverse complement.
TTTTTGGTTAGAATTTTAAGGGTTTTATTTTTTTAATTAACATATTTAAATTGTTTTTTTTACGATTTAGGGTTTTGATTTGATTTTTTTATAATAATATAAATGCTTGGTTATAGTTTTAGAGTTTTTAAAAACTACCACTAGGCATAGGCATGAATCTATGATTCATAAGTGCTTGTTTTTAGTGGAATATTAAGGATTTTTTTATCAATTAGCATAAATCCATAATTTATGATGTTTGTACTAATTAGGTTTTCGATTTTTTTTTAAATTTTTATGAACGTTTAATTATGATTTTAAGGTTTTTCTCTCTCGAATGCAGGAATCTATGAATAATGAATGTTTGATTTTGGTTAGAGTATTAGGGATTTTATTTTTTTTTGGTTTTTATATCAATTAGAGAGATTTGTGATCTTTATCAATTGCTATTTTTTTTATAATTAGCAATGAATCAATTATGAATTATTTTTCAAATATAAAAATTTGATGATGTCAATTGTAAAATGTATATTTTAGAATAATTGTTTGATTTTTTTAAAACATGTTATTATTATTTTTTTATTTATTTTTACTATACATTTTTGCCCACCCTAGTTTAAATTCTTGGCTCTGCCACCGCTATGCTACAACCATTTTTTTCACACTAAATTATGTGATGTAAAATACAATTAAAATATATTTATTACTAAGTACTTAACGGGCTTATACAAGCCGGGGGCAGAGCCTTGCAAATCCAAGTGGTTACTATGGAGAAAAAGCTGGTGGAAGGAACTCTTCTTTTTTTTCCTTTAAGGTCCTGTTTGATAACAACAACAATACATCATTGACAAAAAACTTGGGGAATCAAACATTATAGAGAAAAAGCCAGACCCCCTTGGGGTCTCACTTTTTTCACCCACATTTTGGGGAAAAAATGTCTCACAACAGAAAAACAAGGGCGTGACAAAAAAAAAAGGGATCAAACATATGAAAAGAATTGCGGGACCTACATAAAAAGGGTACAAAACATCTCTGCCAAATTTTGCTCTGTAAAATTTGGTGATAGGAATGCCTCACGGCCTATGATATTAATTGTTGTCCTTGTCTTTTCCCTTTCATGATTGCTTTTACTTTAATGTGTTTGTTAGCCACTGAATGCGGGCTTCATTTGTTGGAAAACATGCATCAATGACTGGTTGTTTTGAGTGACGGACATACATGCAGGTCACTCTTGTCAAAGAGGGGTCAGTGTCCAAGGTCCAAGTTCAGTTCAAATCAGGGTTCAAAGCCAAACACCAAATTAAACTGACAAGCAGAGGCTTATCCCTTATCAACAACAATCTCAGATTACATGAAGCTGCTTGAGTTTCTGGATCATGGACATGGCTTCCCTCCATAAACCAGTTTTGAGAACTAAAAAACTGAAAGTTAATAAGGCTCATGATCAAGAAGAATTATCCACTTTCCTGATACAAAAATGCAACAAAATTTGCATGCATAAATAGGGATGGCAGTGGACCGGAGCGGGGGACAAGGTCTCCACCCCCGCCCTGTCTCAAAATCCTACTCTTCATCCTTGCAGGAGTTTTGATTTTAACCTCCATCTCTGCTTTCATCCCCGTTTCATGTCCTCCATTCTCGGTCCAAACTGGGCGAGGCAGGGCAGGGCTCCGTTTCCCCTCGGTCCACTACTATCTCTAAAGAAGGATGAGGGACGGAGCGGGGCAGGGCAAGGCGGGATCGAGGATGGGGATGGGGTAGGACGGGAAAAAGCGTAAGTTCATCTCTGCACGGGTTTTGATTTTAACCTTCATCTCCGTTTCATATCCTTCATCCTCGGTCCAAACGGATCGAGGCCGGGCGGGACCCGGTTTCCTCCTTCTACTGCCATCCCTATGCATAAAGAGTGGAGAAGTAATAATAAAATAGCAGGAGGAAAGTGAAAGAAGGTCATACACAGTGGAGTGAACTAGAGACATTAGGGATCGAATCACTGATCTATTGTTGGCAGCCTGAGCACTTTGCTATTGCCGGCATCAGAGATATCCTTGATGTTAATACCGTGAGGAGTACCCAATGTTACTGCACATTTTTAGTGTGTCAGCTGCATCGTCCTAATTATTCTTTTTTTTTAAAGGCGGGCTGGGATTAGTCAGACCCCACCAATTATTATTCAACCTACCACAGGGGTTTTGAACCTGCAACGTTCCACCACAGGGAGTCGTGCGCTGACAGCTCCTACCAACCACGTGGCCCCTGGGTAACATGTACTAATCATTCTCATCCTACAAACTTTATTAACCCACATCTCCCCACAATTATTGATGGGGCTAGGAAACAAGGAGAGCAGCTCGTTGTTCGGCTCAGCTAGAAAATCAAGCTCAACAAATCGAGCCACCGGGTAAATGAGCCGAGCATGAACATAAACGTTAAAACTAGGGGTGGCAATCGTGTCGTGTCGTGTCGGCGGGTCAGCATACATCAATACAAACCCGACCCGTTTATTAAACAGGTCGGGTCGGGTTGGCGCGTTTAAGAGAGTCTTAGGGTATCCTCTCCAAACCCATTTCCTCGTCTTCCCTCTCTCGTCCCCATCTGCGATGGCGTCGACAATCTTGGGGAAATCCCATCTTCTCAAGAGGGCGTTTGCTTCCCCTATATCTTCCTGTCACGGCGTGGCCACCAAGTCTTCGAGGTCCTCGTCCTCCTTCTCGACCGTCGCTCATTCGCAGCCCTTTGGATTCCCCCTTCGTTCCCTTGTGGCGCTGTCGGAAATCGTGCGGGTTTTGGTGATAGGTGTGCGGTGCTTCTCGACCACTTCGTCCCTCAACGATTCTTCGCCCAACTAGGGCGCTTGATCAATTCTGTTGGATGGGTGCGATTTCGAGCACTGGGCTCATCGTCGTGGAGCCTCCCGAGGGAAACCCCACCAGGGACGAGATCATCAATAGCTATATTAAGACGCTCACTCAGGTTCTTGGGTCGTAAGTTTCTTGCTTTTTACTCATTTCGCTTCTCTCTCTCTCGTCTTGTGGCTTTCTTTTATGTAAGGGGAATGGGTGTTTTCAGATTCCCGTTTGTGTTTCTTCTTCTTGTTGGTGCATTTCTATTTGGGTGTTCTGAAAAGAAATGATGACGAGGAATGATGTGTGTTTGTTTATAAGTTAATCTGTATGCTTTTATCTGTAAATTCTGATATGCGTTCCAAAATCTGGTTATGTGGCAACCTTTCTTTTGGGAATGAGATAATTGTTCGGTTTTGGAATAATTATTCGGGTTTGGGTAAACGGGTTGGCAGGCGGGTCGGGGTCGGGTAAACGGAATGGCGGGCGGGTTCGAGTAAACGGGTTGACCCATTTACGACACAAACCCGTTTAAGCCAAACTCGAACCCGGCTAAGAAGCGGGTTGGCGGGCCATGTCAGATTTTGCCACCCCTAGTTAAAACCAACAAAATCTTGTTTTTTAAAAACTTGTGAGAATTTGAAATTTTTTCATAAATCTCGCATTTTTTTCAGAAAAATCTTGGAAATAAAAAAACAAATTAAATTATATTATATATAAAATATTTTTTATGAGAAAATATTAGTAAAAATTATTTAAAAATAAAAATACACATTTTTTCACGATTTAAAACGTAAATATCATATTTAAATCATGGTATTTTATGTTTTTTCATAAATCTCATGATATTTTGAAAATCTCCTGAGAAAATACAGTTTTAAACTTTCAGGCAATTTGTTGCAATATTATCACTAGAATTTCATAAATCTCATGATATTTGTCACTATGAACATGACAAGCTAGGCTAGGCTCGGTTCGGCTTGTTTTACATAATATATATTTATATATTATATGTATATTATATAAATGTTATATATTATTAAGCTGTAAAAACACTTTAAAATAAAAATAAATCAGCTTGTGATCGGTTCGCAAAACTCAGCTCCTAATGTCATCGGCTCGGCTCGGCTCTTGACGAGCTAACGAGCCCAGCCTAGACAGGGACGTATCCTTAGCTAGCCGAGCCCGAGCAGCCCAAGCTGGGCTCATTGGCTCCCAGCCCTAATTATTGCATTGTTCATTGTCATGAAATCGAAATGCCCCTAGGAATTGGTAACCACCTCAATCAACGTCACGAAGACACGGACACCAGGTTATAAAAAATAGGATATAATATTATTTAATTGATTAAAAACACTTTTGGTATTTTAAATACAATGCGAACATATTTATTATTAAATATATTTTTAAAGCTACTAAAAACATAAAATAACACTTGTACACGTTAAGCGTGTCACCTGGTGCATCGTGACTAGGGGTGGCAATCGTGTCGGGTTGGCGGGTTGAGCCGCCCGCTTAACCCGTTTATTAAACGGGTCAGCCGGGTTGGCGGATTGGCATACCCCCAACCCGAACCCGACCCGTTTAATAAACGGGTTACGCGGGTCGACCAGTTTATTAAACGGGTTGGCTTAAGCCCAACCCGAACCCGCCTGGGTCGGGTTGGCGGGTCGTGTCAGGTTTTGCCACCCCTAATCGTGACGTGTCTTGTCCATAGCATCGAAGCCCACATGACCTAACCCTGCCCCACATTTCTCAGCCCCCTTCTCTCAGCTTCCTAAGTCAAAGACCAACCCAACTCTCTATCCCACCAGCGCCACCACCACCACCTTCCTGCAACTCCTCCACCAAATACAAACAACCACCACCATCAGTGCCACCATCTCTTTCCTGCAACTCCACCACAGACGCCACCACCTTCGTTAAACATGGTAGTTAGAACAACCAGCGGGGGAAGTACCCTATTCGAGCCGGACCCATCACTCAATCATCAACGATCTCTGTTATGCAACCCACAACATAAACTAAGCAAAAACACAAGATAAAGAGAAGAAAAGAAAGACACGAGATTTATGTGGTTCTGCACTCAAGTCTACGTGAACGAGCAAAAGAACAAAAATCCATTAGCAAAATGTGAGAAAATACAGAGGCCAGTAGAACTCTAATCTTCAATACACCCGAAACAGAAGCAGCTATAAATATGACGAAAGACATACAACCTTAGCCAGTATAAAAACGAAAAAATTACAAAACTAAACATATCTATACTAGCCCCGGGTACCGCCACAAACCCCATTGAAACTTATCATTGGATGGTCAACAAAATATTTTCGAAGAGGATCCAGAATTCAAGACACCCGCAACAATCTCGGACTCACCACCCCCAGCCGACCATCCCACACCGGCTGAGATGGCCAACCCCGGCTGTTACCTTGCCCGCAGCCTCGCCGAGCTCCACATGGCGTGGTGGCGAGGAATCTCGATGGTGGTCGTCGCCAATCTCATCCTTGTCCTCCCCCTCGCGCTTAAATTCACTTGTTTCTTCGTTTTCTGGATAAACCCAGATGGGTGTTACATGCAAAGGAAAGCTTGGTATTAAGAGATGGGGGAGTACTCTGCTCCTATCCTCAATAGTCTGCACCATTTTGCTTTCAGCTGAACCTATTCGAACGCAGGGGTGTTAAGCAGAACCCTCTCTGCTGCTTCTGTATTCACAGTTGGCGAATCCTGGCAACTGTTTTTCCGTCGTTGATGGCGAAGGACAATTTCACGGCCTCGTTGGGTACTCAATACCATTGAGAGCAATTAGAGGAAGTAATATGTTCTCAAGTGTGCTGTATTGGATGTAGATTCTATCTATTCCACAAATCCGTTAGCTCCATGTTGGAACTTTGGAAGATGATCATCTTGTCACATATAAGGACACTGATCGTTGGGATTTTTTTTGTCACTCCTGTGTTTATTCATGAAGTTGGATTTTTGAAAACCATTTGGAACGAATTAATAATTACCTATAGTAATGACTGGTTCATCAGCTTTCAGCTTCTTTTCAGCTGTTTTGTTTGTTGGTGACTTTCAAGTTTGAGAAGAATGAAAGATGTGTGATTGAAACACTAGTAGAGACATATGCAGTCACTTAGCTTACAATTGTTACATAGTGTTCTATAACAATTCACAGGAGTTGACATTTCATAAAGGAAGAAGAAATATGGAAGTCCTGAAGCTTGATTAGTTGGAAATGTCGTTATCAATGGTAGGAAGCATACATTGTCAAAGTGAGAAGAACAGAAGGTTTTCGATGTCTGATGATCTCATGAAGGCTCACATACTCTGCGGCGGAGAAGTTTCGTCTTACTGAACTCCTGACCATCTAGCCCAATCTACAAACTGCATCCCGCCAAACACATTGTTTGCTAATCTTATTCCGAGAGTGAACACCAGAGCAATTGGAGGGAACCTCTTTGTCAGTGGTGCTGCTTCTACTGCCTGTTCCAGCCCTGCAACAAGTTGATAACGCACGTTGGAGGACACTGCTAGAAAAGTGCCTAGACAAAGAGGAGAGTCCTGCATCAGTTGCTGGAAACATAGGCTTTACTTGAGCAGTAAACTAAAACAATATTGCGTGTCAAGTTTGGAAAAAGTTAACGTTATGAAACTACTCTAAAATGGATATCAGAAGATTAGTCAGAGAAACAGTAAATGGGGGTGCTCCATTTTGGGATATGAATTTCACTCTTCAAAATTGGCAGTCATCCTTCGGATAAGAAGCCCTTTAAAGTTCCAGCATCATGCTCAGGTCCGCTGTTCATTTTCAGTTTTTAAAATGGGAAAGTTTTGACTCGTACAGGGCTAATTCTTAACTTGCATAACCTCGGTAAAAGCAAGACCACATCACGAAGCAAAGATTTTGCTAATCGGCATTTTTGTTTGGCAAAGCATTCTCTGTTATTTCACATATGTCAAATTTATTTGTTTGTTTGTTTCAAATTGAGATAATACTAGAGTGAAATGGACTATTAATGTCGTTTTCCAGCAAATAGCAGATGAAATGGCAACAGGAAAGGTCAGTTGTGAGCTGTAGGCTCTTTGTAAATTAACTGTTTTATATATTTTTTGAAAAGATTTAATACATTGCAATGACATGCATGATTCAGTTAGAGATTAATCAACATGTAGACCTTAAACAGAGTATTTATCAATCCTCAACAAAAAAAAAAGAGAAGAAAATTTGTTTTCATTTTTCGCTGTCTGATTTTTGCAATGCTACTTTTTGCCCCTTTACTAGAAAGCCTTACCCCATAGAATTGCTGTTTGAAGCAGTGGAGGCACTGGTATATTTTCTTCTGATGTGTTAATTCTCCTGCACAATTGTATATTTCAATGTAAAACTGTTATTGCTTCTGAAATTTCAGTATATTTCATGGTTCTCAACTAAAACATTATAATAAAAAATGAGGGCAAAATGTTAACTTGGCCATAGCTACATTCACCACAAGAACAGGTACAAATAAAGATTATATTTTAGAACTGCACTAATGCATTTAGGCAACATGGTGAACACGTAATATGGAGATTGGCATTCAGTCAGCTGACAACAGAACTTTTGTTTACTGTGCAAGAAATTATTATGTTCCGTTGCTGAGAGAAAAATCGGAGAATCGCTAAATCCAATTGCACAGATTACTGTTTGTTACAAGGCCATTGATGCCATCATCCATCAAATTTACAAGGCTAACTTTTAACATATGTTAACAAAACATATATGAAACAAAGATATCTGGTAGATAGATGAAATTATACCTTTTGATGCGCATGATGCTATTTGCCAGAGCTTGTCCTACAATCCCACATACAAAACCAGCCGCTCCATATTGGATGCCCTGGTCTCAATGGTCATCAGAGAAACACAAAAGAAAAATGAAAAAGAGTATTAGTTTCTTATATGAGTTCTAGCAATGTTTCCACATAACACATGATAAGCATTGAAAGATAAACAATGAATTGTTACAAAAGATAATTTTGGAATCAACAGTTCACTGAGCAAAACAGGCAGTAAGGCATGCATTCCATTTTAGCAGATAATAAAAGAATCACAATGACCTAATTTGGATAATGGAAGAAAACAAGTAACCTTGTAAAAGTAAGTCAGGATCCTCTCTGCAAGTGTGTACCTCTTTCCTGGCCCATCAGCTTCAAATATGCTGAAGATTTATATTCAGTGGAAGAAATAATTAAAAGTTCAAAATGGAAAAAAACTCAAATCGTTTTCAGAAAACATGTACAGATGTGCATGGTAATGCATGTCATTTATAGAAAACTTGGACTTCATTCATCATGTCATATGTTGGTGGCATGATCAGATGAGAGCTGCACTAAATTCCTTACGTTAGAATACATCTTTATCAATATCATAGCGTTGGTTGCATGGAATAGAATGAAGAATGCTATGCTTTTAATTGACGAGTCCCCACAAAACATATAAACACAGACATATTAAGAACTAATTCTAATAAATATTGGTAGCAAAAGCTTGATCATAGCATACCTGCTTGGTAAATTCTGAACAGCATGACCAATCCAACCTGCAAACCCACCCTTCATGACTCGAGATCCAAATTGAACTGCTGGAGCAGACAAGCTAACCAAAGCAATCCCAACTGCAATTCCCACTACAAGATCAGCTGCATACAGTTCAAATTCTTTCCAAAAATCCTTCCCACGCTTTTGAACTTCGGCAAAGGTTACACAAATTGATTCAACAGCAATCTACACATCATAAGCCAACAAAGTTTCCTGCTACTGTTCAGCAAAGAGATGATTTCAAGAAATGCATAAGATAAAAGTGAGAAACAGGTACCTCTGCTGCAACTTTCACAAAAAATCTTGGATCTGCCAGCATGCGATCACGCAGAAAAGGGAAGACTTGAATTATCCATTTGAGAATCCAATTGGCTTCCTACAACATTAAAGAGCAGAAGCACATAAACTGATAATATCACATGGCTATGCTTTAAAAAGTATAAAAAAGGAAATACTAATCATATACCTGTAAATGAAAATATTGCTGCAAAACCAATTTGTCAATTCCTGACATTTTGGCAGTATACATCATGTCTTTTGGCAAGATGGTACCTCTAGACTCAATTTCTCTAAGCACATCTTCAAAGCTCAAAGTCATTTTAACTGGTTCATCTCCTCTGCCTTTCTCATCACTGTTACCATTATACCATCCACCACCACCGTTTCCCGTTCCTCTTCCACCACCACCACCAATATTGCTGCCACGACCACCATCACTTTCTTTAGTCAAATGTCCATCAACATGATGATGGCTGTTGCACTTGAGCACATTAAACTTCAAATCTGAACGTTGGTGTTCTCCTTTTGCACTCATTTTGTTGCCGTGGTAGAGTTTATGATTGGGGGGTGTGAGAAAATGCTTGTAATGGTTAGTGAGAGTCATGGTACCAATAGTCATGGTAGAAGAAAGCATGAAATGAGGAGAAGAGAGACCTCCAATGCTTCATGAAGACTTTGATGCAGCACACCGAGCTTTAAAATCTAAAATAGAAGATATTCCCTCTGTTAAGCACAAATTCTTTCAATAAATGAGGAATGCTATTCAGTGCATATATTTCCTTTTTTTCTGTTGGGAGGGAAAGAAGAGATTCGCTTAGAGAGGGGAATACGACTTCAAATGTGAAACCAATAACAAAAGGTAAATCTCTCTCTCTCTCTCTCTCTCTCTCTCTCTCTCTCTCTCTCTCCTGGTAGAGGGAGTCCAAACTTGATGGAAATTCCAGAAATATCTGGAAATCTTGATTCCCCTTTTCAGGGAGAAAATGTTCACCTGACACCCACATCCGTTTTCAAGGATATGGATCTTCATGCAAATGTCCATATAGATAGAAACTGGGTTGCGCATTGAATGTCAGCAGTACTGCATATAAATAGGGATATAGTCCATGCGAATAATAGTCAAGATGGACCCAGATCCCGATCCAACCACATGCTACCTCAATTTTTTTATATGCTACGCATCATATTTTAAAATAAATAAAATAATGATATGGTGTATAAATGGATTAGTTATGGATTGATCTTGCTCGTTACAGAAGCACATGTATCCCACCTACTGCTGAACTGTACGTGTTTCCACCCTCATCTTAGATAGATGTGGGTGTGGAACAATCCCAAATTGGCCTAATCCAACCCGGTTTTAGTCCTACTAGTCGCCAAACGGCAAAGTAACTAAGCTACAATTTTCTGTCCAGTGATTAGGGGGGTGCTTCTGTCACACACACAGATGGCTAATTCGAGTTAAATGATTGGACCTTTTTGGCGTTTTCATACAAATTACCAGCTATATCGTTTTCCCATAAACCTCTAGCACCTTCTTCGTTAATGCTTGAATACCGCTATTTGCTCACGTGGCAAGATGATAATGTCAGCTTGAATTTTCGATTCCTTTCACAGCCACTGTTACTAATTGAATTTGTCGTGCAATTTTCATGGGAAATTGCTGAGTTGGCATCTCTTTCCCTCCCTTTCGTACTGTGAGTGAGACAAACACCCAAACATTGTAATGGAAAAGTGCCATGCTCTCAAGAGTGGGCCTCAGATTTTCCCACCACCTTCCTCTTTTCATGTGTAAATCCTTTCCCTTTCCCTTACAAAGAACTTTAATCAGCCGGCTCAGCAGGCAGGTTTTTTATAAATTTGTGCTCTTTCTCATGAAAGACCCTTCCCTTTCATGGGAATGAAACAAACAGACCCCAAGTCGGTTTTGCATTTGAACGCAATTGTAGAAGCCACAATCAATCATGTAACACTCGCAGGGTCCAGTTTTGCCATCTTCAAGCACAAACTTGGACTTGGAAATGGCACCGTCAAGCAATAACAGATGAAATTTAGCATCTAACAGGAAAGCTTTTGAAACAGTAGACACAGGCAATCGAATAACCCCAGTGCTTTTCCTGCGATCCCAAGGCAGTTCCAAAAGCAGTTTTAGTAAAGGATGCTTGATTAATGGATTATAAACACGTGAGCATCCAAAGAAAAGATAGAGATCTATTCTGTTGTGCAGTGTGACAGTGTCGCATGAGTTTTGCCAAAGCAGTAGAACTGGTTTCTCTAAGAGAATGCAACAACACCTTACAATCTACTTCAAACATTGTGGGAAATGAAGATTTCACACGAGTAGAATTTGATTGGAAGTTAGAATGTGGCAAACATCACTTGGTCAATATGATCATGCTAAAAGCTATTAGCAGGCAAGGGGCAAGCCCATTAACTTTTATGCTGCCAGGACAGTGATCATAAGTACGGCAGGCAGAGCTAGAGCGGCTAGGTCTCTGATCCGGGTGGCAGTTTATCCATGTAAATATAAAAAAAAAAAGCTATTAGCAGGCACAAAAAGATGGGCTTACCTGTGAAGGCAACTTAACTCCACTGAGGTAGAATCTATCCAGGAAAGAAAGATAAAACGAACGTTTGAATGGAATGAACAGCTAATCCTCAGAGAGCGGAGGACAACTTTATTTAATAATGAAAAACACATTCCTTTACACAAATAGAATTGGCTTGTCTTTTGCAATCTCAACCTAGCCAGCCAATACTTGTAGAAAGACAAAAAGAGAAATGAGAAACAACATGAGAGAGAGTTAAACTCTTAGAACTCTGCGTGACTTGCAAGCAGCTCTTACATGAGAAGCCACAGAAAATGGAGAGCCAGGCGGAGCAACAAGCCCAAGGTAGCGCATGATCCTCAACCTACGTAATTTCTTCACAGACTTTGTTGAAAACGTCGTCTCCTAGCACAATCCGTAGGAATCATTTTGGGATTTCCAAAAGGAAGATTCAAGTAAACACAAATTCTGAAGAAAAAACTCACATCGAAATGAACTTTCGGCTTCCGCTTTCTTTTACCCCTTCCTCTTTCATTCTCATCATCCTCACTTCTGCTTGAACAAGATGCACTCCCTCTAGCTACATCTGATGCACCAATAAGGGAACAGGACATAAGCAAAACATTTTTTTTGGTCTTCAAACAAAGCCTGTTGACCCAATTTGACTTTATAGCATTTTTGTACAGGCAACATGGATTAGCTTAGGGAAAGAATGATCAGGGAACAACAAAACCCAAAGGAGTGCTAATATTTGGAAATCTATAAAAGTAAACAAACTTCAGAAATGCATACCAGATAATTCATGAAGTTGGAGTGGAGTTCTCAGCATATCAGTTGCTCTACCCCAATCTGAGAATGAGTCAACAGACCCATTTCTATGCAAAGCCTTGAAAAGGAAACAAATTATACTCAAGTGAGTACATGCTTGAAGGCTAAGAACAATGAGCATCTTGAAAAGGTCACATGCATTGCAGATCCTTTCTTTGAAACACTAAAAATTTTTAATCAGCTCAACACAAGTCAATTTGTTTGGATGCATAATGTCTATGCTCCTGATTATTGTAGCATTCTGCTGCTTCCAGAAACATATAACAACACAACATCTGCAGCCTCTGGGAGAAAGAATACCAACAATGTACTCTTGGAGTAAACAAGGCCAACAGCTCAAGCACTCATAAACACATGCACAATAGTTTTGGCCTAAACTCATTGATCAAGCACACTTCATGCTTTGTAGCTCCGCAGATAGCCAGGAAGAAGAAGATCATCCATTTATCTGGCTATAAAGGTGCTACAGAATCTTCACGCGGTGGTGCTTGCTCAACCATTAACATTAGTCGCAGCATACTGACAACCCACAGATGTTTACTCTTAACTTCCATAAAGTAATACTTTTCAAGTAAACCAATGGCCTAGTTCCAAGCTTATAAAACAAGATACATCACCTTTTTAAAAATTAGCAATTCAATATGGCAAAAACTACATGTCCGCATTTTTTATTAGTAATTTTGAAAAGATAATATGGCATACTAAGTTCAGACTTACATCATTAAATTGGTGCAAATCTTTGACAGAATCAACACAAGCACTGAAGAACAAAAAGGAAATGAAAAAGCAAAAAAGAACTTCAGTCTGCAAATTAAGTTGGGACACGAGAACAAATCAGCCTAAGAAGACCAGAAACCATCCATTTGTGTACTTAAGAATCACCACAAATCTTACTGTTCGCTATTTCCATAAAATCACACTAAGACACACTGACTGCTTGGGCATTCTGGAACTTTATTATTGTCCATGATCTGGGAACATTTCATTTGCAACATAAGAATAAATTAAACTGAAATACAATGGAATTAAGAAAACACTATCCCAAATACAGCTTTCAAATTAAGTAAATATACATAGTCTACTTATCATAAGCAGTTTTTCCCCACACCTCAACCCCAGGAGCTACCTGGACATCATTGTTGCTGGTGGTTCCATGGTTTGCTTTATCTGGAGTATAATTAAATGGTGTGGATGAGAAATCAGCATCAAGCTTTCCATCACCATCTTGCTCTTTTGACCTGTATATGATAAATATCATGAATTGATCTGTCTTACTTACACCATTGGGCAAAATGGATGAAATATAAACATCTGATTCCATATCAGTTCTGTAATTAACCAAAAGTAAAGATATAGGACCATAATGACCCATCTTGAAGGTTGAACATTGGCAGAAGCACAAAATTGGCAGTTATCCTAAACATTAGATAAGGGCATCCACACAGTTCATGAGCAAGTGCAAGCAAAAGATACGTCCACAAGACAAATATGTAATAAAGAATGAGACAAACCCATTAACAGTGGTACCCAACAATTCCTTTTGAGAAACTGATTCAACTTCTATAAGGTGAGTGTTTAACAAATTTGTGAATGGTACCATATCCCCTCCATCCTCTGGAATACAATGAACTGGAGAAAATTTCTTCATTCTCCCCTTATCTCCTAGAGCAGGACGATAAACTCCTCCACCCCTGCTAGCAGTTGTGATGGTGGGCATACCCTCTTTGCAAATTAAGGATCCAAGGGCAGAACCTGTTGCACCAAATGCATTAAGCATTCCACTGTTGAAAACAAATAAATAAATGAATATCATTTTGGCAAGCGATTTGTGTTAGAGGTATATAGCGTATCTCAAACTTCACTTAGTGGACATAATGAAGAACAATTGCACACAACAAAATAATCTGGCTATTTGGAAGGATTTTATGCAGCAAAACACATACAACTGTTGTCTATCAGTCAATAACTTGTTCAGAGGAATCAGAACAACATCCATGTTATTCCCATAGTAGAATCAAGAGAAAGCATGTTTCAGAAAATCTGGAAACAAAGCCTGAACAGACTAATTAAAGGATGAAAGCAAAAAATAATTAAATATTTGCAACCTTGAAAAAAAAATCCACATTATCCACCCATAGTGTATCCATTTATTTAAACACATAAAATTCTCTACAGCAGGGTTATTTCAGACTCTTGTAAAAAGAAATCATTATACAGCAAGAAGCTAGTATATGAACAGTTGCAACTGATGTTGGTTGAGACCCAAACAAGTCAAAATGATAATGACTGTCGCCTAATGCTCTAACTTAGCTAAAACTTGGAAATTGGCTAGATCACCTCGTTCCTGCTTGAATTCAAACACACTGAGGTAGTCAGATTTGGAGTGAGACAATGAATTTTCTTTGCATGTTTACTGATACATGAGAAATATTATTGGTAGGCATATGATCCATAGACCTGAATACATCCATTCCATTATCGACATGTTTGGAGAGCCAATTTATAGATTCAAGATGGCTCTGAGGTCAGGGACTCCACCATGGTTGCAATTTTCAGTCACAAGACAATGAGATCAAGAAATAGGTAACATTACATACTGGTGGATTCAAATCAACCAGGTGGAAGTAGTCAGCATAAATGAACAAGAAAATTTTGGTTGATATACCTACATTGTTTGTGAAACCATTTATTTGACAACAACAGGCTCAAGTTCTAACACCAGGTGAACAAGAAAATTAACTATAAAAAAGGCTCGTCAAAGTTTCATTGCAGAACCAATCCTACTAGGAAAGACGAGCATTTCCCATGAAAATTCAGCATCTACAACAACAATTTGCACTTATATTAAGCATATGATTGGATACTTGGGCTCATATTAAGACTATTATAGCTGGCACAAAAACAATGACTAAAAACCGCACTGTAAGAAGATGGAGACAAAGGGCAAGAATCCTACAAGCATAGTAGGCAATAGCTCAATCACCACAAACATGGAAAATTTTCTGAAGTATTGATTCGTAAACCAACCATAACAAAAACAATACATGCCTGCAAGAAATCAAGAAAAGAATAAAATGCGACAAATTGGTATCGAAGATTTCCTGAATCAAGATAACAAGATAAACACAACAAGAAAAATATCTCCCATAAGATGTGGGATTCACAAAATTAGGGAAACCCAAGCGCAGGGAGATCACACCAAAGCAATCAACGGTAGGATAAACAGAGAACCACCCATGAGTAATTACGGGAACTATGATATGCCCCAAAATCGAAAAACAAAGAATTCTGCGATTTGGGGATAGTAAACAGAAAGGGAAGAAAGCCGAACCAGGGGAAGACCACACAGAGTCGTTGAACTCGGTTCGAGGCTTCGTTCCGCCGCTTCTCCGTTGCCTGCAACTCTTGGGTAATGAGAATTTCTGCAGCTGGTTGAGCTTCTTCTTCATCTTCTAGAGAGAGAGATGGGTTTCAAGGTTTCAAGGTTTCAAGGTTTCAATGAAGAGAAAGGAGAAAAAAGAAAGGATGGTGGAGACCAAAAGGGTAGTAGGGAGGGAATTAGGGATGAGGATACAAGAGAAGCCTGTTGGGTTATGAAGAATAGAAAGCGGGCATTGAGAGAAAGAGAGAGGGACACAATGTAGAAAGTTATTTGGCAGAACACGTAGAGATTCTTGACGATGAGAGAGAGAGAGAGAGAGCGGGTGTGTCCCGTCTATTTGTGACTTGGGAATAGGAAGAGGGAGAGGGGGCCGTCTACGCGTTGGTGTTGTGACTTGGGAATGGGAAGAGGGAAAGGGGACCTCCTTGCACAAGGAACTCCAAGAACGAAACAACGTAGCCCGCCTGCTCCTCTCTCTCTCTCTCAATCAACCAATAACCAAGATTACTTCTCTCTTCAAGTCCAACCAACTCTCTCTTATGTGCCTAGATTGGCTGATACTTGGTAGTTATGATTGATTTGTTGGACTTAGAGAGAGAGAGAGAGTCTTCACGTAGCAAAGTCTGGGCGACTCGTTTTTATCCTTGGGAAATAGTAATACCATGAACAAGGAAAAAGAGTCAAGTAGCCACCTTTTCCTTTTTCCCGCCATAGGGGAAACTTATGCACATGTTAAAGTCTTTGTCAATACATGTACGCTGACGTTCTCTTTGTCTCTGTGAGAAATCAAAAGTTCATATAGTTTTCCTTTATTCATCTCTTTCTGAAGCCGTTATAATTGCGATGAGATGTACTTCTCTGCTTTTATGCTATTAGTGAGATGTTTGCGTGTACACGCACATGGTGCCCTGTTTGCCATCATGGTTTTTATCTTAAATGCCCTGTGAAAGATACTGGCAAAAATACGGAACAATAACTGGAAACAATTTTCAGTGTGCCAATAAATTTTTTTCTCATTTTATTGGTAAAATATCAGTAAAAATGTGTCTATACAGAATTTAAAGATGAAAAGAATTATTTTTAAGCAATATTTAACGTTTTCAACAGCAATCAAAGTATCACATTTTTTGCATTTAAAAAAAAATGCTGATATTTGTCGTGCTGAAAAAAACAAAAACTCGTCTCATTCTCAATCCTAGCCAAGACCCAATACTTCAACTGCCACAACTAGTAAAATCATCACCAACATTTGCAATTAGCTCATGTTAGTCTTGCTCACAATTACCAACTTCTGAAAACTTTGGAAGCTTGCTTTGAAAGCACCAAACTAACCTTTTTCATGTTAAAAGAATTGTGTTTTCTTTTTAAAACTATATGTTTTAAATAAAAAAGTGATATATATATAATGAACATTTTTTATTACAAAATTAAAATTCTGCGTAAGTAAAGTTATAGTTTTTAACTATACTTTATGGCGTTTTCTACTCATTTCTATTTTTGTTTTTACTCGCTTTCTCTTATGCTTCCAAGGCATTTCTTAAACACTTGCTTTAGAAAATCATGCAAATATCCTTTTTTAACAATGATTTCCTGGAAGTGCAGTCATTTTCCTAAATCCTTTTATCTCCCATCATTTTCTTCATCTCAATTGTCCTGGCAGGGCTTGGGTGAGGGCTGGGAAAGATCCTGGTTGGATCAATCTCAAAGTAGGACCTTCTTTAGCCATTACGGGTCCGGATCCCAAATTTTGACATAGAGTGGCCACATTAGGAGTGCAAATTGATCGAATTTGATCGGATATCTGATTTGACTCAGACATTGCATGTTTTATATGGATTTTAGAATAAAATCCAAATGAGTGTTAGGATCGGAATTGGACTTATATGACAAAATTTGTCTGAAATCAGATTAATATTTTCTGTTGGTAGATCGTTAGAAAATCAATATAAAACATGCAATGTCTTTCGGTACTAACCGAACCATGCTTCTGTCAAATGATCGTAATATTAGCGTATTCTCAAAATCAAAACTGAAATGCAAATTCAAGACATATCGGTAGACAGCATAGTCTATGCGACATGCGGGTGCTCGATGTTCTCCTCAACCTATCAACACCCACAATGAGCCCAAGCTTTCAAGTCAATGGTGAGCAAGACCTTGAACCCAAATGACAAGTACAAAGGCCCGGGCAATAGGCTTCAACTATAGGCTACATGCTACCCTCATCATGTAGCCAAGCCTCCTATTTATAATAGAGGATAAGGGGGTGGTTACACAATGTGAACCCCTTCACATTCACGTAACCTCTACCCCATTAAATCTCATTAACTATCTACTAATCCCTCATTAGTGTCAAACTGGGTCACACTATGGGTTGGACCCAAATGTTCATCATTCTCCTACTTGACTCATTGACATTAAAAGGGTATTAAATCGAGGTTTATACCGTTATCTCAACTTAATTCTTCATGCGGGTTTACATGCTATCATGTATCATAAGAATGAATCATATGAGTCATGAAGATGATCACCTCTTTATAAAATGTCATATTTTCATGTACTACAATAAAACTCATTTTTAGTATTTTAGCATGTTAAGATTACATTTATGAATAGGTTGGTCTCTAACTCATTCTATTGATTTTTTTAATATTGTTATTATGTTATTATCTCTAACTAAATGAGAGATCATTTATTCAAAATCAACAGTATACAAAGCTATAGATAACCAATTCATTTTCATAAATGTTATCACGTAATGTATTGTTATACATCAGAAGGAGTCAAACAGACACATCTCCTTTACATGTTGGGAATACAATCTCAGTGCTAGCCCTTTAGTAAGGAGATCTGCATTCATATCATTCGTATCACTTGTATCAATACATACCAGATTATTCTCAATCATTTCTTTAACGATAAATACTTTAACTTCATATGTCGACATGATGTTGAGCGCTTGTTGTTATTTGAGAAGGACAGGACTGATTCATTATCACAAAAGATCTTTAATGGTCTCTCAATAAAGTTCACAATTTCAAAACTCATAATGAAGTTTCTTATTCAAATGGCCTAAGACGAAGCCTCGTATAGAACAATAAATTCTGCCTCCATGATATGAGCAGCAGTTGTAGACTTCTTTCCACTTCTCCATGAGACGACACCACCTGCTAGTAGGAAAATGTATCCAATAGTAGACTTTTTACTGTTGAGACATCCTCCTAAGTCTGCATCAGAGTATCAAATGACCTCTATGTCGTCAACTTTTCTGTAGGTCAACATATAGTCCTTCATTCCTTGCAAATAGTGCATGACCTTCTTCGTTGACTTCTAGTGCGCAATGCCTGGATTTGACAGATATCTACCAAGCATTCTCATAGCAAATGCAATATCAAGTCGTGTGCAGGTCTGCACGTACTGCAAACTCTTAACTGCTAAAGTATATGGGATAGTTGTCATCTGAGCCTTTTCATTATCATTCTGAAGACAATCCTTTAAGCTCAATTCATCCTTTTTCATTATGGGTGCCAAACAAGGAGAATAATTTTTCATCCTATATCTTTTAAGAACCTTAAATATATAAACTTTTTTAGAGAGGCCAAGGACAGCCTTAGTTCTATCATGATAGATCTCGATTTCAAGGATATATGTGGCATCACTCATGTCCTTCATATCGAAATGAGAAAAAAAAAATTTGTGTCATTTAGTAGACTCAAATTATTAGTTGCGAGAATAATGTCATCAACATATAAAACTAAAATTATGAACTTACTCCCACTAGTCTTAATATATATGCATTGATCAACAATGTTTTCAATGAATCTAAAGTTCATACTTACTTGATTGAACTTCTTATACCACTGGTGGAAGGCTTGTTTAAGTCCATAAATTGACTTCTTCAATTTGCAAACTAAATGATTCGAGTCATCTACACTGAAACCAGAAGGTTGTTACATGTATATCTTCCTTTCCAAATCTCCATTCAGGAAGGTACTTTTCGCATCCATTTGATATAGCTTTAAACCAAAATGAGCTAAGAGGGCCATGATTATCCTCAACGATTTCTTATTTGAGACAACAAAAAAAGTCTTATTATAATAAATGCATTATATCTGTGTAAAACCTTTTACAACAAGCCTAGCCTTGTACCCCTTCACTTAACCTTTAGAATCTATTTTGGTCTTAAAGACCCACTTACAACCAACATGTCTAACTCCATCAGGTCGAGGTACAAGATCTCACACTTGGTTCTTTGCCATAGAGTCAAGTTCTTCCTTCATGGCATTGATCCAATGTATTGATCTTTTACTTTCAATGGCTTCTGCAAAGGTAAAGGGACCATCATCAATATCTATAAAATTATTAGACTCTTGTAAATACATCACATAGTCTGAATGGATAACATATTTTTTAGTCCTTGTAGACCTCCGTACAGGCACTACAGGTGGTTCAAAATGAACTTTTGTATTCTGTTGTTGTTGTTGTTGTTGTTGTTGTTGTACATCCCCATTAACAACTTGCTCTATTTGGGATTGATGTTCATTGATCAAACTTTTTCTGACATTATTTAAAAGGAACAATGATAGAAAAAATCAGATTTTTATCCATGGGTATGAAACCTGAATTCTTCATTTTCTTAAAATCAATACTTTGAGTTGCATTTATACCAATAAAACCATTTTTAAGAAATCTCGCTTTAACTTTTTCCACTATCTGTGGTGTATGAGATGGACAATAAAACCTAAAGCCCTTTGATCTTTTTGGATAATCAATAAAAAAATCACTACTCGTCCTAGGATCAAAGGCTTTTATATGTGGCTTATATAGTTTAGCTTTTGTTGGACATCCCCATATACACATATATGACAAAGAAGGTTTTCTACCAGTCTATAACTTGTAATGAGTCTTTTGAACAACCTCTGTAGGAACCTTATTCAAAATATGCATTATTGTCCTAAGTGTTTCATCCAACAAGGTCAAGGGATGGTTTGAGTAATTCAATATTGTTGAAATCATTTCTTTAAGCATACAATTTCTTCTTTCAGCTACACTATTCTGGTAAACACTATCAGGCATGCTATATTGAGGTACAATACCTTTCTCTTTTAGAAACTACGCTAATGACCCTTTCTTTTGTCTTATCTTTATTAAATAGTCATAATACTCGCCACGTCTATCAGACCTGACTACCTTAATAACTTCGTCGGTTTGTTTCTCTACTCCTTTATTGAAGTTTTTAAAAACCTGAAAGACTTCTGTTTTTTTAAATAATAAGTAAATATACATATACCGTGAGTAATCATCTATAAAGGTGACCAAATACTTTTCACCTGTATAACACAGTGAAAAAGGGTCGCAAACATCCGTATGCATTATCTCTAATTTTTTATTATTGTGTTTGACATCTTTCTTATATGTGTTAGACTGCTTAGCCTTTATGCAGTCAACACATGATTCTATATACATGAAATCAAGGAATCCAAGAATTCATTCTTTCACAAGTCTTTGGGCTCTCTCTTTCAAAATGTACCCTAACCTTCGATGTCAAAGTAAATAGGATTGATTTTCCTTTAAACCACATTTATTGTCAATCATTGTGTTCTCAATAAAATAAGATTCTTAAATTTGGAATTCAGTTTTTAACTGATACAAACTATCACACATATATGCAAAACATATATTAATAGAATTTTTAATAATAATAAGCTTGGAGTTTTCAAATTTAAAAATAAAACCAAACTTATTAAGTTTCAAAATTTAAATCAGGTTCTGACTATAAGATAAAGCATAAAATGTATCAACCAAATCTAAAATAAATCCCAATTCCAACACAACTCGGCATGTCTCAATGTTTTTGACATATGAATGGTTCTTTCATGCTCTGTTGGTTTTTCTTTCATGCTCTGTTGGTTTTCTTTTGTTCAGTAATGTCTGTAAAAAGTTGACAATGCGCATCGTGGCACCATAATCAATCAACCAATTATGCAATGGAACATGAATCAAATTGTACTTATGAGAAATGAATGACTTATTACTTTTATTTTCAAGCATTTTCTTATGCTTCAAGCAATCCACCTTCTTATGTTCATTCTTCTTGCAGAAGAAACACTTTATAGAATAATTTCTTATCTGGGATCTTGCTATTGCCTTAGAGTTTGAACTTTCTCTAGAGGTTTTCTTCTTGTTCTTCTTTTTTACAGAACTTTTCTTTTGCCCCAACCTATGCTTTTCCTTACGAGAGGACATATGTGCACTCGACACCCTCTCACCCTTCAGTCTTTTTTTCTCTTCAATACACTTGGTCAAGAGGTTATTAAAAGATCACTCATCATTATGTGTGTTATAGAAGATTTTGAAGGGTCCATATTCAGTAGACAATGAGGTCAAAATCAGATGGACCAAGAAAGAATCAGAAATGACGAACTTCATATCATTCAACTGAGATACAATTTTCTTCATTTCCAAAATATGTTGTCAAATGTGACTTTCATTAGTATATTTTATAGATACTAGTTTGAAAGTTGGTGTACTGGCCCTTACCTTATTAGAATTGACAAATTGAACCTCAATGGCTTCCAAAAATTCCTTCACTGTTCTGCAGTGAGGAATAACGCTTCAAATTTTCTTAGCCACTCGAGATTGCAAAAACAATAGGCTAAGTCTATTTGAGCACTCTCACTTCTCAGAGATAGCCTTATATTCGTTTGTACTCTGCTCTGTAAGAGCGGGAGGTTCATCAATTCTAAGGGTCAAATCCAAGTCTATGTAACTGAGAGTGAACAATATTATTTCTTTCCAATCTGAAAAATTTGATTCATCTAACAAGGAAATATTACTAGAACCGTCAATGAAGAAAGAAACTGATACAACAAATAATGAAAAAAAAACTTTATTATTGCTCAGACGAGACTCGTAAAGAAAAGGTAAAAACTAAGACCATTTATTATTCACCTTTTTCTGAGATAAACATAATTGAGTCATTATTGTTCCACTTTGATAAAAATGACAATACTCATAGTTGCTCTGTCTCCTCAATTCACAAAGAATTGACTTCAGTTAATGAAACTAGCATATCATGTAACTATAGGCAATTCACCATTATACCTTTGAATAAAAACCTGCTTTATGAGCTGAAATACACATCTATTATTATACCATGTGTGAATTTGGAACACAACGACTTATCTTTAGGTAGAATCGTTGTTTCATAAAGTCACACACAATCATAATATCGAATCTTAATACGGTTTAAAGAATCCTTAATCAACGCAACTCAGATTACTTTGGTGATTGCATAAGTTAGTCAATCAAGATCTTTAACCAAAATCATATTCGTATTATGGAGCATGCCCATGCACACATGTTAATGCATGTATATTCATGATGAAATACGCATTATATAGTCAAAATACAAGTTCATGGTTCAACTTATATGCATAAACTAGTTTTGATGATAACATATTAAAAAATGTCATGAATTTAGTCATGATTCATGCTTAAAAATATTATGTATAACTTAAACAATATAAAATACATATATTAAACACGCATAAATCATGTTTCCTTAACAATGAACACTTATAAAGCATAAAAAATAATAAAAACATACTCATATGGGTAAAACTCAGGGTCTTTAAGCTGGAACCGATTTAAAAATACCTAAAACTGGTCTGAAACGGTCATCTAAGGGTCTGAACCGGTTATAAACCTAATGAACCGGTCCAAAACATGAATAAAAGCTCATAAAACCCTATAACTGAATGAGAAAATCCATATTTTTTTACAGATTAATGAAAACAGGGTCTCTATATCTCAGAATCGATGAAAAATCAATATGAACCGGTCAAAAATGACTCGAAATCAGTCCCGAAAAGAGCCATATTAGTCATATAACCGATTCAAGTGTAAATAGTAATCAAACCTATTTCAAATCTTATCTGATCCAATCAGAATCCAGTTCTCAGGTCGGATACCCCTAGTCTGGATCCAGACCCATAATGATTGGGTCCCGAATTGGATCCAATGATCTAAAAACTGATCCAGACACAGATCTGATCCATGACATGACCTGAGTCAAGTCCAAAAACTGTACCCGGTCGAGGCCTAGATTTGGTTGGGTCTGGATCTTGACCCGATCTAATTGGATCTGAATATATTTGGTTTATACCCAGATCGGGTTGAATCAAGATCGAGACCCAATCCATACGGATTGGATCAGACTCAGACCTTACCCGGTCTGGTTGGTTCCAGATCATGATCTGATACAACATAATTGAACCAGACCCAAAACCCAAATGGGTTCGGTTATGATCCAACTGGGTCGAATCTGATCACCAATCCGACAATCCAGATCAAACTCAGATCCAGATCCCAAATGGATCCTAGTCCAATTGGACGATCGGGTCTCGAGGCCGATCCATATTCTCCGGTTCAGACCTAGACTCGTAATCCAAAATGCCGCTGGCGATGGCGACAATCTCTGTCATCGGTCGGTCGGTCTCCATCAGTGACACTGAAAGGGGCAAAAGCCACTCCATGAGGACTCTGCCGGAGGCGAGTCCTCCGACCCTTGTGCCACGTAACTTCATTTAGCACATTGGATCCGCTGGCCTGAGCCAGTCACCGGACGAGGTTGCACCAGCAGAAAGCATGCATCCAGCGATGACAGATGGGAGAAAATACGCAGACAATAGATTCGGCGAACATCAAAAAAACGTCGCTGAGGCACCCACATGCGCAACAGAATACGCATTCTGGCCCCATAACCCAATGTTGGCATGTTCTCAAAGTCAAAACCGAAATGCAAATTCAAGATATATCGGTGCAACGTGCGGGTGCTCGGTAAGCAAGACCCTAAACCCAATGAAAAGTACAAAGACACCGGCAATGGACTTCAGCAGTAGGATACAGGTTACTTTCGTCATGTAACCAAGGCTCCTATTTATAATGAAGGATAAAGGGGTGGTTAGAATGTGAACCCCTTCACATTCACATAACTCTTACCCCACTAAATCCCATTAACTGCCCCTAATAGCCAACTAATCCCTAGTTAGTGTAAAAATCGGGTCACACTGTATAGGTTGAACCCAAACCCAAATGTCCAAGACATAAGCGATGAATCAGATGCAGCATATGGTCATTGGATGTAGCTCTCACTCCAAACATATGTTGATGAGATCAACCTGATCTCTTATTGAAGCTTCAATAATAATGCACGATGAAAACTGAACTAAAATATAAAATTTTCAGACAACTTTGGCAACCTTTTTCAGTGAGACTGCTTCCGTCAACCATCCATCCTGCTGTTATAAAGCGTCCATGTGAGTCGCAAATCACGTACCCAAATTGCCATCTGCTGCGATTGATGCTGTAAATATAAATCTTGATCCATTGGGCAGGAGGTGGATTCCACTGGCCAGCATTACACCATCTTTATATTGCCGGATGGTCCACCTCTTTACAAATACGCAAGATGTGTTCTCTAACTGCATGAAAACACAACTTCTGAATCTGTTGGACGTTGAACCTCATTTCTTTACATATGATCTGGTTATAAATGCCCAGATTTTTCCAAATGACCACTTGAAAGGCTATCAACCATGAATGTTTTACAAGTTTAAGGGATAGCCAGCAACGATCCCACCTTTGCAGGGCACTATGGATTGATCTGTTTGAAATAGTTCTCTGGCCAAACAGATGACACACATAGTACCATTCCTTCTGAGTTATCGGACAATTCATGAACATGTGATCTGCAGTTTCCTCCCTTATACATCATAAATAACATCGATTTGCCACAGAAAAGCCAAGCTGTTGTAACCGGTCTTGGCATAGGAGACGACCTTCCAATGCCAGGTAAAGAGTGATGGCAGCCTTTGGGTCGTGATGTTTACACCAAACAAGTCTCACATGATGGTTCCTCGAATGGGGATCTGACTCAACTGCCAAGCTGCTTTGGTGGAGAATGAAACACCATTTCGTATGTCTTATCTTGCTCGGCTTAGTGAAGAGGTAAGGAATGAGCTTGAATACCAGCATGCATTAACAAAAAGATGTTGGACATGCCAAGTACGTAACATCAATGGCCATATCTGTCGCTAGAGAGCACATCTTGTGTTGGCTGGAATGTAAAAACGAATAGCACATACTGATAGATGCCAGGGAAGAAACGAGCATTGGTGCACAGCATTCTTCTCAGCCTACTGATGCATATAATGAGCTCAGGTCATCAAGTCGATAATGAGTTGGACCCTGAACTCAATGAGAAACGAGGACACCTTGGTTGTACTCATCTCAATTTATAGTGGGAAGAAAGTGGGTGTGGGGGGGGGGGTGTTCGTACATGTATGGTGAACCCTTCACAAGACATTTCACGTAGCTCCTTCCCCACTAATTCTCCACTAATGCTCACTAAAGCTTTCATTAGTGTCAAACTGGGTCACACTTAGGGTTGAACCTGATCCATAATGTCCAACACCATGCTCAAGGGATGAAGGAATCTGATTAATGGCTTGATCGACAGGTCAAGTTGTTCTAGCAATGGTGTCGGGAAGGGTCTGACCAAAAGAATGTTTGTTGTCCATTGCCCAAACTCCACTTAAGGTCATCACTAATAGTATGAAGGCCATGAATGAGACTCTTCCACCCATGAGATCTGGTTGAAAAGAAGTTAGGAAACCAAATAGAATTACTGTTAAGATACTTATTGTGAATGAATCTGACCCACGGATTTGGATTCTTTTGTAGAACCGCTCAATCTAATTTAGCTAGGCACGCTGCATTTCGTTCACTCAAGGGTTTTATCCCCAACCCTCCATCATCTTTGGGCCTACACGCCTTGTCCCAGGCCACCAAATGGATATGTCGCTTTGATGATGAATCATACCATAAAAATTGTTTCGTGATACGATCCAATTGGGTAGTCACTATACTTGGCAATAAAAAATATGAGATCCAATAAATAGGAAAAGATGAAATGACTAACTTGATAAGGGCCAATCTATTTGCCATAGATAATGTCTTACAACTCCAGCTCTTAAATTTTTTTCAGCCACTAGAGAATCACAAAGAACCTTTTTCAATTGGCCTTTGAAAAGAGGCAGACCCAAATATATGATGGAAAGGGAACCCCTTTGCCAACCACACAAATTGGCAATATGATGCACATGACCAACCCACAAATTGAAAGGAATATATATTGATTTACCTATACTAAGCTTTGGCTTCAAAATCGTCATTATATTCAAGAAATTTTGAACTGATTGCTGGAAAAATAATGTATCATCAACAAACAAAGAGTGACTCCAACAAAAACCCTTCATAGAAATCGGGGTAAATAAGACATTCACCTTCCACTTGATGAAGTCTCCAACTCAATCTCTCCATCACTAGCAGAAAAAGAAATGAAGTAAGAGGGTCCCCCTAGCGAACACCCATGCTACTGGTGAATTTTTGGCCTTGGTTCCCCATTAATTACCACTGCAAATTTTGTGGTGGATACACAATCTGGCTGACTGGATTCACCGCTAGCTTATTGTCGATCAGTGTAAAAGTAAATAGGTAAAAGTAAAATAGCAGGAGTTATCCGATTTACCTCTAGCAAGTAAATGCAGTAAATCAAGAATAAGGGAGATCTTATTGAGCAAACGAATTTGTAAATTAGTTACATTTGAAAAGTCATTTTATTCTTTTCTTGGCATTGGTTATCTTTTGTATGTTGTATATATATCACGTACATTCTAATGGAAATGATCATCTTTGGTTCTTTAATTTATCTTCACGCTTTTTGCTTACATGGTATCAGAGCGGGATCATTCCTCTCTGTTTTGGTACTCTAAACATCGTTTTCACTAAGCAGTCCATCTGCAATTCATTTTAGGTTATTGCAGAAACTGCTCACTAAGTCTTTTCCTCTTTGTTTTGGTACTTTAAACATCATTTTCACTAAGCAGTCCATCTGCGATTCATTTCAGGTTATCGCAGAAACTATTCAGAGTCTTTTTTTCTCATTTTTTTTTGTCTACTGGCTACTCGTAAGACCAGAAGAAAGTTTTGGCCTGTCTGTTCCTGCTACCTGGCGTGTCTATCCACCCAGTGATTCAGTTTGTGCAGGTGGAGATCATATTTAATTTTTACTGGGTCTTCGCATTCTTTGTTGCTACACCCTCTATGATTTTCTTTTGCAGATTTTTTTCTCTGATCACAATTTTTGTTTTTCATAAAGAATTGCAGCATAAGCAGTCGATGATCCCTGCTTCTTACTCACAGTTGGTTGACAACAACACTGTAAATTTTTTTTTGAACCTGTCGAACAATAGCAGAGTTTGTGGTTTTGTTTTGCTATCATCATGAGCAGTGGCTCGATGTTATCTTCTCAAATAACCAGTGATGCCATGTCTGCTAATAATACCAACAGTCTCTTTTATCTCCATCACTCTGACAACCCAAGAAAAAATTTGATTTCCAGCCTCCTCATAGGCGATAACCATGCATCTTGGACTCGGGCCATGACTGTCTCTTTGACAACAAAAAACAAGATGTGTTTTGTTGATGGTAGCCTACCTGAACCAGATCCATCTTCTCCAAATGCTTCAATATAGATTAGATATAATAATATGGTTCTATCATGTCTTTTTAACTCTCTCACCAAAGAAGTTGTAGAAAGTATGTTGTATGTCAAAACAGCAGCAGAAGTATTGTGCAACCTTCATGAACAGTTTGCTCAAGTAAATGAACCTTGTATGTTTCAATTACAAAGGTCTATTGTTACTTTCCATCAAGATAATCTATCCATTTTGGCATAGTATACAAGGCTAAAAACTTACTGGGATAAACTTAATACTCAACTCATCCTACCTACTTGTTCATATGGAGCCGCGAAAGCATTACCGACAAAACAAGAAATTAATTCAATTTCTCATGGGATTAAATGAGTCATATGTCGGGGTTCGAAGTAATATCCTTGTTATGGATCCCTGCCAAGTGTTAATAGAACATATAATCTTCTCCTTTAAGAAGAGCATCAGAGGGATGTTCATACTCCTTCACTCATGGAAGGAAATGTAGCCATTGTTGCTGGAAAAAATGTTTGATTTCTAAAGAATAACATGAGTTGATTGAAAGAAAAAGAACAACCTAAATATGATCATTGTGAAAAACTAGGCTTCATAAAAGAGAAATGTTATACTTTACATGGTTTTCCACCACGCTCCAATAATCAATTTGCTACAAATACATTACTTGTCGATTCAGTTTCAAAGGAACCCGTCGACGGTCCTCAGTTGACCATGGATCAGTGTAACCAACTTTTATCCCTTCTTGCAGCAGGTAAAGATAGTATGACGGTGAACATGGCAGGTAATAACGATTCTTGTTTTTATCCTTCTAGTTAGATTCTGGATATTGGTGCCACGAATCACATATGTTGCTCTTTGTCCCTAATAATCAATGTCAAAGAGTATACTAATCTTAAACCC
Organism: Nuphar pumila; assembly: GCF_984573655.1. Taxonomy (NCBI): domain Eukaryota; kingdom Viridiplantae; phylum Streptophyta; class Magnoliopsida; order Nymphaeales; family Nymphaeaceae; genus Nuphar; species Nuphar pumila. The sequence goes on along the minus strand of NC_143264.1, from coordinate 80,855,617 downwards.
ATCAAACTCCCAAATGGATAGACAACTCCAGTATCTCACATTGGTCAAGTCATTTTGTCTCCAAAGCTTATTCTTTATAATGTTTTACATGTTCCCTCATTCAGGATAAACCTCCTATCCACATCACAACTTTGTCAATCATATAATTATAATATTATTTCTTCTTCTTCTTCTTGCCAAATTCAGGACTTGGAGACAAAGGAGACGATTGGATCAAGTAGAGAATGTTTGGGACTTTACATTCTTGATGATGGTGGAAGTCAGGTAGTTGCCACTTTAGTTAATAAATACCATATGGATATATGGCACATGTGTTTAGGGCATGTTTCTGATTTACGTTTAAGACATTTATTTAAAGACTGTGATTTGATGCAAAATAATCAAGTCAGGTGTGAAATTTGCCCTCTGGCTAAATTCACAGTTCTGCCTTTTCCCATTAGTGAGAATCGTTCTCAAGATATTTTTGAACTAGTTCATTTTGATATTTGGAGAGCTTACAATATAGTATCGTTCACAGGAGCCAAATTTTTTTAAACTATTGTTGATGATTTTAGCAAAGCTACGTGGGTTTACTTGATAAGACACAAATTTCAAACGCAAGAAATATTGTGAAATTTCATTCAAATGATAAAAGTTAAATTCAACAAACATGTGACACAAATTCGCTCCAACAATCAAGTAGAATTTTTCTCACATGAAATACAAACCTTTTTTGCGTGAAAATGAGATTTTTCACCAACATTCTTGTATTAGAACTCCCCAACAAAATGACATTCTCGAAAGGAAACACTGTCCTTTGTTAGAAACCGCACGGGAAATCGACAATGAATTAAGCTTATATGTCGACAAAATTTTGGGGTGAATGCATTCTCACCGCCGCATATTTGGTCAATCGCATTCCCACTGTTACTTCCTCAACTAATCATATACCTTATGAACTTCTTTATAGAACCAAGGCAACATATGATCATCTCAAATTTTTTTGTTGTTTATGTTTTGCGTGTCATTTCTTTAAAAATAAATTTGCTCCTCGTTCCAAGAAATGTGTGTTTGTCGGATATACTTTTGGCCAAAAAGGGTATAAGGTATATAATCTAGAAACAAATACCATTTTTGTCAGTCGAGATGTTGTCTTTCACGAAAATGTTTTTCTCTTCCAGGACACATTTTTTTAAGAGTTTTTCCAAAATTTATAGTGACATCGTTTTACCAAATCCCATTGAGGACACATCTCATTTATCTTGTTCTCTTGAATATATTGTTCAAGATCAAAATCCATGCCCAAACTCTAGTGACATCTGTTCTCCAGATCTTAACAATAATTTGGAGTTTTGGCGCTCTACACGACAGCGATCTAGACCCACTTATCTATCAAATTATAAATGTAATCAAGCTTTTCTCTATGGACATTTGTTGCCTACCTCCACAACCTCCACCCATTATCCCATATCTTCTTTCCTAGATTTTTCCAAACTTTTTCATTCCTACCGTGCTTTCCTAGCCGCTATCTCTGTTCATGAAGAACCTAAAGACTATCTCACTGCTCTAAAGGATGAAAGATGGAAATTTGCCATGGATACAGAGCTACGGGCCCTTTGAGACAATGACACATGGACTCTTATGCCTTTGCCACCCAAGAAGTGTGCGATTGGATCAAAATGGGTCTATAAAATTAAATTTAGATCTGACAGAAGCATCAAATGCTACAAGGCTCGACTCATCGCACAAGGCTATACGCAGCAGAAAGGTTTAGATTATCATGACATGTTTGCCCCATTTGTCAAATTAGTAACTATGCGATGCTTATTATCCATTGTTGCCACCCGCAATTGGTCCCTTCATCAACTGGACATCAACAATGTGTTTTTGCTTGGGGATCTTGATGAAGAGATCTACATGTAATTGTTACCCGGATATCGTCGACAGGGAAAAAATTAAGTATGTCAACTCAATAAATCCTTATATAGGCTGAAACAAGCATCAAGACAATGGTTTGCCAAGTTTTCCAAATCTCTTCTTAAGTTTGGTTTCATGATCACTCAATCTCGGGCAGATTATTCTTTATTTTTCAAGAAACGTGGTGAGCATGAAATATTTATTTTGATTTATGTAGATGATGTGATTATAACAAGAAGTGATGACATGGACATTAAAAAATTGAAAGAGCTCTTTGACCAAACGTTTCACATCAAAAACTTGGGGAAATTAAGATATTTCCTAGGCATCGAAGTGGCATGGTCATGACAGGGGATATTCTTCAATAAGAAAAAATATGTACTTGATTTGTTAAAAGAAGCAGGCCTGCTAGGAACAAAGCCATCATAAATACCAATAGAACCTCAGAAGAAGTTCGATCATAGTGAAAATCTAATCACAAATACAGTTACTTTTAAGAGGTTAGTTGGTTGATTCATTTATCTAACCATTACAAGGCCTGATATCACATATATAGTGCATATACTCACTCAATTCAGGCATGAGCCATGAGAACAACACTAGGAAGCAGATACCAAATTACTAAGATATCTAAAGAGAACGCCTGGGCAAGAAATCATGCTAAAAGCATAAAATGATTTCAAATTAAGCTATTATGTGGACTCTGACTGGGCAAGCTATCCGATATCAAGAAAGTCAACATCAGGATATTGTACCTTCTTAGGTGACAACATCATATCCTGGAAAACAAAGAAACAGGCAGTTGTTTCTAGATCTTCGCCAGAAGCGGAATTCAGAAGTATGGCAACATGAACAAGTGAAGTTGTATGGTTGACATATCTTCTTGAAGATCTTGGCTGCAAACAAGAAAGTCTGGCAATCTTATATTGTGACAATCAAGCCACAATACATATAGTGGTCAATCCAGTATTTCACGAACAAACAAAACATATAGAATTGGACTATTATTGTGTTTGATAAAAAATAGAGGCATACCGCATGCGTTCGTAGCAAGGATCAAAGGATAGATATTCTGACAAAGGCATTAAGTAAAGAAAGCTTCAAGCACCTTGTTGGCAAGTTGGGTGCACTAAGCATAGAGGCCCCAACTTGAAGGGGAATGTAAAAGTAAATAGGTAAAAGTAAAATAGCAGGAGCTATCCGATTTACGTCTAGCAAGTAAATGCGGTAAATCAAGGATAAGGGAGATCTTATTGAGCAAACGAATTTGTAAATTAGTTACATTTGGAAAGTCGTATTCTTTTGTATGTTGTATATATACCACATATGTTCTAATGGAAATGATCATCTTCGGTTCTTCAATTTATCTTCATGCTCTTTGCTTACAGTCGGTGAGACTAGTTGTCGTCCAACCTAAGAGTCTCCCTCTCCTCTGGCTTAGAGACTTGATTGTTGGTGAGAGAGTCGTCCCTCACTACACTTGGTTCATCATGTCCTGAACTCGGCTTCTTGATGTCCATGATTGATTTTGGTTCCTACCCTGTGGACAATGAGACCTTCATTTCAATCTCCGCAATAGAATTAAGCTGATGAGCTTGTTGGATCCAACCTTGGGTGGGTTTAATACATCGATGCATGGAGGACCAGACTTAACGGAAGAGGCCATTAATTGACGAACAAGGCATGTGAATGTCGAATGGTTCATCAACCTACAATGTGAACAATATTTGATCTCATGCTCAGAGATAATTTCTTGAATGAAAGTCCTGCGATTTAAAATCGCTATCTCTAATTGGGCCTTAGGCACAAAATTCAACGGGACTAAAACGTTCCATTGTCCTCGTGTAATTGTCGATATCCAGCACATCAGCATGAAGGAATGTCTCTGATCCAGCTTCCAGCAGACAGGCTTGGAAGACGGATCCAAAGAGGGTCTTGATTCGATGCTTGAAGTTTTAGGTCCATGCCAGGAGTCCACTGATATGCTACCAAGGTGCGACCAGCCACCATCCATGAACCTCCATGCAAGATCCGAGTCATCTCCTCCATATTGGTCAATCTAATCATGAACAATCTGTGATTGAGCAGATTGGAGAAGCAAATTTCCACAAGGCCTGGCTCGATATTCGATTTGTTTTCATGGATTACTACCCAAAAATCCAGCCAGTAGAGTCCACTCGAAAGGCATCAACATTTTGTCATGTTGCTCGGTAGAGATCTCCAAGCGCATATTCTCACCCTGCTGAACCACAACTTTTGGCGTCGAACCAAAGGCTGTGGTTCCTTCCCCGGAGAGAGTCAACAGAGTAGAGGCCAGTGGTCCTGGACTATGGGATATTGTATCATGTCTCATCTGCCTCAGGGAGGGGGGGCGGGGGGTTGCTAGGGGAGTCTCTCTCCATTTTCCCAAATCGTCCAATCTTGAACCAGTAGATGCCACTTGTCAATAAAATATTAAAATAATATGAAAATTATTTTAAAATATTTTACAAAAAATATATTTAAAAATAAAACAAATCAGCTGATTTTGAAGCTTGGTTGGCTGGTCTGTTCTATTCGTTAGAGTCAGTATGAATAGTTGTGTTGTTGGGTTGGAACATAACTACGTTCCTTTTTAACTAGCTTATATATATATATATATATATATATATATATATATATATATATAGAGAGAGAGAGAGAGAGAGAGAGGTTTTCAATTAAATATCCATGCAGGGCCGTAGGTAGAAACAGGATTAAAGGGTGCTAACGAAGGCACCAAATTATATGAAATTATTAAGCTGAAAATCATAGTTTTCTGATTTCTTGTAAATTAAATCTTATAGATGTGATCTTGTTTAGTGGAAAATGAGTTTTGAATCATATGATTATAAACCAAAGCAGTTTTTTTAAGGGCTTCAAAATTTACCTGACCACAATTCCCTAAAATTTCATGACTGAAGACGTCTTTGTGGTCAGATTGAGTTGATAAAGCTTAAAGATATGATTTTCAGCTCAATAGTTTCATATAATTTGGTACCTTTAATTAGCACCAAATATTAACCATATATATATATATATATATATATATATATATATATATATATATATATATATATATATATATATATATATATAAAGAGAGAGAAAGAGTAATGCAACTTACCTACTCTCACATACTAGAAATCATGGTTGTAGGTTGTATTTTCTCAATTAAACCTTATGGATGTACTCATCATAGTTTATTTGATAAGAATCATACTTTGGATCATGTTTTTTGGACATAAAAATAAGATTTTTTAAGTAACAAAATTTTGATACATTACGAGCTATTGATTTTTAAAGTTCTTAAAAAACATACATCTATGCTATAATCACATAATACAAAACTTGTCTGCTGCTGTGAGGTGGGAGTAGGTACTCTGCCAGCACTCTATCATTACTAATATATATATATATATATAGAGAGAGAGAGAGAGAGTTGTGTAGGTGTTAAATTGATACGTGCTAAATGAGTTTTTCTACCCTTTCAGTGTTTTTTCCTAGTTCTGGCCTCATAATGTGTTGGGCATGATCGATTTACAAGAAATTCACACCTGGATCATATGTTTTTATTTATTTATTGGCTTACATTTGTTTGAAAGACCCTTAAGGTCCTAATTAGGGGTGGCAATCGGGTCAGGTTGGCGGGTCAGCATACCTCAACCCGAACCCGACCCGTTTATTAAATGGGTCGGCTGTGGCAAACACGAACCCAACCCATTTATTAAACGGGTAACCCAACACGACCCGCCAACCCGTTTAATAAATGGGTTGGGTCGGGTAAACGGGTTGGTGGGTTAGCGGACGGGTTGGCAGGTTGACCCGCCCGCCTAACCCGTTTATTAAATGGGTCAGCCAGGTTGGCGGGTTGGCATACCCCTAACACGAACCCGACCCGTTTAATAAAATGGTTAGGCGGGTCGACCCCTTTTATTAAACGGGTTAGTTTAAGCCCAACCCGAACCCGCCTAAGAGGCGGGTTGTGTCAGGTTTTGCCACCCCTAGTCCTAATATCCACGCCGGATTGCTGGCAACTTCATTCAACTTTACCGCAAGGGACACCTCTTGCAGGCTTCAAACTGAGGTCATCCATGTCATGTGACAAACCACAGTTGAAAATGTAATTAAAGTTTTGCATGTATAGAGTTTTCGTGGAAAAGAAAGTGTGGCATATTGTAATTTAAAAAAAATACTATTTATAATATCTCACGCACCCTCCCAAGCTAGAATAGGTTCGTGGGCCCACAAGCCAGACTTAATGATTAATTTGTTGCCCCTCTTCTCTTTGGTATACAAGAGTTGCCTAGCTGATTCCAAAGAGACTATATATATATATATATATATATATATATATATATATATATATATATATATATATATATATATATATATATATAGAGAGAGAGAGAGAGAGAGAGAGAGAGAGAGAGAAATTTTTCATGTTTTATAGGAAGCGTTTTGATGAACCAGTCAAATAGAGAGTGCAATTGAAGCAACTCATGTTAACCATGAGCCCCACCGGGGGCGTCCTCACTTAGGGTGTCAAATTCAAGGACAGTGCATATCACACGTGACAAGTTTGTAACTCTAGGTTGGGGCAGGTAAGTCTGGGTGGTCGTGTCTTCAGCTTGGAGTTTTACCTTGTAAAGAGGTGACCCATTAAGTAACCCGGTTCTCAGTACAATCACATTGCACCTGATCTCAATTTATTTGGGTGGGTTATTTTTAGGCAGAGAAAGCTGGGGTTAGGCAGACCCCTACCAGTTATACAACCATATACCTTTGGGTTTTGAACCTGCAAGGTTCCAACACAAGGTGATGTGCACTCACTGCTCCTGCCAAACAAGCAAAGCCTCCATTGGTTAGGGTGGGGTTGGCCATAGAGTTTTAGACACAGGGTAAGCTCCGCAAGTTAACTAGCTTGGTTAGGTCGCTGAACTAGGTCCAGTTTCTTCATGTAAAATACTTTAGATTCACCGTGAGTTATGTATAATAAAAATTGCTAAAATTCCCCCATTGTATAATAAAACAGGCACAATACACCCTTACAAATAAAAGGTTAAAATAAATATTTATATGGATCTTGACCATGAAATTAACTTAAAAGTCTTTATTTGAAAGTTTATATCAAAAGTTTTATGGGGAAATGTCTTTTTTAGAAAATATGAGTCCATTTTTAAAAATATTAGGCAAAATATGTGGTATCTAAATGGAAAATTTCCTTTTCTATTTATACAAACTACCATGAGGCATCAACAAAAAATGGGACAGGTGGGCTGTGAACTTGCACGGCTAACAGGTCAGTCAGCCTGCTCCAAAAAGACCTGGGTTAGGCCATCCTGGCCGGCGGCCTGCCTGGGTTGGGGTTTTGAGCCTCCTGTCTGCCGGTGACCATGCTGTGGCCCAAACAGCTGTCTATTTAGATGGACTTATTTGACCGGGCTGCAGCACCCTGATGGGAACCAGTCAAAAAATGGACCGGGCCAGGCCAGGCTGGACCAGCTCATTGCCTAACCCCACTTATAAATATGGAGCATGGATAGTTTTTTTTTTCTTTTGGCAGAACCAAAGTTAGGGGCACTTCTAATTACAGATTTTTAAATATAAAAAATTGCAGAAAAAAAAATGTCAGGTAGAGGGGTGTCTCTTGTCTTGCTCTGGTGAGGCACTGAATGCTTTTGTAGCACCCTATGTGGCACACACCCCACGTGGGGTAGCGAAAAGTGTGGAAGGGGATCTGCAAGTTGGTGGGGCTTGGAGACCCTAATGGGTCCGGGTATTGACCATGGTTGGATCCAACACTAGCCACAGCCATAGGTAAGTGGGACATCAATTTGCAGTCACCATATATTCACGGACTGAGGCTGGCCGAAATTTGAAATTTGAACAAACCTTGTAATTACAAGATTTTCCATTTTCAGAATTCCTCATGCAATTAAGGATTCAAGCGGGTCGGATTCAGATTGGAACTAACTGGATGTAGTTTAATTGGATTTGAGTTCAGATTCTAAGTCAGATGGGAAAAGCATTTGAATCCAGATCCATTCGATGTTGATCATAATGGATGTAGTTTCCTTTATTGAGTCCAACTAAACAGGTTCACGGTTCAGTCAGATGTCCGACCCAAACCTGACATTTGATAGATTCTTAAATTTTGTATTCCTACTATTATTAGTGGGAAATTCGAAATTTTTAAAAAAATCATACATGATCTCTTTACCAACTAGTGTGCCTTAGTGCAAATTTTATGTTTATATGTAGTTCTCATAAGTTCCTAGTTGTAATTAGCCCCAAGGGGTTTGGCTTTGTGGGAGGGGGCCTTAGCTGCTAGAAGGGTAGTTAGTATTCCATTCTCATGGACGCCAGCTCTTATATTATATATTAAGAGTAAGGGTATCAGGCCCATTGCTTATGCCAAAAGCAAGGTGACTCCCTAGAAGTAGGGGTGGCAATCGGGTCGGGTTGGCGTGTCAGCATACATCAACCCGAACCCCACCCGTTTATTAAAGGGGTTGGCTGTGGCAAACACGAACCCGGCCCGTTTAATAAACGGGTAACCCGACACGACCCGCCAACCCATTTAATAAATGGGTTGGGTCGGGTAAACGGGTTCTCAGGTTGGCAGGTCGGGTTGGCGGGTTGACCCACCCGCCTAACCCGTTTATTAAACGGGTCAGGCAGGTTGGCATACCCCTAACACGAACCCGACCCGTTTAATAAACGGGTTAGGCGGGTCGACCCGTTTATTAAATGGGTTCATTTTTTCCAAACCCGAACCCGCCTAAAGAGGCGGGTTGGCGGGTCGTGTCAGGTTTTGCCACCCCTACCTAGAAGCAAGAGGTGCTCCACACATGGGTTTAAACACTGTTGGAACAGCGGCCGTAAGAAGGATAGACATAGCCAGTGCGACTAGGTCCCTTGATCCTGATGGTGGTTTCTCCATTCCTCACTGAAAAAAACATAGCTTATAGATGGTCTTATTTAGGATGCTACAGAGGGCCCGAGTTCCTTGCCTGCTAGGTGCCATCAAATCATGCCTCGGATTAGCCAATGGCTCACTTGAGTCCCTTCTTGGTTGGGTTGTTGGTCTTGACTTTCGAGTCAGCATGCACCTTGATCAAGCTGAGCTAGTGTCACAAACCCTTGCAATCTTAGATAACAGGCATCGTTAGGTTTTTTTATATAGAAACGGAAAAACCATCCCAGAGGGACGTAAACCCAGGTGCACCCCTTGATCCCAGTGAGCCACCAGTTTCGGCTTACACAAGAAGAATAAAGCCCTCAGGAATCGAACCCCAAATGCCAGCCATCTAACAGTCGAAGCCCATTCCAACTACGCTACCCCCTCGGTTCTCCTTCAGGGTTAGTTGGAATGGAACTTAGAATTCCTAGTAAAATAGGACCACCCTTTCAAGGCTGACCCTGAAAAATCCAACTATTGCTTCAAGTTTGTTAGGTAGGAGAGGATCCGACAAAAAATGTGCATTAAGCACCCGATCGCCATCCATCAAGTCTTGGGCTCCACACCCTGTCCCCAAAATGGTGCTTAATACATAAATATTTGTGCAATCATACTGCACCTTATCTTTTCACTTGTTAGGTTCGGGGTCGCCTCATGATGATGGAAGAAGCCTATTGAATCATATTCATGGCACCATGAAAAATATATGACTTTCAAGATTTGACACAGGCGCACACCTGTTTGTTCTTACCATATGTCAAAGACAATTCATCAAATAATATTTGAATAATACATATAATCATCACACTAAAATATTAACTTGAAAGGCAAGCTGAGCCTACCAGTTATACAACAATACCATTGGGTTTTGAACTTGCAAGTCCCAACACAAGGTGACGTGCACTAGCTGCTCATACCAGCAAGCAGAGCCCCGTTGGTTAAAATATTAACTTCCTTGTTATGCTTAAGTTAGGGGTTTCCTCTGGTGTCATGAAGACACAAATGGAAGACGAAGGTTGTAGTACCGGCATTGTTGGACTAGTTTCGCTCGCTTTATACACGTTGCAAGATGAGTGGTGTGAATTGAAAATGAATATTTGGTTGTCATGTTGAAATTATCGACCTACACGCATGCCATTTGAATGCAATATAAATTTTATGTTGAGAGAGAGAGACAGTATTCAGAATATATAAAAGGGGAAAGTGATGAAAATGTTATCTGTTTTCGTGGTTCTGTACAGCTTTTTTCGTAAAAAATCTTAAGTTTATCAGAGTGGGCGCGGTCAGTGTGGTGGAGGTGTAACTGAGGGAGCTCTTGAGATGGGGACTAAAGAGTTGACTTGCTCAAGATTGTATGAACTCTGACGATTCTCAAGGGGCCTTTAAAAATTGAGCATGACTTGTGGGCGCCTCATTTTTTCCAGTTTTTTCTGCTCAATTGGAAATGACACCAGCAACCTGCAACTTCTGAAAATTTGGCATCAACCGACTACTTTTACAAGTTTTTCAAACATAACTTTTTCTAACATTAATGGTAAATTTAAACCACTCGTTTGTGCAGTTGCAGTTGATGTCATCTAGGCATACATGAACTTTTTTCCGTCATGCTTAGATGAGTGCAGAATAGTGATGTCTTGATGATCTCGTTGTCAGTTACATTTTCACCGGGCGATGTGTGAGACAATGAAAGGGGGGCACAAGTAGTTATATTGCATTTATATATGAGAAATAGAAACCTACAAAATACAAAGCCTACCAAATGAAACATGTTATTGGATTAATTTTATGAACTTTTGGTGTTTTTTTTTAATTCTGACAGTACAGATGTGATTTATATGCTTGTTTTATAAGAATCACTTCTTGGAACATTTGATTCTGAGGTTTTTATAAGGTTTCAAAAATCAAAAGCCTAACATTTTTATAAATTTTCTTGGCTTCAAGTATTGTTTTTTCATCCAAAATGCATGATTCTATTTCTAGTAAATCAATCACCTAAAATCCAATAACATGTTTCATTAGTAGGTTTTGTATTAGTACTGCTACTCGAACAGCTCTTTCTTAACAAACAATCCATGACAGGTTGACGATCTCTTGGTCTCATCTCATCCATCATGAATAGTTGAAGGTCAGATCACGTTCTTAGTCTTAGGTGCATGAGTCAGACATCATGTTTTAGCACACTCTTGATGCATTATAAAATCACAAATATCATAAGTATTGCCATAAAAAAGAAGCAATAATTTGTCTCTCTCTCTCTCTCTCTCTCTCTCTCTCTATATATATATATATATATATATATATATATATATATATATATATATAATCTCCTGCGTGACGTTTGCGGCTTCTTCTTCAACACCCCCACGTCATTATAGAGCTGGCAACTCCTAATCAAAAGTAAACGCCATGCCCTCTTCAACCTCTTACACTGCTCATCAAAACTACCCCCAACCAAACCCCATAGAAAGAGAGAGCGAGACATAAATTAGACTTTGCTTGATGTTGAAAAGTTCGAGTGGGGAACTCTAGATAGACCCCTTTTGCAATGATTTCCAGCACTCCCACAAGCTTTCACATGTATGGAGCGGTGGAGGATGAAGAGATGTGCTCTTCTCCAGGCCAACATCCCCTAGATGACATGTCCCTCCTCTGTTCCTCTCCCCATCCCCATCCTCCTGCCACTCTCCCTCCCCAGCCCCAATCTCACTCCTCCCTCCTCTATAACTTCTCCATCTTAAAGAACAAAGTCAGCCAACTCCAGTCATTCGTCACTCTCATCCTCTCTCAAAACACCCAACACCCACAAGTTGAAGCAGCCTCTGTTGCGGTATCAGTCATGGCCACCCTCATTCAGGAAGTGATAGCTACAGCCTCCTCCATGATGTTCTCATGTCAGCAGATGGACTTGAGTTCATCCGCTTCAAATGGTCTCCTCAGTCACCACCAGCAGCAGCAACAGAAACGGCAAGAGTCACAGCATCAGAATATTAGGGTTTCTGGTGAAACCCAAGGTGGTTCCACTCATCATGCTAGAAATGGGTATGCCCACAAAACCAATACTTATAACAATGGTAATAGTAACAACAATGGCAATTACAGCATAAATATTGCTACTAACAATACAAGTAATGCTAGCCATAATAAAGACTTTAGACTTGATGATGATGGCGGAATTCTAGATGCTGCCTATAGTAAAGAAGAAAATGGAGATTCTTCTTGTTATGATATTGTTGAGATGGATGTTGCTGATTTATTAGCAGAATATACACACTACTGTCATATCTGTGGCAAGGGGTTCAAGAGGGACGCAAATTTGAGGATGCATATGAGGGCACACGGGGATGAGTACAAGACTAATGCTGCTCTATCAAAAGCTTTAATGAATGGCAGCCCTTCTTCTGGTTATAACAAGGACTATGCCTCAATAATGAATATGTTACCTAGGAAATACTCATGTCCTCATGAAGGATGCAGATGGAACAAGAAGCATGCGAAATTTACGCCGCTGAAATCGATGATCTGCGTCAAGAATCACTACAAGAGAAGCCATTGCCCCAAGATGTATGTGTGCAACAGATGCAATCGGAAGAAATTCTCTGTGCTTTCGGATTTGAGGACTCATGAGAAGCACTGTGGGGATCTGAAATGGCAGTGTTCATGTGGGACTACCTTCTCTAGGAAGGATAAGCTTCTGGGTCATGTTGCTTTGTTTGTTGGCCATACTCCTGCAATGAATTGTGCCAACAAGATTCAAAGACCTGAGCATCAACCCATCAAGGTTCAAGCGGAAGAAAGATGAATGATATTCAATTAATCATAAGAATTTCTGTTGATCAACCAAGGGAGAAACACTTTGAGTTATATGCATCTTTGTGTTTTGTACTGTATCTTTGAGTTGCTAACTTGTACTAAACGCTATCTTGTATTAATGGTTATTATTAACTGAACAATCTAGACTTGTCTCAAGTGAAAAAGGAAATTCCATCCTTTGTTCACTTGTGCTGTGATGACAACAGCCCCCTTGAGACAGGCCCATTGAGATGTTAAGACTCTCTCTCTCTCTCTCTCTCTCTCTCTATATATATATATATATATATATATATATATATATATATATATATATATATATTATTTCGCTCATTCTCAAAGATGATGAGGTCACTGATATTTCTCGGTTCTGCCCAATCTCAATTATGAGTGTTTCTTATCGAATGTTTGACAAGGTTTTGGCGAATAAACTGAAATCGGTGGCTAACCAAATTTTTCCAGACTCTCAGTTCGCCTTCATCCATAATAAGAGGGTCCAACACTCGTTCATCGTGGCATCCGAGGTTGTTCATTCCTTGCAGCATAGCGATCAACCTTACTTTGTCCTTAAATTAGACTTTCATAAAGCTTTTGATTCCGTGCATTGGCCATTCTTATTTCAAATGTTAGCAAATTTCGGTATTGGTCATCATTTTTCTGGTTGAATGAGGGAGTTGGTCTCAAATGCCCAAGCCATGTTAAATATCAATGGTGTTAGAGGAAACCGGTTCAAGCTGCGATGGGGTTTGCGGCAAGGGTGCCCCCTCTCGCCTTTGTTGTTCAATGCAGTTGCTAATGGTCTTGTGGTCTTGCTTAAGCAGGCTGCAGTATCGCGTTTCATTGATCCTTTGCAGGTTCCAGACTTCTTGGGTCATATTCTTACTTATGCTGATGATATGATCATTTTTTGTCGTGCAAATATTCAGCAGATGCTTAGGTTCAAGCTTATCATTCAGTTTTACCTCTCCCTATCTGAGCTTTCTCTAAATGAGACCAAATGCTCTATTACCATGTTCAATGTTCATGCCAATATGCTTGCAGTTGGGAAGATAATTTTTAATTGCACTATTTCTGACATGCCTATTATGTACCTGGGCTTGCCGTTACAAGTGAAGCCCCTCTTTTCTACTGCATGGGCTCCAACACTTCAAAAAGTGAAGCGCAAATTGCTTTAGTGGCAGTCGTCTTATTTCTCCATCGTTGGCCGTCTAACCTTAGTTAGACATGTTCTTTCAACTATTTCAGAATTTTTCATGTCTATGTTTGTGATGCTTGTGGGAGTAGAGAAGCAGCTAACGCACTTGCTGACAGATTTTCTATGGTCTAGGTGTCAACTCAAAGGTAAGCGACACTTGATTGGTTGGCGTTCGGTGGTCTTACCTCAGCGTATGGCTGGTTTAGGCATTCCTGCACCCAGACTGCGAAGCATTGTTCTTGTCGCCAAGAAATGTTGGTTGACCCACCAACCGGATAACCCTTGTGCTTGTTTGCTTCTTGCTAAATATGAGGCTTCTGCTCTTATTCTGGTTCGTCTAGGAACCCGGGGTTTGGTGCTCTCGCACTTGCATAAATCGTGGTTGAAGGCTTTAGCCTACTTAAGAGACCATTTTGAGGACCCCAAAAATTTTGGTCAATGGTTCCAGTGGGCGCTGGTGCCAAGCGGAGAGTTCCTCACCTCAAAAGTCTATAGATTGTTGCACCCCCCGGGGGCTGATTGGTTGCCCGAGAATGTGCTTTGGGCAAAGGGTCCTTCTCCCCGTTCTCGAGTTCTGACTTGGTTAATTTTTCATGATAGGATCTAGACCCACAGTAATTTAAAGAAGTGGGGCATTCAGCTCCCGAGTTGGTGCGTGTTTTGTCAAGCTGCAGAAGAATCTATGTATTACTTGTTCTGGTCTTGCCCAATATTTATGGAACTCTTTAGTAGGACCTGGAGGCATTCGGAAGTGTTTGTTAAGGAGGAGTCATTTGTGCTAGATCTGATCTGGGGGTCGGTTTGTATTAGGCGTAGCATGAGGTGGAGGTTTATCTAGCGGACGTGGTTGCTTACTTCTTGGTGGATTGTTTGGATGGCGCAAAACGATGCTCATTTTCGTCAAATTTTGTTTAACATTCAAAACCTAGTGCATAAAATCTTGGTAGATGTTTATGTGATCTTGCGTATGCATCTTAGTGATCTTCCGCTCCCTCTTGTTGACACTACCTCTCTTTTGCCACAATCTGGGCAAGCGGCTCCTGCGTGAGCCCGTTTTATCTGTCTGATGTTCTTTTTCTCTTCTACTTTATTTATTTGTTTTGGCTTTTGCTCTTGTTCAGTTCAACATTTTGTTGATCTTCATTAGTGGTAATGTTGAATTTCTTTCGGCTCTCTCTCTCTCTCTCTCTCATTTACAGAATACAAATACGTGTGGCGTCGGTACGATATCAACCGACAACCATGAATATGTAAAACGTTATAGATGAAGAAATCTGATGTAAATTTGGTCGTAAAGGCAGAATTGATGAATTGCATGGTAATGTTCAGTCTCTTTTATCTGCAAAGATTGACCCAGTGCAAATGAGGCAGTTTTTGTCTATTCAACTTTCACGAAGCTTTTTTCAAAAAATCAATCCTTGATCTTATGCAATTTTCCAAATTCTTAAGGTCACTCATTAAATTCTTGTAGATCCCAGGTATGTGAGCTTTTTTACGTTGTATGTTTTCCCGTTATGATATTCGTTGAAGCTCTTTCATATTCTCCTTCTATCCAGTCACCAAGAATAAGCAATGGTACACCCGCTCGGATCGCCCCAAGTGGCAGAGGACTTGGGGAGAAGTTTCTAACCCCTTTGTCTCAGGTTTGACTCTCATCGGGTATTTGGGTGGCTTGGGGCTTATCTCTGATACGAGTGTAAATAGCCCTAGGGGTTTGGCGTAGTGAGAGGGGACCTTGGCTGCTAGCTTTATTTTCACAGGCGTCAGCCCAAGGGCAAGGCATTATGTCCCTTACTTGTGCTGAAGCAAGGTGACTCCTTAAGAGCAAAGGGTGAGCCACGGGGTTTATATCGTTGGGAGTTAGTTAGGAAAACAACCTTAAATACAATAGACTTAGCCAGCTCGACTAGAGATCTCTAATCTCAAGAGTGGTTCACCGTTCCTTACGAAACAAAAAAGAGATTGAGTGTTATTAATCCCGGGGTTTACCTCGCAAGGGATGGTCCCATTAAGTAACTCTGGTTCTCTGCAAGGGTTCCTCATCATAAAAAAAGAAGAATAAGCCACAGTTATCTTTTTTGTGTACATGCTTCCTTGCATGGGGGAAAGTTTCTTTGCCACAAAAAAGGTTGAGTTTCCCTGATAAGGAGGAGCCAAAAACAAACGTTTTATGTGCAGGCCCCATTGGAAAGGCACAAACAAACAAGGGGTCGCTTTCTACAATTAGCTTTTTTCTGGGGAAGGTGGGTCAGGCTCTAGAGCAGTTACTGTCACATTGTACATGAAGTTATATTCAATCACCACCGCACATCTTCAGCGTACTCTTACATTTTACTGTTCTCGAGTGTGATGTACGGTGGGAATTGAATATAACCTACAGTCGGTTATATATGACAATAACTGGGAGACTTGTTCAGCACTTAAGGATGCTCGCGTGTACTACTACACAAATGCAACTTGGATATGGTCTATGACATCCATACTTGGTATTATTCCCTAAACTTTAGCATGCCCAAATCAAGAATTTTGTGGCATAGTGAACCATATTCATAAAGAATATGATTGATGAAATTGGATCTGAGATCCTGCTTTCTCATTGGACCCATACCAAATGCATGGATTTTGCAGACATAATTAAAGTACTGGATCTTCAGTTTTTTTTTTTTTTTAGAAATGTCTCAGATCCTTTGATTTGAGTTCCAAAAATGCCCCCAACAATAATGAATGTTTAGTTTGAGATTGGAGATTGGGTCAAGTCTCTCTCTCTCTCTCTCTCTCTCTCTCTCTCTCTCTCAGCAATTACCTTTGGGGTATGTGATAAGACTTAGTGAAAAATGCATCCGAAGTGATGATTTATAACAGACAAAATTTGGTAAGTATTATGTTAGTCTTTTATATTTGCCCATATCTTTTTAAAGGAGACATGATGTTCTCATATCATGGCAAGCACGTTAAGAGCGTTTTATCCAAGGAGTGGTTGAGTAGTGATAAAGGTAAAGTCTCGTGCTAGTGAATCTGTTTGTAAATGGTGAGTGACTCCCCTACCAACACTCATCCCCTCCCCAAGGAAATGAAAGACACGACTCTTCGCACATTCCTCTTCTCCGTTGATTTGTCCTTGGGCCATCATTGTGTAAGGTTCTAAGGTCTCAGGCTTCTGCGGCCATGGTTCAGTATGGTGAGAACATGCGATTGGAGATCTCTACTTAACAGCATGATGAAATGTTGAGGCCTTTCAAGTGGACCTTGCTCGCTGATTTTATCGAGAATATATCTATGGATCCATCCAGGATCCGTGGATATCGTCAAGCCCATTTGGTCAACATTTGGTTATTGGTCAAGATTATCTGTTGTAACGTTCCAGGTTTCCATATTTGTTTTCTGTTTATCATGTATATCAAAGATCCCACAAAGGGTGGGATATACCGCATGTATGCGTATACAGTTTTCTTCTTGCCTTTGACGTAATATAATGAAACTTTGTCACTGCCTATCGCCTTGCTTTCACCGCTTTCTCTGGCCACGATTTCTCATGGTATCATGAGCAAGGAGGATGATCCCACGGCTTGTGAACATCCGTCACAGCAGATCGAACTGCCGTGATTGAGTCGTGTCTGCGTGTTTATTGCTGTCACTTGTGCATCGGATCGTGTTGTCGCCTGTGAGGATTCTGGTGTCGTCATTGTTGTCCCTGCGTACTGATCCAGCCATGTCCGCATAACGATTGTGATATTGTATCATCGCTTGTGAGAATGTTGTCATCTTTGACGACGTTGTGTCTGCGTGTTGTTCCTGACGTTGTGCCTGCATACTATTCCAGCCATCGTGTTTGCTTGTCCTTCTTAATATCGTTGTTGTTGTGTTTGTGGATCACCCTCTCGATCACGACTAATGGCTGAGACAAATAGCAGCAACCAGTCCGATGGAGGAGAGGAGAAATGTTGAACTCTCTGTTTTACTTGCATCACTAGACAAACCCGGGAGCAATGCTAGCTTCGTCACCATTAGCGGTTGCCAATGCTGCATCAAGTAGAGCTAATATGCCACCTCAATCATCTTCCTCGACCTTGGGCAATGTATTGTCATAGTTGTCATGAGGACCAATTGAACCAACTTGTATTTTGACTTAATGGAGATGTTAAACACGTCGAAGCTAACCTAGTAGGTAAATCATCAAAACTTTATATCTTTCCTTCTTGAATTATTGACATCGGAGTGTCTAACCACATTGAAAACCTATTTGATATTATCCCACTTCTAAAATTGTGCCTTGTGAAACTCCTTAATAGTCAAGATGCATTGCTCACTCATACGAGTAGCACCCATATTTCTCATTCCATCATTTTAACCAACGTTCTTTACGTTTCAAATTTCCAATATAATTTACTTTCTGTTGGAAAACTAACCAACTCCATGAGTTGCGATGCCAACTTTTTTTCTACTTTTATATTTTTCAAGACCTTTCAACGAAGAACCTGATTGAAGCAAGTGAACAGAGAGATGGACTCTACCATTTCACCCAAACACCACCCCTCCATTATGCCTTTCAAGCTACAAGTCAATTTGATTCTCGTCTTTGACATATGCGACTTGCCACCCATCTCGTAACCACATTTCCCCTTTGAATAAAGACAATGCTGATATTTATTTTCATTTTATGAATATTTGTGTTGCTTGTCATAGATCTAAACAAACTCTACTTCCCTTTTCAGTTAGCTCTAATGTTAGTATTAAACCTTTTACTCTTGTTTATTGTGATATCTAGTGTGGTACACCTTCACACACAGGTGCACATTATTTCTTAATTATCGTTGATGATTTTTCATGAATCACCTGGGTTTATTTTATGTGGTTCAAATCTGAAATTTTTTCCCTTTTATGCAAGTTTTGTACCATGGTTAAAACTCAATACAAAAGAATGGTCCAACATTTTCGAACCGACAATGGGGTTGAATTCATGGCACCTAACATGCAAACATTTTTTCATCAAAATGGGATATACCATCAATGTTCATGTATAGACACACATCAACAAAATAAAAGGGTTGAACACCATCATAGGCACCTCCTTGAAGTTTCCCATGCATTGCATTTCAAAGCTAATTTACCCGTTTCATTTTGGGAAGAATGTATCCTCACCGCAGCATATTTAATCAATTGTATACCTACTTTAGTGTTACAAGACAAATCCCTTTATGCAGTCTTGTTTTACACCAAACTTGAATACACACACCTACGTGTATTCGTTTGTTTATGCTATGCTCAAAATCATTCTCCTCTTTATGACAAATTTATGTCTAGATCTAAGCATTGTATTTTTTTTTGTTACCCATTTGGACAAAAGGGATATAGGGTCTATGATTTTAAAACTCGTACTTTATTTACTAGTTGAGATGTTATCTTTCATGAAACTCATTTCCCTTTTTACAATAAGACTCTCGATGTCAATGTGTCCATTTTACCTCGGCCTCTGGATTCTCTGTTAGAAGAGAACGATGCTTATCGATTAGACTTGTCTATTCCAGAACCTAAATCAATTCACCTAAACTCTTCACATCAGACTAATCCCTGTCAGTCCCACTCATCCACCCTGATAGTGTACCCCACAGTCCTACCATTGTTGACGTCAACCCAAACCCACCCAATCCCCCTCACCCGCGCTGCTCTACTCGGCAATCTTCTAATCCGTTCTATCTCATCAACTATGTGTGCATCTCTTTAGAAACACAACCCTCTCAACGTTCACTTATGGCCTCTGATCGACACTCTTTAGGTACTTCCCATCACATAACCCAGTTCTTACCTCTATCCAAATTTTTATCTTCCCATATTGTATTTTTATCTATTATTCTTTTTGATGATGTGTCACAAAGTTTTAGTGAGGTTGTCAAGCACTCTCATTGGTGGAATGTGTTGCTGGCATAAATTGGGGCCTTGGAGGCGAACAACACATGGACCCTTATGTATGTTCCTCTGGACAAGCATCGCATTGGATGTAAATGGGCCTACAAAGTGAAACATCGATCTGATGGCTCCACTAAATGTTACAAGACACGTCTCTTGGCTAAGGGCTATAGTCAAATCGAATGATTCAATTATCATGAGATGCCCACCTCTGTCATCAAATTGACCACCATGCATTGTTTTCTAGCTTTTACCTCTATTTGTGGGTGGTCTAGTTACCACTTAGACGTCAGCAATGACTTCCTTCATGGGAATCTCCATGAAGAGGTATACATGCAGCTTCTTCCCAGGTTTTCTGCTCAAGGAGAGTATCGAGTATGCCTTCTGAATAAGTCCATCTATGGAATAAAATAATCTTCCAGGAACTGGTTCACCAAACTGTCATCGACTCTAAAAAAAATGCATTCTTCTCAGTTCAATGCCGACTATACTCTCTTTACTAGATGCACTGGCTCCAAATTCCTTATTATATTGATATACGTCGATGACATTTTGGTCACTAAGAATGATGAACATAAAATTTCATTAATCAAAGCCTTTTTGAATTCCTAATTTTATTTGAAGGACTTGGAACGTTTAAAGTTTTTTATAGGTATTGAAGTGGCAAGGTTGTCTACCAGGATATTCTTAAGCCAGATAAAGTATATATTAGACTTGTTGCCCGATACTCATCTATTTAGGGTAAACTGGTTGACTTTTTCATGGATAAAAAATTATGTCTCGATGCATAGGACGGTGACATTCTTAATGATCCCACCAGATATTGGTGTTTGGTAGGACGTCTCATCTACATGATAGTCACACAACCCAATATCGTGTATCTGATCCATATTTTGAGTTAGTTTACATAGGATCCACATATCCCTCATTATGAAGTTGCCCTGTGTGATCTTCGATATTTGAAATCATCCCCTAGGAAAGGGATCTTTCTATCAACTAACTCTAAGTTAGAGTTGCAAGCATATTGTGATTCAGATTTGGCAAACTTCCCCATGACCTGATAATCGGTAATTGGGTACTTTACCCTATTGGGTCATAAACCACTATCCTGGAGAAGCAAGAAGCAACCCACAATATCACTATCTTCATCCGAGTTTGAATATCGTGCCATGGCAGTGGTTACCTATGAACTCATTTGGTTGAAATCCTTTTTGGCAGACCTTGGCCATCATCATGAAGGTTCAATGACGTTATTCTATGATAATCAGCCAGTGATCAGCATCGCTTCCAATCCAGTGTTTCATGAACGGATGAAGCACATTGAGTTCGATTGTTATCTCGTTCATGAAAAGGTTCAAGCAAGAATAATAGCCACGAAGCATGTATCTATGCACCTGCAGTTGGCATATGTATTTACAAAAGCCTTGGGATGGAATCAATTTCTCTTCCTCATATCCAAGTTGGGTGTTACGGAACTTCATGCTCCAACTTGAGGGGGAGTATCGAGAATATATACATGGATCCATTCAGGATCTGGGAAGATCGTCAAGTTGCCCATTTGGTCAACATTTGGTTATCTATTGTATAGTAACGTTCTAGGTTTTCTTTTTTTTTTTGTTTATTATGTATATCAAAGATCCCACAAAGAGTGGGATATACCACATGTACACATATATGGTCTTCTTCTTGCCTTTGACGTAATACAATGGAACTTTGTCACTGCCTATCACCTTGCTTTCACCACTTCCTCTAACCATGATTTCTTAGTTTTTTTTTGCGGCAACCCCGAAAGCACATTGAATATGACTACGCCTTTTAGGAACTTCAGGAAAATTGCATCTCCTATCAAATTTTCTTTATTAAAACATGAGTTTTATTTAGTCATATTGAATAACATGGAGGAGATGGCTAGGATCCTCCTGCATGGTGATCCATGGAAGGTGAGGAGACACACCTTTGTTGCACACTAGTGGACTCCTATCACGGATTTGAAGCTTCAAGCATCAAACAGAGTCCCATTATTGATCCATCTTTTGGGTTTGTCGACTGAATGCTAGACCAAAGATGTGTTTGAGGGGAATCACGTCCTTCCTTCAGGGTAGCCTACTTGATGTGGATAGTCAAACAAGGGCGATAGAATTTGCTTGTATGTGTATTTATGTGGTATTAAACTTCGTGCCTAAAGCACAATTGAAAATAGCATCTTTGAATCGCAAAATCTTCACTCGAGAAATTGTTTACGAAACAAAAAATCAAATATTGTTCTCGGTGTGGGTCATGAACCATTCAATGACCACCTGCCCTATTCGTTAAACATCACCCTTTGTCTAGTCAGATCCTCCACTGCAGGATGAGTGGAAGCAAGTAAGACTGTATTGTCATACAAAGCCTACTCATATTCAAAATCAGAAAGACCAGCAAGCCAGCCAATTTGTGTCAGGGTCTAATCCCTAAGAGGTATGTCCTAGTAGATTTGGTACGTTGAACGGGGCACGACCCAGGAGAAAATCATGTGGGATGTGAAAGGGGCGGTCATGACCATGCAGCATGCTGGGATGCAGCAGTAGTGGCGTTGAGCGTGAGGCATGTCAAGGTGGATGATGACACACTGCACGAGGACAGATAGCCATTGGGTACGTATCGCAGGTGGAGGACAAGACTAGGTAGGAAAAGTGAGAGAAGCATGTCCCAGGGTAGAGAACAAAACCATCGATGAATGGAAGGGGGGGGGGGGGGGGGGGGGTGAGTAGCTAGGGCGTGTCCCAGGGCAAGGAGATACGACCAAGGAAAATCAACAACAAGAGAGATGAGAATCTCACCTAGCGGGCATGGATAACGAGGCAGGTGATGAAAGCGCAGCTGAAAGGGAGAAACATATTCTCAACTGGTTGGTGATAAGCGGGGACAGACGAGTGAGAGAGCAAAGTCTTTTCCTCAAAGAGAAATCACACAAAGTAGAACGAAATTTAAAAGTTGAACTCAATAAAGCTTATTAAAAAATAAAGTAACTACACATCACTGTTTATAAAAATATGAAGAGGTAAAAGAGTAAAACTATTTCAACAATCCCACCTTTAGAGAGGACTCTACGGGGACATCCCACCAGAGTTTAAGCAAGCTAGGTGGGTTTATGATAAATTTCCAAAGTCCCAAATAGGCTGGATGGATCCAAATTAAGACAAATGTTTTGCGTCGAACCGAGGCAAAAAAAAAGGTCTGTAACAATTTGCAATCCTTAGCAAGGATGATGCTCCCATTGTCAGCGTCAAAGGAGGTCCCAGAGAAGAGTCCTCTAGCCTCAGGCCAGGGATTAAATTCCCCCATGGACGTTGAGAGGTCTGATCTAGTGTAGATAGGACCAGGTACTTAGTGGGTTGTCTCTCCTTCTTCCAAGCAAGGTGTATCAAGTGAAGAGGAGGAGGAGCTTCGACCGGCTGCGAAACCAGCCAGCCAACCCGATCCAGAACATTTGGGCAACTTCCCAACATTGTGTAACTGTCTTGTAGGGGTCTATATTGCAACCTCCTATAGGAACCTATTTACAACCACAACTAATTGTTGCCAACTCGGAGGCCAAGTCACAAACCATGGGTCGTCCCAAGCCACTTCACTTAAAACTGAGGGCAGGTTATATGTCCCCCCCCCCCCCCCGAAACACGCACTGTAGATTCATTGCATGTTTCGGGGTCTTGACTAAGCACCACATGGCGCTCAGTCGGCTGTACGGGTGTACCATATACCACTGTACATCCTGTAGATGAGTGTACGACAGTGTATGGTACACCCAACTGAGCGTCATGCGCCACTCAGTCGGGACCTCAGAACACACACTGTAGCTACAGTGCGTGTTTTGGGGAGAACACGCAACACTCTCTCCTTAAAACTCTCATGTCACCAAGGGGTGTCCAGGAACCTACAACCTTTCAATTCACACCAATCATATTGTGTTGCATGTTATGATTGATGTTGCATATTTAGAAATGTAACTCTTGAGTGTAAACATGATATGCATAAAATGATCATGCATGATATCATTATAATGAGATGATTATTTACACATGTTAGTCATGATATGTCATGCATATTAAAAAGAGATTATTTTTATGATTGCATATTTATGTTATATTCTGCAAATAATATGCATTGTGATAAGATTGTTATTAGACTTAGTCCTTTTATTCTAGTCATGTCATGTAAATTTTATATTGAGATTATCATGCATAACCCTTTAAATCCCGAGAGAGACAAACTGTAAAAATGACTACCTGGTTCTCAACCAAAGTGCAACTATCATGGAGAGTGGGTCGATGATAATTTAATGACATGAAGACTTTGCTTCATTGCATGCTTAGTATGATATAAGTGTGAACCCTAATACATTTTGAGATTGAGAGTGAGATTCATCGTGATCATTTTGTGATATCACTCGTGAGAGAATGAGTCAAACACGAGCTTGAGAATAAGGTTCGATGTAATAAAGTTAAATATTACTTTGGGTTATATGCACACAGTATTTGGGACTCTAGACAATAATAGATGATTGAAATATATCATGGTTAGGATGTAGCATGAACTATGTCGAGATTGAGTTTGAGTTGGACCTCTTGTCTAGCTACCGACAGGGTCTCCTTGTTATTTCACTGTAGTGCCTGGTGATTTAGAGATCACTACTAGTGTATGGTTCATAGTCTGGCTAATATTATAGATTTGAGATATTTTACACGGGTTGCTATGCTCATAGATGACTATGACCGGTATAGCCAACCTAGTATTATAGTTTGGTGTAAGTGAGTGTTTGATTGAGAGAGTTAAGGAGAAAAATTAAAACTTATAAACCTTGTATGATATGTCGAAAACTAAACTCAGACTAAGGGCTTAAAGCCCACTATAGTTGTAAGTTAAAGTTATTATTTACTTATAATTATTCTATACTGAGTTATAGACTCATCCTCTGTATAATTATAATTATAGGTTTTCATGCACACTAACACAGGCAAAACGTGATCGACTACTCCGACTTTATAGCCGAGTATCGGAAAAAGATTGGTTGTTTTATGAAAGAATTTTTGGACCTATAAAAAGTGAAATTTGTGTTTATAAAAATTATCGAGTGATCGGGGGCAAAAAAGAAGAACCAAAATTTTTTGAACAATACAGAGTCCAATCTGTTGATTCTCGGATCCGAAGATATCAAATGGGATACATCAAACTAGCATGTTCGGTAACTCATGTATGGTATTTGAAACACCTTCCTAGTTATATCGTGAATCTTGTTAGTTTGTTTTCCTGTCACTGAATAGTTATGTAATCATTGTTTTTGTATGCCATGAATGATGGACTTTGAGAAAGAAATTGAGTTATTAGAAAAAAATAAAAAATTAATCATATTTTTTCTGCGTAAACTTTGTATACTTTTTCTCTGAGAAGTAATACCAATCGAACTTTGACTCTCGAGATTATAGATGGAGTGTTACACAAATCAAGTCTTATTAAAAAAAAGGAAAATAACCAATCAATCATTATCGTCTGAGTCAGAGTCATTTTCTTTCAATGCACAAAGGATAGACCCGATAACAAAATGGGTGGACGTTGTACCAACCAGATTGATTAGCCATGCACACGAGCCAAGCCTGGGTTATTCGAACTCAGCTCATTTCAAAATGCATGTATTCAACATTGTTCAAACTCGGCTCAGTTTGATTGCAACTCAAGTTTTAAAAAAAAACATATCTTTCACTTTTGAAGTAGTGGGGTTGAAACCCCAACCTCTTAAAAATGTGTGCAAATACCCCCACCATGAGACCACCATTTATTACTATTATGACAAAAAATAATCACATATTCTAAAAACATGGTCTGGGTTATTTTAAAGCATGAAATGTTATACTATAAGCAGATTTGATACGTGACCTTTAAATGAAAAGTCGAAAGCGAAACACTAACTATTGTTTATATTTTTTATGAGCTTAACCAAGTTTTTCCAGCTTTATCGAGTTGAGTGACTTGATCAAGCTCGGCTCGTTTACGTAAATCAGTAGATCAAGGTGCACGCTCGATCGGCTCATCCGAGCCCGAGCGGCTCGTTTCCTTCGCTTCACTTCGAGTCGTTGATTCCGATCGACGTACTAACCTCTCCCCATTTTTTGGCCGAGCCCTTCATTGGTTGTTTTCTTCTCGTTTTCTTATTTCGGCTGTTTGTTCTTGTTTCAATGGGTTTCGCGGTTTTTCCTCGTTGATTTTTTGGATGAGGATCATGAAATCCTAAAGGGGAAGACAACCCCACTTCTTGTTTTCTCAATATTCGTCTAACGCTTGCACGGTTTTCTTGTTTTTCGCATAGCTCTTGGGGTCGGTTCTTGAGATCTTTCAATCTCTCGAGGGAATTCACGAATTAGATGGTTACGAGTTTTGTGAATTTTTTATGGGAGAGGTTATGGAGGAGAGTCTAATAGCATTGAGTCTCTGTTGCTTTTCTAACGTTCCGTGGATTGAGCATGTTCGACTGTTTCAAAAAGGTTGGAATCTTGTGTCTTGTAGGAACGATCGCTAGTTGCACGCTTTCTTTGATCTTCTGAATTGATGAAGCAAAAATGTGGTGCACGTTAACTGTTTGATGATTTACCTCTAAGTTGTTGGAATTGTATTCTCAAAATATTTGACACTTGTGTCTTCTTGTTTATTGTGGATGTGTGAAAATTAGGATAGAATACCAACCTTTTTGTATGATTTTTTCCCTGTCAGATTATATGAGCAACATATCACATGTTTAAGACTTCTGTCGTTCTATACAACATTTTGTGCATGTGAGATGCTTGGATGTGTTCATCTCTCTCTTAATTCTTGATTTTATATGCTATTGGGTTGGTTGGGAGGCTTTAATACTTTTGGATGATTTGATTAACTTGGTGTTATAAAGATATTTTGCTTATTTAGTAATGCTTTTATTGTTTTTTTATGAGGCTTTTGTCTCGCTGCTTCAAGGCCTACGCCTCACCTCAATGCTGTTCACATTATTGTTTCTTGGTTTTCTAATACTTGAAATTCTTCTCTGAAATGTGCTTAAGAAATAGGCACTAAATACATTAAATTTGTGTTGCATGGTAAACGAGAAACGTTAGGATCACTATGTGGGGTATAGTGGAGAAAGGTCTCCATGGATTGGAAATCTGTGCCAGATGGATTCTAGTGGTTTCCTCATTACTTGCAACATGCAAATTCTTCTCTTTCATACACAGGTTTAGTTTCTTCTAGTTTATAGCACTTTGAAGTACAATGTTTCACTCATAAATGTTGGCTGAATAAGATCCTAAAGCCATGTTTTTTAATCCTAGTACATTGTGGCTACTTGCCAACATGGTTCAAATATGCAGTAACTCATGAGTCATGACCTGACTTATTTGGGTCATCCCAACCTTTTACTTTACATGAAAAAGTGTACACACACAGTATATCTGTCTCGTGATAATATAACTGAGAGTTTTTTATAGGGAGAAATTAAAGGCTAGTTTTTTTTTAATATCTTGGCGACATTTTAAAAAATGCAAAAGGTATTGTTACTATGTCACTATATTAGTGTGATTGTGTTTTTGCTTTGGATGTTTTTTAACTTATGATGATATATTGTGTTTTTTTTATTTTTGAAGGCCTTTAAAATGTGATAGATGCAAGCAAGTGGTGATATATATATATATATATATCCTAGTGACTTCAGGGTTTGACTTGTAACCCAGCCAGGTCAACTCACTAGATTGATCCACACTTTCCAATGATAAAATTTTGGTGGTAAGCTGCCACTGTTCCTGGATGGTTGCAAAAGAAAATGGGAGCTGCTGCTTCTTTGGAGGACATTCACCAAATTAGATGCCCTAAACTTGACTTTAGTTGTGGATGGCCTTCTCTCAAGTTTGTAGCAGTTGCTTGTAATTGTATTGCTTTCAATAGAATCAAAATGGACTAGTTGAGCCTTCAGTGGGTGCCTCATTTGAAGCCCAGGGCGGCAGGGCCTATTGTTTTGTCCCTTCTATCTCAGAAGAACTTTAATTTCTTTTGCACCAAAAAGAAAAAGGAGGGGATATTTGACATTGAAATTTGACCTTTTTTTTTAGTACTTTGGAATCAGATCTGTCTTTGGTTACAATTATGATACTTTAAGGAGAAACAGAAAGTATCAGAAATTTCTAATTCTCACAAAAAGTATCACTAGAAATGACACAAATTTTCATAATATCATGAAAATCATCAAAATGTTACATTTTAAAACTTTTTTAATGGGTTTCTCTCCTTTTTCAGTTATATTGTTATTTTTCTGTCACTTTCCTGAGAAAAACTTTCTTTCTTATATTGTGCTGAAAAATTATGTTTCTTGATATTATGGTACAAATATTGATGACCATGCTTATGTCTGGATAGAAACTGCAATACATTCAGCTTCTGAACTGAGTTTATTGTTTTTGAAATTTCTGTACAAGATTGACTATTATTTTGCTATTGAAGGGTCACAATCTTTCAGCATAAATGTTGAATCAGTGTCCCTTAGTTGCTGAAACTCGGTTTATGAAATGATATATATTTAGCAACATCTGGTGATCTCCTGTCTTTGATATTTCCTCTTATTCAAGAGAATCAATAGTCTTTGTTAATTTGTGACACTTAAGTTAGAGAATAAATAAACAATTTTTGCGTGCTCTGTACCAAGGAGGAATATCGGTGTATGATGACAAATTGCTAGTTTTTTTTACAGCGGTTGCTGATAGTGTTGTGCTATGTAGTGTATTATAATTTTTTTTTATAAGATATAGTGTGTTGTATTCAGCTTGGGGGGTTCTGATCCATTCTGACTCCTTTTTTCTCTTAGGTGCTAACTTCTCGGGAGTTCATGGACTTCCAGTTAACTATATTTCCTTCCATTGTTCCAGCTGCCTACAATGTGATCAACTATGGATCTAATGTCTCTGGGAAAATTTACACTAATAAGGTATACTTGCTTTTCCAGTTTAGTTACCTTGATGGTTCTGTCTAACGAGTCAAAGCAAGCTGTCAAACTCTGCGTGTATTTCAACTTCTTTCAGTGGTAAAGCATATGTTTTACTGTTAAGTGAATTGGTGTATTTGTTCTTTCAGTTTTTTAATTCTTTGCATCTTCATTAGGGTTTATTGATGGCAGCCATCGGACAGAGGCCAGCTAATGTCTCATAAAGCGCAGAATGGTCCAGCTGCTAATCCAGTTACAGTTGGAATTGCTGACGAGCATATTGTCTTAGTCGTTGGTTGCGGTGGGAGGAATGTAACAAAGATCATTCAGGTTGGCCTTCTGTAGCTATTTTCTTTCTGTAAATGTAGCGTTTAGTTTGTGCTTATCAATGATCCTCATCCAGCAGGCTAGCAGAGCAAGAATAAAGATTTCAGACCAAGGTGATTTTAGATCTTGTACATTTAAGAGGTGCGAGACAATGTATGACTTGCTTCACATGCACATGGCTGAAGGAGTGTAACACAACCACTGCTTTTGGTAGGAAAGTGACAATCTCAGGTACAGAGGAAGCCATACGCACATCACAGGCAATGATTAACCAGAGGATTGTTTCTTATTCTGAAAGATAACTAACACGTTACACTGTATGGCTTCCATATCTCTGCACTGACCATCATAGTTTTGCTCTCTCTCTCTCTCTCTCTCTCTCTCTCTCTCTCTCTCTCTCTCTCTCTCTCTCTCTCTCTCTCTCTCTCTCTTGTGGTAAGAGTGTTCTTTTGTTATTTACTCTCTTCTTTTTCAAATACTTAGCTTTTTTACAGAACCGATGAGATTGAGGGGTTATGAAGATCTTTATGTAGCTGTCAGTAATAGATAAAATCGTGGTAAATATTCTGCCCATCATCTCAAGAATTCTGTTTTATACTCGTCATACAGGGTCCCTCTTAAAACTGACAAGAAAGTTTTCAGATGATTGTTTGAGATATTCAGAAGCTTGCATAGGGCAGGAAGCGTTGCAACTACTTTGTTAACTAATATAGGATGTCTTGTATTGTTTTCTACAGGTACTGTTTTTATGAGCGTGAAAATGCACGCACTTATTTGAATCACATTGGATTTCTCAAAATCTGAATCTCATCAGATGTATACTTTTTTAGGATATTTTTTCCCTTTGCGCATAGGAACCTGCTAAGATTTGTGTGATATATAGGTACATTTTAGAAAATTCATGGCCTTTCAATAAAAAGGAGATTATTTAAAAATCTGCAAATACAATACGACATTCGCTAATACAGTACAACCTTCACGAATATAACTTACGAACCTCATTTAAATAAATACTCTTCAAAGAGCTTTGCAAATGTGTGTGACATTCACAAGTAACTGTTGTGAATGTTCCAGACTTTTGCACTCTAAAGAGACTTATGTAAAAAACACTACGACATTCATGTATATAACCTGCAAATCTCCTTTAAGTAAATATTCTTTGAGGAGTTCTGCAAATGTTTGTTGACATTCACAAATACGTTTGCACTCTGATGAGACTCTGCAAATACAGTACGGCCTTCGCAAATAAAGTGCGACCTTTGTGAATATAACCTGTGAACCTACATTAACTAAGTACTCGAGGAGGTTCGCAAATGTCTGTTGACATTCACAAATACCTATTGTGAATATCTCTGAGTTTCGCATGCTTGTTAATTCATGTATAAAGTCATTGTGGTATTTTTTATATTTTTTTGTTTGTTTCTTATTAGAACCCTAACCCTTTTCTCTCTCCACCTCTTCCTTTTGTGGTGATTTGTATGAAATCATCTTGCATCATTCCAATGAGGTTGCAACATCCTTTCGGTCAACTTTTTTCTGCATGTATTTTATTTAATATTTGATGCCAAATTTTTGTTTAGGATTTACTATTTTTAAGATTTTATATATATATATATATATATATATATATATATATATATATTGGTATTATAGAGAATTTATGTTTGTTTTCTTGTCCTTTATTTAATATTTTATGATTTTTCTTGAGATAATGAAGTCAGAATTTATTGTGCAGAAGCATTCAATTAGTGTGATGAGGTTGTGGTTGATTATGCACAAGCATTTAATAGGAGTTAAAGTTTATGTAAGTAGGTGCTTTCATAACCCAAAATCAAATTTAAATTCAAAAATGAATTTGAGTTCATATTCGTCATTTAAATTCTGATCAAAGCCTATAATTACAATTCAAATTTAAACTCACATTTCAAATTTTGTTCAATGTTTAAAATTAATTTGAAAATCAAATTCAAACTCAAATCCGTTGAAAGTCTAAATTAAAGCTTAAAATTTAAAATCTAAATTTAAGTAAAAACTCTTCAAAATATAAAGTTCTTAATCTGGATACCTTTTTTATAATTTCAACTCCAAACTCATAATTCAATTTTAACTCGAACTTTAAATTATAATCGTATAATCATTTAAAATTTAAACAAACAAATTGACACCCAAATTAATCATGAACTGTAAGAATCAAACTAATTATTTTGCAAACATGCTTCACACGCACACTCACACATATATATGATAATTTAGTGAATGTATATGTATACTTAGACTAGTTATTCTAAAATATGCTTCACGTAAGGGGGGCACAATAAGCTAGCTCAAGCTCGACTCGATTAAACTCGTTTGGGTAAGTAAATGAGGTGAGCTTGAACAAGAGCTCATGCTTGTTAAACATAAATGAGTTGAGTTTGATTAACCATTAAAACCAGATTAAGCTTAGTTTATAGTTGTATAATGATAAATATTAGGATCTGTACAATTTTTGTTTCTTAAAAATCACAAAAAGTGGTTTTGCCCAAGTGGTTAGGTTGTTGTGCACTTGTGTATGAGGTGTGGAGTTTGAAACATTCCCTTTACGCTTGTTTTAATCAACTCTCCTCAAACCAAGCAAGCTAGACTCAAACTTGAGTCAAGCCAATTTTGTACGTTGGGTGTTCAAACACTACTTTTTTGAACAAGCCAAGCTTTCTAAGCCTAAACTCGAGGTGAGCTAGGCTAGTGTACACCCCTATTTATGCTCATATCAAAATTGGTCTTACATACATGCTTCATACACATATATATATGATAATTTAATTAATGATTTAGTGCAACATTAAAATTGATCGCAAACATCTTACAAATGTATTACACATAATAACTAATGAAAAAACTAATGAAAAAAAATACATGTCCACAAACATTGGGCCTTGTTTGTTGTTGTAACCTCTTTCTCGAAACATACACTTGCTCCTCTAGGGGTTGATCTTTCACCTTCTCACTCTCCTTCGGTTGAAGACTATCAACAACATTATCTACCTCAGCATCTCTACCTTCTATGTTCTTTAAAATCTTATTCACCTCAACCATTACATCCTTCCCTTTCTAATGTGCATCTTCCGCCCTTCTCACCCTCACAGTGTCCACAATATCCCTCTGTACTGTAGGTGCCTACGTCTTTTGCTTTCTTTAGCCAAACATTGAGGTTAGCAACAACCTCATATTCAATCAATGACTCTTTCACTTTCTTCACCACTGAGTACACATATGAATCTTCCTTTTGAGATGCTTGTGAAATAGGAGACTTAACTTTTTTTTTTTTGCAATACTTTTGGTCACTTAAGGTATTGTTTGCTTCTTATTTGAGTACAAGTTTTTGGGTTTTCTCTTAAGTTACATTATCATTGTATATGTCGGTCACCTATACTTTTGACCACAAAGCATGTTTCTTTTCTATCCATGTGTCAAGCTTCTTTCATACTATATAGTATGACAGGCAAAAGAGTATTGTTGGTTAGCGATCATCACTAAAGACTTCTTTCAGGACAAAAAAAAATTGTGTTGATGGTCAATGATACTCTTTTGTCCAACGTAACATTAGACGATTTGCTTGTCCTCTCTCTCTCTCTCTCTCTCTCTCTCTCTCTCTCTCTCTCTCTCTCTCTATATATATATATATATATATATATATATATATATATATATATATATGAGAAGTTGGTAGTTGCTAACCAATTTTCTATAGTTAACCATTGTGCTAACTATGCTTTTGAAGGGGTTTTTCATGTTTTATTTAAATTTGACCATACATGTGTTTTATATGTTTGATTTTATAACAATTGATTCTTGGATCATTTGATTTTGATATACAGGTAGGTTTTTATAAGGTTTAAAAAATTCACTGACTAAAATTTTTCTAAATATTTAAGGCTTAAAAGATCATGTTTTTCACCAAAAAAAACATGATCCAAGTATCATTTTTTAATAAATCAACTGTGCCAAACACATTTGTCTGGTCAGGTTTAAGCAATACATGAGGAAAAGCCTTCAAAAGCCTGGTTAGCGAGGCAGTTAGATAGAAAAGTGGTTAGCAACTACCACTTTCTCATATATATATATATATATATATATATATATATATATATATATATATATATATATATATATATATATATATATGTGTGTGTGTGTGTGTGTGTGTGTGTGTGTTTAAAAAAGAGAGGAGTAAGAACAAGGTTTGATGTAAACTTACAAAGACCAATGCCAGTCACTCGATTTTAAAAAGTATGAAATAATCCTTAGCGACGGTCGAAACCCCACTAAAAGTTTTAGTGATTCACCTACTATATGAGGCCATACAGCACTGCCTTGCGGATGGTATCACCCATATGGGTGATGTCATTCACATGCCTGTCAAAAAGATGGATTTGTCACTCCCACCTTTTCTTTCTACGAGGGAATAAAACCTAACCTTTTTTGTCATGCTGGAGAATCCCCCAAAGAAAGGGCATTTGCTAACAACATAAAAGTCTCATTTTTATATTTCTGATTTCACATCACTCTTAAACCCAATATCACCTTCCAAATATAATTTGCGTGTTACTTCCCTACCAACAGAGATGTAATTGGCTGATGATTTCATCCATGCCACAATGACTTGCTAGTGCCAAGCAGCTTTACACGTTTGACATCCCCTACCAGATGAGCCAAGTCCTTGTGGGCTCAGCTTGGTGTGTTGAAAGGTCACCCCTACCAATTTTCACTACAATATTGGACTAAACTTCTTTTTTAGTAACAGGAGATGATAAAATGTAGAGATCCAATTGTTAGGAAAGTTTTAAAATTGGTGATTTCTTTCCACCAAAAGTGCTTTAAAAGGTTTAGTCCCATATCTAAGAGAAATAAGTTTTTCTAGTGGTTTAAATACAGGTTTTGTTCTATATTCTTTACTTTGGTAAGCTTTGAGTCCTTGGGTGGCTTGCGAACGTTGTTGTGCATCGTGAAGCAACGAACGCGCCATTCGCGCACACGCGTGTATGCGCAAAGGCGCGCGCTTGAGAAGCAATGTGGCGTTTTGATGGTGCACTTCGCACGTTCGCATTGAAGGCCTTTGATTGACAGTCAAAGGTGGGTGACCGTTCAGGTACCTTTTCATTCTATTTTCAAACTGTCAGATTTATGGCCATTAATCTCATTTATCACAAAACGTTTTGGCCTCTCTAAAAGTCTATAAATATCTTCTATTTTTGTCTTTTGAATACACAAGAATTTTCTGACACTCCAATCTTCTTCTTCCTTCTTCTCGATTTGGCTTGCTGAGTACAAGTGTGGTAGAGATCATCTTTCCTTCCTTGCGAAGCAGTGACTCTCTTGAGGTTCAAGCCTAGTTGTATCCTGGCTTGAGATCTCTTTTCTGAAATTCATTTTTCACAAGGTTGGACTAACACCAATTATCTGAATGTTAGCCATTACACAACATCATGGCATAAGCACAAGAGCCCCTCCCTAGCCCAATGAGTGATGGCCAACTCATCAAATTAAATGGACTTGTTTGATGTATAATATGTGTGTCGGTATATTCGATGATCCGGGAAATCGTGAAAGCAGAAAAGGAGATGGTGGCTCTAGCATATGCTTTAGAAGATCCTTTTCTGTCACTTTTGGTACACAAAAAAGCATCAGTCTTCCCCTAGTCTTCTTTGCCTTTAATTACAACCCCCAACACACTCATTATACCTCTTCTATATCACAGCCTATAACAACAACCACACCTTACCGGACTCCACCTCTTATGCCCACCTTGGAGCTGGGCCAGCACCATGTGACCACAAAGCTCACCGGCCATGCCAGGTTTGGGGCATGGACGGGGTCTGGTTTTGGGCAGCTCCATGCAGTTCTACGTGATCCTTGCCATCGTCATCTTTAAGTGGTAATGTCTTATCGCATAGATTGAGAGGGGACAAATCCGGTGATCGAAAGGTCCGTGGAACTACTTTACTATAAGGTTGGTGGATCATTCCTTAGGGCAACTTAGAACCTTTGGCATACTTGTTTCTTTAGTGTTATATATGTCCTGGGAGCCACTGTTGTGCTTCTCTTGGGTCTCTTGTACTGCTAATGACTAATGACTTAGACTATTCATGTTATGTTATGGCAAATAATTGTGAACCCAATTGGAGTTACTGACTCTTTCATTCACTAGTAAGGATTAGATCTCTCTCTCTCTCTCTCTCTCTCTCTCTCAATAGCTTCACGTATTCTGTCACTCCATGATAGCATGAGCTGCTTTTCTTGTCCATTGGCTTGATGGGTGATCCCAGTTTGGGCTCATTGGAACCCACCAAGCGTGCATCGTTGGCTGAGCAATTAGTCAAAGCCATCATGTGGGCCAGCAGTTAAAAGCCGTGACAGACAGGAGCTCAAGTTCACTTGAGCGCCGGTACGCAACTGGAATATGACATGTTAATTTCATTCTGGATTGGTTGACAGTAGTACGTTGCAAACCACAGAAAGTATTGAACATTCCACATGTACGCGCACGCGCGCTCGTGCACACACATAACACATACACTTGCGTTGCAAAGTTCTGAGGCTCAAGTGATAATCTGCATAAGTCAGGATTAGGTGGCACAACAGACTCTCTCTCTCTCTCTCTCTCTCTCTCTCTATATATATATATATATATATATATATATAGAGAGAGAGAGAGAGAGAGATGGCCATAACGCTGGATGGCCTCTCCTCTCGTTCGTTCATTTGGTTGAGATACTGGATCATTATTGTCACTACTGACTTGGGTGAAAAAAAAGAATTTAGCGGCGTGCTAAATCTCTTTGCAACGCAAAAAAAATCACCAGGATCATTGATGAAGATCAGTCTGATAACAGTGAACACTTTGTTCGTCCATTGTTACGGGCCTCTCTCTCTCTCTCTCTCTCTCTATATATATATATATATATATCTATCTATCTATATATATATATATATATATATATATATATATATATATATATATATATAGAGAGAGAGAGAGAGAGGTCTAAACGAAAAATGATTATATTGCCCTTGCAAAATGGTGTATTTTCTGAAATACCTAACAATTTGATAAAATCTCCTGCATATTAAAAAAACGCTAATGCCAGATTTTTTTTATAACAGTTTTATCCTTCTCACATGAGAACCTGTTGAGGTTTATGGGATATATTGGTATATTGTAGGAAGTTCGTAACCTTTCAATAAAAAGGAGATTTGATGAATATCTACAAATACAATACGATATTCACAAATACAGTATAACCTTCACGAATATAATGTGTGGACCTCACCTAAGTAATACTTCTCAAGAAGCTCCGGTAATGTGTGTGATATTCGTAGTCACCTATTGTGAATGTCCTCAACGTTCATATTAGACCTCTGCAAATACAATACAACCTTCATGAATATAATATGCAAACTTTCTTTAAGTAAATAGTCCTTGAGGAAGTCCACAAATGTCTACTGATATTTGCAATGACAAAATGGGACAGTCAAAGACATTAACAAAAATTATATGTGAATGTCGACGCACATTTGTGGACCTCCTTGAGGATAATTTACTTAAAAAAATTCACATGATAGGTCGTGAATGTCATACTTTATATGCAAAGGTAGTACTTTATTTGCGAAGATCGACCAAAGTGCAAAGGTCAACTTAGTAACAAAATTACAAAAAAAAAGGCAAAAATGAGAAAAAACTAACTCCTTAAAATTATAATCCAAAATAGAACCATCATCAAGCAATAGATTTTCTATAAGAAAGCAAAGATTAAGGTTTTTGGCAAGAAATACTAAAAGAAGAGAGTTAGTTCGACGTATCGAGAGGAATTTAGCATCACACAGTAGATAGATATAGAAAGAGAGAGAGAGAGAGAGCAAACCCCCTATCAAGCTAAAGTGGAAGAAAGGAAGACATTGGGTAGGGATGGCACTGGATCAGAGGAAACCTCACTCATTTGGACCTGGATGGAGGAAATGAAATAGGGATGGATGATAAAATCAAAACCTGTGTGAGGATGAAAGTGGGGATGAACTTACGCTTTTCTCCATCTGCCCCGCCCAATCCCCAATCCTCGTTAGCAAAATAACTAAAATACCTTTAGGGATGGCAGTAGATCGGGGAGAAACGGGCCCCACCCCACCTCACCCTGTTTGGACTAGGGATGAAGGACATGAAATGGGGATGGAGGCGAGGATGGATGGTAGAATTTTGAAACAGGGTAGGGGTGGAGACCTTGTCATTCGCCTTTGCCCCGGTCCACTGCCATCCCTAACGCTGGGCAAGCAAGACGGTGAAAGTGCCTATGCTCTTTTTATAAATGTGACCAGAATGTCGGCTAATCAAATGGATCGAGTTTTGTCGGATATCTGATCCAAGTCCGCATAGTATTTTTTGATGCGAACCTCATGTAAGATCCAAATGTGTATTTGGATCAGATTCAGGTTTCACTTAATCAAATTGTTTTCATATTTGGATCAGATCTTTATCAGTTTGTGCTTTTGTGCATGTAAAATACTTGTTTTTAACAATTTGCTGATACGTGGAAATGGCAAGTATAATACCAAAAGATTGTGATATTTTTCAGCTACTAATGAAGGTAAGGAACTAATGAGTAGCAAGCACTCTTTTCTTCAAAAAGTTTTAAATTTTTTGTAGATCAAATGTTACCGATGTGATCTACATGTGATATATATATATATATTTATTTATATATAT
This sequence comes from Nuphar pumila, assembly GCF_984573655.1. Taxonomy (NCBI): domain Eukaryota; kingdom Viridiplantae; phylum Streptophyta; class Magnoliopsida; order Nymphaeales; family Nymphaeaceae; genus Nuphar; species Nuphar pumila. The sequence goes on along the minus strand of NC_143264.1, from coordinate 80,817,798 downwards.
AGAGAGAGAGAGAGAGAAAAAAAAAAAAAACATGCCCACCAAAAACCATGCCAACCCTATCCATTGGTAAAATTTTGGTATTTTTTTCAAAATTCTGACAGATGTGTTCAACATGATTGATTTACTAAAAATTGACACTTGGATCATGAATTTTGAATATAAAAAATGGTATTTGGAGCCTCAAAATTTTATGAAAATTGTACATTGTTGATTTTTGAAACTTATAAAAACCTAACCATGCATCAGAATCAAATGCTCCAATAACTGATTCTTATAAAAAAAAACATATAGATCACATTTGTATGGTCAGAATTTTGAAAAAAAATACCATAAATCCAATCAAACATTTGGTGGGTATGTTTGGTAGGGTTTTTAGTTGGTAGGTTTTCAAAATCATATATGTATATATATATATCACTTTTTCTGAAAGTAGGTTATATATTTTTTTGTCATTATTGCTTTGGTACTTTTGAAGGCATTTCAACCCTTTTTCTAGATCTAGAAATTCTCACAACCCATGCCCCTTTTTCTTTATTTATTAATTTTTGTTTGATTTTATTTTTGCTTAATTTCAATCTCAAGCAAGTCCTTTAAGCTCATGCCTCTCCTGAAACCACTATTATTGTCTCCCCTTGATTTTTTACAATACGGCGATATGACCCTTTTTTTATTACGAGAAGCCCTATCCAAAAACTGGGTCACTTAATGGACCCTACCCTCCGGCATGGTAAACCACGGGTGGGGTCACTGACACCCAAACCCTTATGGAGCCCACCAACTAATGACACCCATAAAATCAGTGGGAGTTGAACCTGAGAAGAAGGGGTCAGTGTTGGACATTTGGATTCGGGTCCAACCTATTAGGTGACCCGGTTTGACATTAAAAGCTTAGTGGGTTAGTGGGCATGATAGTGGAAGGCAGTTAATGCCATAAGGAAGGAGGTTACATGAATGTGGAATGTCTACATTCATTGTACCTCTTCTCCCTCCTCCACTATATAAAGGAGTGACTAGATGCAATGGATGATGAGTGACCATTGTCATACAGTAACAGCCTTAGCCTAGCCTACGTTCGGTTTATTGGATTCAGGGCCCTGCTCACCATCAACCATGGATTCAGGGTTCATCGTGGGCGTCAATCGGTTGAAGAGAACGTCGAGCATCCGTACTCGTACACCATGGCGTCTTCAGGTATGCTTTTTGTGTTTGTTTATGCAAAAAAGTCGATATTGGGTTATGGACCCACGTCCCACGCATTTTGTTGTGCATGGATGAGTGTAGGGCCATTTGGTATTTTCTGGATTCAGGCTCGTTGACCGCATGTCGCCATGGGGCAACATGGGTCATTAGTTTCTCGGCAAACTGTTGCCATGGGGCGACAGCCTTCACCAGTGACAGAGCCATCCTATGAGGTGATCGCCTTTTGTCGTGGGGCGACGTGGGTCGCCAGTCGATGGCAACTATTGTCGTGGAGCGACTGCCATAGACGACGACTATCACCATGGGGCGACTGCCATTCTCGGCAGTCGTACACCGGTGGCAATTGTAGCCCTGGTGACCCTCTATAAAAAAAATAGAGGATCGTTGTTTTACCTATGGTCGTTGGGTTGCAGGCGGTTTTGTCGGTGTCAGGGTCGCTGGATCATTCGCCAGAGGCCGAAACCCCAAAAATGGTTTTTTTTTCTTTCAGAGGGGTTCCCGCCAAGGGTAACTATCGTCGTGGGGTGATAGTATTTTTTTTCTTTTCGACAGACCATCGCCATGAGGCGACATGGCTCGTCGGGCGGGGGGAGTTTTTTGTTGGATTGTTGGCGTTTGTCCGACAACATGTGGCATCCGGGGTTGAAAACCCCCTTTTCTCTCATGTGGTCATTGGGCTGAAAAGGGGGTTACCCTAGCCGGTGTGCATCATCGGGGTGTCATCGAGGGTGTATTATCGACTGGGCACCAGTGTTGGTCCCCGTACGTCATAGGGCGACGTGGGTCACTGGGAAGCCATTCGGTTTCTGTGAAAAACAAAAGGGTTTTTGGTTTTCACATAAACCAAATTCCCTTTTTGGGGGTTTTTAATTAGCAGAATATCGGGTCAAATCTGGTGTACCGACCCAGTGGTGGCCCGATCCAAACCCGTTTTTTGGTTGGATCGGGTCTATCGGTTCCTCAGGTTGATCCTGAACGAAGACCAAACCTAGACCCATCAGAGTTTTGAGCATGGGTCTGATCTGATGAGCCTGGACCAAAGGTATCAACCCGGATCCATTTTAGAATCAGGTTCGACCCAGATCCAATTTAGGATCGGGTCCAAACTCGGGTCCTGTTAGGATCGGGTCAGACCCAAATCCTATTCGGACTGGGTCCGACCCGGGTCATGGTTGGATCCGGATTCATTTGGAGTTCGGTCGGTGATCGGATCCAACTCAGTTGGATCATAATTGGACCCATTTGGTTTTGAGTCTGGTCTGGTTGAACCTGGTTAAGATCCAGAATTATTTGGATCAGGTTATGATCCAGACCGATCAGGTATTTGGGTCTAGATCTAATTCGAAAGACTCGAATCCTGTTTTGGATGGGGTGAGACCCGAATCTCATTTGGATCAGGTCAGACCCAGATCCTCTTTGGATCTGGTCAGACCAGGATCCTATTTGGATCTATAATAGGGTCCAGATACTGTTTACACCTGAATTGGATCAGGGACCGGTTCAGAGCTATTTTTCACCGGTTCCTTCCAATTTTTGACCGGTTCTAAGATTTAGAGACCCTATTTTTCTCATGAATCTATGAAGATACATGGATTTTCTTATTCAGTTATAGGGTTTTATGAACTTCTGTTCATACTTGGTACCAGTTCATAAGGTTTAGAAGTGGTTTGGACCCTTGAATGACCAATTCAGAGTTGTTTCAGACTAGTTCAGGATGTTTTTAAATCGGTTTCAACTTGAGGACCCCAAGTTTTACCCATATGAGTATGCTTTTGTTATTTTTTATGCTTTATAAAGTGTTTATTGTATAGAAGGCATGACTTATGCATATTAATTTGTGTTTTATATTGGTTAAGTTATGCATGATGTTTTAAGCATGAATTATGACTAAATTCATGATATTTTATTATCAAAACTAGTTTATGCATATAAGTTGAAGCATGAACTTGTATTTTGATGATATAAAGTATATTTTGTCATGAATATACGTGCATTAAAATGTGTGCATGGGCATGCTCCATAATACGAATATATTTTCAGTAAAAGATCTTGATTGACTAATTCATGTAATCACCAAAGTGATCTGAGTTGTGTTGATTACAAATTCTTTGGACCGTATTAAGATAAGTTATTATGATTATGTGTGAGTTTATGAAGCAAAGATTCTACCCAAAGGTAGGTTATTGTGTTTTAAATTCACACACAGTATTATAGTAGATGTGTATTCCAGCCCATGAAGCATGTTCGTACCCAAAGGTGCAGTGTTGAATTGCTTCTGGTTACATGATATGCTAGTTTCACCAACTGAAGTCAATTCCTTATGAATTGAAGAGACGAAGCAAATATGAGTATTGTCATTTCTACCAAAGTGGGACGATAATGTCTCAACTATGCTTGTCTTAGAAAATGTGAAAATAAAGGGTCTTACTTTTACCTTTTCATTATAAGTCTCGTCTGAGCAATAATAGTAATGTCTTTCTGTTTTCATTCTTTTTTGTGTCAGGTTCCTTCTTTATTGATGGTTCTAGTAATATCCTTTTTTTAGATGGATCAAATTTTTTTTATTGAAAAAAAATTGTGTTATTCACTTTGGGCTATATGGATCCAGATATGGCCCTTATGATTGATGAACCTCCTACTCTTACAGAGCAGAGTACAGCCAATCAGAAGGTTGCCTCTGAGAAGTTAAAGCACTCGAACAGACTTATCTTGTTGCTTTTCCAATCTCGAGTGGCTAAGAATATTCGAGGTGTTGTTCCTCAGTGCAGGATAGTGAAGGAATTTTTGGGAGTCATTAAGGCTCAATTCATCACTTCTAATAAGGCAAGGGCCAGTACGCTCATGTCCAAATTAGTGTTTATAAAATATACTGACGATAGTCATATCCGATAGTATATTTTGAAAATGAGAAATATTGCGACTCAACTAAATGATATGAAGTTCGTCATCTTTGACTCCTTGGTCCATCTGATCTTAACCTCATTACTTATTGAGTATGGACCCTTCAAAATCTCTTACAACACACACAATGATGAGTGGTTTTTTAATGACCTCTTGGCTAAGTGTATTGAACAAGAGGAGAGATTGAAGGGTGAGAGGGTGTCAAGTGCACATATGACCTCTCATAAGAATAAACAGAGGTCGAGGCCAAAAAAAAGATTCTTCAAGAAGAAGAATCAGAAGAAAGCCATTGGGGAGAGCTCAAACTCTCAATCAAAAGCTAAATCCCAATCAAGAAGCTCTTCTATAAAGTGTTTCTTCTGCAAGAAGAAGGGGCATAAGTAGATTGTTTAAAGTATAAGAAGTGACTCAAAAATAAAGATAATGAGTCATTTATTTCTTATGAGTGCAATTTAATTCATGTTCTATTGCATAGTTGGTGGATTGATTTTGGTGTCACGGTACACATTGCCAACTCTTTGCAAGCATTTCTGAACAAGAGGAAACCAACAGAGCATGGAAGAAGCATCTTTTTAAGAAATAGGATGAGTTCGCATGTCAAAAATATTGGGACCTGCAGAATTGTGTTGGAGACGAGATTCATATTGGATTTGGTCGATATATTCTATGTTTCATCCTATAGTCAGAACCTAATTTCAATTTCAAAACTTGATAAGTTTGACTTTATATTTAAATTTGAAAATTCTAAACTTATCATTATGAAAAATTCAATGAATATAGGTTCTGCATATATGTGTGATGGTTTGTATCGATTAAGAACCAAATTCTAAATTTGGGAATCTCACTCCATTGAGAATATAATGATTGACAATAATTGTAACATAAAAGATGATCAATCCTATCTGCTTTAGCATCAGAGGTTAGGACACATCTCGAAAGAAAGAGTCCAAAGACTCGTGAAAGAGAGAATCCTTGGATCCCTTGATTTCACAAATATAGAGCTATGTGTTGATTGTATAAAGGCTAAGCAGTCTAATACATATAAGAAAGATGTCAAACGCAGCAATGGAAAGTTGGAGATAATGCATACGGATGTGTGTGGCTCTTTTTCACCGTGTTATACGAGTGAAAAATATTTTGTCACATTTATAGACGATTACTCAGGGTATATGTATCTCTACTTATTATTTAAAAAAATGAAAGTCTTTTAGGTTTTTAAGGACTTCAAGAAAGAAGTAGAGAAACAAACTGATGAAGTTATTAAGGTTGTCAGGTCTGATAGAGGTGACAAATATTTTGATTGCTTTATTGAGATGGGACAAAAGGAAGGGTCATTAGCGCAGTTTCTACAAGAGGAAGGCATTATACCTCAGTACACCATGCCTGGTAGTTCTTACCAGAATGATATAGCTGAAAGAAAAAACTGTATGCTTAAAGAAATGGTTCGAGCGATGTTGAATCACTCAAACCTTCTTTTGACCTTTTATGGTGAAGCTCTTAGGACAACAATGCATATTTTGAATAAGGTTTCTACAAAGTTTGTTCAAAAGACTCCTTATGAGATATGGACAGGTAGGAAACATTTTTTGTCATATATGTGCAAATGGGGATGTCCAACAGAAGGTAAATTGTATAACCCACATACAAAAGCCTTTGATCCTAGGACGACTAGTGGATTTTCATTGGTTATCCAGAAAGATCAAAAGTCTTTAGGTTTTATTGTTCATCTCATGCACCACAAATAGTGAAAATAGATAAAGCAAGATTTCTTGAAAATAGTTCCATTGGGATAGATGCATCTCGAAATATTGATTTTGAGGAATTGCAGGATTCAGATTTCATACATGTAAAGGATAAAGGTCTGGTTTTTCTCATTATTGTCTCTTTAGATAATATCAGGAAAAGTCTGGTCAATGAGCATCAATCCCAAATAAAGCAAGTTGTTGATGAGGATATACAACAATAACAGGATACAAAATTTCTTTTTGAACCACCTATAGTATCAGTATAGCAATCTACCAGGACTAAAAAATCTGCTATCCATCCAGACTATGTGGTATATTTGCAAGAGTCGAATGATTTCATAAACATTGATGATGATCCCTTCACATTTACAGAAACTATTGAAAGTGAAAGATCAACACATTGGATCAATGCCTTGAAAAAAAGAGTTTAACTCTATGACAAAGAACCAAGTGTGGGATCTTGTACCTTGACCTGATGGAGTCAGAGTTGTTAGTTGTAAATGGGTCTATAAGACCAAAATAGACTCTAAAGGTTATGTGGAAAGGTACAAGGCTAAGCTCGTTGCAGAAGATTTCACACAGATAGAGGGAATTGATTATAATGAGACTTTTTCTTCTGTCTCAACTAAGGAATCGTTGAGAATAATCATGTCGCTTGTAACTTATTTTGATTTAGAGCTATATCAGATGGATGTGAAAACTGCATTTCTAAATAGGGATCTGGATGAGGAGGTATACATGCAACAACCTCAATTGGTTTCAGTATAGATGACTCGAATAATTTAGTTTGCAAATTGAAAAAGTCAATTTATGCACTTCAACAAGCCTCCTGCCAGTAGTATAAAAAGTTTAATCAGGTAATTATGAACTTTGGATTCACTGAAAATATTGTTGATCAGTCATTTACATAAAGACTAGTGAGAGTAAGTTCATAATTTTGGTTTTATATGTTGACGATATTCTTCTTACAACTAATGATTTGAGTCTATTACATGAAATAAAAGATTGTCTTTTCTCTCATTTTGATATAAAGGATATGGGTGAGGTCACATATATCCTTAAAATTGAGATTTGTCGTAACAAAACTAAGGGTGTCCTTGGCCTCTCTAAAAAATCCTATATCCTTAAAGTTCTTAAAAGATATGGGCGATAGAATTGTTCTCCTAGTTTGGCACCCATAGTGAAAGGAGATAAATTGAGCTTAAAGAACTGTTCTCAGAATGATATTGCGCAGGCTCAAATGGCAGTTGTCTCATATGCTTCAGTAGTTAGAATTTTGCAGTACGTGTAAACCTGCACTGAACCTGGTATAGCATTTATTGTAGGAATGCTTGGTAGATATTAGTCAAATCCAGGCATTGCGCACTAGAAGGCAGCAAAGAAGGTCATGCGCTATTTACAAGGAACGAAAGACTATATGTTGACCTACAGGAAAGTTGACCACCTAGAGGTCATTAGATACTTTGATACAGACTTGGGAGGGTGTATTGATAGTAGAAAAATCACTACTTGATACATTTTTCTACTAGCGGGTGTTGTTGTCACATGGAGAAGTGAAAAGCAGTCTATCACTGTTGCTCATACTATGGAGGGAGAATTTATTGCTCCATACGAGACTTTGTCATAGGCCATTTGGATAAGAAACTTCATTATATGTCTTGGTATTGTGGACTCTATTGAGAGACCACTAAAGATTTTTTGTGATAATGAAGCAGTTGTGTCATTTTCAAATAACAAGAACTCAACCTCGTGTCGACACATAGAGTTAAAATACTTTGTTGTTAAATAAAGGACTGAGAATCATCTGGTATGTATTGATACAATTTGGATGAATGAAATGATTGTGAATCCCCATATTAAAGGGCTAGCACCGGGATTGTATTTTCAACATGTAAAGGGGATGGGTTTTTTTTATTCTTTCTAATGTATGACAATACATTATATGATCATATTTGTGTATATGAATTTGATTCTCTATGGCTTTGTATATTGTTTATTTTGCATAAAGGATCTCTCGTATAGGTTACAGAGAATGGCAGAATAACAATATTAAAGGACCAATAGAATAGGCAAGAGACCAACCTATTCATAAAGGAAATTTCAGCATGCTTAAACACTGAAGGTGAATTATAGTGTAGTACATAGAAATATGATATGTTATAAAGAAGTATTCATCTTCATGACTCATATGATTCATTCGTGTGATAAAGGGTAGCATGTGAACTCACATGAAGAATTAAATCGAGATAATGGTATAAACATCGGTTTAGTATACTTTTAGTGTCAATGGGTCAAGTGGGAGAATGTTGGACATTTGGATTCGGGTCCAAGGTCCAACCCATTGGGTGACCCAGTTTGACATTAAAAGCTTAGTGGGCATGATAGTGGAGGGCAGTTAATGTCATAAGAGAGGAGGTTACGTGAATGTGGAATGTTAATATTCATTATACCTCTTATCCCTTCTCCACTTTATAAAGGGGTGGTTGGCTGTAATAGATGATGAGTAACCATTGCTATACAGTAATAGCCTTAGCCTAGATTTAGATTATTTGGTTGAGGGTCCTTCTCACCGTCGATGTAAGGCTCATAATTTTTCAGCAAAATTTTTGAATAAATTTATGAGGTATTTCAAGTGAAAATAGCACTTGAACTCGAAATGTGAATCAAATCAATTTCTACGAACCAGTTATACTTAGGATATTTGTATCTTCACAATTTTATGCTCAAATAGTTAGAGAGTCATAACTTCTTTCCTAAGTAAAATCAGGAGATTTGTATGAACCAACTTTCTTATTTATGTTGAAACGAAGAGAATGACGTACTCAAAATTTATCAAAAAAAAATTAGCGAAAACCCAAATTTTTTGTGGGACCCACAGAAATATTGGTGGGACCCACAAAAATATTCCTTAAAAAATATCTTGTGAGACCCACATAATATTCTATGAAATATTATATGTGGGTCACACACAAAGAAACCTCCAGTCTTTATCCAGAAATTCTGGGATAAAATGGAGAAAATGAAACTTAGAAGCTAAGTCTCCTTTGCTATAAATAGCCCCCCTCTCTCTCTTATCATACCCCCCCCCTCTTATTATCCTTCTCTCTCCTAAACCTCCCCAACCTAGCCTACTTGACCTGGTCTGAGTCTGCCTGACCTGGTCTGAACCTACCTAACCAAACCTAGTTGACTTGGCTTGAACCCAGTTGGGTCTAGACAAACTCAAAGTTCATTTTGCTCTCAAACCCAGGTTTGATTCACTTGAGCCAGACCCAGCCTTCATGGGCTAAGTCAAAACCTGTCTGACCCAGTTGACTTGGACTGAACCTAGTTTGGTTTAAACCACTTGGGTTTAGCAACTTAACTTGCTCTTCCTCTTTCTCAACTAGGTCAAACTCATCTGACCTAGTTTGATCTCTCAAAGAAAGGGTTGAACCCATTTTGAAGCAGACAAAGTGTTCTAGAGTAGGGGTGGCAATCGGGTCGGGTTGGCGGGTTGGCGTGTCAGCATACCTCAACCTGAACCCGACCCGTTTATTAAACGAGTCGGCTGTGGCAAACACGAACCCGACCCGTTTAATAAACGGGTAACCCGACACGACCCGCCAACCCATTTAATAAATGGGTTGGGTCGGGTAAACGGGTTTTCAGGTTCGCGGGTCAGGTTGACGGGTCGGGCAGACGGGTTGGCGGGTTGACCCACCCGCCTAACCCGTTTATTAAACGGGTCAGCCGGGTTGGGGGGTTGGCATACCCCCAACCCGAACCCGACCTATTTAATAAACGGGTTACGCGGGTTGACCCGTTTATTAAACGGGTTGGCTTAAGCCCAACTCGAACCCGCCTAAGAGGTGGGTTGGCGGGTCGTGTCAGAAATTGCCACCCCTATTCTAGAGTCGTTTTTCACCGATCGAAGGGTAAGTTCGCTTTGTCGATCACTCTCTCTCAAGTATTTGATGATTTGTGTTGTGATATATATTGTATATGTTTCGAAATAGTATATGACCCTAGTCTTTGGTTTATGCCCTCTAAGACACTTCAGTGTTCACGCTCATGCCTTGCGACTATCGCCATATATATATGTTGAATATGCAGTATATGCATTCTTAAAAATTGTATCTCACCTTAGTCCATGGTTTACACCGTTTAAGATATTTCGGTGTTCACGTTCATGCCTTGCGATTATCGTTGGATATTGGTTCCCAGGTATATATGTATTTGAGATTGTCATCGCGTCAAACAATGTCAAGGCTCTTGCTTTCTGTAATTTAAATTATGCATTTAAGATTGTCATCGCGTCAAACAATGTCAAGGTTCTTGCTTTCTGTAATTTATATTATGATTTTGAAAGGTCCGTACTTCAATGGTAAGGATGCTAGAACTAAATGCACTAGGAAAGAATCAAAGATGGCGAGCTTCATGTCATTTAGCTGAGATGCTATGTTTCTTATTTCCAAAATGTGTTGGCGAATGTTTCTTCCTCCAGTATATTTCATAGATATGAGTTTAGACATCAAAGTACTGGCTCTGGCATTGTTTGAACTCATAAATTATGCTTCAATAGCACTTAAAAACTCTCTAACTATCTTGCATTGTGGTATGACACTACGAATATTTTTAGCAACCTTAGATTGCAAAAACAATAGGCTAAGTCTATTCGAGTGCTCTCACTTCTTAAAAGCAGTCTTTTGATCAATAGTGTTTTGATCAATTAGAGCAACAAGTTCTTTTATCCTTAGGACCAGATCTAAATCCATATACCCTAATATAAAAAGTATAGTCTCTTTCCAATCACTAAAATTTGATTCATCCAGAAAAGGTATACAACTAGAGTCATCTAAAATTACAAGACTAGAAAATGCATGACAAAAGACATGTATCAAGAAGCATTTGTATGAAACTAAAACTTTAATGAAAAAAACAAAAGAATAAAGGCTCTTAATATGCTTATTTTTAGGTGAGTGAAGGGGGTCATCAGAGTCCTACCTTGGTAAGAGCTCTGACACGCGAAACCACTTTGCCTACCGATCATATTCGGTAAAATTAAAATTCTTGTAAAGTTAGACCATCGACACAAGGTATCTTTGGATACACATGTGTGATGTGTCTCAACACATTTACCTTATTCCACCCTACTTAGATTCCAAACATGATAAAATTACCTTTGGGTCATTTATTGTTTCATGAATCTAAGTACAACAGTAATATTGACTAAAACCATATGATAGTACAAAATTTTGACAACATACATGTATTCAATCACTTTGGTGACATGAATTCACTAAGTCATCTAGCTATCCTTATGCCAATACTATACACACATTTATGCATGCATAATTACAAATAAAATGCATGAACAATAACAAAAGTCAAGCTTAAATGGGTAAAACCCTGGGTCTTCAAGCAGGAAACAGACTGAAAGCACTCTGAATCGGTCTGAAACATTCTTAAACCAGTTTTGAACCTTATGAACCGGTGTCAAGTATGAATAAAGGTTCATAAAAACCCTATAATCGTATGCCAAAATCCTTGTATTTTCTTATATTTATGAAAACAGAGTCTTAGCATCTCAGAACCGGTGAGAAACTGGAAGGAACCAGTCAAAAATGGCTCTAAACCAGTCCCGGAAGGGGCCGAATCAGTCTCTGATCCGGTTCAGGCCAAATAGTGCTTGGACCCTACTGGATTCGAGTTAGAACCAGTTCAAACTGGATCTGAGTCGGACCTGGCTTGAACTCGATCCGGGTCGGACCCAGCTTGAACTGGATCCGGGTCGAACCTGGCTTGAACTGGATTCGGGTCAGACTCGGCTTGAAGTGGATCCGGGTTCGACACGGTTTATAACCGGACCCAAATTTAACTTGATTCGGGTCAGACCCGGCATGAACCAGATCTGGGTCTGACCCGATTTTAACTTGATCCGGGTCGGACCCGGCATTAACCGGATTCGGGTCTGATCTTGTACAAATTGGATCAAACCCATACCCCGACCCGCTTTCACTGTTTAAAAAAAACATAAACAAAAACCCGATTTTTTTGAAAAAAGAAGGGTTTTCCCCATCTATCTGTCGGCGACCGATGTCGCCTGCCGGCGACTGATGTCGCCTGCCGGCGAGCTGCCACACCTTCCGGCGATTCTCACAGAAAACTCGGACCGATGTATCAACTTTCCTCGCCCGACGGTAGGGAAACCCTTGTGCCAGCTGCATCGTCGGGCAGATGCCGGCTGCATCGCAGAATATATACTGGCCATTAAGCCAACGACAGTCCGCAGCAGCCACCGGCGACGGTTGATGCTTCTGCAGCCCAACGGCCACAAGTAAAGCCTGTAAGAGCTTTGTATGTCTGGTTAGGTGGGTTGGCTTAAGACATTCAAGTTCAAGGATGTCACTAGTTAACTGCTATATTTGGCTTCTAGATATTGTGTTTTCGGGCACACTTGATAAACCCAAAAGATCAACACATTCCACCATTGTGAAGTCAAAATCAATCACCAAATATGTTTGCTCTACAACTGTGGCTCAACATGACTCCCTTAAGAATTGAGAGTTGGCATTAGATGACAAGTTGGCACAAAAACAATTGCATGCTTGACTTCACAACATTTTCACCAGCTTGCTAGAAACAAATTTTAGAATAATACAGTAGCCTAGTTATAGAAGAATACAGCAGCCTGGCATAACAAGTTTTAGTTTCATCGAAACATTTACTATTCTATGACACTATACTAAACATATAGTTTGATTTTAACATGAATTTTTTTCAATAATGGATTGGTGGGGCATAGGCCCGTGAACCAATTTATTGAAACTACCACCATTACAGAAACAACAAAAATTGGTCCTCTTAAACCAACTTAACATCCAAAAGAGTGCATGAAAGGAGGCAAGACATGCACTCTATTACTCTCCAGTCAAGAAGTCTTCCTTAAACATCAGGTGAAATGATCCTAGACCTTTCTCGTGCGTTTTTTTCATGGCTACGAGGAGTTTCAATCAAGTGTAGTTGGAGACCACTAAGATTGGACCAGCGGTAAGGTGGTTCATTGAAAGTATCTCCCAGATCCAGTTTTCCAAAATCTGAGGGTTTGTTGGCCTCTCAAGGGCTCCAGACATTATGATCCATCTTTTAGCTATACCTAAGATGAAACCGACCATTCAACTTGTTGATCCTTGAAGGCAGATAACATACAGAATTTAAATCCATGTAAGTTTTTTCACATTAAGAACATAAAAAACAATAGACAACAATGGATGTCCTTGTTCTCAAGCATAAAACACATCCTAATACGAGAGGATGGCCAAAGACTCAAACATATCGCCGAGAGGTTCTTTAGCACTATAAGTTCTACAAAATATGAAATACTGGAAATGCTCTCCAAGTTGCTCAAGAATCTATTAATGAAGACACAAACATATCGCCTAGAGGAATTCAACAATCATAAGAACTGAGCAGCATCGATGCTAATAGGGGAGACGCCAGTGAGCCGGGGCACTCCGGAGAGAGAGAGAGAGAGACTAGGGTTTGAATAGGAGAGAAGACCAAGCAGGGCACGCCGACGAGCGGTGGTTGAGGTGGGTCGTCATTGTTTGGAGGGACTCGGGGTGGCGGGATCTGATGCCGACAAGGTGGGAGGACCCAACGCCGGTGAGTGGGTCATCGTTGTCTTCTTTGACGACATTGAAAACGAGTGTTTGTCTGCTCTCTCGATAGATCGGACAGTTGTTGTTCATCGAGGGGTAGCCGTTCAAACAGGTTGGGTAGCTCATTGAGAGCCCCGCTCATGTTCAGAGCCAGAAACAAGAGATAGGTGAGGAGTGAAAAATGGAACATTAAGGAGAGAGAGAGAGAGATGTATTTTGAGTGAGAGCCAGATTTTGGCTTGGGAGTAATAGGTGGGAAACGAAACGCCAAAAAGGGCTGCCAGCCTGGCAGCCTGTCTGATCTGGGATGATCGGATGGTTGTTTTTGGTTTTTGAATAGTTTTGATATTTGTCCGTTCTTATATTCCAGTGACTCATATATATATATATATATATATATATATATATATATATATATATATATATATATATATATATATATATATATATATAGAGAGAGAGAGAGAGAGAGAGAGAGAAACCAACCACAAAACCTATCAACCCTACATACTAAGATTTTTTTTGGTGTTTGACCTTACAAATGCATTCGGCATGATTAATTTGCTAAAAATTTACACTTGGATCATGCATTTTGGATGGAAAAGATGGTATATGAAGCCTCAAAATTTTATAAAATTCATATACCATTGTTTTTTAAGCCTTGTAAAAACCTATTCATGCAACGGAATCAAATGATCTAAGTATCAATTTCTACTAAATCAATCATGCTGAACACATTGGTAAGGTCAGAATTTCAAAAAAAATATGAAAATTAATGATCCTAAGTAATCTCGTACCATTATATATATATATAAACTAGTTGGGCTTAACATTAGATAGATTTAACCATTTAAAAAATATTTAAAATATTATTTAAAAAATAACACTTTTAAAAATACGTGTAATTTTTTAGCATTAAAGTTCTTTTAAAAATATTGTGTTTTTAAAAATATTTTAGTCATTTTAAAATTATTGAATTCATCTAATGTTAAACATGACTAGTTTATTGTTAGATTAACCTTTTATATATATATATATATATATATATATAAAAGGTGGTAGCAGCTAACTACTTTTCCAGCTTTCAAGGGTTTTTTCATGTTTTCCTTAAAACTTACCGCAGAAATGTGTTCTACATACTTGATTTTAAAAGAATTGACTCTTTGATCATCCGATTTTGATACACAAGTAGGTTTTTATAAGAGTTAAAAATCGATGGTTTAAGATTTTCTTAAATATTTAAGGCTTATAAAATCACGACTGTCAACGTAAAAACAAAATCCAAGTATTGTATTCTATTAAATCGACCATGTGTTCTGAACACATCTGTACACTCAAATTTAAGTAATACATGAAAAAAACACTTCAAAAGCCTGGTTAGCACTGTGGTTAGTAGAGCAGATACCATCTTTTCTCTCTCTCTCTCTCTCTCTCTCTCTCTCTCTCTATATATATATATATATATATATATATATATATATATATATATATATATATATTGGGGCGGGCGGTCAGGTGCGTAGAATCCAAAAATCTGGTTTGGTAATGCTAGTTCCAAACATATAACTTTGGGCATTTTTCACATTTAAGAAAACAAAGACGAGTGTTTGGGAAGGATTTTTGGGAAACGTGCTATGTTTCCATGCAGGCATTTCTTTCTAGAAACAGTACCTGACTAGAAACTAACTTTAAATGTTTGGCCTTCCTACCAGTGTGACAAATATCACGAGATTTATGAAAATTCTTGCGATAATATCGTGAGAAATTGCCTGAAAGATTAAAACGGCAATTTCTGGCGAGATTTATGAAAAAACATAAATATCGTGATTTAAACGTGATATTTACATTTTAAACGGCTATTTATCATGAAAAAAATCATGTATTTTTATTTTTAAATAATTTTTAATAATATTTTCTTATAAAAAATATTTTTTATATTTTTTAATTACTTTTTTTATTGCCGAGATTTTGCTGAAAAAATGCAAGATTTATGGATTTTTTTCAATTTCTCACAAGTTTTTGGAAAACGAGAAATTGCCGATAAAAACGTTTGTCACTATGCTTCCTACTACCATGGTCATAAATCTGGTTATCCGGATTTTTCTTGGCAACGACAATCCTGTGTGATTTTAAAATTTCTGATTTTTTTCCATACAATCCTGTG
This sequence comes from Nuphar pumila, assembly GCF_984573655.1. Taxonomy (NCBI): domain Eukaryota; kingdom Viridiplantae; phylum Streptophyta; class Magnoliopsida; order Nymphaeales; family Nymphaeaceae; genus Nuphar; species Nuphar pumila. The sequence continues at coordinate 80,802,145 of NC_143264.1, read as the reverse complement.
TGGTTATCTGGATTGCTCGCCCTTTAGATGGGTCTTACACAATTTTCAGTCTCTGATGTTACAGATGATTGGCATCTCAAGCATCCAGAATGGACGGCTGAAAATAAAGCCAAATTATTTTTTTTCATAACAGAGCTGGGGAATTAGGGCCCCCTTATGTAACAAATAATGCGAGATTTATGAAAATCTCACAATAATATCACGAGAAATTGCCTGAAAGTTTAAAACGGCAATTTCTCGTGAGATTTTTCAAAAATATCATGAGATTTATGAAAAAAACATAAAATACCATGATTTAGACAAAATATTTATGTTTTAAATGGCTATTTATCGTGAAAAAAAACCATGTGTTTTTATTTTTAAATAATTTTTATTAATATTTTCTTATAAAAAATATTTTTTAATTTTTTAATTTAGTTTTTATTACCAAGATTTTGCCAAAAAAAGGCGAGATTTATGAAAATATTTCAATTTCTTGCATGTTTTTGACAAACAAGATTTTGCCTAAAAAACCGTTTGTCATTATGGGGCTCCCTCCCTTGTACAATAAGCCTTTAAGCCAACCCAGACAGGCCAGAGGCCTATTTAAACTACCACGGGGCTATTCAACCATCCATAAACCAGTGGGTTCGAACTTGCAATGTCTCATCACATCCTGATTTGCACAAACTGATCCTACCATTAAAGCCAAATTACTTGTGTTTCGGGCAGTGTTGTCAGTATCAGTGTGTATCAGCAGAAAATCGATACTCTTCACTCTTGAATCGGTTATTTTTTAATAAATATAAAAAATACTTATATTATTTTAATAGCTTTGACATTTATCACGTTTTGATTGACAGTTAATATTTTTTAATTGTTTTTTAGCCGATTCAGAAAGATTTACTTGAGTATCGGTATAAGCTGATTCACCTAAATCGTAGGGCCAAAACCGATACTGACAACATTGGTTTCTGGTAGATGCCGTTGGCCATTGGCATTTGGATTTGGAGTGTGGATCGGGTCAAGAGAAATCCTAACGGCTCAAACCCCACCTAAAGTTTTGAAAAAATTTATTATTTCATTATAAAAATTTATATTGCCTCTTTTTATGTTTTTAGTTTTAGATTTTATTTTATTATCAAAAAAAATTTGCTTCCCTTTAAGCAAAATCCTGGATTTATTTTAGTTTTATATTTTATTTTATTATAAAAAAAAGTTTCTCTCATTAATAAAGTTTTGAAATTTTTTATTATTTTATAATAAAAATTTATATTTTTCCCTTTTATATTTTATTTTATTATAAAAAAAATTCCCCCTTTTAAGCAAAATCCTGGATCTATTTTAATTTTATATTTTATTTTATTATAACTTTTTTTGTCCCCTTTTAGCAAAATCCTGGATCCGCCACTAGACTGCAGCCACGAGGGGATCTAGCAGCACTTGAGTGAATCGGCTATGTGACACAGTCAATCATATGACAGCATTAGCAATTCATGTGGAGCTTGCAATATGCTGCTGTGAGTTCATGTGAATGACGTGTTACACGGCCGGCACTCTTGCGATTCAGCCACATGCTGTTCATGGTGAAATTTATGTGAGATCCATACGAAACACAAGTGACCCAACTATGACGGTTTGATACCACTCACTGTTGTGGGTGAACGGCATCCTAAGAGAGTGAAAGGGACCATCATGACTATTCTTTGATATTTAAGGCCATCGCCTAAAGTGTTATGAGCTTACTTTTTCAACAAGTCAGTGTGGTGCGATGATTCTTTCTTACCACTGCAAGTCTTTTTATCGCTCTATCATGGGTATAAAATTTTTTGTAAACCCATGATGGTGTCATACTGTTTAGTCTGAATAACTTAACGACCAAAGATCACGTATCAATATTTTTTCATGTGTTGAATCATTTTTATTGGCTCGACGCACCACTTCATGCACAACTGCTTATTAAAAGCTGATCAAGTGCATTTTCAAATGCGAATTTCATTAATTTTATACCGCTTACTTTATAATTGTCGCGTACCAGCTATCACTTCCGAAAGAAACACAAACTTGCCTTAGCCTTGTGTGCCATGAAACGTATTGCAACTTTATACGCACACTACAAACAAAACATCGCCACTAAAAGAACAAAACTTTTTTGTCCCAATCCGAAGATCAATTGATGATTGAACACCATATCAAAGAGCACCACCTAAACTCATTCGCCGGTGCCTAAACATTCACTCGCCTAACCCCGAGTCATCATACTCGGTTAGAATCACCTATGTGATCCTTGGTGAAATTAGTCTTAGCTCATACGCACCTCCGTGCATCTAACCGCAACACGTGAAAAACACTTACAAGCTGTAAGGTCCTTAACCAAATCTCCAAAGACAACATCCTCTGATCCACTGACATTCCTTAACCAAACAATGTTTCGTGTTTGTGCCTCCATACAACAATGCACTAACGACAATATTATTACCTATTGTGTGTCATGCTACCATCGCATGTCATCGATTAAGCCAATGCATACCGCCCATTCTTACAGTCGATGCAGTTTTCACTCAATAGAGCTTCGCACTACAACTATCCCATTCTGAAAGATCGGTCTGAGACATTCTCCCCCACCCAAAATATTATCGTATTTAATAATGCCGGTGCAGGTAAGAACACAGTCTTCACTGATATACCAGTTTTTCTTTATACTTATTTTTGGTTTATTCTTTTTCTTCAGCCTACTTAAATTTTTTTGTTTACATCCACCATCGCCAAAACCTTTAACATGCCAAGTCGCATTCATTTAATGTATCTCCGATCACTTAGACAACGGTCTTCTGCTTTATCAACATCGAGCATTTTCTACTCGTGAGATCTCAATGCAGTCGCATGTACAAATGGGTCATTATCGCCCGTACGACAAACTTGTCATCTTTATACTCATGGTTGGGGTGCCTTGCAACCCCAGCAAGGACAATTTTAAGCTCTTCGTGATCCTCGTAGAGAAGTCCAACCACGAACGCATGTCGTAGTCATATCAACTCCCTTAAGCACAACTTGCGGTTTTCTAATGGTCTAAACCAGTCCTCAGGTGGAGAACGCCTACTTGTGTATCACTCTAAAGTGGTCCTTCAAAGTGTCTTTTTGGGCACTCATCCTCATAAAGGCACCTTGGTCTAACGATGTAACTCTCCTCCCGGAGTCAGCACGCTGTAACTCTCATCCAGAGTCAGTAAAATGTTCCTACAAGAATCAACGAGCCACGAACAACAACTTTTTTCGTACACATAATCCATGGAGGATCTGCCAACTCAAGGGACCAAAAAAATTGCATTCTACTCAAGATGATCACTCTGCTAACCTATAATCTTGAGAGAGAATCTAGAAGTTTAGTTGAGTCTTTCGTACCCAAAGGTGCAAATTCATCGAGCCGAATCTAATGTGCATTCTATGCATGCACAAAGCAAACGTCACGCTCCACCTGCAAGCCTAATGCACAACTGGTAGGAATTTTTGGTTTATCTATGTTTTCTTAGCCAACTGAACATCTTGCTTATGTGCTCAGTCAACCACAGTCCACACTTCAGCTATGCAAAATTGTATAACCAAGATAAACCATCATTGTCCTCTTCAGTGTCACGCACAATGAACAACAAGATCTTTCTGCTCTGATGTCGATTTGTCACAGATTTACTTTTTCAATAAGTCAGTGTTGTGTGATGGTTCTTCCTTACCGTTGCAAGCCTTCTTATCTCTATGTCATGGGTATAGATTTTTTCACAAACCCGCGATGATGTCGGACTGCCCAATCTGAACAGCCTAACGGCCAAAGGTTGTGTGCCAACACTTTTTTATGTGTTGAATCATTTTCATTAGCCTTGCGCATCACCTCGTGCGCAGCTGCCTAGCGGAAACTGATCAAGCACATTTTCAAATACAAATTTTATCTAGTCTATGTCGCTCCGTGCATAGTCGTCTCATACCAGCTATCACCTCTGAAAGTGGTACAAACTTGCATTGACCTTGCATGTCATGAAGTGTATTGCGACTTCATGCGCATGCTACAATAAAACCTCACTACTAAAGGAACAAAACCTTGTGGTCCCCAGCCTGAAGACCAATTGATGATTGAACTACATGGAGAAGAGCATCACCCAGACTCATTCGTCGATGCCTAGGCATTCACTCACCTAGCTCCGAGTCACCATATTTGGTTGGAATCGCCTAATATAATCCCTGAAAGAATTAGTCATAACCCACACGTACCTTCGTGCATCAAACCACTACGCGTAGAAAACACTTGCAAGCCCATAGGTCCTTAACCAAATCTCCAAAGGTAACATCCTCTGATCCACTGGCGTTTCTTAACCAAACAATGTTTCTCGTCTATGCCACCATACAATGATGCACTAACGACAATATTGTTACCTATCGTGTGTCATGCTACCACTGCACGTTATCGATTAAGCCAACGCACACCATGCATTTTTATAATCGATGCATTTTTTACTCCGTAGAGCTTCGCACTATAGTCCCATTTTGAAGGATCCATCCAGAATATAAATCTTCAAATAAAAAAAATAGATATAAAGCTTATATTTCGCAGGGCAACAAATCATGGCACATGCATGTGCCTCATGCTAAGGGCCTCCAGGCCTGAACTTTTATTGAGCTATCCCTGAGAATACCCATGACCTGATCTTCCCTTGATATCCCACCAGTGCAAATGAAGTGCACTCGGTCTCCAATATTTATCAGATATCTACGACCCATATTTAGGGAAATGGGTCAATCTAAGATGGTGGTTTTACAATTTTTTGTTGTTTGGATCCGATTCTGATATGAATCTCCATGTATTTAGCCATTCTCAATCTGAACCGTTTGCATCCTTACCGATATTAAAAAAAAATGGTGTTTGACAAAATGTTTGTCATAGGACATCTTTAAGCATTAGAAAGCCTCTTGTTAGGCTTCTAGACCCGAGGGGGTAGCGTAGTTAGAATGGGCCTCGGCAGTTAGACGGGCATGCGGGGTTCGATTCCTGCTGGCGTTATTCCCTTTGCATAAGCTGAAGCAGGTGGCTCCGTGGGGTCCAGGGTTGCGCCAGGGTTTACACCCCCTTTGGGTGGTTTTCCAGTTCCTATATGAAAAAAGGCATTAAGAAATAGGGATGGCAGTGGACCGGGGGAAAGCGGGGCCCCACCCCACCTCGCCCCATTTGGACCGGGGATGAAGGGTATGAAACGGGGATGGAGGCGGGGGTGGAGGATAAAATCCATCCCTGCCCCGGAGGCGGGGCGGGGGTGGACGTGCACTTTTCCCCGCCCCGCCCCGTCCCTGCCACGATCCCTGCCCCGACCACTTTTCCCCGCAATATCCCCGCCCCGCCCTGCCTCATCCCCGTTTGGACCGGGGATGAAGGGTATGAAACGGGGATGGAGGCGGGGGTGGAGGATAAAATCCATCCCCGCCGCGGAGGAGGGGCGGGGGTGGAAACCTTGTCCCCCGCCCGCCCCGCCCCACTGCCATCCCTATTAAGAAACCTCCTTGTACAGGCCACCCCCACAAAGTACCCTACAAGCCTACGAGTCTATAACCATCCGCTCTTTCTTTTTTTTTTTGTCTTGCAAAACAGGTTTGCCATTCCTATCCTTCACCGGAACGACAATCTCTCTTTCTCTCCCTCTGATGTGCAAAAATTCATTTCATACTCCTCAAAAAAAAAAACAGCAATAATAGATTCTATTCAAGCAAAAGCAAAGTTATGCATATTTCATTGAATGTCCTTCAAAAAGGGCAAATAGCAATAATAATTTTTATAAAGGTTTTTTGAGATAATGGAAAAAAAAACAGCTTGGCTCTCTAGGTTCATTCATTAGCCTAAAATCTCAAGTCTTTTTCTTTTCTTTTGGACATAGAAAGCTAGGATTAAGCAGACCCCTACCAACTATACCATTTGTGGTTCGAACTTAGCACCGTCCCAACACAAGGTGATGATGTGCACTAACTGTTCCGGCCAGACAAGCAGAGCCCATTAGTAATCTCTAAGTCCGTATTTTTTACTTTGAAAGGACCCCTACCAGTTATACAACTATAACTATTGAGTTTTGAACTTGCAATGTCCGGTGACTTGCACTAGCTGTTCCTACCGGACAAGTGGAGCCCCCCCCCCCCCGTTTGTCCTCCTTACTCACAAGGGAGTACACCCTACTTCCATCTCGTAGCAAAGGATGTGGGCTCATGAGTTTGGAACTTGTGACGTTCCACATGTCAAGCTGAAGGCACAGGGGCGTTAGGCCGACCCCTACCGGATATCTCTTAAGCCCATGTGGCAGAGGAAATCGAACCTGGGCCTTCAGCTTGGCAAAGGACCCGCTTACCACATGGGATACCGCCTCGGTGGTCTTAAGAGCCTTATTTCTAACACAAAAGTGAAGCCTTTCTCATGAACAAAAATTCACGCAAGTTAGCATTGGTTGAACAGTCACAAATATTAAAGGCCACTTTTTTAAAATCTAGTCATTTTATCTCAAGATTCTCATAACCCAATATAATATAAAAAAACATAATATTTGAAAATATTAATTATTTTGAAAATATGGTATTTGTATTATGATATTATTGTGTTATTAACCTGATATTTATATTTTATCTTTTTAATGTTTTCATATTTTATATATTTTGCAATTTTAATTATAACAAAATTTTCTAAAAATATTTTTTTTTTAATTTGTCACGAGATTTTTCTTTCATAAGAAATTCCCAATAACGAGATTTATGTTTGAACAGTTAACCAAGCAGCACTCACACAGATTTTTGTAGCATCGATGTGCCTTGCAAAGTCATCATACATTTATATAATAAAAAAGACGGAAATACTTGGAAGATAAAAAATTCCATGTTGGAGGCCAAATCAAATGTGGATTAGTCCATACGCTTTCAATCAGCAACTTTCAGTTCTACTTCTAACATAACACTGACTTCTAAATGTTCTATAATTCCATTCCATAAATTTTGAGAAAATACAGATCAGACCAATGAAAGAGACTTTTTTTATAGGCAAGCTGGAGTTAGGCAGAAGCCTATACCAGTTATACAACTGTACCATTGGGTTTTGAACCTGCAATATCCCAACATAAGGTGACACACAGTGGCTGCTCCCACCAGACAGGTAGAGCCCCGTTGGTGACTAATGAAAGAGATGAGAGTATGCAGTGCAACAATTATAATTCAAGTATATATACAGAGAAAATTAAATACACAGGCTCCTGAAATCTCTCCAACTATAATTTTCTTTCCAATGGCAATATGATACTTTAAAAGAGAGAGTTTTTATCAAAAAATGATCATACTATCCTTATAAAATGGTGCAATTTTGAAAATGCCTCAAAATTTGCCAAAATCCTCTCCAGGTTCAAAATGTATGATTTTTTACTTTTTTAAAACTTTTTTACCCTTCACAAAAGTGAACCTTTGGATGTTCGTCACATAGATACATACATCGTCTTAATGTCGCAATATCTCAATAAAAAAAAGATTTACATGAACATTTTGTAGACTTGATAAAATTCACATAAAGTATTTATGAGCATGGCTAACTTGAAATCCAACACAAGGGATTTGCATATGAAATGTGTGAATCTTCTAAGATTTGCAAGTTCGAGGCAAACATTTTTTAATTTAAAGGTTCAAACTCGACAGGTTTGCGTCACACATTTGCAGTCATCGCAACCTTCACGTAGATATCATGTGAACCTCCTTTAATTAAAAATTTACATAAAGTCTAGACATACGCCTACAAATGTATGTTTGATTGACCTTCATAAATGTGTGTTGTGAATGTTCTTAACTTCACATGTTTTCTTATTTGAGCTTGGTAGGTTCACATCACACATTTGTGAATATCATGACCTTCACATAGATACCATGTGAACCTTTTTTAACTAAAAACACTTTAACTAAAAACATGTATAAAGTCTAGACACGCATAAGTAAATATGTTGTGAATGTCCTTACCTTCACATGTTTTCTTATTCAAGCTCTACATGCGCACGTCATACATTTGCAAACGTCCTAACCTTCGCACAGATAATATATGCCATTGTTCTTTCCTTATCTCCATTGTGCGATGACACTTCATGGATGATGAGATTAGGACGTGCGGTGTCATTTTTATTTTATCTCCATCGTACGATGACACTTCATTGCAAGTTTTTTTGGCGCGCTGTCATTATTCTTTCTTGATCTCCATCATGCGGTGACACTTCATCGATGATGAGATTTTTCGATAAGAACAAGTTTTGCTTCTTGTAACTGTTGAATGTGTTATTTTGAAAAACAATGACATAAATCAGTTATTTTGAGAAAACAATGACACGAATCAATTGTTTTGTAAAATAAAATGACATGATTCTCAAGTTATGTTTGCATATTCAATAGCCTATTCTATTTTTTATTTAATTGAATTGCATGTGATTGTCTTTTGCCTATATTTTTCTTTAATTTGGTATGCCTTTATACTTTTATATTTATAATTAAATTTAATAGTTTGCTCTATTTTTAAGTTTTGTTTAAACTAAATTTTATCAATATGTTGCAAGTATGATTACAAATTTTTACATCATTTGATTATTTTCATTATCAAAATGATGCAAAGACAAGCACTATTTTTTATTATTTGAATATTTTTATTTGCATGTTTATAATTAAATTTATCATTTTACTATGTCTTATCAAATGACGTGTCATGCTTGAATCTCCAGCAAAGTACTGGCCATGAAAATCTAGGACACTTTTCGTCAGCTACTCTATTGGAAGATGGCTCTGTTCTTCTCGCTACCACAATATCATTACTATTCAAAGGTGTGTCTCTTGAACACTGATAGGAATGCAACTGAACTTAATGGAGCATCTGGCTTGGCTCAACACATGGCAGCATTCAAAAGATAAGAGTCCTTTCATACCTCTCTTTAAAAATGGTCTCATCCTCTAACATTTTATGGTACTCCATCAAAAGATGGTGTTAATGCTAATGATGCTAAAGAAAATGGATCAGAAACCATGACCCAAAAATCAGGCTCATATCTAAAAGATATCACCAATGGCACCAAAACCTTCCAAATGATAAGGTCCAACAATCTTGCCAATTCAATAGAATCCAACCAAATTGCCAAGAAAACTCTCCTACCATTGTGCAAATCTCTTACCTAATGAGGACCGTAGATGATCGTGATCTTAAACATTTGTAAAAACTCTTTGTGTAGTGCAACTCACCCAAAGGACAATCTTTATGAGTGATCGTTTGCTCATCTTTTTCTTTTTTTGTTCTCTCGTTATTTTTCTCTTTCTTTATTTTTTTGCATGAGGTTCCAAATTTGAATCCATATCCATTTAGCCTATTCAATTATTGAGATCTGGCATTGGTCACATCCAACTTGAATCCAAACCATTTACATCCTAATCCTGAAGAGAGAGAGTCTAATTTAAGAGCAGGTAAGAAATTTCAAAGGATAATCTTGTAGCGAAAATAAGACAAAAAAGTGATTCAAGTGGCCAATACCAGGACAACGATTGAAAGTACGGCAAACAGAGCCAGCACGACTAGATCTCTGATCCTGTGGGCAAGAAACCGTTCAAATAAAAATAAAAAAAAGAGAAAGAAGTAGCCAATTTCTAAACAAAATTAGGCACTTAACCGGAGGCATCTAAATGTAAATATGTTGGAAGCTTGGATCCTAGATGCAAGCACAATTTGTTAGTAAATACTAAGTAGACATTTGCAAACTAAGTGCAATGACATTTTTTTTGTCAGAGAAAGTTGGGGTTAGGCAGACCCCTACCAGTTATACAACCATAACGTTGAGATTCGAACTTGCAACCTCCCAACACAAGGTAGCATGCACTAACTGCTCCTGCCAGACAAAGAGGTCCTGATGGTGAAGTGCACTGACATTGTTATAGCTCGTAGCAGAGACAGGACTAAGATTTTTTTTTTTTTTTAAGAGAGAGAGCAATGAAAAGAAACTTTATTAAAGCAAAAACCAAAATAAAGGCAATAGGATGAGATTAGGGATGGCAGTGGACAGGAAAAAAATGGGGATCCATTGGACCAGGGATGGAGGACATAAAATGGAGAATAGATCAGGGATGATGGTGAAAATCAAAAGCCGTAATGGGATGAAGGTGGGGATGGACTTACTCTTGCCACCCGCCCCACCCCGTCTTCGGCTCCAATCCTCGTTGATGAAATTATTAATATACCCTTATATGTTATAAAAATTTTAAATATACATATATTCCTAACCCTAAACCCTTCTTCTTCTTCTTCTTTTTATATTTCTCATAAAATATGAATAAAATTATTTTGAGACGGGGACAAGGACGGGAACTAGGCAGGAGTGCTATTTTAAGATGGGGATGGACCGAAGATAAAAGGCAAAATTTTGAGACTAGGGGGAGGGTAGAGATCTTGTCCCCCGCACCTGCCCCAATCCACTGCCATCCCTTGATGAGATATGCTATATGCCCCTAATTAAAGACAACATACAATAATCAAAAACGTTACAGCAGATGGTATGAAGATCAGGCCAATATTGCAGTCCCCGAATTTTACCAAATGACCGATACCTAGCGAGCCCATCCAGTCCAATTCAGAGCTTAACTTTGCAAGACTTTTCTAGCTCTTGATCCTAAAACTTTACTCAATTTTTTAACAGGTTAAGGTGCAGATCTGAACTCGACTCATTATAAAGAGTCGAAGAATTTGTTTTAATGGAACATCCAAACCATTAGAACTCATTTAATCATATGTCTATCAATGTCATGGGCATATTTCTTTCAATAGGCCAGCAGGCCAGCACAGCGCGATGGTCCTTTCTCACCATCACAAGCCTACTTATCACTCACTTGCAAGTCACAGAAGCTTGTAATCAGAGTAAAAGAAAGCAAGAGAGAATAGGGAGAGAAAAATTGCAATCACAACGAGGGTGAACAAAAGAAAGTTCAATGCATTTGAATCATTCACAATTTAGCCTGTAGGCCTCTTACAGTTCAAGTATATGGGATGCCCCTTCGAGGTATTGATTCACCTAAACCGGGCAACTTACATCAGACTCAACAAAAGCAAAACAGACTCTAGACGCAACTTTACAATGTAAGTCACAAGGGAACATGATCCCCCCTTCAAATCATGTGTCCTCCTCGGCGTCATCTGCTTCATGGTAAGCCCTGACTTCAATCGTGTAGTGGTTGTTCATCCGAAAAGTTGGCTCCCATGTAGGTTCTGTTGTTTCCTCCCACTACACTAGGTATTTCTTCGCTTCACCCAAGTACTTGACCTTGTGGTGAAGGATCTGACTGAGGTGCTTCTTGACCCATTGTGTTGTCGGGACCCTCTACATGATGGGAGCATGTTGTGGCATGCTACGTTTCGGATCTCCGTCATCTGTATGGAATTGTTTGAGGTTGCACACGTTGAACATCGGGTGCACCTTGAAATCTGGGGGCAACTCAAGCTTGTACGCCAGTTTTCCCACCTTCTTTATGATGGTGAATGGTCCTTCTTACTTAATGATTAGTCTGTGGTGCCGCCCACGGAAGATCTCTGTGCGACTAGGATAAAGCTTCACCAACACTTTGTCCCCAACTTAGAACTCAGTGGGTCAACGAAGCTTGTCTGCCTACTTATTCATTCCCTTTGCCGCCTTGTATAAGAATGCCTTCACCAACTCATTTTGCTTGTGTCAGTCTCGAACAAACTGATAGGCGAAGGATGACCTTTCCTTTTTTGCGTGGCAAGAGTGTGCGGGATCAATGACTGCTGCCTTAGGACTATTTCAAATAGATTGTGGCCCGAAGACTCACTCTTCTGCATATTGTAACAGAATTGTGCCACATTAATTTTTTTATTGTTACTAACAAAGTGCTTAAGGTACTGCTCAAGTATTTCGTTGATGCGCTTTGTTTGCCCATCGGTCTACGAATGAAAGCTTGTTGAAAATAACAAATCAGAGTCAAGTAGTTGAAATACTTCACGTCAGAACTTGCCCGTGAAGCAAGCATCGCGATTACTCATAATGCATTTTGGTATTCCTCAATGCTTCAGCACATGCTTTACAAACAACTCTATAGGGCACTCATTAGAAGCTGGGATGAAAGTGGCATACTTTGAGAAACGATCCACCACCACCAGGATGGAGCTGAAGCCATCTACCTTTGACAGACTAATAATGAAGTCCACGAAGATGCTTTTCTAAGGATGTTCTGGAATCAGTAGAGGCTCAAGGAGATCAGCAATCTTCTGGTTGGTCTCCTTATCTTGTTGGCAAATGAGGCACGTTCACACATACCCCTTCATATTGCCTCTCATCTGTGGCCAATAGTAGCCGCACTCAAGGAGTGCTAAGGTCTGCTCCTGACCAGGATGGTCGGCCCATAATGTATCAAGGCACTTAAGCAATTCTTGACGAAGGCTTCTCCACCGCGGTATGAAAACACATCCCCTTTTTATCACAAGGAGGTCGTCCTGTAGCCAAAATCATCGAGTCTTCTTTGCTTATACTAGAGAAACAAAGTGTTGCACCATCGGATCCTACTGTGTACCTTCACGAATGTGGCTCAGCAAAGTGCCCTCCAAATGTATTTTGAAAGGCTCTGCACGCGCAACAACCAGTTCAGCCTTGCGGCTCAAGACGTCAGCAATTACATTGGTCTTTCCAACCTTGTACTCTAAGGCAAAGTCAAACTTAGCCAAAACATTTGTCACCAAGCTTGTTTTGGCGTCAACTTCTTTTGTGTATGAAAATATCTTGTGACAATATTGTCCATCTTGACGATGAACTGGGCACCCAGAAGGTAGTGTCGTCTGATCCTGAGGTAATAAACGATGGTTGTCATCTCACGTTCATGTATCGTATAACACCTTTATGCATCCTTTAGCTTATGACTCTTATATGTGATCGGATGACCGTCCTGCATAATAACTTCACCGATGGCAAAGTCTGAGGCATCTGTGTGGACCTCAAAGTGTCTCGAGTGATCCGACAGTCATAACACTGGCTCTCTCACTAAGGCTTTCTTCAAGCCTTCGAAGGCATCTTGGCATGCACATGTCCAGAGTCATACTTAATTCTTCTTTAACAAGTCAATGAGGAGTGATGCAATGAGGGAGTAACCTTCAATGAATCGTCAATAGTAATTTGCCAAGCTAAGGAATGTCTGCAACTCTAGCACTTTGCTTGGCTGAACCCAATCCTGGATGGTTTTTATTTTTTGTTCATCTATGCGCAGCACACCACCTCCCACAACGTGGTCGAGGAAGCTGATCTCCTCCTGATCGAAGAGACACTTCTCTTATTTAACACAAAAGTCATTCACCTTTAGCACCTAAAACATTGTTCGCAAGTGCCACATATGTTCCTTCATGTTACTGATATAGATCACAATGTCATCCAAGTAGACTATCACGAACTTGTCTAAGTAAGGGTAGAAAATCTGATTCTTTAGGGTCGTGAACGTGGCTATAGCATTTGTCAACCCGGATGACATTACTATGAATTTGTAAGCACTGTAGTGGGTGACGCAAGTTATCTTCGGTTCATCGCCATCTGCAATCCTCACATGTCAGTAACCCGATCTCAAGTCTAGCTTTGAAAAGACTCGAGTACTGCCCAACTGATCGAACAAGTCTGTTATTAGTGGCAACGGGTACTTGTTCTTTACTGTAACTTTATTTAGCATATGGTAGTCCACATATAACCGCTTGGAGCTATCATGTTTCATCTAAAATTGGACTGGGGCCCCAAATGATACTTTTGATGGACAAATGATGCCTGCATCCAACATCTGATCCAGCTGCTTGTGCAGCTTTTTCAACTCGATTGGCCCCATGCGGTATGAAACTATTGCGGGAGGCTTCGCACTCAAGGTCAAATCAATTGTATGGTCGACCTCGCATCTTGGTGGTAGACGCTTTGGCAATTTCAGAGTCATCACCTCCTGAAACTCTGTCAACAGTGGGGCTAGGGTCGACGATACTACTACTTGTACCTTTTCTTATTCTGTGCGCATGGCAACTAAGAATGTCTGCTCCCCACGCTTGACACCCTTCTTCAATTGCATTGTCGATAACATTGAAGTCTTGCCTTTCTTAGTAAGGCATTGAACTGTGTATGACTGGTTTGACCCCATAATCATCAACAAGTTAAACTTTGGCAGCAATATCATATTCTGGCTGTGTAGAAACTTCATACTCAAAATCCTCTTAAAATTGTCCAAGCACACCAATGAGAAGTTGGCTTTATCGGCCCAATTCCCAATTTGGATAGCCACATCCCTTGCTTCACCAAGGATGGGCTTAGCTATAGAGTTCACTATTTTGATGGTCCTCTACTTTGGCCCGGGCTTCAAGCCCAACTACTCCGCTTATTCATGTGAGACAAAGTTGTGTGTAGCTCTAGAGTCTACCATTGCTGAAGTAGTCTTTTCCTTCGTAATGATTTTCAGGTACATGAGTTTCTTACTAAACTGCAAGTTTTCAGCTGTGCAATTTTTAGCTACATTAATCGATCGCATGGACCCCATCCTTGGTTGCATAGTTTTAGTATCACTGTATTTTGTCTATGCCGCATTAGCTTGCTATCATCATTTACAAGCTGCTTCAGAAACTACCTGGCGATATGCTTATCGCCACAGAACCAGCAAGTAACGATACTCTCTTCTTGTTGTTGTTATACTTCTTGAAGTTCTGTTTCTTATCAAATTGGTTGGATGTTGATGCCTCACCTTTGTTGTTGTGTTGCTCATCATTTTTGCCTCTATGGTCAAACTTCTTCCCTACCTTGGTTGATGGGGTGAAGGGCTTGCGCTTAGTGTCAGGTAAGTGCTCGGTTGTCACGTATGCATCTTCTAAAATATTGGGGTTGCTCCTTTCCACTTTGGATTGTGCCCATGGCTGAAGTCACACAATGAACCAATTGAGTTTGTCCTCGTTTGGCATGTTAGGCACCTTAAGCAAAAGCTTCTAGAATGGTCTGGCGTAGTCTTGAAATGAACCAGTATGCTTAAGATTTGACACCATCCTATAAGCCTGTTTTTGCACATTCATCGACATGAAGTAGTTTTGCAGTTCTATTTTAAAGTCGTCAAAGGTGTTTGTCACGCATTGACCCCTCTCCATGTCATTATGTTTCCGCCTCCACCAAGCGATAACATCCCCCATCTTGTAGAGTTGTTACAGCCTTAATCTTGAGATCTTTAACTGTCACATTCTGAATATCCAAGTAGTCTTCTACTTAAAACAAGAAGTTCTCAGTGGCTTTATTATCGCGAGAACCATTGAACTTTGTTGGTCTTGGCACATCAATCATTGATGGTATCTCACCATTTTCCTCATTTAGGGTCACTGTCCGCTGCAATGTACGGTTCTTTAATTGAAGTTCTCCTACTTCAGTTTGCAAGTTGGTCATTGTTGTCATCAACAAAGTGACATATTCTATCAGTAAGATCATCTGTTCTTGCAGACTCACCACCACATCATTCAGTTCGCCGAATGATTTAACTGCGTATAAAATTGCTTCCTCGTGCGAAGTCACATCTTCCACCAACTTGTTGACAGTTGCAGTCATCTGCTTCTGGCCCCGAGGTGAACCCATCTCCTCAACTTCGACAATTGTCTTGCCTTTGGTGTTACACAAATTTTGATAGAGCGCCATGATGTCTTGCTCACAAATCGTAGCTTATCGACGCGTCTGTCGATACTGACTCCAAAGTCGCTTTCTCAGCACGAGAATGGGCTCTAGTACCACTTGTCACAGGCTTATTTTCTTCAATAAGGCAGCACGATGCGACGATCCTTTCTCACCGCCGCAAGCCTACTTATCGCCCGCTTGTCAATCATGAAAGCTTGTAATCAGAGAGCAAGAGAGAATAGATGAAGAAGAATTGTAATCACAAGAAACAATCACAACGAGGGTGAATAAAAGAAAGCTCAACACATTTAATTCATTCACAATTTAGCTCATAGGCCTCTTACTGTTCAAGTATACGGGTTGCCCCTTTGGGGTATTGATACACCTGAACCGGGTAACTTACATCAGACTCAACAAAAGCAAAATAGACTTTAGATGTAACTTTACAATGTAAGTCACAAGGGAACAATCAACACCTCACTAGTTAATATGATCAAGGTATTCCCTTGTCAATGTACAATTAGTATTGCTAAACTTTCACTTTAATATTACTCATTGTGGTTTTCCATGTGGTTAGAGGTGATCGTGTCCTCAACTCGAAGTTTTACATCTAGGCTCATTAAATGACCCAATTCTCGGTGAGGGTTCCTTAGTCATAAAAAAATATATTACCCGTTAAGTCTCTATAAACAAATGCATGTATGTTAGAAGAAGGGGTTTTGCTTGTCCCACAAAGTATGAAGCACATTTAAAACTTGGTATTTTGGATGTCTATGGTCTGGTTTCCATCGGCAATAGGGATGGCAGTGGACCGGGGGAAAGCGGGGCCCCTCCCCACCCCGCCTTGCCTCGTTTGGACCGGGGATGAAGGGTATGAAACAGGGATGGAGGCGGGGACGAAGGTTAAAATCCATCCCCGTTCGGGGATGGAGGCGGCGATTGACTTACACTTTTCCCCGCCCCGCCCCGCCCCGCCCCGCCCCGCCCCGTCCCCGCCACGATCCCCGCCTTGCCCCATTCCCGATCCTTCTAAATGATGGCAATAGACTACGGGGAAACGGGCTCTGCCCCGCCTCATCCCCGTTTGAACCGGGGATGGAGGACATGAAACGGGGTTGAAGGCGGGGGTGGAGGTTAAAATCCATTCCCGTGCGGGTATGGATATGGGATGGAGGTTCTAATCTTGAGACGGGGCAGGGTCGAGACCCTGTCCCCCGCCCCGGTCCATTGCCATCCCTAATCGGCAATGTTGAACCGATCGAATTTGGTCCAGAAACGGATAAATACCAAAGTCCAACATAATCACGTACAACATAATCGGATCTGCTCCAGATTTAGACCCGGCTAGACCTCATCGAATCCAGTTCCCATCAACTCTTTTCCCTTTTCAGATTGGATTTGTATGACGCTTTTAGTTCCTTATTCGGGTTTGGATTTTTTATGGTTCAGATCGGGAAACCCGAACCAGATCCTTTGACATCCGGGCAATGCATCCTTTCGGGTCTACTAGGAGCTTGCCTTATCCGGGTTCGGTCGGATACTTGACCCATACCCGATCCCTCCACCGCCACCGGATGGTCTTAGTCTCGGAAAATGTCCGGTTCGATTCGAAAAACGATTCTTTGGAGGAATCCGAATGTATAAAGTCGCCTTCTTACCCAAGATTTTTAGGGTTAGCGTTTACGCCTCTCTTCTTCCTTCGTTAAACCCTCTCTTAGCTCTCGAGGTACAATCTCGACTCCCTCTCTCTTTCTGTGTTACTTTTCTCAGATTTTCTTGTTTCAGATCCGTCTTTCGATTCATTAAATCGTTTTTCTTGCCTTTTTTATCCTTTGTTTTGGTTATTTTGTTAAATTTTTCGTTCTTGGTGTTGGGGTTTCTTTAGATCTATACTTCTTCTAATACTTCTGTTGCTGAAGCCTAAATTTCATGTAAAGATATGAATTTGTGATGTCGCTTTCTGTTTTTTGTTTCTCTTCTTATCGATGTGTGTAGAATCTGTAGATTTGTTCTGTTTTTTTTTTTCAATGGAGAGTTGGATTAAATATTTCTTACTTTTTCGTGTATTTTCCGTGTTTGGATCTTGAATTTTTCTGTTTTGAGTTGCTGAAATTATTGTGCCGTTGCTATCGTTTATGGATATTGGGAATGGAACTGGCGATTTTATGCTAACTTAGTAGTGTTTCAATGATCCACTGAGTCTGTTGTTTAAGTAAAATTGGAGCGTGGACTTTGCTGTGAAGGAATTTATTTTCTGATCTGAAACATTTGATGATAGGGGTGAAGGGATTTATTCTCAATGAACCATCGTCTTTGTAGATCAGAAATTTAGATTTTCAATGTTATCTTGCAATTGAAAATCGATAACCCATATGTTCACGGTCTTTTCAACGTCATATGGTTCTGTCTCCCATCTTTGCTCCTTCCCATCATATTCTCAAAATTTAAGATGCCCCATTTGTGATTTATGGTGATCAGAGGTGTATCTGAATCGCAGCAAGGATGGGTCTACTCTGGCTCAGGTAGTTGAACCATAGGCTGGAATTAAGCTCCACATATTTGATCGTTTTATGGTTGTGTCTATATGTTCAGAGGGTATACTGGCTAATAGCCAAGAGTTAGATTGTCTGATCTACATGCTGGTTTAATGAGAACTCTAAGGTCCATGGAGTTCAATCAGGGAACCACACTCTTTTCTTCTTTTGGTCCTGCTTTCTTTATTAATGATGTAGAACCTGCCCAGTGAATGCATAGTTGCTCTCATTATTGCCTCTTGAAGAAAGAATTATTAATCTTTGGATGACATGGCTACCCCCCCCCCCCCAGTAACTTCCATTCAAGATTCAAGATCTTTTGCGTAGATCTGAGGGATTTTCAGTTCAGCTTGGTCCAATCATGCACGTGTGTATGTGTGCTGGTTGGGGGTTGTTTCCAATTTGATCAGTGTTGTGAAAAGCGTTGAGGCGTAGCGAGGTGCTCCACCAAAATCTGAGGCGAGGCGTAAGCCTCGAGGCGCAAAGGGTAAGCCTCAAAATTTTTTTTATTAAAACTTAACAAAAACTATACAAATTATCTAAAATTATAAATAAATAAGAAATGCTTTATTGATGAAGCAACAACCAACAAAAAATAAAAAATCTCAAATTTGCAGATTTTCATATTAGGTGTATTTGCAGTTTTTCATTAAAAACAAAAACACATAGATACCGCGATTTCAACATATTATATCTTTTTCACTGTCAAACACGCGTATCAAAATTTTCCCCAATGCTGGAAATGCATATCAGGTGTATTTGCAGATTTCCAGCAAAAGCAAAAACACACAGCTGCAGTGATCTTATCCATTAACATACAAAAAAAATAACCATCTAATGAAACATAAAACACAGACATTTTTTTAATGTAACACCATGTTTCTGTACATAAAAGAAAATGCAGGACCCCTAGCAGATACACGACGGAATGTATTTGGCACAGAATCATCCTGACAAAAATAAATAAAATCACGCCTCATAGCAAAGTGCACTAATCTTTTGTTTTTCTTTTATTTTCAGATGCATATTGAGAATGCCGAGCACATTCAGAGGTGTATTGAAAATGCAGAACACCTTTGGATGTGTATTGAAAACGCAAATCGTACTCGGAAGCATCTTGAAAACGCAGAGCACATTCAGAGGTGTATTGAAAACGCAGAACACATTAACTGAAAACAAAAAGAATAAATTAGAATAGTTGAATGCATTTTCTGTGCATGAACTACGGCAAAAAGAGAGACAAAATCTGTGCATTTTTTTGTATCACGCGAGAGACGAGACAAGAAGAAGAGGAGAACGAGAGAAAAAAAAATCCATACCTGTTTAGGGGCTCCACCATGCGAGCGAGAATGTTGTGAGCCTGTGAGAGCCGTGAGGGAGAGAAGGCTGTGAGAAAAAAACAGAGATAGGGGTTAGAAAAAAAAATAAAAACACATAAAGGGGTTGTAGGGCTTTCTTTAAGCCCTATTTTTTTTGGTTGAATGAGGGTTTTGACCCTCATTTGACCAAATAAATCGATGTGTGTACACCTCAGTCCGAGGCGCGCCTCGCCTCAAGGCGTGTGCCTCAAGGCCTATGAGGCGCACGCCTCAAGGGTATTGCGTTTCAAGCCTGTGCCTCAAGGCACAAAGGCCCTCGCCTTGAGGCGAGGCGCGCTTTTTGAGCCTTGAGGCGTGTTTTTAATAACACTGAATTTGATGTTGCTAAACATGTGCTAGAATGGGTGTTGATTGATGAATTGTAAGCAGATAACGAGTTCTCTTACTAATTGACCATGAGGTTGCTTGAGTGTTGATTGTTTCCATACCTGACCTCAGAAACAGGCTTAAGCATCATTCATAATCTTGTCTTCCTAGCTTGGATACGCTAAGTTGAAGTAGGTTGCTTCTTTGACATGCCATATGTCCTTTTCAGGGTTATCCGATTCATGGATTTGAGAGTTTCTCTTCAATATAAATTTCTGGCACCAAAATCGTGAGAGTTACTGATAACCGATGAATCTCTTAAACATTTACTTGTGGATGATTATTAATGATTGTCTGTATGACAAACTGTGCAGTCTAAGAAGCGTTTCGCATAGTCATTTAGCTAGAATTTAGCATGAAATATGCTATGTCCAAAATCAAATATGCCTAATTGCATCTGGCAAGAAGAGTTATGCAATTCCCTGCTTCAGTACAGTTTGTCATATAAAGTAGTTTGTGTTTTATTTTCCCTGCTTTTTCTTAAATCTTATTTTGAAGTTAGGCTGGGATCTATTTTATTCTGACTGCTGGTAACAGTGATGTTTAGGACAATTTTTTGTCTGTTTACATACAATACTGACCTCGGAGCAATCTAACTAATTATTTCTGTGACCTATCACTGCAGGAATTTCTCTCTCAGATAGTGTAGGGTGTTGATCTTCTAGAGCAACCAAAATGGTACGAGCTTATAGAAACATGGTGTCTTATGTTTCCTGCCTGTATTCAACAAGCTTCTGATACTCAAACTTGGTTTATCTTTGCAGGTGAAGTTTACAGCAGAAGAGCTTCGTAGGATCATGGATCTTAAACATAATATCCGTAATATGTCTGTTATTGCACATGTCGATCATGGTGTGTAAAATTCTCAAAACAAGCGACCTCTTTTAATCTAACTGTAAAATAAATGACAGATAACTAACTCCTTTTCCTTCCATTTTTCTTCTTTAACACTTTCAGGTAAGTCTACTCTCACCGATTCCCTTGTAGCAGCCGCTGGAATTATTGCCCAAGAAGTTGCTGGAGATGTTCGAATGACAGACACTCGCCAGGATGAGGCTGAGCGTGGTATCACAATCAAGTCAACTGGGATATCCCTTTACTATGAGATGACGGATGAATCCCTTAAGAACTTCAAGGGAGAAAGATCAGGAAACGAGTATCTAATCAACTTGATTGATTCCCCTGGGCATGTTGATTTCTCTTCAGAGGTTACAGCAGCTCTACGTATTACAGATGGTGCTCTTGTTGTTGTAGATTGTGTTGAAGGTGTATGTGTGCAAACAGAAACGGTGCTTCGCCAAGCTCTGGGGGAGAGGATCAGGCCTGTCTTAACAGTCAACAAGATGGATCGGTGTTTCCTTGAGTTGCAGGTTGAAGGGGAGGAAGCCTATCAGACGTTTCAACGTGTGATTGAAAATGCTAATGTGATTATGGCTACGTATGAAGATGCATTGCTTGGTGATGTCCAAGTTTACCCTGAGAAAGGAACTGTGGCGTTCTCTGCCGGGCTGCATGGTTGGGCATTCACACTGACAAACTTTGCCAAAATGTATGCCTCCAAGTTTGGGGTAGATGAGTCCAAGATGATGGAAAGGCTTTGGGGTGAAAATTTTTTTGACCCTGCGACAAAGAAGTGGACCAATAAGAACACTGGTTCTCCCACATGCAAGAGAGGATTTGTTCAGTTCTGTTACGAACCTATCAAGCAAATCATAAAAACTTGTATGAATGACCAAAAGGACAAGTTGTGGCCCATGTTGCAGAAGCTTGGTGTCACCATGAAAGGTGAGGAAAAGGATCTGTTGGGCAAGGCTCTGATGAAGCGTGTCATGCAGACATGGCTTCCTGCTAGCAGTGCCCTTCTTGAAATGATGATATTCCATCTCCCTTCCCCTTCGATGGCACAAAGATACCGTGTTGAGAATTTATATGAAGGCCCTCTTGATGATCAATATGCTAATGCTATCAGGAACTGTGACCCTGAGGGGCCCTTGATGCTTTATGTTTCAAAGATGATTCCTGCTTCTGACAAGGGCCGTTTCTTTGCCTTTGGGCGTGTCTTCTCTGGAAAAGTGTCAACTGGCATGAAGGTCAGAATTATGGGACCAAACTATGTTCCAGGGCAGAAGAAGGACCTGTATGTAAAGAGTGTTCAGAGAACTGTTATTTGGATGGGGAAAAAGCAAGAGTCTGTTGAGGATGTGCCGTGTGGTAATACAGTTGCCATGGTTGGTTTGGATCAGTTCATAACCAAAAATGCAACTTTGACTAATGAGAAGGAGGTGGATGCACATCCGATCAGGGCCATGAAATTTTCTGTTTCACCCGTTGTACGGGTTGCAGTTCAATGCAAAGTTGCTTCTGATCTTCCCAAACTTGTTGAGGGTCTGAAGCGACTAGCCAAGTCAGACCCCATGGTTCTCTGTATGATTGAAGAATCTGGTGAGCATATCATTGCTGGTGCTGGAGAACTGCACTTGGAAATCTGTCTCAAGGATTTGCAGGAGGATTTCATGGGTGGAGCTGAGATTGTGGTTTCTGATCCTGTTGTGTCATTCAGGGAGACAGTATTGGAGAAGTCTTGCCGAACTGTAATGAGCAAATCTCCAAACAAGCACAACCGGCTCTACATGGAAGCAAGACCAATGGAAGATGGATTAGCTGAAGCCATTGATGATGGGCGTATCGGCCCAAGGGATGATCCCAAAGTACGTGCCAAGATACTCTCGGAGGAATTTGGATGGGACAAGGACCTTGCTAAGAAGATCTGGTGTTTTGGGCCAGAGACAACCGGACCCAATATGGTCGTAGATATGTGCAAAGGTGTTCAATACCTTAATGAAATCAAGGACTCAGTTGTGGCCGGTTTCCAGTGGGCATCTAAGGAAGGTGCCTTGGCCGAAGAAAACATGCGAGCTATATGCTTTGAGGTATGCGATGTTGTTCTTCATGCTGATGCAATTCACAGAGGTGGTGGCCAGGTTATTCCAACAGCAAGAAGGGTTATCTATGCTGCACAGCTGACTGCTAAACCAAGGCTTTTGGAGCCGGTTTACCTTGTTGAAATCCAAGCACCTGAGTCGGCTCTTGGTGGTATCTATGGAGTTCTTAATCAGAAGCGTGGGCATGTCTTTGAGGAAATGCAGAGGCCCGGTACACCACTTTACAACATCAAGGCGTATTTACCAGTCGTTGAATCATTTGGGTTTTCGAGCACTTTGCGTGCTGCGACATCCGGACAGGCTTTCCCCCAGTGTGTCTTCGATCACTGGGATATGATGAACTCTGACCCATTGGAGCACGGATCACAGGCTGGTCAGCTGGTGATTGACATTCGCAAGAGAAAGGGTCTCAAGGAGCAGATGACTCCTTTATCCGAGTTTGAGGACAAGCTTTAAAGCTCTAGTTGTTTACTGAGGGATGGGATGGCTTGTTAGAGAATCTTTTTTTATAGATTTATGCTGTTCTAGTTTTTGTTTCAGTGTACTTTTAGGTTTTCTTTTCCATTTTATTTCTTAATAGACAAGGGCATGTTCTATCTTGTATGTCAGTTGTTTCCTTGCGGAAACTATCTGATTGCTGTAGCACTAGAGGTAGAATTAGAAGTTCTTTGGTGAAATTCCTCAGAAGAAAATGTTGGTTTAAAAGGAAGTTGGGTATTATGTTTTGCTTTTGATGCATTTTTGTTTAATGAGATATTGTGATGTATTTCTCTGTTTCAGTTCACCTAAGAATTTTGTTTATACCAAATCCTTTGCAGTATGGCAAAACTAGACGTACTTTGTATGAATTGCTGACGTGGATATGTTGCACATGTTTATATTGTTTTCATTGCCTCTCTTTCTGAGTTTTTCTTGATACTGCATGATCCATCTTTCACAGGTCAATCGATCTACTTGTGAGTTGTGATTCATTTATTTCTTTGACCGGATAGAGCTTTAAACTCTCGCCTTTGTGCATGTGATCTTTTGTGTACACTGTTTGATACTGATATGTAATAGTTCTAGTGCCTCATCACGATGCTGCTGGAAATCTTATGCCTGATACTGCATGAGTGCATGGAGTAAAGACGTTGCTTTCTTATGTCTTAATATTGCATGGAGTAGCCACATCGCTTTTGTCCATTTTTTATTTCAGATCTGTGGGTGTTGATTGTGCATCTATTGGGTGATGCATGGTGCCGTTTCTCCGTGCTGCACTTGCTGCATGCGAACAGATTCAGTGCTTGCTTCTATTTGCTGAGGAAGTTCAAGTTTTCCTCTTGCTTGTAGTCTATAGCCAAATTGGGAGGTCAACAGAGGATGATACTGTGCTGCAATCATACAGGAACCTGAGCGATTTGCATACATCCCCTTTCCATCAGCCTATACCTCCTAGGAGGTCCTGGGTTGAGGGGGGCGATGCATCGTCAGGCATCTGCCCTGGCTCCCTTGCGTGTTGAGAAATCGGAGGATGTTTCGCAACTGGTTATACCAGCTTCTTGCTAGGATAAAATGCTATGGTCTATCAGTGGACTCTCCTAGCTGACTTCATAGGTGATTTGGATAGCAAGAGGCTAAGCTTTGATTACAGTTATGAAGGGCTTAGTTCCTTTTGGCCTTATATCCAGGATCTGCATATCTCCTTGTATGATAATGGGTTCTAACTTGTTAAGCTACCTCGGGAAGAGGATATGCAGCTGGTTATGAAAAGAGGGGCGTGGTGGGTCAATGGCAGAACCCTTGTTGCTAATCCGTGGCACCCTGGCATGGAGTTAAAGCTAGACTTGTCTAACAGAATACCTCTCGGATAAGGCTTTCATTTTATCAGCTGAATTATGGAACACCCCAGTTTTTTTAAGGGGTCGCGTTCTACCTGAACAGGTCGCTTTATGATGTGGATAGTAATACTCGTTCTATGCATCGCATCTCCTTTGTGAGGATTTGTATTGATGAGGATTTGTATTGAGGTTCCCTTGGATTTTAAGCCAAGGTCGGTTATCGAAGTTGCTGTTGAAGGTGGTCGGAAATTTTATCTAGGGTTGTGCAGCTACCGTGGATCGACCTTCCATTCTACCGTGGCATGCTCATCTCTCCCCTCTTCCTCACAAGCCGCAACACCTTTAGTTGATGAGTGGAATCAAGTGAAAGTTTTCAAGTATTATCCTCGCAGCACTACAACAAAATAGACTTTTAGCGACGGGATTTCCTGTCACTAAAGGCCTTAGAATCTATCACTAAAAGCACCAAGATCTATCACTAATCGTATTGTCACTAAATGTTTTAGCGACAGGTCAAACCGTCGCTAAATAAAATCTCTAGCAAAGCAAGAGGGTATACCTATAGCAACGGCTTTGGCTGTTGCTACGGATCTTTGCTTAGAAAAGCAACACTTTACCAAATAGTGACAGATTCAGCCATCACTAATAGTATTCTTTTGCGAAAAAAATATATATTAGATTTTATTTATATATTTTATATTTATGTTTAAATCCATTTATATTTTTGTTTTACATAAATAGATAATTAAATATATTTCTGAAATTTCAAAAAGTAATTAAGGCATTTTTCAAACGGCTACAATCAGCAAAAGAAAACAATTATCAATAAGCTTTCAAGAGTAAGTATGTATTACATACAGATTTCTTGGTTTCCAGCTTGAATGTGTACAAGAAGCAGCTCATTAAGTCTCACATTATATCTGACAATAATGTACATTCAGACACCATACTCATACTGTCTGCAACAATTACTATGCTGCCTTTAGGCATATACTCACACTTGCAACTTCCCTAAATGCTTCTGCCTATCAAATTTTTTTTCATGAAAAGGGTAGATATTCAAACCAAAAACACAATTTCTTTCCACTAGCCAAGCATGGACTTAAGTAGTAGTTCCCTTGATTAAGATATTGCAGCAACCTTTAGAATCCAGCCAAACACATCAAACCAAGTGCACCTTTAAAACATGAAGAATGAGAGCTAAGTTTCGCAAGTTAACAAGTAATCTTGTCTAAAAATTTGAGCCATAATTACAAGTCACAAGACATTACTCATCTTGTCATGACACTACAAGAGAGAAACTCAACAATTCACAAAAAAAACCTTAAAAGATTTACATGAGATGCGGATAAATATTGATGCCAAGTTCCTAATATTGCAGCTTCCAAATAGAAAAATTATAAAGCATAACCACATAGAAACTAAACAATGCAAATATTTTACAAACATATCCTAAGAAAATGAGAAAACTCTGCTTGTGTATAACTGTTTAGTTATCCACTGCCGGTCCCAAGCCCGGATAAAGGAGGAGGATTGCGGTAGGCTAGTGACAGCTAGCATAAAAACTTAGTCACACCTTATGAATATGAACCAATATGAGAATTTTGTTGGGGCATTCCCTACTGAGTGACGCGTTGTACTCTATAGGCACGGAACCAGTGATAAATGGGCAAGGGTTGCTAGGTCGTCGCCCAGAAGGGACACGTCACACCAACACCCAGGTGTGGAGTCAAATAGGCAAGGGTTCCCTCACTTTGTTGGATGGGTGGGGGTAAAGAAGATAGTTCAAGACCATAAAATTAGGTTAGCAACTTGGAACATAGGGTCTTTAACTGGTAAGTTGGTAGAGTTAGTAGATGTTATGTGTAGGAGAAAGATGAATATTTTATGTCTACAAGAGACCAAATGGGTAGGTGAGAAAGAAAAAGTGATAGAACTTTGGGGATATAAGATTTGGTATACAGGAATAAATAGGAATAGGAATACGAATGGAGCAGGGATTGTTATTAGTAGTGAGTTTATAGATAATATAGTTGAGGTTTATAGGAAGGGTGATAGGATTTTACTTATTAAATTAGTATTAGGTATGGATATTATTAATATTATTAGTATTTATGCACCTCAAGTAGGTTTAGATGATTCCATTAAGCGTCAATTTTGGGAAGATTTAGATAGAGTAGTACAAGGGATATCTTATGGAGAAAAACTTTTCATCGACGGTGACCTTAATGGACATATAGGCATTAGTAGGGATGGATTTCAGAGTATCTATGAAAGCTATGGTATAGAAGAAAGAAACAAAAGTGGAGAAAGGATTTTAGATTTTGATTTGTCCTATAATATGATCTTAGCAAACACTTAGTTTAGAAAGAGGGAGTCTCACCTAGTAACATTAAAAGGTGGGGTTAATACGAGTCAGATAGATTTTTTCCTACTTAGAAAGAGAGATAGGGGTTGTTGCATCGATTGTAAGGTTATACAGGGAGAAAGTGCAGCTACACAATATAGAGTCTTAATTTTAGATCTTAGAATTAGAAAATACCGCAAAAGGGATAGACATAGGATAGATCCTAGAATTAAGTGGTGGGCACTGAAAAGAGCTAAACAAGGAATGTTTGTAGAGCAGGTAGTTAAGAAAGTTAATTGGTGTATCGAGGAGGATTCAGAATCAATGTGGAATAAGATAGCGGGTGGCATGAGAAAGGTGGCTAAGGAGGTATTGGGTGAGTCTAAAGGCAGTGCACTGCTAGGTAAGGATACATCATGGTGGAATAAGGATGTCAAATTAGCTATTAAGGTTAAAAGAGAGTATATAAAAATCTAAGTAAGAGTCGTGATAATGAGAATTTAGAGAAGTATATGATAGCAAAGAAGGAAACTACAAAAATAGTTCGAAACGTGAGAGATAAGGTATATAAGAAGGTTTATGACAAGTTGGATACCAAAGAGGGCGAGAAGGATATTTATAGGCTTGCAAAGATGAGAGATAGAAAATCGAGGGATCTGGGTATAGTTAGATGTATCAAAGATGAAACACAAAGGGTTTTAGTCAAAGATGAGAAGATTAATAAGAGATGAAAAGATTATTTTGATAAGCTATTTAATGGAAGTCATGCTAAGGATCTTGGAGACTTCTCTATTCATTTTCATGAGATGAATTGTGACTTCATGCGCAAGATTCAAAAGAAAAAAATTGCAGAGGCTTTGAATAAAATGAAATCAAGAAGGGCAGTTGGCCCAGATGGTATACCTATCAAGGCTTAGAAATGCTTGGGTGAAAAAGGTTTAGAATGGTTGACAAATCTTTTTAACAAGATTTGGCAGACAAATAAGATGCCTAATGAGTGGAGGAAGAGTACTTTGGTGCCTCTATATAAGAATAAGGGTGATATACAAAATTGCACAAACTATCACGGTATAAAACCCATGAGTCATACTATGAAACTTTGGGAGAGGGTGATTGAGTATAGGTTGAGGAAGGTTGTTATGATATCGGAGAATCAATTTGGTTTTATGCCTAGAAGATCAACTATGGAAGGTATACATCTTCTTAGACAACTTATTGAGAGATATAGAGAAATGAACAAAGATTTGCATATGGTTTTTATTGATTTGGGGAAGACATACGATAGAGTACCTAGATATGTTCTCTGGTGGACAATGATGAAGAAAGGTGTTTCTCTCAAGTACATTAGTATAATTAAAGATATGTACGAAAGAGTAGTAACCAATGTCCTCACTTGTGGAGGGGTGACAACCAATTTTCCTATAATGGTTGGGTTACATCAAGGATCTGCATTAAGCCATTTCCTATTTGCTATAGTGATGGATGAGCTCACAGGATCAATTCAAGAAAATGTGTTGTGGTGTATGTTGTTTGCTGATGATATTGTTTTGATTGATGAGTCTAGAGCTGAGCTTAATGCTAAGTTAGAATTATGGAGACAGACATTGGAAGCAAGATGTTTTAAGTTGAGTAAGAGTAAGAGAGAATATATGAAATGTCGGTTTAGTAAGCAACGAAGTAGTGATGGGAGTGTAGTGAAGCTTGGTGAGTAAGAAATACCAGTGGATGACTGTTTCAAATATTTGGGATCTATCATTCAAAAGTATGGAGAAATTGATGGAGATGTAAATCATAGGATAAAGATTGGGTGGATGAAATGGAAAAGTGCAACTGGAGTGTTTTGCGATCATAGAATGCCATTGCGGTTGAAGAAAAAGTTTTATAGGATGACAATTAGGCCCGCTTTACTATATGGTACGGAATGTTGGGCTACCAAGAGACATCATATTAAAAAAATGTGTGTAGTTGAGATGTTTATGCTTAGATGGATGTGTGGAGATACAATAAAAGATAAGATTTGAAACGAGGAGATACATAAGAAGGTAGGCGTTGCATCCATTGAAAATAAGATGAAAGAGAATCGTTTACGGTGGTTTGGACATATTTGGTGAAGGCCTAATGATGCTCCAGTTAGAAGGATGGAGAAATGGGAAATATATATTAGTTAAAAGAGGTCGGGGTAGGCCTAAGAAGACTTAGATGGAGATGATAGGAAAGGATATGAATGCTTTGAACCTCACCGAGGATATGGCATTGGGTAGAAATGATTGGAGGAGAAAGATTCATGTGGAAGACCCAGAATGATTTTCTTTTTTGGTTCATATTGTCGACCCCAATTGTTTTGGGATGAAGGCGTAGTTGTTGTTGTTTGTTGTATCATAAGAAAATGAAAAATGAAAAATAAAAGCATCTCAAAACTTACAATTTGCACCACATAGATTCACCACTAAATCCATGGAATGGCCAACCAGAACCTCAACAGAACCAGTTTTGTAAAAAAGAATCTAGTTAGAAACCAACAAGAAGTTTCCAAATCAGAGGTTTATCATTGAAGATGAAATTTTTGCAGATCATTACAGGTTATAACAGAGCCACTTTTAAATCTATTGATCTCTAGCATATGCATCAGCTCATACTGTTGAAGTCAGCTAAGGTGACTGCCTGAAAACAGAAAAAGAAAATGAAAGAGAGAGAGAGAGGAAGAGAAGAATAGTTTCTAGCTTATTAGGTCTAATCTCACTTAAATAGAGGGATTAGACTAAAGCACCTTATTTATAATAATGCCCCTGACATCTTGAGTAGTTACTAAACTACCCATATGCAACAGTGACTGCTTCTCAACACTCCCCCTCAAGCTGAAGCATATATATCAATAATGCTTAGCTTGTCACAACATTTTGCAAAATTTGAACTCGCTTAGGGTTTTGTGAAGACATCAGCAATTTGGTTCTCTGAAGATATGTGCTTGGTGCAAATATACCCATTCTGGACCAAGTCACGTACATATTTGTAGGCTTATTTTCCAACAAAATATGTTTTCTACGATGCCTTGAAACAGACATCATGAACGTACGCAACCATCTAGCATAGTTAGTCTCATCCAACTTTACGGATGATCCATATGAAAATGGATTTGCAAAGGCTTTATAATCAGACACAGTTTCAGTCTTCATGTCTGACCTTTGCATTTCAGCCATGGAAATACAACCACACGCAACTACCAACTGTTGAAAACTCGGGTCTGACGTGCACACCAACTACCAGTCTTTTTAATCATATTGATAAAATATTAAAAAATCTACGACAAGATGCATACCATGACCAAAAAAATTATTATTTGACAACCTGCATACCACGACTGCATCTTCAAGCATTTTTGACATCTACGCAACCATCAACAGTCATACCTGCTATTACGCACCATTAACACGGTCTCAACTTGCTGTTACGCACCATTAATACGGTCAGGGTCTCCCTGTTGCTACGTGCACATATCTGCTCCATCGACTACAACTTCAGTCGTATTGAGTATTGGCTGCATCACCATTAATCAACCTTTTTCTTTTCTCAGACCTCGATAGTGGCCATGAGGCTATTGTGAAACCCAGATCTGTCTTCCACACGATGGTCCAATCACGGCAGAAGTAGTGGTGACCCCAAGCGATAACAGTGATGGCAACGACTTTTACATAGTCATGTCACCTGCGCACGGGGGCGACCCCAGCGATACTGCAGAGGCGTCTTCGGGCGGCAATGTCTCGTGGCGGTGGCGGCTGAGCAGCGTCATTCGCGTCACCTGCGCACGAAGGCGACCCCAACGATACTGCAGAGGCATCTTTAGACAGCAATGTCTCGCGGCAGCGGCTGAGCAACGTCGTCATCGGCGATATTAGTCACCCAGGTGGGGTGACTCTGATATCATGTTGAAGTCGGTTAGGGTGACTGCCTGAAAATAGAAAAAGAGAGAGAGAGAGAGAGGAAGAGAAGAATCGTTTATAGCTTATTAGGTCTAATCTCATTTAAATAGAGAGATTAGACTAAAATACCTTATTTACAATAATGCCCCTAACCTCTTGAGTAGTTACTAAACTACCCATATGCAACAGTGACTGCTTCTCAACACATACCATGCAACACATCTGAGAAGCTCCATTTCAAAAGCACAATATATCCTCCACCCAAATGTGAACAAAATAGAACATTACCTTCCAAGTCTTATAAGTGCAAAAACGAAATATACCACAATAAACAAACTAATATGAAACTTCATTATCTTAATGATCACCCTCATAATCAGAACTGCAATTCATCAAAACCAAAGAATGAAGGCATGCATATTCTTCATGGTTTAAAGCAATGTATGTCAAGATGGGAAGAATGTATTTCAAAAGCATATGTTAAAGCACACTAAGGAGACAATAAAGTGATTGTATGCTTGGCACTAGGAGTTAAGTTCAACACTGATTAAAATCAAACAATAAGGATCATTTTAAGTCTAAATGAATTAATTGAAAAACTAGCCCTATACATTTTGCCTATTAGAATAGTGGCATGAACAAGGTACAATGATAACAATGCACCTGAAAAAATAAAGATAACATCCTCCAAAGTAATTAGCATGTTTAGCCATCATATACTTCAAGGATAGATAGTCAAGTCCTTTCACCAGGAATTCTTTTGAGCATCTTAGACAACTAGCAGTATAGACTGTAAACTTCTAGGTTCAAAGGTTAGGTTGGGGTTTGCGGACCAGTTCGCCATGTACTCAGCCATCAAACATGTTTGACCACCTGAGAAGCATATGATCAATTTATTAGAGAATGGGAAAAAATGTTAACACCATTCACCATGTAAGCATTGTTTATCATCAAAGCTAGAATCCAAGCTGATGTGATATCTCATTTCTAAAAATGGCGATTAAAATCACAGATAAAATCAATTAAACTATTGATAGCAAGAAAGACTGCAAACCTTCTCATGATATTTCTATCTATGGAAGGTTTCCTGGATTGTGTAATGGATCTAAAGCTCTTGCTTTTTATCTAGGGTCTATCACTGGGAATTTTCTTTCACCTATGGAGTAAAACCTGCTTGTTTTTGCTTTTAATTTCTTGTACTTAAAGTGATCTAAATGCAAGCAGATCACAACACATTCAGTTATGACAAATTCAAAACTGAAGCAAACACTTGTAGTCACAAGTCTCCAGCGTTGGACAATCCTTATCCTTAGTAGTAACTTTACTATGTGCAGCACATCTTTTCATATTGATGTAAGGTATAGTATCTCCTATTCTGAGACTCTTTGTTGGTCTCTATTGCTAACCCTATTTCTGCGAAGATCCCATGTTCAAGGATCAGCACCTGTACATCTATTGCAGCAACTCGTTCTAGTTGCTTGCACGACTACATGATATTGAGGAAGCACATAAACTAATGGAAAATTTCCAAGCAGCCAAAGCAAAGTGAGATGTCTACTCATTGAGAGTAGAAAGGCAAGAGTTAGTAATACCTACATGATGCATCCATACCAGGCATGTAGGACATATCAAAAGAAAGGCTCTCAATTTACAATATGTTGATACTCTAAGAATGTCTACTTATAGTCGAGGTCATATGCACTTTCATTTGTCTCTAAGGTTTCATGGCTGTGTCATTTTTCTAATCAATTCCCAAAACAAAGAAAATGGACATGACAAGATGTTATACCTAGATAAAAGGCTTTGTAATGTTGTACTCAAATCTTTAAATTTGAAACACTGACAGCATTCTTGGCAAAGTTATCTTTCTTTTTTATTTGCAAATACCATTGCATTTGTGAGTGGGGCAGCTGTGTAAAGTTGACTCTAAGTTTAGATATAAAATAAAACTAATTGAATGATGATTTTCTAATTTATGATCTTATGTTCTCCCTTATTGAATGTTGACGCGGGTGCGGCACCTAGTTGGCCGAGTCCCTGTGACATAGATGGTAAGAAACCCCAAACTAAGAAGAAGAAGAAGAATAAAAGATCTTGTAACACGTTCCACACGCACGAAACTGCTCCATTAGAAATTTAGAAGAAGAAGAAGAAGCCGGAAAAAAAAGAAAGGCAAGGAGTCAATGAGACTCAGCTAAGCAAAAGGAAAGAAGGAAGAAAGAGAGATTTTGATCGATGGGGGAGGATGAGAAAAAAAAAAGAGGAAATGTCCGAAGAAAAGAGGAAAATAAGAAGCTGGCAGGAGGGGATATTTATGTGACCAAGTGAGGCGTCAGTGGATTCACTGGCATCCAATGCAGTGCGCCGGTGAAGAATGTTTTACCAGCAGCAGCACTTTGAGTGACGCCAGTGAAACTGCATCGACAAAACCCTCGCTTGAGAGAATGAGGGCGTTTTAGCTACTTTCTTTCTTTTTCAATTTGGGAACTCTATAGTGACGGGTTATATCGTCACTGGAGTTCAAGCTCTACGGATTTTGCTCGTCGCTGTTTCCTCCGTTTCTTGTAGTGTAGGACGACAAATACTCGGTCCTATCCTGATTCGAATTGCTTTCATGTATTAAGCAACTCTCTTGATGATAATCGGGAATCTCTGCCTCAACGTCGTTGTGAGGCTCAAGCAACTCATCCTAACCATTTCTCGTCCTGGCGATGGATGCCGGTCCACCCCCTTGGTGATTCGGTTGGTCTCGAAACATCCGGCTGGAACTTCCCTCAGGGATCAATCTGACAAGACGTTACTGGTGCTAGGTGGCTCTTCTATTTCTCAAAAGCCGAATTTTTTTGCCATTCTCACTCAGATTCAGAGAGCGATAAGGTAACTAATCTGGAGGCTCCCCCTGGTTTTCAGTTTCTTGCCAATAATAGCTCACATCTCCATCTGCTTCAGCACAAGTTCCAAGCTTTCAAGTGGCGGTATGCCCAAGTAATGCCCCCACCTTTACAAGGCTAAAATGTAGTAAGCCTTGTGGATCTAGTTGGGCTGTTGAATTGCCCAAGCCTTCTCATGGATCGCTTGGTGCTTGGGCAATTCAACAGCCCAACTAGATCCACAAGGCTTACTACATTTCAAGATTGCTTTAGAGAAACTTAAACGTATGCACAAGCTCTATTCTTCCGTCTGTTGACGCCCCCCAAAACCCTAGGTTTCCTTATGAAGATCATTGCATGGCTCAACCAACCACTCAGAGGGATTTACGACGCCTTTTTGGAGGCCCAGCAACCTGCCCTAGTCTTTCTTATAGATGGCCAGCTGTCTCATGCTTCGGCGGGACAAATTTTAGAAGCGATTCCTTAACTATAATTTCCTTTGGAGTCTTTTTTGACTCGAAAGGTGTCAATGGGGTGCTTTGTTTGTGGTATCCCCACCAAGTTTGGTTGGTTATTTTCTTAACCTATGTTTATTGGTTGAAGGTGAACGTTGCTCCGACCTTTAATGGACACCGTTTCGATGCTTATGATGTCTATCTTCACAACGACATCTAAAATTCTTAGACTCTTATTTAACGAGTTTATCCCAATCAATAAAGAAAAAGGCTCAGTGTGTGATCGTGGACATAGGCAGTTTTTGTTGAACCACATAATATTCTTGTTTTCCTGTGATTTTTTTTTTTTTTTTTGCTTTTTTCGTGCTTGTTTTTTCGATCCGATAGGCTTAAGGGTCGTTCCCTAACAACGTGCACTGTCGTAAGAACTTATTATCTTAAAATCTTGCAGTCTATCCATGTTGTGGCCTGCCCGAATATGTTCATTGGTGATTTTAATGCAATGAGAGGACCACGGGACAAGAGTGGACGACATCCATCCAATTCTGCTTGTCGTGACTTTATGGATTTCGTTGGGTCTGCTAATTTAATCGAGGTCAACGGTAATAAACAACATTTCACTTTTGGGAGATTTAATGTCCAATGTAAACTGAACTGGTGTTTGATATCCTCTTGTTGGACAGCATGTATCTATGGGGAGGGGGGGAGATTTCCCTACACTACGTATTTTACCTCGAATCGACCTCTGTTCATAGCCCACTGATTTTCAACTCCATGGTCCCTCAAACTGGATATAAGCCTTTTAAATTTCTCAAAATTTGGTTCATGCATGACGAATGTAGGAGAATTGTGGAGACAGGTTAAATATTGTTTGCAATGATTTAAAAGCTTGGAATCAAGACGTCCTTAGGAGAGCTGTAGATGTAGGCAGAGTATCTCAACTTCAACACTTGCAATCTTTGCTTGAATCGGGAGGGAGACAGGAACACCTACTTTCCTTCTTTCATGCTTTCATTCAGGGGACATATCCTTTATTGAATACGAAGGTGTTTAACTGATTTCACTTACATTCAAGAGGCTGGCAAAGATTTCTTATCAAAACTCTTAGATAAGACTGACAATGGAGAGGCATGTTTCAGAGTTTCTGATGAAGAAAATGCGCGTCTCCTTTCAGAGCCCACGAAAGGTGCGGTCCGACTTGCAATAGTTGCAGATTTAGGCCAATATAGTGGCAATTGTGAGTGCTTATGAACATCCGATCTATAGTGACAGTTTATATTGGGCTTGTATCCCAGCCGTTTTGGTGCCAACTGTGGTGTTTCGATTTACCGCTAAATGTCAATAGTGGCAAAAAATGTGCCACTGTTTCCTTTTTAGTGGCAACGAAAATTGCCACTAAATCATTTACATGCTGCTAGGTTGGGATAGAGGTATAGTGGCAGATATGGTTGCACTACATACTAGCAGCAGCAATTCTAACCGCCCATATTTCTCACTTTTTTTTACAATATCACGATTTGTACCGGCATTGAACCCTTGCACAGATAATAATAGTGCAAAAAATATAAACCTCGGTAAACAAGGCTGTGTTTAGGAGCTGTGTTGAAGAGGATACGAGAGGGGTGATGGGAGTGGAAAAGAAAATGAGAGATGAGGCTGTACTTAACTACATCCTTAAAATGACCCATCTCCACTCTCAACATCATTCTCATCAACCAAAACAAGGTTCCCAAACAATTGTGATGGTAGGTGGTATTAATTAAACCCTCATTAAATACCATCTCCAGCTCCCAAAACAGAGCCTAATTCAACATGGAATGGAAGGCAAAAAAATAACAAGATCATCTGTACTGAATACTGATAACTACCAGAAACCTCAATTAATTTCATTTTAACAAAAGTTCCCCCATGTCAAACAAGCCCTTATCTGCGACGCAATATGCAGAAAGAATCAAAACAGAGGCAACTAGAACATAGTGTTTCATAGAGACTGGTACTGACAAAGGCAAGTACAGGCATAAAAAACAAATTACACCAAAAATTAAATATAGGTGGATCTTAGGTGATCTATAGTGAGCACAAAATCTAATTCCAAACAGCAAACCAGGCATGGACCCATACGCAGCAACATGAACCAAGATTCATGAAGTCAGCAGATGGATGTGCATGTATACACATAAGAGCCCAAGATCCCTAATCAACCATGATATTACTGACCAACTGGGCGTCACGTCACACTTAAAGGTGCACAAAGAGAGGCAATCCAACCAAGCAAAAATAAAACATCTCATTAGATAATTATAATGATCAATAATCACCAGTTCACCACCATCCAGTAGAGCACGTCCAAAATTCAGGCAAAAAGAAAAAAAATAGGGATAAACTCAGTCCCTCAAAGAAATTCTAAAAATGTAACAGAAACGTCAAGAAAATGGCCTCTAACATACCAATCCATGTTACCACAGCAGATAAATAACTTTCTCAAAGCTTGTCTTCAAACTCGGACAAAGGAGTCATCAGCTCCTTAAGATCAATAATCACCAGTACACCACCATCGAGTAGAGCACGTCCAAAATTCAGGCAAAAAGAAAAAAAAATAGGGATAAACTCAGTCCCTCAAAGAAATTCTAAAAATGTAACAGAAGTAAACGTCAAGAAAATGGCCTCTAACATACCAATCCATGTTACCACAGCAGATAAATAACTTTCTCAAAGCTTGTCTTCAAACTCGGACAAAGGAGTCATCTGCTCCTTAAGACCCTTTCTCTTGCGAATGTCGATCACCAGCTGACCAGCCTGTGATCCGTGCTCCAATGGGTCAGAGTTCATCATATCCCAGTGATCGAAGACACACTGGGGGAAAGCCTGTCCGGATGTCGCAGCACGCAAAGTGCTCGAAAACCCAAATGATTCAACGACTGGTAA
The DNA here is from genome assembly GCF_984573655.1 of Nuphar pumila. NCBI lineage: Eukaryota > Viridiplantae > Streptophyta > Magnoliopsida > Nymphaeales > Nymphaeaceae > Nuphar > Nuphar pumila. The sequence continues at coordinate 80,764,934 of NC_143264.1, read as the reverse complement.
ATACGCCTTGATGTTGTAAAGTGGTGTACCGGGCCTCTGCATTTCCTCAAAGACATGCCCACGCTTCTGATTAAGAACTCCATAGATACCACCAAGAGCCGACTCAGGTGCTTGGATTTCAACAAGGTAAACCGGCTCCAAAAGCCTTGGTTTAGCAGTCAGCTGTGCAGCGTAGATAACCCTTCTTGCTGTTGGAATAACCTGGCCACCACCTCTGTGAATTGCATCAGCATGAAGAACAACATCGCATACCTCAAAGCATATAGCTCGCATGTTTTCTTCGGCCAAGGCACCTTCCTTAGATGCCCACTGGAAACCGGCCACAACCGAGTCCTTGATTTCATTAAGGTATTGAACACCTTTGCACATATCCACGACCATATTGGGTCCCGTTGTCTCTGGCCCAAAACACCAGATCTTCTTAGCAAGGTCCTTGTCCCATCCAAATTCCTCCGAAAGTATCTTGGCACGTACTTTGGGATCATCCCTTGGGCCGATACGCCCATCATCAATGGCCTCAGCTAATCCATCTTCCATTGGTCTTGCTTCCATGTAGAGCCGGTTGTGCTTGTTTGGAGATTTGCTCATTACAGTTCGACAAGACTTCTCCAATACTGTCTCCCTGAATGACACAACAGGATCAGAAACCACAATCTCAGCTCCACCCATGAAATCCTCCTGCAAATCCTTGAGACAGATTTCCAAGTGCAGTTCTCCAGCACCAGCAATGATATGCTCACCAGATTCTTCAATCATACAGAGAACCATGGGGTCTGACTTGGCTAGTCGCTTCAGACCCTCAACAAGTTTGGGAAGATCAGAAGCAACTTTGCATTGAACTGCAACCCGTACAACGGGTGAAACAGAAAATTTCATGGCCCTGATCGGATGTGCATCCACTTCCTTCTCATTAGTCAAAGTTGCATTTTTGGTTATGAACTGATCCAAACCAACCATGGCAACTGTATTACCACACGGCACATCCTCAACAGACTCTTGCTTTTTCCCCATCCAAATAACAGTTCTCTGAACACTCTTTACATACAGGTCCTTCTTCTGCCCTGGAACATAGTTTGGTCCCATAATTCTGACCTTCATGCCAGTTGACACTTTTCCAGAGAAGACACGTCCAAAGGCAAAGAAACGGCCCTTGTCAGAAGCAGGAATCATCTTTGAAACATAAAGCATCAAGGGCCCATCAGGGTCACAGTTCCTGATAGCATTAGCATATTGATCATCAAGAGGGCCTTCATATAAATTCTCAACACGGTATCTTTGTGCCATCGAAGGGGAAGGGAGATGGAATATCATCATTTCAAGAAGGGCACTGCTAGCAGGAAGCCATGTCTGCATGACACGTTTCATCAGAGCCTTGCCCACCAGATCCTTTTCCTCACCTTTCATGGTGACACCAAGCTTCTGCAACATGGGCCACAACTTGTCCTTTTGGTCATTCATACAAGTGTTTATGATTTGCTTGATAGGTTCGTAACAGAACTGAACAAATCCTCTCTTGCATGTGGGCGAACCAGTGTTCTTATTGGTCCACTTCTTTGTCGCAGGGTCAAAAAAATTTTCACCCCATAGCCTTTCCATCATCTTGGACTCATCTACCCCAAACTTGGAGGCATACATTTTGGCAAAGTTTGTCAGTGTGAATGCCCAACCATGCAGCCCGGCAGAGAACGCCACAGTTCCTTTCTCAGGGTAAACCTGGACGTCACCAAGCAGTGCATCTTCATACGTAGCCATAATCACATTAGCATTTTCAATCACACGTTGAAACGTCTGATAGGCTTCCTCGCCTTCAACCTGCAGCTCAAGGAAACACCGATCCATCTTGTTGACTGTTAAGACAGGCCTGATCCTCTCACCCAGAGCTTGGCGAAGCACCGTTTCTGTTTGCACACATACACCTTCAACACAATCTACAACAACAAGAGCACCATCTGTAATACGTAGAGCTGCTGTAACCTCTGAAGAGAAATCAACATGCCCAGGGGAATCAATCAAGTTGATTAGATACTCGTTTCCTGATCTTTCTCCCTTGAAGTTCTTAAGGGACTCATCCGTCATCTCATAGTAAAGGGATATCCCAGTTGACTTGATTGTGATACCACGCTCAGCCTCATCCTGGCGAGTGTCTGTCATTCGAACATCTCCAGCAACTTCTTGGGCAATAATTCCAGCGGCTGCTACAAGGGAATCAGTGAGAGTAGACTTACCTGCAAGAAGAAAATTGAAAGGAGAAAGAATCAGTTGTGTCATTTATTTTAAAGTTTGTTGAACGGAGAACTATCTTAGTTTAAGAATTTTACACACCATGATCAACGTGCGCAATAACAGACATGTTGCGGATATTATGTTTAAGATCCATGATCCTACGGAGCTCTTCTACTGTAAACTTCACCTGCAAAGACAAACCAAGTTTGACTATCAGAAGCTTGTTGAATACAGGCAGGAAACACAAGACGTCATGTTTCTATAAGCTCATACCATTTTGGTTGCTCTAGAAGATCAACACTCTACACTGTCAGAGAGCAATTCCTGCAGCGAAGGCAAAAAGCAAACTAGGTCATATAAGAATAAATTAAATTGCACGTAGGTCAATATTGTATGTAAACATGCACAAATGTCCCACATCAACAAACATAATCTGTTACCAAAAAAGAGCATAAAGTATACCCCCATCATATCTCCAGAACCATATTTGAAAAAAAAAGAGAGAAAATAGAACACCAACTGCTTTATATGACTAAATGTACAGAAGTAGGCAATTAGTATCCTTTTATTACCCGATGCAATTAGGCATATTTGATCAACATCGTGTTAAGACATATCATATCTAATTCTAAATTCTAGTTAAATAACTAGGGTGAGAGACTTATTACACTGCAGGGTTTGTCATGCAGCCTATCATTAATATTTATCCATGAAAGACTCATAGGACATTAATAGCACTCCCAAGTTTGATGCCAGAAGTTTATTTTCAAGAGAATTTCTCAGATTCATGAAGCCAACAGCTTTGAGACAGACATATGGCAGGTCAAAGTTCATTCAAGCTAGGAAAACAAGATTATGGATGATGCTTGAGCATCTACTCAGGTCAGATTTATAAGAATTCCAAGCTCAAGCAATGGGTCAACTAGGTATGAGAAACTCGTTACCTGCTTACACCGACAAGCTTTCTAGCACCTGTTTAATAACGTCAAAATGGAAACACATACACCCACACGCACACCCACATGCTCACACACATGCAAACCCCCCTTTCATATAATTACACACAATTTAATCAATAATACCTGGAAGGATACCTCTCACAAGTGAGATGGAACAGTTGGACCTAACTGAACAGAAAGGAGAAATTGCAGACTCAAACCCCTCAGTTCCACTCGTAAGATCTTAAGTGGTAGGTAGGTACAGTAACCTTATCATCCAAAGATTTTTTTCAATAGGACTATCATCCAAAGCTTAGTTTCTTTTTTTCTTTCTTCAATAGATGACAATAAGAGCAAAGACGTTCCTTGGGTAGGTTCTATATCATCATAAAAGAAAGGGATCTCCACTATGACTGCATCTTTTCCAGTCGTTAATACATCGTAAGGATAGCTCCCAAAAGAGCCTGATTGAATTTCTTTGACCCTAGAGCGCTCATTAAACTGGTAAGCAGATCTGGCGATCAAACTCACGGATATCAATCACCACACTGCCTGAATATAAAAATATAACCATAAAAAAACTCAAATATGTCAAAGTCGGTCCCGACCTACTGTGTGACAGATTCATATATACTTCTAATCGCCATAGAATCAGAGACAGGCCATCTTAAATTTTGAGAATATGCTGGCAAGAAGCAAAGATGGAAGACAGAACTATATCATATGAAAAAGGTCGTGAACATACTGGCCATCAATTTTCAATTGCAAGATAACGTGTGAAACACTAAATTTCTGATCTACAAAGACACCGGTTCTTTTTTTTTATGAAGACCAAACCTTTCATTGGCACCATCCAATGTCAGTTCAGGAAGACAGACCGTGACAACAAAGTCCACGCTCAGCACATTTAGTTAAACAACAGATGCAATCGATCACTCAAACTCTACTCAGTTAGCACAGAATCTCCAGTTAACATGCAAGGGAACCGTAACTTCACTAACTTGAAACAGAAAAAATCAAGTTACAAACACGACAATTACATGAAAAAGAAAGAGATACTGAACCTAACTCTAGATTAGAAAAAATCTAAAGATTCCAAACCCACCGACAGGAGATAAACAATAAAGACAGAAACCAATATCACAAGTTCATATATTTCCATAAAATCTAGGATTAGGCTCGAGCTACAGATATAAAATAAGAACTATAGATCTAAATAAACCCCAATACCAAGAATAAAAATCAAGTAAAACAACTAAAAAAAGGGAGAAAAAAACAAGAAAAACAATTCAGAGTGGAATACAACGGAGATCCATGGACTACAAAAATCGAACGACGGATCTGAAACAAGAAATCGGAGGAGAAGGATAGGGCAAGGGAGAGGGCATCGGGATCTTACCTCGAGAGTTAAGAGAGGGTTTAGAGCAAGAAGAGAAGGAAGGAAGAAGAGAGGCGCACACGCAAACCCTAAATTTCTTGGACGGGAAGGTGCCTTTTATCCATTCCGATTCTTCCAAAGATGTTTCTTCGATTATCGGATCGTCTTTTGAATCGAACCGGTGATTTTCCGAGTCCGAAACCTATGGTTTTGGAGGGATCGGGTTTGGGTCAAGTATCCGACCGAACCAGGATACGGAACCATAGTAGATCCGAAAGCATGCATATTACTAGTAGATACGGATCAGTATGGGCCGGATCATTCTAGAACGGAATCTTAAACCGAAATACATGCAAGGGTTTAAAACTGGGTCTGGATCCTAATGAGATCCAATGAGTTATGGTTGCGGTCCTAACCACAAAGTTTTCCCTATTGGAGAGTCAATCTATGGTCTACTTGCTACCAAGCTTTGGGTTTTTTACAACAACAACAACGCCTTCATCCCAAAACAATTGGGGTCGGCGATATGAACCAAAAAAGAAAATTATTTTGGGTCTTCCACATGAATCCTTCTCCTCCAATTATTTTTATCCAATGCCATGTCCTCGGTGGGGTTCAAAGCATTCATATTCTTTCTTATCATCTTCATCCAAGTCTTCTTAGGCCTACCCCTACCTCTTTTAACTAATATATTTTCCCATTTCTCCATCCTTCTAACTGGAGCATCATTAGGCCTTCGCCGAATACGTCCAAACCATCGTAAATGATTCTTTCTCATCTTATTTTCAAAGGGTGCAACGCCTACCTTCTTACATATCTCCTCGTTTCGAATCTTATCTTTTATTGTATTTCCACACATCCATCTAAGCATACGCATCTCAACTACACTCATTTTTTGAATATGATGTCTCTTGGCAGCCCAACATTCTGTACCATATAGTAAAGCGGGCCTAATAGTCATCCTATAAAACTTTCCCTTCAACCGCAATGACATTCTACGATCGCACAACACTCCAGTTGCATTTTTCCATTTCATCCACCCAACCTTTATCATATGATTTACATCTCCATCAATTTCTCCATACTTTTGAATAATAGATCCCAAACATTTGAAACAATCATCCACCGGTATTTCTTGCTCACCAAGCTTCACTGCACTCCCATCACTACTTCGTCGCTTACTAAACCGACATTCCATATATTTTGTCTTACTCTTACTCAACTTAAAACCTCTTGCTTCCAATGTTTGTCTCCATAATTCTAACTTAGCATTAACCCCAACTCTAGACTCATCAATCAAAACAATATCATCACAAACAACATACACCATGACACATTTTCTTAAATTGATCTCATAAGTTCATCCATCACTATAGCAAATAGGAAAGGGCTTAAAGCATATCCTTGATGTAACCCAACCGTTATAGGAAAATTGGTTGTCACCCCTCCACAAGTGCGGACATTGGTTACTACTCCTTCATACATATCTTTAATTATACTAATGTACTTTAGAGAAATACCTTTCTTCATCATTGTCCACCAGAGAACGTCCCTAGGTACTCTATTGTATGCCTTCTCCAAATCAATAAAAACCATATGCAAATCTTTGTTCCTCTCTCTATATCTCTCAATAAGTTGTCTAAGAAGATGTATAGCTTCCATAGTTTATCTTTCAGGCATAAAACCAAATTGATTCTCCGATATCATGACAACCTTTCTCAACCAAGACTCAATCACCCTCTCCCAAAGTTTCATAGTATGACTTATGAGTTTTATACCAATAAGTTGCAAAGCTTTGGGTTTTTTACATGCAACTAAAAAAACAAAAAGACTAAGTCCACTTTTGAAAGTTTGAAAATTTCTCATAGGAAAAAAAATTTGCCTAAGAGAAGTTTTGATATGACAACTTTTTCTAAATAAAAATTTTTTTGCTTGTTTGTATAGCATGAGAATACCAGAGTAAAAAATATGAGAAAAATGATAGAGAGACCTAAAAATGGTGGTGGGTGGGAGGAAGATGAAGATGGAGGAAGCTCTTCTTGTGGCAGCCTATGAAATGAGATCTATTGTGGGTGAATAGTTGCATCAATGCAAAAAGAATTTTTGAAAGAATTTTTTTTTCAAAATCATACTATTTAGGAAAACTTTTCTTTCAAAAATTTTCTTCTGTTTGAAACAGTTAAAAAAGTTGTCATTTTTCTTTCTTACTTGTATTTTCCAATCATTTTCTAAAACAAGTTTTTTTTACATATAAAAATATAAAAACAAATTACTCACAAGGGCCTCACTCTTTTGGTATGGGCAACTTGTGAAGTCATCAAGTTAGCAGGACATCACGAGTTAGAAACACAGAAGCATCCCTTGCTGTAAGGTCGAAGCTAGGTGTACCTCCCACAACAAGGAAAACCTAAAGGTTTTTACCAATTGAACACTTTTGTATGGTTGATGATGGAAGAGAGAGAGAGAGAGATGAAAAAACAAATTGGATTTGATTAGAATCCTAATATAGATCCAACATGGAACATTGATCAACATCAAGCAAATTCGAATCCCATCTGAAAGCACATTTGGATCTTAGCTTAGGGATCCATATCTGGATATAATGTGTTGGATTCAGATTGGATAAACCCGATCCATTTTCACTGCTACATGTTACACGGATGTCAAAGAATTGGGTTTGGGGTTTCCGGATATGAATCCATAAAATCCAGAATAGATTAAAGAATTAAAACCTTCATGCAACTTACTATGGTGATTCTCTTTTCCCATGTTAGGTCAATAATCCTTCCATCTTTTGTCGGAAAGTATCTCTGGTATGCTTCGCGGAAATATTCTCCCATGGCACTAAATCCAATCTGAAAAGGGAAAGGAGTTGAGGCTCTTTGGATTTGTTGAGCCCTAGCCCAGTCTGAATCTGGATGTTGATCCAACTAAGTTGTGTGTGATTATCTAGGATTTTTCATTTACTAGTATCTGAACCAAATCCAATCTATTCACCATAGCCACCCATGATTAGAATGAAGTTGAAAGATAAAAGAAATATGACCTTTTGAAACGGCTATAATTTGTAAACGACTGGGTCGATTAGGGTTTGGATATGTTTCTGATTTTGGATTTCTTCGTATTTAATTGAAAAACATGAAGATGGGTTAGTGCATTTGAACTAGATTTGGATCCAGTTTGCACTTTCTAGGGCACTCAGTATGGAATCATTTTAAGTTAGAGCGATTTTGTGCTAAGAATGCAGTTTGGGCCTACATAAGGGTTTCCATGTCAAGTTTCTTCCTCACTCTACATTTTTGGTAAGCCTTTCCTAGCACGATAAGCTCAAAAAAAATATGTGGGCACGTTTGGAAGCGAAAAAATGTGAGAGCAAAAGAAAAGTTACAATTTTTCTAATTGTTTCGAATAAGAGAAAAATTTTCACATGAAATTTTTTATATGAAGGTGGTGGACACGTGGTCATACTGTCTTCCCTTTGGCTTCCATATCTTTCCCTGGGTTTTCGAACTTTCTTCTTGGGATCATACCTATTTGGCTCTGAACCGGAATTTGAACTTAACTCATACTTGATCACTTGTTTTCCTTTGCTTTGGGTTCTTTCGAACCTTCCCGGGACTTTCATCGTCTTTTTCCCTAATTCTAATGGACCTTGGGATGAGATTTCTCTTTCTTATGAATTGGAACCCTTTCTTCCTCTTCTATTGAAGAGTCCTCATAAACTTTTAAGGGTTTCAGTTTGAACATTTTTCCTTTCACATTCCTTTCGTATCTTCATGAATTCTTCAGAAATATTTCACCTTCCTAGGATCATACTCATCTAAAGATGTTTCTTCTTCATAGACCAGGGTCACCCTCTTATTTTTATTTGTGGGTTCTTTCTTAGAATATTTGGGATGAGAAGCAGTTTTTTTAGGGAAATATTCATCATCACTATCAAAGTCAAAGTCCTTTCTTTTACTTTTATTTTTTTTTCTTCTTTTCTTAAGTCATCTTTTCACAAGAATCATGTATTTCCTCATGAACGTATACCTCTCATCATCATTTAATTCTTTTTCGTTGAAATATTTCATCATTTCCCAGAATCTTTCAAATATTCTCATGCCTTTGAGTCTTATTTTCTCATGAACCCTTTCTTTTTTCTCACTAGATGAATCCCTCTCTTAGGGGTAACCTCTTTCCTATCCTTCTTTCCTTTTAGACTCCATGTCCTCTGTTTCCCAATATTTTTTTTCCCTTGAAAGTTCATCTTTCACACTTTCATCACTTGTTTCTCTCTCAGTTCCATCTTCTTCTTGGTTATTTGGGTCCTCCCTCGCTTGTGGGACCTCATCTCAGACTTCAAACCTCAAGATCATAGCCCTTTGGGTGCTTGTGAGTACCCTTGAATGATCCATATATAGGTCATCATCCTAATTCCTATGTTCCTTAAACTGGAGATTAATGTCACTCACTATCTCTACAATAGTCTCCTTCGTAGATCTACCCATTAGTTTAAGACGACAAACAAGAATGCAATCAATTCATCTTGTAAGCAATTTCAAAAACCAATTTTTTTAGGAAAATAATTTCTCATACTAGCTTGCTTCAATATGCTACAAGAAAAAAGGCTTCCTTTCTTATGTCCACTATATACACAAGTTAATGTTTTTGGTATGCGTAGAACAAAGAAATGCTCCTATTATGCGTAGGAAAAAGGGCTCCTTGGTCACCTGCTAATATACACGAGCTAATGCTCCTATTACAAGTAGGAGGATCTTTCAATCCAAATAAAGAAGAGAAGCAAATATGGAGCACACATTATCTTATAATTAAATTTTGAAAAACCTGTTATGGGTTAGAAAATGTTTTCATACAAACTATATGACATGCAAAGTCTTAGCAATGTGTGGACGCTCAAAAGAAACTTGGGAAAGTCAATTCCTGAGGAATAGAGAGTCCCACTGAGTGAGCCAAAAAAGAACTGTAGAATCAAAATCCTAACTTTGAAAACAAGAGATTTTTATTTGAAAAGATTTTTCTTTACAAACCAACTTCTTTCAAACAATTGTGTGATTCTCGCTAGTACAAGGTCAAACTGTTACTCTCCATGTGACGAGAGATAATCCGACCAAGGCTGAGATTTTATGAAAAAATTGATCTTCCGAAGTCTCTTTGAGCACCTGTGGAGTAAGCTTGGAGTGGTGGACTCATCCAAGGCTCAAATAAGACAAAGACAATGCATGTTGTTAGTATGAGTAAGAAAAGTAAATTATAGGAAAATAATGAGGAAAGAGGAAAAGAGATATTTGGGCTCCAAGAAGCCCTAGCCCTCACTTGTTGGACCGACATAACCTCCACACTTCACTGCAAGTCAAAAATCTGACAGTGCTTTGCTTCTTTGACCGAATATCCTACGTGAAAAAGGGCTTTTCCAGTGGAACGGACCACCCTACTACACTAGGAAAATTAATTCCTAAGCTATAGTAGTAACTTAAAAAAAAAATCACCCTTACATTAGAAATTTTAAGTGAAAAGCAGAAAAAGCAAACTATTTCTAGGTAGAAAGAGTGTCAAGCACTCTGTTATTTTCCAACTTGGTGGCCAACCAAGTGTGAAAACTAGCTAAAAAAACTACCTAGAGAGCTACCTAGCGTTAGAAAATTTACCTCATAGGGCCGCTCTCCGAAGTGAAGGAAAGGAAGGAGGAAGGCGGGTGCTCCCAATTCTCCACCAAGACCAAAGCACTCAAGTAGAGGAGCTCACCCAAGCTCAAAATGTCTCAAAAATGAGGCACAAGAGGCAATTATATAGGCTTCCTATCGAATAGCCCACCAAGATCAGTGTTAGTGCTTTGGTAAGAATCTAAATCAACGCCAGTGCTTAGTACTAGCATAGATCCATATCAACACCAATTCTTAGCACGGGTGTGGATCTACTCAATATGGGTCGCTTCTAGGTCGGGTCGGATATGAGTCTAAATCGTGTTCGGAGCTACATAGATCGACACCAATGCTTGGCTCTAGCACTGATCCAAATAGATTAGATCAAGTCCAAATCTAGTCTAAATCAAGAGATCGGCACTAGTGTATAGCACTGGTACATATCTAATTGGCACCAATGCATGTCACTAACATGGATCTAAATGGATCGGGGCTTGGTCCAACATGTTGCAGGAAAAAGTTAATAACTTGGGATTTATAAGCATATTTAATAAGTGGTTTAGTGTGTCAGAAACATAACATCTGTGGCTACAATCAGTCTTTTAAATTTGAAACCCAATTCAACAATTTAAAAGATTAAAAATGCCCAAGTACACCCTACTTTCCAATCAAGCTCTTTCAAAAACCAAAAACATGATTTGCTTATAACTTTTTACTCTAGTGTCATATCGAAGTAATTTTTGGTTCATTGAAAAGCTAGAAACCTCTACTTTTAGTTGAAAGAGGTTGATGATGTTATTTTATGGGTCAAAGTTCTGTAAAAACTAGATTTCCTCTAAAAATACCTAAAAATATTGAAAGTCTTCAAAAATATTCTTTAAAATGCATTTTATGAAATGGGACTTTTAAAAATACTTGAGTGTGCTTGGTGATGGATTGGGACATTAGAAAACTCTTTTTTTCTAGAATACTTTATATTCTTAATGAATAATAATAAAGTATAAATGGTTCACACCCTGAATCTCAAGAATTATGAATAAACGCATCTCAATTTTCGATAAGTCATGGCATGACATGATGTCAGGGACTAACGATTAAAGTTGATTCGGGGAACCCAAAATTTTTTGAATGTCAACATCGTAAGACAAAGTTTCTCAATTTGTCCTAGGAATGCGCAGGAATGAGAATAAGCCTTACCAAAACCTTTTAAAACCCATATATTTCATAATTGAACCTTCCATAAGCCAAAACTTATCCTCTTAACTTATCAAAAACATAATTTCTTACCGCTTAAGAAATCCAATAGTCAATCATAGCTTTACACCTCAAATCATCAAACAATCAGAGTGAGTCTACTACACAATAGGTAGATCTGGATATCTAGATCCCAAATCCATCAATTAAGATTCAAAATCCATCAGAAAATCTATAAATAGGGGTCTCTTTCTCTCATTTCACCAATCTAGAAATTTGAAACTAGAGTGAACGAGTCATGTCTTAACCCTGCTAAAACTCTTTTGGATTTGTCTCGCACTCATTACAAGGGATACCTAAGCCGGTGATAAGCTCTTTTCTTCATTTGTTTCTACTTATTTCATTTATTGGGCATGTTTATCTCTAATTCTCATATTTGTGCCATTTTTTTCTGTGTTTTAGAGCATTGGTGGTGCCCTACACCATCAACCTCACTTTTCTTTTTAAGAGATAAGATCAAGGTACACCACATCTCATGCCATAAATTGTAAGACAAAAAGTTGCATCCCTGAATCAGTTGATTCCTACTCACTGGAGGAGAAAAGATTTGCATTCTTGAAGAACATAACCCTCTTTTAGAGTCCATATCTAAATCCATTTTTAAATATCCGCTTTAATATCCATTTCAAATCTTTTTCAAAAAATAGGGATCCACATATGGTTATCAAGACTAGGTACAACAAGCATAACTTTTGTATAACAACTGGTGAGTCTAAAGGTTTAGGAATGTGGGACTCTCAAAGTTTTAACCAATGGGTTACCTTTATAATGATAGTGGGTGGACCAGCTCCAATAAAGAGAAAGTTTGATTCATCAAATCTATCATGTTCAGACATGCAGATTGTATGAGTGTCAAGATCTAGATCCAAACACATGTATCATTTATCATTCACCCTGAAACTGATGAACATGCAAGGCTTGGACTTAGGAATGAGATTGGTTCTATTATGTGGAACAAGGTAAGGGTAACAAGTGCAACAAAAAATATTCATGTACCCATATTTAGGAATCCGTTAATCAAATATACAACCATCCTGAAGACATCCACCCAAAACCTCACCCCTAAGGAAGCATAATCAAGCATGCTAAGATCGGCCTCAACTGCATCTATGTGCTTTCTCTTAACAATATTGTCCTGTTGAAGGGTGTGAAGAGATAAAATTTGCCACTTTATACCATGTTGGTCCAAAAACTGTAAGAAAATGTTACTCATAAATTTCCTCCATCACTAAAAAAGATCTTAATGAATTTTCAAGGTTGTTTTTCAATAATTTTTAAAATTTTCAAAACATTTAGAACTGTCAGACTTTAGAATCAATGAAAAAAGCCAAGAAAAGTGTGAGTAATCATCAACTAAAAGCAAATAATAACGATATCCCACTCGAGACAAAGTTAGGGTGAGCTTGTAAAACCCATAATTTTTTTATACTTTGCAAAAAATAATAGTAAATTAAGGCTAAAATATTATTTAAAATTAATCTACAAATTTAATTATAATTTAGGCATTATTTGAGATTCAAAATAAAGTTTAAGTTAACAATTTATTTTAAATCAGGGTTTTGATTTTTATCGGATCTAATTTGAGTTTTAATATTAGTCAAAATTTGAACTATGTATATATTTTATTTTGAAGTCTTATTGAATTTTGATTTTAATTTTTGAAATTTTATCAATCTGAATTCTAATTTTGAAATTTGAATTCGGATCAGATTTGAATTTGGATATGTCTCGAACATTATAATTAGATTTGAGTATGATTCAAATCCAAATCAAGACTTAATTGAATGTCAATTCAAAATTTAAAGCTCTGTTGAAACTAAATTCAGAATTTGAATTTAAGTTTTAATGTAATAACTATGATATTTTGGTAATTAAGAAATATTTAAAAAATAAAACTTTATATTTAATTTATGTAAAATATAGAATCTTAATTAATGTTAAATTGAGAATTAATTTATGTACTAGAAAGAGTCAAAATTTAATCAAGGAATGAAATTAGATTTAAATACACTACTAAAATGGATTTATATTAGATTTGAATTTAATTCATTCCAAGAGAATTTGCATTAAGAATTTAATTTAATATAAATTAAATTTAAAGCCAATATGGATCTTATTTGAATACAGATGTAATGAGGGCTTGTGGGGTTTATAAAAAAATAAAAATGTGGACAAATAACCCATACGCCTAGGGTTTCTAGAAAATTTGAAGTATATTTTCTTTAAATTGTTTCTTTTAAAATTCAAATTTACCTTAGGAAAATAAATGAATGAAATGTTTAAGACTTTGAAATTTTATTAATAAAATTTAATTAAGTTACATGTATTAGCATTTCATGTGAATTACAAGTTCATTTAGGAAAAATCTCATTTGAATTTAAAATAAATTTAAATGGAATTAAGTTAGAATTTAATGGAATGGATTTCAAAAATTAAAGTCCATAGGTGCGCCATCTCATCCTATGTGGCATCCCAATTTAAAGTTTAAAATAGTATAAACAAAAATTAACTTCAAATTAGAGTTAAAATAAAACTTACCAAAAACCAAGTAAAGGAGAAAAAAGCCAAAACTTACCATTTTCTAAAATCAAACCTCATAAGGGGAGGCACCAACTATAGAGATCTCTAGAAGGGTCTAGTAAGGGCTGGACCAATGAAAAGAATAGGCAACAAAGGAAAAAAAGGAAAGAAAAGAACTATATATATATATATATATATATATATATATATATATATATATATATATTAGCCAACTTGCTTGCCAAGCAAGCAAGTTGGACCTTTTTTTCCAAAATTTAGAAATGAGGTCAACCCCATTGGGGGAGGTCGACCAGCCCTTGTCATTCTATATATTATATATTATATATTATATATTATATATAATATATATTATGATATATAATACATATTATATATCCTAAGGTAACAAAAAGGAAATACAATATAAAAAAAGAAAGTAGAGAGGGATGGGATTTGAAAACAACCTTGATTTAGATCAAGGGCTGGCATTTACTCTAGCCCTTGACCTCCCATACTCTCTATTTAAGAAAGGGAGGGGTTCATGACCCTCTCTATTTGAGATTTTTTTTTCAAAAGCTTCTTCTCCCCTAATTTTCTCTATTTTCCACTTTTCTTTCTTTTTTTCACACCAATCCCTTGGTGTTTTCTCTCTTGATTCCATAATCGAGGGCTTCAAATGATTGAGGAGGGCATAAGAGTTTCATCAAGTTTATAGTTTGTGTAGACCGGTCGTTACGTGCAAAAAGATCAAACTACACGCATAGGATTAGATTTTCTGCAAAAAGGTAGGTGGATCTATACTTCTCTTACCAAACAGAATTTGTAGCACGAATTCTATCTATTTTTTATAAGTATAGACCCTAAACAAACCCTCACATACGTGGGTTTGGCCTAGGGCTATCAAAAGATGGAAAAAGAATAGTTTTTTCAGAGAAAACCATCTTAAAAACACATTTTCCCCCAAAAATCAGTTTCTCATAAAATAGAACTCTAAATTTTCAAAATATATAAATTAGGCTAATATTTTTATATAAATTTTTATTTGGGTCAGTAGTATATGATATTGTAGACATTTTGTAAAAATTTGGTAGATTTTTATGGTCGAAATTTTAAGATATTATGATTTTAGTCATATCAGTTTAAAAAAAATAGTAAATTTAGGAAAATCATGAATTTTATAGTTAGATTCATGAAATGTTTAATTGTAGTTGGTAGATTATGTTTATTTGTATATTATGTGATTTTTGTAGATTTTTTATTTTAAATTTTATGCAAATTTCATGATTTATTTGTTTATTTATGTATTTTACCAAATTAATTTCTAAAGAAATAAAACATGTGTAAAACGAGTCTATTTTTTTGGCTGAATGGTTGAGAAAAAATATGATTTATCAAATTTCGGATATATGAACCTTAGATATATAATTTCTTTTAAGATTTTAAATTAATTTATGTCAAAAAATATGGGTGTATGAATTCAGGTGACCCAGTTTGGCCCCACCCGAATGCATAGACCTGATATCACTATTTTTTTACCAGACATCCAGCTTGTAAAATGCTCATAACTCTCTCGTCCGGAAGAGTTTTGTTGAGTGCTTCATTGTGTTAGAAAGTTAACAAAAATTTCTACCTATTGTAAAATTTTGGGATATGTTCATGGATTGAGGATAACTATGTGACTGTGAGAACAGAAAAGGATATGTATATAGTAAAACATTTATAACTCTCTCATATGGAAGAATTTTTATGAACGGTTTATAGCTACGAAAACCTGATATAATTTCCTATAATCTATGAAATACTTAGCTCTATTCACTGAATGAGAAAAGTTTTTTTAACTATATAACAGTCGAGAAGAGTTGAGAGTTTCACAAATTAAAATCGGTCGAAGGACCAAACTCTGGTACTTACATAGTTTATTATATTTTGCATAATTTCTCTTAATTCAACCAAATTATAGAGTGTGTATGCATGAGTATGTCTGATTTTATACAGGGTATAATGTGCCTATGATAAGGCATGCATGTATGTTTATATGATAAGTCATGTTTCTCTAAAAGGGCGCTATGTGTAATCAAGGGACTGAGGAGTCCGAATTGCATAGTATGATTATGAATGTTAATGAAACTCCTGCAAAAATTATATGTAAATTCATTTGATAATGATAATGTTGATGATGTTGTCATGTTTGCATGGATGGATGTCAAGTAATGAATAAGATTTGCATTTATGTATCTACACATATTTTTGTTTAAAAACATGAATGAAAAAATGTTACAATGCCAATGCCTTATAAATGCATCCATTACCATGTTAGGGGCTCAATCATTTTGATGGATTCGATTATAATTTAGTATAAAGAATTAAGTAATCAAGTAAAATAATGCAACATCACATGTAAAAGATACTTGTCAAGAGAGTGGCAAGTGATACAAAACTTCATTGGGTAAGTTATATTTTTTAGCACAGAATGTTGCTCCTCCCCTCCCACGATTTTATGAGAAAACCTCCACAATAGACTGAAACATAGAGGATAAGATACTCATGAGTGAAAATCTCATGCATCGGGATTAAAGGTATTAAAAATCTCTCTCAAATTATTGTCCCTCACCCTATCCCTAGTGAAAGGTGTCTGGCCAGATCGAAGTCACCTTTATGTATGAAAATACCTCTACGCCATGACCCTCATCTAGGTTTTCAAGCCTGTGTCATACCAATAGAGTTAAGAAGTGAAACCTGATATGTATGCACATGTGTTAGGCATGGCATGCATCATTTAAGAAAGAAAATATAATTAAAGACAAGAATCGATTCTGCTTAAATAGAATGCATGCATAATTTCCTTAACTTTGATTTGATTATCACATAAAAAATTAGATAAAATTCGTGTTTCATAATTTCTTTCATGAGTTTAGTATATTTCACCCTACTAAGATATGTTATGTCTGACCCCATATGATTTAATATTTTTCAGAAAGTGAGTAGATGCTTGCATGCGAAGGCGGGAGGTTGCAACGGGGATTGAACCTACCTTTCCTATATCTATGAAGATTTTAGACTCTGATTATTTATTTAATTTTTTTAAAGGATAAATATAATTAATTTTGGACATGTGTAGACATTTGATTTTTTTATTATCGTATGGATGTTTGAATTTGCTTAATTACATAATTGTATGATTGTAAATAATTCCGTAAAGTAGCACGTCAAATTTTAGACCCGATGAGTTTTTTTGCTGTTATTTATTAAATATTTAAAAGTATTTTTAAAAAAATATATCATTTTTTGGGTTATAAAAATTAAGGTATTATAGCACAAGTCAACACATGTACCTTTTAATGGAGCATTAGCACGAGTAGTAGAATTTTCAAACAACAAGTGATAAGCTTTACCAATCATGCAACTAGAATAGACATCAAACATAGGTTTATCATCAAACACAAAATAGTGTTTCTCATGCAGAAATTTTAAAATATCCTTATTAATGTGTCAAAGATGACAATGTCACTTTTCAACTTACTTCTGAGTTCCATGCCAAGCCATGTTAGCTCCTGCTTTCCTATTCATTGGTTGGCCATGTATATAAGCCACCTTTCTTACTCTCCTTTAAATGCAATGTTTTGTTCTTCAAATCCTTAATATAGAAACCAGAAAGATAAGACTCAAACATGAACTAATTATCCTTGGTAAATTGAGCAATAAACAAAAGATTTTTCTTTATATGTAGAACATGTAAAACATTCTTTAAGGAGAAAAACTTGCCACAGGGTGTCAGGACCATATTACCTATATTGAGCATTGTCATGCATGCCCCATTGCTGACCACAACATTGTCTGAACCTTGACTCTCAACCTTATTGTGCATGGTAGCATCAGATGATCATATAATGGGTGGCTTCTGTGTCAGGATACCAATTTCATGTTTGATGTTGTCGTAAAAGTCTTTGGTATGTCCCAACAATTCTTTGTAGTGTGATTCTTTTACTTGTAGAACTGACAAATAACACTCTGATTACCACCTTGGTTATTAGGTGGTGGACTATTCACCTGATTACTACCACAAGCCTTAAAATGCCAATTGTTCTTACCACCTCTACCATGACCACCTCGACCCTTTCTAAGGAAGCCACCACCTCTACCATAACTCTGTTGGGTGAAAAAAGCTATGGCTACAGTATCACTTACTACAAACCTTTTTTTCATCAGTTGGATGCATTTTTTCCTTATTTAATGACACGTCAAATTTTTTCCTTTTTTCCTTATTTAACGACACATAAGGTTGGTGACTGTGATGACATATCTCTCATACTCATGAGAGAGCCCAATGAGCGCGAACTGCATCATGTCTTTCTCTGAAATTGGTTTATCCATGGCTTGCAGAGAATCAATTAAAAAATTGGGATGGTTTAGATAATCAACTATGGACTGATCCCCCGTGACAACATCTTGAATCTCTTTTTTTAACTGCATTGTATGAAGGCTCGATTGAGAAGCATACGCATGCTCAAGAACTACCCATGCCTCTCTAGCTATAGGGATGTGTATGATTTGAGTAAGTACAAACTCACTCAGAATGACTTTGATCAAGCTTAATGCAAGTTGGTATGACCTCTTCCATACAAAAAACTCGGGATTCATAGTGAGAGGCTTACCTTCTTTTAAGCCTTAGACATACTAAGGGAAAGCAACATACGTCAAATCAACGAACTTGATTAGGTCTTGATTGTACATCACATATTTGATTTGTGGCCTCCATAATAGATAGCTTTTTTCTATTTAATTTAACCAAAACCAGATTGGAGAAGATGTTTCACTAGATTGCAGCACTAGGAAACAATCAAGAACTTGGAGAGGATGAGGATGACACATCGAATGAAAATACAACTCAAAGCAATGACCATGATGAAAGAATGACACATAACCTGAAGTGAACAAAATATGAGCCTTCATAAGAGATCTCACCCTGTAGGACACAATGACTCTATTACCATATAAGAATCAAAGGATCACAAACACATTCATACACACACCACATGGCTCACGAATTTTACATGGTTTGATTTAGGGAGAACCTACATCCACGGTGTAGTACTCTCTCTCAATATCAACTAGAGAGAGAGGTTTTATTAAATAGTGTTTCTTGTCATACAATAATTGAATCTCTCCTTAAAGAAACACCCCTTGATTACATCTTGGACTTTGACACAATTTGTGATTTTGTGATCTCCCATAGTCCAAAGGAGTCTTAGATGTTTTCTCAGCTGAAACTTTCAAGGATCTTGAGTTCTCCTCTCCACGTGGGACTCCCTCTTCATGTGGGACTCCTAGATGACTCAATGGGACTCCCTCCCTTGGATGACCCAATGGGACACCCTTAAAGAATCTGACATAAATCGAAAGAGATAGACATAGAGAGAGGTAAGGAGAGAGGGAGAGAAAGAGAGACAACAATAACTTGGTTCGGCCATAAGAGACCTACATCCATAGACGAAAACCCACTTGTTATATTGAGTATAAGAGAGCACAAGTACAACTATATATCAGAAAGGGTTACACACATTTCAAAAGATAACCCTTGTTGTTTAGAGAACGGATAGTGCCTATCACTACCAACAACCCTGAGCATATCCTTATCTTAGCACCCGATGATAGAAGGGCCCTCGTGTATATCCAATACTCCCCCTCAAGTTGGGAGATAGATGGATATCAATCCCAACTTGCTCAGAATTTTGTGAAATTGTATCTTAGCCATTGGCTTGGTAAAGATGTTTGTCATTTGTTCTGAACTCCTAGTGTAGGGAGTACATATCTCCTTGGACTGGATCTTCTACCTTATGAAGTGATCATCTAGCTCGATGTGCTTCGTTCTCTCATGAAAGGCAAAGTTGGCAGCAATGTAGATTGCAACTTGGTTGTCGCAATGCATCTTGATGGGAGTGTTCGCTGTGAAGCCCAATTTGATAAGTAGAGATTTGATCCAAGTGAGCTCGCAAGCAGTGGAGGCCATGGCCCGGTACTCGACTTTGGCACTGGATCTTGATATAATGCTTTGTTTTTTACTCTTTCAAGAGATTAAGTTGCCGCCAACAAGGACACAAAATCCCATGGTAGATTTTCTATTTTGTTATGACTTCCTGCCCCATCAGCATTAGATTATCCCTCTATGCAGTGATGCCTATTTCTTTTTATCTAGATTCCTTGTCTAGGAGTCTTCTTGATATATCTTAAGATCTGATCGATTGTTAGTTGGTATTGTTCCTTGGGAGCATGCAAGAATTAACTAACCAAGCTCACAACATAGGTGATGTCACGTTGAGATAAATGAGTTTTTCCATAAGTTTTTTGTACCTTTCAACGTCTTTGATAGTCTCGCCTTCATCATCAATTTTAGTGTTTGCCTCTATAGGAGTCTCGACTAGTTTGCCCCTAGTTTTTTGGTTTCTTTTAAGAGGTCTAAGGTGTACTTTCTCTGGGAGAGAAATATATCTTTCTTGGAGTGAGCCACCTCTATTCCTAGGAAATATATGAGTTTTCCAAGGTCTTTGATGTTGAATACCTGATATAAATAACGTTTGAGATCTTGAATTCACTTGGGGTCATTTCCTATTATCACGATGTCATCCACATAGACCAGTAGGTATACTTTGGAGTCTATGGAGTTCTTGACAAATAGGGTGTTGTCAACAACCGAACATCAAAAGCCTTTCTTGATGAGGGCATAGTATAGTTTTGAGTATTGTGCCCAAGGTGATTGCTTCAAACGATAAATAGCCTTCTTGAGTTTGCACACGAGGTTGGGGTTACCTTCTTGGTGATGCCTGGGTGGCAAATTCATGTAAAATTTATCTTCAATGTCACCTTATAGAAGGGCATTTTTAATGTCAAGCTGGAAGAGATTCCAGTTATAATTGTTGGCAATGGAGAGAAGTATATGTACGAAGCTCAGTTTTTAAACAATAGCTAAGGTTTCTTGGTAGCCAACCCCTTGGGTTTGAGTAAACCCTTTTGCTACCAACCTAGTCGTATAACGCTCTATAGATCCATCGCTTTTATATTTTATTTTATAAGTCCATTTGCATCCAATGAGTTTCTTTCCTCTGGGAAGGGGTCCTATCTCTTATGTTTGGTTTTTGTTCAGGGCTTGGAGCTCCTCGTTCATGGCTTTGTTCTATTTAGTGGAGTTGCATGCCTCTTTAAAACTTTGGGGTACTTGGTGAGCTGAGATGGAAGAAAGGATGGCCACAAATTGTTTTGGCAAATGGTCATAGGTGACCCAATCATCTATGGGATGGCAACAGATGTTGTATGTGACAAAGTCATCGTATCTGGATGAGGGTCTTGAGGTCCTTTCAGATCTTCTGAGAGTAAGCGCTTGAGCACTAGATGAGGGGCTATGATTGTCCCTGTCTTCGTGCTCATAAGTGATAGCAGTGCCTTCGGTGCCGGCATGGTTTTGGGATGCAGTTGGGGTAGTGACATCATCTATGGAGCTCAAGTTTGGCAGAATAAAGTCCTTAATAGTCTCCTACTGAATGAGAGCAGAGGATGTGCTAGGGAAGTAGGGTGTTTATTGAAATTAACATCCTGAGATATGTACAACTTCCTACTTTTTATGTTGTAGCATTTGTATCCCTTTTTAGTGTTAGAGTAGCTGAGAAATATGCATTTGATTGCCATGCGATTGAACTTATAATGATTTTAAGGTAGGACTCACTTATATGCTACACACCCAAAGGTTTTTAGGTAGTCGATAGAGATCTTTCTGTCTTTTAGAACTTCTAAGGGAGATTTCTTTTTGAGCTTCCTTTTGGGTAACCGGTTGATCACATAGTAGGCGGTGGCCACGACCTCATTCCAATATTCCCTAGGAATGTTCATTTGAAATAGAAGACTCTAAGCAGCCTCCATAGGGTGCATATTTTTTTTTGACACTGTGTTTTGTTGGGGAGTACCCACACAAGTGGTTTGGTGAGTGATTATGTGACTATGCTCAAGGTTGTCAAAGTCTTTATTGAGGTATTCGGTCTCATTATCGGTTCGCAAAACTTTTTTCTTAGCATTGAATTGGACTTCCACCATAGCATAAAAGTCCCTAAAGTGATCTAAAACCATGTCATTAGACTTTATGAAATAAACCCACGTGATTTTAGAAAAATCAACTATGAAAGTGACATAATATTTAAAACCCAAATGAGAGTCATCGGGGGCTGGACCCCACATGTCTGAATAGATACGTTTAAAAGGAGAGTGTGAGATTCTTTCTGATAATGGAAAAGGTGGGTGAGTCATCTTAGCATAGCAGCATACATTGCAAGACTTAGAATAAAAAATAACATTAAAAAATAGAGTTTTCAAAGCACCATTGGATTTGTGATCGAGACGTTTGTGCCATTTATCCCCATCTAAAGATTCATGGTTGGAAATGAGTGCCCTGCATCTTGGGTCCAAGATATGAAGCTTGCAAGATTCCTTACCTTCACCAATCATCCTCCCGTCAAGCGCTCCTGAAATATCATGTTAGTAGGGGAGAAATTCATGTTGCAATTATGGGATTTGGTTATTTTACTGACAGACATGAGGTTTGAATCAAGAGAGGGCATGTAGAGGACTTCTCTAGTTATGTCTTTGTCAAAGAACTGGATCTTTCTAACCCTATGAACAACAATATGAGACCCATTAGCAATGGTCACCAGCTCCAGAATCAATGACCCACATATTTTGGGAGAAGACAGATAGAAGGGATGAGTGAGTACCTGACTTATCCACAGGAGATTTGTTTTTAGTCGATGAAGCTACTACCATACCTGTCAAGCTGCCTTTTGTGATAGCCTGCAGTAATTTTGAGATGCGCTAGGGCAAGAGGAGAGATTATGTTGTAGTTGACAGCAACATTGATCCCTAGTGTACCCATCCTTTTTACAGTAGATGCGGGAAATTTTCTTGTTTTTGAACTTTGATACATCAAGATGATTCTTCTCAAGCTGATGGTCTTGTTTTTCTTTCTCCATGGTGAAGGCAGATATTTCTCTAAGGTCTTGGGAGTTGGGCTTAGTGTTATTCATCACCTTTATTCTGGCTTCTTCTCTTAGGATGGCAGGGCAAACGACATTGAGAGTTAGGGGTTCTCCAGACATGAGGATTTGACTCCTCATGACCTCGTAGTCAGAGTTGAGGCATGCGAGCATCGGAAACATCTTATCCTGCTCATGCCATTTTTTTATTATTACAGGATCATAGATGGTGTGAGAGTGCAAGTCGAGATCACCCCACATGGCCCTGAGAGAGCCCAAGTATTCACTGAATGGGCAATTGAGTTTCTTAAGATTGTTGATGTCCTAAGAGAGTTGATATCGTTAGCAGACTAGACAACAGTGGCAGAGTTCAAAAACAAGAATCCCTCGATGATTCTCGGCTCCATCGAGTTTAATAGCCAGGACATTACGAGATGGCCTAAGGATTCTCATTCCTAAAGGTTGGATCTGAGGCAACAAAGGCTGGTTTTTTCCATTAACATGACCTAGCTTTCCTTTGCCGCTCAGGTACAACTAGGCAAATTTGAACCATGAGAGATAGTTGGTACTGTTCAAGGGAATGGAGGTGATCTTCAGGCTTGGGTTAATCTGGCCTTGTGCAAGGGTCTTGGTGGCTTCATATCCGGCTGGGGCGTTGGTCTCTCTTTCATTGGTAGCCATAAACGGATAAGAGAGGTAGACTAGATGATGCCATGCTTAGCAAGAATTGCAACGTATAATAGAACAACATAGGGCGAGAGATTGAGGCTGGAAGTCACTCCAACTTGTAACACGGTTGGAGCTGGACTGGCAGAGATGGGCACGATCGCAACAAGGTGATCACTGTATTGCACATTGGGCGGCAACCTTATCACAATCGCAGTGATGCTCATAAAAAACTCCGTTGACATTAGGCGGATGGAGATGTCTGGTGTGCTCTGATACCATGAAGAATCTAAAAAAATAAATCGAAAGAGACAGACATAGAGAGAGGTAGAGAGAGAGGAAGAGAAAGAGACACATCATTAACGTGGTTTGGCCATAAGAGACCTACATCCACTGACGAAAGCCCGCTCATTATATTGAATATAGGGGAGCACAGGTACAACTATATATAAGGAAGGGTTACACACACATTTGGAAAGATAACCCTTGTTGTTTAGAGAACGGATAATGCCTTTCACTACCAACAACTTAAAGCATATCCTTATCTTATCACCCGATGAGAAAAGAGCCCTCGTGCATATCCAACAACCCTCTTCATGTGGGACTCCTGAATGACCCATTGAGACTCCCTCAACGCAATTAGTTTGTATCTAATTAGGTCATATTCGGTAGTAATGCCCACATTTAAACCAAATCCAACTTGTTTGCTTCCTATTAAAAAATCAATGATTCACAATGTTTAAAAACTTTGAAGACTCATAAAACATTAAAAAAATAAGTAACGTCTGTTTCCCAACAAATTGAACGTGCTGAACACATCTGTAGGGTCAGATTTACTAAACATGTGAAACATAAAAAATCAATGTTATCCACACCATAGTTACCAAAAAACAAAATGGATGCCAGAAGCCAGAAACCGCATGCTAAAAAGTAATATGAAGCGGAAAGCAAACAACTGTTACAAAACGATTATGCAAGTGCATGAAAACAAAAAGGAAACACATAGAAAGATATATGAAACACGGGCAAAAGCAAATAGGAAATGACATAATAGAAATATAATATGATATAAAACCAACATGCAAGCTTGTTATAAAAAAATTATAACTTTGTAATATGAAAAATGTAAGAAGTGAGGAAAAGTGAGTGGAAAGTGACAAGAAGCAAGAGATAAACTTTAAGGAAGCGAAAGAGAAATTATTTGGAAAACAAAGGGAAAGCGGGCTTCTCATCGAAGGGAATCTAGTTTCCTATATTTTTGAAAGTGGGTTTCCCAAAGTTTTTTCTTCTTTTGGAGAAGCAAGGAGTTTCCCGCTTCCAAAGATAGCAAGAAGCTTCCGGTAACTATGTTATCACCGTGTAGATAGTTGGGAGGAATCAATTTTCCCATGTGAGTGATCCTATACTAGGAGGGTGTAGAGAATCTTAGTTTCCCTTTTTTTTGAAGTTTGACCTTATGGCTGTGATCTACATGACCTCTTTAATATGAATAGGCTTTTGGATCAATTGATTATGACACGTGTATGCACGTCAGTACGTGTTTGTGTTATGGTCAGCTACATGTCCAATTAACCTGCTAAATATTCTTTTTTTTTTCAAACCTACCCCTATAAAAGTGATCTACAAGTATGTTTGGATATCAATGGACTGTAAAAATGATCCACATGGTGTGTTCGAATATCACTGGACCATGACATCTAAATAGGTTTTCTAGGCGATTAAAAAATCAACGATTGTACATATACAAAAATTTCTCTGCACTGTAGTCATTTTCTTGCACTACATGGGAAAAAGTCGCGCTAAAAAACAGGCATGAATTGGGTAATTTGCCAATCAAATGGGTTTTGTGTTACATAAGAGTGTTTTTAGGGTGCCTCGTTGGGCACTCATGGAGGAGAGAACGAGGGCTAGCATAGAAATATGGTCGGTCTAGTATTTATTCTTGCCTAGTTGACATGTCTTAATTTTCATCCCCCGTCATTATTTAAGCATTTTTCGAATCCCTAAGAAGGTAGGGAAAAGATTCAGCTGCATTTATAAGTTATAACCCCAAGTAACTGCACCCAGCATGAAGACTTGGTCTGGCTGGCTCAGCCTGTCATACCTAGGGTCGTCTTGCCAGCAGCGTAAAACTCAGAAGCTAGGACCCCTACTCCTGTACGCAAAGAAGAGACACTCATGAGAATCAAACCTTGACCACCCATGCTTGGACAACAAAATATCTTCGATGTTTGGAGACAAGTTACTCTTTCCCTTAAGTTTTGGGGTTTGGAAATCTGAAATATCGATTTCGTCTCCACCCATCTCTCATAATGAAATGGTGTTGGTCCATTTGCATCGGGGAAAATTGGTGGATTAACATATTCAAAGTTGGTCTCTCTAAAAAAAAACATATTCAAACTTGGTAATATTTTCTGTGAGGGCGTCAAAATTAAGGTGGGTGATGGGCACTCTATTGACTTTGGGAAAGATATGTGGCTGGTTGAATCAAACCCTTAACCTTGAACCATCTAGCCTTTACATTATGATCAGGTCTAAGGAGCATCATGTGTCCCACTGCTATAATTAGAGGTGGGCAGTGACCCGGGCCCCGATATATATATATATATATATATATATATATAGTAATGGGTCCTAGCTAAACACATTTGGTGCTAAATGGGGTTTTCAGCTTCTTTTTATGTGGTTCCAGCCCTATAAATGTGTTGGGCATGATCGATTTACTAAGAACTCACACCCGGATCATGTATTTTTTATGAAAAAAATGATGTTTGGAACTTCAAAAATTTATAAAGATTTTCGACCATTGATTTTTCGAACTTTATAAAAATTCATCCATGTGTTGTGCTTCAAGAGCTAATCCCTATAAAATAAAATACATAAATCACATATGTACAATCAAAATTTAAAAATGAAAATGAAAAAGCCCGAAAAACCTATTTAGCACGGAATTTAGCACTAAATGGGTTTAGCACCGACCCATTAATCTCTCTCTCTCTCTAGAGAGAGAGAGAGAGTAATGGGTCGGTGCTAAATGATTCATGCAAAATGGTTTTTTCAGCCCTTTTGGTGCTTTTTTTTGCAGTTCTGACCCCATAAATGTGTTGGGCATGGTCGATTTACGAGGGATTCACACTTGAATCATGAGTTTTCGATTAAAAAAAATGACATTTGGATCCTTGAAAATTTATAAAGATTTTGGACCATTGATTTTTTGAACCTTATAAAAGCCCACCCATGTGTCCGAATTGAACACTTAAAGAGCTGATCCCTATAAAATCAAGTACATAAATCACATTTGTACGGTCATAATTTAAAAATAAACCAAAAAAACTTAAAACCCCGTTTAGCAGGTATCATTTTGCATATTTCATTTAGCACCTACCCATTACTCATATAGAGGAGTAATGGGTAGGTGTTAAATGAAATATGCAAAATGATACGTGTTAAATGGTTTTTCCTGCTCTTTCCGTATTTTTTCGCAGTTTCAACCCCATAAATGTGTTGGGCATGGTCTCAGTATATATATATATATATATATATATATAGTAATGGGTTTGTGCTAAACCACGTTGGTACTAAATCAGAGCTAAACCATGCTGACCGTCGCGTGCATTGATGGACGATCAATGCATCAAAAACATGATTTTTCGGCAAAAAACCTTTAGGCTCACTAAAAACGCCAATAAAGGTCTCTCGCTAAAGGTCTGAGACCTTTACTGGCTCTTTTAGTGAAAGTTGAGCGCATTTTTTGAAAAAAGCCGTTAGTGGCGCACTAAAAGCGTCACTAAAGATCTCAGACCTTTAGTGGGACCTTTAATGGTGCTTTTTGTGTGCCAGTAAAGGGTTTTCGACATGATTTTTTTTTTATTGAACATCCATCAACATACACGATTGATGGTCAACGCGCTTTAGCATGAACCCATTTCACTATATATATATATATATATATATATATATATATATATATATATATATATATATATATATATATATATATATATATATATATAGGAGGAGTGAAAATGCCTTATTGCAAGTGATTGGGCTTGATTCCTTCCTGGGAAGCAAACTACATTTGATGATCCATTTGAGTTTTTTTTGTTTTGAAAGGAAAGCTGGGGTTAGGCCAGTCATACAACTATACCAATGAGATTCAAACGTGCAACACGTCCCAACACAAGGTGACTTGCACTAGCTGCTCCTACCAGACAAGCGGAGCCCCCGTTGGTGATCCATTTGATCTCTATTTCAACGGCTGAAGCGAGTACCAATGTTTATTTTTTATGCCCAAAACTTCATATTTGAATCATAGTCACAAGTATTTGAATTCCCTGCCTTAAAATTATGACAAAATCACATTCCATTAAAACCTTAATTCAAATTATCAGAATTTCAATCACCTATTTGGAATATGTTCACGTTTTGTTATTTGTGAATCTAAATACACAGATTTTCCTTATTTTTCCAAAAAAACAAAAGTTTCCAATGATTGCCTGATTCTCATTTTTTTTATAGGCAAGCTGGGGTTAGACATACCCCCACCAGTTATACAACGTCTCATTGGGATTTGAACTTACAACGTCCCCAACACAAGGTGACGTGCACTAACAGCTCCTACCAAACAATCGGAGCCCCCGTTGGTAGTCTGATTCTCATTTGCTCGGAAAAATTTGAGGACAATGTATGAATATCCAAGGTTGAACTTTCAGTCCATGATACTTCTTTTGGTACTTATGAGTGCATGATTTTATTAGATAGATTGAGTTTCAAGATTACTACATTTCGCATTTCCAAACACAACACTTTCATAAAGTTAGAGATCTTGTATTATGCAGCAAACAGACCCTTACTGATTTGTGTTGGTTATAATATTTGATTTTTGTGATTCTATCGGCCAAATGGAATTAAGTTCGTGACATTTTTGTGTCTTGGTAAAGTAGAATAATGCTTGACGTTAATGATTGCTGAAATTTGCATTTTTCACCGCATGCGGTCAAATATTTCATGACTTGTGGTTGTGGATTGATTTGCATTTTCACCATATCTTTGTAATTCTTAAAAGTCTATTCCATTGGGGCCCTGCGCCTATCTAATTTGGACTGAGATGAAAATGACCAAATTTTTTATTTTCATTTTTTATTTCAAATGTTTTATTTATTTATTATAGGAAAATGAAGATGTTGATCCTTATGTTGTGGTTTCATTTCTGACCAATAACAGCATACCAAACAGACAACAGATTTGGTTGATCTTTGGTCCAAATCAAAAGTTTTGGTGGATGCTGCACTCATGGACTTCAGGCAAGGCAGTACTGGGCATTTGGTATTTTCTGTTGCATGGTTGATAAGCTATCACTCGTCTGCATTTCGTCGAGAACCGGTCATACAGATGCAGTCTTGTAAAAAACGTTTCGATAAGGGAGTTCCTGTATAGTCGGTTCTTGAAAACTGACTGTTTGGATAAGCCATCCAGGGCTGCTGTCCAAAATGGTGACAAGATAATGTTTTTGAAACAGTGTTTTAATGCGTGTCCAAAATGGTGACAAGATAATCTTGTAAAAAACGTTTCGATAAGGGAGTTCCTGTATAGTCGGTTCTTGAAAACTGACTGTTTGGATAAGCCATCCAGGGCTGCTGTCCAAAATGGTGACAAGATAATGTTTTTGAAACAGTGTTTTAATGCGTGTCCGTGAACCAATGCATCTACTAACAAAATTGAAAAAACAAAGACAAAAATCTTGTAATTAACAATTTTATTAGGATAAACCGTGAACAAGAGGTGCCTTTCACGTTCACTTGTCTCGTACACTGGTTTAAAAAATAATAGAGAGACATAATCACCATGCCAAAATCTTTTCTTTTTACAGTATAGAGTAAGCACGAATCACCTCAACAATGGGTGCACGACAGAGTGGGCACTTGCCTCCGCCTCGAACCAACTCATTTGCACATTTTAAACATGTACACATGTGCCCACATCTGCAAGCAAAGAACCAAAATTGAGAAAAACAAATCCCCATCGTCAATCCAAGATGCAAAAGCAGTTGCCACATTCTAAAGGGTTAAAGAGAAAGCAGACCTGTACAACAGAGAATCAATATGATTATCGCAACAAACACAACACATCCCTTTTCGAACATTCCCCCACCTTGAGCCATCTACTGACGACTCTCCCCCTGATTCTGCAACAAAGACATATCAGGTATCTTGCTTTTTCCATTGCTCAAGATTTGAACTACATGCAAGGGACAACCTCCACCCCAACAGTTGGGAAAGGAGTTGCTACTTGCTAATAGAATGTCGCACATAGTCATCAAAATCGTGTGCTGATATAAAAGGCACATGGAAACATCAGTGTTGTTTACTTTCATACTCCATAAGCATGTGGCATTTGTGCACAATAACACTTGCAAAACTGAACAAATGTGCCATTATGAATAAATGAATTTCCTGTGGGAGTGTGTGACCCCTCCAAGGGGACCACCTATAGCTGCGCTTATACACACATACACACACACACACACATTTAAAAGAAGTCTTTAGTATGATTTATGTTCATGAAAGCAAAAAATCTATATTTTGTTTCTTATTTACTTATTTATTATGATTTTGAGAAACCTTTTTTTTAATCCAATCTACTGTATTTCTATTTTCAGTGTTTGATATGATTGTTTATCATATTGTTCACATAAAATAATTATATTCATATCTTTTGTTATTCAAATTTCTAAGCAAGCAAAGAAATATCTGATCCTTTTTTTTCAAAATTTCCCAATACTGTTCAATTTGGACCTTTTTTATTTCTAATCTGATCCAACAATTACATCTAGATGAACTAACATCTCCAAGGAAATTCAGGGATGCATGATAAGCATAAGCCAGCAAGTTAGCCACACTTCCAAAACAGAATTTATTCTTCATATTCCCAGATAGAACTCTCGTGAACCAATAAATCAGATAGTAAGAATGACCCATACTTAGAACCAAAAATAATAAGCATACCCTAAAGCAATAAAATGCAGAGACAGAACAAACATAAAACAGAACCATGAAATCAGGCACACAATCTCTAGCATGTGAACATGAACATGAGACAAATGGCAACTCCATACAACCGACCTTTCCCCTCACTGTATCGATTTAAAGCTGCAGAGACTTCCTGCCTGACAGAGCGCTGCAACTCCAATTGCATATCCATACAGGCTTCAAACATGCGCTGCATGTGATTCATCCCTTGTTGAAGCCTAGCCATGTCAGCTCTCAAGTCATTAATTATGTCCCACTCCTGCATGACAATAAGCAGTAACCAATAAAACTAGAATGGGGCAAGCATAGTGTGACTCTCAAAACCTCAGATCATAAGCATTTAATTCTCTATGTTATGCATGAAAACTAACTAGGGAAAGAAAACCATAGATATGATTATCCACATCCAGCAAACCACAAAACCAATGAAACAGATGCACACTTAGTGGTGGATCCGTGGAGCAGCAAGATGTGGCAGTTGCCCCCTTAGTTGCAAAGATTTTCTAATTCTAAAAGAAGTTTTTATGTTTATGGCCATGATTTTGTCTGCAACATCCTTAACATACAACAAACTTAATAACAGTATCTGATATGATTTTATGATTTTGTTTTGCATTTTAAATATGTAGAATTAACTCAGCAACACCTAATATAGAAATTATCTACAATAATTAAATTAGCCTTTTCATCAGAATTATAGCAGACTCCATGACAGGAGTTAATCATTGGTTCTTTTTTTGTCCATTTTTGAGGAAAAAATAGGTCTTAAAAAGTACATTTAGAAATGTCAGAATTGTTTTGGAATATAAGGCAAAAGAGGGGCTCTGCATGAAAATCTCCCTTCCTAAAACACTGTAGCTTCAAGGAACAGACGGTACATATGCATCCATGCATTTACCTTGCATGATGAGGTTAAATTTATGCATGTGTCAGCCGATTTTGGTTTTCAAGGGACCTTACATGAGCAGCATCCAAACGGTAATAACCATTTTGTCCTACAGTATATGTATTTAGTATTTCTTACCATAAAACATCCACGTATCCCAAAATGAGGGCATCAGTCATTACAGCTGCACGCAATGTACAAAGTTGAAAAGAAATATACATACCAATTCAGAACGGTGCAACCTTTGCCTTGGCCAGTTAGTAGCTTGCAGATCCTGATGCCAAAGAGGTTGTGGTGGTGGTACTGGAGGAGTTGGAAGAGTCATTATAGGTCTAAGGGTAGGGTTACGCCGACCCTCAACCTGACCACCTTCTCCCGGCTGCTCCTGAGTTTGCTCCTCAGAGGCATCATGGTGATCAACAGCTTGCAAATCCCAGTCAACTGGGTTTTGACTCTGCCTTTGAATATATGACTGGATCAATTGATCCAAGCTTTCACGAAATCCACTTCTAAGAAGATTTGAAACACTTCGCCTGCAAAAAAATATCAAAAGATGTAAGGTGGGTGGAAGGAGGGGGTACAGGATAGACATTTGATCATTATCTTTCCAAAATGTATCCTAATCAATGAGACAATTTCAAAGGCTCAAGAGAAGACACTGAAAGGGGATATACACTCTTAAACAGTAAGATAACAAAACCTGCTGAGGAGCTCCCTGAGTTCCATACTGTAGACACTATCATCATCAGGAGGCTGAAATCCATTAACTCTGTGAATGGAGGAACTTCTCCGAGTTCTTGTAGTATCACGAAGCTCTTCTTGCCAATTATCTGCTGCATCCTGGGGACTTGCTTCATTCCACCGATCATGTTCTTGCAGAGGGCTGTAATCTCTATTTTCCAATGCATCTACTTCTGCTTGATCTTGAAATTGACCTTGCCAATCTCCATGAAGTTCTTCCACAGCCCCAGCTTGCCCCTCATTAACCCGGACCACAGCAGATTCTTGCCAGTCCCTTCTCATGTCTTCTGTAGATCCTTCCTGTAAATTCTCTTCCTGAGCATTTAGCACAGCTGTGTTGCTTTCCACAGCATCCATATGTTCTGATATTGGATGTGCACCAGATTCTTCATCTCTTGGCTGAGACTCATTCTGAACTTCATCTGGAACCACCAAAACTGGCCTTGTTTGATCAGTTCTAGAAACATTTACAATACTACCAGCAGCAGAATCAGTATGATTGCTTGCTTGACCCCAAACAATATTTTCCAATCTGTACCGAAAACCATCCCTAATCACATAACATATACATCATTGTAATTTCAAACCAAAGTTTCCAAAAACAGAACAGAAATGCAAATAAACTTGAGAGGACACATTGAAAATTTATGGGCTCTCAAGCCCTTCTAAAATTTTATGCCTTCATCATGCACTTTTAGTATTATGTTCAGGGAATTCAGCCTAGATAGGTTTGTCTCAAGCATCAATTGGATCGATATCCACAAGGGATTATCAGTTGGTGATTAATCAACAAAAAGCTTTAACATGACAACTATGTCACAGGGATTTGGCTAGCAGGGTGCCGCACCCGCGTCGACTCGACTCGACACGGGTGCGGCACCGACATGACAACTATGTCCAACTTTTTTATTAAAAAAAAAATTTGTGTCCAATTTTTTTATTAAAAAAAAAATTGTTTTGGGGGGCGATGCCCCCCCCAGAGACCCTTGGACCCCCGCCCGCTGACCGCGCAACGGGACCTGCGCTGGGGGGAGCCCCCGGACCCCCCTTTCTGCAAGGGCAAAAACTTTGAATCAGGCTCCACAACTCATCAGCTCAACCCCTCCCCTGCACAAAGAGGGCGCAGGGAGGGGGCTCGACCCCTCCCCTGCACAATATATATATATATATATATATATATATATATATATATATATATATATATATATATATATATATATATATTTTTTTTTTTTTTTTTTTGCCGCACCCCCGCACCCATGTGACATAGCATGACAATTTATTCCAGGACTCGTGCTATAAGTTGAGAAGGAAAGAGTGTCTAGGACTTACTAGTTCATGCATAACTATAGATACCATTTCATTTGTGTCTTCCCTTGGCTAGGATAGTTACAATACCCAAGCTGGTACTGCTGTAACAGGCAATTTACTTCTCTACACCATCAAGGTACTATGTGTTGTTTTACACTCTATCAGAAAAAAACTTCTAGCCTAAGAAAACCCAGTATTTAAGTGCATCTACAGTTCTGTGGTACTTCTGTGCTTTGTAAGAGTTGGGATTGCAGTTGATCTACAGTACTATACAACATCTCCATTCCTTCTGGTAAATCAACAGATTTTTATGCACTTCAACTGTGAAAAGAAAGAAAAAAATTCCCTTTCCAGTATCTCATTTTGAATTTGTCAGTACCCAGTAAATCTTCAAATGAGAAGGTAGAATTTACTTCTCTTCACCAACAAGGTACTATGTGTTGGGAAAAGATTACTTTCATTTGTCCCTAACTAGATGTGGCAGAATGACAATAAGACCTGCTGTCTTATACTCTTGAGCATCACCCTCATGTGTGTAACATACAATAATAGCTGAATACGAGATGACTGTTTGAATGGAGATGGGACATTAGTCTATTATAAATTCAATTTAGTTCTAGCATCACAGATTAAGGAATAAATTCTAGTAAAAGATAACTTCAGCATCTACTATATAGATTAAGGCAATGGTAGCCTCTACAATCCTTTACAGAACCTGTGAAATAACATGCCTACGGTAAAAGATAACTTCAGCATATACTACATAGATTAAAGCAATGGTAACCTCTACAATCCTTTATATAACCTGAAAAATAACATGTCTATGTAATAAGATAGAGCCTTTTATGTAAACTTTTACCAACAAAATTTGGATGAACACCATTAATAGATTGCCTAATATAATCCAACATAATATGGCAAGACTCCATCAGATACTTTCAGTGACATCCCATATGTTCAAAAGATACTGACCTGTAAATGTTTCACTTCAAGGAGCAACAGGAAGGGCATTGTACCCAGCATCAGAAATGCAACCTCAGTAATGCAATAATTCTTTCTTTTGCATGAACTCAACACATTCAACGATGACATTACAATTCAGTGGCCTATGTAAGTAAAATGTGCATTCCCCTCCCCCACTGCTTTGAAGACTATTAGATACCCAATGGATATCTATGTGCCTTGTCTGGGTTTTGATTTGGTACGTGCAGTTCTTTATAGTGAAAAGGCACAGTTTCACCAATAGCAAAGGACGAGCTGCCATCTAAAGGGTGCATGAAATAATGTACAAAAAAAAAATACAAGATATATGGATCGCATGCATTAATGTGCAGAGAATTTGGTCCCCATCCTACAAGTCAATCCAAGAGAAGTCCATGCCCAACCAGTGGATGTTCGCCCAATGGAGAGTTCTCTTTGCAAAAAAAATAATCTACAGCCACTGAAAACATGTATTGCAAAAATTACTAAGTGCAATTATTGAAACAAGCAATTTTTAAATACTACTTACTACCTCAATTTCCAGAAGTTTCACTATGTTTTGATTTTTTTTTTAAATTCTATAAACAAATTTTCCCTAGTCCTATGCTTAACTTCTGAAAAAGAATCATCAGAAAATGCTTCAAGTTCGCAAGAAGATTTTAAACTCCACTAAATTCATAAAAGAACAAGGGAACCAGATCATATCCACCAGAGTCCCTTTCTTGTCCCAATGGATAATCATCATAATTGAAAACATCCATGTTCGCCATAAACTTTGAAAGTTTGTCCCCAAAAGAGAAACAGATAGACCCAGTTACCAGTAAAAGAACTAGTATCCAACTTCATAATGGTTCAAGAAAAGTAGTGTGCGGAAGGTTGAGAAAACTAGAAGCTTACCTCAGACCAGAAACAGTATGGCGTTGCCTTAATTGGCCCAGTTCTCTAGCAGCCAATGAAGGTGGCCTTTCTTCATCATTGGATCTCCCATTTCGTAGAAACCTGCCTCTGAGAAATGACTGACAATGAACTCCACATCAGAAAACAGTAAACCCAACTTCAAAATAACTCATTTCGTGAAAAGTTGAAAATGCTTGTCATAATTGCTCAGAGGACATATGGTTCACTACAAAGCAAGTACAACAACTATTACACCTTATAGACAATCATTTTTTAAAGATCATGAGAAACCCAATCTTCACAAGATTTGTACAGGAGGATAAGAATATAGCTTCCTAAAAAATAAACTGTAAACCAAGAATTTAAGGTCTGGCTTGATGAAAGTCTATTTACCTGGATACGGTTGCGGTGAGCAAAGTCTGAAACAGCCCGATGCTCCAGTAACCGCTGAAGTTCTCTTTGTCTTTCTCCCTCAATCCGCACCAGTAGATCAAGTAAAGCCTGTCTTCCACGCAGTCTTAATAAATCTCTGTGTATATGCTCCGGTTGGCTTTCATCAGTATCAGCAGGAAGCCCTTCTTGAGCTGCTTCCATTGCTTGCCCCTGTATGCCGTTTGTCTCAACAACAGATTCCAGGGATTGCAGCCTCCTATTAGAACGAGAATCTCTCTGCTGGCTTGCCATATGTACCCACTCTCTCACCAATCTCACTCTCTCACGCTCGGTTTCGTCAAGCAATTCAGTCCTGGGACTGCTTCTTCTCGACATAGTAGAGGCTTCATTAGCGTTTTCCATCATCCAAGCTTGAAATATTTGTCTCACTCTCTCTCTTTCACCTTCACCGAGATCTGGGGACTGTTCCCTGCTAGAGGTTTGATCAACATGTTCATCATTCTGGGAATCTGCTTGACCATGCGACCAGATCCCATACTCATTCTCACTTCCGCCCCTCGGCACCTCAGCAACATTATGCTCATTCTCCAACCATTGAGTTTCCTCGGGATCAAGGCTTTCATCCTCAGAGATACCTCTCTGCTCGCTCACTTGGCTTGCTGACATATTTGTACTAGTAATTGCACTCTGACTATCTTCATTTCCATGGTGCGCCCGAGTATCACTCCCAAGCCTTCTGTATCTAGGCGAGTCAGTATCAGAATGCCTAGCATTTGCTCTCTCTCGAGCATGGTTGATCACATTCTCATCCTCGAGCTCCCTCCACATCTGACGGATCAAGGACGCCTGAGTGCTCGGCCTCTCCACTGCCCCCTGCCCTCTCGACGTTGTCGACTCTCTCAAAAAAGATGAATCCAGCATAGAGACAGCATGTAAACGAGAAATTGCCATTAGCTCCATCTCCCGATTGTGCCGCTCTATCGTGGTGATCATATCCTGAGCCTGTCGGACCGCCCACCTACTGAGAATGCGAGAATACCGTCTTCTCGCAGCAGAAGACTCCGCCACGTCGTCGCCGTCAAGATCAGACCTCCGTCTCCGGCGCACCAACTGATCGCCCTCTTCACCCTCATCCTCCAGCATATCCTCATGAAGGCACTGATACTGCATTCGATCCCCGACGCACCTCCGGCAACACCGCTCGCAGCTAACCCCGGAGCCAGGCTCACCGCATGAACTGCTACAGGAAGCAAGCGGCATACAAGAATCCAAGCGATCCCTCACGAGCTCCTCGAAACCTCGCCTGAACTCCTCACAAGCATCATGCGATTCGACCAATTCACTCGATTCCTGTTTCTGCTGCAGCGTTTGGATATTAGTCATGGCTTCTCGACCGAAAAAATACAATCTGTTTTAAATCGATAAGTCACCACCGAACTCACTCCGCCGCAGAAACATCAAAACCTCCAAAAATCGAACCGCCTCCATCATCCCTAAACACAATCACAAAACCATCAATCCACATCCCTGGATACCACCATCACCACCCAAAAAAGAAAAAATCACGATAAAAAACGCCTAAAAATCCAAACGAAACCCCTAAAAACCCAACCACCTAACAAAACCGACCACGTGAAAAAAAAAAACAAAGAAAACCCAATTACGGCAGAAAGTACAAACCCCAGCTTTATCAAAGCATCTCCCGTTCTACTCAACCATCCAAACGCAATTTCAACGAAATTCAGCGGAATAAGAGAGAAACTTCGAAAGCGATCAGGGCACGGGGGAAAAAAGAAAAGAAACGAACCACCGTATCACGTACCAGCGTTTGCGTCAGACCAAAGGAAAACGGAGCGGGGGTTGCGTAAGGGACCAACCAAAGCCCTCCTGCTGCAAAATTCGCGCAATAAGAAGCGAAAATAATCGCTGTTCTTCTGCAATTCTGAAACGGAAAAGAACAACACGAAAGAAGAAGCAGAAAAGAGAGGAGAAAGCTGGGATCAATGAGAACCAGCAAAGTATGAGGTTCTGTTGATCGATTCATTCGTGATTCATTCCTTCATTGGATTAAAATAAAGAAATAGAACGAAAGGTTGAAGACGAATTAGAAAAGGACGCCTTTTGGAGTTCGTCGCCTTCTCTTCCATTGCGGGAATTGGGAACGCCACACCGCCGATCCCAATGCGGGGCATTGAGAGACGAAGAAGAAGAGATGGGAGGAAAAAGAGAGAGAGAGAGAGAGGCGGGGGATTTACAAATAGAGAAATGCGTCGGCACCGCTTCGTATCTTTCCTCTCTCACGTTCCCTCCACGTAATGTTTTTCAAGGAGCCACAGAGCCGTGCCGCGTGGCGCATTGTCTCATTCTGCTTGTCCCCGGCTAAGGAAATGCTCCCTGTCTTTCGAGAATTTACGGAAATGGTCGTGCCTTGCTGGCTGGCTCTGGTTGGTTGGAGATCGAATCGGATGGACTGGTACCGTAACGAGTTGATGAGAATCGGATGGATGCGGATCGGTCCCGGGCGTGGACCTCAGGTTGGAAATTTGGATGCGGATGAACGTATAAATTAGGGGTGTCAACGGGGCGGATCTGGTTTGGACTCAGGTGGATCCGAACCTGGATCTGACTTTGAGGTGCGGGTACTAGGTCCAGAGCAAACTTTAATCAGGTCCCACCTTATGGAAAACCATATCCGGATCCTCGAGGAATTACATGAACTAGACTCGATCCATTCCAGATAAAATAATATTTTTTTTTCTTTTTTTACGTCTAAAAATCAAGAATCTTAATCAGAACTTGGGTCTGGTATGAAATTTCACAAACCATACCTGGCCCCATATACTAATAGGATCCTTTGGGCCAACTTGGATTCTGATCGGATCTTATTCTTTATCACCAAACCTTGGCCATATAGGGTTTGATACTGGTTGTGTCCGGTCAATCCTAACCCATCGACACACTTAGGTTAAGGGATAATGTGGATCTGGACCTCATCAGTTCTAATTATCGGATCATGGTCTGGGTCGGTCATTTATGAAGCTATTTTAGGGGTACCGACCGATTGGATGTGGTTGGATATTTGCTTTCTCGCGCACCCATTATTTTTGGATATGAATCTTAAAAGTAAAGTAAGGATGGGTGTTCAAATTGGATTTGGATTTTTTTCATCTTTTTTACTTTGATTTGGATTTGGATCTCAATTTTATGTGTCATGTCAGATCTGGTTTTGGTCTAAGATCGGATTTGGATCCTCTGTTTAGATTCAGAATCGGATTCTGATACATTATATATGGCTATCAATAGATAGAATATCCGACAACTTAAGGAAAACCCAAACCCAATCCAAATAGCTTGTATTCAGGTTCATTTTATGTCTGAACAAGAAAATGGATCCCAAATTGGGCACCTACAATTTTAAAAATATATATATATATATATATATATACACTCTTATTCACAAATGCACCTAAATTATTCATATAGGGTTCAGTTGGGTTAGATATCCAACAAAAACCGTAGCTCAAACTCAACACAAATATTATTCAGAGCAGTTTAGAGAAGACAATTTTTTTAGCCAGACTCAAAATTTTTGGTTCACGACGGGTTGGATACCTGATACTTAATCGACCCATGGACACTATAAGAAATATGTGGATTAGAGACGAATGCTATCCGACAATAATCCATCGCAAATTTGTCGCTATTCTGTTTCGTAACGAATTGGCGATGGCTTAGCTATGGATAGTGTCCATCGTAATTTCCTGGTCGCTAATTAGCGACAGAACTGATTTGTCCCTACTTTCATCGCTAATTCACGATGGATTAGCAAATGTCAAGATCAATCGCTAATCCGTCGCTAAATAAGGATTGATTTGGTTTTGTGATAGATACATATCCATCGATATTTCATCGCTAAAATTTCATGATGGATACGTTTTCGTCGCTAAATTTTGTCGCTCATTTAACGGCAGCTTAGCGATGGATTACATTCTGTCGCAAAACATCGATTGATTCAGTTTTTGAGAAAGATTAATATTCATCTCTAATCCGTCGCTATATTCATGACAGATATTAGCCACGAATATTATCCATCACAAAATAAAAAAAAATTGAAATATAAATATCGAGAACAAAATTCTCATAATACAATTTATATAACCTATGTATAAAAAACAAAGTACACATAAAAAAGACATATATAAAGCAGGTGAAAAAAAATTAGCACAAGTTATAAGTGAAACAAATTTAATAACCCACTATAATCCTCGCCAAGTTCAAATTAGTTACAAGTGAACATATACAAAGAGTTTTGTTTGAAACAACAAGTACGTGAAATAAATTCAACACATGAATCTAATCATTGCCAAGATTTGGAGCATCATCCTCTTCGATATCTCAATTTTCCCCTTCATCCATGCCGCCATTAGCTCCTCTACGATGATCATCTCCAGCATCCTACAAGAGAACCGAAATGTTAGTATTGATAAACAAAATATAATGAAATAAATTATATGCAATGCACCTAATCTAAGGAAATCAAAGTAACATGTCTGAATGATACATAGACTAGCAATAAAGTGAAGAACATTAACAGAATTCAGATATGTGTTTTAAGGCTGACAAAAAAAATTCATAGTGATTCAATCATGCAGATATGTGTTCTAAGGTTGCCAAAAAAATGTCATAGTGATTCAAGCATGCATATATGGTTTATAAAGTTGTCAAATAAATGTGTTATATATCATAATCATGCATATATGTGCTATAAGGTAGTCAAAAAACTTTCATAGTGATGAAGTCATGCTTATATGTGTTCTAAGCCAGTCAAAAAACTTTTATGGTAATTCAATCATGCATATATGTGTTCTAAGGTTGTCAAAAAACTTTTATAATAATTCAATCATGCATATATGTGTTATAAGGCCTTTAAAAAACTTTCATAGTGATGAAATCATGCTTATATGTGTATTAAGGTTGTCAAAAAACTTTCATAGTAATTCAAGAATGCATATATGTGTTATAAGGCAGTCAAAAAACTTTCATAGTGATGAAATCATGTTTATATGTATTCTAAGGTTGTCAAAAAACTTTCATAATGATGAAGTCATGCTTATATGTGTTCTAAGCCAGTCAAAAAACTTTCATAGTGATGAAATCATGCTTATATGTGTATTAAGGTTGTCAAAAAACTTTTATAATAATTCAAGCATGCATATATGTGTTATAAGGCAGTCAAAAAACTTTTATGGCGATGAAATCATGTTTATATGTGTTCTAAGGTTGTCAAAAAACATTCATAGTAATTAAATCATGCATATATGTGTTATAAGGCAGTAAAAAAACTTTCATAGTGATGAAATCATGTTTATATGTGTATTAAGGTTGTCAACAAACTTTCATAGTAATTCAAGCATGCATATATGTGTTATAAGGTTGTCAAAAATTTTATAGTGATTCAATCATGCATACATGTGTTCTAATGTTAGCAATAAAAATCCATAGTGATTCAATCATTCATACCTGACGGGCACCAGAGCTCATGTTGAATACAAACAAAGTTTTTCTGTCCCCAAAAAAGGTACATAATTCATTATGGACAAGGTTGAGAATGACTTCATGTAAAAAGTCACGCATTGTGTCCTGAAGAAGCTGACGGACACCATCCCAAGAAACAGCATGGTCAATCGAACAATGGGAGTTGATGCTGGCAGGAGAACTCTGAGAGCCCTAACTGCAGGAGGCAACGATTGGTGTGGTGCTCATGTTACTCTCAAATTCGAACACACTACCCTTTTTGGGTTCACCGGTTGCAGTCACCCATGCTGCCTCATTTTTCAGCTTTTTGCAAGGTTAGATGATAAAAAAATCAATTAGAAATTATGTAGAAATACTTATAAATTTGACAATATATATATATATATTGTTGATTTACCATTTTCTTCTAGTGGCTCTCAAAAGTCCTGGAACCACCGGTGTGTAAATGGACATCAAGCATCTTCGCTCGATTTTGTGCAGTCTTTGCTGAGCGGTTTCAAAATTCATGGTTTGCCCACTTGTTGCACATTGCATCCCAATAATCTGTCATTATAGTAGAAGGGTCATGACCCTTGCACTGCAGTAGATCATCTATCCCACCAGCTGCTTTTATTGCTGCAGCATGTCGACAAATCGATTGACAGCCACCTTCTGTCACACAATCCTCGTGTCTTGCTCCTTTTTTGCAGTCGCGAAGCGATTCGAAGCCTATAATTAATTTCAGAAAGTTAGTGCACATGACTATAACAAAAAATTATATATGAAACACATTAACAATGATAAACGATTGTATACCATGAATGAGAACTATAATCTTTTCAACACCTCCTTCGAGTACTCTTTTCATTGAGCGACCGGTCTTGGTAGATGTTGAAATAGTGACTTCCTAATTTCTCGTATTAATTCTTGTGGCTCGAACCTTATAGTGCATATAAATTGGTACACATTAACAATCGACTATCGATATACACTATTTATAAGATAAGTATTGGACAAGTGACAATGTTATACTAATGATCGACTATCGATATACATTATTTGAATGAGTCGTTGCATGTCAGACTGAGAAGACCCTGCATCCGGCATTGTCTCGTGATGTGTATGAATAGCTAGTGTAGGTGGGTCATGTGCAGGCGAAACATCATCTACAACACAATGAGTTAGAAATTCAGACAATGCATATATAAATTAATCAATTGTACATTTATTTAAATGATGTACCTATTGAAGGATTACGTGAAGACGAAGGCTGAGACTGGCTACCATTGGGTGCTCGACCACTGTGACCTCTACGAACCATATTTTAACAAATAAAAATGTTATTTGGATCAGTTACATATCTCTTAATCTTAGCATGGATATGACATATGCATGAAATGTAAAGATTTA
Source organism: Nuphar pumila (assembly GCF_984573655.1). Taxonomy (NCBI): domain Eukaryota; kingdom Viridiplantae; phylum Streptophyta; class Magnoliopsida; order Nymphaeales; family Nymphaeaceae; genus Nuphar; species Nuphar pumila. The sequence continues at coordinate 80,722,141 of NC_143264.1, read as the reverse complement.
AAGGTCCTACATGAACCAGTTTTATAACTATGCATAAACTGTGCATATACATGCTAAGTATGCATGGAATGTAACATGATATGCAATTCCATAAACATGGATACATAATCAAATAAAAAATAACTTCATACAAGTATGAATACAGTCACGTTAAACATTATAATATATTCAAATCATTCATATCATAACAATGTCAAACCTGTACATGCATCAAACAGACTCCAATATCCCGCTAACTACTATCATGACTAGTATGGACTCCGAACTACAAAAATATGAGCATATGAGAAAGTGACGTGGTATCTATTATAAGATGTATTTTGCTAGCTCGAGTATACTTCTTCATCACTTGTTTGACTTTTATATTCTTCTTCATCCTCCTCCTCATCTTCGTCTTCTTCTTCATTGGGCACTCATCCACTTGGTATATTATTTGGATCGCATTCTTTCATACGTGTGTCATCGGACAATGGAGATATTATATGCAAATCATGTGTGGCATCATGACCATAAGAGAAGTCATACATATCATTTGATTGATACTAATCACCCTCTTCAGCAATCTTGTCTTCCTGTAACTGATCATACTCGGGGTATAGTTTAGACTTTACCTTGCAAATCGCCCACCAATCATTTCTATCTGACTTCCTTATATTCAGATATGAAGTATAGTAAACTTGTTGTGCTTGTCATGCTAATATGAATAGTTCATATGTTTCAAACCTTGATTTATGATTCACCTTCACAATGCCTGAGGCTTTGTCGACTCTTGTTATTGTGGGATCAAACCAATGTCACTTGAATAAAGTTACCATGTTATTTATACCTAGGTCAACTCCATTATTTCTTCAATAACATCATAGTAGTCAAGTTCATTTTCACCATAATTGCTACCCTTGACACACACACTACTATTCATCGTTGACTTGTTTAAACCGTAGTCTTTTATATGAAATCGATAACCATTTATGATGTACACGTTGTAACATTGCACAACTTTGGTCGGATCATTTTGTAAATTATATATTCTATGATCATTAACATCATCATGGCGGACCTACAAGTATAAACAATGACTCTAATTACGACCAATTAAGTCACATATTATAAATCACATATTCATTAATCATTAACATCACCATGGCAGACCTACTTCTTTTGACCTCGTGCTGGCATTATCTCTTGTCTTTGGCTTGAACAGAGAATGCACACATGATGAACACTATCTGTTATTTTCTTGATCTTTGAAATACAACATGCAATGATTTGGACAAGTATCTATCTTTTGATATCTCATACCTAGAGCGTTGACCACAACTTTCGCATAATAGAAATTTTGTGGCAATTTCACATCTTTAGGCAGCATAGTCTTCACAATATAGCACAAACGGTCAAAACATGATTGACTCAAATTATACTCTGACTTCAAGTTTAGTAGTTGAAGAACTACAGACAAGATAATGCGACTCTCGCAACCATTTCATAGTGGCTCATCAGCATCTCTAAGTAAGTCATAAAATATACTAGCTACATCGTTTTTTGCTTCTTCCTCTACCCCAGTTGGTACATCACTAGGACCCATAGCAGAACTCAGTTCTGATCCTGCGACATCAAATATTAAATCTACATATAGATTATCGTGCACCACATCCACCCATACGTCAAAAATATTCTAAAATTCTTCACCATGAAGCGTCTAATTCTGATAACCACAAACAAAAACATTCTTGTATAGGTGATGTCTAACACCATGAGGTTCTATAAATCAATTATTCTTACACATCATGTAGGGGCACCTGATCCGACCGATGAGATCCACTGTACTGACACTTGCTGTTGCAAATTCAATAAAACTATCAACACCATCCATATATTCAAGCGACACCTTATTATAACCTATCCTACGGTACATCCATTCACGGTTTACAGTAATTTTATCCTATAATGTTACAGATATTATATTCACCAGTTAAAAGAGAATCATAATAATGTGTCGATAAAAAAAATATCAAATTTATCATGCATTGTTGGTCGATATAATGATTTGATATATATATATATATATATATATATATATATATATATATATATATATATATATTTAAAAAGATGAAATCGCATTCATAAACACAATACATTTAATTTAAGCATGTTTTCACGATACAATTTTACACGGAGGGCATAATTAATTCAAAAATAACTTCATGCAAGCATGGATACAGTCACGTCAAACATTGCAATACATTCAATCATTCATATCATAATAATGTCAAACATGTACCTGCAGCAAACACACTCCAATATCCCGCTAACTACTATTGTGACTAGCATGGACTTCGAACTACAAAAATAAGAGTACTTTTATTTTCATATATTCGATTCATGCTCAACATGATCTCTGAACTTCAATAAAGCAGTCCTAGATATCCACAACAAAGTGAGTGTGTGAATAGAAAAGTGTTGCATCAAAGAAAGTAAATAACATGTGATGCACTTGCATCAGTTACTCACCATGGGTATTTACCCGATTTGTATGCTATTGCCTTTACATTTTTTTTTCTTATTTCTTTTTTCATTGCATTTTTAGCTGCATGTGATGCTTAGCACTAAGAATCGCACAATTAGCTCAGCTATGTACCTGCAAAGCACATTTATATACGACAGGGGCAACAACCCATCAAGAGGTAGCAAGGGATTCGCCACTAGCTGACAAAGAGAGGGAGAGACGATATATCTGCAGACTCACCGGTGAAGGGAATCCGGTCGCGGGTCGACTGTGGTATGAGGCTATCAAAACAGGAGGATGACAAGGTCATCAGTCTAGGTCAGAGGAGATTTTCAAAAAATAGCTTATATTTGCAAAACTGTCTCCTCCCCTTCCTGTCCCAACAACCTGACAGAAAAAGGGGGTAGGAGTGCAACCCCTGCCTTTCTGTCAAAAGGAAAGGAAGAGACGAAGGGGCAGGGGGTGTCTCCCCTGTCTGCATGTCTGCCTGAAAAGGGAGCAGGCCCCTCCCTTGCTATTAGAGGAAATAGGGAGGGGTCTGGCCCCTCCACTGCGAAAGAGGAAGTAGGGAGAGGGGTGGGCTCAGTTGCCAGGCCAAGCTCGGCCCCAACCTCAACCGAGAGGGAGGTGGGCTCGGTTGGTCGAGCCCGACCCCATCCGTACAGAGAGAGAGGGGGGGAGCAGGGAGGGCCTCCCCCTCCCCTGTCGAAAAGAGAGGACAGAGAGCGAGCGAGCAGGGAGGGGTGGCACCCCTCCCATTGAAATCAGGAGGCAGGGGCTGGGGTTACGTCGACACTGCCCCATATGGCAGAGGGGTTCGATCCTAGTTCCTCAGCTTGACACAGGCCCCTACTTACTAAATGGGATACCACCTCGATGGTACAGAGAGAGACGGGTGAGCAGGGAAGAAGAAAAAGAGCAATGCATAAGGTGAGAGGTGCCGAGAGAAAGAGCGGGGGCTGCGCTCCTCCTCATCCTCTGAGAGGAAAATAAGAAGTGGGAAAATGAGAGAGAGAGAAAGATGAGAGGGGGCTCACCTGAGAGGGGGTCGGAGGGTGCGTCATCGGCGTCGGTCCTGTTGGTGGTAGGGGAAAAGAGGAAACTCAGGGAGAGAGAAGGGAGCAACGAGGGTAGGTGATGCCGGTCGAGGTCGGATGTCCGACGAGGTGGTGTCAGCGAAGCTGCCGAAGAGAGAGGCGATCACAGGAAGGGGGAGAAGGGAGAGTGAGCAATGGGGTGAGAGAAAGGGCGGGTGTGTGCGATGAATGAAACGGAAAGGGAAATAAGGGAGCTCGCATTAGGGTTTTACGGGAAATTAGCGACAATAAATTTTTGTCTCAAAATCCGTCGCCAATTAGTGATAGATTAACGACGGAAATTTTCTGTCTCTCATCCGTCGCTACTTAACATTTTTCTTGTAGCGGGACAACCTTATGCTATCATCCAATCTGTATCGGACCCGTTTGCAACTTTGCATCTTGAATCATGTTGGAGGAATGTAATTGGTCCTATCTGATCTAGATAAGATGACTCAGATATGGTTAACTGGACCCACAACGAACCGAGTTTCTATTTAGGCCCATATCCTATCCAGGTTGTGTTTAGGGATGTCAACTTTGATGGGTTCTGGTTTGGATGACTCACCAACCAATTGCCAGTTTGCTCATATTGGGTAAGCCCTTTTGATATCCAATGAGCCATCAGATCTGGTTTGTGGTTTCCTTTTTCTTTTTTTCAAATCGGACCCCGTGTAAAATTAGAACCGAAATGGTGTGAAAATCTAATCTTATATGGGTAGTCTAAGCCCAAATCCAGTTACACCATAACAGGTGATTTAGAACTCGTTAATTGCACACGTCTGATCTGGATCTGACCCGTTTATTTGCATCCCTAATTTGGTTTATCTTCCTTCAGTAGATTGTGAAAGGGTTTTTGAGTTCGTGCAAACTGGACCCTGATTTTTCATGGTTTCGATTGACTATAGAGATCCTATCAAAAAACTTTTCAAGCAATGGTGTGGGACAACTCAGACCATTTTAGTGATTTGGATCTAATTAAGTAAAAAAAATAAGTCAAGATTTGTTCAACTAGGCCCGACCGTATTAGGCCCTGAACCTACTAAGGTAAGTCCGATTAGCTAATCAAATTGGACCCACAAGATCCGAGTAGTATATGAACCCATGGCGTTTGAAAGTTTATGCCAAACCTGAAATGGAACTGAGATCCATTTAAGATGCAAAACTTTTACGTGTCACATATTTTAAAATTAGGGATCTTACAAGGTCTGTTGTTGCTATCCAACCCTAAACGGTGGGAACCACACCTCAACAAATCCAGGGCCTCAATTTTGGATCTGGATCTAACTCAGGCTCGAGCCATGGTAGCCCTAGCTCTGATATTTCAGGACTCAAAAACAAATCAAACCACCTGTTAATTTCCCGTTTTCTGTTGGGTGCTTGATCTGACCTGAACCTGAATCCGGGCATGGAAAACCCAAATATTATTTGGGTCGACCCGAATAACATGACCGGGTTCAAGGCTTCAAGCTATGATTTTTGCCGGATATCCAGAACTCTAATGAGTTGGATGCACGACTCATTAACAGACCTTGATTGCTCAGACCAGTTTTTAAAGAAGGGCCTGCGAACCGACTCGGAATAGAGACCCGGTCTAACCCACAACTCAGACTTAGGGAGGGCATTTTGGTCACGACGATGAATGCAAGGACTTGGCTGTAGTTTTCAGCAAAAGCTGTTCGCTTTTCTCATCGTACCCATCCACTTTTCTGAAAATAATCTCCGCTTGACCTTTCACCGTCCGTGATTCGGATTGTTGGCCACAAAACTAGGGCTGCGAAGCGAGACGAGCAGCTAGCCGTTCGCTCGTCTTGGCTCGTGAGACGAGCAAGCTCGTTCAGGTAAATGGGTCGAGCTCACGAATATGACAAGCTCGTTTTACATATTATATATGTATATATTATATACATAATATGCATATTAATTATGTTAATTATATAAGGTAAATATTCGATATTAATATAGGTATAGAATTAATGAGCTAGAAAATATAAGTGCAAGTTGTAACTACTCAATCTAACTACATAGATGTGTTCACCATGGCAGGAAAAGTCCATCAGCAGCAGGTGAATGGATCTTTCATGGCGCAACAATGACAGAGGGTTTTTACAAAGATTGTTTGCTAAGGATGAAGCCTTGGATCATGCATTTCTGATATAAAAATATGATCTTTTGAGCTAAAAAAAAGCATATTGTGGGCTGTTGATTTTTTAACCCTTTAAAACCCTAATTACTTGTTATAATCATATGACCCAAAACGAGTTTTCTACCAAACAAACCATAACAATATTGGATTTTTTTAAAAAAAATAATGATTTCTACTCATTAGTTTCATACCTTGATTAATAGCCAATATTAACTCATATATATAGTATACATATAATATATATTTAATATAATAGCAAACTTAAAAAAATAAATAATAATTTTTTAGAATGTTCCAAGTGGTAAAGCTCGGCTCTTAACGAGCTTGGGCTCGTGACGAGTTCATGAGCCGAGCTTGAGCTGGGGTATATACCCTTAATGAGCAAAGCATGAACAGCCCAAGCTCAGCTCTTTTACCGGCCAGCAGGCCCAGCCCTACACAAAACCTGCTCGTTTACAAAATGGACGATGCCCTCTGAATTCTTCCTCGGTGATTGATCACAATTAATTGCCCAAATCTCCGGATTTTGTAGCCAATTCTTGGTGATTTTTTTTTTCAAAATCTTGTCTACACTTAATTTAAATTCTGATTAGTATAATGGTTATGTATATATATTGGTAGTCTAGCAAGTAATGGACTAAAAGAATGTGCTTGAAACTCCTCGTGTATAAAACGGGTATGGAATTAATAGCAGTTATATTTATGGTTTTTTCTTGCATATATATCGTATGGGCCCATGAAAATTTATGCATTTGGGTGTTAATTTATTGAAATATATAGATGGAATATTTTGTTGCTAACTTAGAAAGTCAATGAGAGCCGGTGAATGTTCTTAAAATAAGTATATATATATATATATATATATATATATATATATATATATAAGACTCCTTTTTTGTTAGGCGCCTTAAAAAATTGTAGTTTTAAGTTTTTTTCTCGTGTCTAACAAGATGTGATTTATGGGTTTTGTTTAGATGGGAACAGACTTTTGAATCGCCGGAATCTCAATAGCTATGTTTTTGTCACTAAGGAAAAATTGGTACCTTCATAGTCATTGATTTTGGATCACTAAAAAAACCTGTATTGATTTTGGGCGATCCAAAAATCCGTTTCCACTAAACAAACCCTACGGATCACATCTACCATGTCGACGTGAACACAAATACTTAAAACTACTATTTAAAAAAAAAACTAACGAGACCTAACAAAAAAAGGCTTAAGAAACACATTATTATTATTATTATATATATTGAAATAACCAGAGAAAACCACTTTATTCCTTTATTAAAGCAAAATTTTTTGGGTACTAATCCTGCCCCCAATCAATGATTAAGATTAAGTTCACATTTTTCACCTGGATGCGTACTAATCCTCCGTCCAGATGCTTAAGCCGAATGGCTAGGATTTATGTCAAATTCAATATTTTTGAAATTTTATTGGGCTGTCATTTCGGTGGTAGAGCTTGATTAGACCTTTCAACAGCAGTCGGTTGGTTCTTTGCTAGGCAGTAGGTGTAGCTATTTCAACTCATCTTCTCGGTCATCGGTGCAGTGAAGAGGAAGAAGTGTCTCTTGTCCCCAAACAAGTCAAATTAACTCTTAATGCACCAGAGAAGGGATTACGGAGCCCGCCCTTTAAGTGCTCGGGTATGTGATAGAGGCAATCACCTAACAGCATTGCATAGGAGTTCGGATTAAGTACCATCACGACACATTTTTTTTCTGCCTTAAGCACCCCATCGCCCTCCATCAGGTCAGCCTCATACGGTCATACCTGACAAGTCCTGTCCCCAAGATGGAGGGTGATCAGGGGAGTAAGGCACAAAAAATTGTGACATGCGATGGCACATTATCTTTTCACATTGCATGGGCCCTTAGCTGCATATTGCAGGCCCCACATTGAATGCTGTCTGTGTGACCCTAGCACTTAAGCTCACCCTGCCGAGCCTTCATATCTAAGTATCCATGAAAATGCAAAGTTGGTGCATGAATTTTGCTGTATAGCATGTCTTGGTGCATAGGAATAATTAAGGCCTTAAGGTTGCCCAAAAGGCAATGGGGTCGACCTAATGTCATAGAAGCTGCACAATATGTGGGCATTGTCTCCCTATACTATCACCCGAAACTACCATGGTATCAACAAGTGAAGCTTGAAGCAATGGTGAAGCTTAAGGGCAAGCAAGAAACAAAAATAGAAACACATCAAATGACATAAAAATATAGTTAAAACTAGCTAGGGGTGTCAACTGGTCGGGTTTGGTTGGGTTCCAAGTGGAACCAAACTTGGCCACCATTTTTGGGTATGGTATCGGGTCCAGACTCGAGTCTAATGGGATCACCATACCCGGACCCGATAAGAACTACATGAACCTGGGTCATACCTAGTAAAATAATATTTTTTTAATCATTTTTACATTAAAAATTTGCAGGTCTTATTCGAAACTCGGGTTGAGGCCGGGTCTGGTATAAAATTTTATAAACTATACTTGGCTCCGTGTATTAATGGAACCTTCGGGTTTGAACCCAGGTCTTAATCACGACTTATTATTTTATCACCATGCCCAGTCCCTATAGGGTTTGGACACCCCTAGTAAAACATGTATTATTTGTTGTTTTAAATATCAAGTAAAAACCACCTCATTCACTCATGAGTTCATTGATATTGAAACCTATAGCATCCTCGTTAGTCGTTACCCACTATGAAGTACAGACAGCTTCATGGTAAGGGACACGCATTAGGATCAAACTTGTGACATCTCTTAAAACATGTACATTTTGCTTGAAATGAATTTTAAGATTATTATAAAAAATATTTATTATATGTGTAGATTTCATTATAAAAACATAAAATTTAAAAGAAAAGTCTTTTAACACGGAAATGGTGTTCATAATATCAAGAAAAATCATTTTCATGTTGAAAGAAACAAGTTTTCCCTTTTAAGAGGCGAGTTTCTTATAAAATTTCAAAAAGTTCTCCCATCACGGGTTGCCCATGTAGCTAGGATGATTTTTTTTGGAAGGTGGTGGAACCTAATCTTGCCCAGGATCGATTCTCCCAAGGATCATAAAGGTGGCTTATCCAGTGGGTGCTCTTTGCATGCTAGAGCACTCATCTGGGACTCACTATTAGGGGTGTCAATGGGCTGAACCCGACCCGGATCAAACCTTATAGGGTCCGGGTATAGTGACAAAAAAAAAGACCCGATTAAGATCTGGGTCCGGACTCAAAGGTCCAATTAATAAATGGACCTGGGTATAGTATGTGAAATTTTATTCCAGACTCGGGCCCAACCAAAGTTCGGTTTAAGAACAGCAAATTTTTAATATAAAAATGATAAAAAAATATTATTTTACTAAGTATGGTCTGGGTGTGGTTCATGTAGTTTTTATTGGGTTCGGGTATGGTTTCTCTTAAAATAGACCCGATTAGACCCAGGTCTGGACCCGATACCATACCCGAAAATCTAATCAAGTCTGATTTCACCTGTGTTCGAACCAAACCCGATCGGTTGACACCCCTACTCACTATCTATCTAAGAGGGGAGGCCCGTTAAGTGACCTCTGTTCCTAGGTAGGTTCCTCCTAATAATAATAATAATTTTGAAAAACACGAAAACGGACCAAAAAAGGTTACATAGACTTGGACAGATTAGTCACAGTCAGTAGACTGAGCACACATTGGATTCTGTGACACCTTTATTATGTAACAAGTGACAAGTAGGTGCCGTACGAATAATTTGGAGCCATCTCTTTCATTAATCAATCTTACAGTAAATGGGCAGTGAGGAAGTGTTCAACCACAAGGAGATTGGATGCTTCAGATTTTATGAAATCTTTAAATGCCGACTTGCTTTTCTTTGCACTATCTTCTGTAATACGGTAGATTACATGGGACCGCAGCCTGCCAGTGGTAGAGGAAGAAAAAAGGGGAACTGCTTCGCGGTCAAAGGTCTGAATGGACACGTGCAAAACATGTAGCAAATATTTATTACTGATGAAGGCATGAAACTATGTAGTAAACTGTGTGTCAGCATGGTTACTTTATTAATGATCAAATCATGGAGATTTTTTTGGGTACATAATAACATAATTTTTCCAGTCATGGAGTTTTGGTACATTACGGATCACTGATTTTTGAATCCCTTGAAAAGCCCACTTGCACATCACAATCACACGATTCAAAACCCATTTTCTACTAAACAAATTACATAGATCACATTTAAATTAATCTAAAAAATATGAAAATTTGATGATTTTTACTCAATAGTTTTTTGTTACCTTAACTTGTACTAAATACCTGCACTTATATATATATATATATATATATATATAGATAGATAGATAGATAGATAGATAGATAGATATAGAGAGAGAGAGAGAGAGTGTTAGGTTAGGTGACCAAGTAGGTTAGGTTAGTTGCACTCAAGTTTCAACCACCATGACATTGAGTAACCTGGCAATTAGTGCCCATGTTGTGTGGTGAAAAGTAAAATCAAGCTTGTGATTCTGTATCTTGTCTTCACATGTATAATCTTTAGTTAACAGATATGTTGGAAAGGTTCTTCTCCAAGTTGAATAAATTTCAAGCAACCACCAAACAAATTGTAGCCAGAACAAACAATCACAACTTTTGTTTTTTGAGCAAAAAATAAGCAATCTTACCTGCCAAAGGCCATATAACAAAGGTAAATGGTTTGACAACTTTAGATCTTAAGGTCTATTTTGTGCACTATTTTGGTGAAAATATATCCAAATAGAATTCCGACATGCAAAAAGGTAAAAAAGTGATAAACCAAGAACTTGCGTAGCGGGGTGGGGCCTTGGCTGCTAGACGGGCAGTCAAGGTTCGATTTCTATGGGCATCACCTCTGTGTGCAAGCCAATGTGTAGCATAGGCTCGGGGGCACGATGATAATAGGTATATTTGGCTGAGCCAGCACGATCTGGTCTTAGTGCAGGGTGCAGTTTCTTCGGGTTATAAATAAATAAAAAAAGAACTTTGCAGTTTCAGAAATAAATACATGGTATTTACATGCGCCCATTTCTTATGCCCTTCATGGTTAGTTAAGCTGAGGTTTAACCCCATCTTTACCAGTTATAATTGCCCAAGTACATAGGCACCTATTGGGCAGACAGAAGTAGTTGTTTCAAATCCAGCTCGAAGCTGGATGAGTGATCGCCTGTGAAGTCCGCTCATGATTGTGCAGTCGCAGAAAGAGTTTCACAAAGAAGCATTGCCCTTCTTCACTTATGTGATATTGCTAAATTGTGTTTTTGTCCGTTATCCAAGATTCTTCACTGCTGCCATGGTAGTTTGGGTTGTGTCACAGTCCCAATGTAGCTCAACTGAAACAAAAGTTTTAAGATTTAAGACAAATGAAAAGTACTATATACAGTTGGTTAGGTCTTTGATCTTGGGGGCGATGTAAATATAAAAAATAAATCACTAATATGATTTCTCTAGTCTTTGGCCAAAGTTCAAACAACTAGGGGTGGCAAAACCTGACACGACCCGCCAACCCGCCTCTTAGGCGGGTTCGGGTTGGGCTTAAGCCAACCCGTTTAATAAACGGGTCGGGTTCGGGTTGGGGGTATGCCAACCCCCCAACCCGGCTGACCCGTTTAATAAACGGGTTAGGCGGGTGGGTCAACCCGCCAACCCGTCAACCCGCCAACCTGACCCGTCAACCCGACCTGCCAACCTGACCCGCGAACCTGAGAACCCGTTTACCCGACCCAACCCATTTATTAAATGGGTTGGCGGGTCATGTTGGGTTACCCGTTTATTAAACGGGTTGGGTTCGTGTTTGCCACAGCCGACCCGTTTAATAAACGGGTCGGGTTCGGGTTGAGGTATGCTGACCCTCCAACCCGACACGATTGCCACCCCTACAAACAACCAAGTATGACACAAATACTCAAGTTGACATGATAAGGAGATAGAGCAGAAAAAGTTGTCATACCAAACCACCATGGGAAACATTCCTTTGAAGCTATGTAACATGGACTCTTCTAATAGGGCACTGCACCCGCACCCACATGGGTGCGATACTTGGATAAGGCTTCCTTTGTGTCAGGCAAAGTCAATTACATTGAAGTCCATTTCTATTCAAAAGTAAATTCAGTTAACCCTAACAAAGTTCAATTTTATTTATATTATATATATATATATATATATATATATACCCTCCCCTGCACGCCCGCAGCTAAGGTTTTTTAAAGTGCCACATCGGCGCATCCGCACCCACATATCTTTTAAATGCATTCTTTTTATTTTTCATTGGGTAAACTTGAGGATGGTCAGGACCCTTTGATTTTGATTAAGATAGTGAGATTCTATCAATCAAGCTGTCAGATCGAATCCAGTAAAAATAAACATAGAATACGCACAATTATAATGATCTAAATGTTTTAAATATTAAAATTAATTTAAAGTGCTCCCACAAAAGCCGTTTAGGCAGAAGCCAATTGGACCTCAAGAAACAATTCAGTCAGACATCTCCAAAGTCACCTTATCGTCATACTCCTCTATGGACGTTTATTTTTTTTTTTTAAAGGCAAGTTGAAAAACCCACCAGTCATACAACAGTACCATTGAGTTTTAAACTTGCAACGTCCCAACACAAGGTGACGTGCACTAACTGCTCCTACCAGACAAGTGGAACTCCCTTGGCTCTCAATGTCGCAAGTTGTTTTGCCTGCAGATACAATCAACATTGTATATCTAAGTGAATATCAACATTTGAATCACCGGATCTAATCTGTATGCAGGATTTTTTTGCAATTGAAAGATCAACCAGATGAAGAAAGATGAATTTTTTGTAATTTAAAAAAATCAATTTTTTTATTGAAAAAACATAATCAAAGGGTCGATTGCTATTAAAATAACCGTGCTTAATCCATCTATGGGGTCAGATTTGAACAAAACAACTTGTATCAATGATATTCTAAAAAAGGGTAATGATAATACGCTGTCATAAGAAACGAGTGGAACCAAGTTGCATCAAGAAAGATACCATCGAGGCACACAGAGCATAAATTCTCCATCTAGCCAATCAAGTTTTAGCTTTTTCTGTGCCTATACAGCTCTATTTTTTTTATTACAGGGAGAAGCTGCACTTAGGATCAGAGACCTAGTTGTGCTGGCTCTGCCTGCCTTACCTACAGCCGCTGTTCTAGTAGCATAAAAGATAAAACTTTGTAGGTTTACCCCTTTCCTCCAGGGGGTCGCCTAGCTTTGGCTTGCGCAGGCAGTAACACCCATGCGATTTAAACATAGATCGCCCGGTTAGCAGCTCTAAAACTTTGACGTTGGTTGAAGTGCCTAAAGTAACAAAGATGAACTTGTTTAACAGAAAGCTTAGCAACATCCCAGCAATTATTGCCTTTGGATACCATCAATCTCAGTTGTCCTATAATGCACTAAATCATAAAGCATGTGTCAAAAAATGTGACAGAAATCTAACCTTGGATTCCTTTCAACCGCCCAAACATCATGTGGTATGTCAAGATTATTGTGTATCCGACGTTTTCTGATTGTTCGCCAGAAACACCACTAAGGTACAGACTAAAAGAGAAGATTAGATGTTGAGATTTAAGAACAAGAGAGAATTATTAATGGAGATCAAGGACTATGAGGCAGGGTGTCTCTTGATCCTACAGCTGCAATAGTTAGGTTTCCACGCAGAAAAGGATCCACATTTTCAACGCTCCGCTTCTAGTGATCGGTGCTCCTAGCTTGGATTCTTCTTGAAACTTAGACAAAGCTTTAATTAAGATACAAGCTAATCACTGTGGTAGCTTGCCTAACAACTGATCTTGGTTTGAATTGGAGAAAGAGAGAGTAAATATGGTTAGAAAAATACCAAGGCCCGTTTGGATGACAGGCCAAGTTTTTTAAAAAAACTTGGTTGCGCCTCTAAACCAGGTTTTGGTAAACTTGGGTTTCAGGTGATTGGCTGACCAAAAACCTGATTTTCTAGGTATGTTTTCTGGTTTGAGAAAAAAACATTGTTTTCCATTTTCCGGCTACCCACTCATCGGAAATTTGCTGGGCTGGCACCAGCCAGGCAGACCGGTGCTAGCCTGGCCATTTTCCGGTTGCTAGATGGTCGGAAAGTGGCCAAGGGTCATATAAATTTGAAAAAAAACGTGCATTTTCCGGCCAGAAATTTGAAAAAAAAAACGTGCATTTTCCGGTCATCTACTGGACGGAAAATGGCCAGGATGGCACTGACCAGCATCGGCCATGCCAATCGATGCCAGACCGGCCATTTTCCGACTGGTAGATGGCCGGAAAATGGCCAGGCGCCATATTAAAAAAAAATGCTGCTTGGCCATTTTCCGGCCGACCAGAAAATAAGCGGGTCGGCACCGGCTAGCAAGACCAGTGCTAGCTAGTGCCGGTCCTGCCATTTTCTGACCAGTAGATGGCCAGACATGGATATAAAAGTTAATAAAAAAAGAAACATATTCCAGTCATTTTAGGCGGATAATCGAAAAATGGCCGGCAAGGTACTGCCCGTGCATGGCAGTGCCAGGCCGACCATTTTCTGACCGGCCACAGGCAGGCCTAGGGTAGACATGAAAATGAAGAAAGAGGGGTAGGGATGGCAGTGGACCGGGGGAAAGCGGGGGCCCGCCTCGCCCCATTTGGACCTGGGATGAAGGGTATGAAACGGGGATGAAGGTTAAAATCCATCCCGTTTGGGGATGGAGGCGAGGATGGACTTACACTTTTCCCCGCCCCAACCCATCCCCAGTCCTTCTAAAGGATGACAATAAACTACGGGAAACAGGGCCCCACCCTGCCTCATCCCCGTTTGAACCGGGGAAAGAGGACATGAAACAGGGATGAAGGTCAGGGTGGAGGTTAAAATCCATCCCCGTGAAGGGATGGAGGTTCTAATCTTGAGACGGGGCGGGGGTGGAGACCCTGTCCCCCGCCACGGTCCATTGCCATCCCTAGATGGGAGGGGGTAACCCGATAAACCAGGTTACCCCTTTGAAAAAACCTACCAAAACCTGGTTTTGACCAGGTTTTGGTGTCATCTAAACATGCATCAAACCATATTCTTCAGTGGAAACCACACCAAACCAGGTTTTGGTTGTCATTCAAACAAGGCCTCCAATGGTTTTATAATGTTTGGAAAATGGTTAGCACTTAGGAACCTTTTAGAAAAATTAGAGGTCATGAAGGGATGCACCTAGAGATTGCAATGGACCGGGGGGGGGACATCTATCTGAACCTGTCCCATGGACCGGGGATGAAGGTGAAAATCAAAAACCATATGGAAATAGAGGCGAGGGTGGACTTACTCTTTCCCCCACCTCGCCCCGACCCCCATTATTAAAATTATTAATATATCTTTATTATTTTATAAAATAATATTTCAATCATTTATATATGTTTGTTTCCTACCCTTAACCCTAAGTTCTATGACCTTTTCTCTCATCTCTCCTTCCTCTAATGAGTCTAAGTCGTCGAGGAAGGTGGTAGTGACAGAAGGTGGAACAAGATTAGTGGCTAGGTATTGGTGTTGGCATCCCCTCCTTTCTCGGCTGATTTCTGTTCGAAATAGGTTAGTAGCACACTTTTTTCATTTGAGCCCTCATAATAGTTATAACAATAGAATTTATGGGTACCATAGAGGTGCTCTTGTTTGAGGGAGAGTTGTTTTTTGTTGAGTTTTCTTTGAATGATAGCAAAATATCATGTAGGTTTCATGAACTTTCGGTTGAGGATGGGGCCAAGGACAATAATTTTGAGATGGGGTGGGGGTGGAGGTCCAAAGTATTCTCTGTCATGAGGATGGAGGCAACATTTTGAGACAGGGTAGGGGTAGAGAGCTTGTCCCCCGCACCCACCCCGGTCTACTGCTATCCCTAGATACACCCCCTAAAATATTAAAATTCCTTAACTAAAATGAGAATTAAAAAAAATGATAGTTGAGGTACAGCTTGTGTAGGGTGCATGGGTAACGACTTTTCCATAACGAGGAAAATAAATTGAAAATTTTCCCCCTAATTTTTGATGGTCCAATTCAAAAAAAGTTACGAAGAAAACATTTTTTTAGCTAGTATCCAGATGGACCAGGTCATGTCTTTAAGGGTGTGTTTGAATCACGGATGTGTGTGGACAGGATGCATCAGAACATCCATGCACGCCCACGAACATGACATGATGTAATGCCTTGCCCTGTCCATGCACCCCCAAAAATTGTTTTTTTTTTACGTCAAATAACTGTATGCTGAACACACCAATATTGCATCTGCACGTGTCATATTTGCATGGGCACGCATGGGACCCACGCTTGGTGTGTCTCGTAGACAGGTGCAGACGATGATTCAAACACTCCCTAATATATGTCATGCTACATTTCCTGAAGGTTTTTATAAGCTACTTCGAGGGTGTGTTTGTGATGCAGACCAAGTCATAGGTGATCCAGCTCCTAAGGTCCATATTAGGCAAACAAGTCTAAGCCAAGTTGATCAGGGCCTGTTACTCGAGCTCCAATTGTTACAAACTACCTCATCCCCATGGGCCTCATGCCAAGGAGATGCCACATCAGTCATGTGGGCCCTCTCATTGGGTGCCCCCCTTAATTAAATGCATGCAAGTGAGACTAGCCTTGAGCGTCCCCTCTATAAGCCATGAAAGATGCATGGGCCCCACTAGTTGGCGCCACCCAAGAGCCGTCAAGCCCACCTCATGAAAGTCGTGTATACCCTTTGGCTTCCCTCCTTAAAGTGCCTTGTAAGCCCAAGTGACTCTTGTGAGTTGGGCCCTCATTAGTACCTTGGGGAGGTATTACCAAGGTTTGGAAATAGATAGTACCTAAGTACTTAGGGTTATTTATATTATGAAGCTTTGATATTTGTAATGTTTTAATGAGAGCTCCCTTGGCTTATAAAAGGAGCTCATTTTGTAAGTGTGAGGATATGAAATTGGAATTGAATTTCTCTCTAAAAAATATTTCACTCTCTTCCTCTATCTCTCTCAATGGTTAAAGCCTCCCTCTCTCTTGTGGATGTCTCTCTCTCTCTCATTTTGTAATACCGGTGAATTTTCGGTATTTATTTAAATTAATAAAGATAAATTTATGTCTCAATTGTGGATTTAATTTTTCTAAAATATGCATTTGAATTAGAATAAAATGAGTATGGTAACTTGAATTTGAAGTTAATTCAACATGAATTTGGAATTTGAGCTTAATTTGGATTTAATGTCACATAAATTAGAATTTGGATTAAATCAAGCATAAATTTGAAATTAGAATTAATTAGAGGTGAATTTGGATTTGGCATTTAGATTTGGATCTGACTTAGATTTAAAAATAATTTGGATCTTGATTAGATATTGGATCAAAATTTTGATTTGAAATTTAAAATAAAAATTTTAAGGAATTTAATTAGTTAATTTAAATTGTATGAAATGGAAAGGTATCCCAAGAGGTTGGGATGCCCTCACTAAGTGAGTCCATCCTACTTAGCTGGAATTCTACCTTTCTAAATGGTGAATTACCTAGGATCCTATATCAAAATTAAAATTCAAAAGTTTCCTATTTAAAAAAAATAGCTCATGAATATATATTTTTGAAAAGTTTAGGTAAGTTTTTGGACTCCATGTGGAATGTCCCATCTCCAGGAGGTGGGACGTCCCCACCTGCCTTGCTTAAATAGATAAGAAAAAAAATAGATAAATAAAACAAATAAAGGGAAAATAAAATGAAAACAAAAAGGAAAATTGAGAATTTGGAAACCAATTGGGATCAAGTAAGAAAAGGGAAGAGGATATGGCTTACCATAGTCATTGAGAGGCCCAAAAAGCATTGTAAAAACCCTTTTCATGGCCCTCTCCTATTTTGCTCTCTCTCTCTCTTCCTTCTTTTTTTTCTTCTTTTCCTTGTATCTGGAGTTGGTGGTTGTTCTTTCATAGGAGGTGCAACCTATAGAAAGAGGATGACCATCCTACGTTTCTGATTTTCTCCAGTTTTTTGATTCGGCATTTGTATTTCAGCATTTTAATGGTAGGTACATCCTAACCACGAATGCATGTATAAAGCTAAGGGGCTTGTGAGTGCAATGAAAGAATTCGCTGATGCATTTCAATATATATATATATATATATATATATATATATATATATATATATATATCAGTCATGGTTCTTGCATGAACTCATATCATAGAGGTTGAGGGTTTTAAAACTCTAAAAGCATTTTTACCGAGTCAAAGAAATTCCGTTATAAAATGGTTTTATGTGATTCTTGATCCATGATTTGTGTTAGATTGATCATGAACAACATGTGATAGATTATATTCTTGTTTGATTTGACATTAGATGCACATAATTGTTTTAAAAATCCAAGAATATGACTCATTTTTATGAAAATCGATATTTGGTTTGTGAAAAAACTTCTTTTGGAAAATCGGTTATGTGGGTTTCTTGATTTTTGTGTGAATTCTTATTATGAATATGAACTCTGAGATGTAAGAATGCTTGAATTGGATGCATAAATGTTTATGATGTGTTATATAAAATCAAATCATAAAGAAGCATGTTTATATGAGTTATTTTATGAAAAACTTGCATTTTATTAGTGTTAGCCAAAAAAATGCATTTTGTCCTTAATTTCATTTTGACCAGTTTGAAAGAGTTGATTGATTCTCTCAAATGGTGAATCCAAAAAAATTAAATTTTAAAGAGGTGTTTCAGACACATAGAGGAAGTCCTAGAAAAAATTTAGCTCAGTATGTTCGGATTGGGAAATATGACATTTGCAAGTCAGAACAAAATTTTTGTCCTGACAAAAATTTTGTAAATGATTGCACGAGTTTCCTGATTTTAATTCTTTAAATCTATTTCATGTTTATGGTAAAAAAAAATATATGTGTTAGACCATACATTGAAGAAACTTCAATAAAAAAATTATGCATAGATTCATTACGGTCTATGAATTAAAAATTATGAAACTTATTTTTTTTTAAACACAACATTTTCAAGAATAGGAACAAGCTGCAGTGCAAGAATTTTAATTCACATATAAGATGAAGTTTAGACTTCATTTCAATGGGAGAATTTTCCAGACATGCGAGGCTAACTCCAATAAAAAAAAACAAAATTTAACTCAATTTAAATTTTTGTTGGTTGTTGCATCTTTTGTATGACTGACCAGTTTTGTTTAATAAACAAAAAATCAATTTCAGTTAATGATTTATTTCTCCTTGATCTGAATCCAATTGGGGCAGGTTTTATGGCTATGGTTAACTAACTCATCTGAGCACCTACTATGAAAATATCATAAGTTTTGCCTTATATTCAGGCCATGTCATAATTTACGTCTCATAAACTCTGACCATGTTGTCTAGAAATTGAAAATAGTTCTGAGTATGGACCAATTTGACATTAATGAGTTCCAGAGTTGGACCAATCGGACGCATACCTTGTTTAGGTATAATATGTGGTCTTAATGATGTTTATTATGATGGTGTTTTATTATGCTCATATGATTGTGTTTGTGTTGTAATTTTCAATTAAAAGGCTAAATGAATGCATGCTATATGTACATGTTTAAATGAGAATAATAAATAACATATGCTTATGATATGATGTTAGGGTATGAATCATGATGTTAATTGACATGGTTATATGCGATGATACTTGAATTGCATGTGGCACATATGAATGCTCCCAGTTCAAGGGACCGATTCATGCTACGTAAGCACAAGGCTGCATATGCTTATGTGGATGTGCAGTCAAGACATTAAGAGACATGCTTGCACTTGTTAATTGATGATGCATGGTTCAAGAAACCAATGAAGTGCCATGGGTGCATGAATATAACATATTGTGGCATGGTTGTTATTGTGTTATAAGACGTGTAAGACATGTGTGCACACAAGACTGCTCACGAGTGAAAAAGAGGGTTGATAAGAACCTAGTAGGATGCTAAGGTGCACCAAAATATGAAAAAATGAATACACCATGTACACATACATAATAATATGGGATTCAGGCAAGATTCTCGAATGATTTAAACAACCTAAGCATAATAAATGAGTTATGTAATTTATTGAGCTAATGAACTATATAACTACCAAGATAGGTAATATAATGCTTATGCCTGAAAGACAATGTAGTAAGTAACCCTGGATGGGTACTTAGGCTTCTGGAGCCTGTGATGTTGTGTAGGCACATGAGATAAAAACATGTACAACATGGTTTTAATAACAGCACCTAATAACTCATTCTGGCTTACCTTTGAGAGGGTTAGTGATACAAAACTCTGTTGAACTATCTTGTGTTTATTTGAGAGCAACGGCGTCCCACTTGGGTCATCAATCCACGGTGTTAGGGTGTCAAGAGTACCAATGTGTCATAACTGGTAGGTTCATGTCCTATGCAAAAGTGTTTAGGGTGCATCCGCAGAATCTCGACCACTGGTAGGTTTTCTCTCGGTCACAGACCACCCTCAATGGATCGGTCTTAATAAATCACTAAGGGAATTAAAATACCTGAAATAACAAATACTGGTGTAAATTTTATGAATTAGATTTTTAAAAGATATTTTTTATGAAAATGATTTATGCAAGCCAGACACCAAATAATAAAAATTGACTTGCACGAGTGGTGGAGTTCAGGTCGATCTGAGGAAACGGGAGAAACACTTTGTATTCCACAGAAAACTAAGCTACTCTTTATTGCTTTAAAAAACAAAAGAATTAATTAATTAACTAAATGAGAGTGTGGCCCTCTGCAGATGACTTGAACAAATAAAAATAAAGTGGCCTTATTACAAACCCAATTGAATTAATTAAATAAAATAAATCCTATGCTAAAAAGAAAATAAATGGATCTTCAGTGCTTGAGCTTCTAGTCCCTTCTTATCATCTCCGGCTTCCCTCTTGTTGTTGCTATAATCTTTCCTTTCTTTGGAGGGTTGCTTAGTTTCTTGAAGGAATTTAAAGGCCTTTTGAGGGGACCTCAGAGGGCTTGTTTGAGTGCTTACCGCACGATCAACCGTTTTTTTGCAAAAACACAAAACACAAAATAAGCGGAACCACGAAAAGAACCAATACCAAAATCTAATAATTCAATCGAGAAAAATCAAGAATTACTCTAACAAGCTCTAACAAACCACTAACATGTAACAACCTAAGAACTAACTTGTAACAAACTAAAGTACTAAATGACAAAATAGCAAAACTAACTAACAATCAATAAATTAATTTGTAACAATCCACTTAACAAACTAACTAAAAAAATTTGAATCTAAACTAACAAGATTACAACTATGAAAGAAATTAATCTAATCAATTTGATTGAGTGTAAAAGACGAAACACTTGATTTTAATAGATTTACTCAACCTAATGTTAAATTAATTGAATGATAATGAGAATAAATTTGCACGTTAGAACATGACTAGCTAATCAACTACCAAATGTTTAAATCAAGGACTGATACGATTAATCTAAATTGCATGTAAAACTGCTAACCAATTAAATGACTATGACTCACTAATCTAAAAACATACTAAACAAAATACATTAGTGCAGATTAACTAGTTAATAACACACACAACGTTAAAAATCTAGAATCAATTAAACTAAAGTTACTACGCTATATTGGCCACTGAAATTCAACCTGCGTCAATGTGAAAAAAACACGGTTTGCTGGATCCCAATGACACAAAGAAGTTAATATCGGAAACAGTGTATATGTGCTGGTTCCTCACAGTTTACCGGGACAAGTTGACGCAGATTGATTCTGCGTATACCATGCAGTGTATGCGGATTTCAGCAGGCTAACAAAACGTGACAGCAAATCACGCAAGTCTGTGTCATTTGCAACTTACACCGATCAAGAAATCTGATACGACAATGACATTACTCAGTTTCACGTTTGATCAAGGCCTGTATGAAATCAACCGTTCAGGCTGATCCCTTAATGTTTTAAAAGAGTATGTATGGACTGCGGTTTCTAAAAAAAAAAAAATCAGAACAATAAAAAGAACCAAAAAAATTGCAAGAGTTATCTATGCGATGCAATGTATTGGGTTTATTTCTAACCTAAATGTAGAAAACAAAGACGGCTTACACTATTCTAGACGAATCAAAGATTTATTGAAAATAAAATATGATGCTAACAAATTATTTTTAATGAAAGAAAAAGGGGAGAATGAACGTACCTCGCGGTCGCTCCCGCCGGAGGGGTTGAGAAGAAGAGTGGTCTTCCGTTGCAAACACACACGTGCCACCGTCTCCGATGATGGGGATATGAGAAACCGGCGACGACGGGGTAAGAAGAGAAGAAGAGAAAGAAGAAGAAGAAGGAAGAGAAGGGAGAGGAACCGATTGGAGAAGAAAGAGAGGAGAAAGAGAAGAGAGAGAAGAGGTGAAGGAGAGAGAGAGAGAGAGAGAGAGAGGGAGGGGGGGCATGGATCTCAAGAGGGGAAAGACGCCCCCTCATTCTCAAAACCCACTATCTATAATTTTTAATTAGGTTTTCAGAAAGCTTTTCAAAACGAGTCGATAAAATTTTTCAATATTTCAAACAACTCCAGCTTTCTGAAAGTATTTTTCAGAAAACTTAATTAATATCACAAAAAGACTCAAAGAGGATTCAATTTGCTCAAATTATCATTTGATGAAAATCAGTGAAACCATTAACAAACAAGCATTTTTAAGCATATCACACATGATCATATATGAAATTATGCATAAAAATTATGCATGATCAAATACCCACATGGTCTCTTCCGAGGCTATGATTGTATAGAGAGTACCCACAAGAGGATAATAAAGAGAAACTTAAAGCTTTAAACTCAATCACTTTTATGCATGCTAACTTGTGTGGAAATATGCCCTAATAAGTCAACTGCATATTCATAATATTGTTCTTGATTTATGGCATTTTGCATAGAATTATGATTTATGCATGTTCAATGATTTTTTTGTGGTTTAATCGTGCAATATAATGGTTTTAACTGATATTTTGGTATTGTACGTGCATGCTTAGTTTGTACGTGCATGCTTAGTTATGATGTTTCCTACTGAGACTCATAGCATGACCTCCCTACTTTACAATTTTTCAGATAACAAGTAGGAGGGGATGCAGGATTGTTGTCGGAAGAGCCATGTGAACCAACAATTTGAATCCAGAGAACTATATTTTAAGTTAAATGATTATTACATTTAAGACTAGATTGTAATAACTTTCATTTATTTGATAGATGCTTTAAGTTTATGAATGATGGTGTATTTGAATACCTGTAACTCGCCAAGAATGTTTAACTGATTTCAAACTAATGATTTTTGTTGTGATTTTAAAATTATTTGTTAGAGTTTTGTCAATTAGGTGTCTTTTCTCGAACTCGACTCTAAGAAGCTATTAAACATTGATCCTTGCACAAGCCAACTCCTTAGAGCTTACTTCAGTTAAGGCAATGCCATAGACAAGACTTCATATTAAAGTATGCGTTAAAAAAAATCTTGTATTTTTGAGTTAAAATTTTAGGGCATTACACCTTTCCTTACCCCTTCGAGACCCTGTTCACCCTTCTCTAAGGGCGCTTCTCGTGGTTAGCATAAGGTGTTTCAGACCTTGCTTGGTCTAGAATATCCTAGGTACTAAGTAGAATCACTTTTACTTAGGTGTTTGTGTTAACTGCATCATCAATATGGTGGACTCGACCCAACTGTGCCATGTACATGGACCTTTAGCCAATCTCAGACAAACCAGACCTTTTCTTAGCCTTAAGACACTCACCCTAAAATGTATAAGTTATTGGAACCCTTTTCCTAAACCTCTTTCAAGCCTTAATCTCTTATAAACTTGAACATGTCTAGAATTTGTTTGCTGATAAAGCAGATTTTTTGCCGAATTTGTAGAAGTTGTCTAGCCCAAATCGTTCATCATTTAGACTTCAAAGTTGGACCCAATCGCCCTTAGAATATTTGTATCAGACCCTCCAAAAATCAATATTTTATCATATCTCTGTACGAATATATTGATTTTAAAATCTGGGTCTATTTTATCCAAACTCAATCCAATATGTAGAAAATTAAATCTCATTTGTAACTTGCTTATTTTTTAATTCCAAAAATACAAATCCATTGACCCTTAAATTTGGCACGTTTATTCCATAAGGTGACTAAAATCATCCCCTAATTTTTTAAAAAAATTTGTCGCACCATTTGGGTGAATAATATTTTTTTACCAAACTCTATCAGAGGAGGCCTACCATAGCCCCCGAATTGACTTTTTGATTTGACCATGAACCTAACCTGGCCTACCTAAACCTCTAAACCTGACTCAGGCCCACCGGAATGGATCAGTTTGTTACATGTTGACACATTGGATGGGTATTTCATGTGAAAGATAGCCCAAGGCAGGAAATATCTTATTAGGAGAAATGTGCAACGTGGGCCTATGAGGCCCATCATTTTCTTGTCGCCAACCGTTTGTTATAGTTTAGGCAGGGAAAGAGAACTATTTTCTTGTTTTGGGCTGAAACAAACACTCCATTCAAGAGGTGTTCTTTAGCATTTTTTCTATGAATGAGGTCATCTTTTATAGGGAAGAGGGCATCTTTCCTAAAAGAAGATCATGTGCAATGTAATTGGACACTTCATCATGTGCTTGCATAATGCCAAAAAAAAATTGTGCCATGTTATGTACCAGTTTTCCTTTCGCAAAAAATGAGTTTGACCACTCATGAAAAGGGTTATCATAGAAAAAGAAGGGATGAACATTGATTTCTGGGCTGTCTTTTTATAAAGAGGTTTGTGTGTGTGTGTGTGTGTGTGTGTGTGTGTGTTGCCACGATGGGCCACATGGAAATGCATGGCACAATGCCCTCATTTTTTGTGGCATGAAAATGCATTATAGAAAGAGTGAAACAAACATCTTCATGAGAAATATGGGCACTACACATAATAAATAGGGATGTCAATGGGTTAGATATAACCTGATATCTGACCCGAATCGACTAGTAGCCAAAATTGGCTCCGATAACAAATTGGATTTGGATTTGGTATTGAGTTTTACATTGAAAATCGTATCTGAATTTGAATAAAAAAGTGAATCAGAATCCAATTAAGTGTAAATATTAAAATTTAAACTCTTCAGATCTAAATTCAGTTTTGTATTTTTTTCATCCGAATCTAAATAGTTCTGATCTGATTAAGTTGGATTTGGTAATACCTGAATCCTATTGACATCCATAATATTAAATGCAAATATAATCTTTCCTATCGAAATGAATTTACACCTCCATCCATGAACAAACCCTTTCCCTCCTAGACATTCCCCTTTTAAAGGATCATTTGTTTCACTCAATAGATGACACCCTTATGCAGTCAAGCACTACGACCCTCGTTGTGACAAATTACTCCCTTATAAATAATACTTTCATACTGAGTGGTTAGGGATGGTATCAGACCGAGGGAAAATGGGGATCCCCATGAACCCATCCTGTTTGGACTGAAGTTGAAGGACATAAAATAGGGAATGAATCGGGAATGAACTTACTCTTGCCCCCAGCCCGCCCGGTCCCATCCCTTATCCCCATTAATTAAATTAATATATCTTTATATATTATAAAATCTTTATATATACATATATTCCTAACCCTAAACCCTTTATCTCTTTCTTATTTTCTTCTTATTCCTCATAAAATAAGAAAAAGGATATTTTGAGAGGGGACAGGGATGGGGACAACTATTTTGAGATGGGGATTGTAAACACCCCAAATTTTCCACCTTCGCTCACAAACCCTTTCCTCTTGCCACTGGGACCCGCTCTCTAAATCCTTTAGGAAACCAGTTGGTCGACATCTAAGCCAGGGCTATTCAGAGCCTGAATATTGCCCCCAAATTCTAATATTTCAAAATTCAATCTCCATTTTTAGCCCAATCTCAATTATCAAGGCTTGTCTTCAGACAAGAATTTTCAAATCCTTGTCTCTGCCAGGGGTCTGAGACTTCAATTTCCTCATCCAGGGTCGGCATTTTGCATATTATTTCATGTCATCTCATATCATTTCATATCATTTTCTGGCATTTTTATCATATTTCATGTCATTGCATGTCATTTTCGAGATCCAGCACTTGTTTTCAAAATATCTAATCCAGATTCGATTTTAAAACCTTTATTTCGAAATCAATTTAAAAAACATGAGTTTTAAATCAACATTTTGTCGTTTGGCCAACCCCAGGGCTTTGCATTTTTCATTTCAAAAACATTTTCCTCAGAAAAACAATCTAGATTTGTTTTAAAATCAATTTTTAAAATCATCTTATTTATCGAATGAGACCCACCTAGGCGGTGTCACTTCTGAATCCCTCCATCCAAAATTTTCAAGTTTCAGAGTTTTAGTTGAACTAGGACTCTATCACAGAGTTTCAGTTAGACCAGGACTTTATCCTCCATCTATATTTTTACTTGTTTTCAATAAAATTTGTCAAAATCTTTTATTTTGATCAAAATTCTAGATTTTCACTCGAACTAGGACTTTGTCTTAGAGTTTCAGTCAGATCAAAACTCTATCTTTTACCTCTTATTTTACCTATTTTTATGATTTTTTTTTTAAATCTTCCGAAAGAAGTCAAAATGCTCAAGTTTTAGTCAAATCCGGATTCTTTTTCAGAATTTTGATTAGATCAGGACTCTAACCCTGACTTCATCTTTTGAGAAAATCTTTCAAAAACTTCTTAATTTATCTTTCAAATACTCAAAATTTAAAATTTTAGGACTTCGTTGTAGAGTTCCAAAATTTTAGGACTCTATCCTAAAGTCTCAGTCGGTTCTGAACTCTACTCTGATTTCATTTCCTACCTTTACTTTCACTTATTTTTCGAAAACAGACCTAATTTCAAGAGTTCCAGAATTTTAGGACTCATTCCCAGAGTCTCAATCGGGTCAAAACTCTACTCTGATTTCATTCTTTTACTTTTATTTTACTTGTTTTTTGAAAACGGATTCAATTCTAAGAGTTTTAAAATTTTGGGACTCTATCCTAGAGTCCCAATTGATTAGGACTTTGACTATGGTCTCGTATTTTGTTCATTTTCATCAATCTCTAAGAAGATCTTTCAAAATCTCTTTGTTTGTCATTTCAAAAACCCAAATCTAAGAGTTCCAAAATTTCAGGACTCTGTTTCAGAGTTTCATTCAGTTTAGGACTCTATTTTCAAAACTTTTTATTCTTATCTGGTGATTTCAACTCCGTTTCAAAACCCTTTTCAGTCTTTATTTTAACTTTTTCAAAACCCTGATGTGGAGCCCACATAGTTGGTGCCACATCTGGAAGAGTTTCAATCCCATTAGAACTCTAGTTGATTTAGAACTTTGATTTTATTTTCAAACTTTCTTTCTTAAAACCCTTTATTTCAAAAACTTTATTTTTAAACCAATTTTTAACTTTCTTCAAGCAGGGCCCACCCTGCAGGGATGCAAAACCCTAATTTTTTATTTCATTTCATATATTTCATATTTCAAAAATACAAAAAAAAATTATTAGTTAGTTTAGGTGTCCTTTTGAAGTTTCTGAAAAAAATCATTTTAACCCCTTTATTTTCAAAGTTCCAAAATCATTTTCTAAAAAACCAAGTGGGGCCCACAGTGGGTGGCGCCACATTTGAAGATATTTAGGTTAGTTCAAGTTAGTTTAGGAGTTTTGAAAAAGCCAAATTGATTTTAAAAACCTAACCGTTATTTTCACTTTTTAAAACCTCATTTTTAAAACCTTGAAATTAGGACTTTTAAAATCAAATGTGGGTCCATAGTAGGTGGCCCACATTTAGATTTTTTCTAGGCTAATTAGGATTTGTTTAATTAGGGTTTAATTAAAAAGTTTGAAAAGTCAAACCCCACTAGAAAAATCGCCCCCTATTAGCACTTATCTTAATTAATTAACTAGTGTTTTGAAATTTTCGAACTCTTTATTTAAGAGTTTTGAAAACCTATAAAAAGGGACCAAAAAGGGGGGTTGACCCCTCATCTCTCTCTATTTATTCTCTTGCTCCTTCTCTCTCCTCCAACATCCTCTCCTTCCTCCATTGGTGCTGCAGCCCAAGGTAAGACTTCTTCTATATTTTTTATTATCTTCATTAATTTTTAATGCTTTAATGGACATTTTAGCCATGGTCACCCCTTGCATGTCAATTTCAAGTATGCCTTTCATTCAAGAACCATCAAAGCAATTCAAGAAAGCAATCTAATGTTGTGTAGGAATGATTTTCATGTTTTCAATCCATGGAAACTGTGTAGATTATTGTTTTTTATGTTTATGCCAAATAAAAGATGAGATTTGATCCCTCTATGGATCGAATCCCTCTTTCGAAGGCTAAATCGAATTCCAACCATGCTTTTCCTAATTTTTTATTTTATTTTATCATGCTTATGTTTATTTTATTTAGTCAAGCATCAAGTCCAAATTTGTTATGTTATTTATGGCTTTTTCTTTATTATTTTTCATGTTTAGATTATGGTTATTCATGTATTATCGATAATTTGTAAATCTCGATTTCGGGCATGCAGAAACAATGAGATTTCATATTTATTTTTCTGTCAAAAAAATATGATTTTTTATGGTATAACCGTGCATATGTCAGGGACTTCCCATAAAAAAATTGGATTATTTTGAGTTTTGTAACCTTTCTAAAAAACCAAAAACCAAACTCTAATTCTTGTACCATAAACACACTATATAGAATCAGGTATGGCTTGGCGAGGTGATATCTCCCTCGCTGGAGATCTGATCAATGATCCATAAAAAATAGTGAGTTCATAATCATATCTAGTATACCCTGCAAAATTTCCAGTTTTTTTTATGGTTGATCTTTGTTTTTCCTTTATCATAAATCAGAAACTATTTTTGTCAAGCCGTTATGTCTTGTTTAAACCCTATATCAACTTGTTCAGATTATATCTCTCTAATTGAAGATCCGATCGATGATCCGTAAAAATGAGTAGCTTAATCTATGTGTTTACTATCATCTGCAAAAAATTTATACTTTTTTAATATTGTTTGATATATTTTCCTACACCTGAAATTGGATCTATTTATTTCAACTCATTACGTATAAGCTGGAATCAAGCGTATATTGCCGGAATGATATCTCCCTAACAAAAGATGTTTTTTCAGATCTGTAAAAGAGATTTTTTTTTAATCTGTCTAATTTTTCTTTTTAAATTTTTATAAATTTCTATGGTGGTTTGATACCCAATTCGGGTCTGAAACTATGACAGATTCGTGACCATAGGTAAAATTGTCTATTTTTCATATTTTTATTTAATTTTTGCATCAAAATAATTCCTAAAAATATATTTTTTCAATTTCAGTTTAATTTTAGGGTTATCAAAAGTATACATGTCAATTTTTATAAATTTTTGAATTTAATTTATATGTTGTTTAGTCAAATCATGAAAACAGGGTGCCCGCAGAATTTTGATTCAACTAAAGCACTGCAAATTTCATCTTCTTTTTGTATATTTTAATACTTTCATCCATTATTTTTGTATTTTTAGTATTTTATCAGGTTTATAATCATGTTAGGATGCTATCAACCTGATTTGGCATCATTTTAAATTCATTTGATCCCCGAATCAAGTCTTTTACAAAAAACTTTTCTAAAAATCCTAATTTCAAGGCCATGGTCTTGCTTTCAGGGGTATTTTTGTTACTTTTACCCCAATTTTGAAATTTCAATCTCCTAATCAAGTTCAATTTCACCTTTTATTAAACTATACATCACCTTTTATATTATATTTATCTCAGGGAAACAGTAAAAAGGCTTATATCTAGATAAATCCAGCAATTTTCAGATATTACTGGATAAATCCCGAAAAGCCGACATTTATCCACTAATAGGTTTGCAAATTTTGTAGGGTTATTCAAGAGTATATTTTCTTTTATTTTATTTTCTCTTTTTGATAAATTATAACGGTAAACATTAGAATAAGAATTTAATTTTCTTCTTATAATAGTGTTGCATTGCATATAGTTTATTTTTCAAATAATGTTAATGTGTGATGGATGATGATTCATGCATATTCAAATTTACCATGGTCTACACGAATGGCATGTGCACTACCTTTTTAGTAGTTAATAAACTCGATTGAGTTCGTATTTATGGCCATAGTCAGAATACGAACAATATCCATATTTATCTTCTTTTAAGCCACAAATGACCTACACTCTTAGGCATTTTTAGAAATCATTGCATATTTCAAAACTTTTCTAAGTATTTACCCCTTTTAGAATCAAATGAACTATATTCAATATGTATTTGTGACCATAGTGAGGGATATATAGCGAATTTATTTCATCTAACTTCTATAAGGCACAAAAATCCTTTTTATCAATGATTTTCGTCAAAATTCTTCCGAAAACATTTTATCCAATTGCATTCATGCATCATTTAGGTTAGACTGCATCATGAAAAGGATTTTTTAGGGCCACACGCCCATCCCGGTTGAGTTATTTCACAAATGCACTTCAGAATAATCAATTTTCTCAAAATTTACCTAAGTTTCCTTCAGAAATTGATTTTCTCAAAACATCAGGATTTCTTTATAAATCAATTTTTCTTTTCTTCAAAATACTTTCCCAAATGTGATTCACGATTTTCAAAGTATCCTTTTTCCAAGTATTTTAAAATCTTTGAAGCATACATCATGTTTTCAATCTGCATTTTCAAAATACATAAGCGCATGCCTGATTCTTTGTGCATTTAGGAATAGAATATCGATTAGACAGTCGAGCAAAGCAAAGCATAAGGTTGATCCTTGGTTCGATTACCCCTGGTTATGGCGCCAAGAATGGTTGAATCTCGTACTGACAAGCGAGTCCCTTTCCCGTAAAAATTTTAAAACGGAGGTGAGTTATTTTCAAAGGTTAGTTTGACTTGCAAAAGTAACATTTTGCAATAATAACAGGGATGAAGACAACTATTTTGAGACGGGGATGGATTGGGAACGAAGGGCAAATTTTTGAGATGGGGCGGGCCATCCATAAAGCGGTTGATGTAGCAAGATCCTTCAGGGACTGTTTGATTCAAAGACAGGTGGATAATGCGACCATGTTTTGTCCAATCCCGTTTGCAAATCAAAAGTGTCCATGGGGTGTTTTTGGTTTTTCATTTTTTTTAAGGTGTCCAGGGTTGTCCTACTCTCCCCTGTTTTAGGAAGGAGGGCAGAACTCTCTCGGACATGAAAATGCATCCAGGTATCCCACCCATTCGTGCATCCCACTTTTGTGTGGGTGCATGACCCCATGTATTGCGGACATTCAAACATGCCCTCAACTTACACCCACGTATACTGCATAAAAATTGACGTGTTCCATGCCTTTAGGGTATGTTTGATGGCTTGTCCAGGGTTGGACGAAATGAACAAAAAGAACAGAACATAACATTGGTTATGTTCGTTCTGTAACAATTGTTCCAAGTCCAACATTTGTTTGGATCATACTCAAATGATATGTTCTAAATATCCGTTGTTTGATGATGATGTGCGGACAACTTGCACAATCAAGGATAATGAGTCGAATTACTTCATTTTGGATCGTATAACCCGATTCGTCCACCGTTTTACATGTTTTAACAAATTTATTATGTTTTTTTGCTTGGATATTCATCCAATTATGGAATTATATCTAAAGTCATGATTTTTTGAAATGAATATGGATTTGGAATTGGATTTTTATGCTAAATATAGACCTCGAATGGCATTTTTGCCCTGAATATGAATTTTGCACCAAATAAGGATCTCAAATTAGATGTTTGCCCCGAATATGGATCTCGAATTGGATTTTTGGCCCAAATATGATTTTTTGCCTCGAATATGAATATTTTTTAAATTGAAAATTTGCCTTGAATATGTATTTTTTGCCTCAACTATGGATCTCAAATTGGATTTTTGCCTTGAATATGGATCTTTAATTGGATTTTGCCTCGAGTATGTATATTTTTACCCAAGCCACATTCTAATAATCATAATAATAACTATGTTTTTACCAAGCCACATGCATGCGTAGAATTTTGCCAAGATGCCTTTAGCATTGGAAAAGTCATTCTTTTCACTAAACAATTTGATTGATTAGAAAAATATGGGTACCCACCTAGTGGGAAAGAGAATCGAAAGAAGTGAACATAATCATCAAGTTATTTATGATAGCAAGACATGTCTCATGTGAAGCCAAACGCAACCTTAGACTCAATTAAGAATACCTTTGTTCAAGAAACGTGTCTTGGAACCTGGTGTTTCATCTTGAATCTGAACTAGGGATGTCAAAGGCTTAGATTTACATCTAATACCCAAAACAATTTGAATCCCATTAGTCGGATTTGGTAAAATAAGTTGAATTCAATTAATAGTCGGATTTGGATTTGGTATGCAAATTTATATCTAAATTCAAGCTCGAGTCCAAACCGGATCGACATATGATGCTGGATATGATCCTTCTTCTGGTGAGGTACCAGTGTTTTTTTGGATACATGGTGTGTTTGGATCATCGCGTTATGTAACTCCTGATGCGTGTGGTTGCATTTGGATAAGAGAGGAGTTACAATGCTTTGTATTATGGTTGTATCAAAGCGTTGTGTGCATTTCTGAATACTGACATTGCAGATCATCATCCAATACATATCAGTTGCAACCCTAGAGTCTGCAGTGGGAAAGCCAAGGGAATTAATAGTTCTTGGTGTTCACTCTGTGGGCCATTCAAAAAGTTGGTGTAGTACATATTTTCTATATTCTGGAACATGTGAATGGATTCATATTATTGTGGAACTTACTTTTCCTTGTGCTTCTTAATTTGTTTGCTAGTACTCAGCTATATGAATTTTTGTTTCTTATTGTTTATTTTGTTTCACTCCCAACTCTTTTTCAGAATGGATGACAGTTATTTTTAACTGTTTTTGTTTTCAAATTGTTTGTAATAGTGTGATGGTTTTTGTTGGAATGCCCAGGAACTAGTGTTTTTCCTAATATAAGGGTTTAGCAATGTTCTACATGAATGGAAGTCGTTCTAGTAAAATTGTTTGTTCTCTTCGCTGAAGCTTGCTTTTTCATGTAGGCATACAGTTCCTGATGAAATTGGTGTTCAAGAGAAAAGCAGCATGAAGTCTGACCATCACCGTATCTGGATGATCCGGAACCTTGCTGCCTTAAAAAATGAGGAAGGGTAGCACAATCCATGACCTATTACAACAGAAGAATCATATTTCATATAATGTGTATGGTCCCTTGAATATCATCAATTGATAATCATTTGATCACTAGACAACCTAGCTAAAAAACAAGAAACTCAGCCTGGCATGGTATGAGTAGATTGTTACATGACAAGCTGCAAGTGACTCGTCCTTTGCAAAAGTCAATAGTTCCATTCATGTTCATGAGGAAATTCGCAAGGGGAATTACTAGTTAGACTCCCATGATAATACCTTCAATAGTTCTTCTCTTCCATTACCATTTAAGACTTGTATCTTTCTCCTAGTTCTTTCTTGCAACAAAGGCTTGACAACCTAACAAGTAATCATGGTTTGCCCATCATTGAATAGCATAGAAAATTTTGAAAGAAAAGGTTGCATCATAGTATCAGCAGATATTAAAAACTCTATAGCATATCTTAAAGAAGTACCCTCAGAACTAGAACCACAAATTTTATGAGCTTCTTCATCTTTTCGGTTCAGTCCCAGCCAAAGCATGAGAACCTTATAAGCTAAGAAATGACATAATCACTCTAAATTGCCAAATAATAAACTGAATTAACAAGCCACAGACAAGTTTTGGAAGACTAACAACTGAAATCAAAATTTTCCTGACTCGATCCAGGTTGTCAGTTGGCAAGTTCCAACTGGCACACTGATGTCCTATCTGACTCCAATTTACTCTAGCACCTGATCAACTTCAATATAGGAAAACAAACATAGAAGGCCTGATTTTTTGCATATTGGGCAATGCCACTTTTACTGAATGACTTTTTATGGAAAGCCTCCATTCTTAGAAATGCAAGGGTAAAAAAACTCTACAAAATTTTCAAGCCATAGCCAGTACATGTAGACCAAGTTTTACTACCATAGAGACAAGACCACAAATACCAAGAGTATTTCAAACTCAAGGCGTGCAAGAAAATGGCCTTCCAGCAGGCAGAAAACACAGTGGGAGCATTGACAATGTAATATGTCTCCATCTTTTTTGGATAGTTCAGGTCATCAACAGTTTAAGAATCTAGCATGTCTTGCTTCACCAACAACAAAGGGTGTTAAAAAAATCACTATACATCTGTACTTCTATGAATAGGTGTTGCACCTTGGAATGTTATTACAAGAGAAAGAGGTCAAATTGCAAATGGATTTGACTAACCTCCATACAACCTTGATGTCAAAGTTGCAATCCACATGCACATATGTGCACCATGTGTGTTTGCATTAACTACGTATGTAATATGTAATGCAACATAAACAATGTCCAAATAGTAAAATGAGTTCAGGCATGAGAGCTTTCTTCATGGTTAGCGGTGACAATAGCATAATTTCTCATTTCAAGTTTTTCATCACTCATGGCCCTTGATTCATTTTGTGCACTCAAATGCAATATTAGATTTCCATTCACATTGACGAAAAAGGTTCATGCAAGTATATGTGAAGATAATGTCATATGCAGTATGTAACTAACAAATTCTTTAAACAACCCTTCATTTTCCTGTGTTCTGTTGCCATGACAATGGTTCTTTATGTATTTTAAAATAATCAATATTATGTAGGAATAAAAATTTCCTTGTCCACTATCCTTCACAAAAAGGCCACCGGACAAATCAAATTCTGCTGCTGCAGGAGTGCATGGACTAACAAAAAGAATACAAAATTCTAAGAAAGAATGATCTTTTCCAAAGTGCAGCATCATAAAAAAAACAATGGCAACTTTAGTCTCTGTCCACATTGTCATTGTATCACCTCTCCACATGTACATCGTCAATGCGAATGAAAACAAAATGCAAACAATGATTAATGACAAAATCAAGACTATTGTTGTTGACATCAGCAACAAGGTACTATTTGCTTGCATCTTATTTGATTTGAAATCGCATGTGATTCCATCTTATGTGAAGATAGAACTAGTGATTATGAGCCTCAAAATGAAAAGGTTTTGGAAGAAGAGTCTGTTGAGACAAGGAAGTTGTACATGATAATTCAAGTACGATATTTTGATGATGAACAACTGGATTTCAGCTATGGTAACAAAGAAATAAGAAAAGAATTGAAGAAGTTTACAAGTTCAACATTGAAGAATTGATTGAAGATTTCGTGCAAGTGTAAAACTCTTTAAATTCTTGGATTCTTGTAAGAGCCTTACTTTGATTGCATATCTCACTTTCATTACACCTAAAAATACTTAGTAAAACTTTCCTAAAAAAAATCTTTTGCAAAAATCATTTTAAAAAGCCCTTTACCTATATTTTTAGTTTTATCAGTCGACCAATAGTCTTATCAGTCAACCGATTTTCTTGCACCTTTTTTTTTAAAGCAAAATGTCTATTTTCTGATCAGTCAACTAATCTACTATTAGTTGACCAACCCGAATGTCCGATTTCTGAAAAATTTAACAGAAGTCGACTAAAAGCTTTTTTCACTCTACTGATGATTTTCATCAGTCGACCATATTTTCTTTAGTCAACTAATTTTCAATATCCAGAATTCAAATATTTTCGGCTAGACACATTAGTCGACTGATTTAATAATCAGTCTGCTAATATTTGATTTCAGTCGACTGATAACTTTTTTAGTCGACTAATATAGTCATTTTTCTGAACTTTTCAGAAGTTGCATTCTTTCATTTTTCAAATGTTTTGACTATTCAAAACTGTCAGTTTAACACCCCTTCGTACCACCAATGTTTGATTTTTTTTAACTATAAATAAGAGTGAGATCTACTCTCAAAATAAATGAATTGAAACATCGAATCTTGTGTTTTTCACTCCTATTCTTTCAAGCATTCGCTTTTTCACTCACTAAGTCTTTTCACTCAAGTTCTTCACTCCAATTTCTTTTGTGAGTCAGTGAAATAGTGAGTTGAGTATTTCTAAAGCCTTAAAAGTCTCTACAAACCTATTCCACTTCATTTGCATTCATAAGAAAGGCTCATAGACTGATTGTAAGTTATTTATTTTAATTTTTCTGTAAAAAGGACAGAGTCTCCTTGATTTAAAGAAGAAGTTTGCTTTCAGCAGGGTTGTTGCTGAAAGTGGGACCAATTTTGGTCTGTTTGATCTTGTAGTGATACAAGTTTGATAGTGAAAATCTCAAGCAGGTTTTGCTTGGGGACTGGATGTAGGTCTGGAGGACCGAACCATGATAAAATCTTTGTGTTCTTTGTGTGTGAGTGCTTTGCAGATTTCAAAATCTTTCAAATTTCAAAGACAAAGTTTAAAAGTACTATTCACCCCCCCACCCCACCCCTCTAGTGCTAGTTGCATCGATCCTGCAATACTTTCATTTGGTATCAAAGTAAGGTTTGCTATCTTTTTATTTTACCATCATCTAGCATGACAACATCGTCTTCTCAGCACAAAGAAGGATGTTTCTT
This sequence comes from Nuphar pumila, assembly GCF_984573655.1. NCBI lineage: Eukaryota > Viridiplantae > Streptophyta > Magnoliopsida > Nymphaeales > Nymphaeaceae > Nuphar > Nuphar pumila. The sequence goes on along the minus strand of NC_143264.1, from coordinate 80,685,821 downwards.
AGTCTGTCCTCCTCTCTTTGACGAAACAAACTATGGATACTGAAAAATAAGAATGACAATATTCCTACAATCCATGGATCATAAAATTTGGAGGGTCGTTTTTTAAAAGTATCAAGCACCATCAACAAATTTCAGCATATGGACCGATAAAGCAAAGAAAATTGCTTCACTCAATGCCAAGGTTATGAATGCTCTATATTGTGCCATTGACAAGGTAGAGTTTAATCGAATCTCTCAAAGTTTCTCAGTAAATAAAATCTGGCATATTCTTCTTATGACTCATGAAGGTACGTCAAAGGTCAAGGAATCTAAAATTGCTTCTTTAGTTCATAAATTTAAATTATTTAAAATGAAGCAAAATGAGTCAATTTCTAAAATGATAACAAGAATAACCAACATTACAAATACAGTCAAATTCCTTGAGAAAATTTATTCGTAAGTAGATTTGGTTAGAAAAATCTTGAGGTGTTAAACTCCAAAATGAGAGAAAAGGACCACAGCAATAGAAGAAGCCAATGATTTGAACACCCTTTCTCTTAAAGACTTGGTTGGTAATTTGATGGCATATGAAGTTCAACTTCAAGATCGACAAGAAGAAGAACCAAATAAGAAATCTCTTGCATTAAAGGCCACTTCAGATTCAGAAGATTCTGATGGGGATGAATATATTGCCCTTATCACTAGGCAATTTAAAAGCTTTATCAAAAAGGGGAGATTTCAAAGAAAGGTAAAGAAAACTGAACCATCAAATTATGATGAAGTTAAGTGTTTCAACTGCAAAAAAGGTCGAACATATAAAAAAAGATTGTCCTCTTTTCAAAGTCAAAACTAAGAACCAATTCAAGAAAAAAAAGCATTTCAAGCAAATTGGGATGAAAGTGACTCTTCTTCCGACGAAGAATCGAATGAAGAAGTCGCCAACATGTGCTTTGTAGTACAAGAAGAATCGGTAAGTCAATTTGATTATGATGAGTTATTAGAAGCTTTTAATGAATTATATACTAAATTTAAGAGTCTACGTTCTAAAAATAAAAAGTTGAAAACAGAAAATTTAACTCTTGACTCTAACAACAAAGTATTACTTCAAGAGATGAAAGATCTCAAAAAGAAAAACTTTTCTCAATAATCTAAGATAAAAGAAATTGGCATTAGAACCAATGCTTTGCAAGAAGAAATATCTAGTTTGAAAGAAAAATCAAATGGTTTCCTATCTATAGTGACTAAGTTCACTAATGGTTAAGAAAATCTATAAAGACTTCTTGGTTCTCAAAGATGCTCGGTTAACAAAACTAGATTGGGATATAGTTTCTTTGATACTCAAAATAGATCGATGCTCGGTTAACAAAACTGGATTGGGATATAGTTTCTTTGATACTCAAAATAGATCAAACTATGTGGTAAAGAATCATCAAAGTCAAAACTCAAAATCATTGGTTCAAAGAACTCAGTTTTCTAGTCATGCATATCATGGTTTAAACCTCAAAAAAGCATGTTATTATGTCCAAAAACTCTGATTCAAGAGTTGATTTCCACTCTTATAACGTTCATTGAACCCATCCATATGGCCAGATTTGGTCAAAACAACCTTTCCCTATGAATTTTAATTAGGGAGTTACTTACCCACGAGAGAAGGAAATACTATCCCTATTTATATCCACTGATTAGGGTGTGTTTGCCTGCAGCAGACGCATGCTCTGCGGTGATGTGTGCCTAAGAATAGCAAATCGAACCCCCCCCCCTAGGGGGGGACCCTTTTCCACCATTGTGTTGCCATGGTGGCCCCAGTGAGAATGCATCTTATCTTGTGCATTTCTGTAGAAAGGCCCAAGCTTCCTGAGGCATGCAAACGTTCGCCTAATGTTCAGTTTTCCTTTCTAAAAACTGCTTAATCTAGTTTGGCCCACACAATCAACGAGTGCGCAGAGGTGGCCCAATTTAGTTTCTATTCTAAGTCACGTTAATTGTATCAAATTAGATTCGGATTCAATCGCCTTCGATCCAAATCTGACAAATCTTATAATGGCCATTAAAAGAGAGACAAGATCACGTGGGTTATTGTCCCTTGTCAGGATTTTACTATTGGCTACATCACAAATAAACCAACACCTCACTCAAGATTATTTTGAAAAAAGGTAATATTTTCAATAAAAAAAGGCTAAAAAACATGTTTTTTTATTATTAACAATATTTTTAAAAATTTAACAGCAACAACTACGCCTTCATCCCAAAACAATTGGGGTCGGCGATATGAACCAACAAAGAAAATCATTATGGGTCTTCCACATGAATCCTTCTCCTCCATTCATTTCTATCCAATGCCATGTCCTTGGTGAGGTTCAAAGCATTCATATCCTTTCTTGTCACCTCCATCCATATCTTCCTAGGCCTACCCGGACCTCTTTTAACTAATATATTTTCCCATTTCTCCATCCTTCTAACTGGAGCATCATTAGGCCTTCGTCGAATATGTCCAAACCACCGTAAACGATTCTCTCTCATCTTATTTTCAATGGGTGCAACACCTACCTTCTTACATATCTCCTTGTTCCTAATCTTATCTTAACATAAAATATATTTTATTTAAAATCCATTAAGAGGAAAACTGAAATATATAAATTAACAAAATATGAAAACTAATATCTACCAAAAATTTTAGGGCTTTTTGCAAATCTAACCTATAAATGCATTTGGAGTGGTCTATTTGTTATATGCTTGAATATTTACAAAAATTCTGAGTCTTTGATTTTCAAGCCTTAAATGATCCTTCTTATATACATCATACACCAGAATAGGATAATCTAAGAGATCAAGTATCTAGAAATACAGTGAAATTTTAAAAAAAATGTAAAACTTACAAACCAGTTTACATATTTTATTTTTTAATTATTAAATATAATAAAAAATAAAATTTATTAAAATAAATTATCATTTTTTCGAGGAGAACATTGAAACAGGGTGTCGGACTGATTCTCAGATTTACTTCGTCCATGTGTATGCGTGTAAAATTCGTTACATACATTGGGAGTGGGTCCCATATTCCTTGCCTCCCATTAAACCGGTGGGACCCATCATCCAAAGGTCGCACTCCGACCGCGTCCAAATAAGCAAGGGCCGGGCGCAGATCAGGTCATGCTGAAAATGAGCGTTTTGGCTCATGCGGACATGGTGGCCATCCGATTTGCATTTTAAAAAGCACAAAAGTCAACAAAACCACGTGGCATTCATCCAAAATGCAAACAGACGGCCACGATGTCCGCATGAGTGCTTCCCTGAGAATTTGGCCCTCGATTTTGGGAGGAAAAGAGTTTTCCGAGTAAGGGAAAGAGATTCCCGTTTGAACGCTGCTGCAAGAACCAACACATCTACTTGACGAAAATACCACCATTCTTTTACAAGAATTCCGTGATAATTTTTTACCCGTAATGGGTTACATTTTACAAATCAGCAATTAAGTAGAAAATCACAACAATGACGTTAAGATGGACTTCAAATTTTGCCCTAGCGGAAGACGATCCCGACATTTCTGAAAATATTGCAAAAATATCGCAGCATTTTATCAACTGTTTAAGACGTTCAAAATTTCGCAATGTTTTGCAAACACTATGATGTTTTCAGTTTTCTAACGAGATCATGTTTTTGATGATTTATTCGTTTTTACTTTTCATGAGGAATGGTTTACATATTTATACTTGTTATTCTTTTTTTTAGTTATAAAAATTTGGGCTTAAAATAGTTTTTTTTTTGAAAGGCAAACTGGGGTTAGGCAGACCCCTACAAGTTAAACAATTATACCAGGTTCATTGAACCTGCAACGTCCCAACACAAGGTGACGTGCACTACCTGCTCCTACCGCACAAGCGACAGTTTTAATTGTAGAAAACAAGGCAAAAAACATAAACACACATATGTGCGTGTGTGTTTGTGTGAGTTTTATTTATTTATTTTAACAAAGCTAAGATATTGGAATTAGAAGCTTCAAATCTAAGACCCAACACTTATCCTTAAAAACTATTATTTGAGAACGACAAAGCTTCTTGCTCTAAGCGTGTCTATTACACGAAATAACTCTTTAACTAGAATTCAGAAAAAGTTTTTTTTTTTTTTTTTTAAATTTATCGAGAAACATACATTTTAAATGTAGCTTTATTAACCGAAATCACTAGAATATGATAACGGGAAATATAAAAACTAACATGTAAACCGCTATTTTTATGGTTATTTTTTATTTTTATTTTTCTTAAATCTCAAAAAAATAACATTGTTAACGATATAAAAAATAAACACTGGATAAAAAAACGAAGTATGGCAAGGGTTTTCTTGGTAATTCACCACGCCGGATAAAACGAACGCAACGGAATAAAATAAAATAAAATAATTAGCACGTCTAAAGAGTGACGAGACATTGGTTGGCTTTGCATAGAAGCCAGAGTCAGATCACAGCCAGACTAAGATACGCTTAGAGAGAGGCGCAAGGCGATGGCGGGAAAGTACAGAGAACTAGAGAAGGTGATAGAGAGCATTTCTCTGGTCGACGCTCACGCTCACAACATCGTCTCTCTGGATTCCGACTTTCCCTTCATCCGATGCTTCTCGGAGGCGGAAGGAGGCGCCCTTAACGACGCCCCTCACACCCTCTCCTTCAAGGTCGCCTCCTCGATCCTTATCTTCTTATTTTTGCTTTTCTCTGTAATCGATTTCCTCCTGTTGATGTTCTCGTTCTTCGATGATTCTGTTTTGGTTCGTTTGTTCTGTCGGTGCGCAATCGATCGCTCGCTAATCGCTTGAGAGGATCTTGATTGTGCAAGTTCGATCGCACTGAGTTGAGTTGATCAGTTTGTTAGGAGATGAGCTGTTACGTTTCGTAGACGATTGCGTGTGTTATCGATTAGCTTCGTTCACTGGAATGTGAATCTTGATGTTGGGAAGTGCTTAAATTAGGACGGTTGATGGTGGATACCATGGAGTATGATGACTGAATTTATGAAAATGTCGGTGTTGATTTTGTTTTGCTAAGCTTCTACAGATAGAGAGTGGCAATCGTTGCCTGTTTTTTCATGATCTCTGGTAGGGGAAGGCATTTATTAGAAGAATTTCATGATGAATGTGGAAGGTTACTGTGTTTGTATAATAGTTTCTGAATTTGGGATTTGAAAATCTGCATAGTGCTACAAAGGAAATTTGGATGTGTACGACCTTGCTTTGCATCGGGTGAATCTCTGTATCTGTAAACTGCGTATAGTTGTCGAAGTGAGAAATTGCTATTTTGTGATATAGGAACTTCTGACTGTGTTTTTATATGTACTGCATTTTACTTGTCCTAAAGAGTTGCATAGTTCTGCTCTTTGTGCTTAACCTCGAATCATACAAGTTTGATGGTTCTTGAAGAAATTTAAAGTGGATTTTTTTCGTGCTTGTTTTAGGTGGGGTTAAACTTTGTCAATTCTTTTCTTGATGATTTTTTTTTGTATTGTCACAATGTCACCTGGGGATTTCTTCAATTGTCAATAGAAGTTCTGTTTGTAGCAATGACATACTGACAGCTCATAGTCACATCGAAGTGCTGGCATTTCTCTATTGCAGAATGTTTACTTGCTCACTGTCTTTTCCATGCTCATATTGATTATTATTCAATTACATGATTAAATGCTGTTATGGCTTGTTGCCCTTGATAATAGAGGTTTTCTTGTTTCTAACCAAGAATGACACTTTCAAACAACAGAGAAGCATAAGGGATATTGCTAGCCTGTATGGCTGTGAGGCATCGTTAGATGGAGTACAGCGACATCGTGAGTCCTCTGGGCTTCAATGGATCTGCTCAAAATGTTTTGAAGATGCAAAGATTTCTGCAGTCTTTATTGATGATGGGATCACTTTCAATAAAATGCATGATGCTGAGTGGCACAAGAGTTATGTGCCTGTTGTTAGTAGAATACTGAGAATTGAGCGCCTTGCTGAGGAAATACTTGAGGAGGTCTCTCTCTCTCTCTATATATATATATATATACACACACACATACATCTCACACAAATAGTAACCTGGTATAGGCATTATGTATTTTGAAGAAGCTTTTTCCTTCCTAGCACCTCTTTTATTCATTATAGCATCCTGCCACTTGCCTTTATGAAAAAATTAGGCACTTTGATTTCCTTTTTGCTGATAAAAGAGTTCCATTGCAATGTGTCATTTGATATGTTTTAGGTTCCGTTTTGTCTTATAATGTTGTTTGTGACCTATGCTTCCAGTTTAGTTGATGCAACAATAAGCATAGTTAGATAAGAATGAGACCTTGAAGCCCTGCATGAAGGTTATTTTGTTTGATTGTTTGTTTGCAATGCATTTTAGTAACATCTTAGACTTCTTACTAGTGTCAATTGTGCAAATACTTCACACAAGTGGGGCAAAGTGACCATACCATATGGTGTTTTACTGCCATGTTGAGGTTGGATCTTGTCCACACCTTTGCTGGAGCATTTCTTGTTGTAGCAATGGAGCCAACCTTATGTCGAGTGTAGCATCCTTGGGCTGCCAGACCTCAATATCTTCCCAACGCTATCTCCTTTACTTGAAAAGAGAAATAAAGGCGTGTCACATGTAACAAATTTACACATAAAGGTACTTCTGATCTAAATTTGCAGCATTAAATTTCTTGAGATTGTGTTTTCATTTATTTTCAGGGTCTACAAAATGGGAAGGAATGGACACTCGATAGATTTAATCATATTTTCTTAACAAAGTTGAAACAATATCCTATGGAAGTTTTTTTTATTATTGACATGTACTTTTTAGTTTTTACCAATCATTGTTTTAGTAGATATGTTTTTCTTAACAAAACTGCAAAGCTGCTGGTAAAGTTGTGGCTCTGAAGAGCATAGCTGCTTACCGAAGTGGCCTAGAAATTGATACACATATCTGTAAGGAGAATGCTGAGGATGGGCTTCTAAAAGACCTTAGTGGTGAGTTGTATTTGGTGTTCATGATGTTTTTGGAATTTGGATACACAAAAATTATCTTCTGCAACATTTTTATGTAACTGTTCTTAGTTCTACTTCTGTTCAGGTGGCAAACCTGTTCGTATCAAGAGCAAGAACTTCATTGACTACATATTCACATGCAGCTTGGAGGTAGCATTATGTTTTGACTTGCCTATTCAAATACATACAGGGTAAGAATGCTGAAGACATTTTTTTTCTCTTGGTTCCACATAGAGCCTTCTACCTTTTGTAGATCTTAAGTTCTTTGTGCGACTTAAATTTGGATAGTAATACAAAGTTCTATAAGAAGTATGGGCATTTTACCTACTATTGAAATTTGTGACATGGAATTAATGGTTGATAGATTATATATTTCTCTGATGTCATGGTAAACTAATGTGTGATATTTGCCTAAACCTTGATGTTTGTAAAATTAGCTGATGAATGGTAATTATGAAACGTGATAATCTTAGCTTTTGTGTGATGTAGTGCATTTACTGCATATATGTTTGTGCATATCTTGATTGTGTAATTTAATTGGTGAGTGTAGAAGGGAAACATGAGAGTCTTAGTACTTTGTGATGCAGTATACTTATTGCAGATGCCAACACATGAGAAACATTTAGAGATTGCCTTGTCATTATTTATATGGAAACATGATCTGGACAGATCATTGCTTGGTCACATTCTATAAATTTCATTTCTTTGGATAATTCTATACTCAGCAAAGAGTCTGTGCACATTGGAATGTATGGCTGTTCTTTCTCTGGCATCAGGGCATGCCTAGAGAATACAGTTGCCTGAGGTTGAACCCCTTAGTCCAAAACTAATCTAATTTACTAGATGATACTTTAGGAAGGAATGAAACCGTTAGCCTTCTAGAACCTGACTTTAGTATGGAAGTCATGCTCAGGATCTTGGAGACTTGTCCATTCCTTTCCATGAGATGAATCGTGACTTCATGCGCAAGATTCAAAAGAAAGAAATTGCAGAGGCTTTGAAGAAAATGAAATCAAGAAGGGCAGTTGGCCCAGATGGTGTACCTATCGAGGCTTGGAAATGCTTGAGAGAGAAAGGTTTAGAATGGTTGACAAATCTTTTTAACAAGATTTGACGGACAAATAAAACTCCTAAGGAGTAGAGGAAGAGTACTTTGGTGCCTTTATATAAGAATAAGGGTGATATACAAGATTGCACAAACTATCGTGGTATAAAACTCATGAGTCATACTATGAAACTTTGGGAGAGGGCGATTGAGTTTAGGTTGATGAAGGTTGTCATGATATCAGAGAATCAATTTAGTTTTATGCCTGGAAGATCAACTATAGAAGCTATACATCTTCTTAGACAACTTATTGAGAGAAATAGAGAGAGAAACAAAGATTTGCGTATGGTTTTTATTGATTTGGAGAAGGCATATGATAGAGTACTTAGGGACGTTCTCTGGTGGACAATGATGAAGAAAGATGTTTCTCTCAAGTACATTAGTATAATTAAGGATATGTATGAAGGAGTAGTAACCAATGCCCACACTTGTGGGTTACATCAAGGATTTGCTTTAAACCCTGTCCTATTTGCTATAGTGATGGATGAGCTTACGAGATCAATTCAAGAAAATGTGCCGTAGTGTATGTTGTTTGTTGATGATATTGTTTTGATTGATGAGTCTAGAGCTGGGGTTAATGTTAAGTTAGAATTATGGAGACAGGCATTGGAAGCAAGAGAGTTGAGTAAGAGTAAGACAAAATATATGGAATGTTGGTTTAGTAAGCAATGAAGTAGTGATGGGAGTGTAGTGAAGCTTGGTGAGTAAGAAATATCGGTGGATGATTGTTTCAAATATTTGGGATCTATCATTCAAAAGTATGGAGAAATTGATGGAGATGTAAATCATAGGATAAAGGTTGGGTGGATGAAATGGAAAAGTGCAATTGGAGTGTTGTGCGATCGTAGAATGCCATTGCGGTTGAAGGGAAAGTTTTATAGGACGACTATTAGGCCCGCTTTACTATATGGTACGGAATGTTGGGCTGCCAAGAGACATCATATTCAAAAAATGAGTGTAGCTGAGATGCGTATGCTTAGATGGATGTGTGGAAATACAATAAAAGATAAGATTAAGAACGAGGAGATACGTAAGAAGGTAGGCGTTGCACCCATTGAAAATAAGATGAGAGAGAATCGTTTATGGTGGTTTGGACATATTCGGCGAAGGCCTAATGATGCTCCAGTTAGAAGGATGGAGAAATGGGAAAATATATTAGTTAAGAGGTCGGGGTAGGCCTAGGAAGACTTGGATGGAGATGATAGGAAAGGATATGAATGCTTTGAACCTCACCGAGGACATGGCATTGGATAGAAATGATTGGAGGAGAAGGATTCATGTGGAAGACCCATGATGATTTTCTTTGTTGGTTCATATCGCCGACCCCAATTGTTTTGGGATGAAGGCGTAGTTGTTGTTGTTGTTGTTTGTTGTAGGCTTTTCAGTGTTAGATGCCTATAAATGGAAAGCTAGCCCAACTGACACCATTATTTCTTTACGCTAAATGTGCACTAGAAGAGAAACAAACAATTAATACAAGTTTTAAGTTTTGTTCTACAATCTTGGAGAATATTGCTAAGATGTTTGTTTATTTGTTCATCTATGGGTTCTTTGTGCATTTGAATTGATGATGTACTATATCTAGAGACTAGCATTTGGTGAATATGCTCTGAAATACTCAAGCGTTTTTTGCAAATGAGTTAAACCCTTCAAAAGGTGGCTTTTGTGGACTTATGGGTATGTTTTCCCACCCTTGACTTTGTAACCCCTTTATGGGTGTGAAAAATAAGAATATTGGATCCTACACCAGAGCCTAGTGTCCACTGTATGTTGTGGCAGAAGATGGATGCCTGAGATAGAGAGGTTGTCTTCTAGTCATTTTAGCATCATAGACCACTGCATAGTATTTGGTCACCAAGAATAGGGAAAATATACAAGTAAAAATAGGCACCAAAAATTCTGATTTAGTAGATACAATTTCTCTAAAATTGGCTTCCATCTATAAGATCTGCACCAAAAAACACATCTTTAAAAATCAAAAGTTTTGGATTTTTTCAAAAACCACCAAACTTCCACTACCAAGTATTAGAGTTGTGCCAAAGCTAAATTTGAACCTTTTATCAGTTTCACAAATTACAGATTATGGTTGCAAAGTTTTATTTTTTTCTAATAATTGTTTAATAGAGGATCTCCAGTCCGGGAAGCTGATTGGGCAAGGCCATAGAAGAGATCTCTATGTAATGGACAATCTTGAGTTATCAAAACAATCTTTTTGTAATTTTATGGAAAAGAAAGATATAAAAAATTGACACAAAAGACTAGAACATCCTAGTGTGACCAAATTACATTTGTTTCCATTTCTTACTAGTTATAAAGAAAAGAATTTGGTTTGTCAAAATTGCATTCTTGGCAAAATGAAAGCTTTGCCCTTTGAATAAAGACATTTTATACCAAAAAATCCTTTTGAGTTAATACATTCGGATGTGTGGGGACCGACTCCTGTTATATCCAAAGGTGGGGTATAATACTATGTTGTGTTTATAGATGACTATAATAGACATTTTTTCATCTTTTTTCTTAAACAAAAATCAAAATTATTTGAATGCTTAAATTTTTTTTATTTCTATGTAAAAACTTAATTCAAAACTAACATTCAACTTTTTAGATCTGATTCTAGGGGGGAATTTGTATCAAAAGAATTCAAAAATTTTCTTGACTTAAATGGGATTATTCATCAAAAATCTTGCCTATACACTCTCAACAAAATGGTCTAGCTGAAAGAAAGCATATACATATTGTTGAAACCACTAGAACATTTCTTATATCAAGAAATGTTCCAAAAATGTTTTGGGTTGAAGCCGTTCTTACAACATTTTATTTGATAAATAGAATGCCTTAAAAAACTATTGAAAATATATCTCCCATTGAAAAATTGTTTAAAATCTCCCCCGATTACAAAAGGTTGAGTCTTTGGATGTAAATGTTTTATTCTTACCCATAGAAATGTCAAACTTTCCCCAAAAGCAATCCCTTGTGTTTTTCTAAGCTATGCTGAAAATCAAAAGGGATATCGATGCTATGACATGGAAAGAAACAAGTTATATGCTTCACGAAATGTTACATTTCTAGAAAATGAAGATGGTTTTAGCAAAGAAAAAATCCAAGAGAACTATGATTATTTGTTTCTTTTTTATCTTATCAATGAACATGATGGATGTGAAAACATTCATAATGAGCATGAGAGTAAAAATGAAGACACTCATGATGTAAGTGAAAATGTTGACAATGGTCTTGATAATATTGACCCACTTTATACTACCATACAAACATACACTCGGCGGACCGAAGATCACCCACCACGTGCCTTACAAAGATACTCACAAAATCAAGATGTAGACAATGATAGTATTAGAAAATCAATAAGAATTTTCAAGGCCCCTAGTAGATTTGTATCTTATGATTCCTTTGAACCAAGATGCCGAGCATGTTTAATGACTATACACTCGTATACCGAACCATATTTATATTTACAATAATGACTTTTAGGATATACATTTTAACACCCCCCCTCAAACTTACGGTGTGATAACCGCAAGTTTGTCAAGAAGGAAATGAAATCTGGGCGAACATAGAGCTTTTGTGAAGAAGTCGGCAAGTTGATACTCAGATGTCACATATGGTAGATCAATAACCTTCTTCAAGTATTCTTCTCGGACATAATGACAATCCATCTCTATATGCTTTGTTCGCTCGTGAAAGGTGTGGTTCTTGGCAATGTAGATTGCACTTTTATTGTCACAGCATAGCTTTGTTGGTTCTTTGACAACAACTCCCATATCTTCCAGAAGACGTCGAATCCATACAATTTCCATGGTGGTGGATGCCATGGCTCTATATTCGGCTTCAGTGGATGATAAGGAGACCTTCTGTTGCTTTTTACATCGCCACGAGATCAAAGATTCTCCTAAGAAAATACAAAAACCAGTGGTGGAGTGACGGTTACTAGGGTCACCTCCCCAATCTGAGTCAGTATAAGCAAGCAATTTTAATTCAGAGGAAGAAGATAGAAAAACTCCCTTGTTCATGGTTCCCTTCAAATATCTAATGATGCGAAGGACAGCACTCATATGAACGGTTGTAGGGGCATGCTGAAACTGACTGGCGATGTGAATAGCATGCGACAAGTCAGGTCGAGTAATGCTAAGGTACATTAGAGAGCCTACCAGCTGCCTGTAAGGAGTAGGATCAGTCAGGGGAACGCCATCATCAATCTTCATTTTTGATCCTACGACTTCAGGAGTTTCGCATACTTTGTCATCAGAAATTCCTGATCTGTCAATAATCTCACAAGCAAGCTTAGACTGAGATAGAAAATAACCACGTTGCGAATAGGCAACCTCAATACCAAGAAAATATGTCAGAAAACCCAAGTCTGACATCTCAAATTTTGAAGTCAAGACGGACTTAATACCCTTGACTCCTTGAACATCATCACCTGTAATTAACATGTCATCAACATAGAGTAATAGAATCACAATTCCTGCATTAGATCTTCTAGTAAATAGAGCGGTGTCAGTATAACAGGAGGAAAATCCATTTTCTAACATTACACTAGTGAATCTATCATACCAGGCTTTGGGGGCCTGTTTCAAACCATAGAGGGCTTTACGAAGACGAAGAACTTTATCTTTAGGGATCTTCATGCCGGGTGGAGCATCCATATATACTTCTTCGTTAAGATCACCATTTAAAAAGGCATTTTTCACATCCATTTGAAAAATGTTCCAATTCTTAATAGATGCAATAGTAATAAGACATCTAACTGTAACCATTCGGGCTACAGGGGCAAAAGTTTCCTCATAGTCAATTCCATACTCTTGCCCATACCCTTTAGCAACTAAACGAGCTTTATACCTTTCTAAGGATCCATCGCTTTTGGTTTTAACCTTAAAAACCCATCGACAACCTATAGTTTTCTTTCCTATGGGTAGAGTTTGAAAATCCCAAGTTTCAGCCCTTTTAAGGGCATTAAGTTCATTTTGCATTGCTTCTTGCCATTCTATACATTTTTTGGCTTCTTCAAAATTCCTTGGTTCAAAATACGAGTGAATGGCACTAAGGCAAGCCCTATATCGAGGTGAGAAAGAATCAAAAGAAACAAACCGAGTTGGAGGTCTTCTATTCCTTTCAGATCTCCGGTGGTCAACATTAGGAACAAGTTCACTATACTGATCAAAAGCACTTCTAAAGGTGTCTTGGTTTCTACGAGAGTAGGTTATGGGATCATTTGAAAGTCTACTTTCTTGTTCATTGAGTGAGTTATGTTCACCAATGTTATCATCATTTTCCTCATCGTGATTTGATGATATATCATCATCACTAGATATATCATCATTACTAGACAATAGATCAAATAAGAAGGAATAATCAAAATTTTCTTGTTCAGAAACAATTTTTTCAAAACCACTTTCATTTTCCAAAAAGGTTACATTTCTAGAGACATATAACTTATCATCTCGAAGATCATAACAACGAAACCCTTTTTGAGTTTCGGAATATCCAAGAAAGGCACAAGGGATAGCCTTGGGAGATAATTTGTCATTCTTATCCGTAAGTATAAAACACTTACACCCAAAGACACGTAACCTATTATAATCCGGCTCCGTTTTATATAAAATCTCAAAAGGGGATATTTTTCCTAATATCCTGGATGGCAGACGATTTATCAGATAAACAGAAGCGAGAGCTGCTTCTGCCCAAAAATTTTTAGGAATGTTTTGGGAGATAAGGAGGGTCCTAGTGGTCTCAATGATGTGCCTATGTTTTCTTTCGGCCAACCCATTCTGTTGAGGGGTTTTAGGACAAGACCTTTGATGGATAATTCCATGATCCTCAAGATATACCTTAAATTGATTAGAGAGATATTCCCCTCCAGAATCACTTCTAAATATCTTTATATTACTGTTGAATTGATTCTTGATCATTGAATGAAAGATTTTAAAACACGAAAAAACTTCATGTTTGAACTTAAGAAAATAGATCCATGAATATCTGGAAAAATCATCCACAAAAATGACATAATAAGAAAAGCCTCCTTTTGAAGTCACAGGTGCGGGTCCCCAAACATCCGAATGAACAATTTCGAAATTTTTAGAAGAGAACATGGTTCTTTGTTCAAAAGGTAAACTTTGCATTTTTCCGAGAATACAATCATTACAAGAAAATGAACTTTTACATAGATCTTTTGCAAAATGCAAATAAGACAACTTGGTGATATTAGGATGACCAAGTCTTTTGTGCCATACATTTATATCTTTGTTTTGGGCCACATTACAAAAAGATTTTGGAACTCGAAGAGATTCCATATAGTATAAGTCTCCTTTTCTAAAGCCTTCCCCAATCAATTTCCCGGACCGGCGATCCTGTATTAAACATTTATCACAAGAGAACTTAATATCGCAACCATGGTCCGAGAGTTGAGAAACAGAGAGAAGATTTAAATTAAGTTTAGGTATAAATCTAATTTTCGGAATAAAAAAGTCTTGAGATTCGAAATTACCTATACCTTTAATTTCAAGAGATGTTCCATCCGCAGTGGAGACAAAAGAGGGGGAAACATTTTTTGAGAAATCGGAAAGTGAAAACATGTTTGGGGACATATGAAAAGATGCACCGGAGTCCAAAAGCCAAGAGACTTTACCTGGAAGAGATGATGTAGATACGGCGGCACCGGAGGTAGCTCCCTTGAGTAGAGGTTGAAGGGCTTCCACTATTTGACTTAAAGAAAGTGACCCACTTGATGATGCCTCCTCCTTCGGTGGAACACCGGTGGTAGCCATTGCGAGAAGCTTTTTCCATTTGGGACATACGGGTTTGATATGTCCGGGTTCTTTACAAAAATGACAAATAGTTTTGCTATAGTCCCTTTTTCCTCTTGGCCCACCATATTCACCTTGATTTTGTGGTTTAAAATGAGGGGGACGGTAGGCTCTTACATTGTTCCCGGGTCTTGATACGGCATTGACCTCATTACTTTCTTCTTGATTACAAGGAACCATAAGAACACTTGATCCTTGTTTACATAAACTCATACGAGTCTCCTCACCACTTAATTTGGTGAGTACATCTTCAAGAGAGGGAGGAGAAAAGGAAGATAAGAGGGAGGATCTTATTTGCTCAAATTCGGGCCTTAGCCCATTCAAAAAGTTGAAGAACCGATCTTCTTCAAGTTGCTTGTGACGGAGTTCAATTGCTTCACCACTCCATTTTGGTTCAAGCATGGCAAGCTCATCCCAAACGGAGGAAAGATCGGCAAAATATTCCCTAATAGTCATTTCACCTTGAGTAAGAGAGAGAGCCTTCTTTTGAAGATAATACTTATGAGATAGGTCCCTCGATGTATACATTTTTTCAAGATAATGCCAAGCTTCCGATGCCTTTTTGAATTTGATAATGTTGGCATTAATTTTGGTTTCAACGGATGAGAAGAACCAAGAAAGAATTTTGAAATTCTTCATTTCCCACTCATCGTGTTTCTTAGAATATTCTTCAAGAGCTTTAACTCTTTCTTCTCCTTCAAGAACCTTGATCTCACTTCCATTTACCACGGTAATCTTGGGTTCCGGTTCCGGAATAGTGCCTTGCACATAACCCCATAGCCCTTTCCCTTTTATGTGAGCCTCCATGTTTCCGGCCCAAATATGATAGTTGGACCCATTTAATTTGAAGCCAAGAGTGAAGTGAGACTCTTTTTCGCCCATTATGGAGTAGAGAGAAAGGGATAAAGGGCGTACCGACACAATATCCAAACGCTAGCTTGCGCAAGATCCTTCTAAAATATTTGAGAAACAAGATCCACCACTTCAATCTTCAAGAATCCGAAGGCACGCTTTTCGAGGCACTTAAAAGGAGGAGAATCCCACGATCCTCTATCACCAACCAAGCTCTGATACCATGTAAAATTGTCTATGGAAAGACAATACGCATACAAGCATGAATACTTTATAAAAGAAGTGTTCACAAACACTCGCACAACACTTGAACACAATACGCAAAAAGCGTAAAAATAGAAAACATGCAATAATGCATGTATTGAATAAAAAGAACAAATGCTTGAGACTCTCAAGCTTAGGAAATACAAGGGGGGAACACCCCTATTTATACAAATGCTAGAGGGTGCAAAAGGGGGGCTCCCAAAGGAGTCGTTGGGAGCCCCCAACGGTCACATTTGTGACCGTTGGGGGCCCCCAACGACTCTATTGGGGGACCCCCAATGCACAATAATTAAAAATAAAAAAAACAAAAAAGAATTACAAAATAAAAAATAAAAATAAAATTACAACATATTCTAAAAGTGAATATGCGCAAAAACTGGAAATGACAAAAATACCCTTTCGGGTAAATATATATAAATATATATATTTATATATGTAGAGATATATGTACATATAATATATTATATGTAAATATATCTCTAGGTATATAAATATATATATTTATATTTACAATAATGACTTTTAGGATATACATTTTAACACTTTATACTACCATACAAACATACACTCGGCGGACCGAAGATCACCCACCACGTGCCTTACAAAGATACTCACAAAATCAAGATGTAGACAATGATAGTATTAGAAAATCAATAAGAATTTTCAAGGCCCCTAGTAGATTTGTATCTTATGATTCCTTTGAACCAAGATGCCGAGCATGTTTAATGACTATACACTCGTATACCGAACCATCATCTTATTATAAAGCCAAAAACCATCAAGAGTGGATTAAAGCGATGAATGATGAATTAAAAGCTTTAGAAAAAGCAGGGAAATTCAAACATTACCCAAAGGACGGAAAACTATAGGGCGTAGATGGATTTATAAAATTAAAACTAAATGGGATGGAACATTGGAAAGATATAAAGCTCGATTAGTAGCTAAGGGATATAGTCAAGAATATAAAATTGACTATGATGAAACCTTTGCCCCAGCTGCTCGAATGACGACTGTCAGAACCCTTATATCTATATCATCAATTCAAAAATGGCCTATCTTTCAAATGGATATAATAAATGCTTTTTTGAATGGTAATTTAGATGAAGAGGTCTACGTGGATCCTCCACCAGGTTTGAATTTAGCACTTGAAAAAACTCTTAGGTTACGAAAAGCCTTGAATGGATTAAAACAAGCTCTCAAAGCTTAGTATGATAGATTTAGTAATCTAATGACTCAACTTCATTTTAAATCTTGTTTTACTGACACTGCATTGTTTGTTAAGTCTTCCAATGCAGGGATGATCATATTGCTACTCTACGTGGATGATATGATAATCACGGGAGGTGATAAGCAAGGAGTAAATCATATCAAAGATGTGCTTAAAGACAACTTTGATATGACAGATCTTGGTTTTTGAAGATATTTTCTCGGTATTGAAGTGACTTACTCACCTCGTGGGTTTTTTTTGTCACAAACTAAGTATGCACCAGAGATTATTGAGAGATCAGGACTCTCAGATGAGAAACGAGTTGACACTCCAGAGGTCATAAATGCAAAAATGAAAAAGGATGATGGAGAACCTCTGCAAGATCCAACCCTATACAGACAATTGATTGGAGCGTTGTCTTACCTTTCTATTACTCGTCCTGATATTTCTCATGCTAGCCATTCTGTCAGTCAATTTCAGCATACTCCCACTATAGTATATATGAGTGCTGTAATGAGAATTATTAGATATATTAAGAACTCTATAAATTATGGGCTGTTTTTGTCATCCTTGTCCTCATTAGAAGTTATTGCGTACTCAGACTCTGACTGTGGAGGGGATGTGAATGATAGACGCTCAACTATGTCACACGGACTCAGCTCCAAGGTCGACGCACCAGCGTCGACACGGGTGCGGCTCGGACTCGGTCAACCTGACCCTGGGTGCGGTCAACGCACCCAGAGTCATTTTGGTCCATTTTTTGTTTTTTTTTTTTAAATTTTCTGAGCTACAGAATTTAAAAAAAAACAATTCTTGGGGGGGCGCTGCCCCCCTATAATCCCCCACCAGGTGCGCCCCCCCTTGATCTCTGCCCGTTGACCGCGCAGCGGGACCCGCACCGGGGGGAACCCCCCCTCCTGTAAGAAAAAAACCCCTTAATCAGGCTTCACAACTCATCACTTGTCCCTTAATGGGCACAATTTTGATCGAGTCTTTTATATATATATATATAGCCGAGTCCCCCTGTCCAAAATTTTTGAAATTGCGCTGCACCCGCACCTGCACCTGCACCCATGTGACATAGACGCTCAACTACTGATTTATGTATTTTTGTAGGTGATTCTCTGATCTCATGACGATGCAAGAAGCAACAAAAGGTGTCTCTCTCCTCAACTGAAGGTGAATATCGTGTCATGGCAACGACCACGTCAGAGTTAGTGTGGCTCCGACAATTACTGGAGGAGTTGGAATGTAACGACCCCAACTCATACCCCATGAAAAATGCAATTTTTTTTTAAAACCATTGCGAAAGTCTTCTCAGAAACCCGGGGACTTTATAGTTCCACCCCCAATTGGATAAAACAACCAATCCACAATGAAACTTATAATTATCATCCTTACCAAACCAAACCTTTATTGAAATAATAAATGATAAGTCTAGAGACAATTGCATAAGTGAAATATTCAGAGTGCAATAACAACTAAATGAAATGAAAATAAAATAAAAGAAGAGCCGCGCTATCCATCTGTGATCTGTCTAGCAAGTGCGTGACACTCATAAGTTCCCCAGAAGCCGGTCGCTTCACTAATCACCTATGGCTGCGAAAAACCATAGAAGTAGGGTGTCAAAACCGAAATTCTGAGCACAAATACTTCTAATAAAACAAATGAGCTAAAGAACACAGAAAAGATTTCATGCAATAATTCAGAGGAATGCAATTATGATAATTACATAATTCAGGTAAGCATTTATGCAACATGGAGCATTTATTAAGCATGAAAGAAAATTAATCAATAACAGAAATCACAATTTAAGTAAGCAGGATATTTAACATGCATTAGAAATTAAACATCATGCATTCACCAACATGTAACAATTAAGGGAAAAGTAACTGTGCATGTTTTAATGCATAACAGGATTATGCGTGATTTATGTGCAATGATAAACACTTTATTATCTTCCCTTAAAGTTTTTCTTTCCATATGCATGCCCTATTAAATGCATACAATTTAAGTTTCCTTTTTTTAATTACTGTTGCCCGCGGATACACCAAACAGGTAAAATCTCCGAGGTCAAGTTAGGTTCTCAGGGTAGCTTAACACACAAGTTGTATTTTATTACTGAGTTTCAAATTTGGCCCTTGACCGAATCACCTTCGGAACATTAGACCTTCACATTTAATATCAAGGACACTAGGGATACTCCACGTCTACAAGTGTCATTTTCTTGGTATACCAAAACAACAGTTGTGTCGAACACACCACCCCAGGTAAATTGGTGGACTCTCCCTAAAATCGTGGCAAAAAAAAAGAACCTCAATATCAGGTTAAGGGGTCAAAATAAAACATACAGAGTTTTTGTATCCTCGTGGTCCCCCAAAACCGAAACTCTAAGATTCCCATTCTTCCGATGGGATATCCCAGAACGTATATTACACTGTTCTTATTCATCATCTTTTTATTAAGAGCTGATTACTGAGTTTTGCAATTTAGCATGCAAAGTAAAGGCAAAAGTTCGCATCTACCCCTCTGAGAACTATCACGAAACTCCCGCCCATGGAAACACATAGAACAGAGCAATACCATGCAATAACAATAAATGCGATTTTTGCGATGCATTTGAATTGATTAAGGAAAGAGCAAACCACAGCTCGGGCCTACCAAGCCCACAATGATTCATTACGATCATCGTTGCACCCTATGCAAAAACCATAAGAACATGCCATAATTCACATGCTTTCTAAATGCATATTCATAAATGCAAACCTGTGTAATGTGTACGAAACAAAACATTCATAATCATGTCTTTATTCACTTCCTTTGAATAATCAAGTCAAGTGCATACTTTCATTGCATACATTTATTCATGCTAATGCATGTTCCCTACGTGCGTGTATACTCACATAAATGCATAATCCCATTAACTGTACATATTCAGGCTAATTGCATGATCTCAATAAACTTGCATATGCATGTCAGTACATATTTCCATCATGTGCATATATGTTAATGCATGTTTTTTTTTTCATTGGAAGAAACATCAGTTGCACATTTTATCACGTGCGTGTGTAACTAGCAATGCACTGATTATGTTTGGAATAAACATAGGCACATCAACACAATTGCTATCAAGTGCTACATGACTGTCAATGCAAAATTTTAATAAGTGTATGCTTGCTGTTGCATAATTTGACCAAATCTATGCATGTCTGTACGCGCATATCATTAATATATATATATATATATATATATTTAAAAGAAAAATTTCTGTTTGTAAGGAAGTTCACAAATGTGACGGTTGGGTGCAGCCCCAACAGTCACATGTCCAAACCCTTATTCTCATTGTATTATAAATAGCCCCTTGGGCCGTGTATATTTTTCAACTCTTTGGAGTGCCTTTTTATGCAATAACAATTTGTTAAGACCCTTGTGTGGGTCATTTCGTTGATTCAATCAAGTATTCTACTTGATTGAAAGTGTGTTCTTGCATGTGTATCAGATTTAATCCACTTCATTACATGCTTAATATTGGTTTTCAATTTTGTTTGATTGACATTGCTTTGTTTATTAAGAATTATGATGCAGAGATTATAGATTATAGTACTTCTTCTCTATGTGGATGGCATGATCATCACTAGAGGCGATAAATAGGGAGTTAAAAACATAAAAAAACTTCTTAAAACTCATTTTGAAATGACTGATTTTGGTTTATTAATATATTTTTTAGGAATTAAAGTTGCTTATTTTCCTTATGGGTATTTAATATCTCAATCTAAATTTGCTTTTGATATTGTTTTCAGGTCTGGAATTACAAATGATAAGAAAGTAGACACTTCAAAAGTTGTCAATGTTTAGATGAAAATTGATGATGGAGAACCTCTTGAAGATCCTATTCTTTACAGACAGCTTATCAGAGCACTTTCCTATCTTTCTATTGCCAGACCAAATATCGCATACGTTGTACACACATCCAGCCAATTCCAACATGCTCCCACCATTTTTCATATCGGAGCCGTTCTGCGTATTATTAGATATATTAAGTCCTCTCTTTCATGAGGACTTTTCTTGTCTTCTACCTCCTCACTAGATCTAATTGCATGTACTGATGCTGGTTAGGGAGGTGATCCTAATAACAGGCACTCAACCACTAGTTTTTGTGTCTTTCTAGGTGAATCATTAATCTCGTGGAGATGCAAAAAGCAGCAGAAGGTCTCTCTCGTCCACAAAAGCTGAATACCATGGCAACCACGACTATGAAAGTAGTTTGACTCAGACGTCTGCTTGCCGACATGGGAGTTGAAGCAACACAAACTTCATGTATGTGCTTTGACAACAAGAGTGCGATCTACATTGCAAGCAGCCAAACATTTCATGAATGCATTAAACATATTAAAATGGACTGCCACTGCGTCAGTGAGGAATATCTACATGGAACTATCGATTTGCCATATGTAAATATTGATCTGCCATATGTTACATCAGAGTATTATTAAGTGTCGTATGCTGGACCCAGTTTGGGTCTGACCCAGACCCAAACTGGGAAATCCTATTGACGTGTTTACTGGGGCACACATGTAATTTGTAACTTGTTAAATTGTAACCTAATATCTAATGCTTAAATAGATTAAACCAGGCCACGATATTACATTGAAAAAGAATATCGTCAGCCTGTGTGCAGTAATATCGACTCAGCGTCTCATCTTCTTTCTCCCTTTTTTTTCTTGTCACCTTTCCCTCTTTTGCAAATCAGCCCAGGAGGAAACTGAAGTTCTAACATGGTATCAGAGCAAGGTTGGACCTAGGGCTCGGTGTTGGTTCCAAAAAGGTATGACCTTAGAGATCATCTAATTTCAGCCAGGAAACTTTCCTTCTTCCCAATCTGGGTTATCGTTTTCTCTCTCAAACCATGATCTCTTCTTCTCTTCCAGTTCTTTTTGAAAGCACTTGGTATTTTTCATCTGAAACCCTCTCTTCTTCTCTTCCAGTTTTTTTTTAAAGCACTGTCGTGTTTTTCATCTGAAACCCTATCTTGACACTCGTGATTTCCTCTTTCTTCCTTCATCTGAAAACACAATTTCTTCTTTCTTCTTTCTCTAAAAATTGTTTTCTCATTTCTTTATTGCTGATTAATCTGCAAATACGATTAATCAATATCTCTTGAATCGTTGCTCGTATTTTCCTTTCTTCTCTTTCTGTTGGATCTGTTTTCCCATTCCTTTATCTGAATATTCATTGTTGATTAATCTGAAAACTCAGTTAATCAACGTGATCTGGCCCTTGTTCACGTGATCCGATATCTTGAATATGCACAACGTTGATTAGTTGTGCTTTGGCTTGATTCATAAATATTGAGTTGATAATTTGAGTATTCTCGTGATCTAAAAAAAAAAAGGATCCGAGTTCTGTTATAGTGAGTTCTCTTCTGGACTGATTCTGAACAGTTACATTATCTTGAGTTTTAAGTAATCATTTGATTGCCCTTTCTTAGAGTGCTTTCCATTTTATATTCTCGTGTCTCGTTACCATGGATTCTTTTCCATCTCAGTCTGGTTTGTCATCAAACTTCCTTAGTCAACTTGTTTCTGAAAAATTAAATAACTCCAATTTCCTGACTTGGAAGAGGCAAATAGTTCCTTTTATCAGGAGCCAAGATCTCTTTGGTAATCTAGATTGATCAATTCCAGTCCCACCAGAGTTCATTGCAAAGGAGGAAACCAACGCTCATGAGGCTGTATCTACTCACCGTGTTCGCAACCCGTATTATGTCTCTTGGATGAGAAAAGATCAGGCATTAATTGCCTACATCACCTCTACCTTGTCTCAGGAAGTACTAGTTGCTATCCCCGACGACTGCACAACGATGGAATTGTGGAACAAGTTGACACAGACATACTCTCAGATATCTGAGGCAAGAGTTTTATTCCTCAAGCGAGAATTCCAGCTTCTTAAGAAAGGTGGTCTATCTATCATGGATTACTTGAATAAGATGAAGACCATTACAGATCAATTAGCCATTATTGGATGTGAAGTATCAGACAAGGATAAAGTGCAACAGACATTGAATGGTTTAGGCCCAGATTATCATGTATTGGTGACATCATTATTGTGCTTGCCTGTGCTTCCCACATTTGAAGACCTCCGAGCAAAACTTCTACAATACGAAATGTCATTGAAAGGCATCACTGAAGATTCTAGTGCTCAATCTGACTCCCAAGATGTCTTAGCCACTGGGTTCTCCTTTGGTCGTGGACGTGGAGGAAATGGCTTCAGAGGAGGAAGAGGTCGTGGCAGATTTGCAGGTCCAAGTTTGCTTCCCACACCCAATATGTCGTTCAACTCTAATGCGAAGAACCAAACTCAAAGAGTTGTCCCGACATGTTACCTGTGCAATAAAAAGGGACATATCAAGACAAATTGCTGGTTTAATCCTCAAAATAAAGGCAAATTGCAAAACACTGAGAGCAAGAAGGAAGATAATGTTACCAAGTCTGATGGGGAGGTGAAACAACTTTTGCTGGCCGCACTGTCTGGGTTACACTTGAAACAGAATGATCAAGGATCATGGTATGTTGATTCAGGAGCAGCGACCCATGTTACAGGCGATGTTGGTAAGCTCTCGAACTCGGTTTCTTACTTTGGTAAAAATAGTATTGTTACTGGAGATGGATCTCACCATCACATTTCTCACATTGGTAATGCAATCATTCCTTTGTCAAAATCATCTCTCAATTTGTCAAATGTTGTTCATGCTCCTAACATAAAAAAGAACATCATCTCTGTGTCTAAACTTGTTGATGATACACATTCTTATGTTGAATTTACTCCCTCTTCTGTGTATGTCAAGGATCTTCAAA
The DNA here is from genome assembly GCF_984573655.1 of Nuphar pumila. NCBI lineage: Eukaryota > Viridiplantae > Streptophyta > Magnoliopsida > Nymphaeales > Nymphaeaceae > Nuphar > Nuphar pumila. The sequence continues at coordinate 80,661,749 of NC_143264.1, read as the reverse complement.
CGAGGGAGACATTCACTGAAGGGGAGCGAAAAGGAAATATGTACATCTTCAAGGAAGATCCACTTGTGCGTACCAGTCCCGTCTTGAAGCCCTTATTGAAGTCTAAGTCTTTTCAGTCTGAGTTATCTAAGTCAGGTCCTGAGTATGTTTTTAGTCTTTCCAAATGTAATAAGCCAAGTCTTGGGCATGGTCGTCTTGGTCATTGCAGTTATTCTTTTCTTGAGAAACTTGTATCAAGCAAATTAATTCCTAAATCAAGCTTAGCCCTTGAGGTCAGTAATAAAAAGTGTCCCAGTTGTCAGATGCGTAAGAGTCATGTACTTTCTTTTGATTCTATAAATAAAAGAGCTTCAAGATCCTTTGAAATTGTTTATTCAGATGTTTGGGGTCCTGCGCCTGTATGCTCTTCTTCTGGCAGCATATATTATCTCATCTTTATTGACAGCTACTGTCGTTATACTTGGATATTCTTTATGAAGCATAAGTCTGAAACCTTTTTCATATTTCGCAACTTTCATGCCTTTGTTCGAAACCATTTCTCTACCAATATTTTGCATTTTCATTGTGATGGAGGTGGTGAGTATACATCGAAAGATTTTACTGATTTTCTCTTAAGTAATGGAATAAAGCGTAGACTGTCTTGTCCACATACGCCACAACAAAATGGGGTCGCTGAGAGAAAGCATAAGCATATTGTTGAAACGGCCATGAGCATGATGCACAACAGTAATCTTCCCATTAGTTTGTGGACAGAAGCATTCCATTCAGCTGTCTATATTATAAATCGTCTGCCTATGATAGTTTTGCAAAATAGTTCACCATTCTGTTCTCTTTTCGGCATTCAACCCGATTATAATGCTCTGCTGGTGTTTGGATGCATTTGTTATGTTCATATTGATGATTATCTCAGGAACAAATTCCAACCAAAGGCTTTCAAGTGTAGATTTGTGGGATATGCTGATGATTATAAAGGCTATCGGTGCTATGACCCCATGACTAAGCGTATTAAGTTTTCCAGGAATGTTGTGTTTGACGAGAACAATCTTGAAGATGTATCATTTAATACTAGTCAAAGGATTCCCAGAGAAGAAGTTTATCATCCGTGGATGAATGCAAAATTATTTGCAGATACTTATGGTGATTGCTCATCTCAGTGTACTCAAGAAACAAACTCGGTTGACCAAAATAATATTGACTCAGGCCAAGCATGCTTACCTCAACCTGGGGATCAAGTCGGTGGAGCTTCATACACTGAAGAAGGGGCAGACCCACAATCGCATCCTAACAATCGCATCCTATTGAAAAATTTAAAGGGTATGTGCATGTGCGAAGAGAAAAAGGTACTCCCCCTGCTCCTCACACTGGATTAGATACTTATATGCCTGTTGGAAACCTGAGGAGTTCGAATAGAATCAGACACCCTATTGACAGATGGGTTAGCTACAATAATTTTTCTATGGATCTTCAACTTTTTCTGTCTCAGGTTGATAAGCATGATGAACCTATAGGGGTTCATCATGCTGTGAAATCAAACAAATGGATTGAGGCCATGAATGAAGAAGTGGAAGCGCTTCATGAATGTCAGACATGGGAAATTGTTGCCAGACCTCCTAACAGAAATGTTGTTGATTCCAAGTGGGTTTATAAAATCAAATACAGACCCGATGACACTATAGAACGATACAAAGAAAGACTTGTTGCAAAGGGGTTTACACATGAATATGGTCAGGACTATGATGAGACTTTCAGTCCAGTGGTCAAAATGGGGACAATAAGAATTATATTGTCTTTAGCCGTCAAACATGAATGAACATTGAGTCAGTTAGATGTCAAAAATGCATTTCTCCATGGAGACTTGAAAAAAGAAGTTTATATGGAACAACCTCCAGGATATGCTGAGGGAGACCCGAGCACATATGTATGCAGATTAAAAAGAGCCATATATGGTTTGAAGCAGGCTTCACGATCGTGGTTTGAGAGTTTCTCCTTAGAAATACAGCGGCATGGGTTCTGTAAATCTCTCTTAGACCACTCCTTATTCATTTTCAAGGATAAAGGCATAACCACCTTGTTGTTGATATACGTTGATGATATTATAGTTACAGGGAACTCCATGAATCACATTGAAGAAATAAAAGGACTATTAAGTCAAAGGTTTAAGATGAAAGATTTGGGAGATTTGCGTTATTTCCTTGGAGTCGAGGTAGACAGGAAGGATGGTTACCTGACCTTGACACAACATAAATACACACTAGATTTATTGAAGAAATTTGGTATACAAGACCAAGGTTGCCAAACTAGGAAGCGAAAGCGAGAAACGATACGGAAAGCGGAAGCGAGGCATTTTAAAATTTATAGGAAGCGGGAAGCGAAGTATCAATTTAAAAGCAAGATATGAATAAAAAATGAAGCAGTATGGTAACTGAATAGGAATCGAACAAGAAACAAATAAAAACTAAAATAAAATTGATCATTCTTATATTTCATGATTTTTCAGTAAAAGAGTTAAATTTTTGTTAAAATCTAGCAATGATGGCTACCAATTTAAAGAAAGTACATGGAAAGTGAGTGAAAGCATGAGAGAAAATACATGAAAAACATAAAAAAAATGTTAGAAAAGCATATAGGAAGCATAGACCATGTGTATGGGAAGCATAAAAGAAGCGTGGGAGAATCGAGATTCTCATGAAGTTTCGGAAGCGAGGAGTATCGTGCTTCCGAAGCGAATTTTCGGGAAGCGAGCTTCCCATCTACCCAAGAAGCTTCCGGTAACTCTGTACAAGACTGCAAGCCTTTGTCTACACCGAGTGTCTTACATCAAAAGCTCAGTTCACAGGATGGAGATTTGTACCCGGATCCTACAAGATATCGAAGTGTAGTTGGCATGCTTCAATATCTTACATTTACTCGCCCTGACATTGTTTATTCTGTCAATCAAGTGTCGCAGTTCATGCATGAGCCACGAACAGGGCATATGGATGCAGTCAAGAGGGTGTTGAGATACTTAAAAGGTATTATTGGAGATGGGTTGGTGTATCAGAAAAGTTGGAAAAAAGGAAGCATGCATGATGTCATGGTCTACAGTGATGCAGACTGGGCAGGAGATCCTGATGAAAGGAGATTGGTTTCCGGATATTGCATCTTTCTCGGGGAGAACCTAGTATCCTGGAGCAGTAGAAAACAAAAAGCAGTGGCTAGATCAAGTACTGAGGCTGAATATCGATCAATGGCTGCTGCAACTGCTGAAGCTACTTGGATGAGACATTTGTTGAATGAATTGGAAGAACAGATTTTCAAGTCTATTTTATTGTGTGACAATCAAAGTGCCATTAACATATCCTTTAATCCTATTTTCCACAGTAAGACAAAGCACATTGAGATAGATCAGCATTTCATTCGACAGAAGGTTGAAGACAAAGAGATTGAACCTCATTTCATTTCTACAGAAGACCAAGTGGCGGATTTGTTTACAAAGGGTTTGACGAAAAACAGATTTTGGTTCCTGAAGAACAAGTTGTCCATGGTTCAAGACCATGCACAACTTGAGGGAGAGTATTAAGTGTCGTATGCTGGACCCAGTTTGGGTCTGGGTCACCCAGACCCAAACTGGGAAATCCTATTGACGTGTTTACTGGGGCACACATGTAATTTGTAACTTGTTAAATTGTAACCTAATACCTAATGCTTAAATAGATTAAACCAGGCCACGATATTACATTGAAAAAGAATATCGTCAGCCTGTGTGCAGTAATATCGACTCAGCGTCTCATCTTCTTTCTCCCTTTTTTTTTCTTCTCACATTTCCCTCTTTTGCAGATCAACCCAGGAGGAAACTGAAGTTCTAACAAGTATCAATTAGCAAACTTTTTCACCAAGCCTCTCGCTACTCCCAAATTTCATTTTCTCTTAGACAAACTTTCGCTCATTGTACCGTAAGTTTGAGGGAGAGTGTTAAAATTTAAAAATTGTAACATATATATAATATTATATTATTATTATATATATATATATTTATTATAGTTTTTATTTTCGTTATTTTATTCTTTTTATATATCTAGTGCAATGTGAACTAGATATATAATCTAGTCAAGTTCTAACAAGAACTTGACTAGGTTTTAGCCGTTGGACTAGTACAACGACTCTTTGGGAGAGCTCAAAGTGAGCTCTCCCCATTCCAATCCTTTTGTATAAATAGGGGTGAACCCCTCCATTGTAAAATACTTGAATGCTTCTTAAGCATTTTTTTTATCAATAAAGATTTATTTATTTATTGTTGTGTTCTTCCTTTTATATCCTTTTATGAGTTTGCTTGAAGTGTCTTTATAGACATTCTTTTGGTGGATTCAGGTGCATGTGCGGAAGACCACCATTTCATTTCAATTTTCACTCAGGTTGATGATTTAAAACCATGTCCTTCTGTGGTGCCAATCTTTATGCTTATGTAGGAAAACATCAAATTATCCTATTTCTAGACAATATTATGTTGATACTTGGTACTATGTAAGGAGAAGAAAGGAGACAAAGAGGCAAAATCTCATGTACTGGTTAGAGAATTATGAGGAAATAGCTACAAACAAACTACCATACAACATGGCTAAAGGAAGAGAAAGATAGGTAACATGTAACCAACCTATTGGAAAGAAAAAATTACCAACATTTATATATTAGGGCATGCCCAGATAAGCAAAGGATTGCTTTGACGTCACCTAAGTTTTCAAAGTATTCATCCTAGCACCTTTGCATGAACTTATATGTTAGGGCATGCCCAGATAAGCAAAGGATTGCTTTGACGTCGCCTTCTAAGTTGTCAAAGTATGCATTTATCTGGTGTAGTAGGGTTGCCTCTATGGATTCCTTTGCCCTGTGGGAAGTATGTTTGGGACTTGGGAGTCAATGACAGCTCTGTGTTGATCATGAAAAGATGCTTCACTGGGAGCCCTTAAAATGAATATATTTACTCTTGCCTTGCTATTCATGCTTCTTTTTGAAAGAAAGAATCATGCTTTTTGTTACTGTAACTAATTCTGGATTAAAACTTGCTTACCTTCCAGCACCCTTGAAAAAAAGAAAATCTTTGTTGTTATGATTAGCTAGTGCTTCATTAAGATATCATAAAAAAATTCCCCCTTATTTGGATGTCATAACATTATGTTTTTTTTTCCCTGTTCAGCTTTGGAGATAAAGACCTAGATTTGCGAATAAGCAACCCACTTCACTTACGTACACTCCTTGAGGATGAACGATTTGCACAGTGTCGGATTGTTCTACTTCATGCATCCTATCCATTCTCAAAGGAAGCATCATATCTTGCTTCTGTGTACCCGAATGTATATTCTTCTAAAATTTACTTCATTTAGTTATTGTGATGTGTATTATAAACTAATAGTGAAGTGAATCAGGTCTATCTTGATTTTGGTTTGGCAATACCAAAGCTTAGTGTTCATGGGATGGTTTCTTCAGTGAAAGAGCTTCTGGAGTTAGCTCCTATAAAGAAGGTGATGGCTTGAGTCAGTTAACATGGTTCTGATTTTTCACGGCATCCTACATGAAGGTTTTTCGTCGATTTTTCACGTCATTAACTTCATTAACTTGAAAACATTGGGACTGTGAAGGTGGTGTCTATACCTTTCATTTTGTTCAGAAACTTATAAAAAGTTCTTGGCCTATAACTCCTGTTTTAATGAGTTTATACTATGTAGTAATAGAAAAATTGTGCAGGGCTGCTAATTGCTAACCCAGGATAATGGCTATGCATCTATGCCTTTCTGCTGATCATTTCTATACTTTATTTACTTGCATTACTTTTTTTTAACATGCTTACCTAGTGATTTGTTTGCATATCTATATGCATTTTTAGGATGCACTATCTCATAAGTCTTCTGCTCATGTTAGTACATACATTATCAGTCTAAATGAAGTTTGTATATAAGGTTAAACAATGATATTTAGTTAGAAGTGAGTCAATATCTTCATCGGTTAGACATTAAATGATGTGCTTCTTCACTGCTTGCTTATCTATGACTTTGATAGAGCAGAAACCCTAGGAAGATCAGTTCTATCGGTCCAACACACGGAGCGGGGCGTGGCCCAACAATTCGTAGCTAGGGCACATGCGGGTGCACAGGCTGCGGCAGCAGCAGCAGAGGGTGCAACAACAGAGGCAGGGGTGGCAGGTCTGGTGGGTGTCAGACATGCTGCAACAGCAGAGCGTGGCCCCAAGCGGGGACACGGCTAGGTGGGGAAGTGAAAGAGGCATGTCCCAAGGTAGGGGACATAACCAGAGGTGCGCGAAAGGGGGAGAGTGGTTACGGTGTGTCCCAGGGCAGGGGGACATGGCCAAGGGAAAACAACAGGGAGAGAGATGAGGATGCGGGAATCAAGGCAAAAGGAAAAAGTGCGACTGAAAGGGAGAAACACGTTCTCAATTGGCCGACGATGAGTGGGGATGGATGGATGGGTGAGGGAGCAGAATCTTTCCCTCAAGGAGCAATCACACAAGCCAAGAACGAAATTTAGATGTTGAACTCGATAAATCTTATTAAAAAATAAAATAGCTATACATGCCTATTTATAGAAATATAGAGGAATAAAAAGGTAAAAATAAATCCACAATCCCACCTTAGAGAGGACTCTAGGGGGGGGGGGGAGGGGGGGGCATCCCACCAGAGTCCCATTCTGTAACGACCCCAACTCATACCTTTGAAAAATGCGGATTTTTTTTTCTTCTAAGAGTTGCGGAAAACATCCCAGAGGCCTGGGGTCCTTACAGTTTCAATTTCAGTTGGATAACTACACACCACAAACAAACTTACATTTATAACCAACCAACTAAACTCTTTTATTAATGAATCAATAAGAGTCTCATACTCAATGTCAAAAGTGAAATAACAACTTGCAGAAAATAAGAAAAACTAAAATAAAATAACAGTAGAGCCACTCTGTTCGTAAGTGAAACAATCTGAAGCAAATGTGACCCTCGTGTCTCCTCAGAGCGAGTCAATTTCACTGATCACCGATATCTGGGAAAAACCAATAAAAATAGAGGGTCAGAAATCCGAAGAATTCTGCGTACAGGTTTTCCTAATGAATCAAATAAGAAAAAGGCATAAATAAGATCCATGTAGTATTTTGAGGAATACAGTTATAATCAATTCATAAGACAATTAACCATTCATGCAGAATTAAACATTGAACATAATGGAACACGAAGTAATTAACATTGATCACAACTTAATCAATAAGGAAATTAAATGCAATAGAAATCAACATCCTGCAATGATCAACATATAATAACCAAGTGAACAGGTAAACATGCATGAACTAATGCGTAGCAAGAATATGCATGATTTATGTGCTATGCATGAACCCTTATTATCTTTCATTTAAACTCCCCTCTTTCCATATGCATGTCCTATTAAATGCACACAATCTTTAAATTCCTCTTTTTTAATTTACCATTGCCCGCGGATACACCAAACGGGTACAGTCCCCGAGGTCAAGTAGGGTTCCCGGGGTAGCTTAACACACAATTTGTATTTTATTACCGGGTTCCAAACTTAGCCCTCGACCGATATCAGGAAACAACACCATCCATCGGAACCTTGGAAAACAACATCCAAAGTCGGGGACACCATGGAAAACAGCATCCACTGGCGCCACTTTATTGGTATACCAAACAACAACAGCTGTAACGCCCCAAAATTTCGACTTGTGATTTCGAAAATCTTATCGAAAACCTTTCAAAGATTTAAAGTTTAACTTTTAAAAAAACGACAGCGGAAGACATTTAGAAAGGAACACAAGTCAACAATTCTGGGTACGTTAGCTGAAAAACCATCATTCACATGTACAACAACTTAAAGGAATTTAAGAAATAAGGCAATAGATTAAAATCTGCAGTTTATTACAAAATGAGCATTTTATTCCAAAGTTCAATAAATCTAAGAAAACTCCAAAAAGTCTCAGAGCCAAGCCGCCAGCAGAAAGAAGATAAATCTTGATCCATATTGCACCACGTCATCGGCCGCCAGTGAAGTCCTACTCCTCACCTGCCCATAAAATGGTCAGTTTAATAACAAACCAGTAGGTGCACGAACAAATAAGTAGAATGAAAATAAAACAGGACATTCATGAGATAAACAGTTATGATATTTAAGCAATTCAAACAATTGTAGTCTATTCTAACAAATGTAATAAGTGCAAAGAGCTGTTAGTTGAAGCAATGTAAGTCTCACTCATCTACAACTATTCATGAAGATATTCCTTAAGTTCTGATATTAACTGGCCTGTGGGTACGCACAGACGCGAAACGTAGAAACAGCCGAGACCGATCCGGGGGTTTATTATGTCAGGTGTTTTCATTAACCCGGATGGCTGACTGAGTCCGCTCCTAAGGGGACGGTCAGTGACCAAGAGAGTAAATCCCCAAAGGCATTCGTGGCCCATGGATGCATCCAACTTCTGCAGAAGTGCCTGAGAGTTACCACCTAGGATAATTTATGGTAATCCCAATTCTCCTAACTCCGATGACTGGGGAAAACCGAGTCTTTTGCCCGTGGGGTGGTTGTTAACAACCTGTCCATCAGAGTCTTTGTACCATCCATCCTCTCCCTTGATGAACCGTGAAGATCGGATGGGTACGACGGGGGTTTCATAACCGCCGCCCCATCCTACATGCTCTGGTCCATTAGACCCACTCGAGCATCTTGCTTGTGAAGGCGAAAAGTCACCATTTATGTGATCTCAGCATTGTGCTAATTGCACTCATCGAGGTTGCTACAACCTCATCATCCCACCATCGTAACCCACATGGGACGTACTTGTCCAAAAGTACGATCGTACATTCCTAAAGGTACAACTACGATGAGAGGGCAACATAATGTTTTATGATTCTTTTGGTTCTTACATGACATGTTTTGCTTTTCTGAGCAATTGGCCTGTGGAGGCCGATATTATCACATCAAAATCAATAAAGTGTAGATTTCACACTTCAATATACTCCATGATCTTACACAGAATTCATACCGTACCTGCCTTAAGGTTTGATTTCAATAGCAATTGCAGTGGTTTTGATTCTATTCACAAAGTCTATCTTAAGTATGCAGTTTCAAAGGAATAAGCATGCATAATAGACAATTATAAGTTAAGTAATCCTACACGTAAACAGGCATGCCAAGTAAACTACTTGACTCTTTCTAGAATGAGCCTACCCAAAGAATTTACATTATGCAATTTCAAAAGAATCACAAAGAGTAAAACTTTGACCAACCAATACTTCTTCAGATACGCAAGTATGCAAAATAACTATTCTATCTCAGAAGTCTTATTTTATTTTGTTCATACATACTATTCGTGCGACTTTCCCCTACCTCGGGATGTCGTGCAGCTGCGTGCGTCTACGCGTGTAGATGATACGAGGCTCGGGCCGCGGAGCCAGAGCGGGGGGGTGAGGGCTGCGAGAGGGAGGCGTGACTCCCCTCACCCTCCAACCTCTCTCTTAAAGGCGCAGGGGGGGCACCGGAATGGGGAACCCTCGATGGGTTTCCCTAACTTGCCCTGAAGCGAAGGGGGAGAAGGGGGGTTTGCGGCACCCGAAAACTCAGGTTTTTAAAACCCTAATAAAAAAAAGGGGACCGGATCCAACAAATTTTTTTTTTAATTGGGGTTTTACATCCTACCCCTCTTAAAAGAATTTCGTCCGCGAAATATTTATTACCTTGAATAATCAAAATACAGGTCAGGATATTTTTCCCTAATATCGTTCTCAGGTTGCCAAGTACATTCGCCAATTCCATGATGTTGCCACCGAACCTTTACAAAGGACATGGTTTTTGATCTTAACACTTGGTCACGACGGTCGACGATCTCCACTGGTCTTTCTTCGAATGTCAAGTCCCCTCTAATGTCCACATCATCATAATGAATGATGTGCGATGGATCGTGAACATACTTCCTCAACATGGATACGTGAAAAACATTATGGATCTGAGCATACTGCGGAGGTAACGCCACACGGTAAGCTGCTTCTTCAATCCGCTCCAGGATTTCGAACGGTCTGACGTATCTGGGACTCAGCTTTCCCTTCTTCCCGAACCGAAATACGCTCTTCATCGGAGATACCTTAACAAAAACCATCTCGCCAATATCGAAGGTAAGCTCTCGTCGGCGCTTATCTGCATAGCTTTTCTGCCGACTCTGAGCGGTACGGAGTCTTTCTCGAATCATCTGCACCTGTTGAGTATAGTGTTGCAAGACTATAGGTGCCTCCAAACTTCGTTCGCCAACCTCGTCCCAGTAAACAGGTGATCGACATGGCCTCCCATACAAGGCTTCGTATGGGGTCATCCCGATGCTCGCATGATAGCTGTTGTTATACGCGAACTCCGCCAGACTGATGTGGGAATCTCACTCTCCCTTCCAGTCCATCGTACAGGCTCGAAGCATGTCTTCTAAGGTCTGAATCGTACGTTCGGACTGCCCGTCAGTCTGAGGGTGAAACGCAGTGCTGAACTTCAACTTTGTGCCCAACGCCAACTGAAGTTGTCGCCAAAACCTTGAAGTGAATCTAGGATCACGATCGGAGATAATCGAGACTGGAACACTGTGCAATCTCACAATCTCTCTAACATAGAGATCAACGAGACTATCCAACGATTGGTTGAGACGGATAGGTAGGAAGTGAGCCGACTTGGTGAGTCTATCGACGATCACCCAAATCGCGTCGTGCTTCCTCCGCGTCCTTGGAAGACCGACTATGAAGTCCATGGTGACATCCTCCCACTTCCATAGAGGGATCTCTATCTGCTGCATGACCCCACCGGGTCTCTGGTGCTCGATCTTGATCTGCTGACACGTTAAACACTTCGAGACATACTCAGCCACGTCTCGCTTCATACCGTTCCACCAATAACTGCGCTGTAGGTCCTTGAACATCTTCGTGCTACCAGGGTGAATTGTGTACCTAGACTTGTGGGCTTCCGCCAAAATTTCATCTCGAAGGACCGGGTCGTCAGGAACCCAAAGGCGCTCCTTCAACCATATACTTCCATCCTCCTTCAGACGAAAAAGTGTATCTGCCAGTATCGCTTGAGCCTTCCACTTCTCGTAGCGTGCATCAGTTTTCTGCCCATTGATGATACTCGCTAGTAGCTCAGGTTGAGCAACAAGGTGAGATAAGCCGATTGAACCCTGAGTGATCGCGAAAGGTTCCCATGAGGCTAGGTCTTCGACCAACCTCCATCCAACAAATAAGGCATTAATCGAAACTTCTGGTGCTTTGCGGCTAAGAGCGTCAGCCACTACGTAGTGGCTGACGCCCTCTTATACCACCCAGGAAAGGCGAACGTAGTGGCTGACGCCCTCAGCCGCAAAACACCAGAAGTTTCGATTAATGCCTTATTTGCTGGATGGAGGTTGATCGAAGACCTAGCCTCATGGGAACCTTTCGCGATCACTCAGGGTTCAATCGGCTTATCTCACCTTGTTGCTCAACCTGAGCTACTAGCAAGAATCATCAATGGGCAGAAAACTGATGCACGCTACGAGAAGTGGAAGGCTCAAGCGATACTGGCAGATACACTTTTTCGTCTGAAGGAGGATGGAAGTATATGGTTGAAGGAACGCCTTTGGGTTCCTGACGACCCGGTCCTTCGAGATGTAATTTTGGCGGAAGCCCACAAGTCTAGGTACACAATTCACCCTGGTAGCACGAAGATGTTCAAGGACCTACAGCGCAGTTATTGGTGGAACGGTATGAAGCGAGACGTGGCTGAGTATGTCTCGACGTGTTTAACGTGTCAGCAGATCAAGATCGAGCACCAGAGACCCGGTGGGGTCATGCAGCAGATAGAGATCCCTCTATGGAAGTGGGAGGATGTCACCATGGACTTCATAGTCGGTCTTCCGAGGACGCGGAGGAAGCACGACGCGATTTGGGTGATCGTCGATAGACTCACCAAGTCGGCTCACTTCCTACCTATCCGTCTCAACCAATCGTTGGATAGTCTCGTTGATCTCTATGTTAGAGAGATTGTGAGATTGCACGGTGTTCCAGTCTCGATTATCTCCGATCGTGATCCTAGATTCACTTCAAGGTTTTGGCGACAACTTCAGTTGGCGTTGGGCACAAAGTTGAAGTTCAGCACTGCGTTTCACCCTCAGACTGACGGGCAGTCGGAACGTACGATTCAGACCTTAGAAGACATGCTTCGAGCCTGTATGATGGACTAGAAGGGAGAGTGAGATTCCCACATCAGTCTGGCGGAGTTCGCGTATAACAACAGCTATCATGCGAGCATCGGGATGGCCCCATACGAAGCCTTGTATGGGAGGCCATGTCGATCACCTGTTTACTGGGACGAGGTTGGCGAACGAAGTTTGGAGGCACCTATAGTCTTGCAACACTATACTCAACAGGTGCAGATGATTCGAGAAAGACTCCGTACCGCTCAGAGTCGGCAGAAAAGCTATGCAGATAAGCGCCGACGAGAGCTTACCTTCGATATTGGCGATATGGTTTTTGTTAAGGTATCTCCGATGAAGAGCGTATTTCGGTTCGGGAAGAAGGGAAAGCTGAGTCCCAGATACGTCAGACCGTTCGAAATCCTGGAGCGGATTGAAGAAGCAGCTTACCGTGTGGCGTTACCTCCGCAGTATGCTCAGATCCATAATGTTTTTCACGTATCCATGTTGAGGAAGTATGTTCACGATCCATCGCACATCATTCATTATGATGATGTGGACATTAGAGGGGACTTGACATTCGAAGAAAGACCAGTGGAGATCGTCGACCGTCGTGACCAAGTGTTAAGATCAAAAACCATGTCCTTTGTAAAGGTTCGGTGGCAACATCATGGAATTGGCGAATGTACTTGGCAACCTGAGAACGATATTAGGGAAAAATATCCTGACCTGTATTTTGATTATTCAAGGTAATAAATATTTCGCGGACGAAATTCTTTTAAGAGGGGTAGGATGTAAAACCCCAATTAAAAAAAAAAAATTGTTGGACCCGGGCCCCTTTTTTTTATTAGGGTTTTAAAAACCCGAGTTTTCGGGCGCCGCAAACCCCCCTTCTCCCCCTTCGCTTCAGGGCAAGTTAGGGAAACCCATCGAGGGTTCCCCATTCGGGTGCCCCCCCTGCGCCTTTAAGAGAGAGGTTGGAGGGCGAGGGGAGTCACGCCTCCCTCTCGCAGCCCTCGCCCCCCCTCCGCACCGGTCTCCTCCCTGCTGTGCACGTCGCCGACGCCGGTCACCGCTCCCAGGTACGCCATCCTCCCTCTTCTCTTCTCCTCCCTCTTCTCTTCCTCACCCCCCCTCTTTGTCACCTCGCCGGGAGGCCGGCAGGCGGCGCACAGCCCCTGCCGTGCCCTCCCGCCTCTCCGGTAATCATCGGAGGGCCGATAGGTGGCCTGCAAGGCCCCTGTCGTCCCCTCTTCCCTCTGGGGGTGCGCCAGAGTGTCGGCAGGGCACCAATGGCCTTGCGACACTCCCCCACCTCCGGGGGTGATAGGGAATCCGACATGATGTCGGCTGCCCCCTGTCACCCCCGAACTCTCTCTCTCTCTCTCTGGCAGGGGTTAGCCCCTGCCGCCTCTCGATCTCCGGTAGGAAGGGGCAATCCCTTTGCCGCCTCTTGGCCTCTAGGAGGGCAGGGAATACCCCCCCCCCCCCCCCCCTGCTGCTCTTGACCCTCGGCACGCAGGGGGCCGGACACCCCTGCGGCTCCATGATTTTTGCCAGGCAGGGGTCGAGACCCCTGCCATTCGTAGGTGTTTCTGGCAGGGGCCGAGGCCCTTGCCGTCCCTTAATTCTTCAGGCAGGGGCTGGGGCCCTGCCATTCCCCATTTTTTCGACAGGCAGGGGCTGGGGCCCCTGCCATTTCCCCATTCTCGTCAGGTAACGACCAAGGCCCTTACCATTCTTTTTGTGGCAGGCAGGGGCCGAGACCCCTGCCATTTCTTATTCGCTGTGCAGTGGGTCGTGACCTTGCCACTTTGGCTGTTCTGGCAGGGGCTCAGCCCCTGCCATATTCATTTTTGCAGGCAGGGGCTCAGCCCCTGCCACCTAACCGTTTCTGGCAGGGGCTCAACCCCTGCCACTTGGCTGTTGCGGGCAGGGGCTCAGCCCCTGCCACTTGATTGTTCTGGCAGAGGCTCAGCCCTGCCACTTTAGCATTCTGGTGCCACATTGATTGTTCTGGCAGAGGCTCAGCTCAGCCCCTGCCGCTTCTTTGCGATTGGCACGGGCTGACCCCCCCCCTGCCGCCTTGGTGTTTTTGACAGAGGGCTCAACCCTGTCACCCCACGGCTGTCTGCAGGCAAGGGCTCGCTCTTGTCGTTTTTCTGATTTCGGCCAGCAGGGGCACACCCCTGCTGCCTCTTTTTTTTCCTATAGGCAGGCTTGTTTTTCTACTTCTCCGCATAATAATTAACGTAGCACTGTTGCAGACCTCGCATCGGACCCCCCGCTCTGGCTCCGCGGCCCGAGCCTCGTATCATCTACACGCGTAGACGCACGCAGCTGCACGACATCCCGAGGTAGGGGAAAGTCGCACGAATAGTATGTATGAACAAAATAAAATAAGACTTCTGAGATAGAATAGTTATTTTGCATACTTGCGTATCTGAAGAAGTATTGGTTGGTCAAAGTTTTACTCTTTGTGATTCTTTTGAAATTGCATAATGTAAATTCTTTGGGTAGGCTCATTCTAGAAAGAGTCAAGTAGTTTACTTGGCATGCCTGTTTACGTGTAGGATTACTTAACTTATAATTGTCTATTATGCATGCTTATTCCTTTGAAACTGCATACTTAAGATAGACTTTGTGAATAGAATCAAAACCACTGCAATTGCTATTGAAATCAAACCTTAAGGCAGGTACGGTATGAATTCTGTGTAAGATCATGGAGTATATTGAAGTGTGAAATCTACACTTTATTGATTTTGATGTGATAATATCGGCCTCCACAGGCCAATTGCTCAGAAAAGCAAAACATGTCATGTAAGAACCAAAAGAATCATAAAACATTATGTTGCCCTCTCATCGTAGTTGTACCTTTAGGAATGTACGATCGTACTTTTGGACAAGTACGTCCCATGTGGGTTACGATGGTGGGATGATGAGGTTGTAGCAACCTCGATGAGTGCAATTAGCACAATGCTGAGATCACATAAATGGTGACTTTTCGCCTTCACAAGCAAGATGCTCGAGTGGGTCTAATGGACCAGAGCATGTAGGATGGGGCGGCGGTTATGAAACCCCCGTCGTACCCATCCGATCTTCACGGTTCATCAAGGGAGAGGATGGATGGTACAAAGACTCTGATGGACAGGTTGTTAACAACCACCCCACGGGCAAAAGACTCGGTTTTCCCCAGTCATCGGAGTTAGGAGAATTGGGATTACCATAAATTATCCTAGGTGGTAACTCTCGGGCACTTCTGCAGAAGTTGGATGCATCCATGGGCCACGAATGCCTTTGGGGATTTACTCTCTTGGTCACTGACCGTCCCCTTAGGAGCGGACTCAGTCAGCCATCCGGGTTAATGAAAACACCTGACATAATAAACCCCCGGATCGGTCTCGGCTGTTTCTACGTTTCGCGTCTGTGCGTACCCACAGGCCAGTTAATATCAGAACTTAAGGAATATCTTCATGAATAGTTGTAGATGAGTGAGACTTACATTGCTTCAACTAACAGCTCTTTGCACTTATTACATTTGTTAGAATAGACTACAATTGTTTGAATTGCTTAAATATCATAACTGTTTATCTCATGAATGTCTTGTTTTATTTTCATTCTACTTATCTGTTCGTGCACCTACTGGTTTGTTATTAAACTGACCCATTTTATGGGCAGGTCAGGAGTAGGATTTCACTGGCGGCCGATGACGTGGTGCAATATGGATCAAGATTTATCTTCTTTCTGCTGGCGGCTTGGCTCTGAGACTTTTTGGAGTTTTCTTAGATTTATTGAACTTTGGAATAAAATGCTCATTTTGTAATAAACTGCAGATTTTAATCTATTGCCTTATTTCTTAAATTCCTTTAAGTTGTTGTACATGTGAATGATGGTTTTTCAGCTAACGTACCCAGAATTGTTGACTTGTGTTCCTTTTTAAATGTCTTTCGCTGTCGTTTTTTTAAAAGTTAAACTTTAAATCTTTGAAAGGTTTTCGATAAGATTTTCGAAATCACAAGTCGAAATTTTGGGGCGTTACAACAGCTGTGTCAAAACACACCACCCAAAGGAAAAGTGACGGACTCTCCCTAAAACCGTGACAAGGAGAAGAACCTCAATATCGGGTTCACGGGCAACAACACGCACACAGAGTTTTTGTATCCTCACGGTTTCCCCCAAATCGCAACATCCAAGATTCCCAAGCTAAAGCAGGGACATCAAGGAGAAAAATGAATTACACTGTTCTTTACTTTCTTTTATCTTGTTATTAATTCATCTCTTTTACATTTGCAAATCAACATGTAAAAATTTTAATAACATAAGCTTGCAAAACAGCATGCCAAACTCTTCAAGGGACCACCGCCCGTGACAACAAAGAACAGCGCTGTGAAACAATAATATCACATTTGGTTTGTTGCAATGCATCAAAAATAACTAAAACAGAGAACAACCGGTCATCGAGGCTCACCCAGCCCCTGATGATCCAATTTGATCATCACTGCATTCATAAGCAAAAATCATAAAGAGTATGCCACTTATGCATTCTTTTCACATGCTTTTCAATGCGCATTCATGTATGCAAGTTGTGCATGAAACAATAATTTCATAAGCATATGCATAAATTCACACACCCACATTAAATGCATGTTTACATGACATGCACATACTCGTGTCAAATGCAAGAGTTCATTCATGAATCGATCCAATTAAAACATACGAACAACCATGCCATTTTGACCCTGCAAAAGCATCTAAATTCCATATGGGACTATGCACAAGTACACTCTCTTACAACAATAATTTCGAACAAGCATTCACTTCCCATGTTTCACGATGCATATTCGTGTATGCAAACTTTTGAGTTATGAACTAGACAAGCTTCATATGCATGTGATCACATAATCATGCCAATTAAATGCCTCTATTCATGAATCTTCTCAAATAAACAAGTGAACAATGATGCAATGTACACACATGCATAAGATGCAGCCTTGTGATATTCCTTTAATTCAACATATTATGTCAAGTACATGCATCTGAAAATAATCCATTCTTTAGCATGTAGATGGCTGATTTAATACAAGAAAGCAAATTCTGGAATTTGCATGCTAAGTGGGTCTTTTGTTTGAGATTCGATCCAACGCAAGGACTATTCATATTAGAAAATTTTCTCCGTAACAGTGCAGCCTGCCATACCCATTACAACAAAAGCAATCTGTTAACTGCACCCAACCCAAAATGAAGACACACCGAGCCCAAAAATCATTATCCAGCCGACATGTAATCAGCTGGGGCTAAGGCCGAAAATGCCCAGCCGATGCACTCGGATGAGGCTCCACAACCACCAGGCTCAACCCCTATTAGTCTCAGGTTTAATTAAATGTCCAAAATGATTAAGCTTTAACAGTTTCTAAACAAAAAAAAAATCAAAATTTCAATACATTATTTAGTTAACCAAGACATATCAGAGTTTGAAATGGATGCAATCTCGATTCATTCTAACAAATCAGGTTCAAATAACTAATTCAGATTGACATAATAAATCTGAAGTAAACTTTATTAACCCCCCCCCCCCCCCCCCAAAAAAAAAAAAATTCCACGTCAGTATATATAGCCATAACCAGAAGTTCAAAATCAATTTAATTACATGCTTTGAAATACACCCAGTTAATGAAATCTGGAAATTTAGGGAACACCACATGTATCTTAAAAATTTTGAACAAATGGCCCAGCCAAAACTGGGTCTAGCACACAGCCAGATCCACCCAGCCGACCCAGTTGGCTGGGTCTGGTACACAACCCAACCGACTGAATGCCTGGGCCCTAATAAAAATTTATTAACTCTGTTTTTTTTTGTTTCTTTTATTGCTGACAGCATACCAAAATCCCAAAAATTTCAGAACAGCATGTATGCTTGCATAACTCAAACGTACTCAGGTTTATAAAGTTCATAACTTACGTTCAACCATGTTTTTGGCTTTATTTCCAGATTTACAAGCACTAATAATCCCTAATATGGGTTTTTCATAAGGATTAGAACTACTAGCCTGCACATACATAAGAAAATCAATTTATTTTTATTTTTTATGGATCAAACCTTCTGTTTTAAATGGAAAAACACCACCACACGAGTATTATTCCGCAATAGCATACAAAAAAAAATGAATACACATGGATTTCATCCATGGATCCTGGAGTAAATGCTTGGATTTACTCACCCACATGCTTTCACCCTAAAATACTTCATGGAAATTGAATCCATGTTCGTTTCCCTCACTTAACCCAAAAGAAAAACCCGTACCTCTAAAATCCAACGCTTGGGGGTTGCGGCTATCGTGAGAGGGCGAACGATTCCACCGGCCTCGACTGCTCCGGTGTCATGGAGGGGATCTTTGTGCTGGCGTCGGTGGTTGTCGCACTCAGGAAAAAAAACAGGAGAAGGGGTTGTCGTTGTAATAACTGCAATTTTTACCGTTAAAAATTTTAGTATTTTAGGAGTAAAATGGGCGAATCTGGGCACGGATCCAAGTTTCGGATCCAGCACCCATATTATACAAGATAAACCTATTTAAATATTAAAATACGTAATAAGAAAAGAAATAAAATAAATATATAAGTGGGGTTTTTGGATCCAATTAAGAAGCCAGAATTTTTTTATAAGACCCGGATCCAACCTGTGATTGGATCCCGAGTGCGGGTCGCGGGTCAGACTCGAACCCGGCCCACACCTTGTAAAAAGGATACAAAGGGGGGGGGCCCGATAAGGGGGTTGCCCGATAAAAAAATGAAGAGGGAAACCCCCCGATAAGTCACTGGTTAGGGTTCTTTTGAACCCTAACATTTGGAAATGGGAGGGGGGGGGAAGCCGAAGCCGCCGGGCTTCCTTCCTTTTTGGAAGGTCACCCACCTACAAAGGGGGACCCCAAACCCTTCCTTCTCCCTCTCTCGCTGTCCCATGCTCCCTCTCTTCTCTCTCTAACCCTCGGATTCCCCTCCCCCGAGCTCGGGCCTGCTGTTTGAAGCCGTGTCAGGAGACGCAACCGACCTCTCCGGTGGTGGTGCTGTCCAGGCCGACCGACCCCTCTCGTGGATGCTGCAACACCCTCGCCGGATAATGGTAGGGTTTCTGTGATTGTTTTTCCGGTTAATCATGGGTTTTGGTCGGGTGCGGGTTGTCTAAAACCCAAATCGATTGGTTTAAGGGAGGGGAGTGCGTATAATAAAGTGTGAGGGACTGCGAATGGGATAAAATTTTGGCTGAGTCCTGTCAGGGGATTCTCGAATCCCTAATTAGTTGTATATGTGCATTGTGGTTCAAGGGGATTCCCAATTTGGGGTCGTCTGTCGACCCCAAACCGAAAGCCCCAAATCTGCGATTTGGGGGTTTCATATTATTATGGAAAAAAAAAAAGAGACTTTTATGCAGTTAGGGGGAAATCATGATCTGTCCCTTTTTAAAATTATTTTTTATGGGTTATTACCTGCGTATGTCTCTGGGAATTTCATGATTTAGTGGATCTACCTTATTGAAATTTATGATTTCAGTTATATACACATTCCTCTGAAATTTCTGATATATGTATATATGTATATAAATATATATATATATACATTCCTGTAAATTTATGATTTAGCGTCGTATATAACCTTTGGGACTGCATGACTTGGCTGGGACTATATTTTCTTGAATTTTAGAATCTATGTTGTGCAAATCCTTTGTGTTGAATAGGAAATTTGGTGTTTTATGTTTTCTTAGAAAATTCCCGGTAACAGAATTGATACTGCTGGTAATTTCATGCAAAAGAGCCGATGCTTGATCCGTTATCACCAATGTATTTCATGGTTGAGTCTGGTATAGGTCCAGTAGCTGTTTCTGTTTGTTGGTTCTGCATAATACGACATGCGGTTTAATACTTAATAATCCTGTAAAATGCAGTAGCATGGCTGAAATCATTATTTGATGTATATGCTGTATGATGGCTGAACTGAAAAAAAAAAATGTGTTTAGTTCATGCGGCTGAATGAATTCCGGTTCTGTCTTTTAGATTTCTTGTGTAACTCAACATGCTATGCTATACTTAGTACGATAATTGGCTGATCCGATAGCTATTGTACATGCTGTATTTTAGTGAACTGTAGTGTTAAATGATACTTAAACTAATATGGCTGAACAATGTCTAGTTGGATTTATTGGTTTCTTGTGTAACTCAACATGCTATGCTATACTTAGTACGATAATTGGCTGATCCGATAGCTATTGTACATGCTGTATTTTAGTGAACTGTAGTGTTAAATGATACTTAAACTAATATGGCTGAACAATGTCTAGTTGGATTTATTGGTTTCTTGTGTAACTCAACATGCTATGCTATACTTAGTACGATAATTGGCTGATCCGATAGCTATTGTACATGCTGTATTTTAGTGAACTGTAGTGTTAAATGATACTTAAACTAATATGGCTGAACAATGTCTAGTTGGATTTATTGGTTTCTTGTGTAACTCAACATGCTATGCTATACTTAGTACGATAATTGGCTGATCCGATAGCTATTGTACATGCTGTATTTTAGTGAACTGTAAGGTTAAATGATACTTAAATTAATATGGCTGAACAGTGTCTAGTTGGATTTATTGGTCTATTGCGTAACCCAGCATGCTATGCTATACTTAATTATAAAAAAAAAAAAATATACATTGTAATGATTGGGTGATCTAGTACCTTGAATTTCCTGTGGTGTATAACTGAGATAGGCAAAATAGGATTACAGACTCTATTAAGTTCGGCCTGCATTGTGATGCACATCAAAAGGTTATGTTTTGGCATATTGGCTATAAACACTGCATATGTTAGTTTCAACAATTGTAAATACTTCAAGATCTTTAGGGGATGCATACTTCCCTTTTTACATGTTGTAAATAGTATGCATAGGAATCTTACGTTCCTATAAATGAATTATCCATAGTGGTTTGTGAATGTGCCAATCATCATGTTAGTAAATTTTATCACCATTGGTCCTTATAAAGGGCCGAACTAAGTTAATGATCATGCAAGTCAAAGAGAGTTGTAATCACTCTTTTAGTTTAAGAAATCCATGGTAGTGATTGATGAATAAGAGTAAATTTTCATTTATGTGTAATTGTTTGTGGATTAAGGCTGGCAGGTGAACCACCAAGCCTGGTACTTGCAGGCTTTACCTTGGCACTCAAGTTAAAAAGGTTAATACCCACATAAATTTTAACATTCGTGCTTGACTGGTTTAAAGGCACCGTAGCACTTTGGGTGGGTTATGAAATCAATATGACAAAGGATTGAGACGACTCTATACCCTGGGTAAATTGACTAAGGGTGGGAATTCTACTGCCATGGTAGTAGAAGGAAGTTGGAGAAATGCCCTGTACTTCGGAAACTAAATTAAATGAAAAGATTAACCCACCCAGTTCTTGGGCTTACCTTAGAGAGGGTAAGTGGTACAAAACTCTGGGGACACGTGTTTTGGTTTCGAGCGTAAAGCGACTCGTTGGTCCCAGTCCTCAGAGTTGGGGGACCCAGACTACCAATTTATCCTAGGTGGTAGTTCTTTTGTTCTTCTGCAGAAGTGAGGGATGCATCCTGTTTTGGTTTTGGCCTTTGGGAGTTTCTCTCGGTCACTGGCCGCTCCCTTGGGATTTCAGTCACAGTTAGAGTGTTCGGGTTAATAAAACAACCCTGAATAATATACCCCCGGACATTCTCTTCTGTGATGGTTGCCTTGGCCCGTGTGTACCCGCGGGATAAGAAAAGATAAACACTAACTAGGACAGTTAGGTATCACTGTATGGGAGTCATTAAAGAGACAATTGCTTACTCTTCCATCATGTTTTATATTCGTCGCTTATGTTGAAACGACATCCTAAATTGTGTATTTATTAGTTAATTGAATTCATATTATGGATGTTGTTCATGTTAGTGTAAGTTCTGCTTGAATTGCTTAATACCTTACTTAATTGTTGTAGTTGCATAAAATGCTTCTTGTGCTTAAGTATAATTGTTACATAATCTACCTTTCTATTCAGATATATGTCTATGATTGCTATTGCATCGAAATCCTTATGTGGTTATGTTTAGACTGTAATTCAAACACGACACCCACATCACACTTGACACATGATCTACTTGCAAGAATAATTACAGTTTTCCTACTTAGACGTGGTAGTCTAATTCCTATAATTTCTATTATTTTCAGGAGAAGAGTAGTTCTATGAGCGATGCGGGATGAGGCGCTGACCGAGACTTGATTCATTGTTCCCTGGCGGTTCTGCTTACTTTCAGATTGAGATTTTTGTTTTGAGACTAAATGTGAAAACTTTGATGTTGGATTTTATTATTATTGAAGTGGAAATAAATGGTGTGGTTTGCTTTTACCTTCCTGTATCGTTCTGAAATGCTTAACCCGAGACTTATTAGTTGTTTCCGCTTGAGAAAAAAAAAAAAAAACCCTAAAAATTTGGGTTAAATTTCGGGGCGTTACAGTCGTAGCCTGCGGTGGCTGCTGGTGGCTGCAGCCTTCCGGCGACCTTCAGCCCTCCGCTGCACGCCCACACGAGAGAGAGGGAGAGAGAAACGAGGGAAGAGGGTGAGACCCCCTCTTCCACCTCCTTTTTATCGCCGCCCCCCCCCCCCCCTCTTGCCGAGAGGCGCGGGGTTTCGGTTACGCCTGCCGACCCCCTGCCTCCCTTCTGGTATTGCAGGAATTGTGCCTAGGGCACGATTCTTGCCTTACTTTCCCCTTTTAAAAACAGCAACCCGATATCGGGTTTAAAACCCTACCGGGTTACGGATCCGGGTCGGGTCCGACCCGGGTCTAAGGGCTTTTTTTTTTTAACGAGGGGGCCGGGTCCGGGTCTGCGACCTGCGGCTCGGGATCCAAACCCGACCGCAACTTTGGACCCTTGCCTCCCACTTGGTATGGATCCACAGATTGGATCCAAATGGATCCAATCGTGGATCCCCTAAAATTACTCATATAATATATATTTTTATATATATTTAATCTTGTATACAAATATATAGGGTATTTTACCTATATCCATATGGATCCTATCTAGGTATTGGATCCGAAATGTGGATCCCAAGCCCATATATATAATATATGCATAGTTATCTCTTGAATAATTCGCCTAATTAAAATTTTTGCACTTATGTAAGTACATATATGTTTTACGAGATAAATATATATATAAAGACCCCTTTATGGGTCCCGGATCCGCGACTTGGATCCCAGGCCCAAATCACATAAGTTTAAAAAAAAATCATGGTTATTACACATCCTGAGCAGAACTCCAGGCTGGGTTGGGTTTCTAATAATTTCCTGGAGTCCCAAACCGGCTGGGCGGCTACCACTGGGGCGGATCCCGGACTGGGGTGGATCTTCTGGGTCAGACCTAGGGCAGTAAAAGGGTCCGTAACAGACTCATGTATGGAGTTTTTTTTTTATTAGAAGGCAACTCCATCTTAATCTCTAATCTGATTAAGTGCAAACCATAGCTTTAAAAGATAAATCCTGGCCAATAGTTCCCAAACATTGCAATATATTAGTAGGCAACTCGAGTTGAATCAACCATGAAGCTAGTATAAAACTTATATTTTGGAAAGCATATCCTCTTGTGCTCATGGTCACCAAATATCACAAGTTTTACCTTATAGTGCTTTGTGGGTTTTCTAAGAAAAAAAGCTTACATATGGCAACAATCAGAAACAATTTTCAAAAAGAAAATATGGCATTGTCCCAATATTTACAAATCATAGTTTGATATTTCATCTTTTCATTTGTATCTATGTAACATGGCTACTTCTATAAGGCTGTACTCTTGTCAATATAAGGCGATACTTGTACTACTACAGGGCACACTCGGGCATGAGTTATTTTGATCAAAATAATCAGTGGCTTACAATGCATCAACATTTTTCGTACAGTTGGATGCTAATTTTTATTTGACCTTCAGCAAATATATTTATTTTTCTTGTTCTCTTTGGCTATTAGGTGATGTTTAGCACGGATGGATATGCCTTTCCTGAAACATTTTTCTTAGGTATGCTTTTGAATGGGTTAATGCTATCAATTTATATTTTATGTTTTTTATTTAGTTTGAAAATACATAGAATGAGATCATGGGTATTTATCTTTGATAAATTTTGTATATTATTTATTAGTTTGGAGGAAAATTCTGTTTTACCTATGGTTTGCTAGCACGACCAAGTAATTTATCTTATTGTGGTTATATATTGTTGAGCCAAAATGGTAGAACTTTTAGTATATCTGGAGCTGATGTTCAATTTTTTGCTACTGAAGCTGTGAAGCACTCATTTGGGCAAATTTAAACAGAAAGTCTAAAATATATAAAATTGTTAATGGCTGTTACTGTATCCACATTTGGCTTAACCAAGCTATTTCCAGAATAGTGCTTCTCAATGAATGCACCATTCTTGGTCAGAAGATCTTTGTGAAATCAAATTTGGCCCCAAAAAATTTTAAATACAAAGCAACTTTT
Source organism: Nuphar pumila (assembly GCF_984573655.1). Classification (NCBI taxonomy): domain Eukaryota; kingdom Viridiplantae; phylum Streptophyta; class Magnoliopsida; order Nymphaeales; family Nymphaeaceae; genus Nuphar; species Nuphar pumila. The sequence continues at coordinate 80,637,038 of NC_143264.1, read as the reverse complement.
TGTTATGTTTCAAATCTTCATCCAGACTAAGTCCCCACATAGGTTTGCTTTATTCATGGACACAATCCAAATTATTTTGCACCACTCTGTACACTAAAATACACCCTTCATGTCAATAAAGTGCTAATATCTTATGCTATAATTTGATTGATACTTTATATAAGACCCTAACATACAAAAGTTCAAAACAGAAATGTCAAGATGCCTGTAATTTTACTGAGTTAATAAATTAAGCACAAAAGGTCTGTCTTCAGTCCAATTTGCAGAAAAAAAGAATTCTGTTGAAAAAATAATTCTGAAACTACAATTGCAAAGTGATTATCAATAAATATTGGTAATAGGTCACATGTGTTGAGCTCTCAAAGTGTTGGATGTTATGTGAGAAAAAACTAGAATGGCAGTAAGTGTTGGAGGGTCAGTCTCAGTGTTGGTGTCATCAAATGTTAACATAAATAGGCATAGGCTGGAAAAATTAGCACACTATATTTTTTGAAACAATGTGAACTATTACTCAAAACCAACAAAGTTTTGGTATAAAAATGAAGATCTATTTGTCTTTATTTTGAATGCATTGTGTGTTTTTACTCAATTTTTGATTAATATTATACATACCATAACTCATCTCTTTGCATGTAAAGTAGTAAGTTGCTTAATGTTGTCTCCTGCATATTTTACTCTCGGTGTTCCACATCATAGGTGCAAAACGAGCACGCCATGCTCTTTCAACTGTCTTACGTGGTGCTTGTGAGGATGGTGATCTTGCTATCTCGGAAGCCATTCATGCAGCAAAGAGCATCCTTAGAGATAATGCTTTACAATTTTACAAGGTCAATCAAAAAATAGATTCATATGAATCTGCCTGCTATGCATCCCAAATAAATGAACTTGTTGATCAACCTGCACAAGAGATTTCCTTTGTACGTGTTATTTGGGTTGACACCTCAGGACAACATCGTTGCCGGGTGAGTTATTTTGAAGTTTTGAACTTATTTTATTTATCTCTTCTTGGACCAAGTGTCTTTGGCTTGAGAATACATATATAAAGTAAGCAACATTAATTTGTCAATTCTTGGCTGCATTTGACACTTAAATTTTTTTAATTGATTAGGCTTGTACATGCTACGTAATGGTTGTTAGTAATGTAATAGAATGATCTCTCTCTCTCTCTTGTTTCCTTTGTTTCTTCACATACATACCTTCTAGTGTTCAATTGTATTATACATAACATGGACTCAAAGCTTTTAAGCAACTGATCTTCGCTATTGAGTTCATAATTTGTTTGCTAATTGTCACTGTACTGCTTTAAAACATGGTAGGTTATCATAATGATTTTATCAAGTTGATCAGCTCTACAAAAAACCTGGTCTAACCAATAGGTTGACCATGTTTTTTCCCAAGACTTGTCCGAGCTCACTCGATTCAGCCAAGTCAATTGGTTAATCCACTATTTCATTTTGCTTGTGTGTGTGTGTGAATTGTTGATGTCCAAGGGCTTTCATGATTATTAACACATTCACCTCAAATTTATGCTCCTAGCAAGTGTAAAAATGAGATGGAGAATAGGAGGAGAGAAAAGGAGGAGAAGTGGCAAAAAGAACAAAATAAAGTAAAAGAGCTAAAGTACCCCTAATGTGCACAACCTATTACAATGCCGTGAAATGATGAAAATACCCCTAGAGGGCATCACTTATTACATCATTATAAATAAAATATATACATATGAATATATATATATATATATATTGTAATATCTCGCAAATTTTGCCTAATTATAAAATTTAATAAATATATTTTTTTATTAAATAAATATTATATATATATGTGGCTTAAATGGATCCTAATATATATATATATATATATATATATATATATATATGTGTGTGTGTGTGTGTGTGTGTGTGTGTCTAATGCATCATCTGAAACCATCTCACCATGTATGCTTTCAGGGGCTATAGTAGACTGTTCTGCAACATGTGAAATGAGTTCAACACTGAACCATGGGTCATACCAATTAGCAACTGCGTCCACATGTTCACGATCATAACCTGCTTCATTTCCCAGAAAACTATTTTCATCAAAAATAATATTTTTGGAAATTCTAATCTTCTTATAGACAGGATCATAGCACCTGTACCCCTTGTGCTCGTCTGCATAACCTACAAATTGACATACAAAAGCTTTGTCCTGAAATTTAGTTCTCATGGATTTATTAACGTGTACATAACATATGCATCCAAAAACTCGTAGCTCATCATAATTAGGATGTACACCATATAGAACATAATGGGGAGACTGATTTTCAAGAAAAAGCATAGGAAGACGATTTATCACATGAGTAGCAGTATGAAAAGCTTTTATTCAAAGATTAATAGGTAAGTTACAACCATGCATCATACTCATTGCACTCTCCACAATATGCCTATGTTTACGTTCGACAATTCCATTTTGTTGTGGAGTGTACGGGCAAGAAACTCTACGATGCATCCCATTATCTTGGAGAAAATCTAAAAATTCTTTGGAGGAATACTCACTGCCCCCATCACATTGGAGGATTTGAATATTTTGGGAGAATTGAGTTTTAACGTAGGCATGAAAGTGACAAAAAATAAGGAAGACTTCTGATTTATGTTTCATAAAGAATATCCAGGTAAAGCGAGAGAAACTATCAATAAAGGACACAATATTTGCTTCCAGAAGAGGAAGGATTGGGAGCAGGATCCCAAACATCAGAACATATTATTTTAAAAGGCATGAAAGCTCTTTTATTTATTTGATGAAAGGGAAGTACATGACTCTTGCAGACCTGACAACTGGGACATATTTTGTCCCTCAACAATGAAGGTGAAACAGACTTTGAAATAAAACCATGAGACACTAGTTTTTCAGTAAGGACTCTACTACAATGACCAAGATGAGAATGCCAAAGATCTGGCTTATTACATTTGGATATACTTAGAACATCTTTAGAAATACGATCGGACTTAGGCTTCAGGACACTGGAGGCTGGATCTTCATTGAAATTGTATATGTTTCCACGCCGCTCTCCTTTAGTGAACGTCTGCTTCGTTTGAAGATCCTTGACAAAGACAACAGTAGGAGTAAATTCTATAGATGAATTGGTAAAATCAACAAGTTTAGAAACAGAGACAATGTTTTTCTTTATATTTGTTGCATGGACAACATTGGATAAAGGGATGGATGAAGACTCAGGCAAAGGAATGAGGACATTACCTACGCTTGAAATAGGGTGGTGAGTCCCATCTCCCGTTACAATATTAGATTTACCAAAATATGGGGTCAAAGTAGAGAACTTACCTGCATTTCCAATAACATGAGCCGCTGCCTCAGAATCCACATACCAAACTCCATCATCATTCTGCTTCAAATTCAAGTTGGCCATTGCAGACAAGAGAAGATCTTTAGCATCATCACTCCCCCGGAAAGTACCTGTGGTTCTTGGTGTGGCAACATTTTTATGGTTTTGAATTTTGTTACGATTTTGTGGGTTAAACTAGTAGTTAGCCTTGATATGACCACATTTGTTACAATGATAGCATGTGAGAACACTCTTTGAAGAACCGACAGTGAAATTTGGCGTAGGTAGCAACCCACGTCCACCCTGGATTTGTGCTCCTCTACTTCTGCCACACCCCCCTCTATAGGAAAGATCTCCATGTGTGCAATCAGCTGTCATGCCTGTGGCAAAAACATCATGCGTAGATGATTGCCCTGCCGAAGTATCAAACATGCTTTTCAAAGACATTTAATACTGAAGCAGTTTAGCACGTAAATCCTCAAAACTGGGCAATGTCGGTAAATACAATAAAGAAGTGACAAGAACATGATACTCTGACCCCAGGGCACTTAGCGACTGCTGTACTTTTTCTTTATCTGATACTGGATATCCAACAATTGCTAATTGATCTGTGATGCTTTTGACTTGATTTAAAGATTCAATAATAGTCATTGATCTCTTTTTCAAAAGCTCGAATTGACGCTTAAGAAATAACACTTTAGCTTTTCTGATATATGAGAGTAAGTTTGAGCTAGAGTCTCCCACAGTGTTTTAACTGTACAATCATCAAGAATAGAAACTAATACCTCTTGAGACAATGTGGAAGTGATATACGCGACAAGAGCCTGTTCGCGCTTCATCCAGACAACAAATACAGGGTTACGAACAACGTTTGCCATTCCTTCTCCCTCCTTTGTTTCTTGTGTCATAAACTCTGAAGGCGCTGAAACCGAGCCATCCAAGTGACTTGTAAGATCTCGACTTCGAATAAAGGGAGTGATCTGCCTTTTCCAAGTCAGGTAGTTATTTGAATTTAATTTTTCAGAGACAAGCTGCCCTAGAAAGTTGGAAGAAAGACCAGAGTTGGCATAAGTATCTATTGACAAACCTTAGAGACTCATATTGAGGGATTAAGAGGAATAAAAAATAACAACAATAGCTTTAAAGAGAGATCTGAAATCAAAACAACAAAGCAAAAATGATATGACTGATTTCAGATTGAATATAGGACCTGAATGAAGGAGAAAGCGTGAAATAACCCACACGACAAAGTCGACAGGTGAAGAACAACAAAAAATTTTTAGAGGATGAGATGCAGATTGGAAGAGAACATGATAGCCAGACGCTAATATTAGAAATATACGAAGATGAAGACAGACACAAGGACGCAGAAGTGTTTTAGGGTTTAAGAGGAAAGAGAAAGACACGACAGATCTGTTGGAATACACAGCAGATCTGAATGCGATTCAGATCTGCAAAAAGACTATTGGATATTTAGGAAACATGAGGTAGAGAAAGAAGAAAAGAGCAACAAACAAACCTTTGGTGAATGAAAATAGAAAGAGAAGAGGACGACAGGAGGTAGATCGACACCCGTTGACGAGAAGGAAAGCACGACTTTGAAGATAGAAGGAGAAGAGGACGATAGGAGCCAGATCGACACCCGTTGACGAGAAGGAAGAGACGACTTTTCACGCCCAGAAATTTTGCTGCTCTGATACCATATTAAATCAGTTGGTAAGCAGAAACAATCTATAGAAAATAAGAAAATATGAGAGAGAGAGAGGAATTACCTGGGAATCGACAACCTCCTTATGTTCACTATGGGCTGTTGTAAACCTTGATTATATTAAATAGGGTTACGACATTTTTACAAGGACAAAAATGCCCTGTATAAGAAATACATATTACATTATAAAACACGTGAATGGATATGGATATGGATCCAATAAAGGATCCATATGTTAAAATATATGTAATTCATATATATATATATATATATTTATATATATATATATATATAATACCCGATAGGGGTATTTCTGTCATTTCACAAGTACCCGATAGGGGTACTTGTTTTTCTTTGTTTATTTTTCTCTTTATTTTTTGTAAAATGTATTTTTTATTTTTTTGTTTTTTGCTCACTCAAAAGGGGCCACACCATGTAGTCGATGGGGCCTCCAACGGTCACATTAGTGACCGTTGGGGGCTCCCAACGACTACATGGGGAGCCCCCTAGGTGGCTCTCCTTTTAAGGCCTCTTGGCCCTCTCCCTCTCCTCCTCTTGTGTATAAATAGGGGTGCTCCCCTCTTGTATTTTTCACTCTTGAGAGCTCTCTCTCTTTCAATAAGAGGCATTTATATTTTTATGTTGTGTTGTCTCTTGTGGGTTTGGGTATTAGCCCCTCTTTGTTTGTTCATTAGTAGATGTTGTAAGTGCTTAGTGTACTCTTTGCTTTTCCGCATATTTCATTACATGGTATCAGAGCCTTGTGTATGCTCTTCATTTTAATATAGCTAGTGGTGTAGCTATATTTGTTTTTTTGTTTCTCTCTCCTTGATATTCTCTTGTAAGTGGTTGTTATGGAAGGAGAACAAAAGATTGATCTCTCCTTCAAGCTCAATGGTTCCAACTACATGATGTGGGCCGCCGCCATGGAAAACAACCTCAAAGGAAAAAAGCTTTGGGGATACGTTATGGGCACCATTCCGGAACCACAACTCCAACTAACTAAGATGGAAGGCGATCAAGAAAAGGCTCTTGAAGGAGATGCCCGCATAAAGGCCATTGAAGATCACCAATCTAAAATAGAAGATTGGGAGAGTAAGCATGCCAAGATTCTTGCTTGGTTCATGAATAATGTGGAGCTCAAGATTTGCGCCAACATTGCCAAATTTAGGATGGCAAATGAAGCATGGTTCTTCATGAAAGGTATGTTTACACAAAAAGACCTTGCTCGTCAATTCTTCCTTTAAGAAAAAATCCGGACTATCAAGCAAGGAGAAATGAGTGTTAGGGATTACTTTAGCACTCTTGGCCCTCTATGGGATGAGCTATCCTTACTAGAACCAAAATGGGTTTCTAGTATAGATGTGGAATTAAGGAGAGAACAAATGGAAAAAGAACACTTTTTCCAATTTTTACATGGGCTTAGGCCCGAATATGAACAAGTTAGATCCTCCCTCCTACATAGATCAAAGCCTCTTCCCTTGGAAGATGCCATAGCCGAAATATGCCAAGAAGAAACCCGTCTTGGCATGATTAAAGGAGGAAATGATGTCTTGGCCGTATCCAAACCCGGCAACCATATGAAAACCTACAAACCTCCACATTTTGGAAGACAAAATAACTATAATGGCAACTATAGAAAAGCCATTTGCCATCATTGTCAAGAACCGGGTCATATAAGACCTAATTGCCCTAAGTTGAATGAAGCACCAAAAAATAAAGTTGCTTCCGTTGAAGAAGCTACTCAAAAGAAAGAGGAAGCAATCAAAGGAACGGACTCGTTTTCTCTTGCTCAACTATCGGAGGCACTACAAACTCTACTCAAGATTCCATCAACTTCGGGTGCCGCCGTAGCTTCCTCCTCTCCTCCAGGTATGTCGTCTTGGATCCTTGACTCTGGAGCTTCTTTTCATATGACCCCCCTTGAAAATGAGCTTTCCGATTTATGTAATAATTTTAAAAACTCCTATGTTTCAACTGCCGATGGTACATCTTTACAAGTTAAAAGTCTTGGAACCTTAAACTTTTCAAAAGACTTCTTTGTGCCAAACGTGAGAGTTGTACCTCAACTTAATTTAAATCTCCTCTCTGTTGCTCAAATATGCGATCATGGATGTAAAATCTCCTTCTCAACTAAGGATTGCTCTATACAGGATCTCCGGTCCGGGAAGCTGATTGGGCAAGGCCATAGAAGGGGAGATCTCTATTACATGAGCAACTTGAAACTCCCCATTAACTCTTTTTGTAACCATGTCCAAGATAAAAATATTGATATTTGGCATCAAAGACTTGGACATCCAAGTTTCTCAAAAATGTACTCCTTTCCATTTGGAAAGAAATTTTGTAATGAGAAACATTTTGTTTGCAAGAATTGTATTTTTGGCAAAATGAAATCTACTCCTTTTCCAAACCGGACTTTTGTATCCAAAAGACCTTTTGAGTTAGTCCATTCGGACGTTTGGGGTCCTTCCCCCGTCATGTCTAAAGGAGGGTACTCCTATTATGTCACTTTCATCGATGACTATACTAGGTATGTATGGATCTACTTTCTCAATTTAAAATCCGAAGTCTTTGAGTTTTTTAAAAAATTTCATATGATAGTTAAAAATCAATTTTCAAGTAATATCTCTACTCTTAGATCCGATTCGGGTGGAGAATATTTATCAAATGAATTTCAAAACTATTTAGAAGTAAATGGGATTTGTCATCAAAGATCGTGTCCTAGGACTCCTCAACAAAACGGCTTGGCCGAAAGAAAGCATAGACATATCATGGAAACTACTAGGACACTCCTTATTTCCAAAGAAATTCCAAAGAATTTTTGGGCCGAAGCGGCCTTAACCTCAACTTATTTAATAAATAGAATGATATCTTCATCCTTACAAAATACATCTCCATACGAAAAACTATTTGAAAGAACACCTGACTTCAATAGATTAAGAGTTTTTGGATGTAAATGTTTTGTCCTTACTCATAAACGGGACAAATTATCTCCTAAAGCTATTGAATGCGTTTTCTTGGGTTATGGAGAAAATCAAAAGGGTTTTAGATGTTTTGACTTGAAAAATAACAAACTCTATGTATCCAAAGATGTAACCTTTTTGGAAAATGAAAATGGTTTTGAGAAAACTAAAGATATTGACGAAAGTGAATATACTTTTTTATTTGATCTTCTATCTCAAGAAGATGAGACTCCTCAAGAAGAGGAAATCTCTAATGAGTCTTTGAATGACCTAGAGGAAATCCCTCTTGATAATGCTGTAGTTGAGAATAATAGACCAATCCAAACATATGTTAGGCGTGGTCAACAAACTCAGATAAGTGCCTTAGAAAAATACTCTCAAGGATCCGACATTGAAGAAACATCTTTAAGGAGATCCAGTCGGATCTCCAATCCTCCAAATAAGTTTGTTTCCTATGAGTCCCTAACTCCTAGATATAGAGCATGTCTAATTGCATTACATTCATTTCATGAACCTTCACACTATAATGAGGCCAAAAATATTCCCCAATGGGTTGAAGCCATGAACTTAGAGCTTAGTGCCCTTGAAAAAGCAAAAACTTGGGAAATAACTTCGTTACCCACTGAAAAGAAATCAATAGGATGTAAATGGGTCTTCAAAATTAAAACCAAGAGTGATGGTTCGTTAGAACGTTATAAAGCACGATTAGTAGCTAAAGGATATGCTCAGGAATATGGTATAGATTATGAAGAAACCTTCGCACCGGTTGCTAGAATGACTAGTGTTAGGACTCTTATTGCTATTGCGTCTGTAAAGAAATGGCCTATCTATCAACTTGATGTTAAGAATGCATTTCTAAATGGCGAATTAAATGAAGAAGTTTACATGGATCCCCCACCAGGAGTATGTATTGGTAAAAATAAAATTCTTAAACTTAACAAGGCATTATATGGTTTAAAACAAGCTCCAAAGGCTTGGCATGATAGATTTAGTAATGTAATGACAAGTTTAAATTTTCATTCATGTTATACTGACACTGCTTTGTTTGTGAAAAGTGCAGGGTCTTCTGTAGTTATTTTACTACTTTATGTTGATGATATGATCATCACAGGAAGTGATGAGCAAGGCATTAATGATATTAAAAAGGTTTTGAAAGAAAATTTTGATATGTCTGACCTTGGTTTCTTAAGATATTTTTTAGGAATTGAAGTGGCGTACTCTCCTCGAGGGTACATTCTCTCTCAGATGAAACTTGCTGCTGACATCTGTTCCAAATCGGGTATCTCCGATGACAAGAAGACAGAAACCCCAGAAGTCATCAATGCAAAATTAAGGTTGGAAGATGGAACACCTCTCGAGGATCCAACTCCCTACCGGCAACTTGTTGGGTCTCTAACCTATCTATCCATCACACGGCCAGACATTGCTCATGCCGTCCACTCTGTCAGTCAGTTTCAACATGCACCTACAACCGTGCACATGAGTGCAGTCTTAAGGATTGTCAGATATATCAAAAATACCATAACTAAGGGAGTTTTTCTTTCTTCTGCCTCGTCACTTGATTTAATTGCTTATACCGATGCAGATTGGGGAGGAAATCCCAATGACCGTGTCTCAACTACCGGTTTTTGTGTTTTCTTAGGTGACTCTATGATTTCGTGGAGATGCAAGAAGCAACACAAAGTATCATTGTTCTCGACGGAAGCAGAATATCGTGCTATGGCCACTACAACCATGGAACTTATGTGGCTAAGAAGCCTCCTCAGTGATATGGGCATTGTCATCTCTACTCCTTCGAAGATGTGTTGTGACAACAAAAGCGCAATCTATATTGCAAGCAATCACACATTCCATGAGCGTACTAAACATATTGAGATGGACTGCCATTACGTTCGGGATGAATACCTAAGAGGAACTATAGCACTACCTTACGTCACATCAGAGTACCAGTTGGCGGACTTCTTCACTAAGGCTCTTGCGGCTCCTCGGTTTTTGTTTCTCCTTAACAAGCTTTCGGTTATATCCCCGTAAAGCTTGAGGGAGGGTGTTAAAATATATGTAATTCATATATATATATATATTTATATATATATAATACCCGATAGGGGTATTTTTGTCATTTCACAAGTACCCGATAGGGGTACTTGTTTTTCTTTGTTTATTTTTCTCTTTATTTTTTGTAAAATGTATTTTTTATTTTTTTGTTTTTTGCTCACTCAAAAGGGGCCCCACCATGTAGTCGATGGGGCCTCCAACGGTCACATTAGTGACCGTTGGGGGCTCCCAACGACTACATGGGGAGCCCCCTAGGTGGCTCTCCTTTTAAGGCCTCTTGGCCCTCTCCCTCTCCTCTTGTGTATAAATAGGGGTGCTCCCCTCTTGTATTTTTCACTCTTGAGAGCTCTCTCTCTTTCAATAAGAGGCATTCATATTTTTATGTTGTGTTGTCTCTTGTGGGTTTGGGTATTAGCCCCTCTTTGTTTGTTCATTAGTAGATGTTGTAAGTGCTTAGTGCACTCTTTGCTTTTCCGCATATTTCATTACACCATATTCATTCATATTCTAATAAGGAGATTTCTACTACATGGAGTTTCTACAAATTCCAAAACATTCTTTTTGTAATCTTGGCCAAGATAAAGATATCAATGTTTGGCATAAAAGACTTGGACATCCTAATGTCATCAAACTTTCCTATTTATATTTTGTTAAAGATCTTTGTAAAAGTGTCTTCACTTGTAATGATTGTATTCTTAGAAAAATGAGAAGTTTGCCTTTTGAACAAAGATCTATGTTCACAATAGGGACCGACACACGTCGTATCTAAAGGAAGATTTGCATATTATGTTATTTTTTTATGATTATTTTAGATATTGTTGGATATATTTTCTTAAGCATAAACATGAGGTTTTTATATCGTTTAAGACATCATATGATGATTAAAAACAATTTAATAGTAACTTAAAGATTCTTAGGACCGATTTTGTAACTTTCAAATGAATTTAAAAATTATCTTGAAAACTATGGAATTGTTCATAAAAAATCTTGTCCTAAAACACACCAATAAAATGGTCTAGCCGAAAAAAAAAACATAGGCATATTATTGAAACCACAAGAACTTTGTTTATTTTTCAAAATATTCCTAAAAGATTTTGGGCCAAGGTGGCTCTTGCATGCGTTTATCTTATAAATCGTCTTCCTTTAAAAAATTTAAATAAAATCTCACCTTTTGAAATTCTATATCGAAAAGAACCTGACTACAATAGGTTGAGAGTTTTTGGATGCAAATGTTTTGTTCTTATTGATAAAAATGATAAACTCTCACTAAAAGCTATTCTTTGTGCATTTCTTGGATATTCTGAAACTCAAAAAGGTTTTAGATGATATGATATTAAAAATGATAAATTATATGTTTATAGAAATGTAACTTTTTTAGAATTTGTTAGTGATTTTAAAGAATGTGAACCTCATAGAGATAATGCGGATTACTCTTTTTTGTTTGAGTTGTTATCTAGAAATGATGATGAAATCATATATAATGACATTAGTGATGATGAAAATATAGAAGAGAATAACAACTCTTTTTATCAATCTCTTGATCAACCTATCGAAGTAAGAACATTTAGTGACCCTATCACCTATACACATAGAGATAGAAACACTTTTAAAAGTGCAATTGAGAAATATAGTGAATCTAGTGAGCCTACTGCAATAATCTAAATCCTCGAAGAACATAAAGAGCTAGAAGAATTTCTTCTAGATTCATATCCTATGAATCATTCTCTCCTAAATATAGAGTTTGCCTTAGCGCCATCCATTCATATGTGTAACCTAAAAACTTTGAAGAAGTAAAATAAATTGACGAATAGAGGGAAGCCATGGATAATGAACTTAGAGCTCTTAGAAAGGCTACAACTTGGAAATTTTAAGATCTACCTAGTGAAAAGAAGATAATAAGATGTAGATGGGTTTTTGAGGTCAAGACCAAGAGTGATGGGACTCTTGAAAGGTATAAAACCCGTCTAGTTGCCAAAGGGTATAGTAAAAAATATGGAATAAACTACGATGAAATTTTTGCCCTCGTTGCGTGTATGGTTACTGTTAGGTGTCTTATTACTATTGCCTCAATTAAAAAATGGAACACATATCAAATGGATGTCAAAAATGCCTTTTTAAATGGTGATCTAAATGAAAAAGTCTATATGGATGCTTTTCTAGGTATGGATGTTCCTAAAGGTAAAGTTCTTTGCCTACAAAAAACTCTTTATGGTTTGAAACAAGCTCTCAAAGCTTAGTATGATCAATTTAATAACTTAATGATAGAAAATAAATTTACTTCATGTTTTACTGACACTGTCTTGTTTGTTAAGAAATTCAATACAAGAATCATGATTTTATTATTATATGTTGATGATATGCTAATTACAAGTGACGTTGCTAAAGGGATTAAGAGTATAAAGTCTATACTAAAAGATAAAATTGAAATGTCAGACTTAGGATTTCTGACATACTTTTTAGGCATTGAAGTTGCCTACTCTCGCATGGGTTATTTTTTATCTCAAACTAAATTTGCATTTGAGATTATTGACAGGTCAGGAATTACAAATGATAAAGTTTGTGAAACTCTTGAAGTGGTAGGAACAAAGTTAAAAATTGATAATGGGGTTTTTCTAAAAGATCCCATTCCTTATAGGCAACTTGTAGGGTCTTTGATGTATCTTAGCATCACTAGACCTAATATTTTACATGTCGTTCATGTTGCAAGTCAATTTCAGCATGCTTCTACATCAGTTCATGTGAGTGCAATTCTCCGAGAGTATTTTTATCTTCATATTCTGAGTTAAATCTAAGTGCTTATACTGATTGGGGAAGTGATCCAAATAACCGTCGCTCTACCACTGGTTTTTTATGTTCTTAGGTGAATTATTAATTTTTTGGAGATCCAAGAAGCAACAAAAGGTGTTCCTATCATCCACTGAGGCCGAATACCGAGCCATGACAATTACAATCATGGAGATTGTTTAGATTTGCCAGCTGTTGGAAGATATGGGGGCTCTTGTTCATGGACCCACGAAGTTGTGTTGTGATAAAAAGAGTGCAATATATATTGCTAAGAATCACACTTTTTATGAGCGCACAAAGCATATTGAGATTGTAACGACCCCAACTCATACCTCTTAAAAATGCGTTTTTTTAAAATCAATTGCGGAAATATTCTCAGAGACCCGGGGCCTTTACAATTCTACTCCCAATTGAATAACACAACACACTACAAGCGATCTTATATTTATCATCCCAAACCATAGCAAGTCATTATTTATTAATTATGAAAGAAAAAATATCTAACAATAATTGCAAAAGACATCAGAGTTATTTTAATGACATAAAAGTAAATAAAGGAAAAGACTGAGCCACACTGTCCCTCTGTGAATTATCCAGCAAAAGTATGACACTCGTAGCTCTACCAGAAGCTAGTCGCTTCACTGATCACCTGCGTCTGCGAAAACCACAAAAATAAATGTGTCAAAAATTTGAGGAATTCTGCGTAAGGTACCTCTAATGAAATAAATGAGCATAAAGAATACAGATAAGAATTCATGCAATAACATAGAGGAATATAATTATGACATTTACATAATTCAATTTAAGCATTTATGCAGTAAGAAACAATTACTAAGCATGAGAGAACATTAATAAATAACAGAGATCACAATTTAAGTAACCAGGACATTTAATATGCATTAAGAATCAAACATCATGCATCCACCAACATGTAACAATTAAGGGAATAATTAAACATGCATGTTCTAATGCATAGCAGGAATATGCAACTTCAGTGAACTACATGAGTAAATTATTATCTTTCATTTTAGTTTTCCTTTCATATGCATGTCCCTATTAAATGCACACAACTTAAGTTCCTTTTTTTAATTACCATTGCCTGCGGATACACCAAACGGGTACAATTTTCTGAGGTTAAATAGGGTTTCTAGGGTAACTTAATACACAAGTTGTATTTTATTACTGTGTTCCAAACTTAGCTCTCGATCAAATCACCTTCAGAACATTAGACCTCGACATCTAATGTCGGGACACTAAGGACCTCCACATCCAATAGTGCCATTTTTTTGGTATACCAAAACAACAACTATGTCAAACCAGAGTTACCAGTCGAGGAAGCGGGAGCGGGAAGCGATACGGGAAGCGGGAGCGGGAAGCGAGACACTTTCAAAAATTTAGGAAGCGGGGAAGCATTAGACCACTTAGAAGAAAATTCCGAACCGTCTCGGAAGCGACCTAGGAAGCGAACCGGAAGCGAGGGGGAAGCGAAAAATGGAAAAAATGGGGAAGCGAGGGGGAAGCGTGGGAGAAACATGGGGGAAGCACGCTTCTCAAAAAAGAGAGACGCTTCCCCTCACGCTTCGGAAGAACGACGTTTCGCGCTTCCGAAGCACGCTTCGGGGAAGCGCGCTTCTCCCTTTACTTAGGCGGTAACTCTGTGTCAAACATATCACCTTAAGGTAAAGTGACGGATTCTCTCTAAAACCGTGGTAAGGAGAAAAAACCTCAATATCGGATTCAGGGGTAATAAGTAAAGCGCACAAAGTTTTTGTATCTTCATGGTCCCCCAAAACCAAATCTCTAAGATGCCTATTCTTTCGATGAGAGATCTCAGATCGTAAATTACATTATTCTTATTCATTATTTTTTTATTAAAAGCTAATTATTAAGTTTTGTAATGCAGCATGCAAAAGCCAAAAGCTCGCATCTACCCCAGCGAGAGCCATCATGGAACTATCGCCCGCGGAAAAGCATAAAACAATGTAAACACAATGCAATGTAAATAAATATGATTTTTGCAATGCATTTAAAAGTAAAGACGAATCACCCAGTGCTCGAGGCTCTCCAAACCTGCGATGATTCACTTGGATCATTAATGCATCGATGCATCATATGCAAAAACCAGGAATAACATACCACAATGCATTCATATTCATATGCATGTGCATAAAGCAATAATATACATATGCATGCGTACGAGTTCACAATTTCATATTCATCAATAGCTTCCATTTTATTCGCACATTCATGACAAATGCATACATTAATTCACATGTTCATGTCACATGCAAACCTTCATTCGTGAACCCATTTGATTTAACATGTGAGTATTCATACCACTGTCTTCATATAAAACATCTTACTTTCAAGTATACACTAGCATAGAGAACAACTATACAGTAACACCATGAACACGCATGTCATAAATAGTCTAGGCATGTGTTCAGAGTCATTCTTTTGCATGAATATGGCTGAACATAACATGAGTGAGAAAATCTGAAAGTTTACATGCTTGATATATCGTCACACAAGCTCAAGTAGGCACTGACAACATGCATAAGGTAGGAAAGCAGTCAATTGTCAAAACGTAAACTCCATTGAGCAGCCAAACTAATCATGTGCTACTGCTCATTGTATGAGCAACAACCTGTACATCAAATCCCATTAGGCTTGAGAGAAACAGAATACATAACACATTTTTTTTTTTGAGATACATGACCCAACCGCACCCAACCGACTGGGTTTCCAAACATGCCCAGCCGGCTCTAGTCGGCTGGGTTTGTCTGGACTGAACCCAGGCCTGAACATACCCAAACAGGCCCAGCTGACCTTAGTCAGTGGGTCGGTCTGGTCAGCCCCGGGCCGGACTGCCCGCCATGCACAGGCCCAATCCGGGCCTGTGTGTGCTGTCAGGGCTGGACAGCCACAATAACAAAAACATTTATTATTAAACCCTTTTTTTCTTGTAACTGTGACCCAGCTGACCCAGTCGGCTGCGTCTGGCCTGCAGCCAAACCACCCAGCCGACCCAGTCGGCTGGTCCCTGACTGCTCTAGGGACTCAGCCGACCTGCCCAGCAGTAACCCAAAACAAAATATACATTTTTTTTTGTAAAACTAAGCTAAACATATTTGTATGAATCAGAAGTACTTATCAAGATTTAATTAAATCTACTCAAGCATGAAATCACAGATTTATAACACAGTTATGCATGCTTACACCACGGATTTCATATGCTTTTTCATGCATTTCTTGTAATAGCATGTAAACACAGAAGGAAACAATTCCTACCATGAAATAAATTCTGATTTAGTTCTTACAATGACTATGCACAGAAAATAAAGTTTCAAAAGGGTTTAATGAATCAAAACACATCCATGAAAGAGGAATACATGGATCCTCTTCCGTGTATTTTAGAGGGATCACATGGATCTACATTTTTACCATGGTTTTAGATCATGGTATAGCATGAGAATCGAATCGGTATTCGATTTCTCACTTGTATCAAGAGAAGAGATCCATACCTTTGAAAAAAAATCGAAGAATAGAGAAGAACAATTACAATGGTGAAAAAGGGGTTGTTGGAGAAGAGGATCCCTCTTCCTCTTCTTCTTCCTCTCTTTCCCTTTCTCTCTCTCTCCTCTTTTCCCTCTTTCTCTCTCTCTTTTTCCTTCTCTCTCTTCGTGGGGCTTGGATTTGGATCCGGATTTGGGTCCAAGATCCAAACCCATACCCAAAACGAAAATGAATCAAGATCTAGATTTAGATCAAATCCGGATTTGAGTAGGACTTAAATAAGACCCAAATCCATATTAGTTTGGATGGTAGGCCTTGGATCCAATCCAATCCAACTCTGGATCCCTTTCGACAAACTGCTCAATTTTCAGAAAAACACGATTTTCGGGTCAACCAGGACTCAAATTCAAGAAAGTAAAATATTGTTACGCTCAAAATTTCGAGACGCATCCAACGATATATTACATGCATATAAAATTTTGAAGTTCGCCTGAAAATAACCCGTATTTCGCTTGAATTTAAAGGTTAAAATTAAAATTCTTTATCTCGCTTTGATTGGCTCGTTACAACCTTGTCGATGAGATTTGGGCCAAGCCCAGACTCAAAGACATCAGTCTAAAAATCGAGTCTCAAACGATTTTTCTGCCAGACTTGGCCAAATTTTTGAAAATCTCATAAAATGAATAAGTACCAAAATACACGATATTACAGAGATAGACACTATACAACAACAACAACTATGCCTTCATCTCAAAACAATTGGGGTCGGCGATATGAACCAAAAAAGAAAATCATTCTGGGTCTTCCACATGAATCCTTCTCCTCCAATCATTTCTATCCAATGCCATGTCCTCGGTGAGGTTCAAAGCATTCATATCCTTTCCTATCATCTCCATCCAAGTCTTCCTAGGCCTACCCCGACCTATTTTAACTAATATATTTTCCCATTTCTCGATCCTTCTAACTGGAGCATCATTAGGCCTTCGCCAAATATGTCTAAACCACCGTAAACGATTCTCTCTCATCTTATTTTCAATGGGTGCAACACCTACCTTCTTACGTATCTCCTCGTTCTGAATCTTATCTTTTATTGTATTTCTACACATCCATCTAAGCATACGCATCTCAGCTACACTCATTTTTTAAATATGATGTCTCTTGGCAGCCCAACATTCCGTACCATATAGAAAAGCGGGCCTAATAGTCATCCTATAAAACTTTCCCTTCAACCGCAATGACATTCTACAATCGCACAACATTCCAGTTGCACTTTTCCATTTCATCCACCCAACCTTTATCCTATGATTTACATCTCCATCAATTTGTCCATACTTTTGAATGATAGATCCCAAATATTTGAAACAATTATCCACCAGTATGCTCACCAAGCTTCACTACACTCCCATCACTACTTCGTTGCTTACTAAACCGACATTCCATATATTGTCTTACTCTTACTCAACTTAAAACCTCTTGCTTCCAATGTCTGTCTCCATAATTCTAACTTAACATTAACCCCAACTCTAGACTCATCAATCAAAACAATATCATCAACAAACAGCGTACAGACTGCCACTATGTTAGAGAAAAATATCAGAAGAAAGTTATAGATCTACGTTATGTAACATCAAAATATCAACTGGCTGACTTTTTTACTAAGGCGCTCTGTTCTCCTAGATTCAATTTTTTCCTTGGCAGTCTTTCGGTCATTACACCGTAAGTTTGAGGGGGGGGGTGTTAAATTGTATCTCATATATATTTATGTGTATGTATCTATCTATTTCTATATATAAATATATATATATTCTTTGTAATACCCTCTAGGGGTAAATCTATCTTTTCGCATGTAACACATATATTCACTTGAATATGCTTTTTCTTTTTCTTCTTTTTTCCTTTTCTTTTCTTTTCTCTTTTTAGTTTTTTTTTTTATTGTTTGCAGGGGTTCACCACATAGACGTTGGACCGCTCCAACAGTCATAAATATGACTGTTGGAGGGGCTCCAACGTCTATATGGGAGCCCCTCCTTGGGTCCCTTGTAGCATATAAATAAAGGGGTGTTTCCCCATTGTAATGTTATGATTTTGTAGTGCTTTCTCTCTTAATAAAAGATTATTTTTTATGCCTTTGTGCTCCTTTGTGAGTGTTCCATTATGCCTTTGTGCACTTATTCTCTTAGTGAATCTTGTGGGTTATTCAGGTCATCTTCGAACTTGGTATTCTCGAAGATATTTTCACAGAGGCTGAACCATGGGTGAGTGTAACGCCCCGAAATTTTAACCCAAAATTTGAAAATGTTTTTTTATATAACTGCGGAAACAAGAAATAATATAGGGTTAAGCATTTCAGAACATTACAGTGGAGAGAAAACCCAACACATTTATTTCCTTCCATTTATCAATGAATAATGACATTAGAGTTTTAAAAACATAAGAGGAACCCAAGCGATCCCTGGAACAATAAATCCAAAAATCTCGATCCGAAGCCTCATCCCGCAGCCGCTCATAAACCCTATTCTTTACCTGAAAAATAGTAAATTGATTGGAATTAAACTACCACATCTAAGTAGGAAAACTGTAATTTTTTCTTGCAGGTATATCATGTGTCTAGCATGTGCTGTGAGTGTCAAGTGTGAATCTTTAGCATATACCAAAGCACGTAAAGCAGACTATGCAATAGCAATAACAGACATATATCTAAGTAAGTAAGCAGGTTATGCAACAATTATAATTAAGCAAGTAAAGCTTTTATGCAACAACAATAACAGTAACATGCACAACTTTCAGGTAATAGTCATAATATGAATTCAATTACTTCATATCCACACATTTCAGGATTTGTATTTCATCACACGCTCAGAACATAAAGCATGTTAGAAAGAATATGAAATTGTCTCTTTAGTAACTCCACTCACTATGATACCTAGCTGTTTTAATTATTGTTTATCTTTTCTTATCCCGTGAGTACACACGGGCCAAGACAACCATCACAGAAGAGAACGTTCGGGGGTATATTATTCAAAGTTGTTTTATTAACCCGAACATTCTAACTGAGACTGAAAATCCTAAGGGAGCGGCCAGTGACCGAGAGAACCTCCCAAAGGCCAAAACCAAAAACAGGATGCATCCCTAACTTCTGCAGAAGAACAAAGAGCTACCACCTAGGACACATTGGTAGTCTGAGTCCCCCCAACTCCGAGGACTGGGGACCAACGAGTCACTTTAGCTCGAAACAGATAAACACGTCCCCAGAGTTTTGTACCACCTACTCTCTCCAAGGTAAACCCGAATCTGAGAGGGTTAATCTTTTCATTTAATGATTTTCCCGAAGTATGGGGTGTTTCCCCATCTACCTCCTACTACCAGAGTAGTAAGTTCCCAACCTTAGTCATGTTGCCAAGGTACTCATCCCAATTTTTCTCTTCATATTGATTGCACAAACCCACTCGGAGTGCTCCGGTGCCTTTAAACCAGTCAAGCACGAATGCCCCAGTGCCTTTAAACCAGTCGGGCAACAATATTATATTGTCATTTTCATGTGGATTCACATCATAACTTCGATGGTCTATGCATGACCCACAACACACTGGCTTGACATTCATATGTCCACAACAAACCGACCTATAGGTTCGGTTACCAGATCATCGTTCATCATCATTATTGTTATTTATTCTTCAATAGCAACTTTACACCACATACCATTAGGTTTTGACTTGTGACATCCCAACATAGGGTGACATGTACTAAAAGCTCCGCTAAACCAACAAACACACTGTTGGTGTCCTTTATTAAGCATGCAGTGTAATCTTAGAGATTTGGTAATACAACTAGATACCTTTCTCCCAACACATTCGCATTTGAACATTCTAAAAGATATACACTTAGTGGGCATTTTCAACATTTTAAGAAAGATGCATTTGAACATTCTAAAAGATATACACTTAGTGGGCATTTTCAACATTTTAAGAAATATGCATTTGAACATACTAAATTATGCAGCTTAATTTGAACAATAAAGATTTTGTCACTTAATATGCAATTGAACAAACTTATCATCAGCTAAGTACACACATAAGGTATGGCTTAATATACAATCGAACATCAACCTTATATGTGATTAAATCTCCGGATTTGAAAATCACATATTTCCCCATGGTGACCACAAGGATTGATTTTACTGAAAACGTACCTGTACTAGTCGTGGCTTTACCAATAAGATCCATTTTATATATATATATATATATATGTATATATATATATATATATATATATATATATATATATATATATATATATATATATATATGTCCTATGACAACCACAAAATACAATACTATGCATTTAAAACAATATTTCCACGTGTGTAATGTGTGTAATGTTCTTACAATCTGATCAGAGATTTACCTATTTATCAATGCAGATTACTTTTTGCATTTTCTCTATAGAAGCAGAGTACTGTATTTAAAGTATGTATTATACTGTGTATTCATAATGTAGGTGCAACCCATGACCCTTTGGGGAAGGCCGCTGCATCTTGCCATATACCAGCACCAACACCTATATGATGCATATACTTGCTGCATCATCTCTACTACCGTACTGACTTGTTGTATTCACACGAACGCCAACTTTGAACACTTTCCATGTGGAGAGGTAGCTTGACCACAATCTAGGTACCCAGATTTATTTGGCAAGATTTTGTGAAACAATATACCCGATTATAGGTCATGCACGACTATTAAACCAACAGTCCACAGAATCAAAAGACATCCTCTAGGTTGAATTGTCAATTAATGGAATGGAAAAGTATGCAAAGTACCCAACAAAACATTGTAACACCGTTACAAAATAGCCTTGAGCACTTAGAAGGTGCAACCGGAATCAAGATCCTATATGCAAATCATTTATGAAAATATCTTTCCATGACAAACAGTAACCTGTCGGACAGGTTACTACGACCTACTAATTCAGGATATATAAGAATATATATATATATATATATATATATATATATATATATATATATACCATTAACATGCATGATTAATAGTATTGAATACACAGAACCAGAGTCATGAATAGTATTAGACAAACGTAACACTCAATCATATGCACCAGACTTACATCAGGGGACCTATTCATACTCAGGGACCTATATAATATTGTTTTCAGAAACATCCAGGTTCATAAACAGGACGTATACCAGGAATGCAGAGGAAATCCTATCATTCCAAACCAAAACCTTCATTCACAACACTAGGCATATAAAGTACCAAAAAAATGACACAACAGGGATTTCCACTAAGATCCATACTTACTGAAAAGCAAATTTGGGTAGAGCATGCTTACAGCACCAAGCACACAACTTACGTTATGCAGAAAATCGCAATTTGAGAAATAAAAACTTTTAAGAGAGACGTCTTCACAGGCTCGGTCACGCTGATTGGTTGTGCAACAACCCATTCCATTACTTGCAACAAAATATACTACAGAATCATTTAACCCCCCCCCCCCCCCCCCCCCCTTTTTTTCAGAACAGGGGAAACCCACTCTTAACAACAAATCCGAAAACTGAGCAAAAGGAGGAACTCGATTTGGGTTTTCCGCAGTAATCTAAATTCCCAACTTGATGGATTTGGGGGTCCGGCCAACCCACATAGCATGCATGACCCCATATTATACTAGAAAGAAAAATACAGTACCCTACCTCTTTCCGAAGCTTTTCTCCCTTTTCGTCGACTTTCCTATCATTGTGCTATCGATCAGCCAAGACTCCGCAGAGTCTCTTTCTTGAATCGTGAAAGAGAGAGAGATAACGAGAGTACATGAGGGAAGGGGAAATGGCAGCGGCGCTGCTGGCGGCTGGAAAGGAAACGGGAGGGAAAGCGAGGGTGTTGGCTGAGGCCATCGGTGAGCGAGAGGGCAAAGAGGGGTGGGGCTGCAGTGAGAAGAGAAAGGAGTCAAGTAGGAGGGTGTGCCCCCGAAAAGGAAGGAGGTGGTTACCTCCTTCACTCCTCTCGGCTGCGCATCTACGTTCCCCAACCACCCCTCATGACCAGTTAGGGTTCAAAAATGAACCCTAACCCTTGATTTATCGGGTAGGGGCCTTTTTTTTTTTCTTAACGCACGGTAAGGTGCGGGGCGCGGATCGACCGGATCCATGACCCGCGATCTAGCCACGGTTTGGATATGCGGCCCATCGATGGTTTGGGTCCGATATTTGGACCCATACGGATCCAACTACGGATCCATATATTTTTATTTATACTTAGTATTATTATTATTATCTTATATATATATATAAATATATATATTACACCCCAATTGGGTACGGTTTCAGTTTGGCCACCACCGAGACCCGCGACCCAAATCTTTTAATGAAACCCCCTAGTTGGGCAATTTGGATCCGTCTGAGGATTCAAAATGTTACAAGCTTTAAAATACTATATTCTTAATACATTTGGTTTATTCTTCGATACGATCTTGTGGGTCTTTCATAGGTTAATATAGATCCATTTACGTTATCCAAAATTAACATAAATTAATATGGATCCAAGATCCATTGTGCTTCATCAATCCTTTTAATAAATTCGGATCTAGAAATCCGAAGTTTTGATCATACTCTGATTTAGAACTATGGATCCAAATGAATTATTATGGATCCAGCTAAATGTACATTGATCTTTATGGTTTCTATACAAGGATCCAGATTAATATTGAAATTCTGATATCGAAGATCCAAATGCAATATTGTGGATCCGAACATCGTCTTAAGCTATACCAATTCCCACTAAAGTGTTGTAGAAATTTTCTCATTAAAATCCGATTTACTTCAAGGATCCAAATAGGTTATCCAAGATCCAATTACGAATAAATAATTAAAACAATAAAATATTCATGTATCACCTTAATGACTTAAAATCTAAATTTATTTATCTGATAAAAAAAATCGTGGGTATTACAGTGAGAGAAAGAGAGAGAGAGTAAGAGACCCTCTCTAACGTCTCCTCCTTCTTCCTCTACGTTTTCGCAAATCTGAAAGCAAGGTACAGGTTTTTCTCTTAAACCGATGGATGAGGAGTTTGGCATAGGTTGGATCAAGTGTAGGTTTGAGGAAATAAAAACCTGTGTTCATGTACAAACCTTGGTTTGTCGTGCCTATACCTTTGCTGGACTGTATATAGATTTCTCTTGGGTCGTTAGGCTTCAACTGAACCTGTGTTTTCTCCTAATCATGGTTCAATTTTATTACCCCTGCTTTTTGGTTTGAGTCTCAATATCTGAACCTGCATTTTATTTTCTTGGTTGGGGTTTTAATAACCTAAACTAGTTATGTTTTTAATATACATCTTAGCATGAAACTTACATGAGTGTGGGAGTGGTTTAATGGTTGAGTCTGATTAGAAACCATATTTGAAGAATTGTTTGGAAAGCTGAAATTTTCCTTATGTAGTTCCAAAAATCTTGTTTCTATTGGATTTGTGAAATCTGGTCAGTCATGTAATATCGTGTGTTTTCCTACCATGTTAAATTCTGAGATTTCCGAAAATTTAGCTAAGTGTTTTGGTAAAGTTGATAAATCCTCGATTTTAGGTGGCGTCGGTTGAGTCTGGGCATGGCCCAGGACCCATTGACAAGACTTAAATGAGCCAATTAAGATTTAGTAAAACTTTTTATTTTTGACCTTTAAAATCGAGCAAAATTCGGGTTAAATTCAGGAGAAATTCGAAGACGAAATTCAGGTAATATATCATTAGATGCGTCTCAAAATTCTGAAAACATTAATATTTTGTGTTTTTGAATTCGGGCTATGGTTGACTCGAAAATCACATTTTTTAAAAAATGACCTGCCTCGATGTGATCAATTCTGGATTGGATCGGACCCAATCCGATCCGATCCGTATGATCCATGTTGATATGGATCTAGACCCAGTCCAAGACCCATATTAATTAGGATCTGGTCCAGGCTGTGATCCATATGGATATTGAATATAAATTTGGATCTTGGATCCAGATCTAAAATCAAAGTTCAACTAATTTAAAGTTTTAAATTCAATATAAAAGTTAATTGACTGAAATTCCATGTTAAAAAGACTCCCAGAGGGGGAAGACACCCTCTCAAACTTTCTGAAAATTTATTATTTAATAAATACTTAATTAAATATTAAAAATTAATTAATTTTTAAAATTTATTTTGGATATGGCAGAGTTCTACATTTGTGAAACTCAACCTATTATATAGGGATTCTAGAGGGGGGTGTCACCCTCTAGAAGAGCCCAAACCTGGTTAAAGTGAAATAGTAAAAGAAATAAAATAAAATAAGAGAATAAATAGTAGTTAGCTAGAGATAGAGTTCTACATTTTGTAGAACTCTATCCTCTATAGAAGGACTCCATATGGGATGTCACCCTCTCTCTAGAAGACCAAAAAAAAAATTTATATAAGGGTCTAACTCGTCCCTCTCTCTAGATTTCGTTTTCTAGAGAGAGAAAGAGAGAGAGGGAGAGAGAGAAGAAAGAAGGGAAAAGAAAGAAAAAAAAAGAAAGAGAAAAAGGAGAAGGAGAAGGAGAAGGAGAAGGAGAAGGAGAAGGAGAAGGAGAAGGAAAGGAAGATTCTTTCTGATTGCCGATAGTCTTTTTTCGATCTCTTCTGTCTCAAATCGAAAGTACGGATTCCTCTCTTGATTCAAACGGGAAGAAACAATCTAAATCCAGTTTATGTGAGATTTTAGTGGAAAAAGGGGAAAATCTGAACTGGAATACACAAATATATATGTTATATACATAACGTTGATTATGTATATATATACATATATATGGGTCGATTTTCCTTTTTTTTTTTCAGATTGTATATATATGTATATATATATACATATTAGTTACCGAAAACGCCCTTGGGAGTGGGGAAACACATTTTAAAAGCGCAAAACATCATACATTTGAAATGTGTTGGGAAGCACACCAAAAAAATGGAAAGCATGCTTCCTTTTTTTTATATTTTTTTTTTCACTTTTTTCACTTCCCCTCACTTCCTAGGTCTTTTCTGGTTTGCTTCCTTGGTTGGTTCCGAGACGATTCCTGGTTCACTTCTAAGTCATCCCACGCTTCTCGCTTCCTAAAATTGCCTCGCTTCCCGCTTCTGCTTCCCACTTTCCGCTTCCGCTTCTTCGAGTGGCAACTCTGGTACACACGCACACACACATATATATATATATATATATATATATATATATATATATATATATATATATCAAGGTTTTAAAACCCAAGTGACTCGGGACTCGACTCGTTCTTTATTGACTCGTGACTCGGCGGGTCAACTCGGTGACTCGGACCGGGTTTCGTTAACTTTTGATTTTAAAAGAAAAACAATATATAATTTGTCTTAAACCACATATATATATATATATATATATATTTTTTTTTTTCTAACAAATATTTATTAGTTATGATGTCTTTGTAGAAGGATCGATACAAATATTCAAAGTTGCTTATCATGGCTTCAATGAGATGAAGTTTTATTGGTAATAGTAAGCAGTTTTGTGTGTGTACGTGCATGCAGTTGGTTGTTTTATTTACCATTAAGGAAATTTGTGATCTGTCAGCTGAGAATCAAAATATATGGCAATCGTTGTTAACTTGGTACAATTTATTTTAGTCTATAATAATGCTGAAGTGGAGGACATTCATATTTTTGAAGACATGAAGTATTTGTCTTCGTACACTAGGGCCTCCAACTAAGTACAACACTTTTTTTTAATTTTGTGGCAACCCCTGATGTTTGTATTGAGCCAGTTAAAAGAAGGGCCTTGAGATATTTTGGTTTGCTAGCCATTTGAAATTTTGAAGTAAGCTATTGCAGTTGAAAAAGTCCATTACTAGTCATTCTGTAGCGTCAATAGATTTTTAATGAAATCTTTTTAAGAGTAAGCAGGTTACTTGTTTGATTTGTTAAGTAACTCTTGAACATATTTTTGCCATTGTCATAATGAGGAGAAAAGTACATGCTTTCTTTTGTGCTTCTTTAAATGTTCTCTATTGACTCTTTTTTATTTCTAGAAACCTTTGCAAGTCTAAACACGTTACATTTGAGTTGTTAAGAATTAACTGTTAACATATTTGTGTTGTCATCATAGCAAGGTCAAAATACATGATTAGGAGAATCAAAGAAATATTGATTGATGGATAATAAAATGAGACATATTTACCTTAAAAGGTCTATCTATTCTAGGAATTATAGGTTCTGGGGCGAGTATTAGAAAGCCAGTAATTCTCTCAATAATATTACAATTTTTTTTATTCTGAAATACCCAAAAAATCAAATTTCAAACATCCCAGAACTCGCCCGAGTTAGGCCGAGTCAGCAGCCGAGTCTTTGCAGCCCGAGTTAAGTTTGCTGGGTTGACTCGCTGGAGGGCTAAGCCGAGCCGAGTTAGTCGAGTCACCGAGTTGACTCGGCGAGTTTTAAAACATTGATATATATATATATATATATATATATATATATATATATATATATATATATATATATATATATATATATATATATATATATATATATGTGTGTGTGTGTGTGTGTGTGTCTGTGTGTGTTGTTAGATCAACCGTTAATTTCTTTTGGCATGAGCATGATTTCTGATTTACGTGATTATGGTATTCGTGTTTTAAAACTGAAAATCTGACCTGCATGTTATTTTTTGCATATTTTTCATTTGTAAACATGTTTTGTATATTTTAAAAGCTATAAGATCTGATTTGCATGACGGGTGTGCAAATCTGATCAGATCTGCCTGCTGTTTTTGCACGCAAATTTGATCAGATCTGCCTATTGTGTTTGCATGCAAATTCGATCAGATCTGCCCTCTGTGTTTGCACACAAATCTGATAAGATCTACCCGTTGTTTTCGCATGCAAATTTGATCAGATATGCCCGTTGTGTTCACATGCAAATCTGATTAGATATGACCACTGTTTTTGCACACAAATTTGATCAGATTTGTCTGTTGTTTTCGCATGCAAATCAGATCAGATCTGCCCTCCGATTTTGCGTGCAAATTAGATAGGTTCTGCCCACTGTTTTGGTGTGTAAATCTGACCAGACCTGCCCAAAGGTTATGAGGTAACACATGATTCAGATTTTGTTTCTTTTTTATGCCTATGTATATATATACACACACATTGTTGTTCAGATTTGACGGTATGCAAATCTGATCAGACTTGCTTAGCCTGATATGCATGCAAATTTGATGAGACTTGTCGAGTTCTATATAAATCTAATTCCGGTGTAGGTTTCACCAAACACATATTCTATCTGTTTTTGGTTTCAAACATGTTTTGTTGCTTGTCTTTGCAACTGAATATCCTTGGCATTGATTGAGGCTGGGTTGTTTTAGCTGTGATATAAATGATACTATGTTGGTGGAAGGCTGCCATATGGTTTGGCATCGAAAACACCTCAATATTGTACTTTTTTTTTATCTATGTGAGCACCCTGATAAAATATTCCCTACTGTAATGAGATATTGCGGAAATATAAAGAGTGCTTATAAGCACTTACAACAATGAATAAAAGAGACAATATCACAAGTCCACTAAGGGACAATACAAACACAAGCATTTAAGAAGGCAACAATATAAAAAGTGTAAAACCCGAAAATTTTATAAAATTTTGCAAATTGGGCCTGGATCCAAATTACAGATCCAGGACCCATAAAGGGGTTTTTCGCATACATTTACCTCGTAAATTTGATATGTACATATAAGTACAATAATTTGTAATTAACTAAATAATTCGGAGAATAATCATTCAATAGGGGTGCGTAGATGGGTATGGGATCCATATACCGGATCCATGTACATATATATATATCTAAATATATATATATATATATGTGTATAATCATAAATAAATAATATTAATATTGGTAATACTATAGAAATATAATATATATATATATATTAAGCGGATTCGAGGATCCATAGTTGGATCCAACTTGCGGATCCATTTTGGTGGGGGGTTAAGGTTTTATATAAAATGCGAGATTTAAAATGAATAAAATTTTTAAGTTTTTTTTTAATTTATTTGAGGATCCACAGTGGATCCATTTGGATCCACTTGTGGATCCATTTTGACTTGGGGCCGGGTTGCGGGTCTCGGGTTTGGACCCGAGCCCCACCCCATATTCTTCAGCCCTGTTAAATGAAAAGGGCAACCCGATAAGGGTTGCCCGATAAAACCCTAGCAGAAACAGGAAGGGGGCAGGAGGGGGGTTACGCAAGGGGCGTAACCATCTCGGCGATAAAAAGGGGAGGCGGAAGAGGGGGTCTCACCCTCTTCCCTCATCTCCCTCGTATCTCTCTCCCTCTATCTCTCTCGGTGTGGGTTACGCCGGATTACGGGGGGGGCTACCGGCTGCCATTGAAGGCCACGACAAGCAACCTTTCACGGCAGCAGCAAGGAGCACCAGCCGCGGCTCGACCTTCGCATTTCCAGCCTCCGATCGCCGGAAAGATTGCCGGAAAAGTCTTCTAGAGGTATGGTGCTTCTTGGATTTCGGGGAAGGAATCGAACAAGGGTTCGATTCCGTGCGATGATTTGAGATGGGTTCTTGGGAAACCCTTTTCTGGGGCTATTCTTTTTCTCAAGAATCAGGGGTTTTCAGTTTTTTTTTCGATTACTGGGGAGAATACCTTTGATTTCGTGAAAATCCAAATACGTTATGGGGTGTTTGGATTTGTTATTGAAAAAGGGGTTTGGGTAATAACCATACCCAGGTTTCAGATTTCGGTCTTTCTATGTATTAGATGCTTGGCTCTGTTAGAATAGGCGTAAACAAATCCTTTTTTTTAACTGATGTTGTCGATGGGTAGGGTGCTAATGAGATACGTAAATTTCTGATAATAAGTTTCTGTTGAATGTGCATGTTTTGTGGGACAAAAGAAATCCGTGGTTCTATAACTAAAAGCTAATGTATGCATACTTCATTGACACTTTTGGTTTAGTATTGCGACCTGTGAGCAGGAACTGTACAACAATTCTCATTCGGGTGTACTGAGTTTTTAGAAATAATCTAGAAGTGTGCCCTAAGACAGGCTGATATGGTTGCTCATGTATATAAGACTTAACCTGTATTATATGCATACTTTTAAATTGTAGATTTGGCAGTGGAAATACATTTTTAAATTTTTCAGCTCTAGCACGATCTTAACATTTACTGTTGGTGGTATGAGTTTTGACAGCAGCTAGTAAGGATTGAGTTCAATGACAGTGAAATTTTTCATGCACTGATCGTAATCAAGTTCTGTTTTGAACCCAAGAAATGCAGGGAGTCTTGTTCTGTTGAGCACAGGGCAGAAAATCCTTCGGTTCCTTTCCTCTTTCCTTGATGATATTAAATAGCATTGTTAATGTAAATAGCCGGAAAGATGATGATAGGGCTGCAAAGCCCATTCTGTTCCTTAACCTCCTGCAGGATTGTGAGGATCCGTAGCACATACTGCTACTGCTATCATGCTTTGGCCTTATGTTTACATATAGTTTTATGATCTTATATAATAATTTCATTTGTGTCTTGAGATGGTATATTCATGATGATAAGAGTCAGATTCTTAAGATGAACTTGAACTACAAATCAGGTTGTTGGGAACTGCATTGTGTACCCCCTAAATTAAACAACCTGTTTAAGATAATAAGATGCTAGATCGATGTCGAGCTAAATGTATCACAGGTTCCATGCTGTTTTAAATTCAGAATTTGGGTATAAATCATTCTAAGAAACTCTGGGTTCTGTCATTAAACCAGAATTTGTATTTATAATAGAAAGACTATGCTAATGTATCAGTTATATCAAATATATTCCTGTGTGATTATTAATTGATATTCAACCTGAATACATATGTCTTAGTTACCTGTTATTAGACTTGAGTTCTATTCATTTTCTTAACTATTGGAATCAAGTTAATCCAAGTTCATGTGGTCATGTATGGTCTTACACAGTCTTATATCATCGAAAGCATGTATATTTTTGAAGAATGTCCTGATTTCTATTAGAAGGGCTGATTTCCATATGTTTCCATAAGTTAGCTAAATGAGGTTATTCAGACTTCCTATTCTCATAAATGAATATACAAAATCCTAAACTATTAAAACATGAATAGTGTAATACACTGCTGCTAGGTTCATGAACAGTTAAAGTCCGATAGAATCTTGCATGCATTACCTAATGTGATGTTGTAGGCTGTCTATTGGCATAAGATGGTGCTTGAGTGTAGTAAGCTCAAAGTTTGTAAGATGCAGCGTGGGATCATTGAAACATAACCTGAAAATTTTCAGTTGTGTATAATAGTGCTCATGTTCCACTGCTTAGGGAGGATGGATACATAAAACTGAAATCTTATATATGTAATGTATCTTGCTTGGATGTCTCTAGCTGAACATTATATTGTTGGCTAGAATCCACGTGTTATTTAAAAGCTTGTGTATTGGATGGTATAGAAACACTTGCCGTGGAGGTTTATGCTTTCACTTGATTTTTATGATTATGGTACGCATGAGTGTGAGCATGATTCAATTATTAGTAATGCTTCTTGAACATGTACACTTGATTTATATGTGAAATGGTACATGTACACTCATACCCTGAAGGAAACCATGGATTGGTTAATACCCGTATGTGATGTAGGTAACACACACATATTGAAAATGCATATGAATGAATTATGACATGCATATGTTTGGGTTTATATTTGCATGAATATGTATGTTGTTTGGCATTTTGGCTTAGTGTTATAAAGGAAACACTGTTATGGTTTTATTATGTGATGCACCGATGGCCTATGGGACCATCACCAGCCTGGAGAGCCGTGGGTTTGGTCTTCTTTTATATATGTTTTTAAAAGCATCACTTAAACCACATAAGATGGTTTGTCACATTACAACACTGTTCTAATGGTTTATACGGGCTGGAGTCTCGAATGGGTCCCTGCAAGGGAGGATGCGGGGTTTTCACTTTACTTTTGCATATTGTGTTGCAAACTTAAAGAAATGAACTTAATTAAAAATATAATGAATAAGAACAGTGTAATATACATTCTGGGATATCTCATCTGGAGTATGAGAATCTTAGTTATCCGGTCTTGGGGAGACTGTGAGGATACAAAAACTCCGTGTGCATTGTTGCCCCTGAACCCGATATTGAGGTTCTTCTCCTGACCACGGTTTTAGGGAGAGCCACTTTACCCGGGAGTGGTGTGTTAGTCACAGCTGTGAGTTTATGGTACCAAGGAAGTGGCACTTGTGGGCGTGGGGTGTCCCTTGTGTCCCCGACATTAGATGTGGAGGTCTAATGTTCCGATGGATGGTGCTGTTTCCTGATATCGGTCGAGGGCTAAGTTGGAACCCAGTAATAAAATACAAATTGTGTTAAGCTACCCTGGGAACCTACTTGACCTCGGGGTTTGTACCCGTTTGGTGTATCCGCGGGCCACGGTAATTAAAAAGAGGAACTTAAGGATGTGTGCATCTAATAGGGCATGCATATGGAAAGATGAAACTTAAATGAAAGATAACAGAAGAAATCATGCATTGCACCTAATCATGCATTTTTTTGTTATGCATTAGATCATGAATGTTTGACTCACTCTTGATATCATGACATCACTTATTGGTAGCATATGACTTACTTTGTGAAATCATGCTGAAAGGTTTGATTATTTAGTTATTGATCTATGACTCTGTTTACTGTTCTTAACTGGTAAGTATATGCAACTGTTGGTAGTTATAGATATTTAAATGTTGCAAATTTTATATCTGCACTCACTCAAATCACTGCATGAAATCTAATCCATGTTCTTTCTCTCACCTGGTTTCTTTAGAAGTAACTGTGCTCAGAATTTCGGTTCTGACACCCTACTTTGTTGGTTTTTCACAGGAAATGGTGAGCAGGGAAGATGGACATGCATCTGGGGATGGATGAGTTATACTTGAGCTTGTCAGCTTCAGTGGAGGACATAATGGCTCTTTCTTTAGTCTTTTAGTTCTTTAAATTTCTGTAATTGTTACTTTACTTTCAGTTGAAGAAAACATTGTCTTTGAAATTTTCTTACTCATTAGTAAAAGAGTTTTAGTTGGTTGTTATGGATGATAATTGCAACTTCGTTTGTGGTGTGTGGTTATCCAACTGAAATTGGAACTGTAGGGACCCCAGGTCTCTGGGAAGTTTTCCGCGACTCTTAGAAAAAAAAAAATTCGCATTTTTAAAGGGTATGGATTGGGGTCGTTACAAAAAGCCTCTTATTGAAAAGAGAGAGAGCTCTCAAGAATGCATACATACAAGGGGTTCACCTCTATTTGTAAAAGAGGGAGTGGAAGGAAAAGCAAGGCCAAGGGCCTCAAAAGAAGAGCCTAAAAGGGGGCTCCCATGGAGTCGTTGGGAGCCCCCAACGGTCACATTTGTGACCTATGGGGGCTCCAACGACTCTATGGTTGGCGACCCTTTTGGTTCCTAAAAAATACAAAAAAGAAAACAAAAAAATAAAAAAGAAATTTACATTTTAACAAAAAATAAAAATAGTTGTTTTCTAAAACAACTATATAAAATTACAAAAATACCCCTATCGGGTATTGATGTAATATATATATATATATATATATATATATATATATATATATATATATATATATATATATATATATATGAAGTACATTTTAACACCCCCGCTCAAACTTTACGGGAAAATAACAGAAAGTTTGCCAAGGAGAAACATGAAAAGGGGAGCCGGAAGGGCTTTAGTAAAGAAGTCCGTCAACTGATATTCTGAAGTGACATATGGTAGAGCAATTGTTTCTCGTAAGTATTCATCACGAACATAGTGGCAATCCATTTCGATATGTTTGGTACGCTCATGAAAGGTATGATTGCTTGCAATATGGATGACACTCTTGTTGTTGCAACATAGCTTCGAAGCTTCGGTAATATCAACCCCAGACTGCGAAGCTATACAAGTTCCATTGTTGTGGTTGCCATAGCTCGATACTCAACTTCAATAGATAATAGTGAAACTTTCTGCTGCTTCTTGCATCGCCAGGCAATAAAAAAGTCTCCTAGAAAGACACAAAAACCAGTAGTTGAGACTCGATCATTAAGATTACCTCCCCAATCTGCATCAGTATAAGCAAGAAGATTCAAGGAAGAAGAGGAGGATAAAAATAACCCTTTATTGATGGTGTTCCGAATGTAACGAATGATCCGGAGAACAACACTCATGTGCACAGTTGTAGGAGCATGCTGAAATTGGCTAACTGAGTGAACCGCATGGGTGATATCTGGTCTGGTGATGGTTAAGTAGGTGAGAGACCCAATGAGTTGTCTGTAGGGTGTGAGATCTTCCAGAAGAACCCCATCCCTATAGCCATATTGACAGACATTTATCATGATATGAACTAGTAACAGATAGTACTAAAAGATTTGATTTCATACAATTTAACCCCCAAGTCGAATAAAACTCTCCTTATAATAGACATTCGAGACTAGACATCCCCCTTTTAGCAGAAAATCGAAGTTGTACATCCCCTTCACAATGAAAATCCGAAACCCCCAAATCATAGATTTGGGTTTTCGGATTAGGGTTGATGGAAACCCCCAATTCGTCTAACCCCACACTCGAGATTCTGAATTCCCCGAATAAGTCGATTCGGGGTTTTCCATTGCCGTAAGCCCTTACCCTCTCCTTGTTACGTAGGGATTTGCGGTCGACCCCATCAAACTTCTATGTTCAAGTTTTCGAAATCCCCAAATTCAAGGTTTGGGGATTCCTGGCACCATGAATATGAAAATCCCCTTGTTTTTAGTAGGGATTCTCGTCTCGAATCCATACAGGGAATCGAACCAGTCTTCGATTTCTCACCCAGATTCTAAAGAAGAACCATACCTTTTCGGCAATTTTTCCGGTGATCGGAGACAACCGTTACGAGAGAAGGGTCGCCTGAGGGCAATCTCTCCACTGTCGAACTCAGGTCGAGGAGAAACAACGAGGAGGAAGAAGCTTCGTTTGACAAGGGTGGCATGTATGCCTGCCGCGGGTGGGAGCTGTCGACGATGAAGGCTCTGACGATGTGCACGAAAATGAGAGGGAGAGAGATGGGGGAGGAGAGAGCAAGGGTACGGACCTTTTTTGAAGAGGGAGGAGGCCCTTCGAAAGTGGCGGAGGTCGTTACCACATCTTCAGCGATTGTCGCCCACCCCCACCCCCTCTTCCTTGCGATCGGGGTTAGGGTTCTCTCTGAACCCTAACACCTGTTAAAAGAATCGGGCAACCCTTATCGGGTTGTGTTATTAAAACCCACCCCCTCCTTTTTATTGTTTTAACGAGCGGGCCGGGTCTACGACCTGCGACTCAGGATCCAAACCCAGTCGCAGTTCTGGACCCGCGCCTCCCACTCGGTATGGATCCACGGATTGGATCCGAATGGATCCAATCGTGGATCCCATGAAATCACTTGTATAATTTTTATATATATATATATATATGGTATTTTATCTATATCCATAAGGATCCTATCTGGGTCTTGGATCCCGAATGTGGATCCCAAGCCCATTTATGCCTTATATAAATAGCTATCACTTGAATAATTTGATTAATTAAAAATTTTCTTTTTTTTGCACATATATATACATATAAGTTTATACGAGATAAATATATACGTAAAGATTCCTTTATGGGTCCTGGATCTGAAACTTGGATTCCAGGCCCAAATCACAATATTATAAAATTTGTATTATAATATATCTAAATAAATGCCTAAAAATTTGCGGTTATTACGATAACAATACTAGTACCTGCATTTTTAACAAAAAGATCAGTGTCAGTATAACAAGAGTGAAATCCTAATTTTATCATGATATCACTGAAACGATCATACCAAGCCTTATGAGCTTGTTTAAGGCCATACAACTGTAACGACACCAATCCAGACCCTTTAAAAATGCGGAATATTTTTTTTCTAAGAGTTGCGGAAAACTTCCCAGAGATCTAGGGTCCCTACAGTTCCAATTTGAGTTGGATAACCACACACCACAAACGAAGTTGCAATTATCATCCATATCAACCAACTAAAACTCTTTTATTAATGAGTAAGAAAATTTCAAAGACAAGGTTTTCTTCAACTGAAAGTAAAGTAACAATTGCAGAAATTAAAAGAACTAAAAGACAAAAGAAAGAGCCACTCTGTCCTCTGCTGAAGCCGTCAAGCTCAAGTATGACTCTTATCCATTCCCAGATGCACGTCCAACTTCACTGTTCACCATTTCTTGTGAAAAACCAACAAAGTAGGGTGTTAGAACCGAAATTCTGAGCACAGCTACTTCTAAAGAAATCAGGTGAGATAAAGAACATGGATAAAATTTCATGTAGTGATTTGAGTGAGTGCAGATATAAAATTTGCAACATTCAAATATGCATAACTACCAATAATTGCATATGCTCACCAATCAAGTACAGTAAAACAGTACACATATATCAGGAACTGAATAGCCAAACCTTGCAGCATGATTTCAAAAAGTATATCTTATACTACCAACAAATCATGTCATGATATCAAGAATGATTCAAGCATGCATGATCTAATGCACAACAGAAAAATGCATAATTATGTGCAATGCATGATTTCTTCTGTTATCTTTTATTTAAGTTTCATCTTTCCATATGCATGCTCTATTAGATGCACACAACCTTAAGTTCCTCTTTTTAATTACCGTGGCCCGCGGATACACCAAACGGGTACAAACCCCGAGGTCAAGTAGGTTCTCAGGGTAGCTTAACAAACAATTTTATTTTATTACTGGGTTCCAACTTAGCCCTCGACCGATATCAGGAAACAACACCATCCATCAGAACATTAGACCTCCACATCTAATGTCGGGGACACAAGGGACACCCCACGCCCACAAGTGCCACTTCCTTGGTACCATAAACTCACAGCTGTGACTAACACACCACTCCCGGGTAAAGTGACAGACCCTCCCTAAAACCGTGGCCAGGAGAAGAACCTCAATATCGGGTTCAGGGACAACAACGCACACGGAGTTTTTGTATCCTCACAGTCTCCCCAAGACCGGATATCTAAGATTCTCATACTCCAGATGAGATATCCCAGAATGTATATTACACTGTTCTTATTCATTATATTTTTAATTAAGTTCATTTTTTTAAGTTTGCCACACATATGCAAAAGTAAAGTGAAAACCCCGCATCCTCCCTTGCAGGGACCCATTCGGGACTCCAGCCCGTATAAACCATTAGAACAGTGTAGTAATCTGCCAAACCATCTTATGTGGTTTAAGTGATGCAGTTAAAAACATATGTGAAAGAAAACCAAACCCACGGCTCTCCAGGCCGATGATGGTCCATTTAGGCCATCGATGCATCGTATGCAAAAATCATAACAACTTGCAATGTATGCAATAATACCAACATAATTCCAAATGCACATTCATTCATACCATTTTAACAATGTGCATGAGCTTCCACAGATCTATGCATGTGTGACCATTCATGTGTAAGTGCTTTTATGTAATCACTTAACACACATGCATTCATCCATAGTTTCATAAGTATATGAGAATATTTATGCATGATAATTAAACATGTCCCATCATGTAGATACATGAAACCTTTCATTCATAGCATGAGTTATCATCCCCACACAAGCACATAAACCGGATCTAGAAATTTATATTTCAGGGTTGCACGCATTCACCTCATGTATGCACCTCCACCAAACAAACTTTGCAATAACATATTAACAGAACAAGATGTTCAAGAGAAGGTATCTCAAATATTCATAATTAGGGAAAGGTAAACGATCTGGTATAACCTAATACAAAAACCAATAGTCAATGTTGCTTTAATCAAGTGAAGTCAATTCCTACTGTTTCAAGAAAATCAGTGTTGTGAAAGCAATTCATAATGGTGCAATAAAAATCAGTATGGCGAAAGCAGGTCATACTGTTGCAATACAGTTCAACTGTATCAAATCAGAGGATACCCGGGTATGCTAGTATAATAGGGTATGATAATAAGAATATCACAGAGTATACAATTTCTATTAACTGTTCAGCATACACCAAGGTATTCAATTGACATAACCTGTTTAGAGGCATGCTTATTAACATTAAAAGAGTATTCAATTAACAATAATCGTTCAACACCTAATAGTGTAGTCAATTAACACTAACTGATATTCATTTTATCAAGTATACTTCTAATGATTACTCACTTTTGAACCTAACACTATACATGATTAAGTCACAGATGGTCATTCCTTTGTATTACGAGTTTACAAACCATTGAGTAATTGCATAAATAGGTAGTACAAAGTTCAAATGTGCAAATACAATGTTTTTCATATTAAACCTATATTCGGTACATATATATTAAAGCTCTTTGTGCTATGAAATGAAAACAAAATGTGAGCCCTACACCAAGCAACAAGGAACTTGTCGTTCATACTGTTTTGCACAAGCCTGGGGTATGACCTAGATTGACTATGTTTCACAAATAAAGAAGACAGTTTCAAGATAAAAATGTTTTCTGCAAACAATATGATATACTTGCCACTTTTCTGGAATGGCCAGTAAAATCCCGGACACATTTCATCTAGTGCACTTACTGACTCCTACAACTAGCATATTCTATCGTTCATCTTGCAATCCAATAATCATGTGCATACTCATGGGAAAGTATATCTGCACTACAGCAAACATGCAATGCCAATGTACAAAAGCATTGACATGGATCCCAGTGTCCATAGTATACAAGCATCCTTGTCTTGTATGAACAATGAAATAGTATTCGAGTACCACACAACAATCAGACAATTAAAAACCAATATAACAGCAAGGTACACGAAAAATGCATGGCACCTTATTTAAACATGAAAGGTAAACACAAAACATTAATTAATCAATTAATTAAAAATAGAAATAAAACTGGATGAGACACGTGTAGATTGCCTAGATGGCTAGCCGTTGGGTAAGCATACAAAGCATGAAATGAACCTTAGCATTTGAACTATGATCGGCATCTCAAACCCTTAATTCACATAGGAATCATACGAAGGCAACCTTTCCCCTTTTTTTTTTCCTCCCATGCATATTCACGGGTACCCAGCCAGGGAACCCCCAAATCGGGGTATCGATTTTAGGGCTACACCCTGATTTTTCCCAAATCGGGTGCCCCGACCACTGAAAACCCCCTTTTTACCCTTTTGAAAACGAAAGACACCTGCGCCGATGAGGGTTTTCTGTGGACACTACCCCAAGTCACACACACGGAATCGAATCCCTGTTCGATCCCTCACCCCATTTCCAGGAAGACCCGTACCTCTTTTTTTGATTTCCCGGCGATTTGAGGCTGCAGATGAGAGTACGGGGCTGCGGGTGTCGCTCTTCTTCACTGCCGTGGAGAAGGGTGCTCGCTGGAGCTACGATGGCTGTGGGTTGCCGCAGCTTTTTCCGGCGACCTCTTCTTCCTCCGGTGCGCGCACGCAGACAGGGAGAGAGAGACGGGGAGAGACAGATGGGGGACTGAGTGAAGAGGGCGAGACCCCCTCTCCAGTCCCCCCTTTATCAGCCCCAAGCCCCCCTCCTTCTTAGCCGAGATGGGGGGAGGTCGGTTACGCCCTGCGTAACCCCCCCTTCCCCCCTTTCCTTATTCCTGTTAGGTTTTATCGGGCAACCCTTATCGGGTTGCCCCCCCCCCCTTTTTTCTTTTTTTTAAAGGCTGATACATGGGGCGCGGCTCGGGTCCGGACTCGTGACCCGTAACCCGGCTCCAAATCAAATATGGATCCACAAGTTGGATCCGAATGGATCCAACTGTGGATCCTCGGATTAATTTATTTTTAAAATTTAAAAATTTTATTTATTTATTATTATCATTAAATCGAGATTTAAATCAATAAATCCTAATTACCCCCTTTATGGGTCCTAGATCCGTAATGTGGATCTAGGCCCAAATTGCATAATTTGAAATATTTTATAATAAAAATTTTCGGGTTTTACATCCCTACCCCCTTAAAAGAATTTCGTGCGCGAAATTATAACGTACTAAATGTGAGTAGTACCAAAATTAAATATCGCATGAGCCTAATGATTAACAACTAAGAGATACCTTAGACCAGATCAGTCCTGAGTAGCAGTCGTAACAGCATAAACTCTCCCATTAGTCTTCCGCTGACCCTGTTGCGTTTGAGGTATCTGTTGTTGCTGCTGCAGTGGTTGTTGTCCTACCTGAGCTGCTGGCTTGTTCGGACAAAAAGGAGCAATGTGCCCTGGTTGTTGACACTGAAAGCAATTTTCCTTGAACAACAGGCAAAAACCTAGTGGATGGTTCTTGCCGCACCTACGACATGTTGACGGGGCCTTTTCTTGTTGTTGCCCATTATAGGTTCGCTGCTTCTTGCCACCTTGAGTCTTTCTGCCTGTAGGTGGGTCCTTCCTCTTTCCGCCCGAAGCATCCCCTCCATTTGTGCCTCCCTTTTGCGATACATTCCTAGACCTCTCCTAGTCCTTGGTCAGAACAATGACTGACTCGATAGCATCGGCCAAGGTAGGAGGCCGACCTGACAGTACGCGAGCTCGTAATCCATCCTTTAGTCCGTGCACGAACTTCGATGCTCTTGCCTTCTCATTTCTGAAGAGGTTCGGACAGTACCTCTCGAGGTTCCGAAACTTGGTAGTGTAATCTACCAGACTCATGGTTCCCTGAGTCAGATCAAGGAACTCCCGTTGCATCTGTTCCTCGGCGTATGCGGGGAAATATGTGTCTAGAAACTCTTCCCTGAACGTCTCCCAGGGGATCTCGTCCCAATCGGCGAACTTTACCCTTCGCAGGGTGTCCCACCACTTCTTGGCATCGCCCTTCAGACGGTACGTGCCAAAAGATGTCTTCCTGTCCTCAGGAACAGACAGGACGTCGAACACCCGTTCCAACTCCTCAACCCAGTTCTCCGCTGCCTCTGGGTTTGCCTCTTCTGAAAAAGTTGGCGGATCCAACTTCAGGAATTTTTCGAAAGAAACTCCACCCGCGTTTGGAACAATATTGACAGGAGGGTCACGAGTCGCTGCCTGTGCAGCCTGTGCCGCTTGGGCCGTTTATGCAGCCTGTGCCGCTTGCAGCGCCTGCGCTGTTTATGTCGCCTGAGCCGTCATGGTCTCCGTCAAGGTATGAATGGCTTCCATCATAAAGTCTCTTTGTTCCTGTCAGTTCGCAGGAGCAGCAGCAGAGGACGAAGCACCTCTACGGGTATAATGCAACATCTACAACGCACATCCTTTCTATAAATTAGACTCTTACTTATCCTACCCCCTTAGGGTTGATCACGAACAATAATCGTTCACGTAATCATACCAAGACTTATTAAATTCATACCAATAGAATATTAAACTATAATTTCAATCAATCACACAAAATTCACATACTTAAAGTAAAAGTATTAAATAGCCATATCAGTGAAGAAGACTGCTCTGGAGGACGAGTCACACTTGTCGACGCTTCAGGACAGGGCTCACATACCAAAGTAAAAATTTTTAATACTCAAAAGATGATCAAAATTGCAAGTCTTTGTGGTGGCTTTGATACCAAACCTGTAACGACCCCAATCTAGACCCTTTAAAAATGCAGAATATTTTTTTTTCTAAGAGTTGCGGAAAACTTCTCAGAGACCTGGGGTCCCTACAGTTCCAATTTCAGTTGGATAACCACACACCATAAACGAAGTTGCAATTATCATCCATATCAACCAACTAAAACTCTTTTATTAATGAGTAAGAAAATTTCAAAGACAATGTTTTCTTCAACTGAAAGTAAAGTAATAATTGCAGAAATTAAAAGAACTAAAAGACAAAAGAAAGAGCCACTCTGTCATCTGCTGAAGCCGTCAAGCTCAAGTATGACTCTTATCCATTCCCAGATGCACGTCCAACTTCACTGTTCACCATTTCCTGTGAAAAACCAACAAAGTAGAGATTATACGAGATAAATATATACATAAAGATTCCTTTATGGGTCCTGGATCTGAAACTTGGATTCCAGGCCCAAATCACAATATTATAAAATTTGTATTATAATATATCTAAATAAATGCCTAAAAATTTGCGGTTATTACGATAACAATACTAGTACCTGCATTTTTAACAAAAAGATCAGTGTCAGTATAACAAGAGTGAAATCCTAATTTTATCATGATATCACTGAAACGATCATACCAAGCCTTATGAGCTTGTTTAAGGTCATACAACGCTTTTAAAAGTCGAAGAGTTTGATCTTGCTCAATATTAATTCCAGGTGGTGGATCCATGCAAACTTCTTCATTTAAACTTCCTTTAAAAAAAATATTTTTTATATCAAGTTGATAAATAGGCAATTTCTTGGTTGATGCGACAACTATTAAAGTCCTGACACTGGTCATTTGAGCTACAAGAGCGAATGTTTCTTCATAATCAATTCCATATTCTTGTGAGTATCCCTTAGTGACTAACCTAACTTTATATCGTTCTAAAGATCCATCACTTTTAGTTTTGACTTTAAAAACCCAACGACACCCAATATGTTTTTTGTGTGGGGGTAGATTAACTATTTTCCAAGTATTAGCCTTTTTAGTGCATTTAGTTCAACTTGCATTGCTTCAACCCAATGTGGTATAGATTTAGCTTGATTATAGTGAGCTAGTTCAAAATAAGAATGTAGGGTTATTAAACATGCTCGATAGTTGGGTGTCAAAGAATCATAGGATACAAACCTATTTGGTGGTATTGATATTCTATAAGAATGTCTAATTTGTGGTTCCTCTGTAGACTCAGAAATTTGGGAGTATTTTTCGAGGGCACTAATAGGGTTTTCTTGATTTCTTCTTCAGTATACATTCATATTTGCATTATTATCATTTGAGGGTATTATATCAAGATTGAACACCTCACATGTATCTTCTATGCTTTCAAGAGAATCATTTTGTATGTCATCAATAAGATCATATAAAAATATGTAATCAATTTCATTTGTTTCTTTTATTTTATCAAAACCATTCTCATCTTCTAGAAATGTTACATCTTTTTAAACATAAAGTTTATCATTTTTAAAATCATAACATCTATACCCTTTTTGATTTTCACCGTATCCTAGAATAACACATTCAATTGCTTTTGGAGACAACTTATCTTTCTTATGCAATAGAACAAAGCATTTACAACAAAAAATTCGAAGACGATTGAAATCGGGTAAAAATTTAAAGAGCTTTTCATAGGGAGAAGCATTCTTTAACTTAGAAGAGGGTATTCTATTGATTAGATAAGTTGCGGTTAGAACGGCTTCGACCCAAAACTTCTTTGGAATATTTTTAGAGACAAGTAATGTTCTAGCGGTTTCTACAATGTGCCTATGTTTTCTTTCCGCTAGGCCATTTTGTTGAGGGGTTCTAGGACATGATTTTGATGACAAATTCTATTTTGAGTTAAATAGTTTTGAAATTCATAAGATAAATATTCACCACCGGAATCGGTTCTCAAAGTAGATATGTTACTTTGGAATTGATTTTGGTTTTTTCTATGAAAATCTTTAAAGAAAGTAAATAATTCTGACTTATGACTAAGAAAATAAATCCAAACATACTAAGTAAAGTCATCAATAAAAGTAACATAATAAGAGTAGCCCCCTTTAGACATGACTGGAGAAGGCCTCCAGACATCGGAATGCACCGATTCAAATGGTCTTGACGAAAGAAAAGTTCTTGTTGGAAACGAATTAGACTTCATTTTTCCAAAAATACAATCTTTGCAATTAATTTCTTTTTCCTTACAAAATTTGTTTCCAAAGGGAAAAAGGTACATTTTGGAATAACTTGGATGACCAAGTCTTTTATGCCAAGTTTCCATATTTTTTCTTGGACATAAGAACAAAAATAATTTGTGGGAAGGTCTAGATGATCCATATAGTAGAGGTCTCCCTTCCTATGGCCTTCCCCAATCCGCTTCCCGGACCAGAAATCCTGCACAAAGCAACCATTAGATGAGAAAGATATTTCAAATGGTCGGCAATTTGGGAGGCCGAAAAGAGATTTAAATTTAGTTTGGGAACAACTCTTACTTTTGGAACACAAAAATTTTGAGAGTCTTTAAAAGAGCCAATACATGAAATTTTCAAAAAAGTTCCATCGGCCGTAGAGACACAAGAACCCTTTGAATTGGTGCAAACATCAACAAGTGCATTTTCATGGGGGGTCATATGAAAAGAGGCTCCGGAGTCAAGGATCCAAGAATACGTATCGGGTGATGATGTAGAAGCAATAGCCGCACCCGATGTGGAGGAAGAAGCTTTAAGAATTTGTTGAAGAGCCATAGATATTTGCCCAAGAGTTTCTTTAGGTCACCATTCTTGCCTTCATCTTCTTTGGTGGTAGTTTCTTCAAGAGAGGCTACCTTAGGCTTGAAAGTTCCATTAAGCTTTGGGCAAGCGGGTTTGATGTGACCCAGTTCATAGTAATGATGACAAACAATCATTTTTCTTCCTCCATTATAGTTTCCTTGTTTCTTAAAATGTGGAGGTTTATAGGTTCTTACATTGTTGTCGGGTTTGGATACAACAAACACTTCATCAACATGTTTACTCATGCCAAACCTTGTCTCCTCTTGAGTGATTTCGTAATAACATCCTCAATTAGAGGAAATATAAATCTATGGAGAAGTGAGGATCTCACTTGCTCAAATTCAGGATGTAGCCCAAAAAGAAATTGAAACAATCATTCTTGTTCCATTTGTTTTTGTCTCAATTCAATATCTTCCATAGCAACCCATTTTGGCTCTAAAAGAGCCAATTCATCCCATAGTGGGTTTAGGGCACTATAATAGTCTTGAATGCTAGAATCACCTTTTTTGGTGGTTCTAATCTTTTCTTGCAAAAAATACGCTCTTGCAAGATCCTTTTGGGTATACATACCCTTCATAAAGAACCAAGCCTCATTGACCCGACGAAATTTAGCTATATTAGCACATACCTTG
Organism: Nuphar pumila; assembly: GCF_984573655.1. Classification (NCBI taxonomy): domain Eukaryota; kingdom Viridiplantae; phylum Streptophyta; class Magnoliopsida; order Nymphaeales; family Nymphaeaceae; genus Nuphar; species Nuphar pumila. The sequence goes on along the minus strand of NC_143264.1, from coordinate 80,592,647 downwards.
AGTTCAACATTGTTCATAAACCACGCAAGGATTTTTGCGTGATTGCTTTCTCAATCTTCCACTTCTTTTTGATGATTTTCAATGGTCTTGAGGCGAGCATCTCCTTCAAGAGCTTTTTCTTGACCTCCTTCGTTCTTTGTGAGCATAAGTTTAGGTTCCGGAACGATACCCATGACAAAACCCCAATGTTTCTTTCCTTTGAGGTTGTTTTCCATTGCCGATGCCCACATCATGTAATTCTTTCCATTGAGCTTGAAGGATAGGTCGATCTTTGCCTCCATGATGTTACCAAGAAGTGAGAAGAGAAGAGATACACAAAATATGAAATATAAGTGCCACACTTTTCTTTCAAGAACCGAGTGGCTCTGATACCATGTCATGAGATATTGCGAAAATATAAAGAGTGCTTATAATCACTTACAACAATGAATAAAAGAGACTATCACAAGTCCACTAAGGGACAATACAAACACAAGCATTTAAGAAGGCAACAATATAAAAAGCCTCTTATTGAAAAGAGAGAGAGCTCTCAAGAATGCATACATAAAGGGGTTCACCCCTGTTTGTACAAGAGGGAGTGAAAGGAAAAGGAAGGCCAAGGGCCTCAAAAGAAGAGCCTAAAAGGGGGCTCCCATGGAGTCGTTGGGAGCCCCCAACGGTCACATTTGTGACCAGTGTTGTGAAATGCGTTGAGGCGTAGTGAGGCACCCCACCAAAATCTGAGGCGAAGCGTAAGCCTCGAGGCGTAAAGCGTAAGCTTCAAAAAAAAACTAACTTAAAAAAACTATCTAAAATTATAAATAACTAAAAAATTCTCTATTGATGAAGCAACAACCAACAAGAAATAAAAAATCTCAAATAAATACTGAAAAAATATGCGATTAACATGTAAAAATAACATTAATGCATTCACATTTTTATCAGTTGTTGCAGAAAAAAACATTGACATCATGATACCTTTAAAATATAGTCAATATTGGTGACTGGTATTTGTATGAGTTCAACACCAAAACAACAGCCTAGTAGAAGGGACCACATCACATAGATTATATTAAATTTTTTATACCAATGTAAAAAGTGTACAAAAGACACTGATACGTAGAGAAAACAATGGCATGAGCATCCCAAAATATTAGCAAATGGTCTGCCTCTCTGCTTATTTTTCTAAAATAACCATGTTTGATGTCACCATTTTCTATAGCTACTATTATCTTGTAATATAGGGATGGGAATGAGTCGAGCAGCCTGTGGCTTGTCCAATTCAGCTAATTTTAAGATCTCATAAAAGGGGCTCAATTAGCCAAGCCACTAGCTGATCATGAAGGGTTGTCAAGCTGATCATGTGCAAAGGGAGCACAACTTCGTGAGTCAATTCTTAAACATATATTATATATTTTTTTACAAGATTCTTATGTCATGCACAATGCCGTAGAGCATTTGAATGGAGTATGTGGTTTGAAAAGGGGTGATCCAGCATGTCGATTCCTATTACTAACAATGCTAAAAGATACAATACTTTTCATATGAATCCAACTTGAGATCTACTTGTTGGCTCTGTTTGTCATGGTTTCAAGCTCGGGTCAGCACCAACACCTGAGTCTGATCTCTAATTGGGTTTGACCCAAATGAACAAGGCTGAGCAGGCCAAGCTCGGCCTATGCAATCCTAACATGACCACCAAGATCACTCGACACTACTATGAATGGATACCAGCTCACTAACATCATCCAGTTTGTTCAAAAACAATCAAAACCACCTGGTTCCTGCCAACGCCTGATGGCAACAAAGACTTAGTAGACCACATAGTTGCATGGATTGACACGGGCAACTCAAGCAAGCTGTTTGCAAGTTGACAGCACAACAATCCGCCAAAATTAGCCTAAATCAGTCATATTTCACAGGAATTTGGTGTTCTGCTCCTGATTGAATTGCTCTAATTCGGAAAACCTCCTTTTCTGAGAGAGAGAGAGAGAGAGAATGAAAGGGAAAACAACATACCTGACCTCTGGGAGAGAGCGAGCGAGCGGGTGCAGCAGTGGAAGTGGTGGCGACGTGGGCGACAGTGGCAAAGGAGGAGCGTGAAAAGAGGGAGAGCAGGCGGGAGAACAGAGGGTAAATGCCTCAACTTGGTTAAAACCTATGTCACATGGGTGCGGGTGCGGGTGCGACACGGGTGTGGCGCAATTTCAAAAATTTTGGACACGGGGACTCGGCTATATATATATATATTAAAAATATATATATATATATATATATATATATATATATATATATATATATATATATATATAAGACTCGGTCAAAGTTGTGCCCATTAGGGGACAGGTGATGAGTTGTGAAGGCATTCTGTACACTTTCTTCATACAGGAATAATTCACTTTTGGGCACTTTCTTCATACACTGTAATAATTCACTTTCTTCATACAGGAAAAAACCACAAAAACTTGAGTTGTGCCCATTCTGTACTTAAAACTTGAAAGTGTACAGGTTTTTTAGTTGTGATGGGTTTTTTTCCTTACAGATGTAGCCCAGAAAATTTCAAAAAAAAAAATTCAAAAAAAAAAAAAATTCAAAAAATGGACCAAAATGACCCTGGGTGCGTTGACCACACCCAGGTTCGGGTTGACCGAGTCCGAGCTGCACCCGTGTCCGCACCCGTGTCGGTGCGTGTCGACGCGGGTGCGGCGACCTTGGAGCCGAGTCCGTGTGACATAGGTTAAAACTGATTAAAAAAACCCTAATTTTTGGTCAAATGAGGGCTTTGACCCTCATTTGACTAAAACATTTGAGGCGTGTACGCCTTGGCTTGAGGCGCGCCTCGCCTCGAGGTGTGTGCCTCAAGGCGCATGAGGCGCACGCCTTGGAGCTTTTGCGCTTTGTATGTGCGCCTCAAGGCATAAAGCCCCTCGCCTTGAGGCGAGGCGCGCTTTTTGCGCCTTGAGGCGCGTTTTTAATAACACTGTTTGTGACTGTTGGGGGCTCCAACAACTCTATGGTTGGAGCCCCCTTTTGGTTCCTAAAAAATACAAAAAAGAAAACAAAAAAATAAAAAAGGAAATTATATTTTAACAAAAAATAAAATTAGTTGTTTTCTAAAACAACTATGTGAAATTACAAAAATACCCCTATCAGGTATTGATGTAATATATATATATATATATATATATATATATATATATATATATATATATATATATATATATGGAGTACATTTTAACACCTACATGCTGTCATAATCGGCTGAATTTTTAGTTATTTCTTGATGTTGCCAAATGATTTATTCTAATGTTGTTAATGTGTTCTATTTATGATTTATGTGCAACATTGTCCGTTGCCCACTGCCTTTGGGCTGTATGTTTTCTTCGTGAAAAATATGCTGTCAAGGACATACTAATGTTGTTCTGTGCATTGTGTCAGTATAGTTATGACTCGGTGGTTATGTTTTGTATCCCGAGCATGCCCAAAATTGGTTACATGAATGGCAAGAATGTTTATTGGTTATGTATGATCATGCAAATGAATATTATGTTGGCATAGATGTGCATATTATGAACACAAAATTTCTGATAATATCTATCTATTTTGGACCCTTCCAATATGGGCGTTGATATGCTTTTTACAACCTTGGGTCCATCCTTTTGTTGATATCATTTCCTTTTCTTTTCTTCTCTTGGAGTTAATAGGATATTCTTAAGAATGCCAACACTAGACTTGTATGTGATTTTAAGGAAAAACATTTTATCAAGATCACTTTTTGGGCTTATGTTTAGTCGTATTGCTGGATTATACATGGTAACTGATTTTACTTTTTAACATTTTGTTATCTACCATGTCACTTCAATATAATTATCTACTAATTGTTATTGTCTAAATACATTTAATGGCATTTCATGGTTATATATGTCCTTAAGCTTAAAATCTTCTTGATGATAACATGCAGAAAATTCCAACTTTATGAAAAAAGAGCGTCTTTCTTCTTACTTTTCCTCAAAATTATGCCTTAATGTTTTTCTATATTTTTAGGTAATACCTGAAAAACGCTTCTATCAAGTTGTAAGAAATCATGGGGTCGGTTTGACATGTTGTTCAATGGGAATGACCTCCCATTGTGATGGTCCTGCAGAAGGATCCAACCTTACTGCTGTGGGTGAAATTCGGCTAATACCAGATCTTACAACAAAGCATAGGCTGCCCTGGTACGACACTCTTAACATGCTCGATGTTGTGGTTATGCTTTATAATATTAATATTTCATAGTAGGGAGCCAATTTTGTTTTGCAGATATCTTTTCATTGTCAAAGTTTTTAAGCTTTTCATTGCCAAAGTTTTGTCTGATCTTTTATATTTAGTTCATCAAACTTGTTTTTTTGTTTAGGAGGGTCACCAGACTTTTACCAAAGTGGGGAAAGTTTAATAACAATTTACGTGTTTGAGGTTGCTTTTTGTACTAAACGTGATCAAGAAATTTTTTAGTGGCTATGTAACTGTTGTAACATATTTTACATCACTTTCTCTATGAAAATGCTTAACCATATAGTTACTTCTATTACATGAGTTGGTTTAGGGGTTATGGAGAACCAAAATTTTGATCTGAAATAATTTGAAGATTTTTGTGATAAAATGAACATTTGTTGGTTGTGTTGGTATATTAAATGCTATGTTTCCTTTGAGTTAGGTCTTTCCAACTTCCCCTGCTGGCTGTTGTAGTTCACAACTTCACATAGTCAGGTGTGGCAACTAGCTCTTCCATTCAATTGGGAGATGGATCACCATGCAATGCAGCTCTGCCTTTATTTTTGTGAAAAAAAAAATTAACACAGTAGAACTTGTAACTTATGTTAAATGTTAATGCATCTTGTGCACATCTAATCACAAGTGCATGTTCATATCAAATAATTACATAAATATTTCATATAACTTGTTCAAGCATTTAACTTTACATAGTTAAGATGAATAATACCCAATCATAATGACAGGAAAAAGGTTCACAAAACCTCAAAATTGCCAAACAGCTCATTGTCTGTTTTCTATAATAGTTCAGTTAACCCAGTATCCAATAGTTAACATTCCACCAACATTTCGTATGCTTTTATTGTGTTACATAATTAGGATGGATCATTGTAGTGAAATACAAAGAATACACACAAATGCCTCTTATGTGCAAGTACAACATACACAAATGGAGACCACTTAAGATACAATCACACACAATGCCACCTATGGGCAAGAGAGAGAACATAAAAAATGTGTAGGATTTATTGAGAGAGAGCTTTGAGAACAAGCTTGGAATACAAGAGGGGACTCATCCCCTATTTATACACAATAAGGATCAACTAGAGCCATTGAGAGTAGCTCTATTTCAACGACATTATAAGGTCTATAATGCCCTTGATAGAATGAATGAAATAAAAAAAATAAGAAAACTCTAAAGTGCTCCTAATGAATACAACTAATTATATAAGGTAAAATAACTAAAATACCCCTAATGGGTTTTACTTATTACACCAAGAAATATATATATATATATACATATAAATATATGTATATATATGTACATACACAAAATTATAAGTTTATATACTATCATATATATACTTTAACACCCCCTCAAACTTACACTGTAATCACTGAAAGTTTGTCAAGCAAGAAATGAAACCGAGAAGTGGGAAGAGCTTTCGTAAAGAAGTCGGTCAACTGAAATTTCGACGATACATAAGGCAAAATGATGGTCTTCTTCAGGTACTTTTCATGAACATAGTGGCAATCCATTTCAATATGTTTGGTGCGCTCATGAAACGTGTGATTGCTGACTATATAGATGACGCTTTTATTGTCACAGTATAACCTTGAAGGTGATTGCATATGCATCCCCATGTCTTCCAATAATCTTTTCAACCATACAATTTCAGATGTTGTGGTGGCCATGTCACGATACTCAGCTTTGGTTGACGACAATGATAACTTTTGCTAGTTCTTGCATTTACAGCACACCAATGAATCACCTACCAACACACAGAAACCTGTAGTTGCACGTCTGTCATTAGAATCTCCTCCCCAGTCAGAGTCAGCATAAGCAGTTAATTTGAGTGGGGAGGCGGAAGACAAAACAATTCCCTTAGAAACAAAATTTTGTAAATATCTAATGATACGCATAAGGACACCCATGTGCACATTGATAGGGAAATGTTGAAATTGACTGGCTGTATGAATTGCATGTGAGGTATGTAATGATCAAGTATGTGAGGGCCCTAATCATTTGGCCGTAAGAAGTAGGATCATCTAGAGGTATGCCATCATCTATCTTCATTTTTGCATTTATCACTTCAGGAATGTCCACCCTTTTCTCATCTATAATTTCAGACCTGTCTATGATGTTAGAAGCGAACTTGAATTGAGTCAGAAAATAACCACGAGCGGAATATGCAACCCAAATCCCTAAAAAATATCTAAGAAATCCTAAATCAGTCATTTCAAAACTTTGTTTTAAAATATTTTTAATAAAACTAACTCCCTATTTGTCTCCTCCAATGATGATCATATCGTCAACATAGAGAAGAAGGATAACAATACCTGTATCAGATCTCTTAATAAACATAGCAGTGTCAATATAATAGGAAGTAAAACCTAATTTAACCATAACAAAAATAAAATGATAATCCTAGGCTTTAGGCGCTTGTTTTAAACCATAAAGGGCTTTCCTTAAGTAAAACACCTTTCCAACAAAAACCTCATATCTAGGTTTGTTGACATCCATTTGATAAATGAGCCAACATCTAATGGCAACTGCAAGTATAAGTGTTCTAATGAAAGTCATCCTAACTATTGGAGCAAACGTTTTATCATAATCTATACCATATTCCTGAGAGTATCTCTTGGCCACTAGTCTAGCCTTGTGTCTCTTTAACGTTTCATCATTCTTGGTTTTAATTTTAAACACCCATCTATAACTTATTATCTTCTTTCTACGAGGAAGACTTCTTATATTTCAGGTTTTTGATTTTTCTAAGGCTTGTATTTCATCATTCATAGCACTCATCCATTCTGGACAATTTTTGGCTTTGTTGTACGAGGAGGGTTTAATGTAAGAAAATATCTTAGCTATACAAGCTCTATATTGATGTATAAAGTTTTCATGAGCGGATTTCCTAAGAGTGCTTGATTCTATGCTAGAATATTATTCTAAGGCATTTGGATGTCTATCATCGGTTCTTTCATATTGGATAACTAGAGGTCCACTATTAGTGACATTAGACTCACCATACTGGATGTTGGATTGAGGTTCATTATGAACATCATTGTTGTTTATTATTGTTAAAATATAACATGTAAATACATATATAATATATATTATTTTTATAATATATATATATATATATTATATATATTTATATTTTTACTTCTTTTTCATTTTCTTTATTTTTATTTTTTTCTAGTTCACTTTGAACTAGATGGTCAAGATCTCGTTAGATCTTGACCATTCCTATAGCCGTTAGACCTAGTCCAATGGCTACAAATAGAGCCGTTGGACTAGGTCCAACGACTCTGAGGAAGAGCTCAGAGCTCTTCCTCTCCAAACTCTTCTTCTTGTATATATAGGGGTGAACCCCTCCTTTATATAGGGGTGAACCCCTCCTTTGTAAAACAATGCTTCTTAAGCATTTTTGTGTATGAATAAATTGTTATTTATTTCAAGTGTTCTTCCATTTATACCCTTTCAAACTCATGAGTCATACTATGAAACTTTGGGAAAGGGTGATTGAGTCTAGCTTGAGGAAGGTTGTCATGATATCGGAGAATCAATTTGGTTTTATGCCTGGAAGATCAACTATGGAAGCTATAGATCTTCTTAGACAACTTATTGAGAGAAATAGAGAGAGGAACAAAGATTTGCATATGGTTTTTATTGATTTGGAGAAGGCATACGATAGAGTACTTAGGGACGTTCTCTGGTGGACAATGATGAAGAAAGGTGTTTCTCTCAAGTACATTAGTATAATTAAGGATATGTATGAAGGAGTAGTAACCAATGTCCGCACTTGTGGAGGGGTGACAACCAATTTTCCTATAACGGTTGGGTTACATCAAGGATTTGCTTTAAACCCTGTCCTATTTGCTATAGTGATGGATGAGCTTACGAGATCAATTCAAGAAAATGTGCCGTAGTTTATGTTGTTTGCTGATGATATTGTTTTGATTGATGAGTCTAGAGCTGGGGTTAATGTTAAGTTAGAATTATGGAGACAGGCATTGGAAGCAAGAGGTTTTAAGTTGAGTAAGAGTAAGACAAAATACATGGAATGTCGGTTTAGTAAGCAACGAAGTAGTGATGGGAGTGTAGTGAAGCTTGGTGAGCAAGAAATACCGGTGGATGATTGTTTCAAATAGTTGGGATCTATCATTCAAAAGTATGAAGAAATTGATGGAGATGTATATTAGAATATATTAGAATGTGGGATGGATATAGATCCATTCAATAAAGGACCCATATCCATTCCAGGTTTTGTATTTTAATGTAATATGAGTTACTAATACAGGGGCACTTTTGTCCATGTGTAAATTATTGTAACCCTATTAATGTTAATAGAGTATTAACGCGGCCTATGTGAGGAAACAGGCTGCCGATTCCCAAAAACTTCAGAGCCCTCTCTCTCTCTCTCGTCCTCTCTCGTCTTTGATTTATGCAGCAAATCTCACATGGTATCAGAGCAACGACAGGTCTGGGCATAACACACCTTTATCTTCTTCAGCTAGCCGAGTCATAACACGCCTCCATCTTCTTCAGCCAGTCGATTCCTTCTCATTCAGAGGCTGAGATCCTTCAGCCAAGTCCTCTTCATCTTCAGCAGAAACAGGTCAAGTTTCAGATCCTTCAGCCAAGCCGAGCCCCTCCTTCATCTTCTTCAACAGATCGTCTTTGGTTTCCTCTCTATTCTTTATTCTTCCTTTCTTTTATTCCTGCTTTTATTTTCTGTTTCACGACAGATCTGATTTCCTTTAAGATCTGGGTCCCTTCTAATCTACTTCTTATTATTATTTATTCTTTTTCTTTAAGGACAGATCTGACGTGCTGCCTCTGATCACGTCAGATCTGGTGTTGTTTCTCTGGTGCCTTTTTCTGTTCAAAGAACAGGTCTGACCTGACGTGCTGTCTTCTGTCTATAGAACAGATCACGTCAGATCTCGGGCTGTTTACTGTTATCTCTCTTTCTAGTTTCTGTCGTGATATTGATCTGCCTGTGATATTGATTAGTCTGTGATATTCTCATTTATTTTCCTGTGATACACATAAATATTCTTTTGTTTCCTGTTGATACATATAAAATCTATTCTTTTGATCTCTCATTCATTTTCTGTCAATCTTCCATACACTCAAAAAGGGGGTATATATATAGAGCTCCCATTTCTCTTGTCGTGACATTGTACCGATTTCTGTCAACTGTGTCAGTTTATGATAAAACAACCCAGTTTCTGCCACTAGTGTCATTTAAAAAAAAAGGTTGTCAATTAGTCTACAAATGAATACTTCAGCTAATTCGGGTCTTTCTTCCAATTTCCTAGGGCAGCTAGTTTCGAAAAAGCTAACTACAAACAATTATCTGACTTGGAAAAGGCAAATTGCTCCTTTCATTCGAAGTCAAGATCTTTCAGGTCACTTGGATGGCTCCACTCCAATGCCTCCAGAATTCATCACAAGCGAAGCCAAAGAGGATGGGGGATTGCCGAATATTGTTCGCAATCTTGCATTTGTTTCTTGGATGAAGCGCGATCAGACCCGTGTCGCATACATCACTTCCACGTTATCGCAAGAATTACTGATCTCCATTCCTGATGATTGCACATCCAAAGTTTTGTGGGAGAATTTAGCTCAGACCTACTCTCAGATATCAGAGGCCAAAGTGTTGTTTCTCAAACGCGAATTTCAAATGTTAAAAAAAGGGGCAATGAGCATCATTGAATTCTTGAATCAAGTCAAAAGCATTACAGATCAGTTAGCCATGGTTGGATATCCAGTGTCAGATAAAGAAAAGGTGCAGCAGACACTGAATGCTCTGGGATCAGAATATCATGTTCTTGTGACGTCTTTATTGTGCCTACCTACGCTACTCAGTTTTGAAGAATTACGTGCCAAACTCTTTCAGTAAGAAATGACTTTGAAAAGCATGTCTGATGCTTCAGCAGGACAATCATCTACGCATGAGGTTCTTTCCACAGGAATAATAACTGATCGTTCACGAGGAGGACGTGGTAGAAGCAGGGGAACTCCAACCCAGGGTGGACGTGGGTTACTACCTACACCAAGTTCCGATGTCAGTTTTTCAAAGAATGTTCCCACGTGCTACCAGTGTAACAAACGTGGTCATATCAAAGCCAACTGCTAGTTCAATCCACAAAATCGGAATAGAACACAAAATAATAGAAATGCTGTTGCATCAGGAACTGCAGGTACATTTCGAGTCAGTGATGATGCTAAGGATCTTCTCTTATCTGTGATGGCCAACTTGAATCTAAAACAAAATGATGATGGAATATGGTATGTTGACTCTGGGGCAGCAGCTCATGTCACTGGCAATACAGGTAAGTTCTCTACTTTGACTCCTTATCTTGGTAAATCTAATATTGTAACTGGAGATGGGACTCATCACCCTATTTCAAACATAGGCAATGTTCTCATTCCCTTGTCCGAGTCATCTATTCCTTTATCTGATGTTGTTCATGCACCAAATATAAAGAAAAATATTATCTCTGTTTCTAAGCTTGTTGACTTTACCAATTCATCTGTGGAATTTACTCATACTTCTGTCTTTGTCAAGGATCTTCAAACAAAGGAGATGTTCGCTAAAGGAGAGCGACGAGGAAACATGTATGTCTTCAATGAAGATTCAACCTCCAGTGTCCTGAAGCCCAAGTCTGATCATGTCTCCAAAAGCGTCTTAAGTATATCCAAATGTAATAAGCCAGATCTCTGGCATTCTCGTCTTGGTCATTGTAGTCAAGTCTTTATTGACAAGTTAGTGTCCAATGGTTTTCTTTCAGAGTCTGTTTTACCTTAATTGAAGGATAAAATGTGTCCCAGTTGTCAGGTCTGCAAAAGTCATGTAATTCCTTTTCATCAAATAAATAAAAGAGCCTCCATGCCCTTTGAAATAATATGTTCTGATATTTGGGGCCGAGCTCCCAATTCTTCCTCTTTTGGAAGCAAATATTATGTATCTTTTATTGACAGTTTTTCTCGTTTTACCTGATTATTTTTTATGAAACACAAATCAGAGGTTTTTCCCATCTTCCGTCACTTTCATGCCTATGTTAAAACTCAATTCTCCCAAAACATTCAAACTCTCCAATGTGATGGAGGTGGTGAGTATTCCTCCAAAGAATTTTTAGATTTTCTTCAAGATAATGAGATACATCGTAGAGTTTCTTGTCCGTACACTCCGCAACAAAATGAAATTGCTGAACGTAAACATAGACATATTGTGGAAAGCGCAATGAGTATGATGCATGGTTGTAACTTGCCCATTAGTCTTTGGACAAAAGCTTTTCACACTGCCATTTATGTGATAAATCGTCTTCCTATGCCTATCCTTGAAAATCTGTCTCCCTATTATGTTTTCTTTGGTGCACATCCTAATTATGATGAGTTATGAGTTTTTGGATGCACATGTTATGTACACATTGACAAATCCATGAGAACTAAATTTCAGGACAAAGCCTCCATATGCCAATTTGTTGGTTATGCAGATGAACATAAGGGTTACAGGTGCTATGACCCTGCCAATAAGAAGATTAGAATTTCCAGAAATGTTGTTTTTGATGAAAATAGTTTTCTGGAAAGTAAAGCAAATCATAATCGAGAACATGGTGATGCAGCTGGTAATTGGTATGATCCATGGCTTAGTGCAGAACTTATTTCACATACTGCCGAAGATACTATTTTGACTCCTGAAGGCATACATGGTGAGGCGGTTTCAGATGATGCATCACAAACAACATGTCTGAGATACAAAGGTAATGTGTATACCAGGAGACCTAGAGAGCAAACGAATGCACCTGCTGAAGAACACGTTGCATTGCCTGATAACAGAGAAGCACCAAGAAGATCAGGTAGGATAAGACATCTTATTGAAAAATGGGTTAGTTATGACAACTTTTCTATGGACTTTCAAATTTTTCTATGGTCCAAGATTGAAAAACATGATGAACCACGTGGTTTTCATCAAGCTGACCAATCCAACAAATGGATTGAAGCGATAAATGAGGAGATCGAGGCACTTCATGAGTGTCAAACATGGGAGGTAGTTGGTCGTCCTCCAGATAAGAATGTTGTTGGTTCCAAATGGGTATATAAAATTAAATATAAACCGGATGGTAGCATTGAACGGTACAAGGCACGTCTTGTAGCCAAGGGTTTCACTCAAGAATATGGTCAGGATTACGATGAGACATTCAGCCCAGTAGTGAAAATGGGTACTATTCGCATCATACTTGGCTTGGCAATTGAACATGGTTGGATCCTTAGTCAGCTTGATGTTAAAAATGCATTCCTTCATGGAAATTTAACGGAAGAGGTCTACATGGAACAACCTCAAGGTTATACAGAAGGAGACCCAAAGGATTATGTATGCAAATTAACCAGAGCCTTGTATAGTTTGAAGCAAGCTTCCAGGTCATGGTTCGAAAGCTTCTCCTTAGAGATTCATAAGCATGGTTTCTTTCGTTCCCAACTAGATCATTCTCTGTTTATATACAGGAATGATACCGCCCTGATTTTCTTACTCATATATGTTGATGATATTGTGATCACTGGTAATGCTCCCAACCACATTCAACGAATTAAAACTTTATTGAGTATACAGTTCAAAATGAAAGACCTTGGGGAATTGAGATACTTTCTTGGTGTAGAGGTGGACAGACGAGATAACAAAATGTCATTAAATCAACACAAATACACTCTTGATCTTCTGGCTAAAGCAGGAATGACAGATTGTAAACCTCTATCCACACCCAGTGTTGTCAACCAAAGACTCAGTATTTGTGATGGTGAGTTATATCTTGATGCAGTCAAGTATCGCAGTTTAGTGGGTATGTTGCAATATCTTACCTTTACTAGACCAGACATTGTATATTCTGTTAATCAAGTATCTCAGTTCATGCATGAACCAAAGACTGGTCACATGGATGCTGTCAAACGCATCCTCCGCTATCTAAAAGGCTCGATAGGTGATGGACTTACATATACTCAATCTTCATCGAAGTCACCAAAACATAACATACTGGCCTATACAGATGCAGACTGGGCAGGGGATCCAGATGAGAGGAGGTCTGTTTCAGGGTACTGTATTTTCATTGGAAGAAATCTCGTCTCATGAAGTAGCAGAAAACAGAAGGCTGTGGCACGGTCTAACACAGAGGCAGAATATAGATCTATGGCAGCCACCACTGCAGAAGTGACCTGGATTAGGCATCTACTTACAAAGATGGGGGATGATATCTCAAATTCGACACTTATGTGTGATAATAAAAGTGCTATACAAATTGCATTCAATCCCATTCATCACAGTCGCACTAAGCATATCAAGAGTGATCAACATTTCATCAGACAAAAGATAACAGACAAAGAGATTGAACCAGTTTATGTGCCTTCAGAAGACCAAATTGCTGATCTATTTACAAAAGGTCTTACAAGTCAACGTTTCTGGTATCTGAAGAACAAGTTGCACATGGTTCATTCCCATGCTCAAATTGAGGGAGGGTATTAGAATATATTAGAATGTGGGCTGGATATGGATCCATTCAATAAAGGACCCATATCCATTCCTGGTTTTGTATTTTAATATAATATGAGTTACTAATACATGGGCACTTTTGTCCATGTGTAAATTATTGTAACCCTATTAATGTTAATAGAGTATTAACGCAGCCTGTGTGAGGAAACAGGTTGCCGATTCCCAACAACTTCAAAGCCCTCTCTCTCTCTCTCGTCCTCTCTCGTCTTTGATTTATGCAGCAAATCTGACAATGTAAATCATAGGATAAAGGTTGGGTGGATGAAATGGAAAAGTGCAACTGGAGTGTTGTGCGATCGTAGAATGCCATTGCGGTTGAAGGAAAAGTTTTATAGGACGACTATTAGGCCCGCTTTACTATATGGTACAGAATGTTGGGCTACCAAGAGACATCATATTCAAAAAATGTGTAGCTGAGATGCGTATGCTGAGATGGATGTGTGGAAATACAATAAAAGATAAGATTCAGAACGAGGAGATAAATAAGAAGGTAGGCGTTGCACCCATTGAAAATAAGATGATAGAGAATCATTTACGGTGGTTTGGACATATTCGGCGAAGGCCTAATGATGCTCCAGTTAGAAGGATGGAGAAATGAGAAAATATATTAGTTAAAAGAGGTCGGGGTAGGCCTAGGAAGACGTGGATGGAGGTGATAGGAAAGGATATGAATGCTTTGAACCTCACCGAGGACATGACATTGGATAGAAATGATTGGAGGAGAAGGATTCATGTGGAAGACCCAGAATGATTTTTTTTTTGGTTCATATCGCCGACCCCAATTGTTTTGGGATGAAGGCTTAGTTGTTGTTGTTGTTTCCATTTATACCCTTTCAAGGGTCATGCTTGTCGTGTCTCCAATAGACACGTGTTTGAGAGTTGTTTGTGTATTTGTGCATGACCACCATTTCATTACATGGTATCAAAGTCGCGTAGACCTTAGATCTTGAAGTGCTTCTGCCTCGATTTACATGTTTCATTTGCAAAAGGTGTTTCATCACCTTGTTCTTGGCTCAAGAAGATTTGTTTGAAGAAAGGAGGACTTATGCTACAAAAATTGGTTTTGTATCATCTCTCTTATTCTCTATCCTCTCTCTGGTTCTCTTGTCTACACTTTTTTCTCTCTTCTCTCATCTATTCCTCTTTTACCCTTGTAAAAGATGGATGACAATGATAAAATCACCATCATACCCATGAAGCTAAATGATACTAATTATGTAATGTGGGTTTCGATTATGAAGCAACACATTTGAGGAAAAGGATTATGGGGTCTAGTGGATGGTTTCAATTTGGAACCTAAACTATCTCTTTCCAAGAAAGAGGATGATAAAGAGGTTCCTCTAACGGAAGAAGAGAAGAGCAGGGCGTTAGCCACTTATGAAAAGAAATGGAAAGAGTGGAGGATAGGACATGCAAAAATTATGTCATGGCTAATTAATAGCGTAGACATTAAAAAATGCTCTAGTCATGCCAAGTTTGAGCATGCCGATAAGGCTTGGGAATACCTTAAAGATATGTATTCCCTTAAAGATATTGCACATGTGTGCAATTTACAAGACAAAGTTCGGACAATGACTCAAAAAGATAAATTTATTCGAGAATATTACAATGAGTTGTCCGAACTTTGGGAAGAGTTGGCTCTTCTTGAGCCCAAATGGCATTGTGTCGAAGATATCAAGCTTCGCCAAATGAAACTTGATATGAAACCTTTCTGTCAATTTGTGAATGGTCTAAGGCCGAAGTTTGAATCCGCCAAATCAGCCCTTTTACATCGTGGAAAAATTCATTCTATTGTTGATACTATAGAAGAGCTCACTATGGAGGAAAATAAACTTAGAAAAAGTACTCAAAAAGTTGATGATGACTTTGTTCTAGCTATGTCTAGACTGGGGAAGCATACTCGCACTTTCAAGCCGCCTCATTTTGAAAGGCAAAATGGTGACTTTGACAAAAGAAAAGTCATTTGTCATCGTTGTCATGCACCGGAGCACTACAGATCTTAATGTTCAAAGTTAAAAAGGCGAGAAGAAAAAAGAGTTGCATCTGTTGAATCTGAGCCAAAAGATCAAGATACACCTGTATTTATGGTTCAATTGATGGAAATTCTTCAACCTCTTATCAAAGGGGTATCTTCTTCAACTGAAGCCTCAACTGGAGTGGCTGTTTCATCCTTCTTCAGTCCATGTAACTTTCTTTGGCTTTTAGATTTTGGTGCTTCTTTTCACATGACCCCAAATGTCAATAGTCTATCTGAATGTCTTAAAAATAAGTCAAGTGTGTCAAAGGTTTTTACAGCCAATGACACATCTCTTGAAATAAAAGGAGTAGGATGTTTTGAAATTTTTAAAAAATTCAAAAAGTTTTTTATTCTAGAAGTTAGATAGATCCCTAAACTAAATTTGAATCTCTTATCTGTCTCGAAAATATTTGACTATGGATGTAATATCTCCTTCTCTTCTCATGGTTGTTGGGTACAGGATCGCCAGTCTGGTAAGTGTTGAGATTAAAGAGGTTTTAAGTTTAAGTTTTCTTAAAAGTAGGTTATTTGTTATTTTGTGTTTAATAAGGGACTTGTATGTAATTTCTTTATAATGGCCTCTCTCTATTTAACATAGAGATTAGCCCTAATCGATATACAAGTTTTTACGTTCTTTCTCAGCCGACCTCTCTCTCTGTGTGTGTGTGTATCGACTCCTGTTGACTCCAGTAATATTCTCCGCATGGTATCAGAGCAGTTGGTCTTGGGAACGTGAGCACAGGTTCTCTGCAGCAAAGGTGTGCGTCACGTGTTCTGTCTACACCAAAAAAAAAAGCTCGAGTAAAGAAATAAAAGGTGCGAGTTTTTTTTTTGTTTTGTTGCATAGATCTGATAACAGATCTGGTGTCTGACAGATGTCATGACACATATCTGCAATCAGATCTAAAGGCCACAACAAATTTTTGTTAACCAGATCGAGTATCGGCAGCGATGGGTGATGTACAAGAAAAAAAAAACAAATTTTTTTATTATGGGTCGAAGTGGAAGTGAAAGAAAAGTATACTGTACAGTCGTAGATCTGGATATTTAAGGATCTGGAGGATATCTATGCTATCTTGGGGCTGCTGTGAATTCTGTGATAAGGGGATTTTTTTTAACTGACTTGCCACAACCATGATTTCTATTCGTGAAAAGATCTTATTTGAGATGTGCTTATAACAGATCATAGGCGTAATGATCCTTTGTCGTTGTTTTGGTCGTGGACCTAGATGGCATGTTTGAAGTGGTTCTGTTTTTTTCAGATCTGTTTTCAGATCTGCTGTCGTAACTCATCATTGTTTCTGATGTGTGTTGAACAACCTAGTGTGGTCGATTTTTTTTTTCTGGTGCCGTGATTCATCATCTTTTCTGCTGTGTATTGAACAACCTAGTGTGGTAGATCTGTTTTCAGATTTGTTATCGTGACTCCTCATCGTTTCTGCGGGGTGTTGTTTTGAACTCTGAGCTATCTAAAGAGGGGATCTGATCGTTGGTTGTGTTTTGTTTGTTTGTTTTTTTTTTATGGTCATTTATTGCAGCATTATCGGCTAGTGTTTTTCATTATGGGTGAAGCTTCGAAACTCGATTCCAATAATGAGACTATTGGGGAATATAAGGCATTTGCAAATCCCTTCTCGTATGGCTCGTCTGTGAAATTGAATGAAACAAATTATGTCAGGTGGTCCAGAACGTTCATGATGTCAGTATCTGGACATCGTAGAAAACACATACTATTGGAGACTGCACCAGATGATAAATTGAGAAAATATATCACTTGGGATGAAGATAATGACATTGTTATGTCATGGATTATGAATAGTGTCGAACCCCATATTGCAGATGGTCTAATTTACTATAATACAGCTAAACAGATGTGGGATAATATTCGTGATACGTACTCTCAAGAGACTAATGTGAGTCGTATCATGTAAGTTGAACAAGAGATATATAATTTGCAGCAGGGAGAACAAACCTTGGCCCAATATTATGCCTCCGTCAAATCAGCATTTGAAAGACTTAATGCTCACAGGCCTCTTTGTTGTTCGAAACAAAAGGATCAGCAAGAACAGACTATGGTTGCTCGGTTTCTCACAGGATTATCTTCAGAATTCTCTGTTGCTAAAGTCCAAATGTTGATTGGATCTGATATACTTACGCTTGCTGATGCATACAATCGCTTAAGCAAACTTGTTTTTTCTCTTCCACAATCTCATCCTATATCTCAGACATCTGCTCTAGCTGTCTCATCAGGTTATGGACGTGGAAACACTCAAAATATTAGAGGACGAGGCCGTGGAAGAGGTATGGGAGGTAGAGGTAGACTTTCAATGTACTTTCTGTGGAAAATCAGGACACTTAGAAGACGTTGTTGGGACAAACATGGACGACCAACCTTCTCTTCATCAAAGCCTAATGTTCCAAAAGCAAATGTTACAACTCTAGAGGTAGCAAATGCAAATGAAACTACTCCTGCTAGTGACTGTATTACTCTTAGTCGAGCAGAATATAATGAACTGATAACCCATCGACCTTCATCTTCTTCTCCTGTAGCTGGTGTTGCCTACTCAACAGGGGATCATCTTCATAAAAATGATAGTAAGTGGATTATTGACTCTGGTGCCTCCAGACATTTGTGTGGAAATTCTAATTTCTTTTCAGATCATAAGGATATTACTGCTCATTGGGGAGTCTCATTAGCAGATGGGAGTTCCTCACCAGTTGTTGGTCAGGGAAATATTTCTATATCCTCCTCCTTACAATTGAAAAATGTTCTTCATGCTCCCAATTTTCCTCAAAGTTTACTCTCTGTTAGTTGTCTTACCAAAGAACTAAACTGTAGAGGGATATTTGATCCGATGGGTTGTCATTTTCGGGATTTGCTGACGGGGAAGAAGATTGGTGGAGGCTATGAAGAAAATGGAGTCTACTACCTACACCATCCAGTGGGTAATGTTTATGCTTCAGTGGAACACTCATCCAGTCCTGTTCAGTGGCATCGTCGTCTTGGTCATCCTTCATTGTCAAAGCTTCGTCATGTCTTTCCTCAAATTCCTTCTACTACATCATTTCAGTGTGAAGCATGTCAGTTGGGCAAGCATCACCGAAGTTCGTTCCCTTCAAGTCAGATTCAGTCTAGTCATAAAGTTTTTGAACTTCTTCATGCAGATGTATGGGGTCCTAGTAAGATTCCTACTCGGACTCAGTGTCGATATTATCTTGTTATTGTTGATGATTTTTCTAAGTTGTCGTGGGTCTTTTTAATAAAAAGAACGATCTGAAGTTCCAAGTATTATCAAATCCTCAATTCTTGAAATAAAAACTCAGTTTGAATCTGTTGTCAAGATTGTTCGCACTGATAATGCTCTTGTTTAAATAAAAATTTCTGTTACAATTTTACCAAGATCATGGCATTCAACCCCAAACTACATGTGCCTATTCATCTCAACAAAATGGGGTGGCTGAGCGCAAACACCAGCACCTGCTTGATGTTGCCCGGGCCCTTATGATTCAATCCAATGTTCCTGCGTTATATTGGGGTGATGCGATTATCACTGCTTGTTATCTGATCAACCGCATGCCTTCATCTTCTGTGGGTGATCAAATTCCATTACATATCCTAAAACCTAATGCCCCACTCTTTTCTTTCTCACCAAAAATATTTGGATGTGTTTGTTTTGTACACAAACTTGCCCCTGACCGTGATAAATTAGCTGCTCAAGTTACAAAATGCATATCTATAGGTTATCCAAAAAATCAAAAGGGATATCGATGTTATGATCCTATTTCTCGTCGAGAGTATCTCAGTGCGGATGTATCTTTCTTGGAATCCATTCCATATTACTCTAGTACCAGTTCCTCGCTGCATGTTGATCCAGCTGAGTCTTTTCCATTACCTATACCTCCTTTTCCTTTGGAATCTGTGCCCTCATTACCGAGCCAAACTTCATCCTCTTCACGATTTAATAATCCTCCATTGGTATATGTGCGTAGAGTTCCACCTCCGCCAGTGCCTCCATCCTCTTCTTCTCCTGAGGTAAGTACTACTGACAGTCATGATCTTCATGATGATGATAACAGGCCTATCGCTCTACGCAAGGGGACACGACAATGTACCTTATATCCCATATCTCATTTTGTCTCCGATGTCAGAATTGGAAATCAGATGAAAACTTTTATTTCAGCCTTATCTGCTGAAACGATTCATCTGAACTATAAACAGGCAGAGCTAGATAACCGCTGGAAGCTGGCTATGCAAGAAGAAATGGATGCTTTAGTGTCTCAGCATACATGGGATCTTGTTGATTCCCCAGTAGATGCTGACATTGTTGGATGCAAATGGGTATATACAATAAAGTACAAATCGGATGGTTCTATTGAAAGGTACAAGGCCAGATTAGTAGCAAAAGGATATACTCAGACATATGATATTGATTTCTTTGAAACCTTTTCTCCTGTTGCACGGATGGGCACCATCCGTCTTGTTCTCTCAGTAGCTGTTCATCATGGTTGGAGCTTATGTCAATTAGATGTGAAAAATGCATTTTTATATGAGGATCTATCTGAGACAGTTTACATGCAACAACCTCCAGGATTCGAGGTTGAGGGGGAGTGTCAGAAGAAGGTGTGTAGATTGAGAAAGGCGATTTATGGCTTGAAACAAAGTCCACGTGCATGGTTTCAAAAGTTGTTTGAAGTGATGTCACGCTTTGGCTTCAACAGGTCAGCGGCAGATCATACACTATTTATCAAGAAAACTAACTCAGGCATAGTTGTTATGGTGGTATATGTGGATGACATCATTCTTACAAGAGAGATGTGAAAGATATTGAAGCCACAAAGGCTCATCTTAAAAAAACTTTGTTACAAAAGATCTTGGTTCACTTAGATATTTTCTGGGTATAGAAGTTGCCAGGAGCCGTGAAGGAATGGTTTTGTCTCAACGAAAGTATGTTCTTGACTTGTTAAAGAAAACAGGAATGTTGGGAGCTAAACCAACAAATATTCCCATGGACCATAAAGTTCAGTTGTTTGAAGAAGGGTCAAAACCGGTTGATAGCAAAAGCTATCGCTCACTAGTAGGGAAGCTACTGTATGTAACTGTGACCAGGCCGGATATTGCTTTAGCAGTAAGCAAAGTTAGCCAGTTTATGGACAAACCAACTGAGGTACATTGGAATGCAACTATAATGATTCTCATGTATTTAAAATCTTCTCCTGGAAAAAGGGTTATTGTTCAGGAAAGGTGGAACTCTGGAGATAGTGGCCTATTCTGATGCTGACTATGTAGGATTTGTAGTAGATAGAAAATCTACCGCAGGATTCTGTGTGTTTCTGGGAGACAACCTGATTTCATGGAGAAGTAAGAAGCAAAATGTGGTCTCTAGATCGAGTGCAAAATCAGAATATAGGGCTATGGCCCAAACAACTGCTGAATTGTTGTGGGTTCGTACTGTTCTTCGTGACCTTCAGGTGAAGGTTTCCTCTCCTATGACCATGATGTGTGATAACAAGGCTGCAACATATATAGCCAACAATCCTGTCTTTCATGAGAGAACAAAGCACATTGAGGTTGATTGCCACTATGTAAGAGTTATGGTTGAAGCTGGTCATATCACTACCAAATATCTAAAGTCGGAGGACCAAGTTGCAGATATGTTTACAAAACCTCTTGCTAGACCAAATTTCTCAAAATGTTGTGACAAGCTGAGCATGATTGATATCTATGCTCCAGCTTGAGGGGGAGTGTTGAGATTAAGAGGTTTTATGGTTAAGTTTTCCTAGACTAGAGGTTATTTGATTTTTTATTTTAATGAGGGACTTATGTGTAATTTCTCTTTTTGGCCTCTCTCTATTTAACATAGATATTAGCCCTAATCATGTTTAACAAGTTCTCTTATTGTGCAGCCGTCTCTCTCTCTCTCTACCTAGGGTTCGGTGCATCTCATCTATCCTTCTACAGGTTTTACTCCTTACACCAAGAAATATATGTATATTTATATACATACACAAAACTATAAGTATATATCATAGTCACCTGTATCGTTAAAGGTAATTTCTTGACAAGGGTATTTCTCGGAGAGATTTTCTAAAGTTGATAAATCTTGGGAGTTTAAAAAATTGAAAAATATAAATAATAACAAAAAAGATAAGAAAATAATAAGTTTTGCATTAATTTTCTTTCAAAAATTTAAAGAAACATGGTTTAAAGGTTTTAAAATATAAAAGAAACAAAAAATAGGAAATGCAAACTTAAAATTAAAAAAAAAAATTAAATTTTCTCAAAAAACATCACTATAATATCGTGATATTTTGTTTCTGGTGATATTTTAAAAATATCGTGATATATTCCCGATATTATTGACTAACTTGAAATAGCCAATAATATCATGATATTTTCAAAATATCGGCAATATCAGTGATAGTGATTATATATATATATATATATATATATATATATATATATATATATATACACTTTAACAATCATATCCAATGGCAATGACAAGAAAAAGTTTTGTGAAACCTCAAGATCTCCAAAAATCCCATTGATATTTTGCTAAAATTGCTTCCAATTTATGTTATGCATCCTTTCTGTTGCTTGTATGGTATTCAAAGCTTTCAGTTTGAAATCCTTTATGAACCATTATGTTAGCCATTACTTTTAATAGGTCACTTCCAGAAGATATTATCTGATGATTATATTTTCTGCATCCTTCTTTCTTGCATGGAATAAACACCTTTCTTTCCACCATTTTGTGCCTAATTTCAATTTGGTGGACCCTGACTATTTAGATAATTGTTATTTTTAACAGGTCGCCACAAGAAGAGATGGTCTTGGCTGACATGCAAATTAAACCTGGTCAAGCTTGGGAATATTGTCCACGAGAAGCTTTGAGAAGGCTTTCAAAAGTTTTAAAGGAAGAATTTGATTTGGTGCTGAAGCTTGACATCTTCCTTAAGAGACCCTATTTTTGGCTTCTAGAAGTATTTACTAACTAATAGTTTTTTTTTTTAATTTGTGAATTCAGGAAATGAATGCAGGGTTTGAAAATGAGTTCTTTCTTTTAAAAAGTGCATGGAGGTAAGATTGAATTGAGTTGTTCACTAATCACAATCTTGATCTTGTCATTCATATCTTTTTTTGAGAGAAAGAAAAAATGTTATCTCTTAAAAACCAAATGGCAAACAAACATAAATAAGTGTAGGATACATGATTGTAATGAAAGCAAGAGGAACACAAAAGAGCCACCAAGAGCATACATTGATCAAAAGAGAGTGCACTTGCACAAATCCACAAAGGGACAATACACAATCCAATCAATGGCAAATACAAAAGATCACAAACGCCATCAATGGGCTTACACAAAAGAACACAAACATAAAAATAATAGATCCTTTATTGAGTTAGACTGCTTAGAAAAGCATTATAAAAATAGGGACAAGCGGTCCCTTTATATAGATCTCAAAAGGGGCCAAGGGAGCCCCATATAGTTGTTGGGAGCTTGGGGGAGTCCCAATGACTCTATGGTCTTTTTACCAAAAATCCCTTACTACAAAAGTAGATGGAAAAAATAAAGAAAACATAAAAAAGTCAGATCTGTCCCTAATGGACAATCCCTATTATAAATATGCAAAATGACCAAAATACCACTAGAGGACATAAGCTATTACAAATCAATAAGCATAATTATATATATATATATATATATATATATATATATATATATATATATATATATATTAACACTCCCCCTCAAACTTATGGTGTGATAACTGAAAGTTTGTAAATACAAGTCTTCAAATGTCTTCATTGGTAATCGTCACCAAATGCGTTCATCAGCTATCACCATTTTCATGATATGATGCATCAAAAAGATTACTTTCTCAACCCATCTCATCTTTAAGAACCTACAGGGAGAACAAAACAAATGTTACAACTACACAAAGGAAAATATCCTAACTCAATAGTTTTAAATGAAAAAGAGTTTTAACATGATAGAACTTAAGAATAACTATAGATTATATGTATATAGTTTCAAAAAGTATATTTTGAACAAGAATAACACAAATTAAAGTAGACCAATATATATATATATATATATATATATATATATATATATATATATATATATATATGTGTGTGTGTGTGTGTGTGTGTGTGTGTGTGTGTGTGTGAGCACTCCTACAAAACATAGAAGTACCTTATATAAAAAATAAACTAACCAATTTTAAAAATGAGTATTAAGAAAAATAAGTTTACACAATAATTTTTAAAATTGTATAAAAATTAGCACCAATTCAAGCAAGGTACAATAATCATTAAGATTGACACAATGAATATACTTCAAAAAAACAATTTTTAAGAATTTTAGTTTGGACAATCATAACCATAAAATCAGTAAATTTTCAAGAAAACATAAATACTAATCATAGTTGAATTTTGACCACTAAAGTTCAAAAGACAAGCACATAAAATATCAAGAAGATATAAACAATTATGCATAAATAAAGTCCCAAAGTCTTAGGTAAACATTTTAAATAAAAGTACAAATCATTAATTATACTAAGCAAAACACGACAACATGCACATTAAACCTAAGTGCTCAAAGGAGCTCACAACAAAAGAACTAATTAAATTCATATTAAAATGCAATAACCAACATGGAACAAATCCAAACACCCTCAACATATATATCCAACATGCAATTAAAGCATATTTAATGCACATAATGCATGAAAATTTTTAAGTGAATAACCATTTTTCATACAAAGGAAAATGGGTAGCGAAAAAGATTAGAAAATACATGAAGAAATTTTAAAAATCCCACATACAACAAATCATAACAGGAGAAATGATATTTGCAAATCTCAATAATAGTTTGCTCACCACAATCAATGACCTCTTTGACCTCAAATTCATCATCTTCAAAATTGGAGTGTATCAACGTGTAGGACAAGAGACCAAACACAAATGTCAACAATAACTATATTAGTGACCATGCACCAGCAATACCGAGTATCTAAACTGACACTAAATACTAGCTACAACCCCAAGAGATGCACACGCCTCACATCATAAATGATTGTAAAACTGTAAACAATATCATAAGTTACAATGTGTACACTTAACTCATCATACACATGGCTATAAAACTGATAAAACAAAATCTCTTATCTAAAGAAAAATCACTCAAATAAGAGGGGAGTGAAAGAACAAGAGAGGTATAAGTGAGCTTGTAATAAAAAACAAACTAATGACAAAAAGGAGATAAGAAGGATGATTTGAAAATAATATTCCAACCAAGGTATGAACAATAAATTTTATAATATTAATACTTACAAACCATAATGGTCATAAGCAAATAATAGTTTAGCCATCATAGACAAAGAACAATAGTATCCTATAAACAACAAGGGCCATATAAACAATTGAGTGATACAACCAGAGTTACCGGAAATGCCTATAGAATAGGGGAAACGCGCTTCTCTGGGACGCGCTTTGAAAGCGCGAAACGCGATGCTTCTGAAACGCGAGAGGAAGCGCAGGTTCAATTGAGGAAGCATGTCCCCCTTTAAAGGGAAGCACGCACCCCTTTAAAGGGGAACACGATTCCCTTTAAAGAGGGACGTGATTCCCTTTAAAGAGGTACGCATCCCCCTTTAAAGGGGGACGCATACCCCGATAAAGGGAGACACATACCTCTTTAATGGGAGACGCGTACCTCTTTAAACGGGTACGTGTACCCCTTTAAAAGGGGATGCTATTGTGGAAAGGTCGAATTTGCCCTTAATTTTTTTTTACGCATGAATATGTTTTTTACTGAGGATAAAATGGGTATTTTACAAAACCTGTGAAAAAATAAAATCGAAAGGGGCTTAGGGTTTTGTTTTTTCACGCGTATCTTCCGACTCCTCCCTCTCTCTCTCTCTCTCTCTCTCTCTCTCTCTCTCTCTCTCGAGTTTTCGGCGACCTCCGAGTTTTGGCGACCTCAAAAAATTTCGGTGGCCTCCACTGACTTCCGGCGATGAAGATGTTCAGGACCTTCAGGTACGCTATCTTCTCTTACCCCCTCTCTCTCACGCTCTCTCACTCTGTCTATCTCGAATCTGGATCTGCTGGTTCCTTGGTGAAAAGGGGACGACAAGAATCTAGGGTTGGTAACTTGGGTTGGAGGGCTCGACCAGTCCCAACACGAAGCATGGGCACACTGGGCGTAGGGTGACCTCCGGCCACAAAGATGCAAAGGGCTCGTGAGGAGTTGATGGCGGTTGGGTTCTGCCAGTTGCGAGCCCTAGGGAGAGGAGGACCTCTGACCACCTGTGCATGGCAAGTGGCTTGGGCATGGGGGGCGGGGGGGGGGGGTGGCTCGACAGAGACACACAAAGAGGGAGAAGGTTGGGGGGGGAGGCTTCAACAGGGAGCACCACCGGCAGTGGCGTAGCTAGGATTCATGTGAGGGGGGGGAGGGGGCAAATAGGGGTGTAGCAAAAAACAAAAATTTGGCGTGATAAGGGTTCGGGGGCAGCGCCCCCGTTTTTTTTTTTTTTTTTGAGATAAAATAAAAAATGGCTACAATTATTAATAAAAATCTATTTCATATGGACAAATCAAACTATTTGCTGCAGTCAGGGCTGGGCTAGGACTGGGCTACAAAAATGGATAAAAATCTATTTCATATGGAATCAGAGTTGGGCTAGGACTGAGCTTTTAATTTTTTTTAACTGGACCGGGAGGCAGGACTGGGCCAAGGCCCTTGCCTGACAGACTTCAATTGGCAGGGGCCTCGGCCCCTGCCTGACAGTATAGCAGACGGCAGGAGCCGAGGCCCTTGCCTGAACAAGACGAACAGCAAGGGCCAAAGCCCCTGCCCAACAAAAATGATAAAGTGGAAGGAAGAGCATGGCAGGGGCTGCCAGCCTTCCGACAGCTCAGAGATAAAGAGAGGGGAAAGGTGCGGCAAGGGGGCGAGCCTCTGCCTGACATAAACTTAGAAAGAAGGTAGGGGCGAGTCCCCTGTCTGCCATAGATTGAGAGGCGGTAGGGGCATCTCCCCTGCCTGCCGAAATCAGAAAGGGAGAGAGAGGGGAGGCGCAGCAAGGGGCCGTCGGCTCCTGCCGACCTCCCGACGTACACAGAGCAAGAGGGGAGAAGGGGAAGGCACAACAAGGGCCGCCGGCCTCCTGCCGGCCCTCTGGCAACCCGAAAAAGAGGAAGAAGTAAAAGAAAGGAAGGAGGAGAATACTTGGGGAGAGTCAGTGGCATTGGCTGACGTCATCGGTGCTGCCGCACGCAGGGAGCGAGAGAGGAGAGGAGGAAAGAGGTGCAGGCAATGGAAGCCCTCCCTCCCCTCGACATGCCTTTAACGGGGATCGAGGAGGAGCTCAACAGGGAAACCCCGAAGGGTTTCCTGTTTCGTGGCATGGAGAGGGAAGTGCAGAGGCAGGGGTTTAGTGTGGCGCACGGGGGGACAAGAGGGTTTAAAAGAAACCCTCACCCTCGATAACTATAGCGGGTCCGGGTCGGATTCGGGTCCGAACCGACTCCGATTTTTTTTTCTCGAAAAAAACGTGGGTTTTACAACAAATGCCACTAAGGTCTCCAAAGAAAGCCCTCACAAAACCCTTTTCAATAAATATTTTATTAATAATTATGATACATAAGCATGTAGGGCATAAATCATTCAAGTGCAATAAGTGCACTTATAAAACTGCTCAGGTCATAAATACCTCACAAGAGGCAAAAAAACAAGCCACAAATGGGTACAATCATAAGGGCCACTAAAGGGCCAACAAGAGAGCACACAATAAAATAAATATTTTTTAATAATATTTAAAATATATTCATAAAGCTCATAGAAGAGTTCAACATAAATTCCACAAGGATGAGTGCATAATTTCCATAAAGAACAAGTCATGCATGAAGAAAACATGCTTAAAACCTTATGCACAAATAAACAAACTCATTCATTAATGTGTATGTAAAATATAAGACAATCACACTTGCATAAAGATCATATATCATTAGAGCAAAATTATGTATACAAACTCAAAATTCCAAAAATAATAAGATACTCATGATCAGTTATATTTGAAATGCACATTAAAATGCATTCATAAAGCTCATAGAAGAGTTCAACATAAATTCCACAAGGATGAGTGAATAATTCCCATAAAGAACAAGTCATGCATGAAGAGAACATGCTTAAAACCTTATGCACAAATAAACAAACTCATTCATTAATGTGTATGTAAAATATAAGACAATCACAAGTGCATAACGATCATATATCAATAGAGCAAAATCATTTATACAAACTCAAAATTCCAAAAATAATAAGATACTCATGATCACTAAGAACCAACCACATATAATCTTAATACTTCTCAAATACATAAAGTATTCTAGGTTTCACATAAGTGTATGTCAAAGAAAATTCAAACACAAGTTAAGCAAGATCTCATAAGATCGCACGGGTGAATAACACACAAAACCATTATACGAAATTAAAATAAATATTTAAAATCATTTAAAAATATTTAACAAGAATAAAAAACAACATCAATATGAGTTCAACTAAGTCTAAGATAAGGATAAAAAACACAGTAAATTTAAAAAAAACAATAAAACATATGCAAAGAAATTCCAAAGAACTCAATCATGTGCTTATAATCAACCAAAAAACCAAGTATTTCAAAAAAGGTTTCAAAGGAATAACAAGCAAACATTTTTTAATAAATTTCTTTAAAAAACCATAAAAAATGCTTTCTCATACAAAATGCATGAGATAGGCAACAAAAGTAAGGACAAACAATGATTTTAAAATACTTGCCGGATTAAGATTTCCTTATCTCCACAATCAAAGAATCTTGAATCCATCACGAGAAGCCAAATACCAAGATGATCATATTTTGACTCTAATACCATGTAATGAAAGCAAGAGGAAAGCAAAAGAGCCACCAAGGGCATACAATGATCAAAAGAGAGTGCATAAACACAATTCCACAAAGGGACAATACACAAGCCAATCAATGGCAAATACAAAAGATTACAAAAGCCACCAATGGGCATATACAAAAGAACACAAACATAAAAATAATAGATCTTTTATTGAGTTAAAATGGTTAGAAAAGCATTACAAAAATAGGGACAAGAGGTCCCTTTATATACATCCCAAAAGGGGCCAAGGGAGCCCCATATAGTCTCTGGGAGATCCCAATTACTCGATGGTCTTTTGACCAAAATGCCCTCACTACAAAAGTAAATGGCAAAAATAAAGAAAAAAATAAAGAAAACATAAAAAAGTCAGATCTGTCCCTAATGGACAGTCCCTATTACAAATGTATAAAAATAATGTAACCACAGTTTGTATGAAAAAAAAAACATGTAATTACAGTTGGACTTAATCTGAGAGTTCTTTTATTAGTGCTTTTAATTCACCATTCAATTTTTCCTCAACCCTTTCCCTAATTTATGCAGGGATGGGGAAGAAAAATGGTTGACATTAGATTTAACTCCATATTGCTCCACTTCAGCATTTGATGCTGCATATCCAATTCTAAGGGAAGTGAATGATGCTCTCGGTGCCATGGGAATTTCAGTGGAACAGGTAGACTAATTCTATGGTTTGCGATTGCCTTCATAACATGGTCTGCAAAAAGAGCTCCTAGTGCCTGATTTTATTATTCTTTTATAGGTTCTTTCTTGTCCAATATGTGTAAGGGTAGCTTCTTGTGATAGGTGATGCTGATGAATTAGAACTGGCAATAAATTAGAACTTTTTGTTTTTTCCTGTAAAATCTTGGTAAAATATCAGCAAATACATAATATGAAGGAAACATATACAAGTAATAGAAATAAAGGTGACCTTTATCGGGTAAATATTGGATTATTATTGTACTATTTTTGAAATGGCATCTATCTTGTAAATATCACAATATGTTTTGGATTATATCAGTGTCTAAAAACATCATGATGACTCTGACAGGTTTTGGGACGTGACATGAAATGATCAAACATGGAAGTCTTTGATTCTGAATTATTATGAGTGGGCCTGTGTAATATCGTGTATTTTTATACTTAGTCAAAGGAGTAGGAAATGGAATAAATATAGTGATATTTTTATTCTTCGTCGCCGTAAATAGAAAGAAAAAATAATGAATGATGTGGATGGGGCGAACGAAAATAGGTTTTTTCGTCTTTACAAAATGAAAAGAAAGGGGATCAGATGGATCTTTCCATATAGAAAGAATAGAAAGAAGTCTGTTGATATTGCTTTGGT
The DNA here is from genome assembly GCF_984573655.1 of Nuphar pumila. NCBI lineage: Eukaryota > Viridiplantae > Streptophyta > Magnoliopsida > Nymphaeales > Nymphaeaceae > Nuphar > Nuphar pumila. Next base: position 80,562,567 of record NC_143264.1, on the reverse strand, counting down.
GAGTATAATGGTATTTTACTTTTTCGAATTCGGGCTACGGTTGACCCAAAAATCACATTTTTTCAAAAAATGACCGCCTCGATGGGCCGAGTCTGAATTTAGATCGGATTGGATTCAGTTGGCCTGAAAATCACATTTTTTTAAAAAAGGACCGCCTCGACGGGTCGGGTTCGAATTTGGATTGGACTGGATCCAATACATGTAAAAGTAAAACCCAAGTTTTACAAAAAAAAAACTTTCGAACCCGGGTCGGATCCGACCCGGACTCGTAACTTGTTAGGGTTATTAACAGTTATCGCAAGGGTTTAAACCCTCGCCTTTATTTCTCCCCCCCCCCCTCGCAGTTGCGTTTCCCCTCGTCCCCATTACAAAACGGGAAACTCTTTGGGGTTTCCCTGTTCGACGCCCCCAATCCTCTTTAAAAGCATGAGAGGGGAGGGAGGGCTCCCATCGATTGCGCCTCCCTCCTCCTCCTCTTTCACCTTTCCTCCTCTGCGTGCGGTGGCACCGACGATGCCGACCTCCTCGCACAGGTAGGTCTTCTATTTCTCTTTCTTTTTCTCTTCTCTGCGCCACATAACCCATCTCCCTTCCCATGCTGGCGACCTCCCCATGCCACCGGTCCTCGCAACATCGTCGGAGCCGCGACGCCACGGTCGACCACCGCTGATGCCCTCTTTGCCTCGACTCCCACCTGCTTCCCTCTCCGCAGCATTTTTCGGCAGGCCCTAACGACGATTTCTGCCAGCGACCCACTGCCATCGCCCAGTCCGGCAACCCCTTGTGAGAACTCCAGATGAGTTGGGGTTTTTGCCGTAAATCCCAAATCTAGGTGTATTTGGGGATTTAGGGCTGGGTTACACCCCAAATCTAGACAGATTTGGGGATATCGATGAGCCTAGTTCGGAATTTGCCAATGAGGTTTTCCCACATAGATTTCTTGAATATGTGGTTTGGACATTTCACTTACATCTGGAGTTAGGTGATTCTGTTCATTACTGAAATACATAGTATTATTGTTTTCTAAAATTTTTGGTAACGAGTGAAAGGCATGAAATGTTTTAGAAATAAGATGAACACTAATGTCATTCCTGAATGTGCAGTTTGTATGGTTCTTAAAGTGTGTACTATGTTATTTGGGATAATGCCCGGATTGGAATGCAATAGTGATCTTTGTTTTAGGTAGGGATGGCAGTGGACCTGGGGAAAGCGGGGCCCCGCCCCGTTTAGACCGGGGATGAAGGGTATGAAACGGGGATGGAGGCGGGGACGAAGGTTAAAATCCATCCCTGTCCGGGGGTGGAGGCGGGGACGAAGGTTAAAATCCATCCCTGTCCGGGGGTGGAGGCGGGGATGGACGTGCACTTTTCCCCGCCCTGCCCCGTCCCCACCACGATCCCCGCCCTGACCACTTTTCCCCGCAATATCCCCGCCCCGCCCCGCCTCATCCCCGTTTGAACCGGGGATGGAGGGAGGACATGAAACGGGGATGAAGGCGGGGGTGGAGGATAAAATCCATCCCCGCCGGGGATGGAGGCGGGGGGTGAAGGATAAAATCTTTGAAAAGATAACATTAGTTCTGTATTAGTGTCTTGAATCTGGATCGGATCCTTAAGATCCGGATCCAGTCACTTGTATGTCTAATTTCCATACGTCACCTATAAGGTGGATATGTTGTAATTTTTATTGTTGTTCAAGGGTAACTTTGTACCCTAATAAGTCTTGTAAGCTCTTTTTATATTCAATGAGAATAGACGCCCAAAGTGAAAGGGTTCCCCCTCTATTTCGTGCAGCCTCTTATCATCACTTTCTTTATTCCCTCTTCTACAGATAAAAGATTGGAGATCTGCAAATCTAACATGGTATCAGAGCACGTTAGATCTGGGCGTGGACATGATTTCCAGAAGGCATGATTGAAGAGTCTCCCTATTTTCCAAATCTAAGATTCTACTTTCGCAGCCTGGTATGATCTACACGAACTTCCTTTCAAATCGTGTAGCCATTCTTTCTACCTCGCTCTTCTACCCATTTCAAATCGTGTAGCCATTCTTTCTACCTCGTTCTTCTACCCCTTTCAGATCGTTACCTAAACTCACCTATTTTTTTTTCTTTTTCCTCGTTCTTCTACCCATTTCAGATCGTCTCCTAAATTTTTGTTTTCAGACTGTCGTAGATTTCAGGCTACCGCAGATCTGAAACTGTAAATTCAGACCTATCTATTTTTTATCTACTTTCTACCTTTGCGTCAAATCTTCAAATCTGAACCTGTCATTCCCTAAACTTGTTATTTCTGTTTTTCCCTTTTATTTTTCTCGCTGAATATTGTCTTTATTCTCATGGACTTCCCAACTGCGCAATCCAATCTCTCTGCGAGCTTCCTTAACCAACTTGTGTCTGAAAAACTGCATACTTCGAATTTTTTGATTTGGAAAAGACAAATAATCCCTTTTATAAGGAGTCAGGGTCTCCTCAGTCATCTCGATGGATCCATGCCAGCCCCTCCAGAATTTGTATCTCGTGAAGATACAGATGACAAAGGGGCAACATCTACCATTCTTATCAAGAATCCAGAATATCGCAATTGGGAAAAACGAGACCAGCTGCTTGTGGCCTATATCACTTCGACTCTATCGCAGGAGGTTCTCCTTGCCATTCCTGATGATTGCACAGCCACACAGCTATGGGACAGATTGGTTAGCACATATTCTCAGATTTCAGAAGCTCGAGTTGTATTCCTCAAGCGTGAGTTTCAGATGATGAGGAAGGAATCTTCGACCGTCATGGAATTTTTGAATAAAATGAAAAGAATTGCTGATCAGTTAGCTGTCATTGGATGCCCCGTTAGCGATAAGGACATGGTTCAGCAGATTTTGAGTGGATTGGGGGCTGATTACCATATTCTCACGACTTCATTGTTGTGTTTACCTGAATTACCAAAGTTTGAAGATTTGCGCGCTAAGTTGTTACAGTATGAGATGTCATTAAAAGGTTTGCCAGAGGAACCTCACAAGCAAGGACACACTCATGATGTTCTTGCTACAGGAATCGGCTATGGACGAGGGAGAGGTGGATTCAGTTTTCGAGAATGCGGAGGACAGGGCAGAAATACATCAGGAGGACGTGGGCTTTTACCCACTCCTAATGTTCTTCCGAGTTCTCAAGGACAGAGAAACATGCCTACATGCTACATATGTAACAAAAGGGGTCATGTTAGGGCTAACTGTTGGTTTAACCCACAGAATAAAGACAAAAACCAGCAAGGAGAACATAAGAAAGGAACTGAATCAAATGGAGAATTAAAAGAATTGCTTATGTCAGCCCTAGCAGCATTGAATTTGAAACAGAATGAGGAGGGGACATGGTATGTTGATTCTGGGGCAGCAACCCATGTTACTGGAGATGCAGGTAAGCTTCTAAATCCTATTTCTTATTTTGGCAAAAACTGTATAGTCACTGGAGATGGATCCCGCCATTCTATTTCTCATGTTGGAAATTCGGTTATCCCTATGTCCAAGTCCACTCTCAAACTTTCCAATGTTCTTCATGCCCCAAATATCAAAAAGAATATTATTTCTGTTTCCAAACTAGTTGATGATAATCATGTTTCTGTTGAATTCACTCCTTCTTCTGTTCATGTGAAGGATCTACACTCGAAGAAAACATTCGCTGAAGGGAAACGACAGGGCAACATGTACATCTTTCAAGAGGATCCTTCTACATGTCGTCAGCCAGTCTGTAATGCCTTGAAGCCTTCGTCTGTGTCTTCCTTTGCCCCCTCTGATTTTGTCTTCAGTGTCTCAGATTGTAATAAGCCAGATCTATGGCATGGTCGGTTGGGTCACTGTGGTGATCATTTTATTAAAAAACTTGTCACTAATAATCTCATTCCTAAGGAGAGTTTGAGTCTTGAAAAGAATAAACAAAAATGTTCTAGTTGTCATCTATGTAAGAGCCATGTGCTCCCTTTTCATAGTGTTAATAAAAGAGCTTCAAAGCCTTTTGAAATTATTTGTTCGGATGTTTGGGGACCTGCTCCAGTCAATTCTTGTTCTGGTACTAGGTATTATCTTATTTTTGTTGATAGTCATTCTCGTTATACATGGATATTTTTCATGAAACATAAATCAGAAACTTTCCTTTTGTTTCAAAGATTCTACTCTTTTGTCAAGAACCACTTCTCCGAAAATATTCAATATTTACAGTCCGATGGGGGAGGTGAATTTTCTTCTAGTGACTTTATTAGTTTTCTCCAGAATAACGGAATAGGAAGGAAAGTGTCTTGCCCACACACCCCTCAGCAAAATGGAATTGCTGAGAGAAAGCACCGACACATTGTGGAAACTGCAATGAGCATGATGCACGACAGCAATCTACCCATAAATTTATGGACGGAAGCATTCCATACTGCAGTCCATATTATAAATAAATTGCCAATGAATATTTTGGAAAACAAATCTCCATATTTTACTTTACATGGAGTTCACCCCAATTATCATGATCTGCATGTGTTTGGATGCGTTTGTTATGTCCATGTTGACAGCTCATTAAGGCACAAATTTCAAGATAATGCTGTAAAGTGCAGATTTGTCGGGTATGCAGATGACTACAAGGGCTACAGGTGTTATGATCCAAGAACAAAGCGCATCAAAGTCTCCAGACACGTCATTTTTGATGAGATGAACTTTGACTCTCATCCAGAATTCACAAATTCCTCGTCGAATGATGTTGAGTTCTATTATCCATGGCTGAGCTCAGAATTATTTACTGAAACCGATATTAGCTGTCCTGCAGAATTTAGACAGGTAACAGAGAGGTTTGAACAACATGACAATATGAGACATCAAGAAGATGCAGAAACCTCATCACAACCAGGCAGGTACAAGGACATTGTATATACTCGACGAGAGCAGCACAGACCAACGGCCAATATGCCTGGTTATGCATCCTCACAAAATCTCGATCTTAGAAGGTCGAATCGAATTCGACATCCTGTTGAAAGGTGGGTTAGTTATGAGAATTTCTCCATGGATTTTCAACTGTTTTTAACCTCTTTGAACAAAGAGGATGAACCCATTACCTTTCACCAAGCAACACATTTTAGAAGGTGGGTTGAGGCCATGAACGATGAGATGGAGGCACCACATGAATGTGGAACCTGGGAGATTGTTCCAAGACCATCAAATAGAAATGTTGTTGGATCAAAGTGGGTATATAAAATAAAATACAAGCCAGATGGCACTATTGAACGCTACAAGGCGAGGCTTGTGGCCAAAGGCTTCACCCAAGAACAGGGGCTAGATTATGATGAAACTTTTAGTCCTGTTATAAAGATGGGGACAATTCGACTTATTCTCTCCTTAGCCGTTGAACATGGATGGGTACTAAGTCAACTTGATGTTAAAAATGCCTTTCTTCACGGTGATCTTAAGGAGGAAGTTTACATGGAGCAACCCACAGGATATGCTGAAGGAGACTCTCAAAGGTATGTATGTAAGTTAAGAAGGGCAATTTATGGATTGAAACAAGCATCACGTTCGTGGTTTGACAGTTTCTCTGTGGAAATACAGAGGCACGGTTTTTCACGGTCACTTTTAGATCATTCTCTGTTTATTTTTAGACAGGGAGATCTGGTCACTTTGTTGCTCATATATGTGGATGATATTGTTATTACTGGGAACTCTAGAAATCATATTGAAAAGGTCAAACAACTTCTAAGTCAAAGATTTAAGATGAAAGACTTAGGGAAGTTGCGGTATTTTCTTGGAATTGAGGTTGACAGAAAATCAGATGTCCTAATGCTCACTCAACAGAAATACACCATGGATATCTTAACTAAGGCAGGTATGAAGGAATGTAAACCTCTGAGCACTCCATGTGTGCTTCACCAGAAGTTGAGTTCAAAGGATGGTGATTTATATGAAGATCCTACACGATATCGAAGCCTGGTTGGCATGCTCCAATATCTAACTTTTACTCGACCTGACATAGTTTACTCTGTCAATCAGGTCTCACAGTTCATGCACGAACCAAGGGTAGGGCATATGGAAGCTATTAAAAGGATTCTTCGATATTTAAAAGGGACGATTGGAGATGGTCTCCTGTATAAATCGAGCTTGTCACGGACAACAAAACATGAGATTATTGTCTACAGTGATGCTGATTGGGGAGGAGATCCAGATGAACGAAGGTCAGTTTCAGGTTACTGTGTTTTTATTGGGTTAAACTTAATATCCTGGAGCAGTAGAAAACAAAAGGCTGTTGCAAGATCAAGTACAGAAGCAAAATATAGATCAATGGCGGCGGCCACAGCTGAGGCCACTTTGATAAGGCATATGTTGATTGAAGTGGGACAACATATCTCTCGAACACTCTTATTGTGTGACAATCAGAGTGCGATTAATATGTCTTTCAACCCCATTCATCACAGTCGAGCTAAACATATTGAGATAGACCAACATTTCGTGAGGCAAAAGGTTGAAGACAAGGAGATTGAACCTCAATTTGTGAGAACTGAAGATCAAGTAGCAGACTTATTCACCAAAGGGTTAACGAAGGACAAATTTTGGATACAAAAAGGCAAGTTGTCCATGGTACAAGGCCATGTACATCTTGAGGGAGGGTGAAAAGATAACATTAGTTCTGTATTAGTGTCTTGAATCTGGATCGGATCCTTAAGATCCGGATCCAGTCACTTGTATGTCTAATTTCCATACGTCACCTATAAGGTGGATATGTTGTAATTTTTATTGTTGTTCAAGGGTAACTTTGTACCCTAATAAGTCTTGTAAGCTCTTTTTATATTCAATGAGAATGGACGCCCAAAGTGAAAGGGTTCCCCCTCTATTTCGTGCAGCCTCTTATCATCACTTTCTTTATTCCCTCTTCTACAGATAAAAGATTGGAGATCTGCAAATCTAACAATCTTGAGGCGGGGCGGGGGTGGAGACCTTGTCCCCCGCCCCATTGCCATCCCTAGTTTTAGGGCAAAGAGTGGTTAGAATTTTCTTGGCAATAAAAATTATACATGCTATGAAGAAGGCTGAGTGTAGGATACATTTGTTCCAAGGAGAGGTATGCTTAAATAAGTTGGACTGCTATTAACACTGGAACTGAGATGCTACAAATGAATCTAGAGTTCCTAATAGGCTGCTAATTGCTTTCTTTGAATTCAAAATTTTGAAAGAATGTCTGAAATGACTATTTCTGTTAGGTTGATCTCCTGTAGACATCAGTCTTCCTGGACAAGCTGTGCATCCACTGCATCCTTTAATTTGAAAATTTCTCTTTTGCATTTAATAAAAATGTAGAAATGTTGGTTTAAATGGAATGCTGGTAAAACCCTGTGATTTATTTGAATAAGCTGTTTAGGTCATCCAGTTCAACAGTTTGATTTTGAAGAATGAGGGGTGTCTGCAAGTGCTTATCAAATGGATGAAATGCACCCATTTTGTACAATGGATAACATGCAGTACATTTGTATTATTTGAACAATGCCACTGTGAGGTGTTTTCAATGCATGCCTGTTCCCTCCTCACACAGTAGTCAGATAATTAACAACGATGATTCACATTTATTAGTTTAGTTCTGGTATATCTTGATGGGCTTGGCATTGTATCAAATTGTGGCTAAAAAGCAATCTTGAAGGTTGTGTGGGAAGAATTATTATAATTTATCATAAAATCTTATAAGAACGTACCTTTTTCAGGAATGATATTTCACTTATTTACATAAACTATGCTAGATCATTATTTAGATGTTAGACAAAAGTGGACAGGTCATGTTAAAGATGCTTCATCATAGGTATGGGGTGTTGAAAAAAAAAAGAAAAACAACTTAACTTGTGTATATGTGTTTATTTTTGTGGTACTGGATCCTGGTATTATGCAAACTGTATTCTTCTCATGGAAGTTCATGAAGTTTTAATATGATTGGTTGACATATAGTCGGCTGGACTGAATTGACTATTTTAGTTAGGAGGATGGGGGTCCGGGATTGGTAAGTCCGACCATAGTTCCTAGCATGTGTTAAAGCTTACACTTCTGCCCGAAAATTATGTAAATGTTGTTTTTGCATTTCATGGTACCAGTTGTGTAATCTTGAATGTGAGCATGACTAGGTTATTGATGTTGCTTCTTGAGCATGTATGCTTGATGAGTATGTGTAATTTTATATGCACACTTACACACTCAAAAGGGATATGCATTGGTTAATACCCGTATGTGATGTAGGTAACACACATAGTGAGGATGCATATGATTGGGAAATGGCATGCTTATGATTGGGTTATGTTCTTGTGTGCGGATGTTAACACATGTTATGAATGAAAAGTTTTATGTGCCTACATTGATGGGACATGTTTATTTGTTTTGCATTTATGGATTGGTTTCAAGTACATGTGCATACACAAAATCGATATGTGTTTAGCATGTAAAATTATGCATAAATGTTCTCGTATACTTATGAATTATGGAAGAATGCATGTGTGTTAAGTGATTACATGAAAGCACTTGCACATGGATGGTGAACACATGCATATGATTGTGGTAACTCATGCACATTGTTAAATTGGTTTGAATGAATGTGCATTTGGAGGCATGCTGACCTCGTCACAAAATTGCAAGTTGTGATGATTTTTGCATATGATGCATCGATGGTCTAAACGAATCATCATTGGCCTGGAGAGCCTTGAGCTTTGGTTTGTTCTTTCTTTAATTGTTTAAATGCATCGCAAAAATCATATTTTACTTTATTGTTCTATATTGCACTGTTCAATGTGTTTCCATGGGCTGGAGTCTCGTGATGGTTCTCGCAGGGGTAGATGCGAGCTTTTGCTTTGTTTTTGCATGTGGAAGTGCAAAACTCAATAATTGGCTCTTAATAAAAAGATAATGAATAAGAACAGTGTAATATACGTTCTGGGATATCTCATCTGGAGAATGCGGATCTTAGAGTTCTGGTCTTGGGGGAGACTGTGAGGATACAAAAACTCTGTGTGCTGCAATTTTGTCCCCTGAACCCGATATTAAGGTTATTTCTCTTGGCCACGGTTTTAGGGAGAGTCCGTCACTTTACTTGTGGGTGGTGTGTTGGTCACATGTGTGAGTTTGTTTGGTACCAAAGAAGTGACACTTGTGAGCGTGGGGTGTCCTTTGTGTCCCCGACATTAGATGTGGATGTCTATTGTTTCGAAGGTGATTCGGTCGAGGGCTAAGATTGAAATCCAGTAATAAAATACAATTTGTGTGCTAAGCTACCCTGAAAACCTAACTTGACCTCGGGGTTTGTACCCGTTTGGTGTATCCGCGGGCAACGGTAATTAAAAAAAGAAACTTAAATTGTATGCATTTAATAGAGCATGCATATGGAAAGGGAAACTTAAGGAAAGATAATAGATGGATTCATGCATTACATATAAGTCATGCATTTTCCTGATATGCATTAGAACACACATATATTATCTGTTTCCTTAATTGTTATATGTTTGGTGGATGCGTGATGTTTAACTTTCAATGTATGTTAAATGTCTTGTTGTACTAAAATTGTGCATCATGGTATGGTTTAATGTTTCTTTATGCATAATGGATGTACCTTGTGGTATGAATGCGTACCTGAATTATGAATTGTCATAAATGCATTTCTCTGAATAATTGTGTAGATTCATATTGTGGTTGTGGGATAAATAAATGTTGTTATTAATATTACTTGTCAGTTAACTTCTGATAAATTGTTGACGGTCGTAGCATATATTTTTACTTATCCTTGTATGTGCCGAAAATCATACATGACACTCATATCACATACTGGATTCATGATGTACCACATTAAAAGTTATAGATTTTCTACTTAGACAGTTGTAGTCTAATTCCTATAAATTTTCAGGTGAAGAGTTGGAGTTAGGAGCGGCTGCGGGATGAAGTTTCGATCGAAATTTTTGGATTTACTGTTCCAGAGATAGTTCGAGAAACTCTTATGTTAATTTTCATTGATATTGAAATGAAATAAATGATTTTGATTTTCTCCCCACTGTAATGTTCCAGAATGCTTAACCTTATAATATTACTTGTTTCCGCTGTATTGAAAAAAAAATCCTCAAAATTTGGGTTAAGATTTCGGGGCGTTACATTTTCTGCTTTACTTATTTGATTGATATTTAGGTTGATTTATGTAATTGCGTTACTTATTTGATTGATATTTAGGTTGATATATTGCATGCATGATGAATGATATTATGACAATGTTTACTATTAAATGTTAACTGTTTCAAAATTATATATATATAATTTTTTTTTTTTACATTTTTGCCCCTGCCGCACCCTCGCACCCAAGGTTTTTGAAAGTGCCGCACCCCCGCACCCGCACTCATGTGACATAGGTGGCCACAGTTTTGACTTCTTATCATGTGCCGTTTTGAAACTCTGAAGTGCTTTCTATTTTTATGTATGCTCACACACTTGTGTACTTTCTACTTTATTCAATATGAATGTCTTATATGATGTCATTCTTGTCTGCTTAGACAAGATAAGTTTGAAATCCTTGTGCATGTCCACCCATGCTTGTTTATCCAAGTACTTTGGGTAAAATTTGTTTTCAACTATTCATGTTCGCCCAAGACTTCTCAATACATACCTACACCAACATATTTGAATAACCAATTTTCCATGGAAAATTGATTAGTTATTGTGGTTCTCAATATTTACATCAAAATTTTCAGTTCAAAAGTGTCGTGTGAAAATTGGTGCTTCAACTGGTCACTTTTGTCACTAAGTTTGTTTCTGGCATGAAATATTTATTGCCTAGGCAATTTGATTCTGGATTCTATTTTTTGTCATGTAATGCTTTTTAATTTAGTAGAACTCCTTTCTATTTGCAGTACTAGCTGAAATTGATCTATTGCATGTGAGAATTGTAACTTTTTTATGTTTCCAGTACTAGCTGAAATTTATCCATTGCCTGTAAGAGATTTATTTGTAACAGAACCAACATTATATGATTCATTCTTTATTTAAGAGATCTTTCTTGGTATTGAAGATTTCTTTCTTCTTTTCTTATTCAGTAATTAATAAATACATGAGTTGTAGCTTATCATGCTTCACAAAGTGGCCTTGAATTTTCAGATACATGCAGAAGCAGGGAAAGGGCAGTTTGAAATAGCATTGGGGCATACAGTCTGTACTCATTCTGCTGATAATTTGATTTTGGCTCGTGAAGCCATAAGAGCAGTTTCACGAAAACATGGATTTTTAGCTACATTTCTGCCAAAGTATGCTGTTCCATTGCATGCAATGTGTTCTATAATTCTATAATGCAAAATCCCAGCGTATTAGTGCATATCTTAAATTTAATCTCTTGTCTATACTTGTTGCATTGTATATTGAATATTTTTCTACAGTCTGATGTGAATTTGTTGCACAGGGATCACTAATACATGTTTCTTAATGACACTCAGGTACTTCCTTGATGATGTTGGTTCAGGGTCACATGTACATCTAAGTTTGGGGAAAAATGGAAATAATGTCTTTATGGCTTCAAATGAATCACCAACTAAATTTGGAATGTCAAAAGTTGCAGAGGAGTTCATGGCTGGTGTTTTCGAACATCTTCCTTCAATAATGGCATTTACAGCTCCACTTCCAAACAGGTACTAACCTATGTTGAATCTGTATTGTCAATTCAGCTCTCTTTCCACATGTTCTTGTCAATATGCTTTTCTGTGGTGCTAGAGTTACGCAATTTTGATGGTGATGAAATTGTACATAAGGTGGTATGGGCCCTATGTAGTCAAAAGCACTAGTTGGTGCCTAGGAGGCAGATGTCTAAAAGTCTAAAAAAAATATTAAGAATATGCAGAATTTATTTATTCCTTGGAATCAATTAAATTTACAAATTACATGTTTGTGACAATGTTGATTGGGTTACCAAGCTCTAGTCTGGGTTAATGGGCCTTGCCCACTATCCAAGCTCTTAGAAGGGAGGTAGGTTTTCACATCCATGGATCTTTCTTTTGTTGAATGAGGCCCGGGCACTCCACCCACTTGGTGAATTTTTTTCTTGTTAAAATATGCTAAACAGCATACAATCGGGGAATTAGAAAGTAAAGGAATGTCAAATTTATGTAAATGCAACTTCACATAAGTGCAGGTGCCGCTACATGCATGAACACATTGTTTTCTTGAAAATTCTAAAATGGTACTTTATATACATCCTCACACTTCCAATCTGTTTCACAGTTATGATCGGATTAAACCTAATACTTGGAGCGGAGCATATCACTGTTGGGGAAAGGAGAACAGGGAAGCACCCCTCAGGACAGCATGTCCTCCTGGAATAAGCTGTGGACTTGTGAGCAACTTTGAGATTAAAACTTTTGATGGGTGTGCAAATCCATATTTGGGTTTGGCTGCAATAATGGCTGCTGGTATAGATGGGCTCAGAAGAAAACTTATTTTGCCAGAACCAGTTGGTAAGTTTTTGAAATATTGAGTAACAAAGTCAGGTTAATTTTTCCCACAAAGGCTCCGTCTTCTTGGCTAGGGGTGACCGAGGTTTGTCATTTGACATATGATGATCACGATCCTAAATACATGGAGGGAATCCATTGCCTCAGGGTTGAAGCTGGGTGTACTCCTCGGTAGGCAGGGGTATCTCGATGTTTTACCAACCAGAGGCCTGCCAATGTGCGGTCAGGTGTTGGGGTGTTTTCCCTGGTCTTTGCCAAAAAAGAAAGATTACTTCATTCCTCATGTTGATTCATTGTAATTTAGATACCTGCTACGCATATATATATATATATATATATATATATATATATATATATATATATATAAAGGTTAACACACTCAGTTGTTGACTATTGGATGACAATCATGTTCTTGGCACAAGGACTGGCTCACTTCCTCATTGTTTTTTATTTGTGAAATAGTGTAAATTTTGTCTCCCTGATTTATGCTTAGGTTTACTGGGTTATTGGTATTTGATGTATGTATCTATTTTGGAATGAGTTTAGCATGTCATTGATTGTTTGTTTTCTAGTGTCCTCATCTATGCAAAGGATTGGGCCTCTAGGGTTTTTTTGAGTCCTGGACATGATCACAATGGTGCCTTTCACTCCATGTACCTTCGCTTTCAGTAGCTTCTCATGCTTGTGTCTTTCTTTCGTTGCATATTATGATGTCATTCTTGATTGTTGTGTGCTAAAAGCTTTTTTTAGGTGCCTCTTCATGTCAAAAGGCTTTTTTATTCTTCTTTTCATTTTTTTTAATACTGTAGTTAAAGTAATTGAATCATTGAGGATGATTACACGAGATTTATAATTTTATGAATGGATAGAGATTCTGATGGAGCAAGAAGGAGATCATGATTCTTAGTGTTTCCTTATATCAAGCAAAGAATGTTGTTGACCCCTTTAAGGAGACCGGGATGTTTAAAGGCAAGATATCTGAAAGTTGCTTGAATTGTATAAAAAAAATGGGGCTAATAAGGGTGAAACTCTTAAAGATGCGAGGATGTATTAAGATGAGTTGAGGACTTACATGGTTATATCATTTACCATGAATCTGTTAGCGAATTTGTGATAAATCTCTCTTACATGTACAGAATCCTTTAATACTTGAAGAGAAACCATAGCTCTTTACTTCAAGCATCATCCATTTTGTGGAGATTTTGCAGGGACGATGGGTACCTTGTTATAGATGATAAGAGATCAACTTGTATCAAGAGATATGGTTCAAAACTATTCTAGATGAGTTAGGAGAAACTAATGCTTCCTGTGAACTTGCGTTCTGACAATAGTTCAGCCTTTTGTAGTTTTTGCTAATCATACCTATGATAAGAGAAAAAAATGTAAAAATGGGTTACCTTGATGTGGATATCCTTGATATAGGACACAAACCAATGCACATGATGGTACATTGCTCACAGTTATCATGGGCATTGCTTTATGCCATTTTGTTTCACAATCGTGTTTGTTGTCTATTGTAACAGGTCCTGTGGTTCTATAGTATGCTGCAAGTATAATAGATATACCTTTTGTAATTAATGAAACTCTTTCATGGACAGATACAAACCCTAGTGATCATGAAAAAACCCTTCATAAATTGCCGACATCACTTCAGGAATCTGTTCAAGCTCTTGCTAAAGATGAAGTCTTGAAGAACTTACTTGGTGAGAAGCTTGTCTCCACAGTGGTTGCTGTTAGAAAGGTTAGTTCCTTTGGCATATTTCATGCCACATTGTGTTCGTATTTCTGGTCCAAGTTTCCCAAAAAGCATGATTGAGAAGCGTGAAGCTCTTTATAGAATTTTATCGCAGTATCCTAGCTCCTATATAACATGCATACTTCCAGAAAGGTGTCATACCCGTGTCGTCCTGTGTTGACAGTGGTACTGGCACTTCTCTGGGTGTGGGTTAGAGCAGCTTTGGATCTGACCTGATCCATTACTTGTTTTCAACCATTCTTGTATGGTGTTTGATACACACCTATGTCACATGGGTGTGGGTGCGGGTGCGACACGGGTGCGGCACAATTTTAAAATTTTTGGACACGGGGACTCGGCAAAAATATATATATATATATAATTTTATTTTATTTTTAAAATGCCACAGCTGGCAGCACAGTCTATGTGTCTGTGCACAGTCACAGACTGTGACTGTGCACAGGCACAGACTGTGCACAGACACAGACTGTGCACAGACACAGACTGTGCACAGGCACAGGCACAGGCACAGGCACAGCACTGTGCACTGTGCACAGGCACAGACTGTGCACAGTCTGTGACTGTGCACACTGCACAGACTGTGCACAGTCACAGTCACGCAGCACAGTCACAGTCTGCACTGTGCCTTTTTATATATATATTTTTAAATAAAAAATATAAAAAATTGGTTTTTTAGGGACATTTTTGGACTCGGTCAAAGTTGACCGAGTCCAAAATGTGGACGGACTCGGCCTGGACTCGTTGACCGAGTCCGACTCGGCGTTGACCGAGTCCGGGCCGAAGCCGCACCCGAGTCCGCACCCGTGTCGGGGCGTGTCGACTCGGGTGCGGCACCTCCTTAGTCGAGTCCGTGTGACATAGATACACACACATATACATTCATACATAGTTACATGCATACATAATTTTTCTCAAAGTATAAATATATATATATATAGAGAGAGAGAGAGAGGATGGTCCTACCCTATGTCACACGGACTCGGCTAGGGGGTCGACGCACCTGCGTCGACACGCCCCGACACGGGTGCGGCTTCAGACATGGGGCGGACTCGGTCAACAGGTGTCGGACTCGGTCAACGCACCTGGGCCGAGTCCGTCTATTTTATAGACTTGGTCAACTTTGACCGAGTCTATATTTGTCTATTTTTTAGGGGAAAAAACTAAAAAAACTTTATATATATATATATATATATATAGCCAGACTGTGTGCACAGTCACATGGCCAGTGCTATCTTATTACTTTGATTGTTCCTAGTGCTATCTTATTAATTTATTGTTATATATATATATATATATATATATATATATATATATATATATATATATATATATATATATATATATATATATATAGCCGAGTCCTCGTGTCCAAAATTTTTGAAATTGCGCCGCACCCGCACCCATGTGACATAGGTCCTACCCTTTTTTTGTTAGGTCCCATTAGGATCTTCTAAAAATCGTACTTTCAAGTATTTTTTGCTCGGTCTAATTAGATGTGTTTATCATTGCTTATTTACTAAGAAACAAGCTTTCTTTCAAGTTGACTTGATATACAACAACAATTACGCCTTTGTCCCAAAACAATTGGGGTCGGCGATATGAACCAAAAAAGAAAATCATTCTGGGTCTTCCACATGAATCCTTCTCCTCCAATCATTTCTATCCAATGTGATGTCCTCGGTGAGGTTCAAAGCATTCATATCCTTTCCTATCATCTCCATCCAAGTCTTCTTAGGCCTACCCCGACCTCTTGTAACTAATATATTTTCCCATTTCTCCATCCTTCTAACTGGAGCATCATTAGGCCTTCGCTGAATATGTCCAAACCACCGTAAACGATTCTCTCTCATCTTATTTTCAATAGATGCAATGCCTACCTTCTTACGTATCTCCTCGTTTCGAATCTTATCTTTTATTGTATTTCCACACATCCATCTAAGCATGCGCATCTCAACTACACTCATTTTTTGAATATGATGTCTCTTGGCAGCCCAACATTCCGTACCATATAGTAAAGCAAGCCTAATTGTCGTCCTATAAAACTTTTCCTTCAACTGCAATGGCATTCTATGATCGCACAACACTCCAGTTGCACTTTTCCATTTCATCCACCCAACCTTTATCCTATGATTTACATCTCCATCAATTTCTCCTTACTTTTGAATGATAGATCCCAAATATTTGAAACAGTCATCCACCGATATTTTTTGCTCACCAAGCTTCACTACACTCCCATCACTACTTTGTTGCTTACTAAACCGACATTCCATATATTCTGTCATACTCTTACTCAACTTAAAACCTCTTGCTTCCAATGTCTGTCTCCATAATTCTAACTTAGCATTAACCCCAACTCTAGAATCATCAATCAAAACAATATCATCAGCAAACAACATACACCACGACACATTTTCTTGAATTGATCTCGTAAGCTCATCCATCACTATAGCAAGTAGAAAAGGGCTTAATGCAGATCCTTGATGTAACCCAACCGTTATAGAAAAATTGGTTGTCACCCCTCCACAAGTGCGGACATTGGTTACTACTCCTTTGTACATATCTTTAATTATACTAATGTACTTGAGAGAAACACCTTTCTTCATCATTGTCCACCAGAGAACATCCCTAGGTACTATAGTTAACTTGATATAAAAATGTAAATATTTTATCATCAAATTTTAGTATAATATCAACCATTAATTTTTTACCTCTTTAAAATACACATCTGACCATAAAAAATCTTAATCCAATACATGCTTCCTATTGAGTAAACAATGATTGTAATATCGCGTATTTTCACACTTAGTTAAATTTGAGATTTTTGAAAATTTGGCACTCAGAGAGAAAAATCGGTTGAACCTCGTTATTTAGACCGATGTTTTTGAGTCTGAGCCTGGCTCAGGTATCATTTACAAGGTCGAGATGAGCCAATCGAAGCGTAAGAAAGAGTTTTAAATTCAACCTTTAAATTCAAGCGAAATTTTGGCAAAATTCAGATTATTTTCGGTTAAAGTTCAGAATTCGATAGTAGTGTAATATGTCGTTGGATGCGTCTCGAAATGCCGAGCGCAACGGTATGTTACTTTTTCGAATTCGAGTTCCGGTTGGCATAGAAATCACATTTTTCTGAAAAAGAAGCAGTTTGTCGGATTTGGATCGGACTGGATTCAATGGTTTTAATCTGAATTAATATGGAATTGGATCTTATCCAAGACCCATATTAATCTGAATTTGATCCAGATCATAATCAAATTTCGTTTTGGATATGGGTTTGGATTTTGGATTTGGATCCAGATCCAAATTCATGTCCAATGAAAATCTAACTTTAAAAACAGTTTCAAGCTTTAAGTTCGAGTTTATTTTGGTTAAGAAGCCTCCTAAATTAATTTGGCTATTTTTGGAAGTTTTTAGATAATTATTAATTAATTAATTTTTAATATTTAATTAATTAATTTTTAATATTTAATTAATTAATTTTTATTAATTCCGAAATTTGTATTTTAGGGTTGAGAAGGACTTCTTAATAGAGTCCTTACTCATGCCTAAAAACGCTTGAGAGGTTTTAAGAAGGGACTTTAGAAATTTAGGAACTTTGAAAAAGTAAAAAAAAAATAGAGTTTTGGAAATTCTTGGAAACGAAGGTGAGAGAGAGTCCACTTATGATGTAACTCTCCCTCTCCAGCCCATCTAAAGAGGGCTGGAAAAGGGGGGGGGCTCACTCTCCCTCTTGTCTATATAAAGTCAAAAAAAAAAAAGGAAAGAGAAAGAGAGAGAAAGGAAGAAAGAGGGAAGGAAAGAAAAAAAGAGAGGAAGGAGGAAGGAGAGCTGGCCTAGCCATCCATCCACGTTTTTCAACTTTCACTCCTATTTTTCTTCACTTTTTTATTCAAGGTATGGGTTTTCTCTCTTGAATCAAGTGAGAAATTGATATAGATTGGATTTTTATGCAATAATTTGATAAAAGTTCATGAAAAAAATGTTTATATCTATGCTTTTGCAAAAACACATGGAAGATGATGCATGGATCTTCCTCCATGGTTGTACTCTTGATATTTTCATTCTTTTATGCAATAAAAATTCTGTATTTGCTAAAACAAAATTTTTATTGGTAGTAGAGCTGCGTATTTAGAGGTTTCTTTTGGTGGATATCGATTTCCATTGATATACTTGTGATCCTTACGATCGTTTCTCACATAAAAATTTTGGTACATGTTTTTCTTTGTTGAAACAAATTTTTATCATGATCCAAAGAGCATGTGTAGTGCTTGTTTATGTTAGATTAATATCTATGTAGAATCGTGAAAGACATGCAAGTTGTTTCTGATTTTCAACATGTATTTCTCTTAAATAGTTGCATGATCATGGTATGAATCCGCATGTGTATCTTATACAGTGAATGCTTAGGATTATTACTCTTGATCATGTGCATGTATAACTATATAGGAATGCATATGAAATATGTATGTTGCTAAATGCTTAGATTAAAATCTGTCCAAGTCTGTCGTGACCTCCTGCATGGTTTATCCTTCTAATCGTAATGTTCATTTAGGTAAAATCAAAGTGTACATGAGTTTTGGCTCGAGTTTGAGCTTAGGCTCATTAAGGGATTGATGGCTTGTTATTTATTTCATCGTTGTATGTGCTTGATCTGAGAGGAATCAGATCAAATTCTGGGCTAGATTTACTGAGAAAAAAAATTAATATTTGTTAAGTTTTCTTTGGGGCCATATGGTCTGGCCAGACCTGCCCCTGTGTAACCAGGTCTTGCTAGGCCTGACTGGGCAGGCTCGGTGGTGCAAAAAAAAAGTGTTTTAAAAAGAAATGTTGTTTTGAAAAACTAAGCTTTGTGTTGGCTGGCCTTGGCAGCATGTGGCAGACATTTTACAAAAGGTTTTTTTTCTAGGCATATTCGTTGACATGTTAAAACAGAATTTTATTCTAATGTTTTTCTTATTGTTTATACGAGAATAGCATATACTGTTGAATGCTTCATGTCAATTTATTCTTGAAAGACTCGTAGCAAACTTTGGATGCCCAGAATTTGTATATGCATGCCTGTAACTGAGTGTTCATGTGTGTATATATGTTCATAACATCTGAACTTGTAGGAGTATCAACCATATACATTTGTATTTATGTATACCAGATATAGAACAAACCATGGTTTGTCTCTGCACATTCGAAGCTGGCTGGGTTATTCTGTGCGATGTTGCTGGGTTGGCTGGCAGCCCGACTCGGCTCGGCTGGGCGTAACCATTCTCTGCCAGGCCCAGTCGAGTAGTCGGCTGGGTAGGTGCAAACAACTGTCAGGCCCAGCATGTATGTGTTGGTTTGTTTAAAAAAAAAATATTTATAATAAACACTAAGTTGTAGGCAGAACCAATGGAACTGGGCAAGCTGGGCCCTGTCAGGCCCAGTATAGCTTGCTGCTGAACTGGTATAGACCTGACAGCCCTCTGCCAGGCCTTGCCAGCCTGTCGTGCATGTAGACTGGCTGCGGTCTGCCAAGCCCTAGCCAGCTACTATTTGTTATGGCTGAACAACCGAGAGCCGCACCCTACCGAACATAGAAGGTCTGTTGTCGGTCTTTTGAGCAGGATGGGCAGCAGTTGCTGCACTTTTTTTGGTGCAACAGACTGGGTCCAACCAATTTCAGTCGGGTGTCCTATACAAAAACCTGGGCGCAATTTTCTACAGGTTACAAAACATGTACATATGTAAACGTCTATTTGTTTTGTGTATGTTCCACATGCCTATTTGTTATGATATGCTTATTCAGGGTGTTATTCCAAAGATATGGCATGTGCTCACTAGAAATTTGTGTGTGCTTCACATGGGCATTATTGTATGAATATTCATATGTTTCAAATGGAGATGATGTATCGTTTGGGAATATATGCATGTTTACATTTTTAAAATTTAGCGCTCATGAATGAAAGCATATATGTGAATGACTACACATAAGCTCATTCATATGAAGGTTGTGAACATATGCATATGGATGTTTAATGCATGCACATTGTTATTCGACATATATAAGTGTGTATCTTAAAAACATGTTGACATCATTGCATTTATAGCATGGTTGTTACGATTTTTACATATGATGTATCAATGATCAATGAATCATCGCAAGCCTGGTGAGCCCTGAGCTTGGATTACTCCTTTGCTTTTATACGTCACAAAAATTACATTTGACATTTTCCTCTATATTGCGTTCTGCATTTTTCCACGGGCTGGAGCCCTGTAATGAGCCTCGCATTTGAAAATGCGAATTTGTGATATTAATTTGGCATGTTGAATTACAAATTAATGAAACTATTAATAATAACATAAAAAAAAGAACAATATAATGTACTTTCTAAGATGCCTCGTCGGGAGTACGAGACTCTTGGAGTTGTGGTTTTGGAAAAATCGAAAGAATACAAAAACTCTATGTACATTATTGTTGTCCTTGAACCCGATATTGAGGTTCTTTTTCCTGTCCACGGTTTTAGGGAAAGTCCGTCACTTTTCCTAGGGGTGGTGTGTAGACACAATTGTTGTTTTAGTATACCAAGAAAAGTGACACTTGTGGATGGGTGATCCCTAGTGTTCTCAACATTAAGTGGGTGGTCTAATGTTCCGAAGGCTGTTTCGGTCGAGGGCTAAGTTTGGAACCCAGTAATAAAATACAACTTTTGTGCTAAGTTACCCTGAGAACCTAACTTGACATCGGAGATTTTACCCGTTTGGTGTATTCGCGGACAGCGATAATTAAAAAAAAAAACTTTAATTGTGTGCATTCAATATGGACATGCATATGAAAATAAAATTCTAATAAGAGGTAATAATTTACTCATGTATTGCATTGAAGCCATGTATATTCTTGCTATGCATTAGATCATGCATGTTTATCTGTTCTCTTAACTGTTAAATGTTGGTGAATACATGATATTGTTCTCTAATGCATGTTAAATGACTGTATTGCTTAAATTGTGATCTCTGTTATTTATATAATGTTTCTTCTTGCTTAATAATTGTTTCTTATTGCATTGATGCTTAATTGAATTATGAATTTATCATAATTGTATCCTTCTAAGTTATTGTATGAATTCTTATATGTATTCGTTGTGCTAATTTATTTAATTAGAGAGATTCGTACGCAGGATTCTTCGAATTTTTGAGACCCTTACTTTTATGATTTTCGCAGCTGCAAGGGATCAGTGAAGCGACTCGTTTCTGAAAGAGCTACGAGTTTAAACGTTTGCTAGACAACTTCGCAGATGGAAAACGTGACTCTGTTTTTCTTTACTTTTTCTTACCTTTAATTGTCTATGCACTCTGATTTCTAAAGCAATTGTCTTCTTAATTAGTAAATGTAAGATCTCTTGTGGTTTGTTGGTTGTCTGGGAAATGGAACTGTAAAGGCCCCGAGTCTCTGAGAATGTTTTCGCAATGGTTTAAAAAAAAACTGCATTTTCAAGAAGTATGAGTTGGGGTCATTACAATGATAAACACATTTAACGGTATATATTGAGAAAAAAGTACTTGAAAGTATGAATTTTGGAAGGTCCTAACGGGGCCTAATGAAAAAAAGGGTAAGACCATCCCCCTTCTCATATATATATATATATATATATATATATATATATATATATATATATATATATATATATATGGAGTTTCAGTGCTCTGAGTGGCATCTGTTTTGCTGCCTCAGATTTTTCATGTGTTTGTTATCTATGTACATTAATTTGGTTATTTCTGTTGCTTGAATTGCATTGTATTGTTTCTGCTGATCATGGACTTTGCTCCGTGCCAATGGATTGCAGTCAGAGGTTGATTACTACTTGGCCAATAGTGATGCAGTCAAGCAACTCATACACCGATACTGAGAGCCACTATTGGTTTTTATCGGCCCCAGATGTTTTGCCATATCATCTGCAAGAGTAAGATTTTCCAGAATTCTCATTTTTTTTTTCAAACAAAGAACTAATTCAGTACTTGGTTGCTATTTGATTGCCATGATGGATACTGCAGGAATGAAGATGGGTGATTTTCTTTTGCATCTCAACTAAGAAAGTTTATCCTATAAAATTTGGTGTCTTGCAACAAAGCATTATAAGATCTGCTCTCACAGAGTTTGTTGTTTAAAATAAAAGAAGATATCAACTTTAATATTCAATAATTGAAGCGCACTATAAAAAAACTTTGATTTTTTTTACCAGAAGGGGGATGGTCCACCCCTTCAAAATCTGTATGCTAGATATGTTTTTTTTTGCAAATTTGACTATAGATGTCATCTCCATGGTTGAAAACATATGATAGACTCTTGGATTAAATTTTTTTGATGTGTAGAATTTCACAAATTTCAGAACGGTTAATTCTTGGATCCTTTAAAATCCTGAGTCTATTCATATGTTTTCAACCATGGAGATCACATTCATATGGTCAGATTTGCCAAAAAACATACCTAACATGCACATTTTGAAGGGGACAGGGGTGGGCCATTTAGTTTGGGGCCAAGAAATTTCAAAATATTTTGTCCTTGTTAAGTGTAATGGATAAGGACCTCTTCATTTGATTAATAAACGTTACAGTACTGCCACCATGCTGCCGCCCCGTTTCTATTCAGGTGATCGTTGTCATTCATGCAAGCCTTGGGGTTGCTGGCACGGGGAATGCAAATGGGTCTCTACCCAGGGTTCTACTGGATATCCAGCACATATTATCAGAGTCGTATCAGACATCCATATGCTGATCAGATTTGGATCATACATGCTCAGGTCTAATTGGATGTAGACCGGAATCGGATTAAGAAATGTCATTGGATCCAGGAAGGAATTGTGCTTGACCTGAACCGTTTCAATATTTTCACATAAAAAACAATATTTCTTTTCTGTTGTCAGTAAATTCATTCTCAAAGACCTGGATTGGATCTTTATTTCAGATTCCGCTGCGAGATCTGAATTGCATCCATGCCCAGAACAGAACCCAATTTACAAAAGTCTCACATATCGTGTCAAGTTGACGTTTCCCATATCCGACCCATTTCATTTTTTGATGATCAAGATGGAGAATTAAGGCCCCCCTCCTTTTCAGTAAACAAGCCCTACTGGTGGCTATTCAACCACCCATACCAGTGCGGTTCTAACTTGTAACGTCCCATCATAGGGTGACTTGCACAAACTGCTCCTACCAAGCAGATGGATCACCCATTTGCACCCCTAGTTAGCAGTGCCACAACTAGGCAGCGCCATAGGCACGAGTAAACAGAGAAAGGGTCAGTCAAGCCCGCTCAGGTCAAGGGCAGTCAATGGTTGAAGCAGTGTCAGCAGTTCGTTTGATCTGCAGCTCCTGTGTCCCAGTTCATCTCTTCATCTCCGGGTATTATCTTTTATTCCAATCCTTTATTTATTTCCTTTTACCCCAAGCCTTTCGTTGCACATTCAGACATAACAAATGGTAGACTGCCATTTTTCGATTTAATATGGAAAACAACTACTTTGGTTTGGATCTTCCAATGCAGTCTAAGAGGTGTCATGTTGACAGTGGGTCTGAATCCGTTTCTTCCGTGTAAAACTCTACAAGTACTACAGCCCGGAAACGGATCCCATTGAAATAGGATGGGTTTCATCGTACATTCAATCCTAGCCATCCAGCAGAACCGCCATGGATTTGACGGCTATGATTGAATGTACTATGGAACCCATCCTATTTCAAATGATGGGATCCGTGTTCCTACCTCCCTTAGCCACAATAGATGGTTTCTCATTTGGATTGGTCCAAGTAGAAAGAGACGCACGTATCGAACTCTTAACCTTCTTCAACTTCAAGGCCTTAAACACAATCCACCCAACCAGGTCTGCGGAGCCTCGGTGGGTGCGGTAGACTGCCATAGCCCTAAATTACGGATGCTGGTGAATGGTGATGCCTTGCCCAAAAGCCACATTCTGTTTCAAGATGTTTCATGTTCGGGATCCAAATGATCTTTGAACTCACCTCCCATGTGTTTCACAGCCAATCACATGGTGGAATTATGATTGGCACATTCTACTATTGTGGGGCCCATGAAAGCATGCCATGTGAACGACTGTGACCACATAAAGGTAGGTTAGACTGTCATGCGTTGGGGTCAGGCGCAGTCACATTGCACAAATGCAATGTGTTGATTTACTGATCACCATCCATCTTCCGTTGGGGCCCACTCTAACAGGCTTAGAACAGAAGATGGAGGGTGATCGGGCGGCACATTGCATTTGTACAATGTGATTGCACCTGATCCTTCCTCAACTGCCGTAGCCCTAAAAATTGAAAGTTTGGTGACGCATTGCACAAAAGCCAGATACATTAGCAAACCGTTTTAAGTTGCTTCCCGTTCGGGATCCAATGATCTCTTAACTCATCTCCAGGATGAAAATGGACCGGATATGGTCCGATCCAAGTCCAACATGTTATTTCCGGATGTGGGATCATTTAAGTAAAATCCGAATGTGCATTCGGATTGGATTCAGATCTGTTCAATCGAATTACTTTCAGATACAGGTCAGCATTTTAAGTCAGATCTGGAGTTGATCCGAATCAAAATCCAACTTGATTGCATTTTTTACATGTAAATAGCTTGTTTTTGTTCTATTTTTTCTGGATCCAATATTACCACATGTATTTTGGATTTGGAATCAATCTTACTTCCTTGGATCCAATTTGGATCCAGATCCAGGTCTACTGTTTAAATTTCAGATTCATACTGGGATCTGATAAGATCCTGCTTGAATCCTACCCGTTTACACCCCTACTCATCTCCTGTGTGCTCCCAGCCGATCACATGGTGGCATTGTGAGTGGTGCGTTCTATTACGGTGGGGCCCATGAAAGAATGCCATGTGATCGGCTTGACCACATAGGGGATGAGTTAAGAGATCATTAATCCCGGTCTGATGTTTGGGCCTAAACAAACCCATGATTTTTATAAAGCAAGAAAGATACTGGTGACTTTTGTAGCACCTCTTAAACCACTCGCTGTGTTGACCGTTGGTCATCGATTTAATTGATACTGACTACAGTAAACACAGCGAGTGGTTCGAGTTATGTTGAGTCGCTCTTAAGAGATTGATCATGCCACCGTTGCTTCAGGAGCACAATAAGCTACCTTAAAAGCAGTGTAATTAGTTGTTACTGGGTGGTCTTGACTTTGGAAATTATACAACCCATTTAGAAAATTACAACTCATGGCACCATTATATCATGAGAAGTAGGAAACACCATATTTTTCATATTTGTTTTTCAGAGTTTTAGGTAAATTAGACCTTGCAAATATGATCCA
The DNA here is from genome assembly GCF_984573655.1 of Nuphar pumila. Lineage (NCBI taxonomy): Eukaryota > Viridiplantae > Streptophyta > Magnoliopsida > Nymphaeales > Nymphaeaceae > Nuphar > Nuphar pumila. The sequence continues at coordinate 80,537,050 of NC_143264.1, read as the reverse complement.
TGTATAAGGTTTGTTTAGTAGAAAATGGTCTCTGGATGGTGTGAAAAGCAGATTTTTTGACAGCTTGAAAAATCAACAGGCCGCAATGTACTAAAATTTTACTGCTAAAAAGAAGTTTTTATGTCAGAAAAACATGATCTAAAAAAATTCCCCTTGCGGCAAAACAATCTTGGCATTTTATCTTTTTATATCCCTCTCTTCTTGACATTTTGTTGTTTTATATTAAACAAAGTCGATCTCTTTCCAGTCTTCCCTACCTTTTCCTGCTTGCAAAGTCTCCTCTGTCGTTATTGCTGCAAACTCTCTCTCTCTCTCTCTGAGATAACTTCTGATACCCTTTTACATCCCTAGCTCCCATTGTTAACATTAAAGGGTGAAAATGATCCCCTTCATCTTCTTCATGCTTGTACATTCTCTTATCCTACCAACAACCCATGGCAGTGACAGCCCACCTCCAACCGAATACAGGCACACTCTCTCCAACCTTTCCCAAGAGAAAATCCTTCATTGCACGTCTCTTCCCCCAACCGAACGTCTTCTATGTGAGCTAGAAGGTGCCCTTGATGCCCAAGGCCACCCTGCCACTGCCAAGAACACTAAGCCTCCTGATCAGCCACTGCCCAATAACAAGTCATGCAAGTTCAGAGAAGACAACATCTACAGCCTTTACCCCTACCCTATGCCTCCATCTCCAGTGTTGAACAGAGTATTAGACAAGTATTTGGCCATGCACATACGTTGCAAGGACATAGAGTTTGCAAGCCTCAATGATGTCTACACTTCTTCTAAGAGACCAACCTGCCAGTACTTGATATATAGACCGAGCCCAGCTGGGTTCGGTAATAGACTCTTGTCCTTGATCTCTTCTTTCCTTTACGCAATCATGTCAGCTAGAGTTCTCCTAATTGAGTACCCAGAATGGTGCGAACTCTTCTGCGAGCCATTCTTAGGCTCTTCCATCCAACTCCCTGCTACAACCAAGCTGAACCAACGACTAGGCCCATGGTACGTGCAATTTCGCGATTCCAGGTGCGGGTCGGACGCGAAGAGTACTAACAGCCTCTGCAACACAAACGTGGTGAATTTGTTTCTGGACCATAGTTCTCCTTTGCGTGAGTATGAGTCAATTACATGCCCAATGGGCTATGCAAGACTTAGAAATATACCATTTGTAACCATAAGAGAGTGCAACCAATACTTGGTGCCTGGGTTCTATGTCAACCCTGTGCTTTCCTCTCTTCTTGATGTGTTGTTCCCTCAAAGGAATCCGTTTCATCTGTTGTCAAGGTTTCTCCTAACACCAAGTGATGCTATGTGGGGTTTGATTAGCTCCAACTTGGATGTCCATGCTAGCAGGAGAATTGGAGTCCAAGTAAGAGAATTTCTTAAAGAGAAGTACACATCAGAGTATGATGCAAATGCACTTGAATGCATCAAGAAGAAGGGAGGATTTCTGCCGAAGAGGTTCCGGAAGCGGGTTCGCGCCGGAGAGTACTTCGGCATCTATGTGGCAACGTTGGTGAAGCGTCATTTGGAGGAGGCGAATTCCACCATGAGGGTGCTGACGGAGGAGACTGGGAAGGAGTTTAGGCTGAATTTTCAGAGGTTGGATGGAAAGGAAGTGCATGACACAAAGCACCAGGAGGAGGCATTGACTGATATGTGGGTGCTGAGCATGAGCCATGTCTTGGTCACCAGCCAGGAGTCCACCTTCGGTTATGTTGCAACTGGGTTGGGTGGTGTGGTTCCAAATTTCATAGGAAAGGAGGCTGGGAAAGGCTGTTTCATGGGGCTTGGGGTGGAGCCTTGTTTTCATGCTGCACCAAAGAGTCTTTTGTGTGTTCAAGAGGAGCCTGTGGCGTTTAGCCTGCATGATATGGTTCAAAAGACTTCTAAGGTGAGAGTCTGCAATGATCGTGAATCCGGTTGGACAGTAATACCTCGCGATGTGACCTATCCCTAGACACTAGAGAAACAGAGGATACTTTCAATATGTTCTAATTTGTAACAGCCATAAATGTTCTTAACAATGAAATATTGCTCTCAACAGTGTTTTTTTTTTTGTGACTTGTTTGTCTTGTCAGAACATAAAATCCATAGTTTGCTTGAGTTTTGATCCAGTCACGTTATGACTCGTCCCGCGTTGAATAAAATGTAATTTAATGGTTAAATTTGTTGTTTTTGCATAAAAAATTTTATGTTTTTAATTTCAAAAAACCCTTGTATATGTTCTTCGAATTGTCTTCCTTAGTGCCTGGATGTTTAGACATGTTTAGGCTAAGACTAGTGTAACTAGATCTCCGATTCCGGGTACGGTTTCTCCGTGTAAAAAAAAAGTATCCATGCATGCATGTCCAAATAGATTGTGGTGATGTTTACTGAAATCTGATCAGCTAGGTCCTATGCCACAGGGACAGGCCATTTTGGTGGTGTGTCTCCCATGACACAGGCAGACACGCTCAGACACATAAACACGGACACTGACACGTACAACCAGCGATTTAATATTATTTTAATATTTTAATGGTTTAAAGCATTACTTCAATAAAAAAAAATTTGTTTTAACGTGTACATGAGTCGAAAGCCTCCAATTAATGCATCCCTTGAAGGACCCTGAATCTGAATGGAGCCTTCTGTTGTAAGTTTTCTGTATCACAGACGTGTTTTTGATGAAGGGAAATGATATCTTGAATCATTACGTAGTAAGTTAGAAGGACAAGCATTGGTAAACAGTCTTATGCCACCTGCGTAAGCTGAAGCTTGGCGACTCCTCAGGGTAGGGTTGGCAATCTGGTCAGGTTGGCGGGTCAGGTCTGTGGGTTAGCAACCTCAACACGAACCCGACCCGTTTATTAAACGGGTAACCCGACACGACACAGTTAACTCGTTTAATAAACGGGTTGGGTCGGGTAAACGGGTTGGTGGGTGGGTTGGCGGAACGGGTTTGGGTAAATGGGTTGACCTGCCCGCCTAACCCGTTTATTAAACGGGTCAGCCGGGTTGGCGTACCCCTAACACGAACCCGACCCGTTTAATAAACAGGTTAGGCGGGTTGACCCGTTTAAGCCAAACCCGAACCCGGCTAAGAAGCGGGTTGGCGGGTCGTGTCAGATTTTGCCACCCCTACCTCAGGGTCGAAGGGTAAGCCCTCAGAGTTTTAGGCTAACATGGATAGAGACTATAGTACGGCAAGCTAAGCCAGGGCGGCGAGGTCTCTGAGCCTGGGGTGGTTTCTCCTAGTCAAAAAAATAAAAACAGCCTGCTGCCACCTGTGACATTGTGGGAGCATTTTCTCAAACATGTGAAGTACACATTTGGCTCCTTGGACTGTGTCATTACAACTTTATTAATGTTAGAAGTTGCTTAGCTACTTACATACTCCGCATATTTCACATGCAAACCTATGTTACATGGAGATAGGGATGGCAGTGTGGATCGAGGGAAAATGGGGCCCCGCCCCTCCTCGCCCGTTTGGATTGGGGTTGGAGGACATGAAGCGGGGATGAAGGTTAAAATCAAAACTCGTGAGGGAATAGAGGTGGGGATAGGCTAATGCTCTCTCCCACCCCACCCCCAATCGTTCTTTAGGGATGGCAATGGACCGAGGGGAAACAGGCCCCTACCCTGCCTAGCCCTGTTTGGACGGAGGATGGAGAACATGAAATGAGGATGGAGGCAGGGATGAAGGTTAAAATCAAAACCTGTGCAGGGATGGAGGCAGGGATGTAGGGCAGGATTTTGAGACGGAGCGGGGGGTGGGGACCTTGTCTCCCACCCTCGCCGGTCCACTGCTATCCCTACATAGAGACACCAAAAAAAACACGTCCCATGCTATTTTTGTGCAGTTTTTCATTAAGAATAAGCTATTTTGTGCTGTTTTTCATTAAGAATCGGTCACATAGGGACACGACACACGTGGATTGAGGTCTTTTTCTTTTGGTTTTTTTTTTTTCATCAAGAAAGAGGAGAGAAATTAGGAAAGTAGAATATGGATGGAAGAAGTGAACAAGGATTGACTTTATAATAAAATTATCAATATTGCAAGGGCTGGATGATCTATAGGCGATAGCACGGAGAGTGTAAACTGTACCACATGCGAGTAAAAGAAAGCAGACAATGCGCCAAAAAGAGCTCTTTGGAGTAAAAACCTCTCTATTCCATGAAGTTTAAGCATTTACCTCCTCTTTAATCTAAAGTTAAATTATTACGAATCTTCATTTCAAGACAACCTTGTGTTTGAGGAATTGACATGGGGAATCCAAGTTCAGGAATTAAATTCCTCAAATTGAATTTTCAAAGACTTCAATTTCTTTGTTTGGATTTCAATTGTTATGAAAATGGAATATGATTTAACTTTCAATTTTCACACACATATATGGTAAACATTTGGTGCTAATGAAAGTACATAATTATTGAGTAGAAAGATTGGACCCTATGAAGGTAATTTACAAGTGTTTTTTTAGTAGAAAATAAGTTGTGTCATGTAATTATAATATAAGCAGGGTTTTTTTAATGGCTTTAAAAATTAATGGATCATAATGTACCAAAATTTATGACTCAAAAACCATACTTTCACATAAAAAAAAACACAATCCAAAGTCTAATCCTTAGCAAACAAACCATGCTGAACATATCTATGTGGTCAGATTGAGGTGATATGTCTTGAACCTATGATTTTGAGCTCAGTGGTTTCACACACACGCGCGCGAGATGGGTGTATCGTTAAACACCCAACCGCTAAAGACTTGGGCGGAAACCAGGTCTTTAGAGGTGGCCAAAGACCACGTTAAAGTGTTATTTTTTAAAACACTTGCCCGCAAAGTGCGCTTCTGATTCAAGTCCGACGAAAGGGGGTTCGATGATACTCCTTTTGTGTATATATATAATGAAAACGCATGTCATCCACCGCGTGTGCGTGATGGACACTCTATTTTTTTTTTGCAAAATGTGCTTTTAGCATGCTTTTAAAGAGACGCTAAACTGGGACCTTTAGCGTCGCTAATCCCTATTTTTAGTGGTGCTTTTGAGCAAAAGCACTGCTAAAACTGTTTTTTTGCAAAAAAAAAAAAGCGTTGACGCTCAGCGTATGTGCATTTCATTAAGCATGGATGGGATTAAGCAGCTACCACTAGGGGTGTCAACGGGTCGGGTTTGGTTCGGACCCAAGTGTAACCAGACCTGGCCCAGATTTTTTGGTTTGTGGTATGTTGAAAATTGTTTTGTGGGCTATTCGTGGGTATCTCATCACTTGAAAATTTTGTTGATGAGTTTAATTCCTCCACACCGAGATTGATGGGAGATGGTGGTGGTGGTGGTTGTACTTTTGATTGAATGGACCTATAACGGCCTATAGCAGTTGATTCGTCATAAATTTCCACAGCTTGTTCAAAATAATGTCATTTGTCAGGTTTTTGATAATTTTTTTATGTTGGGTTTTTTTTAACACACTCGATCCATATTTTTGTATCTGCCAATGGCACCTTCATTTTAACGTTCCATCCAAAGCCTTATGTGTTTAAGATTTTGTTCATTACTGGCAAGTTGAGTTTAGCACGCTTAAACTTGTTCTTTATTTTTTCTAAGGTAAGTTCTACCCCAAACTTCTCCTTCACTTTCCACCACCCTCATTGCCTTCTCTTTCAATCCTCAAGAACATTTCATTATAGGTATTCTACACTGCGAAGAGTACCCCATTGCATTTTCTCAGCCTTGCACTTCTTGTACCTTACCCGTTACATTTGCCATTCTGAATTCTATGAAACATGTAAATAAAGGATATATTAAATGCTAAGAAAAAGCATTCTTACTTTAAAAAAATTGAGAACATAGTACGGGTTATCAAATTACTGTATGAATGCCAATACATATAACAAGAGATTAGTAAAAGATAAAAAACTTCAGCATGAAAATAATAAAGGATGCAATGAAAGCTCAGAAATAAGTGTCATTTAAATAAAAAACATGAGATTGTTTCAAACACTGTGATGCAAAAAATGTGATGGGGATGATTTTTTCAGTGGAGCATTTTTTTCCTTTTGCATTAACAAAATCTCACCAAACCCCATGTAACTTATCTGAGAACAAATAAATTTTAAAGGTCATTGCTACCATACCAACCGGAGAAATAAATTGTTCTCTGTCTGATATCAAACTGGATCCAAATCAAATCCTGATAAAAAGAAGCGTCTTTAAAAAAGCACATATTATTGCCTCTATATATAATGATTATCTAATATTTCTTATCAAATAGCCTTTGTCTCAACTCATTTGCAAGCAAAACTGATCATAATCAATAGCAACTTGAATTTAAATTTGAGTAAATATGAGAAATCAAATTTTGAGCAAGTCAGTTTGTCTTGAACATAAGATTTGGAGTGCATTTTAGTTTGGCACAATGATTAGGCTATGCTTGGTTCAATCCTAAAAACAACATTACTTTAAACCCTTTACATCCTCGACTCGAGTGAGCACAAATGGCATCAACAATCTTAAATACATCCAAAGTAATTTCTAATTTTTTTGAGATCTCACATCTGTCTTTAACATCCAAAGTAATTTGCCACAAATCTGATTATTTTCCCATTTGTACCATAGCATAAACAATATATAAATACAACATAAAACTGAATCAATCAACCCCATGCAAAAAAACTAGACAGAAGCAATATATAAAAGCACAACCATCTCAGACAAGATTCAGACCATTGGAGCAATACAAAATCTGAATCTCTCATCAAATGCAACTAAGATTAGAAGCAAAAGAACCGGATCTATTTGCCCTATACCGTTCGCCGAACTTAGAGCAAATCCAATTTAACAATTCCTCCCAAAAAGGAGTCTGAACTCTAAAGAATCGGTCTAGTGGACAACTATGAGCCTGTCAGAAAGTGGTGGTGGAGGTGGTGGGAGGGTGATGGTGGTGGCAGCCGCAGTTAAGGATGGTGGGTGGAAGGCGAAGAGGGAGAATAAGGGGCTTTGCCACTACAAGAAATTTGTGGATTAGCGACGACCTCAATCCATCGCTAATTCATCGTTAATCCATAGCTAAATAGTTTAGCGGCGAATTAACATTGATTTAGCGACGGATAACTTTCATCGCAAAATTATAGTTGCTAATTAACGACGCAAACTATCGGTTACAAATTTCGTCGCTAATTTACAACGAATTAGCGAATGCCATGATTCATCGCAAGGTTATCGTTAATATACGGAGATTTTGGTTTGGCGACGGATTAAAATCCGTCGCTATTGTAGCGACAAATTAAAATTCATCGCAAAAACATTGGCCAATTCACTTTTGTAATGGATTAATATTCATCCCTAATCCATCGTTAAATTGGACGCTAATAGTAAATAGCGACGGATAATATCCGTCGCAAACAATAATTTTTTTAAAAAAAAATTGTTTAAAATATAAATATCGAGAAAAAATTCTCGTGATACAATTTATATTTTTTGTACAATTTATATTTCTTGTGTATAAAAAGCAAATTACACATAAAAATACATATAAAAAGCAACTAAAACAATTTATCGATCCACTATAATTCTCGCCAAGTTCTAATTATTTACTAGTGAACATTTACAAACAGTTTTTTTTTAAACAACAAGGTACAACAAATTCAACACATGAATCTAATCATCACCAAGATTTTGTGCGTCATCTTCTTCATTGTCTCGATCTGCCCCTTCAGCTTCTCTATGCTGATTATATTCAGCATCATATAAGATAAAAGAAAGGTTAGGCAATCAAAGTAACATGAAAACTAACGACATGCAATAAATCATATGAAACTTTCATATATGAGAGGCACCTGCAGACGAAGTTCTCATGTCCCTAAAAAAGCAGCACAACTTATTACGGACAACATCGGAAATTGCTTCATGTAAATAGTCACGCATTGTGTCCTTAACAAGCTGGCGTACACCATCCCAAGAATTAGGCGGGTCAGTTGAATGTTTGGAGTTGATGTTGGCGGAAGAACTCTGTGAGCTGTGACTGGAGAGGGCAACGACTAGTAAGTGTTCATATTACTCTCAAACCCGAACACAAGACTCTTTTTTAGTTCACCTGTTGCAGTCACCCATGCTGCAGGATCAAAAGGTGAATGCTGAGTGAAGTCATCGCCATATCGCTCTACCATCTATTGTTCATACAACTCCTACAAAGTAATGATTATAGTATGAATTAATAATTAAGAATTACAATATTTATGATAACTTGTATATTACAATGTTTATTAATACAATAAATACATATCGTTGTCATTTTTGCCTTCTCTGATACGAACTCTCCCGTAGTCTTACGTTTATGTGTTACCGGTTACACCATAGGGGAAAGAGAAATGGTTACCTGTGGACAGGGCTCATCTGAAAATCCAGAGGGGGCGCAACGAGACAAGAAAAAAGGGGTCGACGGGCGCTGGTTGGGTGGGAGGGCCAACGGAGGTCGACGGACGTCGGGCGGGCGGGCGACGGAAGGTCACCGATCAGGCGGGCGACGGGAGGTCGCCTGGCAACGGGCGAGCGACGACAAGACGACGAGCGACGGGAGGCAGACGGGCAGGCGGGCCAACGGAGGTCGACGGGTGCTGGGCAGGCGGGCGACGGGAGGTCGTCGGTCGGGCGGGCGACGGACGGGCGACAGGAGGCAGACGGGCGACGGTCGGGCGATTGACGAAACAAAAAGGGAAAAAGGACTCGCATTAGGGATTTACGAGAAAATTAGTGACAACTTAGAGAAGGAAATTTTTCATCGCAAATGTTGTCGCAAATGTGCAACAGAGTAGGGACAAATTTTTTTTTATGCTGAGACGGCGCAAAGTTGCGACGGAATTTGAGACAAAATTTTGTCGTCGCTAATTCGCGATGGATTCTCGATGAATTTTTTTATGTGGTTAAGTCCGCAAATAATTTGAATGTTAGCGACAGATAGTTTTCTCTAGCTAATCCGTCGCAAATTGACGACGAAAAAAATCCATCGTAATTTTTTGTTGCTAATTAGAGTTTTTCTTGTAGTGTGCCTTGGGCGGCTACCAAGGAAGGGCAACGAAAAAGGAACGACGATGGGGAGGCCGGTGGTGGCATGGTGGTGGAAGGGGAAAAAAGGTACACCAGTGGTGTTCATTTCATGAGAGGTTTCTTGTAACATATTCAGTATTTTCTTTCATGGAATCCCTTTCTGCCATCTATCTAGGGTACACGTACGGATAGCAAGCGAAGGAGAGAGAGAGAGAGAGATGGTATCGTCCAGAGAGAGAGAGTGAGAGACCGATCTGTGGAAGCCCTCCAATCACTGTAAAAGAGAGTATGGAAGACGATATGTGGAAGCCCTCCGGTTATTGTAGAAGAGAGAGTGGAAGACGATCTGTGGAAGCCCAGCAAAGAGAGAGTGTGAGACTGACCAGAGAGAGAGTGTGTGCCCGTCGATGCATTTTTTCCCATCCCTTTCGTTCCTGTTCATTTTGTAATAGGGGGTGGGTTGAATCGCAAATCACAAACAAATATGGATGCAGCGGACGCGCGGAACGCTGTCCACAAAGTTCAATGTTTGTTGAAAATTGTCATTCTCAACCTAATTTTTTGTCCGAATCACGCTGAGAAAGGTGCATCAAACATGCCCTTACGAAGCACCACGATCCAAACGCGCCCTTGAACTTATTCAATGCCGACGGTGGCGAAGGTTGAACGTTAAATGCTTATCAATTATCAAATGCAGCTATTATCCAATCACGCAAGGGCAAGGGTAAGCTCACTGAGTTTTACGCTGCCAAGATAGTGACTGTAAGTACGACAGGCAGAGCCAGTACGATTAGGTTTCTGATTAGGTGGTTTCTCGGTGTAAATTACACATAAAAAAAACTATTATATAATCAAAACCAAAATATATACATAGCATTAAAAAAAACAACTCCACTCTTGTTTCCGAGATAATTAAAAACGCATACAAACAATAAACGAGTTTCTATGTCCTACGTAATCGTGATATTTGGTGACGACTGTGCTAAAACCAAAGAATTAAATCTATTTAATTTAACCAATTTCTAGCACGCATCCTGTACGAGCTTTTAAAAAGTCAGATGCATCTTTTACGCACTTTTATGGGTGAGTATCTGTTTAAAAATCAATGCATTAATATGAACAGCGACCACTGAACCAATTTCTCTCCGCAATTGATCCAGTGTTATGGCTTTGTGATGTTGATGACTTGTCCATGTTGAAGTTGATTTGGTAAGCAGTAGGGGTGGCAATTTCTGACACGACCCGCCAACCCGCCTCTTAGGCGGGTTCGGGTTGGGCTTAAGCCAACCCGTTTAATAAACTGGTTGACCCGCGTAACCCGTTTATTAAACCGGTCGGGTTCGGGTTGGGGGTATGCCAACCCGCCAACCCGGCTGACCCGTTTAATAAACGGGTTAGGCAGGTGGGTCAACCCGCCAACCCAACCCTCCAACCTGACCGATCAACCCGACCCGTCAACCTGACCCGCGAACCTGAGAACCCGTTTACCCGACCCAACCCAATTTATTAAATGGGTTGGCAGGTTGTGTCGGGTTACCTGTTTATTAAACGGGTCGGGTTCGTGTTTGCCACAGCCGACCCATTTAATAAACGGGTCGGGTTCGGGTTCGGGTTGAGGTATGCTGACCCGCCAACCCGACACGATTGCCACCCCTAGTAAGGGGTTAGGGGTGGGTGCTCGTCTCCATGCCTTGCCCTTGTTCCCACATCTCACCAAATTTATTGTCCATGTGTCCTACCACTGCGTTTGTTAGAAGGAGAGGTCGAGTTGTCACGTGGAGCGGCACGAGGAGCTTTGAGAAGAGGCCGGAGCGGTGACCGAAAGAAAAAGAGAAAAATTTTAAATCCGGATTTTTCCCCAAGATTTTAAAGTTCATTAAAACATTTTTTTCACAACCTTTAAAAAACTGGAGTTTTACAAAATTGAAAGGCATAAACTCAAAAGTTGAGCTATTGGATTTGTGTCAAATAGGCAATTGAAGTTGGATGTTTAATCAGACTTTGACACGTTATTGTAGGACTTGGATCTTAACAAAATATCCAAATTTCGATTTAGATTGGATTTTGTTGTAATGCTCGTACTTTTTACAGATTCATGTTGAGATTTCGATCAATATTTTCTGTTGGATCTACATTCATCTTCGTATTAAATCCAAACCATTTTCATTTTTTCACTTATAAACCCTTTTTTTAACCATTTTCATGTTGGATCCGGTATATCCCATCAAATTTTGATCCGGACTGAACTCTGCTACATTTGATCTAATCTGCAATCAGACCCAGACTGGGAGATCTGTTGCATAACCTTCAAACTTTAATAGGTTCTAGCTTCATCAGGTCTCTCTCTCTCTCTCTCTCTCTCTCTCTCTCTCTCTCTTCAATGCAGTTGTTGAGGGTCTTGTGGTCTTGCTTAAGCGGGCTGTTGTATCGGGTTTCATTGATCCTTTGCAGGTTTCTGACGTTCCGGGTCATATTCTTACTTATGTTGATGATATAATCATTTTTGGTCGTGCAAATGTTCAACAGATGCTTAGGTTCAAGCTTATCATTCAGTTCTTTCTCTCCATGTCCGGGCTTTCTCTAAATGAGACCAAATGCTCTATTACCATGTTCAATGTTAATGCCAATATGCTTGCAGCTGGAAAGAGAATTTTCAATTGCACTACTTCTGACTTGCCTATTATGTACCTTGGCTTGCCGTTACAAGTGAAGCCCCTCTCTTCAGTGGCTTGGGCTCCGACACTTCAAAAAGTGAAGCGCAAATTGCTTTCGTGGCAGTCGTCTTATCTCTCTAGCGCTGGACGTCTAACCTTAGTCAGACATGTTCTTTCAACTATTCCAGAATTTTTCATGTCTCTGTTTGTGATGCCTGTGGGAGTAGAGAAGCAGCTGACGCACTTGCTGGCAGGCTTTCTATGGTCTGGGTGTAAACTCAAAGGTAAGCGTCACTTGATTGGTTGGCGTTCGGTGGTACTACCTCGGCGTATGGGTGGTTTAGGCATTCCGGTGCCCAGACTGTGAAGCATTGTTCTTGTCGCCAAGCAATGTTGGTTGGCCCACCAACCGGATAACCCTTGTGCAAGTTTTCTTCTTGCTAAATATGGGGATCCAACTCTTATTCTGGTTCATTTGGGAACACGAGGTTTGGCGCTCTCGCACTTGCGTAAATCGTGGTTGAGGGCTTTAGCCTGCTTTAGAGACCATTTTGAGGTCTCCGAAAATTTTGGTCAGTGGTTGCAGTGGGCGTTGGCACCAAGCGGAGAGTTTCTCACCAAAAAAGTCTATAGATCATTGCTACCGCCAGGGGCTGATTGGTTGCCCGAGGATGTGCTTTGGGCGAAGGGTCCTTCCCCTCGTTCTAGAGTCCTGGCTTGGTTAATTTTGCATGATAGGATCCAGACCCACAGTAATTTAAAGAAGTGGGGCATTCAACTCCCGAGTTGGTGCGTGCTTTGTCAAGCTGCAGAAGAATCTATGTTTCACTTGTTCTGGTCTTGCCCAATATTTATGGAAATCTTTAGCAGGACCTGGAGGCATCCGGAAGTATTTGTTAAGGAGGAGTCCTTTGCGCTAGATCTGATCTTGGGGCCGGTTTATATTAGGCGCAGCAAGAGGTGGAGGTTCATCTGGCGGACGTGGTTGCTTACTTCTTGGTGGTTTGTTTGGATGGCGCGAAACGATGCTCATTTTCGTCATATTCAAGTTAGCATTCAAAACCTGGTGCATAAAATCTTGGTAGATGTTTATGTGATCTTGCGTATGCATCTTAGTGATCTTCCACTCCCTCCTGCTAATGCTACCTATCCTTTGTCGCAATCTGGGCAAGCGGCTCCGGCGTGAGCCCATTTTATCTGTCTAATGTTCTTTTCTCTTGTGCTTTCTTTATTTGTTTTGGCTTTTGTTCTTGTTCAGATCATGGGTTCAACATTTTGTTGATCTTCATGAGTGGTAATGTTGAATTACTTTCGACTCTCTCTCTCTCTCTCTCTCTCTATATATATATATATATATATATATATATATATATATTGATGAAAATAATAATAAGAAAATTCCTAAAATCCATAAGTAAGGAGTTCAATGTCGAAAAACTTAAAAAAAATACAAATCCCCGAAAAGGATGGCTGAAAATAAGGAATATTATGAATCCTCGGTTAAAAAGACTGTCATCCTAAAAAGGTAAGATCGAAGGAACTCAAGGGTGAAGGAATCTATGAACCCTCAGGTGATGAAAGAGACTACTATCCCAGGAAAGTCTGATCCCCGAATGGGAGCTGTTGGCACATTCATTGTGGAGTGACTGTTCGCTCCGTCTCTTCAATCACTCAACTGACTGGAAAAGGGGATCTCTTCCATGGCCTTCGCACATTCATTGTGGAGTGATCGTTCACTCCGTTTCTTCAATCATGCGACTGGCTGGAAAAGGGGGTACCTTCCACTTTCCTTACAATATATATATATATATATATATATATATATATAGAGAGAGAGAGAGAGAGAGAGATGAAAACCTATAAAATGAGCATGGTGTTGGGTTCAGCCTGCACATAAAGACAGAAAAAACAAAAGACAAAAAACAAAAATAGCAAGGGCAGAGCATACCTGAAGCTGCCATTGGAAGCGTCGGACAATGGCTGAAGGAGGGAGGAGGTTTCACTCCTTAGCCGGACTGCTGCCCTCTACGAGCGCAGGCTTATAGAAGCAGTCGGTGAGCAGGATCACCATTTCCTCACAGGATGGAAAAACACCGGATGAAAGGTAAGGCTCTCGACCTGTTTTTCCTCTGTATTTTTACTATGTTTCTTTGTATATCAGGGTCGCTCATGATACCCTTTTTATAGGCACAGAAAGGGAACAATTTGTGTAATTGTTCCATCCTAATTTTGCGTATGTAAATCGGAAGGAACACTTTATGCGGGAGGTTATCCGCAATGTGGGTAACTGCCACTTACGGTGGCTTATCCCAACATTCTCTCACATGTTCCAATGATAAACCCTTAACCAGAAAACCTTATGGAAATGACTTGATGAATAGATCCACCTTTATAATATATTCTATATATCCTTAGTTGAATCTTTAATCCTTATGAGATTGACAACAAACAAATAACAACGAGAATCAAAGAACTGAACGTGATCATTTTATTTATATACATATGTCAAAAAGAGTTTAACAAGCATATCCTCAATACATGTTCGGAATACAATCCTGGTGCTAGCCCTTTAGTAAGAGGATCATCAATCATCTCTTTGGTACCAATATTGACAATACACACTAAATGATTTTCTGTTCTTTCTTTAACAATAAAGTACTTTAATTTTATATGCTTACATGACGTAGTACTTTTATTGTTATTCAAAAAGAACACTGCAACTTCGTTATCACAGTAGACCTTCAGTGGCTTCTCAATGGAATCAACCACCTTTAACTGTGATATGAAGTTCTTCAACCATATGGCCTGCGAGGTAGTCTCGTACAATGCTAGGAATTCTGCCTCCATGTTGTGAGCAGCAGTGGTCGTCTGCTTCTCGCTCCTCTAAGAGATCATGCCCTCAGCAAGTAAGATATACCCATTAGTAGACTTTCTACTATCAAGGCATCTTCCTAAGTCCGCATCTGAGTAGCCAATGACCTCAAGATAATCAATTTTATGATATGTCAGCATATAGTCTTTTGTCCTTTGCAAATACCGTGTGACTTTCTTAGCAGCCTTCCAATGGGTTATGCCTGGGCTAAACTGAAATCTGCCAAGCACCCCTACTGCGAAAGAGATATCTGGCTATGAACAAGTCTGCACGTATTGCAAGCTGCCAACAACTGATGCATATGGATAAGCATTCATCCGTGCTTTGTCAACATCGTTCTTTGGACAATCCTTTAGGTTCAACTTGTCACCTTTTGATATGTGTGTTGAACTAGGAGAATAATTCTCCATCCCATATCACTTTAACACCTTATTTATATAGGATCTTTGGGAAAGGCCTAGAAAACCTTTTGTTCTGTCTCGACGGATCTCAATGCCAAGTACATAAGCAGCCTCACCTATAACCTTCATATCAAAATGTGATGCAAAAAATAGTTGTCTCTGAAAGTAACTTTATATCGTTGGTTGCAAGCAAAATGTCATCCACATGCAACATTAATATAATGAACTTACTCCTACTTTCCTTAAGGTATATACATTGATCAATAATATTTTATGTAAACCCGAAAGTCACAATGACTTGAGAAAATTTAATATACCACTATCGGGAGGCCTGTTTAAGTCCATATATTGATTTGTTAAGCTTGCAAACCAAATGATCCATCTTCAGAGAAACCAAGAGGTTGTTTCATGTATACATCTTCATTCAGATCCTCGTTGAGGAATGTTGTTTTCACATCTATCTGATGTAGCTCTAAGTCATAATGAGCTACGAGGGCTAAAATAATTCTCATTGACTCCTTAGTTGAGACTGGAAAAAATGTCTCATTATAGTCAATACCTTTCATCTGGGTGAACCCTTTAACAATCAATCTTGCCTTATGACTCTCTATGTTACCTTTGAAGTCTTTTTTGGTCTTAAAGACTCATTTACACCCTACGGGTTTTACTTCCTTAGGTAACTCGACAAGATTTTACACTTAATTATTAGTCATAGTGTCCAACTCTTCTTTCATGGTTTTTATCCAGTGCGAAGATTGTTTGTTTTCAACAGCTTCCATAAAAGTCAACATGTCATCATCTATATCTATAAAATCATCAGGATCCTGAAGGTACACCACATAATTAGGATGTATGACAGGTTTCCTAACTCTTGTGGATCTCAAAACAGGTTGTTCTTCAGGCTCAGATTGAACATGTTCATCTTGTTCATTCTCTTTTGCATTGTCCACAATATGTTCACTTTGGATCTGTGCATCAACAACCGGGTGATTAACCACATCATCATTAGGAATAATAATGTGGTCTCTTTTGGTGTTTTCCTTAACAGGTGATGAAACTGGATCCTGTACTTCCTCAAAACCAAGGTTTTGAATTGCACTTAATCCTACTGAACCATCTTTAAGGAATTTTGCCTTATCTGTTTCAACAATCTGTGGTGAATGAGATGGGTAATAAAACTTATATCCTTTTGATATCTTTGGATTACCAATGAAATATTTATTGGTTGTTCTTAGATCAAAGGCTTTAATGTAGGGGTTATACAACTTAACCTATACAGGACATCCCCATATGTGCATATAAGACAGTGATGGTTTTCTACCTATACACAACTTGTAGAAAGTTTTAGGCACAGATTTCGTAGGAACCTTATTCAAAATATGCACAACAATCCTTAAGGCTTCACCCCACAACTTCATAGAAAGTATTGAATAATTCAATATAGCCCTGATCATTTCTTTAAGCGTTCAATTTTTCCTTTCAGCTACATCATTCCAATAAGCACTGTCATGCATGGTATATTGAGGCACAATTCCTTCTTCTTTGAGAAATCGTGCTAATGGTCATTCCCGTTGTCCCATCTCAGTAAACCTACCATAATATTCACCACCTCTATCAGATCTGACTATTTTAATAACTTTATCAGATTGTTTCTCTACTTCTTTCTTAAATTCTTTGAACATCTGAAAAACATTAGATTTTTCAAAGATTAAGTAGAGATACATATATCGAGAATAGTCATCAATAAAGGTGATAAAATATTTTTCACTTGTGTAACAGGGGAGAAAGGGTCGACATACATCTCTATGGACTATCTCTAATATCTCACTACAGCGTTTGACACCCTCTTTATATGTGTTTCTATGCTTAGCTTTTATGCAATCAACACATGGGTCATTATCGGTAAAATCTAGAGATTTCAAAATTCCTTCATTTATGAGTCTCTTTATTCTATTTTCAGAGATATGACCCAACCTTCGATGTCAAAGCATGTAGGATTTGTCATTTATCAAATTACGTTTATTTTCAACCAATGCATATTCAGAAGTCAGGGACTCCTGAGTTTGGATCTTCACGATAAATTTATATCAACCATCATAAACTAATGCAACACCAATTTCAATTGAATTTCTATAAATGAACAATTTGGAATTTTCAAACTTAAAACAATATCCAATGTTATCCAATTTTGAAATTGAAATTAAGTTTCTACTATATGATGAAATATAAAAGACATCATGAAGATCCAAATCTACGCCTCTATCTAAAGTAATCTTGCAGGTCACAACACCCTTCACATGCAAACACATTTTGTTTCCCGAATAGATGTTTTTCTCATGCATTGTTGGTTCTCTTCTACTCAGGAACAAATGTACACAGTTGAAAATATGAACAGTAGCACCAGAATCAATCCACTAACTATTTTCTGATATTTGTAATAAATTACATTCATAAAAAATAAATGACAAATTACTTTTTTGTTTAACCACTTCTTGTACTTTATGCAATCTGCCTTCCGATGTCCATTTTTCTTGCAAAAGAAGCATTTTATTAAAGCAGAGTCAGATTGCTTGCCTTGGAATGTCTTATTCCTTGTTGGTTTCTTCCTAGCATTTCTCTTGAATGCATTCTTCTTCGGTCTTATCTTGGGTGCATGAGAAGCCATATGTGCACTCTATACCTTCTCTCCTTTCAATCTCTCTTCTTCTTCAACACACTTGGATATAAGTTCATTAAACGCGCATTCATCATTACGTATGTTGTAAGATATTTTGAAAGGTCCGTACTCCAAGGGTAAGGATGCTATAACTAAATGCACTAGGAAAGAATCAGAAATGGTCAGCTTCATGTTATTTAGCTGAGACACTATGTTTCTCATCTCCAAAATATGCTGACAAATGTTTTCTCCTTCAGTATATTTCATAGATATGAGTTTTGACGTCAGGGTACTAGCTCTGGTTTTGTTTGAACTCATGAATTGCGCTTCAATAGCACTCAGGAATTCGCTCACTGTCCTGCATTGTGGGATGATACTTCAAATATTCTCAGCTACCTTAGATGGTAGAAGCAACAGTCTAAGCCTATTCGAATGATCACACTTCTCAAAAGCACTCTTTTGTTCAGCAGTGCTTTAATCAGTCAGGGCAGCAGGTTCATCTATCCTTAGGGCCATATCTAAATCCATATATCCTAATGTAAAGAAAATAATCTTTTTCCAATCACTAAAGATTGATCCATCTAGAAAGGGATTACAGCCAGAGCCATCTAAAATCACAGGACTAGAAACTGTACATCAAAAGACATGTATCAAATGACATTCATACGAGATAAAACTTAATGAAAAAAGCAAATGAATAAAGGCCCTTAATATGCTTATTTTCAGGCGAGTGTAGGGGGTCATTGAAGCCTTACTTTGGTAAGAGCTCCAACACATAAAACCACTTCGCCTACCGACCATACCTAATAAAACTAAGGTTCTTGTGAAGTTAGACCATCAATGCAAGGTACATTTGGGTACACATGCACGATGTATCTCAACCTATTTACCTTATTTTACCCTGCATAAATTTTAAATACGATAAAACTTCCTTTGGGTTGTTTATCATTTCACGAATCTAAGTACAATGTTTATATTGGCTAAAATTGTATGATAATATTAAATTTTTTTCGACAACATACATGTATTCAATCACTTTGGTGATGTGAATACACTAAATCATCTAACTATCCTTAATGCCAATATTGAATATTCATAAAAATAATGAAATAACACTTTAAACATGTTGTAACTTAATGCTTATGCTCATAGACCGAAGAAAAAATCAATATCCATATCAAAAAATTGATAAACCGATGGAATGAAAGTTTGAACCGGTCACCAATTTATTGAATTAGTTCTCAATCCTTATGAATCGACTATAAAACCTCTGAACCGACGACATAATCCCTTGAACCGATCTCAAAATGCAAAGAACCGGTCAAAAGGACCCCCAAACCGGTCTCAAAACCTAATGAATCGGTTAAAAGACCCCCAAACCGATCCTAAAAATGGATGAACCATTCAAAAGACCCCGAACCGGTGCCAAAATTGGATGAACTGGTCAATGACCCCTGAACCGGTTCCAAAACTAGATGAACCGATCAAAACAAACTCAGAATCAGTTCAGAATACACTAAAACATGTTTATATCACTCTGAACTAGTCTCTGCTACAATGAACCAGTCTCAGTTGTCTTAGAACTGGTTCTAGAGTGACCCATATTAGTTCAAAAATAGGCAGAACCGGATGAGCCAGTTTGGGCTATGCTACAGACCATTTGGATTCGGTTCTATCAAGCTGACGGATCCAGAACCGTATAATCCAGTTTTAACCAGATTATAGATCTGCCACTGAAAGAACTGGGTCTGGCTTACCCGAATCCGATCTAGAGATTGATTTTCATATTCAAAATTTGAGACCCGAAGATCTGTATCCGAATCCAAACTGGATCGATATCATGGGTTGGTACAGGTCAACAGATCCGGGTCTGAACCGTAACCCGATCCAAAAGAACTGAGTGGTTCAGGTAGGGCTCCAGAAATCCAAAACGGATTTCACAGACCTGACCCAAATCCAAAATCATAATGGGTTGGGGTCATATAGATTTTGGATCCTTTACCTGAGAACCGGATCTGATCCAAGTGTCTTTTATGGATTAAAATGGGTAATTTGGATCAGATCTAATCATGGACCCAATCTAGATGCAAAATCATAGCGGATTACGGTTTCTTACAAAAACTGGGTCCCTCACCCAAATCCTGGATCCGATCCAGTTAGCTTTATGGATCAGTTCGGATGGGGCAGGTTTGGATCCAAAATTTGACCAGACCCGAAACAACAAAATCCTATTTTACGAAATAGGGTTTAAAAAAACCCTTAACCCCGATATTTCTGACTTTCTCAGAGAGCGTCGTCGCCATCTCTGATGATCCGGCAACTGGATAGTCGTTGGCACCTTCGTCGGCAAAAGATGTGGCACCCTCTACCATCTGACCAATAGCCTAACGGCCATGGCCGACGATGGTGGGGAGGCGACATCTCTGGCAGCCCGGCATGCTGCAGAGGTTCGGCGACTCGACAATCGTCGATGACAGTTCTGACGTCTCTGCAAGGAGAAAAGAAAGAAGAAACAACTGACTGCTGGTTGTCCTTCCCGACTAACGCCTAAAACGGAGGTAAGAGCATTTTTGGGTGTTTTCTGGAAGAAGCCAGCTCCACTACCGACATCGATGGAAAACGGTGACAGATCATCGGCCTGGTCTCAATGGAGTCATTTTCCCCTTTCTGCCCTTAAAAAATCAACCCTGTCAAGGTCGAGTAAAGGGGTAGCCTTCAGGCGGCGATCCCACTAAGAAAAGTCCTGGTCTGATGGGCATAAGCGCAGCGGCATGCGTGGGCCCATAACCCATTGTTGGGTTTAGCCTGCGCATAAAGACAAAAAATGCAAAACAACATGGGCAGAGCATACCTGAAGTTGTCAGTGGAAGCGTCGGATGGTAGCTGGCGGTGGCTAAAGCAGAGGGGCTTCACTCCTCAGGCGGATTGCTACCCTCCACGAGCGCAGGCTTATAGAAGCAGTCGGTGAGCAGGATCATTATTCCCTCACCAGATGGAAAAACACCAGATGAAAGGTAAGGCTCTCGACCTATTTTCCCTTTTTGTTTTTCCTTTGTATTTTTATTGTGTTTCTCTGTATATCGGGGTCGCCCATGATACCCTTTTTATAGGCACAGAAAGGGAACGATTTGTGTAACCGTTCTCCCCTGATTTTGCGCATGTAAATCGAAAGGAACACTTTATGTGGGAGGTTATCCGCAATGTGGGTAACTGCTACTTACGGTGGCTTATCCCAACACATGGTGCTAAGTGAACATGTTGGTTTTTTAGTATTTTTTTAAAAATTTGGCTATACATATGTGATCTATATGTTTGTTTTTATATATAAGAATCATTTTTTAGGCATTTGATTTTGATGATGCATTAATAGGTTTTTATATGGTTTCAAAAATCAATTGCTTACAATTTTTGAGGCTCCAAATACTACTTTTTCTATTCAAAATTCATGATCCAAGTGTCAATTACTAGAAAATCAATAATACTGAATACATCTATGGGGTCAACATTTTGAAAAATAATATCAAAAATCTATTAGCATGTTTCATTTAGCACCGTGTTCATTATATATATATATATATATATATATATATATATATATATATATATATATATATATATATATATATATATATGATGTTGGCTACCTGATGCATAAGAAACCACTTAGTGAAAAAGTATAATATTTTGTATTTTATTTTTTCTGTTTTTTGCCTGACCCTCTAAATGGGATCTACGTACGAAGTTTAGTAGAAACTGACATTTGAATCATGTAAGTGTAAGAACATATGGCCATAAGTGACTCTTGGAGTGGCTATTCCAACTGTCGCATTAGAAGAGAAGTATCTCTTGAGGTTGGAGGTTATTTCAACAACCACATTTCAAGAGAAGTGTCTCTTGAGGGATGAAGGGATTTCTCCCAGGGGTTGTATCCCAAAGCTTGAACCCTTTTCATAGTCTATAAAATGCAAGTGAAGTAGTGTATGGTAGACACACAAGAAATCATAGCATAAAAGAAGAAGAGGATTGAGAGTTCAAACTCCTTGACAATTTTGAGTGTAACTGTGAAGTCTTCATCCAGCTGCAAATTTGGCCTCGTACAAGGTTGGTTCCCAACATTGGTATCAGAGCGCGGGTTGTGCGGGTTTGACAGATCCCTATCGGTGAAAGTGTGCATGCCGATATCTTTTGCATCATTGAGAAAAGAAAAACAAACAATTCAAACAGGAAAAATAAACGATTAAGGTCAATGAGTTTTTTCTGCTTGAGAAAACCCGATTTATTAGGGTAAATTTTTTTTCCCAAATAATATATATATATATATATATTCTGGTAAACGACGATCATTAAGACCTGTCACCAAAAATGGATGGAGCCGTATTCGGCAACATAGGCCCACAGTGTTTGATTAGTGAAAAAAAATTATCATTGGACCGACTCTGGCCTGCGTTGGAACCGCGCACGCCCAAATCGGGTTTTAGTGGTTTCCTCCATTCTGTAGGGTCACTGCCAGAAAACCCAAAACTTCATGGCTAGCAGAAGAACATCGGTCTAACGCTGGTACATGCTACTCCGTTGGGTCATCACCGTGCAATTAATGTTCACTCTGGCACCAACAGGAAGCCGGGTGCCTTGTGCAGTCGTCGAAGGCGAATACCATGAGCTGCCGCTTGACCAACATCTTGGTCCGTCGACAACGGAAAACAAAAAGAAAATCAGAAAAAAGAGGAAGGAGAGAGGGCCTGCTTACCGGGGCGTCTCTGGATAGGCAGTAGGAGGTTGCCAGAAAATCGACGTCGCTCAGCACTGCCCAACGACGGTTTTCTCAAAGCATGTTAAGAGAAAATGAAAAGAGAAAACCCTAATCTGTTTTTCCCCTTTTTCGTTATAACATATAACCCTTTTACATAAAAAAACAAAATTTTAGATTAAACCTTAAATTTATTGTAAATTCGAAAAAGGGGTTACTTTTCTTAAAAAATAGAAAAACTCGTATCTGACTTTTCTAAAATTGCAGAAAAGTGGTTCTTTTCTTTTCTGATTGCTTCAAGAAATTTTGTAATTTTAGAAAGGCATTGATCTTTTCTAAAATTACAGAAAGAGGGTTGAACCTTTCTTTTTAACTAAAAAATTTTGAGGTTTTTGTTTTCATTTTTGCTTTAAAAGGCTTCTGCTTTTCTGAAAAATGTAGAAAAGAGGTTTATCTTTTTGATAAACTCAGAAAGTTGCAGAAACAGGTTTCTGTGATTTTTGTTTACACAGAACCGCTCTTAAATACTTTCTGAAATTGCAGAAAAATGGTTCTGAGTTTTAGAAAACCACATGTTACTTATCTTTGTCAAAAAGTGCTTAAAAAGTACCTCGCCCCTCCTTGCCCGTTTGGATTGGGGTTGGAGGACATGAAGCGGGGATAAAGGTTAAAATCAAAACTCGTGAGGGGATGGACTTACGCTTTCTCCCGCCCCACTCCATCCCCAATCGTTCTTTAGGGATGGCAATGGACCGAGGGGAAACAGGGCCCCCTTGGATGGAGGACATGAAATGAGGATGGAGGCTGAGATGAAGGTTAAAATCAAAACCTGTGCGGGGATGAAAGGCAGGATTTTGAGACAGAGCGGGGGTGGGGACCTTGTCTTTCTCCCTTGCTCGGTCCACTGCTATCTCTACATGGAGACACAAAAAAAGACTAGACACATGTTGTTTTTGTGCAATTTTTCATGAAGAATAAGTTTTTTTGTGTTGTTTTTCATTAAGAATAGCTCACATAGGGACACGACACTCGTGGGTTGAGTTTTTTTTTGCATCAAGAAAGAGGAGAGAAATTAGGAAAGTAAAATATGGATGGAAGAAGTGAACAAGGATTGACTTCATAATAAAATTATCAATATTGCAAGGGCTGGATGATCTATACTCGATAGCACGGAGGGTCTAAACTGTACCACACGCGGGTAAAAGAAAGCAGACAATGCGCCAAAAAAGTATCCATTTATGCAAGTCCAAATAGATTGTGGTGATGTTTACTGAAATTTGATCAGCTAGGTCCTATGCCACAGTGACAGGCCATTTTGGTGGTGTGTCTTCCATGACACAGGTAGACACGCTCATGCACATAGACACGGACACTGACACTGACACGTACAACCAGCAATTTAATATTATTTTAATATTTTAATGGTTTTAAGTATTACTTCAATAAAAAAAATTTATTTTAACATGTACATGAGTCGAAAGCCTCCAATTAATGCATCCCTTGAAGGACCCTTAATCTGAATGGAGCCTTCTGTTGTTAGTTTTCTGTATCACAGACGTGTTTTTGATGAAGGGAAATGATATCTTGAATCATTACGTAGTAAGTTAGAAGAACAAGCATTGGTAAACAGTCTTCTGCCACCTGCGTAAGCTGAAGCTTGGCGACTCCTCAGGGTAGGGGTGGCAATCCCAAAGTTGGTTTCACATTGTTGAAAGCTCTCATTTATAGTCATGAATGGTAAATAAAAAATAAAAATATATAAATACAAAAATGCACACTTTATGTGTGTAGGCTAAGAAAATGAAAAGATCCATCCACTCAATGGATTAGATCTCTCGTTTTGAGAGCCAACATAAAAACTAGATCATATCCCCATTGGTTTTTTATTTTAGTTTTGTATTTCATGTAGTTTCATAATTAAAAATATGCATTTAGATTAATTTCATTAATTTTACATAGCTTTACCAATATTCCATAAATTTTTGTTTTTTATGCAGAACCTAGTCGTTATTTCATGCATGTATTCTTGTTCAAAAATTCCATAAAATTGATTTGTGAATCTCTCTGCTTGTCTGTGATGTCCTATAAAAAATCTAGATCCATTTGGATTCTGAGACTCTCCCTAATAAATCGGATCCCAAACTGGGATTTTACAATTCAAGAAATTTCAATTTCTGTTTTAGCAGACAAAAACCTTCGGGATCTCCTAGATGGACGATCCGAATTTCCTCAAAAGAATACAGTATATCCTTGTTAGAGTCTACTATTTTCTAGTATTTTTTTAGCTTTTTTCCAAGTAGCGTTGATCCTGTTAAAAATCGATTTTTCCAGACCCCTCAAAAAATAAGGATAGAGGCAGGGATGAAGGTTAAAATCAAAACCTGTGCGAAGATGGAGGCAGGGATGTAGGGCAGGATTTTGAGATGGAGCGGGGGTGGGGACCTTGTCTCCCGCCCTCGCCGGTCCACTGCTATCCCTACATGGAGACACCAAAAAAAAACACGTCCCATGCTATTTTTGTGCAGTTTTTCATTAAGAATAGGCTATTTTTTGTTGTTTTTCATTAAGAATCGGTCACTTAGGGACACGACACTCGTGGGTTGAGGTCTTTTATTTATTTGTTTTTTTTTCATCAAGAAAGAGGAGAGAAATTAGGAAAGTAGAATATGGATGGAAGAAGTGAACAAGGATTGACTTCATAATAAAATTATCAATATTGCAAGGGCTGGATAATATAAGGGTCTAAACTGTACCTCACGCGAGTAAAAGAAGGCAGACAATGCGCCAAAAAGAGCTCTTTGGAGTAAAAACCTCTCTATTCCATGAAGTTTCAAGCATTTTACCTCCTCTTTAATCTAAAGTTAAATTATTACGAATCTTCATTTGAAGACAGCCTTGTGTTTGAGGAATTGACCTGGGGAATCCAATTTGAGGAATTAAAATTCCTCAAATTGAATTTTCAAAGACTTCAATTTCTTTGTTTGGATTTCAATTGATTTGAAAATGAAATATGATTTAACTTTCAATTTTCACACACACATATATGGTAAACATTTGGCGCTAATGAAAGTACATAATTATTGAGTAGAAACACTTTCTTTTCATTTTTTTTCGATTGGACCCTATGAAGGTAATTTACAAGTTTTTTTAGTAGAAAATGAGTTGTGTCATCTAATTATAACATATAAGCAGACTTTTTTTAATGGCTTTAAAAATTTATGGATCATAATATACCAAAGTTTTATGACTCAAAAACCATATTTTCTCATAAAAAAAACACAATCCAAGGTCTAATCCTTAGCAAACAAACCATGCTGAACATATCTATGTGGTCAGATTGAGGCGATACTGTCTTGAACCTATGATTTTGAGTTCAGTGGTTTCGCATGCACATACGAGATGGATGTATCATTAAACACCCAAAAAAATCTGACGAAAATCAGATGATTTTGGCACAAATTTTTTTAAGTAAAAACACTTTTTAGCTGCGGTCTTGAGCTCCGCTAAAGACTTGGGCGGAAACCAGGTCTTTATGGCCAAAGACCACGTTAAAATATTATTTTTTAAAACACTTGCACGCAAAGTGCGCATTTGATTCAAGTCCGACGAAAGGGGGTTCGATGAAATCCCTTTTGTGTGTGTATATATATATATATATATAATGAAAACGCATGTGCACTGAACATCCACCGCGCGTACGTGGACACTCTTTGTTTCTTTTTTTTAGCATAATGTGCTTTTAGCATGCTTTTGAATCGACGCTAAACTGGGACCTTTAGCATCGCTAATTCCTTCAGTGCGTTTCATTAATCATGGATGGGATTAAGCAGCCACCACTAGGGGTGTCGGGGTCGGGTTTGGTTCGGACCCAGGTGTAATCAGACCTGGCCTAATTTTTTGGGTATGGTATCAGGTCTAAATTCAGGTTTAATCAGATCCACCATAAGAGAAACCATACCCGGACCCTATAAGAACTACATAAAAAATTTTTGGGTCTTAATCAGAATTTGGGTCAGGCCCGGGTCTAGTATACAATTTCACAAACTATACCGAGATCCATGTATTAATTGGACCTTCAGGTCCAGACCTGGGTCTTCTTATTTACCACCATACCCTAACCTGACCCGTTGACACCTCTAGCTACCACTCACTCATATATATATATATATATATATATATATATATATATATATATATATATATATATATAATGGGCGAAGTGGACTGGAATCATTCCATTGTGCAGAGAAATAAGAGCCAACTACGGGCAGCTTAATTGAGCTTGGCTGCTACCCACAACCAGCCAAATTAAACTTTGTTGTTTTTACAACACCTTGAAGAATAAGAGCGTATAATATAAACTGGTTCTAAATCTAATTCGGATCTTAAAATAGAGATCTGGATCCGGTCGGTACAAATAATCTTATGTGGATCTAGCTGCTTCTGATGGGTCTCCAGCGGGTTCCCATCACCATATTCAGGACAGGTTGGGACCCTTGAGAGAGGTTCTCGTGCAAGGGTCCATCACCATATTGAGGCAGAACTGCTTCTGGTGTGTTCAATTCCCACAAGTTTTCATCTTCACATGGAGGAATTGCTTTCGAAGGGTTCTCTGGCCGGCGACTTCTAGAAGCAATCCCTTCAGTAATTTGCCGGGCCGGCCGATGAATGAGAAAAGGCCACCAGTACTCAGATCCATATGGTGGACTGCTCTCATTTTTATTGTAAATAATGAAGGAATTCAATTTTCAGGGATTGAACTCTTATTTCTAAGGAATATGATTCTCAGAGATCCAGAACCGAAACCAAGCAAAAACAGTGAGGACTTGGATCCCAATCCCTGCCCCCACCATTTCCTTAAATCCAAACACAACCTAGAATCAAACTGAATATTTATATTAAATCCTAATGTGCAAACGAGCATAAATAATTGTGAATAAAACTTCCAAGATATAATACATGTTGCATAGAGTACCCGACTTGCAAATAAGGGGTTTGGTGTTCAAATCCTACTGTTTAGTCTTTAAAACATATACATGCCTTTTTTTTCAACAAAAAAAAAATGTTTGCATCTATGTAACAAGAACATTTCAAGTTCTGCCTGGCTCCGCTCATCTGGTAGGGGCGACTCCTAAATGTCATCAAGCTGAAGGACATTACGAGTTTGAACGAGGTGTTCTTTAACCCAAGGTCAAAGCTAGGTGTGCTTCCTAGTGGGCTGGAGAGACTCAAGGGTAGGGCTGGGAAACAAGCCAAGCTGCTCGTGGCTCGGCTCATGTTCAAGGCCGGCTGAGTTCGAGTAAAGGGCTCATTTGAACTCATAAAATACGCTTGGCAAGCTGAATATGAACAATAGGTACTCGGCTTGCCTTGCCTCGACTCGTATAAGCTCGTTAGGTATTTAAAAAAATATTTTAGATATATTTTACATATACTTTACATGTATTTTTTAATAATACTGTTCTTTCTAACTTTAAACCAATGTATTTTTTTTTTATAAACAAGCCAACTCATTTAACTTGGCTCATTATGAGCTCGAACTCGGCTTGGCTCGCCACAAGAATGAGCCAAGTTTGAACACTTCAAGATCCGCTCGTTTACCAGCCCTACTCAAGGGTTGTACCAATTGGAGGCTTGCCGATGTGTGGTCGGTCAGTGATGGAGGAATTTTTTCTGGGCTAGGCCGTTTTAAACATTTGTCACTGTGTAGGTGAGATGGGTTGAAAATTCACTGAATCCTCATCTCCTCTACTATTTGCGGCTGCCAGAACAGAACTTTAAAGGATTCTGTGGGTTTGGGGGCGTACCCAGTTTGTGAAAGGGCCATACTTAATTTAGCAGAAATTGCAGGGCATATGACTGTGTTTTCTTTTTTTCGTTTAGGAATGTCGTGCGCCCAAGTTCAGGTATCTTGCTTTTAAGATAATAAAAGTCACTCTCTTTTTCAGTCTTCCTATAGTTTCACCTCTATTTCTTGATGAAAGCCATTTATCCCACAACACCCCTAGAACTGAATTGCCTCCCACCTCTCTCTCTCTCTCTCTCTCTACTAACGACTTGTGATCTCTTTTCGCATGCCCTACCTCCCTCCATCCCCAACATTACATGGTGAAAATAATTCTTCTCTTGATATCGAAGCAGGTTATATCCCCCCCCAGATGGTTGTTAGCTACATCGCGTGTTTGGGGTTCCCAATGAGCGCCACGTATGTAAGCATGTGTAGCTCGTATCTTCATGTTTGTCAACATCAATTAGCGTCGGAGTCCGGTGCGGTTGCAAAGATTTAAGTACCCTTTCCTCCATTGGTGTCATAAAATGACGATTCTAGAAAAGGAGCGGTTGCAAAGACTTAAGTACCCCGAAGATGGTTATTTAAGACCCAATCCCTGCACTGCAGGATTATCTGAGAAAGAAATCCCCCCCGCCCCCCGAAAAAGGTCATGAACATCAACCCTCTCTCACTCTCTCTCTTCTCTTTCTGCCTCTGTGCACATCCAACAGACGATCCTATACTGCTCCATCAAGCACCGACTGACCTGCACACTGCCTCTGTGCACATCCAACAGACGATCCTATACTGTAGCATGGTTCAACTTGATGAGTTGTGGAGCCTGATTCAGAGTTTTTGCCCTTACAAGAGGGGGGTTCGGGGGCTCCCCCGGTGCGAGTCCCACTGCACGGTTAGCGGGCGGGGGTCCTCCCCTGGGGGGTCTCCGGGGGGCAGCGCCCCCAGAATAAAATTTTTTTTATTTTCTTTCCCTCCTGTAACTGTCGAAAAAGAGCAATAAAGTGTTTTGTTTGATCACAATGCTTATATGTTTCCTTCGGTTGTTTCTTGCTCGAGGTTTTTGTAACACCCTTTCCCGAGATTTTCTATTTTTTTTTTTGCTATGCGATTTTCATAAATTGCTACTCGATTTAGTAGTTTTCCTTTTTTTTTTGCTACGCAATTTTTGTAAATCGCTACTCGATTTAGCAATTTACGAAAATCGCATAGTGATTTGCCATTTATTTTTGCTACGTGATTTTCACAAATCGCTATATCGAGTAGCGATTTACGAAAATCGTGTAGCGATTTGCCATTGATTTGGCGGGGATGTGGGTCCTGTCGGAGAGCACGACGCAGAAGGTTGAGATGAGGACCTCGTGGTACCAGAACCCGATGAATGCCCGCCAAGACTTGAGGGTGCGAACGCCCGTGTTGAGCAGCGTCAAGGTGGCCTAGAAGGCATAACTCTTATCAGAAGTATTGCCGATGTAGGGGTAGATGGATTGTACTTTGAAAGACTCTGTTATAGGTGTACTGAAGGAAGATTTTGTTGTAGGTGTCCCTCAAAGGCGACGGAGGGGCCATCGCAGTCGGTTGCCCGCTGGACGAGGGAAGCATTCCAGCCATTGCTAGCAGAAAGAGGACGATGATCACCATCGGATCGCCGGCTCTTTGCCTCCCTTAATACAGTGTTTCACGGAGAACGAAGAAAAAGAAGATGATGACGAAAAGTTTAAACGGAAAAGAAAGAGAGTGTGTTTCAGGTTTATTTTGTTGTTTGGACTTTAAAGAGTTAACATCATCCTCGACTTTCTGGATGAAAGATATTTTTGTCCTTTTTTTGAACCGTCGTTTCCCTTCTTTTGAATGGAGGATTTTTTTGTCATTTTCTCGAACCGTCGTTTCATGGCGAGAATAGCAAGAAAGGGTACTTAAGTCTTTGCAACCGCACTGAACTTTAATGCTAATTGATGCTGACAAACATGGGGATACGAGCCCCATGTGCTTACATACATGGCGCTCATTGAGACCCCCCGAACACACGATGTAGCTAATGGTCGTCTTCGGGGGAGAACACACACCACCCTCTCCCTTGATATTGTCCACACTTGTATATTCTCATAGCCAAACCATGACACATGGCAGTGGCAGCCTACCACCAACAGAATATAGGTACACTCTCTCCAACCTTTCCCAAGCGAAGGTCTTTCATTGCACCTCTCTCCCCACAACCAAACAACTTTTGTGTGAGCTAGAAGATGCCCTTGATGCCCAAGGCCACCCTACCACTACCAACAACACCAACCCTCCTCAGCCATTGCCTCCTAACAAGACATGTATGTTCAGAGAAGACAACATCAACAACCTTTGTCCCTACCCCATGCCTCCTAACCCAGTGTTGGATAGAGAAGTACATAGCCATGCACATACGTTGCAACGATATAGACTTTGAAAACCTCAAATGATTTCTATACTTCTTCTAAGAGACCAACCTGCCAATACTTGATATGGAGACCAAGCCCTCATGGTTTCGGCAATCGACTCTAGTCTTTGATCTCCTTCCTTTGTGCAATCATGTCCGCAAGAGTCTTCCAAATTGATTACCCAGAGTGGGGTAACCTCTTCTGTGAGCCGTTTTTAGGGTCTATCATCCAACTCTCGGCGACAACCATGCTCAATCCACAACTAGGCTGGTGTAGCGTGCAATTTTGTGACGGTTGGTGCGGATCAGGCGTGCCGAGTACTACTAACAACATTTGCAACTCAACTGTGGTGAATTTGCTTCTAGAACACACTACTCCTATGATTGAGTACGAGTCAGTTGCATGCTCAATGGGGTATGCAAGGCTTAGAAATGTACCATTTGTAGCCATAAGGGAATGCAACCATTACTTGGTGCCTAGGTTCTATGCCAACCCTGTTCTCTCCCCTCTACTTGATGTGTTGTTCCCTCAAAGGAATGAATTTCATTTCTTGTCAAGATTTCTCCTAGCACCAAGTGATGCAATGTGGGGTGCAATTAGCTCCAACTTGGATGTTCGTGCTAACAGGAGAATTTGAGTCTAGATAAGAGAATTTGGTGGGTGTACCTACACATTAGAGTATGATGCAAACGTAGTTGAATGGATCAAGAAGAAGGGAGGATTTTTGCCGAGGAGGTTTCGAAAGCAGGTTCGCGGCAGAGAGTACTTCAGCATTTATATGGAAACATCGATGAAGCGTCATTTGGAGGAGGTGAGTTCCACCAAGAGGGGTGTTAGTGGAGGACACTGAGAAGGAGTTTAGGCTAAATTTTCAGAACTTAGATGGATGGGAAGTGCATGACACAAAGCACCAGGAGGAGGCATTGATTGATATGTGGGTGCTGAGTATGAGCCATGTCTTGTTCACAAGCTAGGAATCCACCTTTGGTTACATTGGATCTAGGTTGGCCGGTGTTCCAAATTTCTTAGAAAGGGAGGCTGGCAAAGGCTGCTTCACGGGACTTGGCGTGGAGCCTTGTTTTCATGTTGCACCAAAGAATCTTTCTTACATCCAAGAGGAGCATGTGGCATTTAGTGTTAGAATAAAAAATAGAATCACGATATAAATCAGATTTTCATATAACATGATATGCAAATGAAACATTTGATTCAAATCGTAACAGGGTTCAAACATGTCATATTCGGTTTGAAACCAAAATCCAGACAAAGGCAACAAAGCAAACATATGCACGAAACAGAATAAGAACAACAAATAAAACATGTTATTATTCTGCGAAAGGCAAAGGCGTATAAAAATACTCCCCTTAGAAAAGTTTTGCCCCCACATACGGTGCAAAAAGGGTCTGGCATCCTTCCCTCAGGATACAATAGCCTTGACGATCTGAGTCGGTTCACTCCGATGATAGGTCGCCCTTCGAAGACAACCTCAGCAAACGATGGATGCAGAACTTCCCTTTACAGCTTTC
Organism: Nuphar pumila; assembly: GCF_984573655.1. Lineage (NCBI taxonomy): Eukaryota > Viridiplantae > Streptophyta > Magnoliopsida > Nymphaeales > Nymphaeaceae > Nuphar > Nuphar pumila. The sequence continues at coordinate 80,504,980 of NC_143264.1, read as the reverse complement.
GCAATGGGAAATTGCGTTTAACAGTGCTTTTTGCACCAAAACTTTTTATCGGTCTCTTCTTCCTCTTGGGGCTGACTGGCTTCCTGAGCGCCTTTTATGGGCTAATATCCCAACTCCCCGCTCTCGGTTCTTAGCCTTGGTTAATTTTGCACGATAGGGTCCAGACAAACAGCTTCCTAAAGAAGATGAGATTTCAGTATCCGAGTAGATGTGTCCTTTGCCAAGCGGCAGAAGAATTCACCTACCACCTCTTTCGGGCCTACCCAATCTTTGTGGACGTCTTTAAAAGTACGTGGAATCAACTTGATGTCATCATGAGACATGAATATTTTGCGCTCAACCTTCTGTGAGGCCTGCTGCAGGTTCACAGTTGCAAGTAGTGACGGTTGATCTAGAAAACTTGGCTTTTTACTTACTGGTGGGATGTGTGGATGTCTTGCAACAATGTGATCTTTTGTCAAATTCCGGTTGCCTTAGATAAGCTCGTCCATTGCATCTTGACTGATGTGTACGCAATTTTGCACATCTTCCCATGTTATCTACCCTCTTCAATTGTCCTCTCTTCCTTACGACCCTGGTTGATCTTTGTGTTCTTTTTTCTCTAGTTTGCCTTCATACTTTCGGCCCTTTGTTTTGGGTCTATTGTTTGCTTGCGGGCTTGTTGATCCTCTTCCTTAGTAATGTTGATGTTTCTTTCGGCTCTCTCTCACTCTCTCCAAAGCTTTGAGTGGTTTGTGGTTCGAAACCCCTTAGAAAGCCAGGTTAGAGTAGGGGTAATCTAAAAAGGTGGTTAGCAGCTGCAACCTTATTTTTTGGCATATATTATTGATAATAAATTTAGATTAAATTGACTTTTTTGATGGCATGTATATGTCTTAGAGTGTCATTCCAATCAAATAATGGTGATTAGGGATGGGCATCAGGTCGGCTAATGGATTGGGCCAAATGCCCAATTTGGGAAAACCCTGACCCATGGCCCGCCCATTAGGCCCATGGACCAATCCGGCCAGGGCAGCCCTATTATATAATATATAATATATATTCATATTATATATAAAATATAACATATATTATATATATATATATATTATGTTATATATAATGTATCATATATATATATATATATATATATATATATATATATATATTATGTGATATATATTATATATATAATGTATAAAATATATATAATAATGGGCTGGCCCGGGGTCCATCCCGTGTTGGCCCACTTCGGGTAGGATCGGGTTCGGACCGAGCCAGGGCCAAATATACCGGACAGGCCCGGCCAGACCAGCCGCTGGCTGCCCAGCCCAGTGCCCACCTCTAATGGTGATAATCAAATAAAAAACCTTCTAGATATGAATATTTACTGCAGTACTATCTTTTTGGCATTAAAGATCCAACCATGTGCCAGCAAGCAGAACGAAAACTCTCTCTCTCTCTCTCTCATCAATATTATTGTTGCTTTTAATTGAAAAGGTTAAAATCCATCACTATCAACTTTAATCATGGTTGTCGGCAAGTTGCGATGGTTGGTGACCCATCCACGTGAAGGGAAAACCCTGATTGGTAATTAACCAAAAAAAAAACCTTTAGGTTTCATACAGGCCTAACAAGAAAACAAAGCACCTGTAAGCTTGCTTTGAAGAAGAGCATGTGGTGAAGAAATTTTAGGCTCATGTTCTGTAAAATTATTTCTAGACCATCTCACTTGATTTGTCAAATTTTTAAAGACCCCACAGCCTATCTCACTTGACGGAAATGTCTGTCAGCTCCATTCTCATGGCTTTCAAGTGAGTTACATATATGGTGGAGATTGAATATAACCTGTGATCAGTTACATACAATATGACCTGATCTTCTCTTCTCACCTAGGCTAAGAGAGCAGTGAGCTTCAATTTCACCCAAGTTGGATCTTACAAGGCTGGACCTGCTAAAAACTCACTAAGGAAGTCCAACCACAGGAAGCCTTTAAAGACATAGTGCAGGTGTGGATCTGGGTATCCAATTGAGTGCCTATGTAGAAGCACATTATTGTCATGCATAAACTGAAAAAAAAGGATGGAAAATTTTATAAAACAAGCGCTTAAGTTTTTTAGAATTGTTTTGTTGACTAAGCTTGTATTAGCAATATCTCAAAAGTTAAGTGTATGTTTGTAAATAGACTGAAAGTTAAGTGTTTTCTGTAAATATTTCAGAAAAAGAAAAAGATAAAGATAAAGATAAAGATGATCGTTGAAAATAATTCATTGCCAAAAAGGGGGAAAAAAGTATCCTATCTTCTGACAGGCATCTCTCTGTCCGCACCCACTTGTTTAGAGTTTAGAGTGAATAAAGAAGGCTCACCTGGAAAGGCACTCTTATTTGCAGAGGATGGAAGCAGTGGGTTGTGCTCTATGCAGCACTTGGAAGCTATCCAACAAGAAGAGGAAGTTGGGGCTTGCCGGGAAAGCATATCATTTGAAATAAGACGTCACAGAATCTAGCTTGATCTTAATTAGCGCTCCAACTGATGCATCAGGACAACTAAGATTAGCCCACATCCGGATGAAGATGTGAACTAATCCTAGTCATTGAAAGGACGGCAAGGATCGACTGTAGGATGGATCCATCATACATATCAGATGATGGGATCGATGGGTTCTCAATCAACACATTGAATTAATCATCAATCACATTTGTAATAGTTAAAAAAAAACATATTGAATTACTTACGTTTTCTCTAGTAGCTATGTGTAGATTACATCGGGTGTACCACAGTCCAACCCTCCCCACGATCATTGCATACTTCCACCAGAGAAGAGTTTTGAACCATATCATTTACGCTTAAGACCACAGGCTCATCTTTGACACAAGAAACACCGCCGGGTGTAATATGAAGACAAGGCTCCACCCCAATTCCCGTAACACAGCCTTTACCAGCTATCTTTTGTAAGAAATTAGCATGGACACCACTCAACCCACTTGCAATGTAACCAAAGGTGGAGCCCGGACTGGTGACCAAGACATGGCTCATACTCAACACCCACATATCAATCAATGCCTCCTCCTGATGCTTCTTGTCATGCACTTCCTTCCCATCCAAACTCTGAAAACTCAGCCTAAACTCCTTCCCTGTCTCCTCCATCAACTCCCTCATGGTGGAGTTCACCTCCTCCAGATGACGCTTCACCAACGTTGCCATATAGACACCGACGTACTCGCTGGCACGAACCGGCTTTCGGAACCTTCTCGGCAAAAATCCTCCTATCTTCTTGATGCATTCGACCACGTTTGCATCGTATTCCGACGTATACTTCCGTTTATTGAATTCTCTTACCTGGACCCCAATTCTCCTGCTAGCATGGATATCCAAGTTGGAGCTAATTGCAGACCACATAGCATCACTTGGTGTAAGGAGAAATCTTGACAACAAATAAAATGGATTCCTTTCCGGGAACAACACATCAAGTAGAGGGGAGAGCACAGGGTTGACATAGAACCCTGGCACCAAATATTCGTTGCACTCCCTTATAGTTATAAACGGTATGTTCCTGAGTCTTGCATAGCCCATTGGGCATACAAGTGACTCATACTCCCTTATAGGAGTAGTGTGCTCCAGCTTCAAGTTCACTACGTTTGTTTCGCAGACGTCGCTAGTGCTCGGCGCGCCCGATCCACACCCAGCGTCACGAAATTCCGTGTACCACGGGCCGCGTCGTCCTTCGAGCTCCGTTCCGGAAGGGAGTTGGATGGAAGAGCCCAAGAACGGCTCACAGAAGAGGTCATCCCACACTGGGTAATCAATTAGGAGGACTCTTGCAGACATGATTGCATAGAGGAAGGAGGAGATCAAAGTTAAGAGTCGATTGCCGAATCCATTGCGGCCTGGCCTCCATATCAAGAATTGGCAGGTGGGTCTCTTGTTGGGATTATACCGTTTGAAAAAAAAGAAACCCTCAGAAGAAGTATAGAAATCATTGAGGTTTTCAAAATCTGCATCCCTGCAACGTTTGTGCATGGCAACATACTTCTCTAGCACTCTGTCCAACACTGGGTTAGGAGACATAGGATAGGGATAAAGGCTGTAGATGTTGTCTTCTCTGAACTTGCATGACTTGTTGGGCGGCAGTGGTTGATCAGAAGGCTTGGTGTTCTTGGTAGTGGTAGGATGGCCTTGGGCATCAAGGGCACCTTCTAGCTCACATAGAAGTCGATCGGTTGGGGACAGAGAGGTGCAATGAAGGATTTTCTCTTGGGAAAAGTTGGAGAGGGTGTATCTGTATTCGGTTGGAGGTGGGCTGTAACTGCCATGGGTCATGGTTAGGCTAAGAGAATATACAAGCATGGAAAATATGAAGGGAACCATCTTGATCACCATGAATGTTGAGAATGGGAGCCAAGGATGCAAAAGGGGAATATCTCAAGTACTTGCTAATACTGGTGGAGAGAGAGAGAGACGAAAGAAATTCAACATTACGAATATCAACAAAATGTTGAACTTGAAGTGAACAAGAGCAAAGTCAAAAACAAATAAAGAAAGCAGGAAGAGAAAAAGAAGATCAGACAGATAAAACGGGCTCACGCCGAGAGAGAGAGAGAGAGAAATGGGAGAGAGAAATGGTTTGCATAAACAAAGGATAGTGGTCAAGAAAGTTATTAAGAAGACCCCAATAATTGTTTGTAAAATAATAAAAACTGATGTCAAAAGTCGAATAGATACCCACTACAAGAAAAGTCTAAAATTGCGGAAATATTCCTTGTCATTCAACTTTGCACGCTAGCGACAGACTTGCCCTCGTGAAGTGCGAGAAGGGATAAGAGAACAAAAAGTCTGTCATTCTATCTTGCTCCCGTTGTCTCTTGTTCGCTCGAGTGGGAAACGATCGGATTGTCCTCATTTGCAGAAACTCGATCGGATTCCCCTCATTTGCTCTCTTTGATCACTGTACAAGCATCTTTTCCTCTTGCTACGATCATCTTCACCGCATTACTGAGCCCGAATTGGATGATGTTGAGTTCGCATTTTTTCAGTCTCATTTGCGAAAATTCTGATCGATTTTTCGAGTTGTTAGCAAGCCTGGCGACGACCACTTTCCTTCTTGTATGATAAATAAATGAAAAGAAGGCATCGATCTCAAGCCTGACGACGACCCCTTGTCTTCTTGTATGATATTTCCTTGCTAAATTTCATTTACGGGCTAACCTTTTGCAAAATTTTCCAACCACACTTTTGCTGAAAACTGTCAAATATCAAGTCAACATCCTTGATAGGGATGGCAGTGGACCAGGGGAAAGCGGGGCCCCACCCCGCCTAGCCCCGTTTGGACTGGGGATGAAGGGTATAAAACGGGGATGGAGGCGGGGACGAAGGTTAAAATCCATCTCCGTCCGAGGGTAGAGGCGGGGATGGACGTGCACTTTTCCCTGCCCCGCCCCGTCCCTGCCACGATCCCCCCGCCTCATCCCCGTCCCAACCACTTTTCCCCCCAATATCCCCACCCTGCCCCGCCTCATCCCCGTTTGAACCGGGGATGAAGGACATGAAACGGGGATGAAGGCGGGGGTGGAGGATAAAATCCATCCCCGCCAGGGAGGCGGGGTGGGGGTGGAGGATAAAATCTTGAGGCGGGGAGGGGGTGGAGACCTTGTCCCCCGCCCGGCTGCCATCCCTAATCCTTGATGACTTTTTTTTTTTTTTTTAAAGAAGAGGAAAAACATGATTGTTTTTTTTTTTGGTATTGCCTTTTGAAATCAATCTGGGTTAATAGATCATCATCATAATAATAATAATAAAAATAATAATAATAATAATAATAATAAAGGTAAAACATTGTTTAATAGTTTTTAGGAAAACAGTGACCCCTGTAAAAAAATTCAGAAACCGAGGCTCATTTTCGCAATTAAAAGCAAGAACTTGACACCTTCGATGGAATGTTCGCTCTTCTTATTTTTTAAATTTACACCAGGAAGACAAACAAAAGATAAGAGAGGTGAGGACAAGATGATCTGGCGTGAATATGACAATGGTCCAAAGCCCGAATCCATCAAAGCATAAAAGGTGCCCTACATGAATGTGAACGCTGTCCCACAAGTCCAACTTGTCCACAGAGAAAAAATCGCTAAACATCCCATCACCTTATCCACCACAATCTCTCTTCTCTACCATAGTAAACGGTATCACTCGTATACAAGGGAAAAAAGAAACTTAATGAACAGCGATGCCATCATCAAAGGCTTTTTTTTTTCATGCTGAATGAGTAAACCACCCCCGAGGTTAGAGTGCACCCAATGTTGTTTAATAAATAATAAAAAATACTAAAATTTACTTTTTAAATATTTTAATTATTATTTTAATTGTTTAAACATGTCATTGACACGTAATGTTTTTTTATTTTTATTGGTGCTCGGGCATTAAGCTAGTCCGAGTCTGGTCCTTGATAAATAAAATATCTTTTTGACGGGTTGAACCATCAGTATCGGTGTGTTTCAGCCGATACGCATTGTATCGGGCAGAAAATCAATACGCTGCAAGCCTGAACCAGCTATTTTTTAATAAATGTAAAAAATGCCAAAAATAAATTTTTAATATTATTTTAAAATTATCTTAATAGTTTTAACATACGTCAGATTGACACGCAATAATTTTTTATTATTTTTGGGCCGATACAGAGTGATCCACTTGAGTATCGGTATTGTCTCGATGCAGCTGAATTATTGGATTCAGGGCCGATACTGATAACTGCATAACAAAGACTTCAGGTCAACATCATGGAAATAAATATCATAAAAGAGGGCAAAGGATCATGATGCTTGAGGTTAGGGGTGGCAAAATCTGACACGACACACCAACCTGCTTCTTAGCCGGGTTTGGGTTTGGCTTAAACAGGTTCGTGTGGTAAATGGGTCGACTCGCCTAACCCGTTTATTAAACGGGTCAGGTTCGTGTTAGGGGTATGCCAACCCGGCTGACCCGTTTAATAAATAGGTTAGGCAGGAGGTTCACCCGTTTACCCAAACCTGACCCACCCATCAACCCATTTACTCGTACCTGACCCACCAACCCGCCCGTTAGTTTACCCAAACCCGACCCGCCCGCTAACCCGCCAACCTGTTTACCCGACCTGACTCGTTTATTAAATGGGTTAACCATGTCGTATCAGGTTACTCGTTTAATAAATGGGTCAGGTTCATGTTTGCCACAGCCGACCTGTTTAATAAACGGGTCGGGTTCATGTTGAGGTATGCTGACCCACCGACCCGATTGCCACCCCTACTTGAGGTTGATGCATTCCTTTCATTTATTTATGACTATGGTGTGCGGACCAAAGGTCTCTGACATATTCGTATTCCACTTTGATGAGACTCACTATTATTATTTTCTAAACTAGGGCACATATGAAAACTCGATGTTTTAAAAATAGTTTTTTGAAAAATGATATGTCAAAACAAATGTTATCAGTATCGTTGTGAATCGAATTGAATGTATTGCCCCAAAATCGATGCCAAACAGGGCAGATTCTGCTTAATTTAAAAAAAAAATACCTAAAATTTATAAAGAATGATTTTTTAATATTTTAGTACTATTTAAAATATTTTACTGACACGTGTTGATCCCTAGTTGATAAGTGGCCGATTCAGAGGGCAAGGAAGAATGAAAACCAGCCGATTCTTTGAATGGTTTTGAAAATCGGCCGATACTGATACTGACGCAAAATTGGTCAAGAGTCGGGACTCTCTCTCTCTCTCTCATGGTTACTCCTCACAAGGAGGGTTCAACTGGTTGGGTTTAGTTGCGACCCTGGTTGGACCAGATTTTTGGGTATGGTATCGAGTTTGGACCTAGGTCAACTATAAGAGAAATCAAACCCGAACCCGATAAGAACTATATGAATCAGACCCAACACATTCCTGACAAAATAATATTTTTATCATTTTTACATTGAAAAATGACAGATATTACTCGAAACTCAGGTCAGGCTCGCGTTTGAAATAAAATTTCACAAACTATACCCGGTTCCATGTATTAATTGGACCTTCGAGTCTGGACCCGAGTCTTAATCAGGTTTTCTTATTTGTCACCATACCCGGACCCTATAGGATTTGGTCCAAGTTTGGTCCGGGTAAACCCAACCGGTTGACACCCCTACTCACAAGGCTATATCACCTGTGCTGGGTAGCCCATCTTTATGTAAGAGCATAACCACCGCTTCCACCAATATTAATCACTACAGCAAAGTAGCTTACTACTACCCTGCTTGAGCGCATCTTTATTAATTCATTTCCCCCACAAACCTAACTGACAACATTGGAGGAGGAGGCAGCAGCTCTTGACCAACGGGGGCTGAGCAGCTAGTGCACATCACCTTGTGTTGACTTGGGATATTGCTGGTTCAAAACCCAATGGTATATATAGTTTTAAAATAATATTATAAATATAAACAAATTATTTTTAGCATTTTTATTTACTTGAAAAAAATATAAAACGGGTCAGTTATGAACCTATTTTTTTACCGATACAATACAAATCTGCTGATTGAAGCCAATTTGCAATGATACTGACAACATTGGGCCTAAGTGTGAAATAGAAGGAGACAGACGGTGCCCCTAGGAATGGCAGTGGACTGGGGCGGGAGACAAGGTTTCCACCCCTGCCCCATTTCAAACTATTCCTGCAAGGGTTTTGATTTTCAGCTCCATCTCTAGTTCATTCTTGGTTTCATGTCCTTCATCTCTATTCCAAACGGGGCAAGGCGGAGCGGGTCCCTGTTTTTTTTATCTTTCGTCATTGCCTCCTTCTTAAAGGAAGAAGATGAGAGAAATGGAAGCTCACTCGACTCGTTAGAGAAAGAAGAGAGGAGAGATTAAGGGTTTTATATTAGGGTTAAGAATATATATATAAGATTTTATAATATGTATAAAGATATAATAGTAGTTTTCTTAACAGGAGGCGGACCAGAGTAAGTTTATTCCTGCACCGGTTTTGATTTTAACCTCCATCCTTGGTTCAAACAGGACGAGGCAGGGGGGACCCTGTTTTCCCTAGGTCCACTACCATTCCTAGGTGCCCTGACGAATAAAAATAGTTATTATTATTATTATTGTTTTTTTTGCTTGGCTGAAGAAAAAACTCTTCATTGCTGGTTTCATATTGGCTGGACTTGGATTGGTAAAACCCTTGAGGCCCCCATGTTAGGGTTGCAAACGGGTCAGATTCAGGAAGCCAAATTTGCACAATTTTGGCTGTCCGGGATCCAAATTAATCCTACTTTTCAATGTATTTTGGGATCCAAAATCCGATCCATTTGGCCCACGGAAAACTATACCTAGCTTCGACCGACGCGGCAAAGAACGCGCTCTACGGGTTTCAAACTCTTGACGTCCGGTTACCTTCACAAGTCGGCTTGAAAATTAGACTTTTGAAGAAACGATTCAATTTCCAATTTTTTTTCGAAAAAGATCGTTGTAGGTCACAAAACAACGTTTACGAAACGTCATTACCAGAACTTTCTCAGCCAATTAAGCGCTTTGAAAATTATGTTTTGGAAAGAATTACTTACCAGCCAAACAGCCCCCTCAATTGCTTAGAAAAATAATAAAACTGATAATAGGGCTGAATATGAATTTACCTTATACCTTTGCCAGCCACACAACCATACTTTAATGATAAGAAGGTATCAAACATCGAGCGTCACGACAGCCACCTGGCCCTCTTTGTGATATTTTCTTGTGTTCCGGGCCCCACCTTTTGCACCTAACTCCAAAGATGGCTGCCACTTTTATGAAAATTTTGATACGTGAAATCCAAACTATTAAGTATATAATATATAAAATTATATATTTCATGTATAAAAACATTATAGGAGTCGGCTCGCGTTCGACTCATCTCATTCGGGATAAGCCGAGATCAAGCTCGTCTCAGCTAAAAACGAACATGAGCTGAGCCACGAGCTCAATCCACTGGTAAACGAACCGAGCCCGAGCCCGAGCCCGAGCCCGAGCCCGAGCCCGAACATGCCCTGTTGTTCGGCTAGTTTACCAGCCCTAGTCATGTAGCGAAGGTATCATGTATATTTGGGATTCAACTGTAGAATCAGGTTTATTATTTTCTAAACAAGTGCCTCTTTGGACGAGATTTTTGAAAACTGGATTTTAAGAAACTTATTTGTGGAAATAAGTTTTTTAAAAAATTGATCTCTCTCACTCTCTTGTAATTGAAACCAGCTATACTTGTAGAATTAGTCTTACCAGCAGGGGCCTTCCATCTGGTGCAAGTAGACAGGTGGTCAACCAAAAACGAACTTAGCCCATGGGTGTCTGAATAGCATTTCTAAATGAAATAGGTCATGTATGAACTTAGATAAATTCTCAGAAGACCTCATGGAGATTAGGGGTGGCAATTTCTGACACGACCCGCCAACCCGACCCGCCAACCCGCCTCTTAGGCGGGTTCGGGTTGGGCTTAAGCCAACCCGTTTAATAAACGGGTCGACCCGCGTGACCCGTTTATTAAACAGGTCGGGTTCGGGTTGGGGTATGCCAACCCGGCTGACCCGTTTAATAAACGGGTTAGGCAGGTGGGTCAACCCGTCTGCCCGACCCGTCAACCCGTCAACCCGACCCGTCAACCCGTCAATCCGACCCGCCAACCTGCCTACCTGCCAACCCGATCCGTCAACCCGCGAACCTGAAAACCCGTTTACCCGACCCAACCCATTTATTAAATGGGTTGGCGGGTCGTTTCGGGTTACCCGTTTATTAAACGGGTCGGGTTCGTGTTTGCCACAGCCGACCCGTTTAATAAACGGGTCGGGTTCGGGTTGAGGTATGCTGACACGCCAACCCGCCAACCCGACCCGATTGCCACCCCTAATGGAGATCCAACTTTTGCTGACCACTACTGGGATTCGATCCCAGCACTCTCACATGAAAGCCCAACATCTGGGTATAACGATCCTTTTTGTTGATTTTGCCAACAGAAGTGGTATATATACTAAATTAAGGTATCATATACCTATATAAACTGTGCTTAATCGGCCTAATCAAGCTTCACCGAGTTTGACTGCCTGTTCAAGCTCGATCGCCTCGTTTATATTTGTCAAGGCTAGACCATTGTTCAAGATCAGTTCATTAAAATTTTTGAACAAGTTTGAGCTCAGCTTAAACGGGTCGAGCTCCAGCTAGCTGGGCTGGTTGTGACCCCTAGTTAAAGTTTACTTTCATTCAAATATATATATATATATATATGGGCCTAATGGGTGGGCTGGACATTTGGCAGTGGTCCAGCCTGAATTGGGCACAAGCCTGACCCATTAATTAATGGACTGGGCTTGAGTGGGCCCATCCCAGTCAATCCGCCTGATTCATTAGCAGGTTGATCCGTTGCTCACCACTCTCTCATTTGAACCCGGTTAATTATGAAAATGGATCCTACTTCTAAACCCATTCAGTCCGAAGATTTAAAATGAAGTTACTTTTAGACATGTTAATCTCTATGCAGCCTAGAGGTTATAAAGATGGAAAATGATTATATTGTACAGCAAAAATGATGCATTTTAAAAAAATGCTTTATAATTTATCAAATTTGCCCAATTAACAATATTGCAAGTTATCAAATTTTTTTTTATGGGTTTTACCCCTTGCAAGTATGAATTTTTTATATTCTCACGTCATGATGTCAAAATAATACACTAATGAAACTCATCAACAAAATCACATTGGACGTTGAGATATAACAAAAAAGTTTGTAAAATTACAAACAATTTGTGAAGCTCGTGATGAGTTTCACGTTGTCACAAACAAAAATCATAAAAATTGTGAAATTGCTGATGAGTATCACATGAAGTATTATAAAATTACAAAAAAATGTAAAAATTTGGTATTACAAAATTTATTATTTGAATTACACTTGTATTACAAAATTACTTTTTTTTGCAAAATTTTGTTTCATATAAATGACACTTTGTTTCTCAACCATTTTTTTCATACTAATGCTCTGTTTTTGTAACACTTAGCATTCTTGTGGTCCCCAATCTTTCTGGTGATCTTTCAGTGATATTTAGACAAATATTTAGGTGAGAGATAATTTTGCAAAAATTCTTCATCAGCATCAATTTTATTTGTAGCTATTCATCAATGATAGAAATCTTTGAATTTTGACCCTCTTCCAATGAGTTTTTCAACAATCTCCTGCAAATATTCTAGTAAAACCATCATTATCAACTTCACAGACATCCCTCAACTAAGTTTTTTTTATAAGGTTTTGAACGACTAGTTTTTGCTGAAATAATTTTTTCCATTTTTTTTATAAAAATATATATTTTTTACTGTTATTATTTTTTATTATGAGATAACACCAAAGTTTGTTGCAATCGATAAGCTAACCAAGTTTCTTTTTTTGTACGTATATATGTTATTGGTTTTTGCATATATATTATCTAGCTATCTTTTACAGGTGTAAATACAATACCATTTTCCATCTCAAATGCATTAACTCCCATCTAGGGGTGGCAATTTCTGACAGGACCCGCCAACCCGCCTCTTAGGCGGGTTCGGGTTGGGCTTAAGCCAACCCGTTTAATAAACGGGTCGACCCGCGTAACCCGTTTATTAAACAGGTCGGGTTCGGGTTGGGGGTATGCCAACCCGGCTGACCCGTTTAATAAACGGGTTAGGCGGGTGGGTCAACCCGCCAACCCGTCTGCCTGACCCGTCAACCCGACCCGCCAACCTGCCTACCTGCCAACCCGATCCGTCAACCCGTCAACCCGACCCGCCAACCTGACCCGCGAACCTGAAAATCCGTTTACCCGACCCAACCCATTTATTAAATGGGTTGGCGGGTCGTGTCGGGTTACCCGTTTATTAAACGGGTCGGGTTCGTGTTTGCCACAGCCGACCCGTTTAATAAACGGGTCGGGTTCGGGTTGAGGTATGCTGACACGCCAACCCGCCAACCCGACCCGATTGCCACCCCTACTCCCATCCCACCAAGTGGTAGTTGAACCAACTTATTGCCAAATGCATTAACTCATGTACCATTACCTGGTTTTCAAACAGGCCGTTGGTGAAAATATAAATGGTTATTATTGAAAAGAAAATGCAAATGGTTGGGTTACATTAGAGGTGTCAACGGTCAGGTTTGGTTCGAACCTTGGTGGAACTAGACTTGGATCAGATTTTCAGGTATGGTACTTGAGTCTAATCGGGTCCACTATAAGAAAAATCATACTCAGACCCAATAAAAACTACATGAACCAAACCCGGATCATACCGGATAAAACCATATTTTTTTATCATTTTTACATTGAAAATTTGCAGGTCTTAATCCAAACTCAGATCGGGTCCGAGTCTGGTATAAAATTTCACAAACTCTACCTGAATCATTTGTTTGATGACATTAGTGGGAAAGAGGCATTTTTCCCTTAAGGAGTAGGGAGGGAGGATCAGGTGCAATGTAATTGGACACTTCTAATGTGCTGCTGCATCTGATCACCCTCCATCATTGCTTCGGCCCCGCAACTGGCTGTATCCCAACGATGAAGGGTGATCAGGTGCAACCGCACGCTGAAAGTGTCACCTGATCCTCAAAATCACCATTCGGATAAAATCCGGTTCACACCATTGTTATCAAAATTGAAGCGAATCGGCCTGCTTGAGTTGATTTGAATCGTATCATCCAAAAATTGATTCACTTCAGGTCGAAGGGAGCCCTCCTTGAAAAATCAGCCGATTCAAACCCGATTTAGCTCGATTTGGTCTGGATCGGTTCCTTTCTGGCCGAATTGGATCGATCAGTTCTTTTGTTACATATTTTTATTTTCATGATTTTCTAATTTAAAATAAAATTAACTGATTCAACCTGATTCGAAATCGTGTTATTTTTTTTTTTGTAGAGAGAGAGGATTTGGGGAAATCAGTTAGCGTCATGTTGTATATTACTGATGGTGGGTTATACTCAATCTGCACCGCACATCTCACATGAGAACCGTGAGATATGAGACTAAGCGCACCTCATCAAGTAAGATGTGCGGTGGTGATGAAATATAATGCCCCTTATACGGATGGTAACAACTGTAGACCCCGGAGCTTTGGCAGAGCTCCGTCAAATGCCTTTGTTTAGTGGGACCCATAGCGACAAATATCACAAGATTTATGAAAATCTTGCGAGAATTGCCTGAAAGTTTAAAATGGCAATTTCTCGCGAGATTTTAAAAATATCGTGAGATTTATGAAAAAACATAAATACCGTTATTTAAATACGATATTTATGTTTTAAATGGCTATTTATCGTGAAAAACCCGTGTATTTTTATTTTTAAATAATTTTTATTAATATATTCTTATAACAAATATTTTAAAATTTATTTTTTTGCTGAGTTTTTGCCAAAAAAATGCGAGATTTATGAAATTTTTTAATTTCTCATGAGTTTTTGAAAAACGAGATTTTGCCTATAAAAACGTTTGTCACTATAGTGGGACCCAGCTCAGGGCCAGGATGCATGTGCATGTTGTGTCGTTGTTAGTGTGTGTGCTTTCATGAAAACCTGGCTTTTGAGATACCCAAGATTTGCCTAAAGCCAGGTTCGAATTTTTGGTTGTGTGGATGACAGAAACTTGGTTTTTCAAGTTTTTCAAAAACTTTATAGAAATTTTCCAAAAAAAAAAAAAGTGAACAGCCAATTTCTGGGCACTCATTAGTCCTAAATAATTCCCATGTTCTGGCCAGCGGAAAAACAGTCAAAATCAAAACAATTAAAATAAAAAAATGGATCACAGTCATTTTTCGGCCAGTGGCTGGCCAGAAATTTGGCTGGATTGCACCAGCAGAAATAGCCAGTGCCAGTCCAGCCATTTTTCAGCTGATAGATGACAGAAAAATGGCCAAGCAACCTATGAAAAATAAAAATAAAATAAAAAATTCCTGCCATCCACCGAAAAATGGTTGGGATGACAGTGGCTAGCACTGGCCTTGCCAGCTGGTACCAGACTGGGCTATTTTCCAGCCATCTATCAGCTGAAAACTGGTTGGACTGGCACTGGCTATGAGAATAAAAAAAGAAGGAAAAAATCTTTATTTTCCTGCCATCCACCGATAGAAAAATGGTTGGGATAGCATCATCCTTGCCAGCCAGTATCAGACTGGCTATTTTCGGGCCGGTATATGGTTGGAAAATGGCCAGGCATCCTTTGAAATAAGAAAAAGAAAAAAGCAGAAAAACTCTCTGGCTTCTTTTGGGCTATCTATTGGCTGGAAAATGGCTGGGATAGTATTAGCTAGCATAGCTTATGCAGCCGGTGCAATTCCAGCCATTTTTCGACGGATAGATGGCTGGAAAATGGCTAGGTGTCTTATGAAAATGAAAAAAAAAAGTGAAAATTTCTGGGACCAGAAAATTGTTGGGATGGCACCAACTAGCACCGGTCGCCATCTTGGCCATTTTTCGGCCATCTAAAACTGGCCAGGAGTGACTGCATATCTAACAAAAAAAAAGTTAGGATCATTTTTGACTGGTGAAAGGTCGAAAAAAATCTGGCGCAGTACCAGGCTGCACATTCACCTGCCAGAGATGGCCAGTGTGAAGTTGATTAGAAGATGAAAGGGAAAGGAAGGGGATGAAAGGGGGATCGTAAAGGGTGTTAGTGAACGGTTTAACCTAATAATCTTAGTTACACTTTGAAAAAAAAGCAAGGCGGCCAAGGGTTTCGAGCGGGTCACCTTGACCGATGTCTCGTGAATCACCTTTGGATTCAAAGATTCTCAAACTCATAGGGCTCTCTGCTACCAAGACTCATTTCAGATCAGGATGCAGTGCTTCTCAAATCTGCTAGTAGCATCACGAGTAACCCCTTTTTAAGTTTTTCAACTACTGATCCATGGAGGAATATGAGCATATTGTCAAAGCTAATTGGGACTAAAAACATTAAGGGTTACTACCAAATTATCTAATACCAAAAGGCTCTAAGTCTATAGAAGAAAACAAAGATTGACAGCATCCCAGAAAGGATCAAAGCTGTTCATAAGGAATTAGAGGACTGACTAAAAGAATTGAAAGTAGGAAATCAAGAAGCAATCCAAAAAGAAATTCAGCTTCAAGACTTACTCGAAGCTCTTCAAGAAATGGAAGAATCTATGTGGCATCAAAAAGCTCGATGCCACTCTCTGGCAAAGAAGTACAAAAACACAATTTTTCCATTCCAAATACAACCACAATATAAAAAAGAATAATATATCATCCTTAATCCTCAATGATGGATCACAAATCAATGATCATGAATACATCAAGCGGGAAGCAGTGGCCTACTTTTCCGCTTGCTTCCAAAAAGATCCTATGATAATCACTCAATTTTCTGGCATTCGGAAACCAAGAGTCTCTCCCAAAGAGAATGATCAATTGACACAGATTGTGTCCCAAGAGGAGATTAAAAAACAGGTTTTGAGCTTGATGCCTCTAGTGCCCCAAGCCCTGATGGTTTTCCAGGGTTCTTTTTTCAAAATACCGGCATGTTGTAGGAGAGGATTTATTGAATTCAGTCAGTAATTTTTTTCAGTCTAGGAAGTTGTTGAAAAGGGTCAATTGCACTCACATCACCATGATTCTTAAGAAGGGAGCCAACAGTTTGAGTCAATTTTGACCTATAGGGCTTTGCAACCATATACACAAACTCATTACACAAGTGGTTTTTCTTAGAATGAAGGGGGTCTTAGATAGGATAATCAGCCCAAATCAGCCAGCCTTTTTAAAAGGTCGAAGCATTCAAGATAGTATCTTGTTGCCCAATGAAATGGTGGACTAGATGCTCTCCGGCAAAAATAAATGAATCATATTCAAAACAGACCTAGCAAAGGCATATGATAGGGTAGACTGAGATTTCTTGAAGGAAACCCTCCTGTTTTTTTTTTTTTTTTTCCAAGTTGGATTGCAAGAATCATACAATGCATGAGAAAAATCTCTAATGTTGTCATTGTAAATGTTGAAGCAACATCACAGTTCAAAGGAAGCAGAGGCATTAGAAAAAGAGACTCCTCTCCCCTTATTTATTTATTTCTTCTGATCATGGAACGCCTCACCAGACATCTAAACCTTGTTGCCTTACAAGGAAAATCATTCCAGCCTCTACAGGGAATTCAGTTGGCATCATTCATTTTATGCAGATGATGCCCTATTCTTTTTAAAGGATCAAAAGTGCTTCATAAAAAAATTTCTAGAATGTATGGGGCTCTTTTGAAATGGCCTCAGGCTTGCAGATCAGTAAAGAGAAAACAATCTTCATCAAATGCAATTTGGCGCATGATAGAGTGAAGACAATCATGGACTGGAGCGGGTGGCAACCCAAAGAGCTTCCAATCTCATAACTTGGCCTTCCTCTTTTCAAAGGTCAACTTATGAAACATCTATGTGATTCTCTTCTTATAAGATTCTGTGCCAAACTAGAAACCTGAAATGGATAACTGTTATCTCTAGCGGCCAGAGTTATCCTAATCAAATCTATCTTCCAAGCTTTCCCCTTATATTGGATGGGGTCTTTTCAGTTCCCCTCAAGTGTTGCGAATACCATGGATAAAATCACTAGACACTGCTTTTGGCAAGGTACCCCATAGAAAAATCAGGTCCATTTGATAAGTTGGGAAAAGGTTTGGCATTCGAAACATTGAAGAAATGAAGGCATGTATAGCCAAACAATCACAGAAAATTGGAATAATCAACAATCACCATGGGGCCCGCTTATAAAATGCAAATACCTTCACATTGAATCCATCCAAGTACCACAAAATTGTATAAAACCCTCCTATGCTTGGAAAGGTATCGATAACCCAGGGATCGTTGGCAATAATCAAACAGGTGAAATGGGAAGTGGGTGCAGGAAACCAGATAGATTTCTGGTTTGACCCGTTAATCATCTTCCACCAAATTCTGAAGGGGTTCTATACCACAGTCTGATGGGACACAAGATAAAAGATGATCCAATAACCATTTTCTTCCCTCAATGTGTTTACAAAGAAGGTATTCTGCGCACACCTCCGATTGTGAGATCTCAGGTAAATAATAAAAAATGGAATCCTGATGGCATTGAAAAACTAATTTGGAAACCAAAAGATGAATTCTCCATAAAGTCTGCGTGCGAATCTTTAAGGTCGAGATGACAGAAAAATCAGATATTCAAGAAAATTTGGTCAAAGGGCTACCTTCCCAGAGCAGCTACCACACTCAGGTGGTCAATGGAAGACGTCCTCCTGCTTACCCAAGACAAGCTACAACACAGAGGGTTCCAGCTCCCTAGTCTCCACTTGTTCCTAAGATGCCCTATTGCAGCTAGGATTTGGAGACAGACTACAAATTTATTCGGAGTCACATGGCAACCCCCAGACAGCCTGATGGATGCCATAAATTCCTGGTACTCAAGGAAATTCAAGAAAAAAATAGTTTACCAGTGTTGGAGGAGAACATTCAAGGTGGTTATCTGGAAGATAAGAAACACTCAAATCTTTGGTGATTCTATCAAGAAAAACCACAACCATATTAAAAAAAGAAAACCTACATATGATTAGAGAACAAGTTCTTCAGGTTCTCTCAAACAGGGATGATGAAATCACAATCCGCTGGAGGCGTTTGTGTAAGTGGTTTTTGCCCAAACCGGGATGGATTCAGATGTCCATTACAGGCACATTCCACTACCTACCAGTTGCATTACAAATTCACAATTCGTAACCATTCAAGTGACTTTATAAGAGCTGGATGCTTCTCAAAGAGTCCCCTACAAGACAAGGAGTGGTGGGGATGGAGTGCCGTCTTGAGACAGGTAGAACACAATGACAAAGTAATGTTGGAATCAGGCAGGAGAGAGCTAGCAACCAGAGTTGCAAGATTTTTGGAAGCCAGATGATGTTAAAAGCATTTTGTACAGTTTTGACTCTTTTTGTGATAACAGCAAAATGCAGTTCAAATCACATAATTAAAATTTTGGCCAAATAGGCGAGGGGGGATCCAAAAATTATGGAAAGATCATCCCCAAGATTGGACGCCTAGCAGACAAGATTATAGCCTTGTAAACAGTTTACTTCACTAATGAAATCTGGTAGGGGGTATGCCTAACCCCAGCTTGCCTTTCAAAAAAAACAAAAACAAAAAAAAAGATTCCCTTAATATTTTTAATGATTTTTATAATCTCTTAGCTTGACCGAAGCCCATGGCATTACCAGCCCATCCTATTGGGGATGACATAGGGGATGAGTGAAACGGCACTCACAGAGTACGCACTCAAGACACACACACACACACACACATATATATATATATATATATATATATATATATATATATATATATATATATATATATATATATATATATATATATATCCCTATTAAACCAATTTGGTGCTAAACTGCATGCTAAATGTTTTTTGGGTTTTTTTTTTTTTTTTAAATTCTGACCGTACAGATGTGATCTATGTACTTAATTTTAGAGGGATCAGCTCTTAAAGCATTTGATTCCAACACATTTGTGGGTTTTTATAAAGTTCAAAAAATCAATGGTCCAAAATCTTTGTAAATTTTGGAGGGTCCAAACATCATTTTTTTCATCGAAAACACATGATCCGGGTGAGGATTCTTAGTAAATCGACTATGTCCAATACATTTATGGGGCTGAAACCGCTTAAAAAGCACTGGAGAAGCCCAAAAACCCATTTAGCATGCGGTTTAGCACTGAATTGGTTTAGCACAGACCCATTTTCCTATATATATATAAAGTAAAGAGTAACTCTGGTAGGTACTAAATGATATGTTCTAAATGAGTTTTTCAAGGTATTTTTGTTTTATTTTTAAAATTTGATTATACAATCTATGTACTTGATTTTATAGGGATCAGCTCTTGAAGTGTTCAATTCGGACACATGGGCAAGTTTTTATAAGGTTGAAAAAATCAAGTGTCTAAAATCTTTGTACATTTTCGTGTATTCCTTTTGTATATATATATATATATATATATATATATATATATATATATATATATATATTGTGCTTTTATGATGGTACTGTACCCCGTACGCACTTAGATTTATATAAATCTAAGCTCTACAAGGAAAATCTAACTATTGAATCAGGTTTAACATATTCTATTTAGTATTTTCATGTGCCAAAGTTGCCTCCCTTATGATATTTTACTCAATTTTTAAATCTTATTGTGAGCCATTGATTTTAATCAATTAAAAAATAAAATCTGATGGTGTAATAAACATGATAAAATTTTATAATATACTAAATAAATTGTGCTAAACACATGTATGGTTAGATTTACCGCTTCATTCATCCATGCATACAACGGTGTATACAGACATAGAGAGGGCGACAGTTGGCGGATCATCTTTGATGTCAGGAAAGCGAGTCCGCATCAGGTGCAATATGATTGCACAAAAATCGTGTTGCGATCATTTAAGAGAATGACGAGTTGTTGGGATGCCCTCCATCCGAAGCAGGTTATATGTTCCCTCCCCCCCGAACAGGGCAGTTAGCTACATCTCATGATCGGGGGTCCCAAAGAGCACCACGTATGTAAGCATGTGTGTCTCGTATCCCCATGTTTGTCACCATTAATTAACATTGCAGTTTGATGCGATTGCAAAGACTTAAGTACCCTCTCCTCCATTGGTGCAAAAAAAATGACGGTTCTTGAAAAGGAATGGTTGTAAAGACTTAAGTGCCCCGAAGATGATTATTTAAGACTCAGTCTCTGCACTGCAGGATTATCCGAGAAAGAAATCTCCCCTGGAGGAGGCCATGAACATCAACCCTCTTACTCTCTCTCTCTCTCCCTTCTATTTCTGCTTCTGTGCACATCCATTAGAAGATCATACATTGCTCCATCAAGCACCGACTGACCTGCACATTGACTGTTGTGGAGCCTGATTCAAAGTTTTTACCCTTACAGGAGGAGGGTTTGGGGGCTCATCCCAGCGTGGGTAGCATCATTCAACTCTCACACACTCTCTCTCTCCCTTCTATTTCTGCTTCTGTGCACATCCATTAGAAGATCACAACGTGGGTAGCATCATTCAACTTGAAGAGTTGTGGAGTCTGATTTAGAGTTTTTACCCTTACAGAAAGGGGGGTCTGAGAGCTCCTCCCAGTGTGGGTAGCATCATTCAACTTGAAGAGTTATGGAGTCTGATTCAGAGATTTTACTCTTACAGAAGGGGGTCTGAGGGCTCCTCCCAGCGTGTTCATGGCCTTTTGCCCTTACAGAAGGGGGGATTTACATTTCGTAGAACACCTGTCACCGTAACGAGATGAACACCCGTCACCGGAACGACGGCTCCGCTGAGACCTCCTCGCTAGGGAGAGGAAGACGACGTGGTGGAGCTTCTGCTGGCCATCCTCAGCGCGACTGCACCGACTGGGTTGCTGTCGAGGAGGAGGGCGAGAACGGTGACTCTTAGCTTGGGCAATCTTTCTTTTGATGATTGTGGTTGTAATGTATCGTTGAAGTTAAAATGGGGAATGAAATGACAATAGAAATTGCTGAAAATTTACAGAAATAAACTAGACTCAATAACAAAGACACCACTTTTTACGGATTTGGAATATGACCTCCGGTTAGGGAGATATGGCTCTGACAAGTTGGTCCTAATTTGCGGAAGACACTATAAATCGCTATAGCGATTTGCGATGATGTGCATCTGGCCATCAATGGATGTGCACACTACAAATCGCTATAGCGATTTGCGGAAGACACTACAAATCGCTATAGCGATTTGCGAATCGCTATAGCGATTTGCGGAAGACACTACAAATCGCTATAGCGATTTACGGAAGACACTACAAATCGCTATAGCGTTTCGCGATTTACGGAAGACACTACAAATACTACAAATTGCTGTAGGAAAGCCCGATAAGTAGAGAGAGAAGGGAGAGCCCCCGGACCCCCCTCCTGTAAGGGCAAAAACTCTAAATCAGGCACATAAGTAGAGAGAGAAGGGAGAGAGAGTGAGAGGGTTGGTGTTCATGGCCTTCTCCAGGAGGAACCCTTTACCTCCCTTGATTTCTTCTCTACAGAGAGAGAGGGTTTTACAGTGTTTTACGAAGAAGGAAGAAGAAGAAGATGACGATGGAGCAATGTAGGATCGCCTGTTGGATGTGCACAGAAGTAGAGAGAGAAGGGAGAGAGAGTGAGAGGGTTGATGTTCATGGCCTTCTCTAGGAAGAACTCTTTGTTTCCCTTGATTTCTTCTCTAGAGAGAGAAAGGGTTTTACAGTGTTTTATGGAGAAAGAAGAAGAAGACATGTTTGTCCTTTTTTTGAACAGAAAAAGAAGAAGACTTTGAAGAGTCAACATCATCCTCGACTTTCTGGATGAAGGACATGTTTGTCTTTTTTTTGAACTATTTGTTTTTTCTTTTTTAAATGAAGGGCATTTTTGTCATTTTTTCAAACCACCACTTTATGAGAAGAATAACAATAAAGGGTACTTAAGTCTTTGCAACAACACCAGAGTCCGATGCAAAGTTATGTCAACATACACGGAAATACGAGCCCCATGTGCATGAATACGTGGCGCTCATTCAATCCCCCGAACACGGACGTGGGATTCAGTGAATCATCGGGGGCGAACATACACAACCCTCTCCCCTCCATCTGTTGCTTTGAGCCGGACACCATTTTGTCTTATAAAATTTGTTTTATTGGTGCTCTTTCCCATCTCTGCCCATTTCGCCGTTCCACCGGAATTTCCCTCAGGCTATCGGTGGTTTCCGGCGTCTCTTCCTTGACAGGTGCTTTCTCTCTCTCTCTTGCCGAAAAAGAGCCCAGGCCAATTTACGATGATCAGCCCCTTCTCCAACCTCCTTTCTGTCTGGTCGGAGGTAGGGGCAGCCCCTTTTCCGGCCACCGCCTCTGGATGAAATAGTTGCCCTATGCTTTTTACGGCCGTCTCCTCTGTCTGGCCAGATTCGACTGAACCCAGCGTGTCTTTTGCGTGGGTCACAGTCATGTGCAGCCCACCGTGGTCTTCAGCTTCCATGCTCCCCGAAAGAAGTTCGAAACTGTTCATCGGCCGTTGAGTCGTGGTTGATGTATATTTGCCTCCTGGTTACCTTCACCTGGAGCCATCCATCCTCATCACGCTGTTGGCCTGCTGCTGTCGGTGCTGGCCGGTCTCGACACTGATCAGAGGAATGGGTGATGGCTCAGCAATGACCGCAGTATCTGTTGCTGTTCTCATATTCAACCTCTTGATGTATAATCGTTCATGCTCAATATCGATTTCAACAAAAAGAGCTGGGCGAAAGTCCAGCACAACTTCGATCTTCATTCGGGCATATTGAAGCCTTTCTTCCATCTTTGTATAGTAGTCTAGTTCCACATATTCCGCACCTAATGATTTTGCAATACCCTCAAATACGCTCAGCGACCAGAGTTCACAAGAGAGTTTTGGCAGACGGATCCAAATAGGTACCGTGGTTTTAACATCTAACTTCATCGGCGTGAATTTCATTGTTCACATGGGGAGAGAGGTGGGCCCATTCTCTCTCCAATGCATGAACACTCTTATTAGTGGGGTGTGCTTCATTTGGACAGACTCGGTTACTGTTGGTAGATCTTCTTTTTGCTAGTTAACGGATACTCAAAGGTGCGAGAAGAGGTTTTGGCTTGTTACTAATTTTACCTCTGCTCGTTTCTCAGTCTTCATATGCGGATAATAGGTTCGTCGATTCCTGCACGACATTCTTGGCTTTCGCTGATTAGTGACTAGGATGCCATGCGCCCCTTTGAAAAATATTCAGGAGCTGTTCCATGTTGCTGGTTGTTATTAGGAATAAGGGCCTCTATTGCGAATCTATAATCCATGGGAGGGTGTTGTGTGTTCTCCCCCGAAGATGCATTGTTTGTTCCAGTGTGAATCTATAATCCATGGGAGGGTGTTGTGTGTTCTCCCCCGAAGACGCATTGTTTGTTACAGTGTGTGTTTGGGGTCCGAACAAGCGCCACATGTATAAGCATGTGGGGTTCGTATTTCTGTGTGGGTCGGCATCACTTAGCATCGGAGACCGGTGTGGTTGCAAAGACTTAAGTACTCTTTTTTGCTTCGAGAAAATGACAAAAATATCCTCAAATGATGATTCGAGAAAAAGACAAAAATGTTCATTTAGAAAATCGAGGATGATGTTAACTCTTCAAAGTCTAAAGAGCGAAATGAACCTGAAGCGCTCTCTCTTTCTTTTCCGTTTAAACTTTTCGTTGTCATCTTCTTCTTCTTCTGTGAAACACTGTAAAACCCTCTCTCTATATATATAAAGAGAAAAAATTAAGAGAGGCAAAGAGTCGGCGATCATCGTCCTCTTCCTGCTAGCAGTGGCCAGAATGTTGCCCTGGTCCAGCAGGCAAACCGACTGCGGCGGCCTCTTTGCCGCCTTCGAGGGATACCTATAACAGAATCTTCCTCCAGTACACCTACAATGGAGTTTTTCAAAGTACAATTTGTCTACCCCTACGTTGGCAATACTTTCGATCAAGGCTATGCCTTCCAGGCCACCCTGACGCTACTCAACACGAGCATTCACACCTTCAAGTTCTGGCAGGCATTCATTGGGGTATGGCACTGCGAGGTCCTCATCTTGACCTCCAGCGTCGTGCTCTTCGACAGGACCCACCTCCCCGCCAACGTTGAAAATGGCACATTCCTCTCCGGCTTCCCCATCACGGAACTCACAATAAAATATATGGCAAATCGCGTAGCGAAAAAAATGGCAAATCGCTAAATTGAGTAGCAATTTATGAAAATCACGTGAAAAAAAATAGAAAATCGCTAAATCGAGTAGCGATTTACGAAAATTGTGTAGCAAAAAAAAATCCGCAAATCGCTACGCAATGTTCGTAAATCGCTAAATCATTGCAAAAAAAAAAGGTAAATCGCAATACAATTTTCGTAAATCGCGTAAAAAAAATTTATCCTTTTCTAGAATCGTTATTTCATGACACCAATGGCGGAGAAGGGTGTTACGAAAACCGTGAGTTAGAAACAACTAAAGGAAACAATAAACAAGAATGATCAAACAAAATACAATGACACATAGATTTATGTGGAAAAACCTCCCCTCAAATCTGAGAGGGAGTAAAAAACCATGGTCGTTCGGAGAAAAAACTTTATTGCTCTTTTTTCACAGTTACAAGAGGGAAAGAAAAGAAAGAATTTATACAAGGCCCAATTATTTTTTTTTCGTCTGGGAGGCGCTGCCCCCTAGAGACCCCTCGCCAGAGGCAGACCCCCTGACCCCCGCCCGTTGAACGCGCAGCGGAACCCACACCGGGGGGAGCCCCCGGACCCCCCTCTTGTAAGGGCAAAAACTCTGAATCAGACTCCAAAACTCATCAAGTTGAACCATGCTACAGTCAGTGTGCAGGTCAGTCGGTGCTTGATGGAGCAATGTAGGATCGTTTGTTGGATGTGCACAGAGGCAGAAAGAGAAGGGAGAGAGAGGGTTGATGTTCATGGCCTTCTTCAGGGGGGATTCCTTTTTTGGATAATTCTGCAGTGTAGGGACTTGGTCTTAAATAACCATCTTTGGGGTACTTAAGTCTTTGCAACCGCTCTTTTTCTAGAATCGTCGTTTTATGACACCAATGGCAGAAATGATACTTAAGTCTTTGCAACCGCAATCGGACTCCGACGCTAACTGATGCTGACAAACATGGGGATAAGAGCTGCACATGCTTACATATGTGGCACTCATTGGGACCCCCGAACATGCAATGTAGCAAACAGTGCGTCTTCGGGAGGGGGGGGACATATAACCTGCTTCGATAATCCATACATTTGTGGTAGAGACCTCTCGAAAATCCTGCTAGCATAGTGAGTTCCATGGATTCAATCCCAAACTGGTTTGTTGAACCTAAGGCTGGTCCAGACAATTACGGAGGAGTATTTTAAGTGTTTTCATTATATAATCAACAATATATTCTGTTTTCACAATTTTAGTTAGCATTCCTATAGTTGTCAGTCTCTCTATATACACCTTGTAAAATTGGTACACAATGAATTAATGAAGTGTCATGCTGCAACGTGATTGCTTGGTCGTGGATGTAAGATCACAAATTTGAACCATGTTAATTGTGGTTGCCTTCTTTCGTTTGTTCTTCTTGCTTTTTTATTCAACATAGTATCAAAATTGCAGGTTGTTTTCTGAGGCAAATCATTTTCTTGGTGCCGCTATCTGCTTCTTCTTTTGATGGTAAACAATATTCCACCAAACTTGGATGCTGCAGAAAACTCCAATAATCGATCTGAGGATAATTATAGCAGCAATGGTGAAAAGTTTCTAATTCACAAGCATGTAACATTGAATCTTAAGATCACGTCTATTTTGTTGAATAGATCAAATTACTTGTCATGGGAGAGATCAGTGAGGCTTATCTCAGTGATAAATCCAAATTAGGCTATATCACTAGGAAATGCCCATAATCGAATGATACCAATCCAAAATATGAAGAACGACAGAGTTCTAATGATCTGGTCGGGTCATGGATATTGAACTCCATAAAAATCTCTATAACATAAGATTTTTTGTTCTTGAATACTGCAAAAGAAATCTGAGATGCTGCACGAGATCTATATAGTGAAAAAAGGACATAGCGCGGATGTACCAGCTTACACAACATATTCATGAATATAAGAAGAATAACATGTCGTTTGGTGCATATTTGGGAAAATTAAAAATCATGTGGGACGAGCTAAAGGTTCTTACCAGTTCTTATCGTGATTTTGTGTCTCTCAAACGACTTCGAGTTCAGGAGAAAACATTCAAAGTGTTGGTTGGTTTAGGGACTGATTATGAACATTTGTGTAGCCAAATCTTAATGACCCATGAATTTCCTTCTTTGACTAATGTTTGCTCCATGATTATTAGGGAGGAATCCTGTAAAAGAGTTATGAATATGAAATAAGAAATAGTGGAAGATTAGAGTAAAAAGGTGGTCTTTAATGCCTATACTATCCCAAACCAGAAATGTGAAGATACCATGGCTAGGATGGGAAACATTCTACATATACATATTGCAAAAAAGGTCACATGAAGGACCGCTACTGAAAATTGCATGAAAAACCCAACAATAGTAGCAATGAAAAATCTAAGGAGCCGATGAAGGCTCATATGGTCTGAACAAATGAGAAAAAAAGTGAGGTAACTTTGGCTACCATTGCAGAAATGATTAAAAACCTTGGACAGAGCAGCAATGACTCACAAACTATGACAGTCGCATCGACCTCCAATAATATTGAGTTAGGTATGGTTTCATCCTCTTCTTTTTTAAATACTTGGATAGTTGATTCTGGCGCCTCAGAACATATGGCATGTTCAAATGTTAACGTTGAAAATTTGAAAGATATAAATGGCCATAAACTGGTAACTATAGTTAATGGATCCACCATTAATGTCAAGGGAACAAGTGAAACTCATCTACTTGGAAATAAGTTGAGAGTCTATTATATGCTAGATCTGGCTTCAAATCTCCTATCGGTATCAAAGTTGACTCAAGATTTAAATTGTAATGCCATTTTTTCACTTTTTGGAGTGATATTTCAGGACAAGTCGACGAACCAGATGATCGGTGAAGGAAAGATTAAAAATGGTCTGTATGTGGTATATCAAAGAAACTCCATGGCATTGATAACTCGTATGTCCAAGGATGACGAGCTATGGCATTCACGGTTAGGCCATCCGTCAAATAAAACTCTCTCAATTCTACTGCCACATATTTCTGTTTATGATCATAGTATTTATGAAGTATGTCAGTATTGAAAAATGTCTAGACCATCCTTTACTTTGTCTAATAATGTGGTTTAAAAACAGTTTGATCTTATTCATGTTGATGTTTGGGGCCCAACGCCTGTAGAGTCCTACAATGGTTTCAAATATTACTTGACTTTTATTGATGATTGTTTTAAAGTGACCTGACTTTATTTGTTGAAATTCAAAGATCAAGTTTTTAAAAAATTTGAGTCCTTTTACAATTTAATAAGAACTCAATTTGACACTCGGATAAAAATTCTATGAACGAATAATGGATCTGAGTTTAAAAACACCTTTTTTTAATGTTTTGAGAACAATAGTGGCATGGAATATCAGTTTAATTATGTTAAAACCCCTCAGCAAAACGGGGTTGCCGAGAGGAAGAATCGGCACCTTCTCGAAATAGCTTGGTCGTTGCTCTTTCAATCTTATATGCCTAAACATTTTTTGAGTGATGCGGTCATGACCGCATGCTATCTCATAAATTGACTGCCTAGCAGCCGGTTAAAAGGTAAGTCACATCTTCAAATTCTCAAGGGTTACAGGATTAATATAGACCACCTAAGAGTCTTCTTAAGTACAATTTATGTAATTGTTGATAAAACTGAATGTGATAAACTTAGTCCAAAAGCCCAAAAATGTGTGTTTGTCAGCTATTCAATAAGTAAAAAAGGATATAGATGTTACAACATGGAGGAAAAGTGTGTTTATACCTCAAGAGATGTGAAATTTGATGAATGTATGTCATTCTTCAAAAATCACTACAGAGAAGCTCAACGATAGGGGGAGGTTGTGCTCCGTAGCGTGAACTCTTATGATGACATATTGACAATTTTCAAATGGTATGACCCGGTTATTAGTGAACATGTTAAAACTATACTGAAGGTCAACCTAGGACAAATGAAAGTCACGAGACAACGCCTAGCATGCCTGAGTTGAGAAGATCTCAACGTTTCAGCCAACCTCCAAGCTATTTGAGTGATTACATTACCTATAGTGCTTTCTCACACCTGATTGAGAAACATATGAATTACAAAAAATGTTTCAAGCAA
Source organism: Nuphar pumila (assembly GCF_984573655.1). Taxonomy (NCBI): domain Eukaryota; kingdom Viridiplantae; phylum Streptophyta; class Magnoliopsida; order Nymphaeales; family Nymphaeaceae; genus Nuphar; species Nuphar pumila. The sequence continues at coordinate 80,476,167 of NC_143264.1, read as the reverse complement.
ATACTTTGCCTATTTAAGTGCCATTGAGAACCAGCCGGAACCAACCACATATGAAGAGGCAAAAAATGATCTCGTCTAGGTAAAGGCGATGCAAGAAGAGCTAAATGCCTTACACAAGAATCATACGTGGGATATAACTAAACTTTCTAAAGGAAAGTGAGTTGTGGGATGCCGATGGATGTTCAAGACTAAATATAATAGTGATGGCTCTGTGGAGAGGCACATGGCAAGGCTTGTTGCCAAAGGGTACATGCAAACTCAAGGGTGGGACTACGATGAGACATTTGTGCCGGTTGCAAAAATGAATACGGTGCATATACTTATCTCTATTGCTTGCAATTATAATTGGTCGTTGTCTCAATTGGATGTTAAAAATGCTTTTATGCAAGGTGATTTACATGAAGAGGTATATGAGATTGCCCCCACGACATCTTCAAGAGTCTTCAAAGATGGTGTGCAGACTTGAGAAGTCAATATATGAGTTAAAGCAGTCACCACACATGCATGTCATTTGAATTTAAGCAATGCCCTTGAGCAAAACAACTTCATTGGAAGTAAAGCCAACAATTCTCTATTTATTTATAAAAATGGAGATGATGTGGTTTTGGTGCTTATTTATTTAGATGATATGATGACACTATATAGAGGCTACCAAGGGGTTGCTTCAAAAATTATTTGATATAGAGGATTTGGGAAGGTTGAGATACTTTCTAGGGATTGGATTTGCTCATTCAAAAAAAAGGAATCTTCATGTCACAAATGAAGTACACTCTTGATTTGCAGAAAGAAACAAGGAAGCTTAGATATAGGCCAATGGATACTCCTATTGAATGCAATTACAAGGATAAAAGTGTTGAGGATGAACCAATATCTGACATTTTAGATATCAGTGGCTAGTTGGAAGACTCATTTATTTGACAGTGACTAGGCCAGATATTACCTATGCAGTCAGTTGGGTGAGTCAGCGCATGCATAAACCATGCAAACACCATTTTGATGTAGTAGAAAGGATCTTAAGCTATCTCAAAAAGGCGCCAGGACAAGGGTTATGATACAAGATAAATAATCATGTTGACATCAGAAGATATTCAGACGCAGATTGGGCAGGAAATTTGAATCGTTGTTCTACCACTGGGCATTTTATTTATTTGCAAACGACAAAAGGTTGTCTCTAGATCGTGCGACGAGGCAGAGTACAGGGTCATGGCCACTACAACTAGTGAAATCACTTGGGTGAGAACTCTGTTGGCAAAAATTGAGCTCAAGTTTTTGTCTCTTGTTCTCATGCACTGTGATAATCAAGTGGTGATCCATATAGCAGTAAATCCAATCTTTCATGAAAGAATGAAGTATATAGAAATTGACTACCACTTTGTGCGGAAAAAAGTGCAGAATGAAGAAATTAGTATACCATATACACAAAGCTTAGATCAATTGGCTGACGAGTTGATTAAGGTCTTACAAAACTTCAATTAACCACCTTCTTAAGCAAGTGGGGCTGCTACAATGTTTACGCCCCACGTGAGGGGGAGTGATGAAAAGCCGGTGGTGTATCAAGGCAATCATGGAGCAGCAGTTTTAGGTGTTTCTATTATGTTATCAACAATATATTATGTTTTCACATTTTTAGTTTTCTTCTTTGTATTGATAACTGGCATTCCTATCGTTGTCAACCTCTCTCTCTATATATATATATTATATACCTTGTAAAATAGGCACACAAAGAATTAATGAAGTGAAACAACTACGTTGTTGCATGATTGCTTGGTCATGGATGTAGGATCACAAATCTGAACCACATTAATTGTGGCTGCCTTCTTTGGTTCTTGTTCTTTTATTCAACAGCTGGGAAATCCCGCGAGCTACCCGTAGACACAATATTTGCTCATAACGAGCTCCTCATCAATCCCACTGATTTTTCTCTAGACATCTCCACTCCTTCCATCTCACTCCTTTTCTGTTTCCTTCTGTCCGGCGGCGGCCATTCCTCCGCCACCGCTGGAAGTACGTGCTTGTCTTGGTTTTTCGTAGCCATCTGTATCTCAGAATTACCCATATACGAAATGGTTACTAGCTTACTATGGATGGGATGCGTCAAATTTTGCTGCAACTAGATTCCTTGCTTCTGATGAACAACGCCCCTCTAAAATAAAACACACGATGTTTTGGTGAGAAGAATTATGGGTTGGTGGTATTCGAATGGTCATGAATTTAGGGGCACGTGAAGATTTTGGTGGTGAGTGGTGACCTTCACTTGACTGAAGGGAAAAAGCAGACATATGGGTGCCAAAGAGCATGTATAAAACCAGTAGGTGGCTGCACGACCATGAATGAGCATAGGGATGGCAGTGGACCTGGGCCTTACCCTGTTTCAAAATTTTGCTCTCCATCTCTGCACAGGTTTTGATTTTAACATCCATACCCGATCCAAGGGCAAGGCGAGGCGGGGTCTCTTTTTTCTCGGTCCACTACCATCCCTAAAGACATTTTAGTTATTTTACTAACCAGAATCGAGGATGGGGTGAAGGCGAGGGCGGAGAAGGAAAACCCTGCACATGTTTTGATTTTAACCTTCATTCTCGCCTCCATCTCCTTGGTCCAAACTGAGCGAGGAGGAACAGGCTCGTTTTCTCCCAGTCCACTTTCATCCCTAAATGAACACAATGGGGCTAAAGCAAAAGAGAGAGACCATGGTCAGAGTTCTCCCATCAACTGAAGTAGGGATGGCAGTGGGGTGTGGCGGGGGACAAGGTCTCCACCCCCGCCCCGCCTCAAGATTAGAACCTCCATCCCCGCCTCCATCCCCGGCGGGGATGGATTTTAATATCCACCCCCGCCTTCATCCCCGTTTCATGTCCTCCATCCCCGGTTCAAACAGAGATGAGGCGGGAAAAAGTGGCAGGGACGAGGCGGGGCGGGGATGAGGCAGGGGCGGGGAAAAGGGTACGTCCATCCCCGCCTCCATCCCCGAACGGGGATGGATTTTAACCTTCGTCCCCGTTTCATACCCTTCATCCCTGGTCCAAACGGGGCGGGGCCTCGCTTTACCCCGGTCCACTGCCATCCCTAAACGGAAGGCCTCTCACCTCTCTCACGGGAGGTGGACCCGTGGGATCTCAAAACCAGAGATAAGGATAGTCTGGTAAACTTAATTGAGTTAAAAGAGTCGGGAATTTGGGAATTATTTTGCTAGCGAAGGCGGGTACTTGTAAAATCTCAAAGGTTAAACTAGTATTTGTAAATAAATAAAAAATAAAAATGGTATTTGTAATTTTTTCTTTTTAAACTCAGGCCAACATATTAATTTACCTAAGGATGAAAATGGATTGTATCCAGGATGAAGATTTTTGCAATTTTTTACTGGTTTCCGTCCGATCCCAACTGAATCCCCTTTATTTAGCTGTTCCGGATCATAACCGTTTGCATCCTACATTATCTAAGGGATGAGCAGGCAACCTGACCAACATTGCAAATACGAATGAGATATTAAATATCTTCAATATTGTGGTGGAATATTCATAGGCCGTGAAAATCCTCGTAGCATCTCGAGATGTTCAATGTTTCCAATATGTCGAGTGGTGTTATTGTGATTTTCTATCGCTTAGTTTATGACCTTTTACAGAATTCTTTAAAATCTCGTGAGTTTTTCCTTTGCCAAGCAAATCTTGTTAAAGAAATTTTTGACAACGATCTTAACCAGTTGGATTTAAGGAGATCAACAATGGGGTTTTACATCGGAATTCGAATCCAAGTCCCCAACCCAATCCTAATCTGTTTGGTATTCGGAATCTAATTGTGTAAAAAGTACATCTGATTAGCCATTTCAAACCAGTTAGATCCCGATTAATACTACCCTTTTCCATTCTAATCCGAATCAGGTATCCAATTAGGTTGGATTCATTCAAGCCTACACACGAACTGAATCCGTTTACCCTATGGTCTTTCAGAGCATGTTTGATGGCTTGTCCAGGGTTGTACAAAATGAACAAAAAAAAACGGAACAGAGCATTGGTTCTTTCAGTTCTGTAACATTTGTTTGAACCGTACTCAAATGCTATGTTTCAATTGTCCGTTGTTTGATGATGATATGCGAACAACTTGGACAGTCAAGAATAATGGGCCAAATTACTTCATTTTGGATCGTGTAACTCGATCCACCTACCATTTTACATGTTCTAACAAATTTATTATGGTTATTTGTCCGAATATGGATCCAATTATGAAATTATATCTAAAATCATAATTTTTTGCTATGAATATAGATTTTTGCCCCAAATATAATTTTTTGCCTCCAATATAGACTTTGAATGACATTTTTGCCATAAATACGGATTTTGCTCCGAATAAGAATCAAATTGTATTTCTGTAAATTATGTGAATTAGGCACCATATAGAGACAAATCCAAGAGCTTCCAGACACTTTGATCCTCAATAACCATGGGATGCAGAATTCAACACCAGAAAAGAAAAAAAGAAAAAAAAAGAAGCAAAAAACAACACAATGGCCTTCCAAAAATATCAGATCGTTTCACAGAAGAGTAACAAATCCTGAAGATATCATGAACCGTGCAAGTTTAAAATGAAGGATTATGAAATGAATAATTTTCATTAATCAGATGAAGGATAAAATCTATACAGTTGGCCATGATCAACTTCTCAATAACTTGGGATCAAATAAGTTGGTATAACTTCTCAATAAGGATAAACAACATGCAGGACGAGCACCTTAGAATCTGAAATCCCCCCAGTAGCACCAATGGCTAAATCAAAGATCTTGAATCTCCTCTCACGGCAACCTGCCCTTGGCCACTTGAGATCATCTGCAGCGCCTTCACATGGGCAAAAACTACCACCAGACACCACAATATAGGCCTTCTTTCCAACTGCTGATCTAAATTTCTAAGGAAGACGTGCCAATGCTCTCACTTCATTGACAGAATGAGCATAGAACAGGGCATCTATTTTCTGAGGATACATAGCAACCCACTGGGTTATGTAACCAGTTGAGAGAGCACGCCACCATTGATCATCAAGGACTTGGACTATATCTTTAAAAATTACAATGGTCTCAGAAATATAAGCAAGTCTGTGTTCACTATCTCCCCATGTCTCCTTGTCTTTAGAATCAACTGGTAAGACAAATGAGCCTATATTCTTGTACTTTTGGAGTTGGTAGCTGCAAGATTGAAACACAAACAATACGTGAACTGAGTAGCTATTGAACACACATCATGGCCAAATTGAAAAACAGATACAAAAGGTTAAAATATAATTGTTTTTACAGATAAAGCTATAGTTTTTTAACTTCAGATGAATTTAAAGCACAAAGACAGGCTCAGGGTTGAGAAGAATCCCTGCAGGGGCAAGAATGTAATGGAGTCATGTAGTTTATGAATCTGAATTGGTAGAACATAAAATGCATAATATGTGTTAAGAGGTACAATTGCTACTTTATAGAGTATGTGCAATTGAATATAAGTTGAAATCAACATTTACATTTAGTAATTCAACCACAGTTTGAAAATCAAATTTTATACATTGACATACAAGTTAAAGATTGATTAAAGTCAGCCTCATACCTGAGATGAAGTTCTTCACCAGTCATGAAAGTGAAGGGTGTTTCAATAAACAGAGTCTTCACAAGATCGGAAGACAGAAACCATGAGCTAGACAAAAAATCCACCCGAACAATCCGGTCCATAGTGATTCCGTAAGCTGGATCTGGCAAATAAAGTCCAGCTTCCTTGGAACGGAACTTTCTGTAACTGGGAAATGTGTAATCCTTCTGTCTGAAAGGCAATATCCTCCCAATACTGCCCAGAACAGAATTTTTATACTTATTTGTTCCTGCAACGTGTGACAAAATCTCGAGCAACTTCTTGCTCGGAATCATGTCATCATCAAGAATAAATTTGGTCTATAGTTTGGGGTGGTTTGGTTTTTTTGGGGGGTTTAGAGAGAGAAGGGTCGATGGTGGTGGCCAGAGATAGAGGGCTCGGCTGAGAGATAGGGGGGGAGATCGGGAGCCTGGATTGAGGTGGCCGACGATGGTGGTGGTGCGAGATAGAGGGCACAAAGAGGGGGGAGGTCGAACGAAAATTACATGGAACGATGGTTGCATAATGCGTCTTTCGAGCGTGCTCGAAGAGCACCGACAACGGCATCTCCTCCATCTTCGGTTCCCCATTATACTGCCGAAGGGACGCCCCTCTTGGGGCCGGAGGCGGTGGTGCCACCACCCACCGCTCCAGTGGAGCCCTTGCACAGATAGAGCACACAAAGAGAGAGACGGATCGACGGGTGTGGCGGGCCCGTCGATGCATTTTTTTGTTCCCTCCGTTCATGTTCGTTTTGTAACAAGGGGGAGGTGGAACGAAAATTACATACAATTATGGACGCAGCGGACGTGCGGAACGCCGTCCGCCGCGTCCAACGTTTGTTGAAAATCACTGTTCCCAGCGAGATTTCCGTCTGAATCTCGCTGAGAACAGCGTGTCAAACACACCCTCATGTCCTTGGGATATCCTTGTCCCAGCATCCAACACCAGCGATGATGTATCTGCAAAGGAGGGACGGTTTAAATTAACTCTAGTTTTACTCTCCTTGGTAGCGGATAAGAGAGAGAGAGAGAGAGAGAGAGAGAGAGAGAGAGAGAGAGAGAGAGAGAGAGAATGGCGTTATCATGGCACTCTGCCTCGTGGCTTCAGAGGAGTTTGAGTGGTGGGAATTTCTCTCAGAAGACGGAAGAGAAGAGGAATGTGAAGGGCTACACGATGTTGGTATTAGCTCAGAAGAAGGCTAAGAAAACCCGTAAGGTACAACTTCAACAAAATCTCTTCTTCTTCTTGTTTTTCCGAATCTCACTAAAATATGGGATTTTTTTCTTTATTTTTTCTTTTGTGGGTATGCTTGAAAATGTAGGTAATCCTGAAGGAGGACGTCCCTCAGGTGGGGAAGAAGGGGGAATTGCTCGAAGTAAGAACTGGTTACTTCAGAAATTACCTGTTCCCACTTGGCAAGGCCCAAATTGTAACACCCATCTTCCTCAAGTGAGTGCCTTCCCTGTTTTCATTCTTTTTAGAGCATTACAAATGTTGGATGCCTGTTTCTTTTTTTACAATAGGATATCTGGTATTGTTTGCTCAATGGAAAGAAGCAATATGTTTAGTGACTACCACCCAGTCCCTCTTTGTGTGTGTTGGATATTAAGCTGCCCCCAGTACTCATTTGATTGATGTAGACCACCAAAGACTTGAAAAGAGGCAGTTAGAGATGACATGGAAGATTGTAAAGTGACAGAAGTTGTGGCTCTAGATAGACAGGAATGGAGAATTAGTACTCGGTTAAGCCGGCCCCGTGTAGTTGGGATAAGGCTTGATGATGATGATGAGGCGTTGGTTTTTTGTTTCTCTACTAGTTCATGCCAAGACTATCTCAAACGTTATTGTTTGCCCTTGCTCCTTTACCAGAGCCAGTCCCAAGCTTCATCTTGTATGCTCATTTTCTACGTTAAATGATGCAAAGAGAAAGGTTAAACAAGCAATCGAAAGAAATACATGGGCTCAAAGAAAGTTGCAATGTGGCTACGGAGATCCAAAGGATTTTACCATTAGTTGTTCAAACACCAATGAGGAGTAAAGAGAGTTGAAGGACGAGGACTATAATTCAGCTCATCATAGAATACACCATGAAATATGAGATTTTTTTTATATAATAGGCAATCCGCTAAATTTGAAACCGACCCCTTGGTTATGAGAGTGTGGCCTTACCATCCAGCTATCTCATTCAATATAACCAGCTAAAGTAAATTTTACCTGCCTTGGTTTCTAAGCAGTATAAGATACCTTACTTGCTAATGCGAATTGTCTTCTACTCACCTACACCTAATTGTACAGAAGCATTACTTGGTCATTGAACACATCCATTTTAATTACAATTTTGCAACTAGAGAAGATAAAATAACAAATGACTGTCTTTTCATGTATCTGCTTGAGCCCATCAAATCCCATTTGATTGTCCACCTTATGTGCTATGATTCTCAATCATTCTGTCTGTATTATTTTTGGAGGATCTATAACATTAGGATATGGAAAAAGTGGAAGCTATAGCTCTCACCGAGATGCAAGAATGTAAAAGTTAACCTTTTAAAGTTGGTTTGCCACCTTAGTACTGAACCCAGTGGTTGCATGTGATCAACTTTGCAATTCTGGGCTTTAAGCTCAAATTTCATTAGCTTAATTTAGTTGCTGTGTTCATCCTCTTTGCTCTGGCCATGTTGTTGATAAAGTGAAGTTGATTAACCATAAAACCTGGTTGATGTGTTAAACAAGATGGGTAACTCAGAAGCCACTTGGGATTTATGAAAAGATTCCAGCCCAGGAGAACAGGCTTGGCTAGCCAAGTTAGGGAATTTCCATGCTCAATTGCAGACATGAGTTGAACTTTGGCAACCTCGTTTTCAACTCAGGCTCGTGAGACATTCTATTTGAATTTGATTCTTCTGGCCTCTCTTTACTTTATAACATCAAACATTTGAACATACATTTAGGGCACGGGTGAAATCCCCCCCAAGGTAAAACTTTTTGTTTTTTAGTGTGGTTCACAGTTCACACACACCATCAAACACATCATAACTTCCCCCTTGTTTGGTGCCACTTTTGGGAAGATAATCTCTTCAAAAATGGGGGTAAAAAAAGTCTCGTGGGGAACCATGCGACTTTTTCCCCAGGGTAAGTTTCTCCTTTAAGGAGAAATTTACGCCTTCCGTCAAACACACTCTTAGTTATTTATTTGTTTGTTCACTTGATTAGCTTGAGCTTGACCTTGACCTCATGACAAGCTCGAGCCTGAACTCTATCTGTAACGACCCCAACTCATACCCAAGAAAAAGTGTAGATTTTTTTCTTTTAAATCAATTGCGGAAATCTTTCTAGAAACCCGGGGCCTTTACAGTTCCATTCCCAACTGGATAATTCAACCAACCATAAGGGATCTTACACCCCATCTTTCAATCCAAACCCAAACGAAATCAACTTTATTAATTAAGAAATGATAGAGTCATGAGACAAATAAATAAGAACATCAGAGTGCAAAAAGGAAAATAAAAAAAGAAAGAGCTCTGCTGTCCATAGAAGTCTGTCAAACAGTCATGTGATCCTCTCATAGCTCCTCTCATGAGCAAGTCACCTTACTGGGCATCTGAGGCTGCGAAAAACACCAAAAGTAGGGTGTCAGAATCTAAGGAATTTTGCGTACGAATCCCTCTAATAAAACAAATGAGCATAAAGAATACATATAGGATTCATGCAATAATTAAGAGGGATGCTACTATAACACTTTTCATAATTTCATAAGGAGTAAAGACATTCATCATGCAATATGATGCAATATCATAAAATTCAACCATGCATCATAAATAAGGAATACAAATAAATATGCATGATCTAATGCATAACAGGAAAATGCATGATGTCAGTGCACATGCATGAATAAATTATTATCTTTATTAAGTTTCCTTATTATATGCATGTCCCTATTAAGATGCACACAATTTAAGTTTCTCTTTTTATTATAATTGCTTGCGGATACACCAAATGAGTAAGAATTCCTGAGGTTAAGTAGGGTTTCTAGGGTAATTTAGCACACAAGTTGTATTTTATTACTGAGTTTCAAACTTAGCCCTCGACCGAAACAACGTTTGAAACATTAATGTCGGGATACCAGAGACCACCCATCCACACGTGCCATTTTTCTTGGTATACTAAAACAATAGTTGTGTTTATACACCACCTCTAGGCAAAGTGGTGAAAACTCCCTAAAACTGTGGCCAGGAGAAAGAACTTCAATATCGGGTTCAGGGACAACAATAATGCACACAGAGTTTTTGTATCCTTTCGGTTTTACCAAAACTACAACTTCAAGAGTCTCATAATCCCGCCGAGACATTTCAGAATGTACATTACACTGTTTTTTTTCTTTATATTATTATTAATAGTTGTTTCATTAATTTGCAATTCGGCATGCCAAATTAATATTACAAATTCGTATTTTCAAATGCGAGGCTCATCACGGGACTCCAGCTCGTAGAAAAATGCAGAATAGTGCAATATAGAGAAAAATGTCAAATGTGATTTTTGTGATGTATAAAAACAAGTAAAGAGCAATCCAAGCTCAGGGCTCACCTGGCCCGCGATGATCCATTGATCATCGATATATCATATGCAAAAATCGTAACAACCATGCTATAAATGCAATGATGTCAACATGTTTTTAAGATGACACTCATATACATCGAATAACAATGTGCATGTATTAAATATAACATTCATATGCATGTGTCCACGCTATTCATGTGCAAGTGTTTATGAAGTCATGCCCACACATGTTTTTATTCATGAATCATCTTAATCAGAAATGTGTGGACATTCATGCCAACACACATCAATTTCCTTGCATGAACGTACACTTGAAATAAACTTTATGACAGCCTATTGCTAAACCATGTTACATCAAATCAAAGCATAAGAAGAATTCCATTCATTAGCATGTATAAGGATAAGTCAACCACAGTTAGCGAAATCTGGAAACTAATCATATGACTGAGCACATTCTTTTTATGTGTACACGTGCACTTGGAACCACTTGAAATAGCATATTGCTAATGCATATTGTATCAAATCCAAGCATATGAAACAAAACCCCATTCTGTTGTACGCACAAAGCCAATTTTAATTTAATTAACAAATCTGAAAATAAAATAAAAATGCATAACTGAATACACAAATTTTTTTTGTCATAGACCCTGCCTAGCTGAGCCCACTCGGTTAGGCCAAGCAGGCTCGACAGGCCTGGCAAGCCGGGCCTGTCTGTGTTGTTGGCCGGGTCCGGCCAGCATGGCCAGCCGAGCTGAGCTCGGCTGGTTTGCTGTCTAGACCGCTGGCCCGAGTTATATATATATATATATATATATATATATATATATATATTCTTGTAACCACTTGCTGCCCAGCCGAGCACTACTCAACTGGGCCCGGCCACTCAGTCAGGCCTGACGAGGCCGAGCCAAGGTGGGACGGGTTTGGCCTAGCTTGACCAACCGAACTGGGTTCGGTTGGTCTACTGACCAAACCCTAACTGAGTCACCAAAAAAAAAAAGGGCGAGGCCTTCAGAAAAATATAAGGGCATATATATATATATATATATATATAAACCCCTTTGCTTTATATATATGTTCATTTTGAAAGGGAACAAAACAAGGTAAGTATTAACATGCAGAGGCACACATGTATATAGTTTTAATGATGCCTGCACAATGCATATCCAGATTGGGGCTGCATAAACTTCTATTACTCACAGGTGCCTGAATATGCATACTTTCATTCGGTTATGTATGCATGTACAGAAAATAGAACATGAACATGCATTCATTTTCAAGAATACCTGTATATATAAATTTATAATCAGGTTCTCACAAATATGCCGATTCATATTTAAGAGTACAAGTATACGCAGATTTATAATCAGGTTAGCTTGAACATGATACATGTTTAAGAGTACACGTATATGCATATTTATGATCAGATTCACACGAACATGCGCTCATATTTAAGAATACAAGTATATGCAGATTTATAATCAGGTTTACAATTCTATGGCATGCTTTCATGCATCTAACAGTCCATAACATGGACCTTCCATGAAAAATGATTTTTCATCAAAAGTAAACTTCAAAAGAACACTTATAAAAATTCTGTTTTAGCATATATAGAAATTTATTCTTTGAAATGACGATTAAAACAAAAAACAAGTCCATGGACCATGTATTTTAGAGTAGACATAAATATCTACTCTTATTCCCATAGATTTCCATCAAAATCATGCATGAAAACCTATCTAAATTCAGTTTCTCACTTGCTTTAAGAGAGGAGACTTGTACCTTGAATAAACAATAAAAAAAAATAAGGGTGGAGGGTTGGAGCAGACCTCCTCCTCCTCTTCTTCCTCCCCTTTCTCTTTTCTTTCTTTCTTTTTTCCTTCTCTCTCTTTCTTTCTTTCCTCTTTTTTTTTCTTAAATAGACAAGAGAGGGGGTGACCCCCCCCCCTTCTCCAGTCCTCTCTAGATGGGCTGGAGAAGGAGGGTTTCCTCTTTTGAGGAAACTCTCTTTCCCTTTCTAAATTTTTTCAACACTCTTATTTTGTAACGACCCCAACTCATACCCCTTGAAAATGCAGATTTTTTTTTAAACCATTGCGGAAGTCTTCCCAGAAACCCGGGGCCTTTACAGTTCTACTCTCTATTAGATAAAACAACCAACCATATTAGAGCTTACAATTATCATCCATACCAAACCAAACATTTATTGAAATAATAAGTGATAAGTCTCGAGACAATTGCAATAATGAAGAATTCAAAGTGCAATAACAACTAAATGAAACAAAAATAAAATAAAAGAAGATTGAGCCACGCTGTTCATCTGTGATATGTCTAGCAAGTGCGTGACACACGAAATTCTGCGTACAGATTTCTCTAATAAAATAAATGAGCATAAAGAACACAAATACAATTTCATGCAATAATTCAGAGGAATGCAATTATGACAATTACATAATTTAATTAAACATTTATACACATCTAAAACATTTATTAAGCATGAAGAACATAAATCAATAACAGGGATTACAATTTAAGTAAGCAGTATATTTAACATGCATTAGAACTTAAACATTATGCATCCACCCACATGTAACAATTAAGGGAACAAATAAAAGATGCATGCCCTAATGCATAGCAGGAATATGCATGATTTATGTGCAATGCATGAATACTTTATTATCTTTTATTAAAGCCTTCATTTCCATATGCATGTCCTATTAAATGCATACAATTTAAATTCCTCTTTTTAATTATCGTTGTCCGCGGATACACCAAGCGGGTACAATTTTCTCGAGGTCAAGTTAGGTTCTCAGGATAGCTTAATACACAAGTTGTATTTTATTACTGGGTTTCAAACTTAGCCCTCGATCGAAACACTTTCGGAATATTAGACCTCCACATCTAATGTCGGGGACACTAGGGACACTCGACGCCCACAAGTGTCACTTCCTTGGTATACCAAAACAACAGCTGTGTCGAATACACCATCCCTAGGTCAAGTGGCGAGCTCTCTCTAAAACCGTGGCCAGGAGAAAAAACCTCAATATCGGGTTCAGGGGTCAAAGTAAAACACACAGAGTTTTTATATCCTCGTGGTCCCCCAAAACCGAACCTCTAAGATGCCCATTCTTCCGATGGGAGATCTCAGTTTATACATTACACTGTTCCTTTTTTATTATCTTTTATTTCAATGCCAATTATTAAGTTTTACAATTCAACATGAAAAAACAAAGGCAAAAGCTCGCATTTACCCCTGCGAGAACCATCACGGGACTCCCGCTAGTGGAAACACATAAAACAACGCAATATAGTGAAATCAAAATGAATGTGATTTTTGCAATGCAATTAAAAGTAAATAAAGAGCGAATCAAAGCTCAAGGCTCTCCAAGCCTACGATGATTCATTTCGATCATCGATGCACCATATGCAAAAATCATAACAATAAGCAATTTATGCAACGATACCAACATGATTCCAAATGCACATTCATTCATACCAATTTAATAATATGCATGAGCTACCACAGTCATATGCATGTGTTCACCTTCTATGTAAAATTACTTTCATGAAATCACTTAACACACATGCATTCATTCATGATTCATAAGTACATGAGAACATTTATGCAGGATTGTACATACCAAACACACATCGATTTCATGTATGCACATGCACTTGAAACCAATCCATAAATGCACGATAATTAAACATGTCCCATAAATATAGGCATATGAAACTTTTCATTCATAACATGTGTTAACATCCACACACATGAACATAACCCGGATCTAGAAATTGAATTTTAGGACTGCACACATTCATATCATGTATGCACCTGTACCAAAACAAACTTTGCAATAACATGTTAACAAGCATGCATTCATGTCCAATATGCTAAATTCAAACTAAAGCAAAACTCCATTCATCAGATTAAGTTCACATGACTAGGCTCGTTCTTTTTAAATGTACACGAGCACTTGGAATCACTTGAGATAGTATATTGCTAATGCATATCGTATCAATTCCAAGCATATGAAACCTGACCCCATTTTTTTTTACACAACAGGACAACTTTAATTTGATTAACAAGTCTGAAAAAAAGTAAAAGGCATAACTGAATACCTAGATTTTTTTTTTGAAGAAGGTTTACACCCACCCAGCCGACTGCCAGTCGGCTAAGGCTCGGCTCCAGCACAGGCACAAAACATTTAAAACAGAATTCTTTTCAGAAATAACTATACATGTATCATGCAAGGTTCCATAACACACTGTAATTATTCTCAAGGTTGCACATACAAGTTTTTACAGATTTAAGGCTTAAATATGCAGAGATAAAACATGGTTGCATTCACATATGACAGTATCCAAAACAAATCATATGCACGTTCATAAGTCTAACAGAATCACTAAGCCACTTGTGTATGCTTATTCCACAATGCATATGTATTCAATGTTTTCAGCAAGCACATCATTACACATTTTTTTTCCTATAATCCGGATCTTTTTTTTTTTGTAAACGTAGGTTTTACATATTTTGACTTTTTTTTTCAAAGTTTCCAATTTGCTTTAGAATTCTTTCTAAAACTTTCTTTAGCCCTCTAAGGCATGTACACAGACTCTTTTAAGAAGTCCTAATCATTCATATAATTAAAATTCGAAATTGATAAAAATTAATTAATTAATTATTTAATAATTAATCAAATAATTTTAAAATTCCAAAGTTAGTTTAATTACTTTAGGAGTCTTTTTAACTCCATCTAACTTTAATTTAAAGCTTTAAACTGAATTTAAAGCTAGATTTTCATTGGACATTAATTTGGATCTGGATCCAAAATCTAAATCCATATCCAAAACGAAATTGGATTATGATCTGGATCAAATCTAGATTAACATGGGTCTTGGATAAGGTCCAAATCCATATTAATTCAGATCATAAGCATTGGATCCGGTCCAATCCAAACTATCAAACTGCTCCTTTTTCGAAAAAACTCAATTTTTGAGCCAACCTAAACTCAAATTCGGAAAAGTAACATATCGTTGCGCTCGACATTCCGAGACACATCCAACAGTATATTACATGAATATAAATTTTGAATTTTGCTCGAAATTAACCTGAATTTCGCTTGAATTTAAAGGTAAAAAAAAAACTCATTCTGATGTTTCGATTGGCTCGTCTTGACTTAGCTGATGAGACCTGGGCCAAGCCCAAACTCAAAAGCATCGGTTTAAGATCAAGGTTCAAACAATTTTTCCTCCAGACTTAGCCAAATTTTTGAAAAAACCCAGAAAATAACTAAGTATGAAAATACGTGATATTACACTATCAGGCCTTGAACTGAACAACCCAACCTTTAACAGCTAAAACTCATATCATCCTTAACCCTATCCATCCTGTGTTACCGCACATGTTATTTACATGTACTCTAGCATGAACATTCACTTGCGACAGTTATAGTACCCGTGTCACTTCCATTTTCCAAGGCTAACAATTGAATCTCAAGTTGAGTTGTGAATTTTTATCCATTAAAAAGGTAATGGATGATACTGTTTATGATCCTCTATTGGTTTATATGATTTTAATGTTTTTAAGGGGGGTGGGGGTGGAAGGGGTTATCTGCAGTTGGTACCATCCAAAGATAAAGACTTATATTCAAGGAATGAACACACATATTAGAAAATTATGCATGAGCATGGGTCTTATCTGTTTCCTATGGTATGATATGTTTAGGTGCTGGATTTTAACAACTAGCAATCTTTTGTTGTTTCTTTATCAATTATTCCAGGGAAATGAAACTAGAGGAGGAGAGAATTGAAGCTGAGAAGAGGCGGGTAAGCGATTGAAATTTATATCATCATTTCTCTTGTGTATCATTCTTTGTTCTGTATTCACTTGTTCAATGTATCTTTGCTTAGCAAACATTTCCCACTGAACTGGCCTGTATTGGTAATTGGTATCTGATTTGGATGTGTTTAGCTGATTATTCCTGAATTATTTGATTAATGGCCTGCCTGCAGACCATTAACCATATAGAAACTGCATGGATATAGATGATGTTAACAACATCAGTTCAGATCTTAGTATCAATTTGTGAGTTTTTTTATTTTATGTATAAATTATTGAATCAAGATTATTGAGTAAGTTGTCGACAAAACTATGTCACTTTAAAAATGCTAACAGGAATGTTGTTTGTGTAATGAAACCTTAAGTGCACAAGAGAGAGGCCACTCCCAACCACACAAATGTAAAGCCACTAATGGGCAAGATACAACTAGCCAACTAAGGGCTATTCACAATGCTCACAAAGAGGAACAAAAATCATAAAATTAATGATTTTGGTATTGATAAAATGACCTCTAAAGCATTAACATGAAAGGGGCTAACAACCCCTATTTATACAATAAATGGACCAAGGGGAGGTTCCCATAGAGTCGTTGGGACCTCCTCAACAGTTAAGTCACATGGACTCGGCTAGGGAGGAGCCGCACCCGAGTCGACACGCCCCGACACGGGTGCGGCTTTGGACACGGCCCGGACTCGGTCAACGCCGAGTCGGACTCGGTCAACGAGTCGAGGCTGAGTCTGTCCTTGTTTTGGACTCAGTCAACGTTGACTGAGTCCAAAAATGTCCGTTTTAATTTTTAAAATACATTTTGGATCCGGGTCGGGTCTGGACCCGACCCAGATCCAAATTTCATCTACAGCCGAACCCTAAAAGGGGTTTATCGACAGGGGGAGGGGCTTACCCTCTCGATTTTGCCTCTCCCCTCCAGCCCCTGCAGCTTTCTCCTACACCCACGCCGGCGATCCAGACTCCAGCGACGGTACACACAGGTGCCAGCCACCGTCTCCCCCTCCGTCAACACTCAACAGGTATGTCAACCCTCCTGCACCCTCTGCTCGCAGCCTCCCTCCTTGCACCCTCTGCTCGCAGAAGAGGGGCTCGGCCCCTCTCTGTGCCTCCTATTCACAAAGGAGGGGGCTTGGCCCCTCCTCGTTTCGCTTATGTCCGGCAAGCCCTCCCCCCCCCCCCCCCTGCACCCTCTGCTCGCAGAAGAGGGGCTCGGTCCCTCCCTGTGCCTCCGATTCACAGAGGAGGGGCTCAGCCCCTCCTTGTTTCCCTTTTATCGCAGGGGTAAGAAGTAGGAGTGGGGGAAGGAGGGGGCTCGGCTGACAGGCCAAGCCTTGCCCCGCCGGACAGAAGCCCCTCCTCGTTTCCCTTTTGTTCGGCAGGGGTAAGAAGGAGGAGTGGGGAAATTTACAATCTTTATGTGTTAATTTATTGTTATATATATATAGCCGAGTCCCCGTGTCCAAATTTTTTGGAATTGCGCCGCACCCGCACCCATGTGACATAGCCCAACAGTCATATTTATGACCATTGGGATGAGGTCCCAACGACTCTATGGTTTAATGACCATAGAGTCGTTGGTCTTTTAATTAAAGAAAAGAGAAAAATAAATAAAAGTAAAGAAAAGAAAAGAAAAATTACAAAACAGTCCCTAGTGGATTCTTCTAATACCAAGAGGTAAAAAGACAAATATACCCCTAACTACAAAAACTATATATTATATATATATTTTTAATATCCTCCCTCAAACTTACAGTGAGATCATCGAAAGTTTGTTAAGGAGAAAAATAAAATGAGGTGTAGGAAGAGCTTTGGTGAAAAAATTAGTAAATTGGTACTTCGATGTGACGTATGATAATTCAGTAGTTCCTTTCAGATACTCATCACTTGCGTAATAACAGTCTATCTCAATGTGTTTTGTTCTTTTATGGAAGATGTAGTTACCTGCAATGTAGATTGCAGTTTTGTTGTCACAACACATTTTCAAAGATTTGGAGATGAAAACTCTCATGTCCTGAAGAAGAGTCCATAGCCCATACAAGTTTTATTATTGTCTTAGCCATGACTCGATATTCTGCTTCTGTTGAAGACAATGAGACCTTCAACTAGGGATGGCAGTGGACCGGGGGAAAGCGGGGCCCCGCCTCGCCCGTTTGGACAGGGGATGAAGGGTATGAAGGCGGGGACAAAGGTTAAAATCCATCCCCGTTCGGGGATGGAGGCAGGGATGGACGTACACTTTTCCCTGCCCCGCCTCGCCCCGTTTGAACCGGGGATGAAGGGTATGAAACGGGGATGGAGGCAGGGACGAAGGTTAAAATTCATTCCCGTTCGAGGATGGATGAACACTTTTCCCTGCCCCGCCCCGTCCCCGACCTGACCCGTCCCCACCACTTTTCCCCGCAATATCCCCGCCCCGCCTCATCCCCGTTTGAACCGGGGATGGAGGACATGAAACGGGGATGAAGGCGGGGGTGGAGGTTAAAATCCATCCCCGCCGGGGATGGAGGCAGGGATGGAGGTTCTAATCTTGAGGCGGGGCGGGGGTGGAGACCTTGTCCCCCGCCCCGCCCCACTCCCATCCCTACCTTCGACTATTACTTGCACCTCCAAGAAATTAAGAAATCCTCTAAGAAAACACAAAACCACTTGTTGAGATTCTACCATTTGGATTACCACCCGAGTCAACATCAAAAGTAGTTAAATCTAATGATGATGAGGAAGATAAAAAAAGTCATTTTGAGATTGTATTTTTAATATAGCGAATAATCTATGTCACATGGGTGCGGGCGTGGGTGCGGGTGCGGGTGCGGGGATTCGGCACTTCCAAAAAACCCGGGTGCGGGGGTGCGGCAGGGGCAAGAATGTAATATATATATATATATAAAGAGGGTCGGGGAATAGTTTTTTTTTTTTATTTTGCAGCTGTCAGCTGCTGTCAGCAACTGACAGACAGCTGCTGTCAGCAGCTGACAGACTGTCAGCATAAATTTTTTTAAAAAAAAATTCGAGAAGCCCATTTGGGCAATTTTTTTTTTTTTTAAAAAAATGGACCTTAATGATCCTGGGTGCAGTCAACGCACCCAGGATCGGGTTGACCGCACCCGGTGCCGCACCCGCACCCGCACCCGCACCCGCGTCGAGTCGCGTCGATGCGGGTGCGGCACCCTCCTAGACGAATCCCTGTGACATAGCAAATAATCCTTATAATTACTCTCATGTATACTGTGGTAGGAGCATGCTGAAACTGACTTGTTGCATGAACTGCATAAGCGATATCAGGTCAGGTGATAGAAAGGTAGATGAGTGATCCAATCAATTGGTGATAATGAGTAGGATCCAAGTCTTAATTTAACATTTATGACTTCTAGGGTCTCCACCTTCTTTTGATAAGAGATTCCTGACTTAGCACATATATTAGCAACCAATTTAATTTGGGAGAGGATATATCCTCTGTATGAGTAGGTAACCTCAATTCTTAAAAAATATCTCAAAAATCTCATGTCAGACATATCAAATTTTTTCTTTAAAACAAATTTAATTTTAATAACTCCTTTGTCATTTCTTGTAATGATCATGTTATCAACATACAATAGAAGTATCACAATGTTAGTACCTGTTTTCTTGACAAAGAGAGTAGTGTCAGTATAACAAGAAATAAATTTCAAATCAATCAAAACATGACTAAATTTATCATGCCAAGTCTTAGGTGTTTGTTTAAGACCATACAAGGCCTTTTTTAGTTTTAGAGTTTTACCATTAATATCAAGTAAACTTTCTCACAAAGTTCTCTATTTAAAAAGACATTTTTAACATCTAGTTGACAAATTGACCATTTTTGGATAATGGCAATAGCTGTTAAGGTGCATACACTAATCATCCTAGCGATGGGAGCAAAGGTTTTTTCGTAATCTTACTCCATATTATTGAGTGTACCCTTTGGCAACCAACCTTGCTTTATACCTTTCTAGGGATCTGTCGCTTTTGGTCTTGACTTTAAATACACACCTGCATCCTATAGGTTTCTTACATAGAGGAAGATAAACTATTTTCCAAGTATTGGCTTTCCTAAGGGCATCAAGATCCATTTTCATTGCTTCAATCCAATAGGGATATTTTTTTGCATCTTTATAATGGGATGATTTATGATAAAAGTGAAGAGTTATTAAATATTTTCTAAAGTTGAGAGAAAAAGAATCATAAGATAATCCACTAGGAGCATTAGACATTCGATTAAATCTCCTAAGTTGGGATTCTTCTAAGGGTATATTTTGAGAGAACGTGTCAAGAGCACATGGTTGATCACTTTGTTCACGCCGGATAAACATTCATATTTTCAATTGGTCTTTCATTTTGACGGCATACTTCATCAACAACCGAATGTTCATTACTAGAAGCATCATTTAAACAAAGATCAAAAACATCATTAGAGTCAAGTTGGATAGACTCATCAAGTCTTGGTAAGAGATCAAATAAAAATGTATAGTCAATTTCTTTAGTTTCTTTATTATCAAATTCATTTTCATTTTTTAAGAAGGTAACATCTTTAGAAACATAAAGTTTGTTGTTCTTTGGGTCGAAACAACGCTACCTTTTTTTATTTTTCCTATATCCCAAGAAAACACATTCAATAGCTTTTGAAGATAGTTTATCATTTTTATAAGTACATAGCACTTGCACCCAAAGATTCTTAATCTTTTAAAATCGAGTCATTTTGAAAAGTTTTTTTAAATGGGGAGACATTTTGCAAAGAAGACGGAGGTATTTTATTTATTAAGTTGAAGTTAACATGGCTTCGGTCCAATATTCTTTTGGAATGTCCTTAGAAATGAAAAGAGCCCTAACAGTTTCTATTATATGTTTATGCTTTTTTTCTGCTAAGCCATTTTGTTGGGGAATTTTAGGGCAAGACTTTTGATGACAAATGCCATGTTGTTTCAAATAATTTTGAAAATCATGACATATATTCGCCTCCCGAATCGGACCTAAGGATAAATATGTTATTATGAAATTAATTTTTAATCATTATATGGAATTCCTTAAAAAATGAAAACACATCATATTTAAAATTTAGAAAGTAAATCCATATATATCTAGTGAAGTCATCAACAAAAATAACATAATAGGAGTAACCTCCTTTCAATATGACCGATAAAGGACCTCATACATCTCAATGCACTAATTCAAAAGGACGAGTATAAATGAAATTTCATTGAGGAAAAGGAATTGCTTTCATTTTTAAAAAAATGTAATCTTTACAAGATATATCCTTTACATTACAAATATTTTCCAAAAAAAGAAAGAGATACATCTTTGAAAAACTAGGATGCCTAAGTATTTTATGTTAAGTATCAATATTTTTGTCTTGAACATAATTACAAAATGACTTAGGTGGAAGAGATAAAAAATCCATGAAGTAAAGATCGCTTCTCCTATGGCTTTGCCCAATCAGCTTCCTTGACTAGAGATCCTGCACGATGCAATATTTTGACGAGAAAGAGACTTTGCATCCATGGTCGAAAATTTGAAAAACGAAAAAAAGATTTGAATTCAATTTTGGAACAACTCTTATTTTTGAAACATTAATTTTTTGAGAAATTTTTGTATCAATAGTTCGCATGTTATTTATTTTTAAAGAGGTTCCATCGGTGGTTGAGACATAAGATGAAATATAAATAGTACAAACTTCGGAAAGAACATTTTCATGAGGGGTCATATGAAAGGAAGCACTCGAGTCAATAATCCAGATACTTAGAGGAGATGACAATGATACAATGGCGGCACCCAAAGTAGGAGATGATTTGAATAATTATTGTAGTGTCGCCGATATTTGACTAAGACTGTCTTTAATATTTCCTCTATTCTTGCTAGATTCTTCCTTATTCGGTGTGGTTTCTATAACGGAAGCGACTTTGCCCTTAAGCTCCTTAAGCTTTGAGAAAACTGGTTTAATATGTTCCGGTTCATTACAAAAATGACAAATAGCACTCTTCCTATATCCACTATTATAGTTATTTTATCTTACAAAATGAGGGACCTATAAGCCCTTACATTTAAACCAAACTTAGTAACTGTCAAAACATCTTCACCTTTAGTAGTGATGGCAACAACGTAAGCTCTGATACCAAATGATGTGGACTCGGTAAGCACTGATCCACGATCCAAGATCCAAACGGATCTCAACACACACGAAAGCTTTTTTCAAGGGGATAAGTCCGAACATGACTCTGGGAAATAGGGTTCTTGGGACTCGTGCACTCTGTTTCAACAAAGGCGGTCCAAAGGAAAATCGTGTGCGACTCACACACCTTTCCAACGAATCTAAAATTACCGGATTCAGATCTGAACTGTCTGATTCACGGACTTGGAATTGGGACAGGCAGACAGGTCTGCGACAGACTTTCCAGGCTCGGCGGACAGTCTTTTTGAGGGGGGTATCAACCCTTCAAACAGCGAAGTTTGCGAAAACTCCCAACGGACGAGTTGAAGGTCAGATCGAGACCTTTTCAAAAAGCTATGGTTCAGAATTTTTGGGCAATCCTATGGGTGTCTTCAGATTTTTTAAGTTTCTGGTCTGTTAGGTTTCAACTGTTGTAACCCACGACAGAAGATTCTATGGGGCCACATGAATCACCCTGGATTCAGGCACTCAGATGAGGGTTTTGGAAGAAACTCCAAACTTCACTAATGTGCAGACAAATGTTAGCTAACCAGACCAATTTTTAGTTTTAGAAATCATGCAGTAAAACTCCAAATATTCGAAAATCAAAACAACCTATGTAGGATTCTACAACAGTTAATTTGCATGCCCAGTTTACAGCAGGTGTAGAAAGATCAACTGTTTCGAACTACTTACAGGATGATTTGGAAAAATTTGTAAACATGAAAGTTATAGAACTTCGTCTTAACTTTCCACAGGATCAAACGGATCCAATTTTCAAGGAGGGGATTGTGAGAAATTCTGAAAATACGGAACGCTGTCTGGAGTGTTTTGGACTGGGCAGGGATTGACAAACCCTATATGTCCGACAGTTTGTTAGGGATTTTCAAGGACCCTGCGGGCCGAATCAGGCCAGGACTTCAACAACAAAGTTGGAGGTCTGTGTCTTGGCTTTTCAGAAAGCTTAAGAACACCAGAATCTGACCCGTATCCAGGCAGATACGGTCGATTCTTTGGAGTCGTCTCAGACAACTCAGGAACCGAGAGACCCATTTCTTGGCAGAAACCGAACTAAAATAAACCACAAGATGCATAACACTAAAATGAATTTCAGAAGCTCTCAGTAACATAAAAACTTCAGAACTTTCATTCAATACACATTGACAAACTATTTGCAGGATACAAATATCAGAAACATCAAGATCGAAGCACAAAACAAGAGAGATCAAGGTATGCAAACACAGTTCCGTAAAGAAGATGGTGCGGCTGTGCAACAGCCAACACCAACACCAACACCAACACCAACACCAGCTCGTGGAAGATGGGAAGTGCAGAGCCCTCCAGTCGTGGACGTGACTTCTGCAGCAACTCGGCCAATGTGACCTTCCCCAAACGAACCTCCAAACATACACCAAGCTCCAACTCGAGTTTTCCTTTCACCTTCTTCATTGATGTCGTCAGCAGGCAACTTGTCCGGGACTTTAGCGGCTTAACCAAGCTGAATCAAGCCAAATGGTAAACAATAAACTTGTAGAGCAAGATCTTAGCTTTCCAACAAGCTAAAGATCATGCAATTTGGACCAGTATCTAGGGAGATACGGTCAAAATACAGGGGTTGTGTTCACCCTTCAAACAATCTCTTCTCATCTCTCATCACCATTTCGAATTTCTTTCAAAGTTAGACAAAAGACCCCTCACTAATTTTTCTGCTGGAATTTAAGGGGCACAAAGAGAGAAAGTTCTCTCATTGGCCACGTGAGAGGCAGCCTCCCTTGAGGCCAATGAGGGCAACCTCTCTTGAGGCCAATGAGAGAGCTTAATTCAAACAAGTTCTAGGTCTCATTGCACCTCAAGTTGGCCCAATGGCACAACACCCTTTTGAATTAATTGGATCAGCTGGGCGGCACCTTAATCACGCCCAATGAGGATGGGTTGATGTGGCTGGTCAAGGGAAGCTTGAATATCATTGACCCAAGTCCATATTGGTCCAGCTCTAGGGCACCAGTATAGATCCAAGTGGTGGTAATGGATTTTGTTACAAGATCCAATACTCAAACTGGATCTTTACACACATATTACTTCAGATCCAATATCAAAATTGTAAAAAATAAAAATAAAACTACCCAATTACCCTGCACACCCTCTAGTGCTACAAAAAGATCATACAGGACACTAGAACTATCCAGATCCATAGAATCCGACACCTAAAAAAAAACATATTTAATACGATTCCTTAATATGACAAAATGGAATCGAAAAACAAAATTATAATCTCTGTGAAGATAAATGCAAAATATCTCAGAATTTGAAATGTGATATTCAACATGGATTTGCATTGGCAGAGATCCAATTGGACCCAAATAGTCCTGCACGATTGGATCTACCATGGATCACATCCTTGATCAGATCTTGAGAATTGGATTTGGATCCATTTCGTCTTCAAAGCTCAGATCTTCAGGATGCTCTGCATCAAGTAGTCATGCTAAGACGAGTTTCTTCTTGGCATACCTCGGCAAAAGCGTCTTTAATAGGCATGGCCGAAGTCCTATAAAGAAGAGAGGACCTCACTTGTTCAAATTCCAGTCTTAGACCATGAAAGAATTGAAAGAAGTGTTTTTTCTCAATTTGCTCTCTTCTAAGTTTTATATCTTGAGGAGCCACCCATTTTTGCTCAAGAAGTGCTAATTCGTCCTAAAGAGAAGACAAAACATTAAAACAATCATGGACATTCATGTCCCCTTATTTAGTGGTTCTAATCTTATCTTGACAAAAATATTGTTTTGCATGATCTTTTTGGGTATACATACCCTTAAGAAAGAACCAGAACCATGCTTCATTGGCTTTTTAAACTTAGAAATGTTGGCACATATTTTTATTTCAACATTAGCATGGTTGTTTTTTCAATCTTCTACCTTAAATTAATGCTCATGGATACCCTTAGTGCGATCATCTCATTTAAGGGATTTTTTAACACCTTCTTCGACTTTGGTGAGCTTCAAAGATGATTAAGGAGTAGTGCCCATCACAAATCCTTAAAGTTTCTTGCCTTTAAGGTGATTTTCTATTGTTGAAGCCCACATCATGTAGTTGGATCCATTGAGTTTGAAGGAGATCTTAACTTTTGATTCATGCTCCATGACGAACAATAAGAAAAGTAGATAGAGAATAAGAGAGAGAGCAAAAGAAATTTTATCACAAAGATACGATCTTTGATCATAATGAATAAAGCCTCCAAAATCAAGAGAACTCAAAGGACTCTAATACCATGCAATGAAACCTTAAGTGCACAAGAGAGATGCCACAGAGGGCTAGGAAGAGTGCACAACCACACAAATGCAAAGCCACTAATGGGCAAGATACAAAGAGTCAACTAAGTGTTATTCACAATGCTCACAAAGAGGAACTCGAATCATAAAAAATAATGATTTTGTTATTGATAAAATGCTCTCTAAAGCATTAACTTGAAAGGGCCTAACAACCATAGTGATAAAAGTTAAAAATGGCAAAATATTGTTTTTCAAAAACTCGCAAGAATTTGAAAATTTTTCATAAATCTCACACTTTTTCGGCAAAATCTCAGCAATAAAAAATAAATTTAAAATATAAAAAATATTTTTTATAAGAAAATATTAATAAGAATTATTTAAAAATAAAAACATGGTTTTTTCACGATAAATAGCCGTCTAAAACATAAATATAGCGTTTAAATCGCCGTATTTATATTTTTTCACAAATCTCTCGATATTTTGAAAATCTTTCAAGAAATTGCCATTTGAAACTTTAAGGCAAAAAATCTCGCGATATTTGTCACTATGCTAAAACCCCGTATTTATACAAGAAATGGACCAAGGGGAGGTTCCCATAGAGTGGTTGGGACATCCCCAACGACTCTATGGTTTAATGACCATGGTCTTTTAATTAAAGAAAAGAGAAAAGTAAATAAAAGTAAATAAAAGAAAAGGAAAATTACAAGACAGTCCCTAGTGGACTGTTCTAATACCAAGAGGTAAAACGACAGATATACCCCTGACTACAAAAACTCTCTCTCTCTCTCTCTCTCTATATATATATATATATATATATATATATATATATATATATATATATTTTAACAGTTTGGTCATGATTGCTGATTTTACATGATCATGGAGCTCGCAACCTAGTTTTATCAAGTTGTGACTCAATTCTCAATTGAAAATATTGTAGGTTATGGTGCTCATTCTTAATATTATCTTCAATCCTCGTCAAAGACAAATCTTCCATTAATAATGGCAACCATCATAATTCACAGTCACAGGTCTGCCACTTGGACACTTTCAAGAGGTGTGATAGATATATCATCTTATGTATGTCTAATTTAGGTGATGTCCAACACAGTAGACATGAAAACATAGTCTTCCAACTGTTTTCCAATAATTCATGTAATAAACACTTGGTGGGGACCAAGGGAAGATATGTAAGGGATATCCCTTATGTGTGTCGTTCTTGCACAATGAAGGGACCATACACATGTTCTAAGGTTTTAGTTTTCTTGAGTTGTCGAAGACATTTTGTTTTGATTTGATTTTGCATACTTTTTATCATGTGGTTTGTACTTTACTGGGATTCTGGATAATTTGAATAAAACAATTCAATTTTCACATCTTTAAGACATTGTTTGGCAAATAGTCTTGGTCTAAGAAAAGTCATTTATCACTTAACAGGTAATTTTGTGTAACATTCCATTATGGGTTTCTGAGTGCTAATAGTGCTTGAACTTTAGGAAACACACTACTAAATCTAGAGAGGAATATGCTACCTAGTCGTGATCTGTCATTTTTCTAGGTCAAAGAAGAGGCAGAGCAACTTGCCCTAGTATTTGAGACTGTTGGAGCTTTCAAGGTGAAGCGAAAAGGTGGAAAAGGGAAGCAGATCTTCGGCTCGTAAGTCACAACAATATAACTTCTCTGTTTCAATATGGAACACAGTTTTAGCATCTGGTCTTTGCCAGTTGATTAAGATTTATCTTAATGTGCTTCATTTAAAACATACTCTACTTTGCAGGGTTACTCCGCAAGATGTTGTGGACATAATCAAAGCACAGCTGCAGAGGTATATGCATGTCATTCCGGATCCTTATATTGTATAGATCAGTGGACTCATATACTTCTCTTCATAGGGATGTCGATAAGCGCATTGTCACTATTCCTGAGATTCGCGAAGTTGGTGAGTACATTGCAGAGCTTAAGCTTCATCCAGAGGTCACTGCTCGGGTAAGGCTGAACATATATGCCAACTAGCAAAATCTATGAATTCGTATAGAAGCTGCAGTGCCAAGATGAACTATCAGAAGCAGGCAGCTTGTGAACAATCTACGTCAGCTTTCCTATGAAGGCCTTGGTGCTAAGTAGCCAAGACCATACCAAGCTCTGCAAACGTTCAGAAGTGGATAAGGGAAACAGTTTATTCTTTTGAAGGGACAAACTTTCTCGCTGATGAAGAGTTACTGAGACGAGTATGACCATCAAAATTTGTCCATCGTTTACTTTTTCTTCTTTCTTGTGAGGGTTGTTTTACTGTACTTTTGTTATTTCTTATAAATAGAACAGCTTATTTGATATACTTGTGTCTAGTAGGTCTAATTATGTAAATGACTTGTCTTACTGTTTTACATTGGGTTGTTGGTATGATTTGGATAGTGGGATGGCACCATTATTTTTATGACTTTGCAGTTGGAATATATGGAATCATTCCCCCACTATAACTGACAGAATTTTGATGCCAATATTGGCTGGTTAGTCTTTGTAGCCACCAATAAGCTCTAAAGATCAAAATCATTAATAAGATTAAATTGTTAAATAGAACAGATGAAGCAACCAACTACTGGAAAATTCCTCCAAATTTGATCTTGTACCACATAAATTGACTCTTTAATCATAAACTGTTTTTCTCAGAACATCAGAGGTCGGTAGCAAATCAAGGTACTCACACTCAACTCATTGAAAAGTATGCTCGTTTGAGCTCCACAAATATGCCCGTGAGTGGAGCTCCAACCTAGAACCCAGCCTCGACGCAAGCTCAAGCAACGATATGCTCAACTTTGCTCTGCTTAATAAGTCAGGGGTTGTTCAAGTCATGATTTTTGTTTTGTTTTTTGTTTTTCATAGCCAAGCTGGTGAGCTGTGGTGGGTAGTCGATCCTCAGTTAAAGGTAGTGCAGCTTCCTGCCAGTTCAGCCATCATGTTCAACCTATCAATGCGATGAAAATGAGTTGGATCCAGGATGGAGGTTTTGCAATTTTTAGCTGTTTTGAATTCTATTCGGATCCGATTCTCCCTGTATTTAGGTGTTCTGAATCCAACCCATTTGTGTCCTATCATGTAAGAGGCGGAGATTTGTAGGTAGAGCTGGATGGCTCAGCTCGTAAAGTGCTCGTTTTAACTCTTAAAATAGGCTCAGCAAGCTGAATATGAACAATAGGCATTCGGCTCAGCTTGACTCTTATAAGCTCGTTGGGTAGTAAGAAATATTTTAGATATATTTTACATGTTTTTTGTAATCCTATTTATTCGAGCTCTAAAACAATGTATTTTTTTAATAAACAAGTCAGCTCGTTTAACTAAGGATGAGCTTGAACTCCCCTTGGCTCACCACAAGAATGAGCCAAGCTTGAATACCTCAAGCTCAGCTCATTCAACTCCTTTACCAGCCATATGTAGGCAATTGGACTTCCATGCTTGACAAAATTGAACTTTTTTAACATTAAAAAGCTTACATCAGTGCTACAAATCTCACTCTTGGGATTCATTTGGTTCGATCACATGAGATTCAATTCTTAATACACTTTAAAAAGTGAGTCTCATTTGAACGGTACCTCAAAAACAATAAAATATGTATTATGAAAAGTGAATTGACACATAAAGCAAAAGTGATTTAAATAGTGAATATCATTTGTGTGTGATTCACTTACTGGTGAGGTCATGAGATTCTCAAAGCCAATATCTTTTGAACAATATTTTCACTTTTAAAAAACACAACAAATTGTACCCTTAGAAAAACCTCGGCACAAGAATCTCACAATATTTCGAAAACTATTGTTTGTTTGAGAAAAAAATTCAAAATTATAGGCATGTACAAAATATGTAAAATATATATAACAAATGAAGAATATGAACCAATAATGGTTTCAAAACAAATTAAGTAGGTCCCATTTAGGATGTCGGGGTCAGATGTAACCCGATATCTGACCCAAATCCGAATCCAATTAGTTAGATTCAGTAGGCAAATCTAGATCCCATTAAAAAATGAGTTCGGATTTGGTATTAATTTTGCATTGAAATTTGAATCCCAGTCCAATTAAAATCCAAATCCAACTAAGATCCGAATCAGATTAATTGTAAATATCAGGTTTTAGACTAGGCGGTTCCAGATTCGATTTTATATATTTTTTTCATGCAACTCCGAATCTGAATCTGATTAAGTTTGATCCAATTAAATCAGATTCAGTAATGAATCCGACCCGTTGAGATCCCTAATCGCATTTGTTACACATGTTGGACTCATTGGATCCAAGAAGTATATGAACCCAGGTCTGATTTATGAAATTTCCAAGCCGACCCAGTTGGAACCCAAGGCATAAATTTTTTTTTACCATGTCTGGTGTATGGATATCTATATCTTGACCCGAATCAGTCTCTGCTTATGCTAGGTCTGTCAGAACCGGTCCCTGACCTGGTACTGACACCTCAAGTCAGGCCATGGTCCAACTAGGGCTGTCAATGGATCAGGTTTCTGTTAGAATTCCGACCGGACCTGAACACGAATGCACAGTTATGGCATAAAAAATGTGATCCGAACATTATTTGTGTTGACCTGGATCCAACTTGAGTAACATGTGGGTCAGGCTTGGGTTATAATTTTGCCTGGATATCCAACCTGTCCTGCCTGACCTGAATATTTTTTATGTATTTTTTACTGTAAATATACGTTTTAAATACATTTTAAATTATATGGGTCTGGGTTGGGATTCATTTTCTTGGCCTGACATGATCCGGGTCAGGTACCCGAAACTCACTGGTTGTTATTTGGATGGGTTTGGGTAAGCCCTGATCCGGCACAAACCCCACCCGTTAAGAGCCATATTCCGGATCCACTCGGATCCAACCCGTTGATAGGCCTACCGACTAAGCGTGTAGTGTACGTTCAAGTTCGACCTTTGACTTTGAACTGTAGATCTGTGAGCTTCGAGTGAAGCCTCCCGTCCGATCCGAACACGCGCGTTACACGAATTCCAGAGTCGTTACCCTCGTCTGAATCTTCACACCATCAAGCCACCATCGAAGAATTTCTCTCGTAATTCACCACCATCTTCCTTGGTACGATTTTTCCTACCGAAATCCTTTTCTTTTTCCTTTCTTTATGGTTTTTTTAGGTGGGGAACTCTTCTTGATGTTATTATAGAAAAATTTTCCTTGTTAGTTTGCTTTCTTTGTAGATTTGTTATATACCTATCCCCAATTATGCAAATACACGAGTTTCTTGTAACCCTGTTTGGTTTTTGAAATGACTGAGCTTCTTGATTCATCAGCTACCGACCTACTACATTGTAATATTTTCTGTTAGGGAAGTTTCGTTTTCTTTGTCGATCACCATTTTTGCGATCTTTTGCTATGATGGGCATTGCCCATTTCATATCTTGATAACCCAACAAAGGAAAATCACGAGATTTAATTAGTAAAGAACAAAACCGAAGTTGGAAAAGGCTAGATGGATACTTTCTGATTGAATTGGAAGCTGTGAGATGCGTTATCTTGTGCACCACATTGCGTTTCTCGCGACGTCGAGCTCCGAAATGCTTGTCTCAGATCCCAGATTGCCAAATCTAGTGTCAAAGATGGACCCAATTCTCAGAAGACAATCTGAGAATGTGTTTCTTCATGGTTATGTTGGTGTGAGAGATATAAACCTTCTCGTTTATGTTAGGTTTTAGTTTTTTGTTATTCTATTTGTGGGATTACTTTTCTTGTTTGGGTAACTAACTAAGCGAGTCTCAGTGTCTTTGTTAGCCTAATTTGTCCATAGCCAGTTTTCTTTAGTTCTTTTTCCTTTCCCTGGATGGTGTTTTGGCAACAAATCAGAAGCATCCTTTCTTCTATCAGAAACATGGTCTCTGGTCAGTCATCTTGATGGCTACACTTCAATCACCTTCATTTTCATATATGGAATTTCACGCTGTCATTTTCCTGTGCAATTTCGAAGGTTATTTTTGTTCTTTTCGTGATTGTGCATCTCATCATCTGTAGCTATGTGAAAAGAGGGGATAGGCAAAGAGGCTCTTATGGAAGATTTCCAGCCATCAATTCCTTATGAACAGTGGATACCACTCCCCACATCTGGCTCCCGGCCGCCGGCTCGTTACAAGGTTTTAACACGATTGATTGATTGATGTTCTGTTCTGGTTTCAGCTTTAATTTTGGTGCAGTTGTCTCAGTAGGCATATCTATATTATGCAATTGGTCTTGATTTACAAGCAGTGCAATTTTTTTTCTCTTTTTTTTATTTCTTTTTGTTCATGTATTGCGTACTGATGTATTCCATTGCATTTCAAATATATGCAGCATGCAGCAGCAATAGTGCAGGAAAAACTATATGTGATTGGTGGTAGTCGAAATGGGAGATATCTGTCTGATATACATGTAGTGTAAAAGGATTAATGTTTTAATTCTTTGTATTCAAGCATCTCTCTGTTTGTATCTCATGATATTCCCATAACTTTGCCCAGGTTCTTGATTTCAAAACTTTGACATGGTCTGCATTGAAACCAACATTTGATCAAGGTGACCACCGGGATGGTGGTACTCCTAAACTATTCCCTGCTTCCGCAGGACATTGTGTGGTTAGTATTACAATTAATCTATTACCTTATATGTAGACAGTACTTTCTTCAGTGTTTCTTGGAGGGAGAATCCTAACATCCTTTGTACATTACCTTGTGCACTCTTATGCGTTTCCCCTGTTTTTTCCCTTGCAGGTGAAGTGGGGAAGTAAACTTCTAGTTGTAGGAGGATATATGAAAACTTCTGATGATACCGTGACAGGTTTGTTTCTTTAAAGTAGAAGTCCAGCTTGAATAGAAGTCCAATAATTCTTTGACCATGCATAATCCAATATATCCATCTTATCAGCCTCATTCACTTCATGTAGTTCCCTTGATCCAGTTTATGTCTCCTGCCAATAAGGCTCTGATTTCAACTATTCTCTAGTTAATTAATCAACTATTTTTGCTGTAAACTGTTGGTTCTAAGCAGTTCAATCAATTGATGTGGATACTCACTGCTGGAGCATTGTTAAGACATCTGGGAAAATCCCGGTAAGGTCATAGAATTGTCAGCGCTTTTAGTTTGGTTTAGTTGAATGATAGACAAATGACACTGTTTCCCTGGCATTATGGAATTTGCGCTTTATCTAGTTTCCATTCAATTCTAGTCCTGCAAACAGCCTTTGTTTCATTTAACCTCCTTGCTGTATTCTTAAGTTTTGTTTTCTCAAATTCTCTGTCTATGTTGCTTACTGAAAGCTATGAATCTGCTTCTCTTACTGAAGGAGAAAAGCAAAACCTCTTAATTGCACACACACCCATACACACACACACACACACACACACCCATTCATGCACCCCTACACATACACACATTCAAATGTGTGTGAAGACATACACATGCATGCCTGCATGTGCACACACATACACCCCCACAAGCATGCATGTGAATGCACACACACACACACACACACACACACCTTCTAGCATGTGTGGATTCACATATGCACACCCTGCAAGCATGCCTGGATTCACATATGCACACCCTGCAAGCATGCCTGCACATACGTACACCTTGAAAGCTTTGAATTGCTTATCGTGTGAGCTTGGTTCACTTCAGGTAAATCGAGGGGGCCAATCTGTCACACAGGTTGGTTCTAGATTGATCATGTTTGGTGGTGAAGGGGCTAAAGGGCAGCTTCTGAATGATCTCCACATTCTTGACTTGGACAGAATGCATTGGGATACAGTGGAAACAACGTGAGATGCTACCTTCTTTCTTCAAAATATGTTATTAATAAAATTTCATTTTTTCGCAGAATGTTATCAAGCCTGTTATTCTATTCGAAGTCCCATTGCTTATAGATACTCGTTTCTGCAGTCAGGAGCCTCCCTTGCCAAGATTTGATCATGAAGCGACAGTGCATGCAGAGCGGTACCTTCTGATTTTTGGTGGTTGTTCACATTCAACATGTTTTAATGATCTTCATGTACTGGATTTGCCCACAGTAAGTTCCATTACCTATAATAGTTAGTAGTGTAAATACAATTTGGGATTTCTGCTTTTTCACTTCAACATATGGTATTTGAATTTTTTTTCACGTTTGTGAAAGCTCAAACCTAACTATAGTCATTCATATGATGATTGCCATTTAATCATTTGGATAATGGTTGTTAATCCAGAATTTCCTGTTTAATTGGTGGAGTCTAATGGATTTGTGCATGTGATGAGAAGTAGAAAAAGTATGATAAAACTAGAAAGAGCATGACAGATTAAAATGGATGCAATTACCCTAATTGTTGCATATTTTGGCAGATGTTCACCAAAAGAATCTTGAGAGCAACATTGATCCCTCTTGTAAATCCTGGATGTACACATGCATATAGGTACACACATCAGAAACACTTGACTTAAGATGGAGGCGCCTACCCTTATTCCTCAGCTTCATTTTCTTTCTCAGAGTGTTCTTCTCATCCAATATCACAACCAACCAGTTTCAGTTTCAGTAGAGCTCGCAAACGTAAGCTAATCATAAAACACCTAGGATCTGTACTTCAAGGAGATCTATAATAAAATTTAATTAATATAGATGGGCAATCATTCTTATTGCACGTTTCAGGTTGTGGGTACTATGGTCTTTCTTCAACTGATCATGGTGAAATGAAACAATAAAGGGAGATACAGAAAGTACAAATGGGCATGGAGGTCAAGCACAAGCCACTAAGGGAAAATACAAATGCTCAAAGGTACACGATACAAATCACCAAGAAGGCCAACACATAAAAAATATAAATTTTATTAATAAAATGCTCACTAAGAAGCATACAAGATGATTTGTGAAGAGTCCATTTATATAGAAAATGGAAAGAAGATTGAGAGACCCAAAACTAGCCTTTAGAATTGCCTTATGGCTAGTCTAACTAGCCAGTAGGCACTCCTAAGTCCTAATGGCTAAGTCAACAGCTAGTAACAAAAAACAAAAAGTAATAAAAAAAAATACATATTAAATATTTTACATCAGAAAATAAATATATTTATATATATATATATTATACACAAAATACATATTTGCACATACATAGAATATGTGTGTGTGTGTGTATATATATATATATATATATATATATATATAAGAGTACATTTTTAACACTCCTCAAACTTACAGTAAGATCACCAGAAGTTTGCTAAGGAGAAACAAAAAGCCTGGTAGCCACAAAATTTTGGCAAAGAATTTTGCAAGTTGAAACTCTGAAGAAACATAAGGAAGATCTATAGTTCCTTTCAAGTATTCTTCTGAACATAGTCACAATCCATCTCTATGAGCTTTATGCTCATGGAAGGTATGGTTGCTCGTGTAAGAAGATGAAGCCCACAAACGAAGCTTCAAATGAGGCTCACAAAAGATCTCTCTCAATGAACACAATGCTTCATTCAACACACTCACAATAACCGAAATACTCAAAAGAGTGTACACAACAAGAGAGGGAAAAATTATATATCATTTAAGTGGGAAAACCCACACTCAATAGAGTTAATATTACAAGGAGAAATAACCCCATATTTATAGAGCATAAAGGAAAGAGCTGGAGGGAGTTGTTGGGCTCCCAACGGCTCTAGAGCCGTTGGGAGCCCAATGACTCCAATAGTACATGTTGCTTTTTGACTATGGTAAAAAAGTAACATGTCCTAAATTGTCCAAATTAAAAGCTTAGCCTAATTCTAACTAGTTCCTAACTAAACTAAAAAAGATAACTAAACTACAAATACATACATATGAATATTACATTTTTTAACACTCCCCCTCAAACTTACGGTTGGATAACTGAAAGTTTGTTCAAGAGAAAGTAAAATCTAGGAGCAACGAGAGGTTTGGTAAAGAAATGTGTTAGTTGATCTTTTGATGAAACATATGGTAGATCAATGGTGCCATGTAGGAACTCCTTTCGTACATAGTGACAATCCATTTCAATATGCTTGGTGCGTTCATGGAATGTCCGGTTGCTGGCAATATAAATAGAGCTTTTGTTATCGCAGTATAGTCTTGATGCTCCTGTACTTTCAACACCTATGTCATGAAGCAAACGCCTTAGCCAGACTACATCCATAGTAGTTGTAGCTATTGCCCTGTATTCAGCTTTAGTTGATGAGAGAGAAACTTTTTGTTGCTTCTTACACTTCCACGAAATCAGTGATTCACCTAAAAATATACAAAACCTACTAGTTGAGTGTCGATCATTAGGATCACCTCTCCAATCTGCATCAGTATAAGCAGTCAAATCGAACGAAGGAAGAAGCAGACAAAAAAAGTCCTCGAAAGATTGAAGTTTTGATATATCGTATAATGCGTAAAACGGCTCTCATATGAACAGTGATAGGAGTATGCTGAAATTGACTTGTTGTGTGGACGACATGTGCAATATCAGGTCTGGTAATAGAGAGATAAGACATTGCTCTAACAAGTCTGTAAGGTGATGGATTTTCAAGTAATTCTCCATCATCGATCTTTATTTTGATGTTTATAACTTCAGGAGTGTCAACCTGCTTTTCGTCTGTGATATCAAACTTGTCAACAATTTCCAAGGCAAATTTATATTGAGTTGGCAAATAGCCTCTGGAAGAATAAGCAACTTCTATACCAAGGAAAATTTTTAGAAAACCCAAATCACTCTTTTCGAAATGTGTTTTGAGAAATTTTTTAATGTTATCAACTCCCTGCTTGTCACTTCCAGTGATGATCATGTCGTCTACATAGAGAAGAAGAATGATGATACCTGCATTAGAATTCTTAACAAACAACGTTGTGTTAGTAAGACAAAATTGAAAACCAAAATCAATCATAACTTGGCTAAATCTATCATACCAAGCTTTTGGGGCTTGCTTAAGCCCATATAAAGCTTTGTTTTAATCAAAGAGCCTTTCCTTTAAGAATGTCAATACGAGATGGTGGTTCCATATATACTTATTCTACTAGATTTTCATTAAGGAACACATTTTTAACATCCATTTGGTATATATGTTATTTCTTTGAATATGCTAGAGCTATCAAGATCCTAACTGTGGTCATTCTAGCAACCAGAGCAAACATTTCTTCATAGTCTATTCCATATTCTTGGGAATAGTATTTGGCAACTAAACAAACCTTAAACCTTTCAAGAGTGCCATCACTCTTGGTTTTCACCTTGTACACCCACCTACATCCGATAGACTTTTTTCTTGATGGAAGATCCTGGATAGTCCAAGTATTTGCTTTTTCTAAGGCTCTTAATTCTACTATCATTGCTTCAACCGATTCAGATTGATCTTTTGTTGTATTATAGTTAGAGGGTTCTACATAGGAGTGTATCAAAACAATATAGGCTTGATACTTTAGTGAAAAAGACTCGTATGACAAATTTTCTGGGAGCTTTAGAGACTCTCGATGACTTCCTAGTGGATACTTATTCCTGTTCTTTAGTGTATTTTTTGAGAGCACAAGGTTTCTCTAAATTACCTCGCCTAGAGTACTGAATGCAATCAAAAGGGTTACTAAAAATTTCTAGATTTGTCATATCAAGTTATTCTTCGAGCTTTTTTCTATAGCATCTTCAACAATTTCTGGAATTAGATCTAATAGGAAAGAATATTCATCTATTTCTTTAGAATTTATATTTTCGAAAAAACTTTCTTTTTCTAGGAAGGATACATTCCTTGAAACGTATAATTTTCTTGTTTTGTGATCAAAGCATCTATAGCTTTTTTTATGACTTGCATACCCTAAAAAGGCACATGAAATAGCACGAGGAGAGAATTTATCATTTTTGTTTGAAAAAATAAAGCATTTGCACCCAAAAGCTCTTAACCTAGAGTAATCTGGGATTTATTTAAAAAGTTTTTCAACAGGAGATTGTGGTTTAAGGAAGATGATGGCATCCGATTGATAAGATAAATTGCAGTTAATGTGGCTTCGGCCCAAAAAACCTTTGGTACTTGATGTGTAATAAGTAGGGTTCTTGTTGTTTCTATGATATGTTTTCTTTCTGCTAACCCATTTTATTGAGGGGTATAAGGGCATGATTTTTTATGTATAATGCCATGCAAGTTTAAGTAATCCTTAATTTCTTTAGATAAAAATTATCCCCTTAATCATTGCGAAAAATTAAAATGTCATCTTTGAATTGATTTTTAACTAGCTGATGAAATATTTGAAAGTGTGAAAAGACTTCAAATTTGTGTTTAAGAAAATATATCCAAGCGTGTCTTGTGAAATCATCTACAAAAATTACATAATAAATAAAGCCACCATCAGAGCTAATAGGTGTCGGGCCCCATACATCTGAGTGTATTAATTCTAGTGGTCTAGAAGAGACAAAGGTTCTTTCTTAAAACGATAGTCTTTTCATTTTTCCCATAATACATTTTTCACATTTAAAAGTTTCAAAATTACAAAAAAAAATCATCTTTGGAAATAACTGGAGCTTGGATACACTAGGATGTCCAAGTGTCCTGTGCCATAAGTCTAAGTCAACCTTTTGAACATTACAACACAATGTATTCTTAGGTATGTTTAAAAAATTTATGTAGTATAAGCCTTCTCTATGGCCTTCCCCAATCAGCTTCCCTGACTGGTGATCCTGCACTCGACATTCATGAGAGGAGAAGAAAACATTACATCCATGGTCAGTTAATTGTGAAACAAATAAAAGATTTAAATTTAGTTTAGGAATATATTTAACTTATGGAATACAAAACCTTTTTGAGTTTTCGAAATTCCATTTCAAGAGATGTTTCATCAGTTGTAAACACATTTGACCCATTCGAGTTATGACATTTAGATAAGACATTAATATTTGGGGCCATATGAAAAGAAGCACATGAGTCCATAAGCCAAAGAGATTTACCTGGATTTGAGGTGCTAATGGAAGAGATTGTGACTCCAGTAGAGGACGATGTTCCCTTGAGTAGTGGTTGAAGTGTCTCCACTAGTTGTGCTAGAGACATACTTCCAATGGAAGATTCATTGGATTCTTGCAGAGGTCCGACAGAGGCAACCTTCTTTTTATATGGTTTCTTCAGTTTTGGACAGTAAGTTTTTGCATATCCTGTCTCACAACAGTAGTAACAAATCACTTTTCTCTTCTCAAAACCATTTTCGTCATTTGTTCTTCCATAGTTTGGAGGTTTGTAGGTGCAAGCATGATTTCCCGATCTAGATACGGCTAAAACCGAGTCATCATCACTTTTGACAACTCTACTTTTGAGCCGATTTTCCTCCATGCTCAATTCTTCTATAGTATCCTCTATTTGAGGGAACCTTTCCTCGATGAAGAAGAATAGATTTAGTAGCTTCAAAATCCGATCTTAGACCATTGACAAATTGAAAAAAGTGTTATGCATTCATTTGATTTTGGCAGAGTTCGATATCTTGTGGGCAATGCCACTTTGGTTCCAAAGAGCCAACTCTTCCCACAATTTGAACAAACTATTATAGTATTCTCTAATGCTTTTGTCCCCTTGAAGCATATTTCGAACTTGATGTTGCAAATTGCACACATGTGCAATGTCTTTAAGAGAGTACATTCTCTTAAGATAGTTTCACACATTATTTGCATGTTCAAACTTTGCAAGACTTGAACATTTTTTTATGTGCACGCTACTTATGAGCCAAGACATAATCTTGGCGTGTCCCATCCTCCATTCTTTTGATTTTTTCTCATAAGTGGTAATAACTTTAGTCTTTTCTACCTCCGTGAGAGGTATTTCTTTCTCACCTTCGATCTTTGAGGATTAGTTTAGATTCCAAGTCGGTTCCATCTATTAATCCTCACGACCCCTTTCCCCATATTAGGTGCTTCATGATTGAAGCCCATGTGACGTAGTTTGAATCATTAAGCTTGATGGGTTTAATGGTGACGTTTGTAAGGAGATATTGCGGAAATATAAAGAGTGCTTATAAACACTTACAACAATGAATAAAAGAGACAATATCACAAGTCGACTAAGGGACAATACAAACACAAGCCTTTAAGAAGGCAACAATATAAAAAGCCTCTTATTGAAAAGAGAGAGAGCTCTCAAGAATGCATACATACATGGGGTTCACCCCTATTTATACAAGAGGGAGTGGAAGGAAAAGGAGGGCCAAGGGCCTCAAAAGAAGAGCCCAAAATGGGGCTCCCATGGAGTCGTTGGGAGCCCCCAACTGTCACATTTGTGACCGTTGGGGGATCCAACGACTCTATGGTTGGAGCCCCTTTTGGTTCCTAAAAAAAACAAAAAAAAAATAAAAGAAAAAATAAAAAAGGAAATTACATTTTAACAAAAAATAAAAATAGTTGTTTTCTAAAACAACTATGTGAAATTACAAAAATACCCCTATCGGGTATATATATATATATATATATATATATATATATATATATATATATATATATATGGAGTACATTTTAACAACGTTATCATTGCCATCCATTTTACAAGGCTTAAAAAAGAAGAAGAAGAAAGAAGTAAATAACAAGAGTTGAGAAGAGAGATATACTCTACCACGAATGGTAGATGCAAGCACACCTCCAAGCTTTGCTTGAACACATTTTTATATATACTTGAGGAATAACGTCTTTTCTTCTTCAAAACTAGAGTGACACACTTCCCAATGCACCAAGATTAATAGCTTGATCACAACCGTAGCTCAGATACCATGTAAGAAGATGAAGCCCACAAATGAAGCTTCAAATGAGGCTCACAAAAGATCTCTCTCAATGAACACAATGGTTCATTCAACACTCACAATAACCGAAATACTCAAAAGAGTATACACAACAAGAGAGGGAAAAATTATATATCATTTAAGTGGGAAAACCCACACTCAAGAGAGTTAATATTACAAGGAGGAATAACCCCATATTTATAGAGCATAAAGGAAAGAGCTGGAGGGAGCTGTCCAAAGACTCCAATAGTACATGTTGCTTTTTGACTATGGTAAAAAAGTAACATGTCCTAAATTGTCCAAATTAAAAATCTAGCCTAATTCTAACTAGTTCCTAACTAAACTAAAAAAGATAACTAAACTACAAATACATTACATATGAATATTACATTTTTTAACCGCTCGTTATATATATTGCACTCTTATTATCACAACACATATTCGATGATTCCAAGATATCAACTCCTATGCCTTAAGGAAGAGCTCTCAACCAAAGAATCTCAAGAGTGGTAATTGCCATGACTTTGCATTAAGCCTATAAAAAAGACAAAGACACCTTATGCTACTTTTTGCATTGCCATGAAATAAGAGAATCACTTATAAACACACAAAACATGGTAGTTGAGTGACAATTATCAGGATTTTCACCTCAATCAGAGTTAGTATATGTGATCAAAATCAAAGAAGAAGAGGAGGATAAGAAAAGCCCTTTTTTAACAATATTCTTCGTGTATCCGATGACTTCAACACCGCACTCATATGAACTTTTGGTGGCGCATGCTGAAATTAACTAGCATTGTAAACAACATGAGTAATATCTGGTCAAATTATGGACAAATAAGTTAGAGAGCTAATAAGTTGTCTATATGAAATTGGATCTAATAAAGTCCCATTTTCAACTCTCATCTTTACATTGATAACTTCAGGTGTGTCCACTCTTTTATCATTTGTGATTCCTGATCGAACAACAATATTTGCGGTAAATTTCATTTGAGATAAGATATATTTCCTTAAGAGAATAAGCAACTTCAATACCTAAAAAAATTCTTAGAAAACCAACGTCAAACATATCAATTTTTTCTTTAAGAATAGTTTTGATCTGCTCTACTTATTTTATGTTACTGCTAGTGATAATTCGGTCATCAACATATAATTACAAAATAACAACATTTGAGCTTGTAGATTTCACAAAAAAGCAGTATCAATATAACAAGATTTAAAATCAAAATCTAACATTACTTTATTAAACCTATCATACCAAGCCTTTGGGGCTTGTTTAAGCTCATATAAGGCCTTATGAAGATGCAAAACTTCACCCTTCTCGATACCAAGTCTGTGAAGAGGATCCACATATACCTCTTCATTGAAGTCATCAGTTAGGAAAGCATTCTTGACATCTAATTTGTATATGAGCCAATTTCTTATAAAGACTACGACAATGAGAGTCCTAACACTAGTCATATGGGTTATTGGAGCAAATGGTTCTTCATAATCTATATTGTATCCTTTGAAATTGTTAAGAACTTAAGATTAATGTATCCTTTTTATACATTTTTTGTATATATAATATACTATATATATACGTACATACATATATATGTATATATATTTATATAATATTATTAAGTCAACTTAAGTTGACTTAATACTAGTCGTTGGAATCTAGTCCAACGACTAGTCAATCTAGCCGTTAGACCTAGCCCAACAGCTAGAGAGGACTCTCTTTCCTCTATCTCTTCCTCTCTTTTCTCTCTCTATATATGAGGTGTGTGTGCATATTGTGGTTGTGAGAGTGATGGGTAGTTTTTAGATTTTTGAGTGTTTGAGTGTATTTTGTAGCACGGTCTTTTTCTTTTTGTATTTTTAATGTTCATTATTAATGAAATCATTTATTCACAATTTTCGTATAATATTTGTTTTAATGTCTTGTTTGTATCCAAATGTCTTTTGGTTTGGCATTTGGATTTCAGTTTGGAGTATCTTGGTTTCCACACCATTTTATGACAGGAATATCCTTTGGTCACTAGCCTAGCTTTATACTTTTTTAATGACCCATCACTTTTAGTCTTAACTTTAAACACTCACCTACATCTTATAGTTTTCTTTCTCTTAGGTAAGGATCAGAGTTACCAGTCGAGGAAGCGGGAGCGGGAAACGATACGGGAAGCGGGAGCGGGAAGCGAGGCACTTTCAAAAATTTAGGAAGTGGGGAAGCGTGGGACCACTTAGAAGAAAATTCTGAACCATCTCGGAAGCGACCTAGGAAGCGAACCGGAAGCGAGGGGAAGCGAAAAAAATAAAAAAATGGGGAAGCGAGGGGGAAGCGTGGGGAAGCGCGCTTCCCATAAATGGGAAGCGTGTTTCCCATAAAAGGGAAACACGCTTCCCATAAAAGGGAAGCGCGCTTCCCAAAAAAGGGGGACGCTTCCCCTCACGCTTCGGAAGCGCGACGTTTTGCGCTTCCCCCTTTACTTAGGCGCTTCCGGTAACTCTGGTAAGGATTGAATTTCTCAAGTCTTAGCGTTGTGAAAAGCTTTTAACTCTAAATTCATAGCTTCTACCCATTCTTTTATATTCTTGGCTTAGCTATAGGATGAGGGTGCATGATATGAATGAATAGATATATGACACACTGTAATTGGTTGAGAATGATTCATAGGAGACAAATCTACTAGGGGGTCTTGAGATGCGCTTAGACCTCCTATAGCTAAGTTCTTCGACTTCTTGGGATTGACTATATTTATCAAGGGCACATGGAGGATTTTCACTTTTTCACCATTTTGTCGAGAGTAATGTTGAAGTTCATGAGTAGGTTGAATATCAACATTATTAGGTTCAACATTATCACTATTATTTAGATTTTCAACCTCATTGTCACAAGAATCAAAATCAACTATTGTCTCGTTGTTTTTAGGCAACAAGTCAAATAAGAAGGCATACTCTATATCTTCCTTAGACTCTTGCACCAAATCTTTTTTCATTTTCAAGGAATGTGACATTTCTAGAGACATAAAGTTTGTCATTTTTCAAATCATAGCACCTATACCCTTTTTTATTTTTGAAATAACCAATAAAAGCACTCTATGGCTTTGGGAGGTAGTTTATCATGCTTTTCAACAAAAACAAAACACTTGCATCGTTACACTCTCAATCTTTTCAAATCCTGGATAATTTTAAGAAGTTTTTCAATATGTGAGATGCTTTCTAAAGTTGAAGGGATTTTATTTATCAAATACATTGCGGTGAGAGCGACTTCGGCCCAAAAATTTTTAGGAACTTCTTTTGAAATAAGTAAAGTTCTAATAATTTCAATGATATGACAATGTTTTCTTTCAGCAATTCCATTTTGTTGAGACATTTTAGGACACGATTTTTGGTGTGAAATACCATGATTTTTCAAATAGTTTTGAAATTCATTAGATAAAAATTCTCCCTCTAAATTGGAGCAAAAAATTTTGATATTGCTTTTGAATTGATTTTTAACTAGATTGTGAAATTCCTTCAAAATTCCAGACTTTGGACTTGAGTTTAAGGAAATAAATCCAAATATATCTACTATAATCATCTATAAAAATAATATAATAAGAGAAACCTCCTTTTGACATGATTGGAGCTGGTCCCCATAGACTCAAGTGCACAAATTCAAAAGGTTCTTTAGTCACAAAAGTTCTAGATCCTAAAGGAAGCATTTTCATTTTTCCAAGTATACAATCATTACATAATCTTTTTCTTTACAATATTTTTCCAAAAATAGAAAAGATATAATTTTGACATACTTGGGTGTCCTAATCTTCTATTTCAAAGAACAAGATCAGTTTCTTGCGCATAGTTACAAAAAAAGTCTTTAGGTAAACAAAGAAAATTCATATAGTAGAGATCTCCTCTTCTATGACTTTGCCCAATCAACTTTTCTAACTGGAGACTGCACCAAACACACTTGAGATGAGGAGATCTCACATTCATAATATGATATTTGAGAAACAAAAGAAGATTTTAACTTAATTTTGGAATGACTCTATCCTTTGGAATAAAGAAATTTTTTAATCTTTTGAAGTCTTTTAGGTTTTCAATACTTTTAATTTTTTAAAAAGTTTCATTGATGATAGATACATATGAA
The DNA here is from genome assembly GCF_984573655.1 of Nuphar pumila. Classification (NCBI taxonomy): domain Eukaryota; kingdom Viridiplantae; phylum Streptophyta; class Magnoliopsida; order Nymphaeales; family Nymphaeaceae; genus Nuphar; species Nuphar pumila. The sequence continues at coordinate 80,431,908 of NC_143264.1, read as the reverse complement.
AAGTATGGTGCAACAATCGGATATGAGAGACTCATTAGGCATCTTATAGAAGGAGGCTCCCAAATCTAAGATCCAAGAAAACATACCGGGAGGATAAGAGGTAGATATAGTGGCACCAAAGGTAGATGAGGAGGCCTTTAGATATTGTGAAAGTGCTTTCACCAATTGAGAGATTGATAGGTCTGTGAGGTCTCCTCCTTTCTTGCTTGCTTCCTCTCTTTTGGAAAAATCTTTACTCAGAAAGGCTTTCTTTTGAGCTTGGGATACTCTGGTTTTACGTGTCTCGGTTCATTGCAAAAATAGAAAATGTTCTTCCTCCTACTCCATTGTATTGTCTTTCAAAATGAGGTGGTTTATAGGCTTTCACATTGTGGACAGACTTAGATACAACAAGAACTTCATCACTTGATTTGCACATGCTAAGGCGTATTTCTTCTTGCCATACTTTGGCGAGTGTCATATTAAGAGGAGGCACAATGGTCCTATGAAGAAGAGAAAACTTATTCAAATTCGGATCTAAGTCTAAATAAAAAGGAGAAAAAGTTGCTATTTCTCTATTTGTTTCTGTCTCATCTCAATTGCTGAACCTTCCCATATGGGTTCAAGCAAAGCCAATTCATCCCACAAGGGGGACAAGGTACCATATTAGTCTCTTACACATTTATCTCTTTGCTTTGTAGTGCAAATTTTTTCTTCAAGAAAGTATTGCCGAGCTAGGTCCTTTTGAATGAACATGCCTTTAGGGAAGACCCATGCGTTACAAGCTTTCTTGTACTTGACAATGTTGGTGGCAATCTTGAGTTCCATGGAATTCATGAACCAAGATAAGATTTATGCATTTTTCACATCCTAATCCTCCATCTTGCGTTGATATTCTTTAATAGTTTTTTTTCTTCTTCATCGAGAGCTTTGACTTGATCCCATTTTTTTATCGTGAGCTTCAATTGAGGTTCCATGGTGGTACCACAAACATATCCCTAAAGTTTTTTTTTTCACTTTGCAATGATTTTCCATTGCAGAGGCTCACATTAAATAATTGGAATCATTGAGTTTGAAAGAGATCACGGTCATAGACACTTGAGACTTGGTCCATGAACAATAGGAAGAGCACCACCACTTCAAGAACGAACTTGGATGAACTGTGAACCATGATCAAGGGAGCAATTATCTCAACAAAGGCCAACCTCAAAGGTACAATAAGATCAAGAGCCTATACCTCTGATACCATGAAATGAAACAATGAAGCAAGATACAGAAGTACAAATGGGCACTAAGGCCAAGCACAAGCTCCTAAGGGAAATCACTAAGGGCAAAAACAAATGCTCAAAGGCACAAGATACAAATCATCAAGAAGGCCAACACATAAAAAATATAAATTTTATTAATAAAATGCTCACAAAGAAGCATACAAGATAATGGGCAAAGCCTATTTATATACAAAATGAAGAAGAGATTGAGAGACCCAAAACTAACTATTTGGAGTGCCTAACGGCTAGTCTCACTAGCTCCCAACGGCTAGCTCAACAACTAGTAGCAAAAATTAATAATAAAATAAAAAATACATATTAAGTATTTTACATCAGAAAATATATATATTTATGTATATGATGTGAAATGTATATACACATACATAGAATATATATATATATATATATATGTGTGTGTGTGTGTGTGTGTGTGCATATATATGTTAAATAAATAAATAATATATGTATATATATAAGAGAATACATTTTTAACACATGGAACATAAATTTGAATAGGGTGACTACCTTCCTGATCATTCTTTAGCTAAGTGCAATTTGGAAAGTCATTCTTATGGTCTGTATCATGATCTTAAATACTATTTTTGTGTCTTTTGGGTCATACTTTTCCTCCCCAGTGCTTTTTATATGTGCATAAGAGGACTTCATGTTACCTCTGTCTTCTTCCTTGGATACTGATTTGTTATTTTTTCCTATCATGTGATCTTTTATTTACAACAAATGCTTCTTAATTTGGATTTTTCATTGTTCGAAGTCCCAATTTATGTTACATAAACATGGACATGGATGCAAGACACAACATGGGGTATACGTGGTTCATAATGGGAGTTGTGTACTAGAAGACAAGGATACAAAGATAAACACATCCATATGTTTGTATTTATGTATGTACATATGTATACATGTTCCTACATCTAAAAGCACAAGGAAAGGATTAAGCTGACAAGGTGCCACTTTGATAGCAAATAGACAAAAACAGATTTAAAAGTTACAACAGCAGAATGACAGAGCAGGCTAGCTAAAATAACCTTAATACTGTTAAATATTGTTGTATTTACATACATACATACATACATACATACATACATACATATATACATACATACATGCATACATGCATACATGCATACATGCATACATGCATACATGCATACATGCATACATGCATACATACATACATATACACATACATACATACATATATATATATATGGGGAAAATATTTGCTACTAATGAAGGTAAGAAACTAATGAGCTAGAAATCATAGGTGCAAGTTGTATAGACTCAATCTAACCAGATAGATGTGTTCAACATGGTTTGTTTGCTAATGATCAAGCCGTGGATCGTGTTTTTCTGATGTAAAAATGTGATCTTTTGAGTTATGAAATTTTGGCACATTGTGGGGCCGTTGATTTTGGACCCCTTTAAAAACCTAATTACTTGTCATAATCACATGATTCAAAACAAATTCCCTACTAAACAAACCATGTAGATCACATCTGTAACATTTGAACAACAAAAGATTGGAAATTTTTGAAGAAAAAAGTGATTTATACTCATTAGTTCCTTACCTTCATTAGTAGCCAATATTTACCCATATATATGTATTATGTATATTATATTTAAAATGTATTTTTTTGTTTCTTATTTTTTATTTTATTTCTAACTAGCTGTTAGAGCCAGCTAGCCGTTAGGCATGTCTAACGGCTAGTTGGTTGTTTCTCTCCCTCTCATTATGTGTTTTAGTTGTTTAGTCCCTATTACCTGTCACAGTACCTACTGTCATTTAGGTTTTCTGGACTCTAGATGTATCTTTAAGTTTGTACTCATTTTGGATGATCTTATCTAGGAATAATAACCATAATTCAGAAATTTCTGCTTTAGTTGGTTAGCTATTTATCTGTCACAGCAAAATACCTACTATCATTTAGGTTTTCTAGACTCTAGATGCCTCTTTAAGTTTGTACTCATTTTGGATGACCTTATATAGCAATAATATCCATAACTCAGGTAAATCTTGCAACTAAAATTTCAATATAAATTTGTGCTTCAGATGGAATGGTCCCAGCCACATATTCGGGGTGAAGTTGTGAGTGCTAGGGCTAGTCATGCAGGTGCCACTATTGGCGAAAATTGGTACATTGTTGGTGGTGGGGACAACAAGTCTGGTACATAGAGGGTGTTATCATGGAAATTGGTTTTGATTTTACAATTTATCTGCTGCTTTCTGAGGCTTCTTTATGTATCAATGACTGCTATTTTTACCCCTAAATGATTCAATTGTTCAGGTGCTCAAGATACCCTTATGTTAAGATTGTCTAAGCTTGTTTGGTCAGTGGTGACTAATGTCAAGGATCAGGATCCAATAGCCAGTGAGGTTATTTTCTATGGCTTCTCATAAACTCAGACATGTATAAATGAACTTTTGATTGAGAGATATGCAGTAGTATTGGCTTCCTTTGAGTTAAATTACATATTGAGTAGCTGAAAACAATTGAATGTTAAAATGGGGATACAAAACCACAAAAAGACTTCTGTTTGTTCTTCAGAAAACATACATGTCAATATTTCAGATTCACAAGTACGGTTTGATGATGCTTTTGTTCAGTGGAATTGTTACTCTGTGGCTAGAAATTTGGTTTTCCTGTAAGGTAAACTTTTATGGCTTTTGAAATTAGAATCTGACATAGTAAATTAATAGTTTATGGGTATTATCTTATCTTTCTTCAGCTATGTACATGTCCTTGAGTTTTCCTCTAACTATTATCAAATGTTCTTTGTTAGTTTTATTTGTTAAAACATTCTTTAAAGGTTTATGGACTTTTTTTTCTCTCTATTTTTAGGTTAGGTATTCGCTCTGAATATGTTAGAAAATGATTGGCTATTAAGTCAGGTGAAAATTGGCAAGATCTTGTGATGCCAACTGTAAGGTGGTACTCTACTTTTCAAATAGAGACACCAACTTTTTTGTTAATTCCATGCTGGTCTTTAACATTGCACGCCTAGTAGAATCATGATTTGTTTCTTTGACTTCTACATTTTTTTAGTGTCCGATGTTTGTCCTTTTTGCAACAGGTATTACAACTTTCTTTGTTGCCTTGAAGTTAGAAGTTTCTTATTTTGTCATCATTACTTATCTCTACCTTATAGGAAACACTTCTTTTCACAGCAGTGTGTTCAACTTGCTGGTCCCATATGGATTCCCAGCTTCGTATGGGTCTGCTTAATTTGAGTATTTTTTAAGTTGTTACCCTCCATCTGATTTTGCTTAGTATGAAGCATTGGATAGGTATAAGCCACAGTTTTTTGTTTCTTTAAAATGGATATTTTCTTTGTTATGTTTCATAATATAATGCACCAATCTCTAAAAAAATTGGAAAGGATTGATTTGACATGTATTCTTATGCCTACTGCAGTATTTGTGTCTTGGCAAGAATCATGTCATCAATCCTTCTTGTGCCTAGAGTTTCTTTGTAGTTTACATTCATTTATTTGTTTTGGTGTTGAATGTTTCATCTTTTTGTAATTACCATTATTATGCATTGCCTACCTAACTACTTGACTAATTTGAAAATAATTTTTTTCTCGAAAACTTTGTGATTGATAGGGTCTCACCCTTGCCACATTGTCATCGCAAGGGGAGAAGTTTTTGGTTGCTTTTGGAGGCTATAATGGAAAATACAACAATGAGGTAAACCAAAAATAACATTTTTCTGCTTTTTTTAATGGTTGCTAATTAATACATGTAGATCATTCCTGTTATGTTTCTTTTCATACTTCAACACTCTCAGCAGAATGCTGTTGGATTGAAACACAACTGTTCTCTTCAAACATACAGAAAAGCTTCCTCTGAAAAATCTAAGATAGTTTGGGAAATGAACTATATGCATTTTATTTTCAAGATACTCCCAGGATACTCTAAGACGTCTTTCTGCCCCAGGTAACTGTTTTGAAGCCTATGCTGCAAAATGCTCCTCAGCCTAAGATTTTTCAGTCACCTGCAGCAGCAGCTGCTGCAGCTTCTGTAAAAGCTGTTTATGCATTAACTGAAAAAGGAGAAATGGTGGATTCCTCAAGTATTAAGGAGACATCAAAGGAAATCATACATGAAAGCACCAAACAAGATGCTGCAGCACAAAAGGATTCTCTTTCTGCAGAAATCAAATTGCTGCAATCAGTTATATTTGAAGCACTGACAAATAATTCCAAACAAAAAAGTGAGCTTGATGAGAAGAATCAGACTTATGCTGAACTCTCCAAGGTACCTACGTTCTTCAACAGCTTATGTGGATCTTGATCTTTTGGAATTTTCTAATTCCTGATTGCTGTTTCTCAGGAACTGCGATCAGTCCAAGGGCAGCTAACTGCTGAGAGATCAAGGTGCATTAAACTAGAGGTACTAAATGTCTTTCTTGCATACAAGGGGAGCTGTTCTTCAAACAAAATGGCCCGTAAAGTTTTGTTTATGATGTTTGGCAGGTCCAGATATCTGATATGCAGAAAAAACTAGAGTTATCACAGTCTTTACAACAGGAGCTACAGTTGCTTCAGAACCAGTTGTCCATGTCCAGACAAGATCCAATGCCCACAGATCCTTCCATTCAGAGGAAAAGATCAGGAGGGCTTTGGCAATGGATGGCAGGCACTCCTGGAAGCCCGGATGATAACAATGCAAAATACTGAAAGTTCATATCAGCTAAAATTACCTAATACTCATCGAACTTGTGCTGAGCAGGATAAACTGCTACCACCATTGATTTTTTCCCCCCATTTTTTGAATTTCTTGTAGCAAAATAGCCCCTCGTTGTGACCTACATGAAACCAATATTATTCAGCTTAATTGGCTTCCTATTTCATGAGTTTGTAACAGTAAATGTGAATTATTTTCCATGTGGTGTATCAATTTTTTTTACTGACTCAATAAAGTTGCTTCGTCTATGCTATTCTTTTTAATTTATGCAGGGAACTTTTCCTGTTTTGAGTGCATATACAACCTTGTTAGTGAAGTGGGTTGCAGATTTTGAAGAAACCATTTGATCAGTTTGAGACATATGATATTCAAGTAACAGCCATTGCATCAAATTTCTTTACAAAACTTTGCCAATGCAACGGATTGAAAAAAAACTGCTAAGAACACAGAAAAGGCCTGGGGTTACACTTGCATGTTTCTCTGCAGTCCAGTATTTCTTGGCACGGTCTTGATGGATAATGTCTGTTTGATCAAAAGAAAAAGAAAAGTTGTTTTCCGGTGTTTTTTGTTTCCAGAATGTTTCTTTGTGTGATTATCAATGAAGTGAGTGGCATACAAACAAGAGGTTGCTGATCAAAACAGCAAATGTTTCAAGGTTCATGTTGCTTGCAAGTTTTGTTAGTTGGTGCAGTTGAGATTATGATGTTTGTGTAATTTTCTACACAAAATTAATTGAGTAAATTAGCACTGCACCTATTCAAGTGAAAATTGCATTCCCGTACCTGAATTGTGTGAGTGAAGTTTGGCAACCATCTGCTTCTGCTGCTTAGCCAAAATTGGGGGAGATTAAATGCCAGAGTCTCAGAGATTGACAGTTTCCAGTTATGTAAGGCTAGACAAGACTCCTAACATCTATATCCTTTTTTGTTTTTAATGCACGATACACAAGAATAATGATATTATTACAACAAATTTCACACTTAGGGGATACCATGACCTCAAGATACACTTCTCTTATTTATGTGCTCGACATCTACTTACAACATTCAATTCTTTGTGCCTGTGTACCCATTTGTTATTTCTGCTGGAAGGGATTTGCTGAATATGCCAATTGTGAGTGGCTAAGCTCTGAAACAAGAGCCACCATTGTCAAGCTTATTGTTCTCCAGGAAGCATGGTACCCTCAGGCAGATTACAATATGCATTGTCTGAAAGTTAATTCACTTCTTAATACTAAGGATATCTTCCCATACAATTCAACTGAGGCAACTCTAACCGGTATACCTCTCCAGTTAGATGCGCAACACATTTTTTTTCAGCAAGCAGCTCTGCTTCACTCTGTTTCAACAGCTTGACATCAGACGATACAGCTTACAGTGATATGAATTATCGAGTCACATGATTGGTACACTTTGAATAAAAATGAAAAAACTAACCTTCTTTATCCGTTGTCGGAGGTAATCATCGATAATTACATCTTTGACCAGTTCATAATCACCATCACCCTGACATTACAAAGGGTACTTTTGAGATTATTTTTATACAACAAAATACCTTGATAGTAATCAACAAATTTGGATACAGATGGGTCTCGGAATGAAAACTATTGACCTTTGATCTGCAAGGCATACTGAAAACAATGTCCTCTGCTATGCCATATGTGTTACCATTGGTATAAACCTGTAGCAGTAGACAAGAACATTTGAGATATAACTGATATTGCAATTCTCTGAGTACGCACTGGCCATTAGAACCTAACAGCAATTTGTACTAGAGGATCTATGATAACTACATTTACTGCAAAATGCAACATATTATTAGCAGTCACCAATTCTGAATTTCATTGGTTAAGCTTTTGTTAATGTCGACAGTTGGTACTTGGCAGACCAAGTGAAATGGTCAACCATGAATAAAGTATAGGAAAACGAGTTGACGATTATAGATACTTGGATAAAATTGATGCATCTAACAGCATGCGCACATGGATCAGAACAATCCGATTAGTATCTCTGTGAAAGTTGCTCTATTTTCCACCAAGTCATACATGTTTTTCCTTTGAATACCTCAACAATCGAAAAAAACTGTGATAGTTTGGTAAGAACCCTTCTTGTATGCTACAAATATCCTTTGCATGGTGGATATAAACCAACACTTGTGACATTAATAACCAACCGTTTGGACCAGCTGCAGGATAATAAAAATAGCCAGTGGGAACGGATGCAAGTAAAATTTCCAAGCAGGATCATACTTGGCGGTACATGTGTGTGTGTGTGCCTCATGCCATATACTACTCATCCTATTGCTTGATTCAGGTATCACAGAATCCAACTACTGGAAAAATGAAACATAAAATATGTACACTACTTTTCCTAATGGTAGATCATACATGATGGATATAATTGGTAGATAAATAATGATTGATAAAAACAGCTTTGCTGAAGGGTCGATGTTTAGTTTCAAGAAGTTATTGATGAAGAAAATACTTGTTTCCCACAAGACACTACAGATATTTTTGTTTATGAAACATACCGCTGAAGAAAACCAATCGCCTTCAGGTGTAGGGATAATGAGAGACCTTATGGCATCAACAATAGATACTGCAGTTGAAGCAGCTGAAGATCTCCCCCATTTCCTGATAAGTTCACCTCCTCTCTGACAATAACAATTTAATGCTAAGAAATCACGTATTTATTTATTTTTATAGGTAAGCTGGCAAATAACCACCGTGGGATTTGAAGGCAAGACCCCTCGGTTATGATAGTGTATCCTAACCATCCATGTTTGATTCCAAGAAGAAATCACATTATGGGCCAGTTGGCCAGAAACAAGGCTAGAAAGTCACACCACCTTATTTGAAAAAAGCTTTTCATAATCAAATACAGATTTTGTGATAATTCTCAGAAATGCTTATTAAAATACCTTCTGAACCTTTTGTGTGAATTCCTGCTCTAACCATTTGGTATCAGTGATAACTTCCTTCACTGGAAGGCCAAGGATTCTAGCATTTAAAAAATCTGGAACCTGTTGTTTTTATGAACCGATTAGTCCTTGCCATATACTATGAACGGATTGTAGCATCCAAGACCAGAAATAAGAGGTGAATGCAAGATAAATAATCAGGGGTAAGCTTTCAAACATCAACACCCAACTGCCTCAATAGTCTATGGTAACTATAGCAACTGAATTCAGATACCTGAGTTGTTGAATGGTTTCCCCAAATGGTCATGTTTGAAACTTTATCATAAAATAAACCAGCTTTCAGGGCAAGCTGCAAAATAACTTCTCAAGTGTGATTCACAATGCAATGGATGAGCTTCAGAAGCTGGATAGTTATCATTGAAAGCTAATATGAAAAAAGTTTATAATCAGGAAGAATACTTGGCATTTGGCTCTGTTCTCATCCAACCTTGTTAAAGCATGAAAGTTCTTTGCAGGGATATTTGGAGCATTCTTCAAACAAATGAGAGCACTAGCACCAGAAATTTGTGAGTACTACTATTTTCCCAGGCTAATTTAACATATTTACCAAATACAATCTTATCTTACTTTGTATTGCATGGGTTGCCAACAACTATCACCTTGACATTGCGAGATGCAACCGCATTGAGGGCTCTGCCCTGCAAGATACTTATAACGTGGAATATGTAAGTACACAAAAAAATAGGGTCTAAAAAACATGACAAAATTTTTGAAAAATTTAGAATGAGAACCTGTTCAGCAAAAATCTGTCCGTTTATGTCTAGCAAGTCTGCACGCTCCATTCCTGGTCCCCGTGGCTTTGCCCCAATTAGAAGTGCCCATTCAGCATCCCTGAATACCTCATAAGGATCTATACCTATGCTAACTTCCCTCAACAAAGGATACAAGGAATCCTCCAACTCCATTGCAACCCCTGGATGATTAAAAAACTTTAATTAAAACAATAAAACCAGTCATTGGCCAATTTATGCCTGCATGTCCCTAAAACGTAATAAGAGAATTCACACACATACACATACATAAACACACATGTGTACATACAAATACATGTACATTATAGATAACTAAATCAACAATTTAAAATAAAAAATCTGAAACTCTGAAGAATATGAGATCTTTAAAAATTAGAAAATTAACAAAAAGACATTTTTTGTGATAATAAAAGTGCACTAGCATTGTCTTTCAACACTGGGTTCCATGACAAGCCTAAACATTTTAAAATAGACTAAAACCTTGTCAGAGAAATGTTTAAATCTGAAAAAATAGAAGCGAAGCTCATTGGCTTACAGTTCTAGGTAGCAAATATAACTACAACATTTTTACGGAGGGCGAGATTATTTTCTCAAGAACAAGTTATGCACTTTCAAATATGATGTACAACTTCAGGGAGCATATTGAGGATTGTTACTGAAGACATTTCTATCATTCAAGCTATATAACATATTGATTATTGGCAGACATTTGTAATTATTTTGTTACTGTATTCATTAATTGGAACAGCTCTTTACAGTATTATTATAATATTTTATAGTTTTACTCATTATTTGTAATACATGTGAGGGTAAATTAATATTCAAGCATAAATATGATCTTAGTAGTGTCACTCCTCGCTATTAATGAAATTTGGGGTCAAGAATGCTTTCTTTCTCCTTGTTGTTCATGCTCCTGTAACAGGGTACCCTCAAGGTGGTGGTTGTGGTTGTTGTTTTTGGAGGAGATTTTCCCAAATTTATTAAAAAAATATAATATCCTGATATATATCATAGACAAACATATGCCATGATTAATAGTAAGCAGTTAATGAACACCAATCACAAAAAAAAATTGAGCTGAATAGGATGGAACCAAAGGGAACTAGAAAATATCACATCTAAGCCTTTCAAATATATGAAGCTTCTAGAACAAGACAAACTGTCCAAATCCGACTCATGGTCTATCCATTTATTGAAATAGAGGGACAACTCTAGCAGAAGATATTAAAATTGCATTAAATGTCCCTGACAAAAAGAACTTTTTCTAGGGATAAGCAGCATGCTCCTCGCCATGAAGTGCATGTCCTTCTATCTGGCAATGGCGTAGGTTCAAGAATTGCAGGAATCTCAACGCAATCTGTCCATGTACATTAGATTTATGTTGACTAATCTATTTCTTAACTAAACATACCTTCAAGAGCTTTAAATGACCTTTCAGATCCCAATAATCTCACCGCAATTGGTTGATCTTGGCCAAAAACCTCACCAGATGCAAGCTGAAGAATAAAGTAGTTACAATGTACTTCTAAAACACAAGCTACAATGGGACTAAAAACTATATCCAAGTTTCAGGCAGAAGAAAATCATGGTTACTGATTTGAATGAATTAAAAAATGAAATATGACATATGTAAGTAAAAGAGGAATGGGAATTCTTTTTTTCAATAGCATCCTAGCAGCATCCTTCTAATCAGCTAAATTACATCCATAGAAGCTATTGCCTTCAAGTGAAAATCATCTTAGAATTAGATAATGCATATTGATAAATAAATTAGCAAATTGTTTTGTTCGAGGAGCAACTCTTTCTTGAAACATCAACAGAACTGGTGAAACAGAAGAAGGCATAGAACAGTAAGTAGTCACAGGATGACTAATTTGAGCTAAGATTCTATTTCAGATGACATGGACACAAACCGTCGGTTGATACAAGTTCGAGATGCGAGTTCACAATTTTTTTCCAGTTGAGAGGTGGGCACGGGTTTTTAATTATTTAATTGATTTTTTTTGGATATTTTAGTATATGGTCTTACAATATTACTAAAAATATTACTAATATATTGGCATGTCACTTGCCATGCCTCCATCTTGTGTCATGTTGCTGGACATGGGGCCAAAAATGGTGTGTGAACTCATCTCTATCTTCATACCCTTATGTCGTACCCCTTGTGATATCTCTTTATTGTAAGTTGTTTTAACAAATCTAATACCATAGATGAATTCAGCATGGTTAATTTGATAGGATTCAACCTATGGATTGTGTATTTTCATCCAAAAAAAATCAAATCATAAAAAATTGATGTTTTTATGACCGTTGATTTTTGAACTGTCAAAAATTCTTGTACAGTGTACACATCAGATTTTGTTAATTGAAACACTGATCTTCACTGAATAAAGTATATAGATTACATTTACAGGCCCCAATCTGATTAAACCAACCTGCAACCGGGTATGATATTAGGGTATGAAGATAGGGCTGAGTGGATCACATTCCATGTTATGACATAGCTAAGTTTAAAGCCAGCAAAGGAATGCTTCACGAATACATGTGGCAATTTAGGAATTTTAGAAAAAATCAGTGGACTTTTTTGAAAAGTACAAACTGACCAAGGATCAGCATAAGATGCTATGAAGTCGAATATTGTTCAAGAATACCAGCATAGACTTGACCAGTAAAAGCAAAAGTAGAATTCAAGCTCTAAAGATTCCAAAATAGCCAAAGTCAATATGGAACTATAATGGGGTCAATAATCTAAATATCCTTGATTTAAATGTGCTATCAGCTATGCCATCCATATGCATATAGATGTTTGAATAAGCTCCCACATAAAAATTTCAGGAAAACCACTAAATTTCTAAAACTTTCTCTGATCCCAAATCTTTCACAAAACTAAACTGCATACAATGTTACCTTGAAGAGTAGATGGTTAGAAATCATTCCAGCAGCGCCTGAAACTGCAACTTTTATCAGCTTCTTCCATGCCCTTGTCTCCTCTTCCTGCCAAATAGATAATTGGTGAAAGAAACTTACCACAAGAATCTGCTTTAATACTAACAATTCACACCGATGTATTGCTTTAACCTGTTTTTCCTCAACTAGGTAATCAAAATATCTGTTATGGGAAACAAGGCAGACAAATTTCTTTGCAATTATGTGTCATTAAGAATTTCAATCGAAGTAATCAATAAAAATTTGTTCTAGTTGCAAAACAAATATCTTTGGAAGATCCTACACAGTGGAGAAGAACCCACAACAAATTATATCATGCAAAAGCACTCGAAACAAATTTCCTGTAAACTAAACTTCTGCCGTATGCTGTCCAAATACAACAAAAAAGAAAAATACAGATAAGAAAAGAGTAATTGGTAACCATCCAATCAATTGGGAATGATGGTTGGCATAGGGAACTCACCAAACTACTTGTAGGTCGTTTGGTCAAAGGAAGAAAGCCACTTCCATCAGTAAATGGTAAATTTAACTGGAACATCAAATCTGTAAGCACTATAAATAACCTCATGCCCCATTTTCACTTTTTGGAAATAATGCAAGGATGCAAGTTGGGCATCATAAAAATTGTTGACAATCAATATGAGCACTTTTTAAGCTACTGTTAACGGTGCCACTTTTAAAAAAAATCTTTCATAGTATCTTTCACATGGATACAGGAATCAGAGATCCTTGGTGGGTTGGGCGGATATCTCGAAACTGTTGGAGTTTGGTTTGTTTGGGTATTCGAGATATCCATAGATTTAATATGACACTACTTGCTAAATGGGTGTAGCTAATTTGCAAAAAAGATGGTTGTTTTTTAGGAAAAATACAATTTGTCGAAATGGCCTTGGAATTGGTCGGAGAACTATAAATGGAAAGTGGGTTCGGGAATTTGGAAAGGGTGGATGACTATAATCAAGGCATTTTGTCAATTTATTAAGGTTCGGGTAGGTAATGGTGCTTGTACTTTCTTTTTGGCAAGACAAGTGGAAGGGCGATCGCTTGCTTCAGGATGAATTTCTCGATTTGTATCATGCTACACGCAGGAAATTCAGCACGGTAAGGGAAGTCGGCTCACCTAATACTAGCGTTTGGAACATTGTTTTGAAAAGGGACCCTCGGAGGTGTATTTCAGCAATGGACTGCACTAACGTCAGATTTGGCCTTGGTTTCTTTATCGCATCATAATGATGTAATCGTGTGGAACATGTCCCCATCAGATTTGGCCTTGGTTTCTTTATCGCATCACGGTGGCTTCATTCTACGGGGCATTGGGTGTCCCCCTGTTTGGATGCCAAAAGATTCATTATGGGGGCCGGGTTACCTTTTTGCAGGGAACGTTGGCTTGGTTAATCATTCATGGCAAAGTGCTGACGGAATATGTGGGCTCAAGCAGTGTGGTTTTAACCTGGCCAGCAAATGCTCCCTCTGTTTTGCTCATGAGGAATCTATCCAACATCTTGTCTGGGACTGCCCCTTCGTACAGACATTCATCCAGCTACCTTGGGATGACATGGATAGTGCCTGGGACACCATGTTGTTCCCTAGACAGGTCTTGATTGTTGATTTTCTCAGGTCTAAAGGAAAGAGATGGAGGTTCGTATGGCGGGTCTGGTTTCTCTTGGCATGGAGCATCATCTGGTTTGAGCGCAACCGACGCATATTCAGGAACAAGATAAAGAGACCAGATCACCTACTTCAGCAGATGAAATGGGAGATCACCTGCAGGGTTCGCAGGAAATGGCCAAACCAGGATCTGAGTTGGATTGGCGTTAACAGGGTGTTGTTTTGACGTCTGGATGCTGAATTACCTCTGTCCAGACTCTTGTTATTCGGTTATCGCTGCTCTTTTGTTTTGTTATTTGTGGTGGGTGATATCTCATCACTACCACTTCTCTGATGCATGTTTTTACACGCTTCTGTATTCTGTCTGGTTCCATAATGAAATATTTTTTCTGTCAAAAAAACATATGGCTAGTATATAAGGGGACACAGGGCCCCAGATGGAGTCTGTGTGACATAGCTTTCATCTATAAGAAGTCATATACTCAAAAGGAGACTGAAGCTGGTCTTAGTCTTTTCAAATTTCAATAGTTCCAGTGTTAAGATGATAGTTACAGATATATATGTGCTATATTTTGAAATTCTCGCAATAATATAGCTGTAAATTCATAACATGAGATTAAAGGCAAAATCTTGTGATATATATATATATATATATATATATATATATATATATATATATATATATATATATATATATATATATATATATATATATATATATATATATTACGACATTATCAGTTACTTTTACTTTGTTACTTCTTTTCTATATCTTAAATATGTTTTTTCCTTTTTTTTATATATATTTTAGCTATTTCATTTATTATTTGTGCATTTTATTATCTAAACATGTTATTTTTGTACTTATTTATGCTATTTTTATATAATTTTCTAATTTTTTTATTCACCAATATTTCCCAACATTTTTGCAAGATTTATCGATTAAATAAACCTATATTATTGCGAGAAACTGCCTTGCCCAGCTATAGCCAAGACAGATATTTGTGACTATTGTTAAGATACAAACAGGTTGCAAATTCTAATTAAGTGCAATCATAAAATATATCATTTCTGATTTAGGAAATCGTAATCAATCAATGACCACCGTTAATCAACGACTGTTTCTCACTGAGAAATTATGGAAACAACAGACTAACCTCATGATTATGTAAAAAATTATTTTCATAGTTCCACTCTCAGTAAGCAAAAAAAAGAAGGAAAAATCTTCAGTTCGGCCAAAGCGGCCACCATTGAAACAAAGCAACATGGCTATTAAGAAGTAAACCTAAAAACTGATAAACAGAAAAAATCAAGAAGACTAGGTGTGAATGTGAGGCGTCTTTACCGCTTTCAAGTCGTATTCGAGGCAGAAAACACCATAACACTCTGAGTTCTCCGATTTGGGTGATCTGCCGTTAAGCAAAGGAGAAACAGCAACTGGTGCAGCTCGAGACTCTGCTTTCACTTGCCTATCAACCACAAGAAAATATGCTAAACAAACAAATTCCGAATTCCAAGCACCTAACTAAATTGAACCAAAAAAACCAAGCCCCATAAACGAAAAAGAACACGTCCCCACAATAAAATTTCCATTCAAAACCACACACTAAATACCAACTAACTAAAAACAACAAAACAAGAGAGAGAGAGAGAGAGAGAGAGAGAGAGAGAGAGAGGTTTGCTTTGCTTACTTGGGTGCAGCAGAGCAGACCAGCTTGAGTGCAAGGTGGTTGTGACAAGATTTGAACTGACAACCTTGGTGATGGGATGGCACTAGAAGAGACCATGATGGTCGGTAGGCCTTGGAAAGAAGAAAAGAGGAGCAATGACTGTTGGTAGTGGTGAAGGAATATGAGGAGGCTACCGCCATCACCACCACTGCACCACACACAGTTCTTAACTCAGAGAGAGAGAGAGTATATTATTGTTTTATGGGCGTATCTAACTGAGAGGGAAGAGCAGATTGAAAGGGTGAAAGCTGAGACCCTTTGCTCATTTTGAGACCGGTTTTTATAGGGCTGAAGACCTGACAAGTGGAAGATACGATAGGCCATCGAAAGCTCCACCAATCTAACCAAAGACTGGACCCAATCTAACAGTCGTGAGGATTAACTGCTTAATGCATAAGCCTTTAATTTGTCAGCTAACCAAAGTTTCTGGGCACCCTGAAGTTGGCTTGTTGCAATAGAATGAGACATTCCATTTTGGACATGTGGAAATAAGTCACAATTAGCAGGAAAAAAAAGTCTGAAATCCAAGTGCTGCTCACGTTGATCTTTGGCATCAGCAGTTAGGTGTGTTTGAATATATTAAAGGACAAGAATACCCCAAGAATATAATGATACTGATGCACTGTAAAAAAGAAGCTTTTATTTTTTTTTCCTTCTCTTTTCATCCAAATACTAGGTTAGCATGATGACACTGATTGGGTGGTGTTTAGGCGTACATCTAAGGGGTTCATTTGGTATCACTAGATCTGTGGCCTAGTTCATGATGAATTGTCTGGTCCTTTAACTCTAAAGCCGATTTAATACGTATGTCAATTGATTAGGTTTTTAAGGAAAATTCCATTAGAGGCTCACCTCTTGAGCTAGTTCTTAAAAGATCCCTATGCTTTTTAAAAAAAAGTGTTTTTTTTTTAAGGCAAGCTGGATTTAGGCATACCCCAACAGTTATTATTCAAAGTACCACTAGGGTTTGAACATGCAAAGTCCCCACAAGGAGACCCGAGACGTGCACTGACAGCTACTACCAACCAAGGAGATGTTTTTAAAAAAACGTTTTACAACTAAACTTATGAACGCTGTCAAACAGAGACCTGCCTCAGTTAAAGCAACTCAGCTTAACCTTAAAATATCCTATAATAAAATTATTAAAGTGCCCCCGTTGCAGATTACAATGATATTTAAAGGGTCGAATCAGTGCTTAGCCAATCGATTTTGGACCGATAGGGCACGAATTAGCGGATCCAGGACACTTCGGATCGACACTGACTACAATGATTTGATAGTTTCAGTGAAAAGTTAAATCTTGAAATGCCTTTTCAGAAGACAATAGATGGAACTTTTTTCCTAAATTTTTTTTAGATGGGATCAGGTCAGAGACTCAGAGTGAGCTCTGAATACCGTCAGAGCTCCTTCGGATGCTGTTGATCTCAAGATGAACAGCCCTGTACGAATGAGATGCCCACCGCTTGGATGGGCCCCATCTTTTTCCCAATGTTGTTCGTGTTTCGGATGGCCTGCATCTGAACGTTCTAAAATGAACGGCTCATAATGAGCCTTATTCATCATTTGATGAAACTCAAAGGTCAGAGGTGCCTGACCTGATCCTCTCTCTCTCTCTCTCTCTCTCTCTCTCTCTAAGCCTATTGGAATGCTTCCTGCATTGTATAAGTTGTACACTGCAATCTGAATTACTTGCTAAGATCGGAAACTTGACGGCGGTAGCTTGGTCAGGTTTCATTGGCACCAAAGGACACCAATTAAATTAATGTTAAAAACGAAATGTGGTCCAAATCCGAAGTTAAAACAGGATCGCACTAAAAGAAAAAGGAAGCTGGAAACAAGTTATTCACATCTAAAATGTACAAATGGATTGGAGTTTATCCCGGTCTGAATGTAGATCCTACAGAAAAACCCAATCCTTATTTTTCAAACCCTATCAGATAAATCCAAATCCAATTCAGATACATCCAAATCTTTCATTTCAAGATCCATATCTGAGAACAATTTGTCACATTTGAAGGAACACTAAAGTCGGTGTTGCATTCCTGATAGATTTTATTTGATATTGGACCGAATCTAACTCCGTTTAGTTGGATTTGGTAAGCCAAACCATACCCAGTTATAATTGAATATCGGTAGAGTTTTGATTTTTTGCTAATGAATCTGATGGAATATATCTGAATCCATTTACATGTAAAAAGAATGGATTTGGTATGAGCTGCTTACCTAGGGATGGCAGTGGACCCGAAAAAATGGGGCACTGCCCCACCTAGCTTCGTTTGGACGGGGGATGGTGGACATGAAACAGGGATGGAGGTTACAATCAAAACCTATGCGGGGATGAAGGTGGGGATGGACTTATACTTTTCCCCACCCTGCCCCGTCCCCATCTCCAATCCTTGCCCCGCCCCGTCCAGGATCCTTCTTTAGATATGGCAGTGGATCGAGGAAAAATTGGCCCCCACCCTGCCTCGCCTCGTTTAGACTGGGGATGGAGGACATGAAACGGGGAAGGAGGTTAAAATCAAAACCTGTGTGGGGATGAAGGCAGGGATGGAGGGCAGGATTTTGAGACGGGGTGAGAGTGGAGACCTTGTCCCCCATCTCGCCCCGCCCTGGTCCACTGCCATTCCTATGCTTACCATCCGAATAGAGTTTGTTCAGCCAAATTCTGATTAATCGGATCTGAGATTGGCCACATTTAACCTGAATCCAAACTGTTTACATCCCCAGTTCCTTCAAAAACCACAGCTATTTTCCATGCAGACTGGAAAAGGTCAGTCAAGTTTTGGTGTTTTGGTTTCTTCACCGTCCATTCAAGCGATCAACTATTAGCAGCCAATGATGATATCAGGTGGGCCACCAGCATGGGCCCCACTTATTTTTGGACGGCGTAGGAAACCGATTGTGATAGTGATGGTAATCGGTAATGTGTCAGCTCACCTGAAGAGGGTGGTGTATGTTCGCCCCCGATGATTCACTGAATCCCACGTCTGTGTTCGGGGTTTGAATGAGCACCACGTATACAAGAACATGGGGCTCGTATTCCCGTGTATGTTGACATCACTTAGCATTGGAGTCTGGTGTGGTTGCAAAGACTTAAGTACCCTTTCTTGTTATTCTTCTCATAAAGCGATGGTTTGAAAAAATGACAAAAATGCCCTTCATTCAAAAAAGAAAAAATAAACAGTTCAAAAAAAGGACAAACATGTCCTCCATCCAGAAAGTCAAGGATGATGTTGACTCTTCAAAGTCTACCCAGTGAAACGAACCTTAATCGTTTCGCCGATGGTAATCCGGCAAAACGATGGTGAGCAGACGATCCGATGGTCATCCGACGAAACAAACCTGAGCCATCAAAAATGTCTGTTTGAACTTTTCATCGTCATCTTCTTCTTCTTCCTTCTCCGTAAAACATTGTAAAATCCTCTTTCTTTAGAGAAGAAATCAAGGGAGGTAAAGAGTTTCCCCGGAGAAGGCCATGAACATCAACCCTCTCACTCTCTCTCCCTTCTCTCTCTACTGTGCACATCCAACAGACGATCCTACATTGCTTCATCAAACACTGACTGACCTGCACACTGACTGTAGCATCGATCAACTTGATGAGTTGTGGAGCCTGATTCATAGTTTTTGCCCTTACATGAGGGGGTTTGGGGGTTCCTCCCAGCGTGGGTAACATCATTCAACTTAATGTGTTGTGGAGTCTGATTTAGAGTTTTTGCCCTTACAGGAGGGGGTCCGGGGGCTCCCCCCCCGGCGCAGATCCCGCTGCGCGGTCAGCGGGCGGGGGCTCGGGGGGCAGCACCCTCCGAACCAAATTTTTTTTGGGCCATCTAACAGCGATTTATAGTATTATCGGGCTTTCCTACAACAATTTGTAGTATTTTCGGGTCTTCTGCAAATCGCTATAGCGATTTGTAGTGTCTTCCGCAAATCACAATAGCGATTTGTAGTGTCTTCCGCAAATCGCTATAGCGATTTGTAGTGTCTTCTGCAAATCGCTATAGCGATTTATAGTGTCTTCCGTAAATCTCTATAGCGATTTGTAGTATCTTCCGCAAATCGCTATAGCGATTTGTAGTGTCTTCCGCAAATCACTATAGTGATTTGTAGTGTTATTCAGTAAGCAAATCGTTGTAAATCGCTACTCGAATTAGGACCAACTTGTCAGGGCTATATCTCCTTAACCAAAGGTCATATTTCAAATCTGTAAAAAATGGTGTCTTTGTTATTGAGTCTAGTTTATTTCTGTAAATTTTCAGCGATTTCTATTGTCATTTCATTCCCCATTTTAACTAAAAACTAGACCCCTATTATTTTGTGTTATTTGAGTTGCACAACACCATTCTCGCTTGACATCCACATATTGATTCTGGCATGCTCCTTGTTGGATTTTTCATTGATTTCTTCCAACCTTGCTTGGAACAAAAATATGTCTTTCTCACCATGATACTCTGTGCATTTTTTGACCACGACACCCGGAACCCGTGCAGGGGGGAGCCCCCGGACTCCCCTCCTGTAATGGCAAAAACTCTAAATCAGACTCCACAACGAATCAAGTTGAACGATGCTACCCACGCTGGGAGGAGCCCCCAAACCCTCCTCCTATAAGGGCAAAAACTATAAATCAAGCTCCACAACGAATCAAGTTGAACGATGCTATCCACGCTGAGAGAAACCCCCAAACCCTCCTCCTATAAGGGCAAAAACTTTGAATCAGACTCCACAACTCATCAAGTTGAATGATGCTACCCACGCTGGGAGGAGCCCTCGGACCCCCCTTTTGTAAGGGTAAAAACTCTGAATCAGACTCAACAACTCTTCAAGTTGAATGATGCTACCCACGCTGGGAGGAGCCCTCAGAACTCCCTTTCTGTAAGGGTAAAAACTCTGAATCAGACTCCATAACTCTTCAAGTTGAATGATGCTACCCACGTTGGGAGGAGCCCCCAGACCCCTCTCCTGTAAGGGTAAAAACTCTGAATCAGACTCCACAACTCTTCAAGTTGAATGATGCTACCCACGCTGGGAAGATCCCTCAGACCCCCTTTTCTGTAAGGGTAAAAACTTTGAATCAGACTCCACAACTCTTTAAGTTGAATGATGCTACCCACGTTGGGAGGAGCTCCCAGACCCCTCTCCTGTAAGGGTAAAAACTCTGAATCAGACTCCACAACTCTTCAAGTTGAATGATGCTACCCACGCTGGGAGGATCCCTCAGACCCCCCTTTCTGTAAGAGTAAAAACTCTGAATCAGACTCCACAACTCTTCAAGTTGAATGATGCTACCCACGTTGGGAGGAGCCCCCAGACCCCTCTCCTGTAAGGGTAAAAACTCTGAATCAGGATCTACAACTCTTTTAGTTGAATGATGCTACCCACACTGGGAGGAGCCCCCAAACCCTCCTCCTGTAAGGGTAAAAACTCTGAATCAGACTCCACAACAGTCAATGTACAGGTCAGTTGGTGCTTGATGGAGCAATGTAGGATCTTCTGCTAGATGTGCATAGAAGCAGAAAGAGAAGGGAGAATGAGAGACTTGATGTTCATGGCCTCCTTCAGGGGAGATTTCTTTCTCGGATAATCCTGCAGTGCAGAGACTGAGTCTTAAATAATCATCTTCGGGGCACTTAAGTCTTTACAACCACTTATTTTCAAGAATCATCATTTTTTTTGGCACCAATGGAGGAGAGGGTACTTAAGTCTTTGCAATCGCATCAAACTCCAACGCTAATTAATGCTGACAAACATGGGGATACGAGACGCACATGCTTACATACGTGGTGCTCTTTGGGACCCCCGAACATGAGATGTAGCTAACTCTTCTGTTCGGGGGGGGGGACATATAACCTGCTTTGGCTCACCTGGTTCATTGAAAGGGATTAATTGCCATTAAATCCATGCAAATATAAGATGACCAAGTTAATTGCTCAAGCAGATCATAGCTTCTGCCAAATCAGTGCGGGCTAAATGCTCCAACATCCCTCACCGTCTATTCTTATGATCGACAGCACAGGAGGTGGTTCAAGTACTTGGGCCACACAACACAGAGAATCGCTAACGCGTGTAGTGATTTTTTTACTATGACCCGAAAGTTTTATAAAGTACTTGGGTCCAATCACTGGATCTGCTTTGCGTTGTTAGATGAGATCAATGGATGGCGGGGTGGTAGAGCATTTTCCCACCGTGAATTGGCATATCACCTGATCTCTAAGTTTTTGCATTTAACGTAATCACAAGTTGACCCAAGTTGCCTTTCTTTTTTGTTGGTAAGTCTTGCATTGTCACCAACCCTTCACAAGATTTGAATCAGTCAGCAGCAGCAGGTCATTATAAGGAACACACAATACATGCGCGCCTGGGACTACGTGTGACCATGCATGTTGTTAGGTGAGC
Organism: Nuphar pumila; assembly: GCF_984573655.1. Classification (NCBI taxonomy): domain Eukaryota; kingdom Viridiplantae; phylum Streptophyta; class Magnoliopsida; order Nymphaeales; family Nymphaeaceae; genus Nuphar; species Nuphar pumila. The sequence continues at coordinate 80,409,542 of NC_143264.1, read as the reverse complement.
AAGTGTAAGAGTTTCTGTTTCTACCAAACGCATACAAATAGAGTAGGTGCTTCTTAGATTCAAGGATTGTTCACTCATGCTGGAGGTCTACTCATTCACATGTACTAGCTGCTTTCATCGCTAAAAAATGGCTCTTTTCATCCGGACTCCAACTTGCCTACAGCTCATTTCTAACCCCCACCATACTACAATCATTACTTTACTTACAGTCACACATCTTACCCACCTGTTCTAAACCGGAAATGCAATAAATGTCACCCCCTATTTATGGTTTTGATGGAAATAGATGGCAACCTTCAGTCTTGGTTGCCATGACTTGAGCTCTAATCAATAACTGGATTATAAGAGTAGCTCACTCTAGCCGGATCGGGTGCAATTACATTGCACAAATGCAATGTGCCGCTGCACCTGGTCTCCCTCCATATGCTGTTGCATAGCTCATCAAAGTAAGGGCCCAACAACAAATGAAAGGGTGATGAGATATAACGGCACATAACATTTGTACAATATGATTTCAACTGATCCCAATTCGGCTAGGTGAGTCGACTTAAGTTAAAGGATATCGAGAGTTTGATAAACGGATATATTGTATGTGCTTTTCCTTGAGGCCAAAAAGCAGTAGGCTCTCTGGCAGGTAAGGGAGAAGCTGAGGGGTTTTAACTGCTTGGGAATGGGATATATGGGAGGGTACATGACAATCTCTCCCAGGCTCCACCACCTGAACAGGGACTTCCCGTGTTAAATTGAAAAAAAACAGAAATCTGCAAAACAATGTAAAAAAGAGTCCGCCCCTTTGATTGATTTGGTCTGAGACATGTAGGTGATAAATGCACATGCAACTGAATAGGTTCATTTGGTTGAGTGTCTCGAGCACCTACATGCATGAGCCCATTTCTTGCGTTAATCACCAAATTACCCAGGTAAAAATGCCAATTTGGTTTAATAATTAGTAGTTGGAATGGCTTAGAGCTTTAGTCAGCCACCAAAACCATGACGACAACAGGAAGGTTATCAGCATAACCATATTGAATTTTCCTTTATAAGAACATTATTGGAATGATGAAGACATTTAATTACCTCTGTGGTTAGGTGAGCACACAGTCTGTATTACAATTCTATACTGAAAGTAAGGTTTGAGCTTCTGTAGGTTGGTGAGCTTGACCAGAAGATATGCTAACAATTATGGACCAGTGATCCTGTCACTAAAAATGGTTAGAGATCTGTTTGTTATTACCGATTTCATGGGTTATGCATGTTCTCATCATGCCAAAAATTTCGCTTTTAGTCTGTACGTTAATTGGCATCTTAGACCCCCAATGTCATTCTTTATGTTAGACATCACTTGAATGATGAAATACTTTATAGACAATGATTAGGAGAGTTGGCAATTCCCTCACAGATGGTGTAATACTTTACAGAATAATTAGGGGCATCAGCAATTTTCCCTTGTATACATGACATGTAATGTTGGAATCTACAGCGATATAGAAATGATGCTACCTAAATCTAAAGCCAGATATATCTTCAATTATAATCTTTCCAAGATTTAATAGATTTGAAGGATTAGATGGGATTTCATCCATCATCATTATCTTGATTATTTGAAATTATTTCTCATATTTATTGTAGCTAAAGTTTCTTTACGTGATCATACACCTATATAAATATGTGAGTTGATAGATGAAATAAAATGAAAAAGAAAAGAGAGAGCGCAAGACTTTTTCCTTGGATGTAGGCCTTTGGCCAAACCACGCGGTGTTTTCCTCACTTTATCTTTCCTAATTTCTTCTATTAATATTCTATTCAGCAAATTTTTTTTTTTTCACATGTAGGCACTTTGAAGAATGATTACGAAGATCAGCAATTCTGATACTATAAATTTAAGATTGATTATGGCTGGTGAAATACATGGTATCTTTTTTTTGAAAGAAACATACGTGGTGTGGTGTCATGTAGAGCATATGCAAGGTTGACAGAGAAGTTCTTAAGGCCTCTCATGCTGTTGAGGCATAACTACATGGAATTGTCAACAGATGCAGCACATACCATTGACAGGAATATACTAAGAAGGTTAGGTAGGCTGCCTTTGATTCCTAATAGAACTGAATGGGTCCAAGAAGGAATCTCAAACATGAATTGGAGAAGGGTCGTTAGGTATAGGATATCCTCCAAACAAGACAACAATTTTATATATAGACGACAACAATAAAATATACAGAGTTCCATGATGTTGTACCGATTGTCAAAATAGAAACCCCACAATTCTTAATGTGAATTGATTGCAACAGTTTGCTTTTCCACCTGTGCTTCTATCTTGGTAGATGACTTGGAAAATGTTCGTTCAAAAATATGCCTATTCAACAGAGACTGTTGGTTTGAATTACAACTGGCAGTAAAAATCCAAACTATTATTTGAAATAACGATCTATTATTTTAAATAACCATTTGTATCATAGGGAGAAATTTGCCATCTATCCTTCAAGGATGCAGTATGAACCAAGAAGGAAGTATTGAATCCAACAAACTCTGAAAGCATATACCAGTTACATATGTGTGATAGATCATATTACTAAGCAATTCAAGGAACTATATGTTGATAAGATAGCCGGTCCGTGTGATCCAGATTCAGATCTGGTACCCAAAACAAATCCAGCATCACATCAAGGTGAGTACAAGTGTAGAGAGACACATTCAACGTGAATCCATATGTTAAGTGATGTAGGAGCATCGGGATCCATGCAACACATGTGAGGAGTGGGAGGAGGATCCAAAACAAAAAATTTGATGCAGGATACATGCCCAAACATACTCAAATCAAATCTGATCCATTCGGGCCAATTTGGGACCCAAGGGTATTTTGGTTATTTTATATGAGATAATTTTCTGAGATTTCTGTCACACACATCTCAGAAAATACATTTTTATCTGATCTGATCCAGGATACATACCCAAATCAAATTTGATTCATTCAGGCCAATTCGAGACCAAGGGTATTTTGGTTATTTTACATGCAATGATTTTATGAGATTTTTGTCACTCACATCTCAGAAAATATTCTTTTATAATTTGGTTCCAAATTTGTGAATTTCTGAAACCACAAAAAATGCTTTTGTGTTTTATTTTTATTTTGTAAGAGCCGGATTCTACAAATTTAAATAGATCTAGTATTTACTAAGATCTTTTTGTGGTACTAGAGGGTGTATGAGGGTATTCGGGTAATTTTTATTTTGATTCATATACATATCCAATAAATCAAATTGAGAAGGCCCCAATCCACGCCATGTGAACCCTCCTAATTGGTGCGTAAGAGAGGTGGCCTTTTAAGGGTCAATCCTTAGGAAGCCACCTCACCTTAATCCCTATTGGGCCAACAAAAGGGAGAGGGTGGTGTGTGTTCTCCCCGAAACACAAATTGTGTGTTCCTGTGTGTACGAAGAAATATCTTGGGACCTGTGATAATTCATATGCTAATGTTGTCCACGATGACTTTATAATAAAATAACATATAAAAAAGGTAGATATGCTTTTAACAGAAATGTCCTCCGATAAGATAGATATGTGTTGGATGAAAATGTCCTCTCGCTCCCCGTAAATAAATTTGCACATTTCACCTTTGTTTTTAACTTGTGTTACAACACATGGTCGCCTTCTCGTTCCTGCCTGATGAATTTTGGAGCCTGATTCATAGTTTTTTCCCTTACAGAAAGAGGGGTCTAAGGGTTCCCCCGGCACGGGTCCCGCTGCACGGTCAGCGGGTGGGGGTCTAGGGAGGGCCACCCCTGGCGCGGGGTCATGGGGGGCAGCACCCCCGAAAGAAATTTTTGGGGGCTTATGTTTGAGACTTAGTTTCTTATGGATCAGACCCAACTTGTTTAGGTTTAGGGTTGTCACCCTTGCCTTGTATAATTTTTTTTCTCTCTTGTAACTGTTGAAAAAAACAATAAGATTTTTCTCTGAGCGGCCGTGATTTTTTTTATTCTCCCTGTTGAAAAGAGCGATTTATAGTAGAAATCAGATAAGAGAGTAGCGATTTACAGTAAAAAATAAATCAGAGAGTAGTGATTTATAGTAGAAATCAGATAAGAGAGTAGCGATTTATAGTAGAAATCAAATCAGAGAGTAGCGATTTACAGTAGAAATCAGATCAGAGAGTAGCGATTTACAATAGAATTCAGATCAGAGAGTAGCGATTTATAATAGAAATCAAATCAGAGAGTAACGATTTACAGTAGAAATCAGATAAGAGAGTAGCGATTTACAGTAAAAATCAAATCAGAGAGTAGCGATTTACAGTAGAAATTAGATCAGAGAGTAGCGATTTATAGTAGAAATCAGATCAGAAAGTAGCGATTTATAATAGAAATCGTATTAGAGAGTAGCGATGTACAGTAGAAATCAGATTAGAGAGTAGCGATTTACAATAGAAATCTGATTTGTACTGTAAATCTCTATTCTCTTATCTGATTGCTACTGTAAATCGCTACTCTCTTATCTGATTTTTATTGTAAATCGCTACTCTCTGATTTGATTTATAGTGTAAATCGTTATTCTCTTATCTGATTTGTACTGTAAATCTCTATTCTCTGATTTGATTTCTACTGTAAAAAGCTACTCTCTAATCTGATTTCTGTTGTAAATCGCTACTCTCTAATTTGATTTCTACTGTAAATCGCTACTTTCTGATCTGATTTCTACTGTAAATCGCTACTCTCTGATTTAATTTCTATTGTAAATCGCTACTCTTTGATCTGATTTTTACTGTAAATCGCTACTCTCTGATTTGATTTCTACTACAAATTACTACTCTCTGATTTGATTTATACTGTAAATCGCTACTCTCTTATCTGATTTCTATTGTAAATCGCTACTCTCTGATTTGATTTTTATTGTAAATCGCTACTCTCTTATCTGATTTCTATTATAAATCGCCACTCTACTTAGTTTGACGTTGCCATCATTATCTTTGTTGTAAATTATTATTCTCTGTTTACTCAGTTCGATGTTTGCACCCTCGTATCATGATGAACAATAGACAAAATGCTATTTTTTTTGGTAGTTCAACTATTTCACATGAACAGATGACGACAAAGGGTGCTCCGACGATAATAGACAACGGCGACGACAAAGGATGCTCTAACGGCAGTAGATGATGACAAAGGGCGCTCCGACGATAGCATACAGCAACAAAGGGTGCTCCGACAGCAACAGACAATGACAAAGGGTGTGTCGTCAATCGAAGCTCCTGTTACAGCAGATGGTGCATCGCCAAAGGGTGATCCAAAACGTTTAGGGTGACATATTGCAAGGAGCTCCTGTTAAAGCAGAGAAGTTTACTCTTTAGGGCGAAAATGATGATGATTTTAACCTTTTCTGGCAGAAGGACATTTTTGTCCTTTACTCGAAATGTCATTTTATGACACTAATGGCGAGAAAGGATACTTAAGTCTTTACAAATGCACTAGACTCTGATGCTAAGTGATGCTGACACACACGGGGAAATGAGCCCCACGTGCTTACATACGTGGTGCTCATTCAGACCCAACAACATGCACCTGCGTGTTCCGGGGGGGAATATATAACCTGCTTCAAACAAGAGGTGCCACCCAAGTGAGCTTCTCTATTTAACTCTAGTGGCTCCTCATTAACCAACAAAGAGGAGAATAAAACAAAGTCCATAAGACTTGTCTCTAATTGGCCCCAAAATAGGTGGCCTATGGGCCAATAAGAGCCAAGAGGGATCTTCTTCTCTCTTTAAAAGGATTTTCAAAAAAATTGTCAGAGGTCATTTGTTGCTACTTTGAAAAATTCTAAAATGTGTAAGAAAAGCATGGAGAAAAAAATTGTGATATTGAGAGGAAGAACTTGTGAGTGAGAAGCTTGGAAGTGCAAGCTTGTGATTCAAGTATTGTGAGTGTTAAGAAGAAGTCGTTGGGGACACCTCTTGTATGAGCTACTATTTTTGTCGACTTAAAATGCCATCAGAGGTGTTGAGTCGACTCATCTTGCTGTAAGGGTGGACTAAAGTGACTGAACCCATTCGTGGTCATGACAAGAGTAATCGAGAACCCTTGTTGCCTAAACTTGGTTCATTCAAATTTGATTATGTAGAAACTTGTTGGATGTGTGTCAAAAAAATCGTGGCTTGAAAAATCCAAATCATTGATAGTTAATTTCAGATCTGCAAAAAAAAAATGTTAAACTTCAAGTTTGAGGGGTTTGGTACAGACCCTAAGACGTGGTTCTAAGTATGTACCGGTCTCTTTTGTGGTTGAAAAACAATTGCCTAGGTTTCACACTTGTTTTCCCGAGTTTTATCAAACCCAATTTTCTCTGACTTGAAGATTCTGTAAATCTATCTTGTTTGTTTGACTTCAACCGAATCAGTTTGTTTGAGTGCCTTGCTGGATGTATTCCAGAGGTGACTTCAATCCTCTCTCATGCCAAATCAGTTCTGATCCATTTCAGATCATACCTGAATTCGAACTAGTGTGCTAAGTCTATGCAATTTGCTAATTGAGTTTGTATATACTCCAAAAATGTGTTGATTGTTCTAATATGAATTCATCCACTTAATATAAGTTTTGCATGTTGTGAGTATGTTCTAGGCCCAAAAACACTTGTTTGAATCTGATCAGATCCTAAATCAGAAACACATCATCAGAAGTGTTGATGCTTGATGTTTGTCTAAAATAGAGCTTGTCAATGTGCCTAAAAGTGCATAAACTGAATAGTTAAATTACATGGTGCAAATATTTAGTTTAGGAGTTGTTTTTAGGACTGAATGTGTGATTGATGTTAGTGGTTTAATGTGTGATTGAATTTGGTCTACAATTTCTATTGTTCTTGATTCATAAAGTGTTAAAATTTTCATCTCGTAAGTGAATAGAAAATTAGAAATTTTTTTATTTTTTATTGCAAATTTGGATGCATGTTTCTAACCAGAGTTAGGATCAAGGTGGAAGGGTCTGAAAATTATAGAAATACATTTTGAAGTGTGTGTGCATGAATGCCAAACATTACACATTTAAATAAGATAAAATTTGGCATATAATAATTGTTGTGGTATTTGTTCGTGCTTGTCCAAACCGTATCCAAAACTATAGGATTTGAATATGTCCCTGTTAGAATAGACCCTAGGTCTGTCCCAAACCCCAATACCAATGTATAAGTACCTCACTTAGGGTCCTAGTTACATCCTATAATCGACTGCGTTCTTTGGTTACTTGTTAATACTCGTTTGTAGTAGGTTCTAGTTGACATACCCACTACCAGGCTCCTACCCGTTAGAGCTTGCACTCAAGCGAGTCTCTTATGAGATGTTCAACATGATTCTTAACTCGATAGGTCAGTCCTCTCACACACAACCACACCATTAACTCCCAGTGTAAAGTCACCTTCCATAGTGAGGACTCCTCCCAACATGAATTCAAATGGAGATAATTCATCCAATGTGGACTCAAAAGAAAAAGAATCAAAAGAAGAAGAAGCTTGAAAACTCATTTCCAAAATTGCATGTACTATTGAGAGGTCCAACTGCATTAGGAACCTCTCTAAAACTAGATTTGTACATGTTTATATAAATGAAGAGAGACCACTTTCTCTCCGTCGCTAGATATAGATAGAGAGTGTTGTACGCGGACGTAGGTCACGCTAGACCAAACCATGTTAAGTTGTGTGTTATTGTGTGAGTGTTCGTTCCTTTTATGGCATCAGAGCCAATAAGTTATACCATATTTTTATGTAGTAAGCTCTCTCGTGTTTGGTCGTGATCTCTTATGACTTCCAGTTCAGCTTCTTTCATGTTTGGTCTCTCTTCGCACATGCTATCTAGTGGAACATGTCGATAGATACAACTATCTGCTATGGAGGTCGCAGATAGAATATGTGATGTTTTCTCAATATCTCATTAAGTGTGTAAATGAACATTTTCCTGCCCAAGTCAATTCATCAAAGAAGAAGAATAGATGAAACCAAATATCAAATACATAGTGTGGAAACAGACATATCAATTGACTTTAAGTTGAATTCATGTAGCTCATTTTTTGTCAGATTAGTCGTATCTCTTCCGCACACGAAGCATGGGTAATGTTGGAATGATCCTACATTTTTCAATCTAATATCATAATTTTTTAATTAAAGAAAGACCTCTAGAATGAATGATCTATCTGGATACTATAAGAGTTTTATTACTTCAGTATCCTATCGTAAAAAGTTACCTACATTTGTGAAGATTTATGAACTATTGTAGAATTAAGAAAAGATGTTTCAAATGATCTGTAAGCAACCTCTTTAAGGAGAGTTGTCCACTACAACCTTCTTCTCTCAGAGAGGGCAAGGAATACGTGGTTTTCATGGTAGAAAATATTTTAGAGGAGTTTGACGTTCTTTTAAAAAATTCAATAATAAGGATAATCAGGACCAATCTTCTCATCCTCAACAGAGAGAGGGAAAAGTTATTTGCTAGCTTTACGGATGTTATAATCATATTGTGACTAGGGGTGTCAATGGGCCAGGTTTACCCCGACCCGACCAAAACCAATGTAATACCCATAAATTTTTTGAGATTTTAACAAGAATTATTCAGGTATTTTTTAGATAATTAATTGGTGATTAATTATTGATATTATTACAGTATTTAATTAAGATTATTTGATTGTTGATTTTATATAAATGAGTGAAATTTTTATATTTGGAAATTATGTTTAATTAAGGATTATTTGTCGATGATATCTTGATATTTATATAGATTAATTGATATTTAAATGAAAATTTATGAGATATTTAGACTCTGATCCAAAATGATCAACCCATGTGTTTAGGATTAGATCCAGTTGGTAGACCTAATCCGAAGTTAACTTGTTGAGTTTGGACCTGAGAGAGAGTTTGAACTGAAACAAATTCATCATAAATTTTGAGACTTTGGATCCACACTATTTGGATCTCTTAATGAGTAAAGTCAACCCAAATAGATTTGGGTAGGGTTTAGACCCATATCAGAGTTTACACCGGACATAGAAAAAGACTTGGATCCATTTAAAACTCAAATGGATCCCACTAAGTAAATTTGGGTTTTTGAATCCATTTGGAAGATCTAAATGGGTCCCACTAAAAAAATACTGGATACATTTGAAGACCCAATTGGATCTCAATAAGTAAATAAGGTTTTTGAATCCATTTAGAGACCCAAATGGATCCCACTAAGCAAAATAAGATTTGGATCTATTTGATAGATTCAAATGAATCTCACTAAAAAAAGATATTTTGGATCCATTTAGAAACTCAAATGGATCTCACTAAGTAAAAAGTGTTTTGGATCTATTTAGAGACTCAAATGGATCCCACTAAGAAAATAATATTTTGGATTCATTTGAGACCCAAATGGATCCCAATAAGTAAAATCAGTTGTTGGATCCATTTGAGACTCGGATGGATCCCATTAAAGTAAACTAAATAGTTTGGATCCACCTAAGGCCCAAATGGATCTCACTTTAGATTAATAAGATTTAGGTTCAATTTGGACCCATACCAGTTATATATATATATATATACTATTGATAATTTGGGTTCGGGTCCAATGAGACCCAAGAAGGTTTCACCAAACCCACACCCCCCAAAGGTATATGGGTTTGATCCAACCCCAAAACCAACCACCCTAAAACCCTCACCGCCGAACGCATCCCATCCACCATCCGCCACAGCCCATCTCACTTCACCGCAAACCCCCACCACCCGCCCACCCTTGAATTCCCTCTCTCTCCCCTTACTCTATTTAAACACCCTCTCCCCTATGTTTTTTTTTCATAAAAAACATTACACCCCCCTTCCCGTTCTCTCTCTTTCGGCGACCAAGGGCCCGCAACCAGTGGTAGGCATCATCGCCGACACCACCCTGTGCTCCCTCCTCTTCACTTCCACTGGCGAAAGCACCCACCACCTGAACTTTCCCTCTCTTGCCTCTTGTGGTTCACGGGAGCCACACAAACCCTCTCTTCCTCGATCTTCTGGTTCTGCCGAAACCACCACACCCAAGCCAATCTCTTCAACGTTTTCGGCCATGCCTGCCCCCTTCGTACCTCTTCGAATTATGCCATCCACCAGGCTTAGAAGATAAGAATCACCCTAATTTTGTGTTCAAGCTTAATCATATCATGCTTTATATGATCTAAAGCATGCTCCCTATACATGGTTTGAAAGACTTGGATTTTATTTAAAGACGTCGAGTTTTATTGAATCAAAATCTGATCCATCACTTTCTTTTCATCACAATAATGGTCTGCGTATGTTTGTCATGGTATATGTTGATAACATCATTGTGACAGTGAACTCATATGATAATGTTAAACATATTATTCAAGATTTCAACTGTCAAGGACTTGAGCCCTCTGCATTATTTTTTTGAAATTGAAGCGGATCATGAACCTTCAAAAATTGTGTTGTGTCAGATGAAGTATATTATGAACCTTTTAATCAAAATGAGTATGACAAAATGTAAACAAATTGTTACTCCAACTGCACCAAATGTTACTTTATCCAAATATGGTGGGTCATTTACTTAAAGATGCTATCAAATACAGTTGCAGTATGTCATATTCACAAGGCCCAGTATAGTTTTTGTGATTAACAAAGCATATCAATCTATGCATGAACCAAACCATGATCATTAGACTCATGTGAAGAGAATCCTAAGATATCACAAGGGGATCATAAACCTGAGGCTTAAAATAAAAAAGTCTCTCTCTCTCTTTGCATGTGGGCAAGATGTCCATATGATCATAAGTCTACAAGTACTTATATGAGAATCAATCTATTATTATCTTGGAGCTCAACCAAACAACATATTGTTTCCAAGTCAAGTACTCAACCAGGTTGCAAGGCTGTTGTAGAAGCAGTTTATGATCTTGTAGGACTCCAGCAATTATTGACAGAGATGAATGTTTTCTCATGTGAAACCCTAACTTTGTGGTGTGACAATTTAGGTGCTAAGTATCTTATTACAAATCCAGTATTTCATACTATTAAAAACATTGAGATTGATTATTATTTTGTTCAAAAGAAGGTTTTCAAAGGAGAAATCAAAAAATTAATGTTCAATTTATTCTTTCTTAAAATCAAGTTGTTGATATTCTCACCAAGCCTCTTCCTAAACCTTAAGTTTGGTTTTTTCATAGACAAGCTCAATCTCACAAAGATTGACTTGAAGTGGTGTGTCAAGATAGCAGGTCCATGTGATTCAGATCCACATCTGGTACCCAAAAACAGGTCCAACATCACATGAAGATGAGTCAAAGTGTAAAGAGACACATCTCATTGTAAATCCAGATGTGAAGTCACCTTCCAAAGTGAAGACTCCTCCCAACGCGGGAACCCATCTCAGTGTGAATTCAAATGGAGATAATTTGTCCAATAGTTCATCCAACGTGAACTTAAAAGAAGAAGAAGCTTATAAACTTCTTTCCAAAAAACTTTTTTTCAAAATTAAATGTACACTTGAGAGGTCAAGTCCAATTGCATTAGGAACCTCTCTAAAACTGGACTTGTACATGTGCATGTAAATGAACAGTGACCCCGCTCTCTCTCCTAAGACTGGACTTGTAATCAGTACATGGTTCGATATTCTCCATTTTGAATCCTCTTTCTGTATGTCCTTGGCAACAATCAAAGGCGGAGCTGGGGGGGTGGCAGGACTGGGCCCGGCCCAGTTAAAAAAAATATATATTTTTTAAAAGCCCAGTCCTAGCCCAGCCCTATTCTGGCTTTGGGCTGGCACACGTGTGGGTATGTACTTCTGTGCGGGTCGATGCCCGTACTATGATTGGGAGAATCGGTGCCACCGTGTGTTGGTGTGCGTGCGAGGGTTCAGATTTGAGTCGTGTGTAGATGTGTGTGAGGGGTTGGGAGAACTCAGATTTGCATTTTTCTCTCTTATTTTTTTTCTTTTATCGGGGTGTCAATGGGTCGGGTTTGATTTGTACACAGGTGGAACCAGACCTGACTCTGATTTTGGGGTATGGTACCGACTTTGAACTCGAGTCTAATCAGATTCACCATAAGAGAAACCATACCTGGACCTCATAAGAACTACATGAACCAGATTCGGTAAAATACTATTTTTATCATTTTTACATTGAAAAATTGCAAGCCTTAATCGAAACTCGTGTCATCATTGCATTTGGTATAAAATTTCACAAACTATACCTGAATCCATGTACTAATCATACTTTTTGGGTCCGGATTTGAGTCTTAATTTGATCTTCTTATTTATCACCATACTTGAACTCTATAGGGTTTGGTACGGGTTGGGTCTGGGTAAACCCAACCCATTGATATCCCTATCGAGTAGGGGCAAGATTCGGATTGGATCATGCTAGACCAGATCTAAATCCAAAACATAAACAATAGATAGAGAGTCATTCCAGCAGTAATATTGCAATACAAGCAGCTTCTGTCCGATTTCTAGAAAAAATGAATTATTTTCTTTAAATGTTTTGAATCCTGAAGTGTCGAACCATGTTTTTTTTTTCAAATTATTACATGGCGTTGTCCTGATAGCGTAAAACTCTATGGCCTTACTCCTCGTCGCCTTGCTTAAGCTTGCACAAAGAGGTGACACCCATGAGATCTTAACCTGCCTGCCTAGTAGCCTAGGCCTCATCCCATTGCACCAAACTCCTTATGGTTGGCCTAACCATAAGCAATAGGTTTAGAGATAAAATCTTATAGATTTCAACTACGAAACAATGTCATTTTTTATGCAGACCTATTATTTTCAGGTGTATTTTTTTTCTATAAATAAGCTAGTTCAAGCGTGGTTTATTTAGCTCGTGTTGGTTATAAACTCCAACTTGAATCGGCTCACCACAAAAATAAGCCAAACTTGAACACTTTAAGCTTAGCTAGTTTGGCTCGTTTATTGGCCCTAGTTGAGCTCACTTGGTATATATTGCCATTAGATAATGTTTAAGAACTTTTCGTTGAGGTTGAGAAAGACTGCGATTTGTCCATATGAAATAGATTTTTATTAATAATTATAGCCATTTTTTATTTTATCTCAAAAAAAAAAATTGGGGCCTGACTAACACCAAATTTTTTTTTTTGCTGCACCCATGTTTGCCCTTCCCGCCCTCCCCCACCCTCACATGAATCCTAGCTACGCCCCCCCCCCCCCCCCCCCCCCCCTTGGCAACAATGCTCCCTTCTTAAATGAAATTCTCCTATAGTGTCGGTTGAGGATATTCATTTAGAAATGAAACTTTTTCTTTCTTGGTATTAACCGTTAAAAGGATCTTATATATATATTGGTAGCAGTGAAATGCTTAGGAACTAAATCGGTGGCCAATCATGCTGGCTGTCCATTGCGTGCGTTGACGGATGGTCACGTGCAAAAAAAATATTATCAAAATGCTGAGGTTTTCTGCCCAAGGGTAATTTGCGGTGAGAAATTTGTCACCATTGATACTCAAACAAGCATTAGCTGAGACAACAATTGCCGCTAAAGGTCATTAGCGGCAGTTTTTGTTGCTATGCCCCCCATAGGTTTTAAGTGTTTTATGATAGAAATGAACCATTAGATGTGCTGAACATATATATATATATATATATATAGAGAGAGAGAGAGAGAGAGAGAACTGAACATATGAAGAGAGACAGCTGCCAATGAAAATTTACAAATCTCTATACCAGAAAACAAACAAGAATACCAATGGGGCTCAGCTTGTCTGGCCACGTCACCTTGTGTTTGGGGCATTGCAGGTTCGAATCCCAATGATATATGGTTGTATAAGTGGTACGGGTCAGCCTAACCCAGCTTTCTCTGTCGAACGAAAAAGACATGATCCTCCACTTGGGGAACCCAAGTGGCGCACATTGAGGCCCTGGTCCCAATAAGTCGAAACTCCGACGGGTAGGCGTAGCACCATTTTTTAGGTAATATACGTTGGGTACATCACCTTCATTAATGAAAAAGAAGGAAGAAAGCGTAAGTTCATACCTCATGCAACACGAAGCGTCTGACGACCCTATCACCTCTTCTACAGAAGATTAGGATCAGGTGAAGCAGCGTTTTACAAACTTTTGTAAAACTCCACAGTCTAACCAACAGGTGACACGCATCCTGACCCGGGTCCGACTAAACGGGTGCATTTGACGGAGCTTTGTCGAAGCCCCGCCCGAGTCATGTCCTCTCTCTCTATCTGAAGAACTATGTGATGGAACCAAAGGTTAGAAATTAGAATCAGTGTATGTGGGAACACAATTTCCATTTTACTTAATTCTTGAGCCAATTAACGCAAAGAATTTAATGCCCTCCCTCATTCTTTAAGATAAAAATAAGGGCAGGCTGAACTTTTGAGTTAGGTCGAACCAGGTCCGATTACTTGAAGTTGAAACTGGATATAAAATTTCCGCAACTAGATACAAACAAAGGAACTGAAATCCAATTCAAATTCCAAGCAATAATCCAAACAAAAATATTAGAAATTTAATTCTATATAGCAATTTAATTCCTGGAATCAAATACCTCTAACTCCCTTAATCCAACATATCTCGACCAGTAAAGGGGATTTCGTGTGTTATGAGAATTCCTGAAGCCGAGTTATATGGAACTCAATTTGTAAGAATGATTTTCTGTGTGCTACGTTTGCTATTCGATTGAATGTACGAGTTTTCTTTGGAAATTTCAGTCACGTCTTACCATGCACAATTTTGCTCTGCCAGTGAATTTCCAAACATATAATTAAAGTACTACCGATTAAGTTTGGTTACGGGCCAGGGGGTTAAGATCAGATCCAGGGAACTTGGACAGAAAACTGTTCAAGGTACCTTGGATGCCGTCCATCATCAAAATGATCAAACGGCACCAAAAAAACATCAGAAGCTTCTTGTTTTGGACAAATTTGAGCCGTCCATTTTTCAACCATTGATGCCATTCATCTAGGAAATGAATGCATGGCATCCAAAAAATTTTGTGGGACCCATCTAGGTGGGGACCATCCTTTTGGATAGCTTTTGGGTGCCGTTCATCTTGATGATGGATGGTATCCGAGAAACCTTGCCTAAGGTCATCTTGATGATGGATATGGCATCCAAGGAACCTTGCCTAAGGTCTCTTGGACCCGATCCCCTCGCGTTATCAACGGGTACTTTCAAAACCTCCAAGCGATGGATTCAAAAGGCCTGAAGGTGTGTGCAATGCATGTCAAAATCACACGAAACGGAGGTGGTATCTCATGTGGTAAGTGGGGTCCTGTGTCAGCCCAGGTTTGAATCCCTGTGCCATATGGGGCGGCTGTTGTTCTGGTAGGGGTCCACCTAACCCCAGCTTGCCTTTCAAAAAAAAAAAAAAGTTTTTTGGGGTTTCTAGTGTTTTTTCGCAATTGTATTTGTGACCTTATATATGTGTTCGGCTGAGTCGATTTAATAGGAATGAAAACATGCATCATGCTTTTTTGATGAAAAAAAAATATGATAATTGGAGCCTAAAAAAAATACAGAGATTTTGGATCATTGATTTTTTTAAACCTTATTAAAACCTACCCCATATGTCAAAGACAAATATTCCAAGAACTGATTCCTATAAAATTAAGCACATATACATCTATGTAGCCAAAATTTAAAAATAAAACCAAAAAACTTGAAAACTCATTTAATATATATATATATAAAAAGTGGTAGCTGCGTACTACTTTTTGAGCCTACCACCAGTAAATAAGTGTTTTCATGTTTCTTTTAGCAAATCTGACCCTGCAGATGTGTTCAACATGGATGATTTGCTAGGAAATGACACTTGGATCGTGTTTGTGTGTTTGTATATGTACGTTAGGAAAGCTACACATTTCTCTATTTATTAAAAATATTAAAAACCTACAAAGTGAGATGCTAAATGGCCCTTTCAGGTGTTTTTGTTTCATAGATGTCATCTACATGCTTGATTTCATATGGATCGGTTCTTGGTTCGTCTGATTTTGATACAAGGTTAGGTTTTTATAGGGTTTGGAAAAAATCAACAGCCCAAAAATTTTGAAAAAAAAATTATGCTGGAAAAACATTTTTTATCAAAAAAATATGATTCGGTTGTTGATTCCTAGAAAATTGACCATGCTGAACACATATGAAGTTAGAATTGCAAAAAAAAATAGTTATGAACCCATATAATATAGTTGCGCAACCTTTAGGTGTACAGCTATCTCTGCAACCATTGGCTGTCCATCACAGGCGTGATGGATGGCCACAAAAAAAATGCGCATTTTTTTTACCTTAGCGGCCGTCAGAAATCTGTCACTAAAGGCCCCAGCAGAAACCCACCGGTTCTCACCTTTAGAAATCGCTCACATTTTTTATCAGGATCTGACAATATGGGTTAGATCTGGAACAACTCAGGTAAAAACTCCAAACCAATTGTATCCTCAAGAGGAAGGGTAGACCTACCTTTGTTTCGTTATAGGTAATGAAGGAAAGTCAATTCTTGGGAATTTAATTCTTTTGTTACATTAGGGAATATGATTCTCAGATAATTAAGTATAATAGGGTTCCATCCCACTCAAACAAATGAGAGGAATTGGATTTGAATTCCCCCAAATTCCCTGAATTCAATAACACACCAAGAGAAATGTCTAGAAAAATGCTCATCAAGTTTGTATGTTCGATTTTAACGGCTTCTCTTTTATTTTAGAACTCTTGGTGATTAAACATAGCTAGTAGGCCATATTGGATTTGGGATTTTACATAATCGAATAAAGATTTGTGGGCCAAGGGCTGTCAAAGGGTTGGGTTTGTGTCCAATACCCAGCCCGTCCTGAATCCAAATATCTGCATTTGGGAGTGAAAATTGCTTAACAAAACACAGGCTGATCCGAACTCAACCCCAGTGACACGCAGATCAGGTCTGAATATCCAGCAGGACCTGAGAGGGAGGTTCGGGTGCAATCACATTGCACACTTTGTGTATGCCGCTGCACCTGACAGCCTTTCATCTCTGGGGTATGGCCTGTAAGCTGTGGGGCTCAACAGAAGATGGAGGGAAGATCAGGTGCAGTGGCACACTTTAGTGTGCAATGTGCACCTGATCAACCATCCCGGACCCAAAAAAAAATTTGGATTGACAAGCTGGGGTTTGTTATCCTGGACCCAATTGCCCTTAGTATTTTCTATGTATTTTAATGCCCACTAAGTTTTTATGGGTTGGGTTTGAAATCATTTTCTTGACCCAATACAACTTATTTTCTCTAATCCAATCCCCTTGATGGGTAGGAATAGGATAGTCCGACCCATTGACACCCACAGGCCAAACATATCTAATTTATATAGGCCATATCTAATTCGAATCTTCTTACGTTTTCTTCATCAATGGCTCTTGGTAGGGTCATCTCATGAACGTCACCAAGTTGATATGACATCACAATTTTAGAACCTACCCGGCATCTCCTGCACATGCTCAAAATTGAGCGAACTTTCTGGCGGGCAGAAGGACATTAAGGGTTTTACCAACTAAATGCCATTCAATGTATGGTATGCAGATTAGGTCACGCTGAACATGAGCGTTTTTTCTCATGCTGACGTCGTGGCCATCCGATTTGCATTTTAAAAAGTTCAAAAGTCAACAAAACCACGTGGCATTCATCCAAAATGCAAACAGACGGCCACCATATCCGCATGAGCAAAAACGCTCATGTTCAGCATGACCCGACCTGCTTCCTACATTTTGATGCAATTGCATCTGACCTGCCCTCGAGGTGTGGGGCCTCTTTTTAAATAGATGCATCCACTAACGTGGCAGCCAGTGGTTGGGGGACGACTGGATCTGCTCACTTTTCTTGGCGCATCCACCAAAACAAAAACCATTACATAATCTCTGTCTCTCTTTCTAAAGGATCGGATGGAATGTGATTGCACGTTTGGTGTGCTAGGGTGGATGATCAAGTGCAACAGCAAACCAAAAGTGTGCAATCACATTTGCTTCCCCCCCCGACCACCATTAATAACTTGTGGTTTCCTTCCATCCCTAGCTTCTGTTGTCAACATTTCAGGGTAATTAAGATGGTTGCCTTCATGTTTTCCATGCTTGTATACGCTCTTAGCCCAACCATGACCCATGGCAGTGATAGCCCGCCTCCAACCGAATACAGACACACAGTCTCCAACCTTTCCCAAGACAAAATCTTTCATTGCACATGTCTCCCCCAAACTGACAGGCTTCTATGTGAGCTAGAAGGTGCCCTTGACGCCCAAGGCCACCCTACCACTTCCAAGAACGCCAACCCTCCTCAGTCACCGCCTCCTAACAAGCCATGTAAGTTCAGAGAAGACAACATCTACAGCCTTTATCCCTACCCCATGCCTCCAAACCCAGTGTTGGACAGAGTGCTAGATAAGTATGTTGCCATGCACAAGCGTTGCAAGGATGCAGACTTTGAAAACCTCAATGATTTCTATACTTCTTCTAAGAGACCCACCTGCCAGTACTTGATATGGAGACCAAGCCAAAATGGGTTTGGCAATCGACTCTTGTCCTTGATCTCTTCCTTCTTTTATGCGATCATGTCTGCAAGAGTCCTCCTAATTGAGTACCCAGAATGGGGTGACCTCTTCTGCGAGCCATTCTTAGGCTCAACCATCCAACTCCCTAATACAACCATGCTCAACCAACAACTGGGCATGTGGTACGTGCAATTTCGCGATGCTGGTTGCGGATCCGGCAAGCTGAGTACTAACCGCATTTGCAACACAACTGTGGTGAATTTGTTTCTGCACAACGGAACTCCTATGCGTGAGTACGAGTCAATTGCATGCCCAATGGGCTATGCAAGACTTAGGAATGTACCATTTGTAACCATAAGGGAATGCAACCAATACTTGGTGCCAGGATTCTATGTCAACCCTGTGCTCTTCCCTCTACTTGATGTGTTGTTCCCACAAAGGAATCCATTTCATTTGTTGTCAAGATTTCTCCTAACACCAAGTGATGCTATGTGGAGTGCAATTAGCTCCAACTTGGACATCCATGCCAGCAGGAGAATTGGAATCCAAATAAGAGAATTCCATGAAGATAAGTATACATTAGGGTACGATGCAAACGTGGTTGAATGCATCAAGAAGAAGGGAGGATTTTTGCCCAAGAGATTCAGAAAGCGAGTTCGAGTCGGAGAGTACGTCGGCATCTATATGGCAACATTGGTGAAGCGTCATTTGGAGGAGGTGAACTCCACCATGAGGGTGTTGATGGAGGAGACTGGGAATGAGTTTAGGCTGAATTTTCAGAGGTTAGATGGGAGGGAAGTGCATGACACAAAACACCAGGAGGAGGCATTGATTGATATGTGGGTGTTGAGCATGAGCCATGTATTGGTCACCAGCCAGGAGTCCACCTTTGGTTACATTGCAACTGGGTTGGCTGGTGTTGCTCCAAATTTCTTAGAAAAGGAGGCTGGCAAAGGCTGTTTCATGGGGCTTGGGGTGAATCCTTGTTTTCATGATGCACCAAAAACTCTTTCTTGTGCCCATGAGGAGTCTGTAGCATTTAGCCTGCATGATATGGTTCAAAAATCTTCTAAGGTTAAAGTCTGCAATGATCGCGAGTTGGGTTGGACAGTGGTACCCTCCAATGTGGTCTCTCTCTAGACGCTAGAGATAGAAACGATACTTGCAATATTTGCTCTCAAAAGAAAGAAACCAAACTTGCAGTATGTTTCCTATCTGTCATGCATGTGCCTGACGATGAAGCAGTGGTCTCAAGAGTTTTTTTCTTTTCTTTTCCTTGGTTATGTATGCAAGATGCATGCTGCTGATACGTATCTATATGGCCACTCAGAACCTGATTGTGCAAGTGTTGGGGAATAATATAACTACTTTATAGTATGAAATTATGGTTAATTTTCATGTGCTACATTTATCTTTTAATCACACACACTCACTTGTTTGCCATGACTTGAGTGGGTCACCAAGTCATCCTGGCCAAGTCACGGGGTCAAGCTTAGCCGATATAAAACGAAGTTGTGGGTCTTCAACAATAGTCAAACCAGCTCGGGTTAAAAAGCAAGACTATGGCAATATTTGATGTCCATCTTTACCTAAGTGACCGACTACTGCCCAGAGAAAGAGAGAGAGAGGCAAAAGTTTCATCCAGCTTCTTGACATTTCCAAATGCTAAACAAGCAAGCTTACAATTATCTGTGTTGACTCCTTTGGTAAATATCATAGTGCACTTACTGATAACATAAGGCGCAACTAATGCCTCGTTATGAGCATATCTCTCTCTCTCTTATGTTTCTCTCTCATTCAATATTCTGTTGGATGTATTTTGGTAATGTTGAATGATGAATGTTCTCTCTCTCTCTCTCCGCACACAGCTTTGGGCGGTTTGTAGTTCGTACTGCTGTATCAATGCATGACTGTTCATGTACTAAATGGTTCGTGTAGGATCTTTAATGCTGTATCAATGCATGGAACGATACATTCGTCTATAACGTACATCATCAACGTCACCCAAAAACCGTCAAAAAGGATGGTCTCCACTTAGATGGGTCCCACAAAAACTTTGGATGCTGTTCACTTGGTAAAATGGATGGCATCAAGGGTTGAAAAATGGACAGCTGAAATTTTATCCAACACCAAAAGCTTTGGGTGGTTTGTGGGTGTCGTTTATTTTCACGGTGAACTGAATCCATGGTACCTTGGACACCAAGATGAAGTCTTGTTAAAAGATATTCACTTTCAAAATCTTACGAGGCGCAACTGTTAAAATTTTACTTATGAGGTTTTAGTCTAACTCTTTTTTTATGAAGCTTGTTTTAAGAGTTCTGTTTCAAAAGTTTTGTGTTTAATTGTTTTTGGGAATTGTTCAAATGAGATTTGCTTTCTAAAGTGTACAAGAAAAATCTCATGTGATCGAACCAAACTTACCCTATATATATATTTTTAGATAATCCCCCAGTTGGGGTTAGGCTGACCCGTACCAGTTTATTCATTAATATCAGAAAATTGCATTAAAAAAATGTCTTGAAGAGGGTGTTAGCCTGGGAAGGTGATCTTTCCAACTTTTGGTCAACCCCAATCTAGCTAATTTTGCTAAAGATCTGACCAAAAATTTAATATGATTAGGTATACAAAGACTATTAACTCCACAAAATAAAATAAAAAAAGTTCTATCAGCACTTGGGCAGCCATGGATGTAATTGCTCCCCTTTCATCCATTTGACTTTTAATAATTGCTGCAAAATCCGGTTTTCCACACTCCGCACAACCTTTGGTGGTGTGGGCAATATATAGACGGTGATGATTTCAAAACACAAAAAAAATATATTTTCCAGTGTGACCTTAATTATTTGATCTCCATCTTGCGAGTACCCATGCACAATGTTATCAGTATGGATATTGGACCTGAACCGATTTTCAAATTGGTTCAAAGAATTGGCTTATTCAGATTCTCAAATGAATTGAGCTAAAATTGGTCAGTTTTTACTTTTTTAATATAAAAAACGTTTTTAATGATTTTTATATTTTTTCAAAAATTTATAAAAATCATTAAAAATACGAAAAGATTATTAAAATATCATAAAAATATTAAAACATTTTTAAATTTACTAAAATATTAATAATGTTGAATCTCTCTCTCTCTCTGTATATATATATATATATATATATATATATATATATATATATATATATATATATATATATATATATATATATATATATATCCAATTCATGTTGTATGGCTTATCCATCATTCGGCGTTACCAACGGATTGCAGTGACCTACAATGGCCTCTTCCTCTTTCACATTCACTGCCGTTGGGTTTCTCCTTTCTCTTTTTCCTTTTTCTTTTCAAATCATAAATAAGTGCTTGATAGATTTTGATTTTAAGAGTTTTACATTATAAATCCAATTCAAACGTTGACCCTGTGCAATAGGGCTTCTCATGGTCCTGGCTTTGACCCAACAGACTAGCGTTAATTGCAGCAACATCAGCTTTCTGTACCACAAAAAAAACAGAAGAAATCCAAAGCGATAATGACGACCCATTTTAACCATAGGCACAAATTTCGTTCTCATCAGGAAATATCAACTAGGGAAAATATCTATTGAAAGTTATGGTTTTCTAAAGAAAAATAAAGGCATATACAAAACCATAAAAGATAGAGATAGGTCTATATAAATATAAATGTAGCAATAGAATGCAATATCTTGAAATATGTGATATTTTCAAAAAGATTGTTTTTTCAACATCATATCCACTTTGGAAATATCGGAATAAAATCAAGATATTTTTAAAATATTGCTGATATTTATTATACTAGATCAACGCCCCGTCCTCATGGATTGGACAATGAAAAAAAATAAACCCTTAGTTCAAATCAGTAGACAATCTCAACCAATCTAGCAGTTTCCTTCACAGAAAAAAATTCTAAAACCTGCACTTTTTAAAAACTTTCAAATTGGTTTGGGTAAGGGTACATAATCAGGTTTGTTTCGAATTGATTCAGTTTTATAATATGGAGAACCATTTGAGTTCAGGTACATAATTGGGTCAGGTCCGTTCAGGTTTGGGTCTTCATTTACAATACCCAAGACCCGACTCATTTTTCATTACGGGTCTATATTTTGGACCCAACCCAAACCTATGGGTCCACCAATTATATCGGGTTGGGTATATCCAAACAGTTACACCCCTAGTTATTTGGGTCCAGATATGGACCTACCTGTTGGATAGAAGCTGAAAGAAATATAATTTCGACTCTAAACCTATTGCTTGCAAACCGCCTACTTTGAATGTTTGTAAACATATATCTAAAATATATTAATTATTCCTTAACAAGTCTATACCAGCCAAGCCGAGCCGAGCCACGAGCAGCTCAACAAGCTTCTCAGTCCTAAGTATATCAAGAATAAGGCCATTGCAGCCGTCACAACAAAAATGTCTGACAGGTGATAAAAGAAAACTATACTTGAACAAACGATTAGGTTTTGGGATTTAAGAAGTTTTAGCATCCCATTAGAACATGATTTTGATGCTTTTCAGGCAAAGATTTCTCACTAGCTCGGTGGGGAACGCATTTTTTTTAACGATACGCCGGAGACTATGCTCAGAAATCTATTAAAAATAATAATGAAACATTACATAAGATCACCGGGAGCACATCAGGTGGCTTATCCTTCCAGTACAAGATAATCTTTAGGGAGAAGAATAACACGTCATAACCATAGTAGGGCCTCTGCACATGACAGAATGAATGCAAATGTTGCACAAGAGCGCGGTGGGGAAAGTTAAAAGCAAATGTTGTACAAGAGAGCAGGGTTTAATTTTTTCGATCATGAAGGGTGCAACATAAAAACTTCGTAACTGAGGCCATAATTATAAAAACATTGATTGCCTAAACCTGAACTCAGGTTCAGGAAAAAGGGAAGGGGGACCGTCCAACCAAAGAAAGATACCAACTGTCTAAACCACTTTTAAAAAACATATTTAAATGCATTTTTTGACAAATCAGACCATATGATCTTCATGATTAAAAACCTGAGAACTGTCTTTTATTGCAAACTTTTTTAATGCATAGATTGGATTTTTATGATCTAGAAAGCTTCAAAATTTTCAAACCGTTGGTTTTTAGCACATTGTAAAATCTTACATAAAAAAATGCTACGAAAACCAGTTAGGTTTTTTACCATGAAGATTGCATCTGTAGTCATATTTGCAAAAAAAAACACTTTTTAAATTGATTTTGAAAAGTGATTTGATCCGTCTGTGCGTTCCTTTGGTTGGACGGTCTCCCTTCCCCAGAAAAAGTCAATGGTATTTTTTTGCTGCCACGTAAAGTGGTGTTCTTGAAATGAACTTGTTTGCTTTTTCTCGTACTCTTATCTGCTAAATATCGGAAAATATATATAAATGAAGAATAAAAAATATTGTTTTTCTTGAGATATGGCCCATGAAGATTTAGATATTAAGATCCAGATATTTTCAAAAAGCAAAAATGTCATGGTATCTTCACAATACCACGATTACAGTTCATTCAATGCAATTAACCACTCTCAACAACAGTAGTGCGAGAATTGCTTCACAATACCACGATTTCATTCGGTATGTGATTTTACATCTGAATATGATGAACCAGATTGGAATAAATGTAAAATTCTGAATCCGTTTTTACTTTTCTCCATCCAAATCAGAAACTAACTCCGAATCTGATTAACCAAGATCCGATAAAGTTGGGTTCAGCAAAGGCTACCCCTCCAAAGCCAAATTGACGAAGAGACGAACCTAGAAAAATTGTTGTTGCTACCACTGGCCGAGAAACAATGTTTTACAGAGTTTATAACGCCCATAGACGTGGCAGCAGACAGGTGTCGTGACTCATTCTTCAACCTCAGCAGCTACGTCACAGAAGTACTTACATAATTAAAGGAACCCACAGCATAACAGAAGATGCAGCTGTTGGGTCGTCCGCGATCAACCTCAGCAGCTACGTCACAGAAGTACTTACATAATTAAAGAACCCGCAGCATAACAGAAGATGCAACTGTTGGGTCGTCCGCCATCGCCTCCCCCCATGAACTGTCACATAAAACAGTAAAACACAGGGGGAGTGCTGCTTAGCAAAAGGTGGTGATCAACAAAGGAAAGATTTTCTGCATCCACCACGAGCGGAGACTTCCTTAGGCAGAGATTGCACACACACTTCTTGATTGAGGATAGCTCATGATACCTTCTGATTTATAGGGCACAGAGCGAGAACGGTTTGCGTAACCGTTCTCTCTAATATTGTGCTGATTTATAGGAAGGATCACCTTGTATCTGGGGATGTATCCACATTGTAGATAACCACCACTACTTTAGTGATGGTTAATCCAACATTCTCCCACTTGATCCGATAAGCTCCTTAACCAGAAAATCTTATGGGAATAACTTAATGAATAGAATGACTTTTTTATTCTATTTTGTAGGTCCTTAGTTGAATCTCTAATCCTTATGAGATTAACAACAAACAAGTAATAACGAGATTCAATGAACTGAAAGTGATCACTTTATTTATATGCATATGTCAAAAAGAGTTTAACAAGCACATCCTCATTACATGTTCGGAATATAATCTCACTACTAGTCTTTTAGTAAGATAATCAACGATCATCTCTTTGGTACCAATATTAACAATATATATGCACTAAATGATTCTCTGTCCTTTCTTTAACAACAAAATACTTCAATTTCATATGTTTACATGACGTAGTATTTTTGTTGTTCGAAAAAGACACCACAGCTTCATTATCACAGTAGACCTTCAGTGACTTCCCAATAGAATCAATCACCTTTAACTGTGATATAAAGTTATTTAACTATATAGCCTGCGAGGTAGTCTCGTAAAATGCTATGAATTCTACCTCCATGGTGTGGGCAGCAGTGATCGTCTGCTTCCCACTCCTCCAAGAGATCGCGCCCCCAGCAAGTAAGAAAACATACTCACTAGTTGACTTTCTACTATCAAGGCATCCTCCTAAGTCTGCATCTGAGTAGCCAATGACCTTAAGGTGATCAACTTTATGATACGTCAACATATAATCTTTTGTCCCTTGCAAATACCGTAAGACTTTCTTGGCAGCCTTCAAATGAGGTATGCCTGAGTTAGACTAAATCTACCAAACAACCCTACTGCAAAAGAAATATATGGTCGGGAACATGTTTGCGTGTACTGCAAGCTGTCAACAATTGATGCATATGGATAAGCATTCATCTGTGCTTTGTCAATATCGTCCTATGGACAATCCTTTAGGCTCAACTTGTCATCTTTTGATATGGGTGTTGAACTACGAGAACAATTCTTCATCCCATATCGCTTTAACACCTTATCTATATAGGAACTCTGGGAGAGGCCTAGAAAACCTTATGCTCTGTCTCGACGGATCTTAATGTCAAGAACATAAGCAGCCCCATCCATATCTTTCATGTCAAAATATAATGCAAGAAACTGTTTTGTCTCTGAAAGTAAGTTTATATCGTTGGTTGCAAGTAAAATATCATCCACATACAACATCAATATAATAAACTTACTCCCACTTTTCTTAAGGTATATACATTGATCACTAATGTTTTCTGTAAACCCAAAAGTCACAATGACTTGAAAAAATTTAATATACCACTGTCGGGAGGCATGTTTAAGTCAATATATTGATTTGTTGAGCTTGCAAATCATACGATCATTTTCAGAGAAACCAAGAGGTTGGTCCATATATACCTCTTCATTCAGATCCCCGTTAAAAAATGTTGTTTTCACATCCATCTGGTGTAACTCCAAGTCATAATGAGCTACAAGGGCCAAAATTATCCTCATTGACTCTTTAGTTGAGATAAGAGAAAACGTCTTAGTGTAGTTAATGCCCTCCATCTGGGTGAATCCTTTAGCAACCAATCTTGCTTTATATCTCTCTATGTTACCTTTGGAGTCCTTCTTGGTCTTAAAGGTTCATTTACACTCTACAGGTTTTACTCTCTTAGGTAACTCGATAAGATCCTACACTTGATTTTTAGCCATAGAGTTTAACTCTTCTTTTATGGCTTCTATCCAGTATTTAGATTGTTTGCTTTTCGTAGCTTCTATAAAAGTCAATGGGTTATCATCCATATCTATGAAATCACCAGGCTCCTGAAGGTACACCATATAATCAAGATGTATGGTAGATCTCCTAATCAGGATGTATGGCAAATCTCATAATCCTTGTGGATCTCCAAACGAGTCATTCTTTAGGTTCAAATTGAACTTTATCATCCTGTTCGTGCTCTTCCGCATTGTCCACAATAGGTTCACTTTGGATTTGTGCAACAACAACTGAATGATCAACCACATCATCATTAGAAATAATAATACGGTATCTTTCAGTGTTTTCCTTAACAGATAACGAAACAGAATCATGTACTTCCTCAAAACCAAGGTTTTGAAGTATACTTAATCCTACTGAACCATCTTCTAAGAATTTTACCTTATCCATTTCAACAATTTGTAGTTAGTGAGATGGGCAATAAAATGTGTACTTTTTTTATCTTTCTGGATAACCAATGAAATATTCACTGGTTGTTCTTGGATCAAAGGCTTTAATGTGGGGGTTGGATCAAAGGCTTTAATGTGAGGGTTATACAACTTAGCCTCTACAGGATATCCCCATATATGTATATAAGACAAAGATGGTTTATTACCTGTCCACAACTCGTAGAGAGTTTTAGGCACAGATTTTATAGGTACCTCATTTAAAATATGCACAGTTGTTCTTAAGGCTTCACCCCACAACTTAATGGGAAGTGTTGAATAATTCAACATAGCTCTGACCACTTCTTTAAGCGTACGATTTCTCTTTTCAGCAACATCATTCTGACAGGAACTACCAGGCATGATATATTAAGGCACAATGCCTTCCTCTTTGAGAAATCATGCTAATGATCCTTCCCTTTGACCCATCTCAGTAAACCTACTATAATATTTGTCACATCTATCAGACCTGACTATTTTAATAACTTTATCAGTTTATTTCTCTACTTCTTTCTTAAATTCTTTAAACATCTGAAAAACATCCGATTTTTCAAAGATTAAGTAGAGATACATATACCGAGAATAGTCATCAATAAAGGTGACAAAATATTTTTCGCCTATGTAACATAAAGTAAACGATCCACATACATCCGTATGGACTATCTCTAATATCTCACTACTGTGTTTGACACCCTCTTTATATGTATTTGTATGCTTAGCCTTTATGCAATCAATACATGGGTCATTGTCGGTAAAATCTAGAGATTTCAAGATCCATTCATTTATGAGTCTTTTTATTCTCCTTTCAGAGATATGACCCGACCTTTGATGCTAAAGCATGTAAGATTTATCATTTATCAAGCTACGTTTATTTTCAACCAATGCACATTCAGAAGTCAGGGACTTCTGAGTTTGGATCTTCACGTTCAATCTATACAAACCATCATAAACAGATGTAGAACCAATTTCAATTGAATTTTTATAAATAAACAATTTAGAATTTTCAAACTTAAAACAATATCCAAATTTATCCAATTTTGAAATTGAAATTAAGTTTCTAATATATGATGAAATATAAAAGACATCATGAAGATCCAAAACTATGTCGATATCTAGAGTAATCATGTAGATTTCAACACCCTTCACATGTGAATACATCTTATTTTCCGAATAGATGCTCTTTTCATGCATTGTTAGTTTTCTTCTGCTCAGAAACATCTGTAGACAGTTGAAAATATGAACAGTAGCACCAGAATCAATCCACCAGCTATTTTCAGAAATTTGTAATAAATTACATTTATGAGAAACAAATGACAAATTACCTCTCTTTTTCAACCACCTTTTATGCTTTATGCAATCTGCCTTTCTGTGTCACTTCTTCTTGCAAAAGAAGCACTTTATGATAGCAGAGTCAGATTGCTTGCCTTGGGATGTCTTATCCTCTGCTGGCTTCTTCCTAGCATTTCTCTTAAATGCATTCTTGTTCGGTCTTATCTTAGGTACATGAGAAGTCGCATGTGCACTCTGCACCTTCTCCCCTTTCAACCCATTTTTTTCTTTAACACACTTGGACATAAGTTTATTAAACGTTCATTCATCATTATGTGTGTTGTAAGAGATCTTGAAAGGTCCGTACTCCAAGGGTAAGGACGCTAAAACTAAATGTAATAGAAAAGAATCAGAGATGGTGAGCTTCATCTCATTTAACTGAGATGCGATGTTCCTCATCTCTAAAATATGCTGACGAATGTTTTCTCCTACAGTATATTTCATAGATATGAGTTTAGACATCAGGGTACTGGCTTTGGCCTTGTTTGAACTCATGAATTATGCTTCAATAGCACTCAAAAATTCTTTCATTGTCCTGCATTGCGGGATGGCACTTCGAATATTCTTAGCCACCTTAGATTGCAGAAGCAACATGCTAAGTTTATTCGAGTGCTCCCACTTCTCAAAAGCACTCTTTTGATCAGCAGTACTTTGATCAGTCAAAACAGAGGGTTCATTTATCCTTAAGGTCAGATCTAAATCCATATACCCTAATGTAAAGAGAACATTCTCTTTTCAATCACTAAAATTTGATTCATCTAGAAAAGGTATACAACTAGAGTCATCCAAAATCATAGGACTAAAAACTGCACGACAAAAGACATGTATCAGGAAGCATTTGTCTGAGACTAAAACTTTAATGAAAAAAGCAAAAGAATAAAAGCCCTTAATATGCTTATTTTCAGGCGAGTGAAGGGGGTCATCGGAGTCCTACTTTGGTAAGAGCTCCGACATGCGAAACCACTTCGCCTACCGACCATATTTGGTAAAACTAAGGTTCTTGTGAAGTTAGACCATCAACACAAGGTACCTTTGGATACACATGTGTGATGTATCTCGACACATTTACCTTTTTTCACCCTACTTAAATTCCAAACACGATAAAACTACATTTGGGTCATTTATCGTTTCACGAATCTAAGTACAATGTTAATATCGGCTTAAACTATATGATAATGTTGAAATTCTTTGACGACATACGTGTATTCAATCATTTTGGTGACGTGAATACACTAAGTCATCTAATTATCCTTAATGACAATATTAAACAATCATTTACGCATGCATAATTTCAAATAAATGCATGAACAATAACAAAAATAGGCTTAAATGGGTAAAACACTGAGTCCTTATCCAGGAACCGGTCTAAAAGCACTCTGAACCGGTCTGAAACAGCCCTAAACCGGTTATCCAAGGTTCTGAACCTTATGAACCGGTGTCAAGTATGAACAAAGGTTTATAAAAACCCTATAACCGTATGCCAAAATCCATTTATTTTCTTATATTTATGAAAATAGGGTCTTACCATCTCGAAACCGGTGAGAAAGTGAAAGAAACCGGTAAAAATGGCTCTGAACCAATCCTGGAAGGAGCTGAATCAATCCCTGATCCAGTTCAGGACAAATAGTGCCTGGACCCTACTGGATCTGAGTCAGAACCAGTTCAAACTGGATCCAGGTCGGACCCAACTTGAACTGGATCCGGGTTGGACCCGACTTGAACTGGATCCAGGTCAAACCCAGCTTAAACTGGATCCAGATCTGACCCAGTTACTGGCCGGATCCGGGTAAGACCCGGTATTAACTGGATTCGGGTCTGACCTGGTACAAATCCGATCAAACCCATACCTTGACCTGATCCGACCCGCTTTCACTGTTTAAAAATCATAAAGAGAAACCCGATTTTTCTAAAAAAAGAGAGGTTTTCCCCATCTACCTTCCGGCGACCAATGTCATTTGTCGACGACCGATGTCGCCTGCCAGCGAGCTGCCACACTTTTCGGCGACCCTCACGAAGCCCGGACCGGCGCAACATCTCTCCTCGTCCGACGGTAGAGGAAACAGGAAAACCCTTGTGCTACGTCGCCGAACAGATGCTGGCTATATCGCCAGGCAGATGTCGGCCATTAAGTCGATGTCATTCTGCGGCTTCCACCGGCGACGGTTGATGCTCCTGCAGCCCAACGACCACAGGTAAAAAACCTGAAACTGCCTTCTTTTTTTGTCTGTTGCCCTACGACGACAGTCGTCGATGCCGGCGACCTGCAATGTCGGACGACCAAGACACACCCCGTGCAGCATATGCGGGGTGTGGGCCCATAACCCATTGTTGGGTCATCCGCGACTGCCTCCCCTGTGATAGGGCAAAACCAGAGAAACTGTTGTGTAAAATAAAAAAACACAGGGGGAGTGCTATGTACCTGAGGCAGCCATGGGTACTGCGCTTGCCAAAAATCAGAGGTCGCTGGAGTAGAGAAAGAACGTTGAGCAGAGGGTGGTGATCGATCAGGCAAAGGGGAGATTTTCTGCTCAGTCGAACTGCAGCCACCACGAGCGCAGACTCCCTTAGGCAGCCGGTGAATAGACCTCTTCCCTCTTTTAGATTGCACACACGCACATTTTCTTGATTGAGGGTAACTCATGATACCTTCTAATTTATAGGGCACAGGGTGAAAACGATTTGCGTAACCATTTTCCTTGATCCTGTGCTGATTTATCGAAAAGATCACCTCGTATGTGGGGATGTATCCACATTGTGGATAACCACACTACATGGAAAAACTCACTTCGCCTAAATGAGAGAAAGCTCTGGGAAACCCATTTTCAAAATATGAAAAAAATGATTTTCTTTAGTAGGAAGCTCGCTTCCTCTTTTTTCTCAAATTGATTTTCTTTATCTTGAAGTTTCTCTAGCTTTTTGTCACTTCTCAACTCCTTTCTTTATCAGTTCATATGTTTTATTACATTAAAAATAATATTTTTTTTATAATAAGCTTGCATGTTGGTTTTAAATGGTTTTATATTCGTGTTCATGTCATTTTTAATTTGCTTAAGCCTGCTCTTCATATTATTTCTTTTTGTTTCCTTTTCATTTTTTATGCACTTACATAATTGCTTTCCAACCGCCTCTCGCTTCCCGCTTAATACTACTTTTTAACACTTGCTTCCCCCTTCCGCTCCTCGTATCCACTTTGTTTCCTGCTAACTAGCACTCAACTACCACCTCCACTAATGGTTTTTTATACATTTTGCCAGAGTCAACCAAGCGTGCCCAAGATGAATCCCAACAATTTTGTTAGTTACAACAGTCAAAACCTTAATTTCCATAAAAATTTGTCACCTGAGATTTGATAACCATCAATGCCACGATGCGTGACTTGCCAGAACAGCCTTTCTAGGAGGGTCGGGCTGAGCCAGGGAATATTAAGTTGATATCAAGACCGAACAAATGGGGCCATTGGTGTCGTTCGATACACCAGAGTCCAGACAAACGCCACGCAGACAGAACACACCAACGCATCCCGTGCTGATGTGTCATGCATAGTGTGGAACGCCCTTTGTCTCGTACAGGGCATGCATGACAACACGTATCAAACGCGGGACGTGCACAGCAGGGGCCGCTTTGTCCCTATGGCGGTCTGCATCCAGCGTGTACAATTGCATCTTCAAATTGAAAGAAACCATCTTGTGCGAGTACAACTGTGGTGAACATAAGCAGCAACCTGGACAAAATCTACAGGAAAAAAAAACACATCATCGACCACAAGATGATTAACTTCTTGCACGTCAACATGTAATTTAAAATTATGCAAGATTCCAATCCGAGGACGACAAATTTTCAGAAACACAAAAAAAATCAGCCAAAAATTCATAAACACGAAAAAAAATCAGCGATGTAATCCAAACTCATCAGAAACAAACTATAGTAAGCAGTGATCAAGCAAGTCTATTTATTTAATACACATTAACCATTTAAGGTCTGATACACCTGTTGGAAAGTATTTTGCTAAATTTTCACATCAGACTACACCATACACGAGACTGAATCAGCAACTATTTACACATATTCCTACGGATGTCAGTGCCTGGAGATGAGATCACATGTCCATGTAGAACAGATCACTGTTGTCATCGCCATCACCATCATAAGCGTTCGGCACCTCATCAGCGATCCAATCCTCCATATTCAACTTGCTGCCAACATTTTTGCAACTTAAGACTAATGCAAAAATTGATATAGAAAGAAAAGGCGAAAGCATGAAAGCATAATAGAAGGTAAATACATATATATCTGAGGTAAAGCTGCAATAGATCATGTTTGGCAGCAATTGCAACAGACAGAACTTTGTGTTGAAGCCAACAAAAGGAACAATATTCTGAGAGCTATAATAATCCAAGAGGTGACGACGCAGGAACTCAAGGAGGCACACAAGCTAGCGGACCAAGCTCGTCAGTTATGCCATCACCATGTACGACTGGCTTACATCACTCATAGTGGAAACCCAAAAATATGAGCCTTGAAAAGAACTAGAAATTTGGCCTGCCTCACATACTTAAACACAGTTAATACCCTTTAGATTCACTCATCACCTTATATGTTTTAGTATTGGGTTACTTACAAAAACATACCCAGTTTCCTTAGATAATTCAGATTCATACCCAAAAAAATCGTAATTCAAATGCATATCTCATTTATGTTAATGGTTAATTAACCAAAAACATACCTGTGGTTAATTTTCTAGGCTGACGGTTCACATTTTCATTTCAAATCTTTCATTTAACCCTTATAATATATTAACAAAATCACCTTTTTACAGTTCCCACTTCTAAATACTAGCATGTTCGGTTCATAAAGGCTCGTTTGAATTTATGAAATAAGCTTGCAAGCTGAATATGAATAATAGGCACTCAGCTCAGCTTGACTCCTGTAAGCTCTTTAAGTATTAGACTATATATCTGTTATATTTATTTTTGTAATCCTATTTCTTCCAGGTCTAAACCAATGTATTTTTCTACAAACAAGCCAGCGAATAGAAGGAAACCTGCAATTTTCTGCATATAGGACAATCACCCACTTGAAAATGGTGTGTTAAAACTCACTGGAGAACCCATTCAATCATTCAATTTTGATCACTCAAGACAACAGATTGTTGGAAGTCTTTTAAACAAATGCAGTAGAGAGAGAGAGAGAGAGTAAAATGGGTAAAGTGGGACTATTTAATGAGCCTAAAATTGGTAGTTTTTAAAGTTTACTGGTCATTAACTACGGTTAAAAGGAGGGTAGTTATCTTAGGTATGCATTCGGATAACTAAACATAAATTTGACATGTTGAATTATAAAAATAAACTGGGTATGTTTTTGTAAATAACTCTCTCTCTCTCTCTCTCTCTCTCTCTCTCTCTCTCTCTCTCTCTCTCTCTCTCTCTCTCTCTCACACACACACACACACACACACACACAACCAACTGCAGCCACCTACCTAACACAAAGCCATTCATTACAATATCAAATAACAACTATTGTGAAGGGTTCAAAATAGCATGAACAAACCTTAGGCAACAACAGCGGAAGCTAAGGATACGCTTCAACTTTTTGTTATAAAAGAAGAAATTGACAGACCATCTGCAATAAAACTGAACTAGTTAATAGTTCAAATGATGAGGATCACAGACATATACGACACTATGATATCTTACACTGCACCCCTTTGCAGGAAGGGATCTCC
Organism: Nuphar pumila; assembly: GCF_984573655.1. Taxonomy (NCBI): domain Eukaryota; kingdom Viridiplantae; phylum Streptophyta; class Magnoliopsida; order Nymphaeales; family Nymphaeaceae; genus Nuphar; species Nuphar pumila. The sequence goes on along the minus strand of NC_143264.1, from coordinate 80,375,483 downwards.
TTCAATATCTGGACTGTAACCGTACACTTCACATTCAGCTAATTTGATGACCTGGAGCAGGAGACTTCTTATAGTTCAGCAATTAACACCAATAATAACTAAACGGAAAGTGAAACTTGATTTTGGTCCCACCTCATCAATGGCTTTTAGTGTGCACTCCAAAAGAGAACTACCCTCGTTGGACAATGCCCACTCCTTTTTGTTTCAAGCGAAGAAAAAATATATTTCATTAATCAAAATAAGGGCATCGACTAAAGTCTACAAGTGAAAAATAATACATCAGAAGCTGGTAACAAGAATCTGCAACTAAGAACAGGGAAACAAAGAAAAGATGGGGCTGAAATTGGAAGGAAGCCATTAGCCACTAGTTTCATTTGCAAACTTGACACAGCGACCTTGTGGACTCGAAAAACTGTTGAACAAACTTGACACATCCATACTTTGTAATAAAACATTACAAATGACAATAGGAGAAAAGTTTGGCATCAAGAGATTCAAGACCATATTATGATAAAAAGCATGCTCCACTGACGTGCCATGAAAAAAGACAACCAGCACCTTGTATATGCACAAGAGAGGTATTCCAGAGTATCCCGTTTCAAGGTTGGAAACAAATCAATAGATATTCCATACCTTTTCAGCTTCCAGCATGTAGGTTTCAAACATCCGCTTGAAACTGTTCCAGCCTTCTTCTCTGAAAAAATAATGAGTCTGCATGGCGCTGGTAGTATGGCCATGGATGTTTCAAAATTTATTAAGCAACATTATCAAAAGAAATATGTGAACAGTTTATCAACAGGAAAGAATGTGTAACAGGATAACTTGTCTTGTGAAGAAAGTATCAGCATCGTGGAAGAATGAACATATTATAGGGAAATGGAGAGATTTGAACTCTCAGCTCCAATTGGAGCAACAGTTGTATCAACCGTCTGTCAAGCCATTGACACCATCCCCATTTTCTGCAGAAAGAGAGGATAAAGTAGTGGGTTGCCATGCCGCCAACAAAGCTGACATTGGCATTACCCCTGAATCCCCTTCTCAGTGATGAATCAGAAAATGTAAGAAGGAATAAAGGATGGCAATACCCGAAGTCATAATCTGGATATATGTGATTAAGCGTAAGAACCAAGTAGATCAGCGTCTTCCGGCTGTTCAAAAATAACAAATATGAGAGTTCAATAAGAGTATAAGATACCATGTTGTATACCATGCCAAGAGGGTTATTCACAACCTTGTGCTGCTAGACAAAAGATTTGCTGGAGAGGGAGGAGAAATTTCCAGAGATTGTGCAAGGTAGTCAAGGATCTGCAGAATTAGAATGTGACATCCAATTATGCAGTTCAACTGAAAGTATTTCTAACACACAGAACAAAAAAAACTCAGGGATGACAGAAGGCAAAGACACCATACTAAATATTGACAGGTTGATAGAACACAGAAGGGAATCATAACAATCGAAGTACTGCTTCCATCCGGGATAATGCTTGACGCTAACAAAAGAAATGAAATATCTAGAATTTTGGCCAAAGTCAATTCGCAGTCACAAATCCAGAGCTTCACGGGATCCAAGGAACCAAGATTACTGAACCAAGTAAATAGGGCTACCAAGGACTCTATCACAACCTTGGTGCAGTTCCTATCCTAAAGATGACAACCATCATTTTGCCACTTTATAGCAAATCGTACTTTTGTAAATTTAATCATATACTGACCATTTATGTTGATTTTAAAATGGAAATGATGAGGAGCTTGACCAACTAAAAAATTTAAAAAAAAGTGCATTTCTAAAAATATAAAATGTTAAAAATGGTTGACTTATAAATCACAGCAACATCCATCATAAGAAAGTGCAACCTAGCAAACAACTTTCTTACATGGATCAGAATATTTGACAGACCAATGAGCTACTTCAATAGTAACTAAAGATCACAAAAGAACATATTGAGAAATAAAAAAATGTTTGATGGCTGAAGGGTCCTTATTTCACCAATTGTCACCTTATTTCACCAATTGTCACAATGTCGCTTGTATATGACTTAACTAAAACTAAAGAATATACAATGGCCAAATGCTTTTCTGGTAATGGAATGTTATACTGCAAGGGAAGAGTTCATGCAACAGCCGCCCTTGATGATCACTCTTAGAGATTGTAATTTACAATAAGTTGAGGATGATATTATATACTAGAATGGGGAAGCTAAAGGCATGTTCAAGGTTAAACTCTGTTATCCTTCGCTTCTTGAATGTGGAACCATTTCACAGGGTGACTGGGGGTTATGTCATGGGAACCCAACAGAATCTGAAGAAAAAGGGTCATTTAGCTAGCCAGCATGTGCTGTTCATACAAGGCAGCAGAAGAATCTAAAGTACATCTGGTTGGCTGTCGACTCTTCAAACTTTGCTGGAACTAGCATGGGGTGATCAAGTTTTAATAGGGACAGGCATACAATGTCAGACTGGTGATCATTCCTCATGGATAAGCAGGCACAAAAAGGATCTGTATTTGGACATGGTGGAGTAGGCTTGCACTATCACTTGCCTAAAAGAGAAAAAAGCCAGCATGTGCTGTTCATACAAGGCAGCAGAAGAATCTGCAGTACATCTGGTTGGCTGTCCATTCTCAAACTTTGCTGGAACTAGCATGGGGTGATGAAGTTTTAATAGGGACAGGCATACAATGTCAGACTGGTGATCATTCCCCATGGGCTAAGCAGGCACAAAAGGATCTGTATTTGGACATGGTGGAGTAGGCTTGCACTATCACTTGCCTAAAAGAGAAAAATGTGAAATTTCAAAAAATTGGAAGAGGAAACTTTACTGTTCATTATAAATTTCAGAAATGGGTACTTTTTGCGTCATAGAAAAATGAGGGATTCAAATATTGGTTGGATAGGCTCTAAGAGAATTGAGCCTTTGAGGGCACTGGAGGATTTATGATTTGTAATATGCTTTTACACTTCTGCTATTGTTCTCTGCATTTCACCCCTTTTTACACTCTGTCATATTTTGGAGTGAGACCTCATTATCCTTATTATTCTGATTTAAGGAAAGCTTGCTTTCCTTTCAAGAAAAGAAGCAAAAAGGAATGCCTTTCATTCAATTCTTTCTTTCTAAAAAACAAAAAGAATACAAATAAGAAATACCTCTTGCTCCAAGCTTAATGAGAGTTTCCTGTCCATTCCAGCATGCTTGCCTGCACATTGCAAATAAGATTTGTTATCTATTGCTTGCTAACTAAGTACAAATACACTAGAAAAAGAATTGCTGAATACAGCCATTAGCATCAAACTCACATGAATAAGCTTCCATCTTTCCTTTCAGAACGCAATCTCCAAGATTGACATGGTTTAGAAAGCTGTTTATGCTGAATAAACACATTATTTCATCATCGTTATTGTAATATGAACATGAGGAACGGTATGGTCATACGGTGCTTAGATTGAAAGCTTCAACAAACAACAGATACACCAAAGTCTACTGAATTTAACTGAAACCTAGTTGCTTGGGAAACTCATAGAATTTTATGAATCAACAAATGGCACTCAAAAAATCATACTGAAAAGACCCAAACACATTATGCATATAACATAGCTTATGCATTTCATGAACTCTACTCTGATTGCAATCAAATCAAGAAGTTTGTAGAATACCTGTCCAAAGGGGTGTACACCAAAAACTTCATGTTGAAAACTCTCCAAATGCATAGACAAATGTGTTGGCTCACAAATTCCCTGGTTAGCCAGTGGCTCAAAACTAAAGACTTTCTGCTACAACACTGTCACAATAAAAAGGACGCATAAGGTAATATGCCACTATGAATAAGCATAGAATGATTGAACTCATGAATCATGATAATGTGAATGAATCACAAGTCCATTTTTTTTGGATAACCAAGGAAAACCTCGGCAAGGGATGCACACCAGTGGGTTTCAAATTTGTGACATCTCTTCGACTTGAATTCTCAAGTAATGATCTTGGCTTTCAAACAAGGAGAAAAACAGTACAGAAGATATATACCTGCTAATGGCCAGTATATGAATCACTTGCTACAAAAATGACGTATAGAAGAAGGGGGAGGTGAAGGTGGCCACGGATTATATACTTAAATATATATATTTAAGTATATAATTCTGTTGTATAACCAAAATACCCGATGGCGGTATTTTGGTAATTTCACTATGTATTTTACTTTTAGATATTTTTCTTTTTCTGTATTTTTCCTTTTTCTTTTTATTTTTTTGTTTTTGGACCACATAAAGGGGGCCCACCTTCTGGTCGTTGGGGCCCCAAACGGTCATAAATATGACCGGTTGGGGCTCCCAATGGCTAGAAGGGAGCCCCTCTATGTGGTCCCTTTGGGTCCTCCCTTCTCTATAAATTGAGGGGTCCTCCCTCATTCATGCATGGCTTTTAGCCTCTCCTTTTCTCTCTTTCAATAAAGTTATTTTTTGCATTTGAAGGTTTTTCACCCCTTAGTGGGTTATTTGCACTTGTATTGTGCTTGTGTTCTCTTTTGCACATTGTGTGCTTGTGTTGTTGGCTTCCTTGCTTCTCCTCTATTCGCATATTGGTGCTTCCGCGTCTTTCATTACATGGTATCAAAGCAAGGTTGGTGATCTTAACATTCTTATTGAAGCCTTTGGGAAGCGTGCCTCTCAACTTATTTGAATAACGGAATCCTCTTTGTTATCTATGGAGTCCGAATCAAAGGTAGAGCTTTCTTTTAAGCTCAATGGATCCAATTATCTTATGTGGGCTTCCGCTATGGAAAATCACTTAAGAGGTAAGAAACTTTGGGGTTTTGTTATGGGAACCTCTCCCGAACCTTCTCTTAAACTCACTAAAATGAAAAGGGGACGTTGAAAAAGCCTTGGATGGCGATGAGCGCATCAAGGCAATCAATGATCACCAATCCAAATTAAAGGATTGGGAAAGTAACCATCATGAACAATGTTGATCTAAAGAATTGTGCTAATATTGCGAAATTTAGAAGAGCCAATGAGGCATGGTTCTTTCTTAAGGGTATGTATACCCAAAAGGACCTTGCTAGGCAATTCTTTTGTCAAGAAAAAATTAGATCTACCAAGCAAGGGGACATGAGTGTCCGGGATTATTTTAGTGCTCTTACTCCTCTTTGGGATGAGCTTGCCCTCCTTGAACCTAAATGGGTGGCTCCGGAAGATATTGAATTAAGAAGGGAACAAGTTGAAAAATAACATTTTTTCCAATTCCTCCATGGCCTTAGACCGGATTTTGAGCAAGTTCGGGCATCTCTTCTTCATCGTAGCAAAGTTCTACCTATTGAGGATGCTCTTGCCAAAATATACCAAGCCGAAACTCGTCTTGGCATTTTCCTAAAGAATGATGATGTATTGGCCGTTACTAGGCCCGGAAATAATGTTAAACCCTATAAACCTCCTCATTTTTGAAAGAACAATAGAAGAGGTATCATATGTCACTTTTGTAATGAATCAGGGCACATTAAGCTCGTTTGCCCCAAGCTTAAAGCTAAGGTTGCCGTCATTGAAGAAAATGCTTCAAAAAGGGAAGAAGATGAAAGTGATATTAAAGTAGCTCTCAATCAAATCTCCGAAGTTCTCCAACACCTTTTCAAAAATTCATCTTCCTCTACCTCGGGTGCCGCGGTTGCCTGCTCTTCATCACCCCCAGGTATGTGGATTCTTGACTTTGGCGCATCCTTTCATATGACATCTCATAAAAATATTTTATCAAATGTGCTTACCGACCCCATACCTTCATATGTTTCAACAACTGACGGGACATCTTTAAAAATTGATTGTATTGGGACACTTGATTTAAATCAAAATTTTATTCCAAAAGTAAGAGTTGTTCCAAAAATCAATCTAAATCTTCTCTCAGTTTCTCAAATTACCGATCACGGTTGTCAAGTCTCTTTCTCACCCAATGGTTGCACCGTGCAGGATCTCCAGTCAGAGAAGCTGATTGGGCGCGGCCATAGAAGGGATGATCTTTACTACATGGATTTTTTGTCTCTTCCAACCAAGTCATTTTGTAATTTTGTAAATGCCAAAAGTATTGATATTTGGCATAACAGACTTGGCCACCCTAACTTTCTAAAGATGTCTCTCTTTCCCTTTTAGAGCAATTCTTGTAAAAACAATCACATGTCTTGTAAAGATTGTATCTTTGGAAAATCTAAAGCTATTCCTTTTCCTCAAAGAATTTTTTTTTCCACTAGGCCGTTTGAATTAATACATTCTGATGTATGAGGTCTCTCTCCGGTTGTATCCAAAGGAGGTTTTTCATATTATGTTTTGTTTATTGATGATTTTACTAGATTCACATGGATCTATTTTTTAAGTAAAAAATCTGAAGTTTTCTCTTTTTTTAGAGAGTTCCATGCAATGATAAAAAATCAATTCTTAGGCAACCTGCCCATCCTTAGATCTGACTCAGGAGGTGAATTTATGTCAAATGAATTTCAAAATTTCTTAAAAGAAAATGATATTTTTCATCAACGTTCTTGTCCTAACACTCCGCAACAAAATGGTCTTGCGGAAAGAAAACATCGGTACATAATAGAAATGACTAGAAGGATGTTGATTTCAAAAAACATCCCAAAATCCTTTTGGGCTGAGGCGGTTCTGACTTCCGTTTATTTGATTAATCGAACTCCCCCATCTTCTTTAAAGAATTTCTCTCCATTCGAAAAGCTTTCCAACATGACTCTTGATTATCAAAGGCTAAGGATTTTTGGATATAAATGTTTTGTCTTAACTCGTAAAAATGATTAACTTTCTCCAAGGGCGATTAAATGTATATTCTTGGGGTATGGTGAAAAACAAAAGGGTTATAGGTGCTTTAATGCAACAAATAAAAATTTGTATATCTCAAGGAATGTTACCTTCTTAGAAGATGAAAATGGATTTTCACACAAATCAAATGAAAAGGTAGATCACTCTTTCCTGTTTGATTTATTACCGCGTGATAGTAGTTTTGAAGAGACCATGAATGAACAACAGGAAGAACACATAGATGATTTGAATACTGAACAACATGAAAACTTGAATGAACCTATATCTAGGCAAATTCAAGTTTACTCCAGAGAAGAGGCAAATCATCCTTGTACTCTTGAAAGATACTCTCAAAATAACACTATAGAAGAATCATCTCAAAGAAAGTCAAGTCGTATAATTAGAGCACCAAATAGATTTGTATCATATGAATCTTTTTCACCAAATTTTAGGGCATGTCTGTTAGCTTTGCATTCCTTTCATGAGCCAAATCATTACCATGAAGCTAAACAATATGATCATTGGAGATATATTTTAGGTATTGAAGTAGTATATTCTCCTCGTGGATATATCTTGTCTCAAATGAAATTGGCAATTGATATTTGTACCAAGTCAATGATTTCAAACGAAAAAACAGTCGAGACCCCAGAAGTTATAAATGCAAAACCCAGACTTGAAGATGGTGTTCTCCTTGATGACCCTACGCCTTATCGTCAACTGATTGGCTCTCTCACCTACCTATCCATCACCCGTCCGGATATAGCTCATGTGGTTCATGTTGCAAGCCAGTTTCAGCATGCTCCTACTTCTATACATATGGCGGTCGTGATGAGAATTGTGCGCTACATCAAGAACACCATCTCTAAAAGACTTTTTTTATCCTCTTCTTTATCTCATGAATTAAATGCTTATACTGATGCTGATTGGGGAGGAAATCCCAATAATCGTATCTTAGGCACTAGTTTTTGTGTTTTCTTAGGGGAATCACTTGTCTCTTGGCGGTGTAAGAAGCAGCAAAAAGTTTCTTTCTCTTCCACTGAAGCCGAATATCGGGCGATGGCAATGACAACTATGGAAATAGTATGGATTAGAAGTCTCCTCAGTGACATGGGCATCTTCATTTCTACTCCTACCAAGATATGTTGCGACAACAAGAGTGACATTTATATTGCTAGCAACCACACTTTTCACGAGCGTACAAAGCATATTGAGATGGATTGTCACTATGTTCGAGACGAATACCTTAAAGGGACCATTTCATTGCCATATGTTACTTACGAGTTTCAATTGGCAGACTTCTTCACCAAAGCTCTATTAAATCCAAGATTTATGTTCCATCTTCTCCCCGTAAAGTTTGAGGGGGAGTGTTAAATTATATACTTAAATATATATATTTAAGTATATAATTTTGTTGTATAACCAAAATACCCAATAGGGGTATTTTGGTAATTTAACTGTGTATTTTACTTTTAGATATTTTTCTTTTTCTGTATTTTTCCTTTTTCTTTTTATTTCTTTCTTTTTATTTTTTGTTTTTGGACCACATAAAGGGGTCCCACCTTCTGGTCGTTGGGGCCCCAAACGGTCATAAATATAACCGGTTGGGGCTCCCAACGGCTAGAAGAGAGCCCCTCTATGTGGTCCCTTTGGGTCCTCCCTTCTCTATAAATTGAGGGCTCCTCCCTCATTCATGCATGGCTTTTAGCCTCTCCTTTTCTCTCTTTCAATAAAGTTATTTTTTGCCTTTGAAGGCTTTTCACCCCTTAGTGGGTTATTTGCACTTGTATTGTGCTTGTGTTCTCCTTTGCACATTGTGTGCTTGTATTGTTGGCTTCCTTGCTTCTCCTCTATTCGCATATTGGTGCTTTCGCGTCTTTCATTACATGAGGAATACAAAAGGTTAATACAAATTCAATTTCACCCTCCATTATAATCTCTCAGGCAATATTTGTCCAGATTCAATTGGAATGGGGTTGGTTCTATGAGAAGACATGATTGAAGCGGACCCATGCATGTTTCATTAGGTTAGGATGAAGATCACGTTGAGTTTGAATGACCAAGTTCCAGTCGGGCCTGCCTTGCCCAGAAAGGCTGAGTTGGGTCAAAGGGTGGCTGAGTTACATAGATCTGGGGGTTGGACCAGGTTGAAGAAGGTTGACTCCACACCGATTAGTTTGGTTATGGCAATGGTGAGCAGGTAAATAATACAACTCGATCTCCCATGAAAATGATGAAAACTAAATCACATGAAAATGTTGTTTGACACCTAAATAAGTTTCCCGTGTCTGAGATGGAAAATATCAAAGTGGTCGCTTTCAATGAGAATGCATCACTATCTCATTATTTGAATGCATCGTTTATGACATAATAGCCTTTAAACTGGATGACCAGCATGAAGTTTCATGTCCTCTAATTATCATTTAGAGGGGCTGAATGACAAACTTAAAGTAAATAGGATTGAACCTCCATAGGTTCATCCAGCCTCTGTCCAGCAAAGGATCTCATAAGTTCATAACACTCTATGGTTATGGTCAGTGAATTGGCTCACTACATGGCTGCTTACTGTTTGGTCCCATTCACCTAACCCAATATTATATTGGTTGAGGTCTAACCCCAAATGTCATTAAAGATTGCACCCAATCATAAAATTTGCGATTGATTCATTAAAAAGATAACCATGAACCACAAAATAGAGTGAATACAGGCCCGGATTAACTGTACTTCCCAATAAAAAAGCCACCTGTAAGTGATTTATATCATGAATTGATTTCTTTGTTGAATGACTCTAGAACCTTTTCTTTTTCCCCATTGGCATTTTCTTCATCAACCAATTTATCCATTTTTTCAGGTTCCATTGTCTTTTATCATTCACCATGACCTAGCTGACATTAAGATTTTATTTTCTCAAAAGATAAATCTGTGCAACCTTACAGACACATTGGGAAAGAAACCATCTTTCATATGAAAGTGATCACCACTTACTCTATTCTATCACCATTAGAGATGTAGAATTTTCTTTTCCTGCTAAGTTGAGGGAAAAAATCCAGATCATAGCAGTTTCTTGCACAGAGAAGCTAATCATATAATCCATCTTTTTCACCACTTGTAGCACCAACCACAACCAACCCACAACTTCAATTAGACCATCTCAACCTATAAGCAATTAAAATTAAGCATGGCCAATGTATTTCCAGTTACTAGGTATACAAAGATCCTGATACACCGGGACAAGATCATTTGAACTATATAGAAGTGCATGCAACAAAACTAGACAATCTAGCAGCCATGGCTATAACCAACCAAATCAATGCAGAATACACTCAAAAAAAATCTGACCATAACTCACCATCACCATATTTACTCAGACCTAAACAAATATACTCCTTATCTTAGCCCAAACAAACCTAGCCCACCAACCAACAGAACTGGAAGGTAATCCAAATGAACCTAATAAATAGACACCCTAAACCATGCCCAGACCCTGTTCGTTGCAGATCTAATCTTGGGAGACTTGACAGCTATTAGCTAACACCATGGCTGAAAATACAGGGTCAACAAGAAAGACCTGGAAACAACTAAGACTGCAAACACTTGACCGATCAAGAACCCAGTTAGACTAAGACAGAAATTAATTCTTCAATCTATTCCTTATATTGAAAATTAGTGCCATTATTTGGTGGGATTCACACACATCCTTGTTACATAAATGGACCCACCCATGCAGGTCATGTGGGCTGGAAGGATCGTCTGCATAGGGTACATGAACCTGTGAGTATTCCATCTGTGATTCCGTGCCCAACTTCTTTAACTACACCCATTTGAACTTTGGACACGAAAAAGGTCCTGACAGGACCCAGACCTACCAAAACCTGGACAAGTCTGATAGTCATGATCTCTAGGAATTGGGGGTAACTTGTTCTTCACTTTGGGGACATAAGGTTGAACCAAACAAGTAAACGAAAAATAGAGGTGGGATCATATTTGAAGTATACACAAGGAAATTGTCAATAAGCTTCTGAACCACTGCTAGGATGTTAATGCCTTCCAAATATAGCAACTATTATTCAACAACCTAAAGCATACTATCGCACAGCTCACAGCCACATAGACACTAATACCAATCATAAGTAGCAATTGACAAATAAACAGGAAAGAACCCACAGCCACAAAATCGTAGGCCTTCATAAGTCATTACCACTCATTGCATGTTTAACGGTTTTCTTTTTCATTTTTTCCTGAGGGAAATTGCCATTGTACCCTCAAGACAACACGAAAAACTTTTTTTAGGGAAATTTTCAAATACCCCCCAAACGTTTCGGTCTGATTCATCCACACACCAAACGTTTCAGACTTTGCAAATGTCCACCAAAGTTTTTACTTGGGTTAATCAAATGACCCCAATCATAAACTAACGTTGGGTTGTTCTTGGGTTAACCTAACTCATGCTGTGAAGTTACTATTTTACCCGTGTAACTAGAAAAATAAAATTATTAGTTTATCCCTACTCTAGAAAGATGAGCAAAGTAACTTTTGACCACTGCACCATGAAACTTATTATTAGTTATTTTCCAAAAAAAATTATATATTTAGATTTTGATAAGACAATCAACCCAACAATTACTCAATCCACTAAAATATGATCATACAGATGTGATCTACATGCTTAATTTTAGAGGAATAGACTCTTGAATCTTCCGATTATGACATGTAGTTAAGTTTTTATAAGATTTAAAATCAACAGTCTACAATTTTAAAAATAGTCAATGCTTAAAAATCATGTCTTTTATCAAAAAACATAATCCAAGAGTCATTTTCTAGCAAATCAACCATGTCAAACACATCTGCAAGGTAAGATTTGCACAAAAACGTGAAACCCCTATTTACTGGTGACAGGCTCGCGATAGGCAAAAAAGTGTTGGGCAGCTACCACTTTTCCTAAATCCATATAGGCTCAAAATTAAGTGGTTTAAGTTGTCAGAACTAAATGAAAACCTTTAAACTTGCATAGTTACTATCATAGCAATAGCTAATTGAGCTTGATTCTTGAATTAGTAAAACTTTTGTCATCTATATATAACCACATCGGCTTTTGGGTCAAATAAAAATGCATATAATTTGTGTTTAGATATTTATCGGATCAACTATTGAGGAACCAAGCGGGCCCAATTGCATTACAGTGGGTCGAGTAATTGTTGGCTTGATTGGCTTATCAAAATCTAAATGTATAATTTTTTCGAAAAATAACTAATAACAAGCTTCATGGTGTAGTGGTTAGAGTTGTGGTTTTTGTTAGGGAGGTCAACAGTTCAATTATCGTTGTAAGCAATAATTTTTTTTGCTAAATACAATGTTGACAGACCTACACATGGTCAAACTTACTTTGCTCATCCTTCTAGAGTATGGATAAACCAATAATTTTATTTTCCTAGTTATAGGGGTAAAATAGTAACTTCACAACATGAGTTAGGCTAACCCAAGAACAACCCAATGTTAGTTTATGACTGGGGTCATTTGATTAACCCAAGTAAAATCTTTGGTGGGCATTTGCAAAGTCTGAAAGGTTAGGTGTGCTGATGAACTAGGCCGAAACATTTGGGGAGTATTTGAAAATTTCCTTTTTTATATAATCCAAGGGAAAAAACCAACCCTTGAGGACCCCTGCCCACCGGGCAGTACACCCAGCTAGGACCTTGAGGCAAGGGATGCCACCCATGGGTTTCAAACTCGTGACGTCCGTCCACTTTGTGATATTCACAAGTTGCCCCCACCAGATGAGCGGAGCCCTTGTGGGCAGAAAACTAAGAACTTTAACAGAAAAGAGAAAAGGAAAGTCCATACAATTCCTCCAAACTACCAAACAAGTACGTCAAATAATTCAAAATTACAACAGGCAGACTAATCAGTAATCATATTCTATATCCAACTATTTCAAAATTTGGCTGAATCAAAAGTAAAAAAAAAAAAGTAGAAAAACATAAAGCTATAGATATTTCCCAAACGATCAAAGGCATTGTCCCGCCTAATTCAAAACCACCACAGGGAGACAAATTCTACTTGTCATGCAAATACTGCAAATTTTAGTAAACCACAACTCTTCTAAGTGGCGGATCTGTGCCAAGAAAACTACAACAAGAGCAACACAAACACAAACATCGGTATATATATATATATATATATATATATATATATATATATATATATATATATATATATAAGAAAACCAACCCTAACCCTAACCCCAGCTCTCCAAAAGGGAAAAAAACTCCAGTCGCTCTTCACAATAACAAACAGAACCAAACCCTAACACCAATTTCCAGATTTCACACGAACCCTAAGGACAACCACTCCAGCAAAAAATACACGAAATCTACATGAAATTGCGACGAAAGAAACCCTAACCACAGAAAAAAAAAACTGAGAGAGAAAGAGGGTACCTGATCGCCGTTGGGAAAGAAGAAAGAGAAAAGAAAAGGCAAACAAAGAAGACGCAGGGGATGAAGCCCTTAACGTAATCTCAGAGCCAAAGCTGGTCGAACGGGGGGTCCAATTTATAGAGGGACGGGAGCGCGTCCCGCTTCCCTCGCCCCGCACGCTTCGGCTTCCTTCCTCCTCACCTGTGGGGCCCACGTGTCACGGGTCCGACGGCGACCCACCAACCCCTCCTGACCTTTTCAGACAAAGGATCAGGTCGGGATGCTTGGGTTGGGAATATGCCGACGGGTATCTTCTTCGGGTGGACACGCGGCCGTTTTTCGGGTCTGATTATATAAACGGGTAGGAATGGGTTCTGTTTGGATTATGTTATCGAAGAAACCAACATGACGATGGGATTGGCCACAATTCTTAATTCAAAAATAAAAATTTACAGCGGAGGGGCTTGGCCACTTGACGGGTGGTTAACTCATACGTAGGGGTGGCAATCGGGTCGGGTTGGCGGGTTGGCGGGTCAGCATACCTCAACCCGAACCCGACCCGTTTATTAAACGGGTCGGCTGTGGCAAACACGAACCCGACCCGTTTAATAAACGGGTAACCCGACACGACCCGCCAACCCATTTAATAAATGGGTTGGGTCGGGTAAACGGGTTTTCAGGTTCGCGGGTCGGGTTGGCGGGTTGACAGATCGGGTTGGCAGGTAGGCGGGTTGGCGGGTCGGGTTGACGGGTCGGGTCGGGTTGGCGGGTTAGCGGGTCAGGTTGGCGGGTTGGCGGGTCGGGCAGACGGGTTGGCGGGTTGACCCACCCGCCTAACCCGTTTATTAAACGGGTCAGCCGGGTTGGCGGGTTGGCATACCCCCAACCCGAACCCGACCTGTTTAATAAACGGGTTGCGCGGGTCGACCCGTTTATTAAACGGGTTGGCTTAAGCCCAACCCGAACCCGCCTAAGAGGCGGGTTGGCAGGTCGGGTTGGCGGGTCGTGTCAGAAATTGCCACCCCTACTCATACATGTCAAACCTCTTGTATTAACGAGGGCAAGACATAGAGGTGTGAACAGGTTCGGACCCAACCTGAACCAAACCTTATAAAGTTCGGGTACGGTGATAAATAAGAAGACTCGATTAAGACTCGGATCTGGACCTAAAAGTCCAATTAATACATGTGAACCTGGGTATAGTTTCTAAAATTTTATACCAGACCCGATCAGACTCGAGTTTTGATTAAGACCTGCAATTTTTCAATGAAAAAATGATAAAAAATATTGTTTTATCGGGTATTGTCTAGCTCTGGTTTATGTAGTTCTAATTAGGTCCAATGTGGTTTTTCTTATAGTGGACAGGATTAGACTCAGGTCTGAACTCGATACCATGCCCGAAAATCGAGTCCAAGTCTGGTTCTACCTGGGTCCGAAACAAATCCGACCCGTTGACACCCTTAGCAAGGGATAAGCTCTTGCTTAGCCAAAGTAAGTTGATTCTTTTGAGAAAATTTGTAACACCCCAAAATTTTAACTCGAAAAAAATTGTAGAATTTTTTTTTTAAATCAACGAAACCAACTTTTTGGGGAGTTAAACATTCTGAGCAGGTTGCAAATCAAACAATCGTCATAACCAAATTAAAATGTGAATAACATTTATTATTAGAATTTAATTCAGTTTTAATAATTTAAAAATTATATCATAGTATTTTCAATCTAAAATAACAATAAATGGTTTTTCAAAACTATCTTCGAGAAAGAAAAATAGTGACTCTCGATGCTACCACAACATCCCACATCTGCTCTGCAGTTATACATCATACTTCACCTAAGAATCAATTAAAATGTATCAGACTTGTGAAAGTTTGGTAGGGAATACCAACACAGGTAAACCAAAATCAATATACATAAGACATATTACAATGCATTAAACCATCAAAATAAATAAACATCCAATTCAGGTACACATGTTATCACAATTACATCACAAGATTATATTTCAGAAGCCAACATATGTTTTATGCATGCACTTATCATTGCAGAACAGGAGATCTTTATGCATGAGTGACTTTCATTGTCTTTATTTAAGTTTTTTTTTACGTGATGAATGACATGCCTAAATTAATGCACAAAACATTTAAGGTTTCACTTCTTAGCCATATGGGTATTGTACTTAACTTATATCAGGACCATGGCTCAAGATGAATATATTCAAATAAGTTATAGCTTAACCCTAGTCGGGCACCTTTCACTAGTGTTGGTAAGGGACAACCTAGTCGAGAGAGAGCTCTCAACACCATTCAACCTAATACATTAGATTTCACGCATGAGTTTCTTAACATGCCATCTTGCGGCTAATGTGAAGGGTTCTCCTATTTTCGTAGTTGGAGAGGAACAACCTTTTATGCTAAAAAACTTTGTTCTACAGAGATTGGACTACCGCTTACCCTCTCATTGTAAGCCAAAATAAAATTAATGTTCACATCACATTCTTTTAATTATAGTAACTCTATTGTTTCTCCATGCACACAAATAATGAATCTATCACTAAGATTTGAGACTCAAGTTTGGGCACATAGATGCATGATTCAATGTCAACAATGCTTTCATGCCATGCATGCTAATTATAACGCATTCACTTTCATGTATGCATTCATTCATAAGCATTGAACATGATTAATAATATGCATCTATACATAATCACATGTCACACTACAATGCAGATGGATATACAGTTCAATAGTAGTGTTCATTCATTCATTCACATGCAATAACAATTCATCTGATTTCATGCTTATTAGGAATTTAAAACATGCATTTACACAATATTTCATGTCACAATTGCATGTTAATTTAACATTCAAATATATATATATATACATATATATAACATTAGGAGTTCATATTTTGCATAACTTAACTGGCCCATATTCGGTTTGAGACTTGGTTAGGCAAGATTTGCCCTACTGTTACAACAACCATTGTTCTTTATACAGACTGAGACTAAAGCTCATTTTTTTATAGAACATGTATATTTTTGTTAGCTTTCATATGCCACAAATCGTTGTAAAAAATCCTTCGAACGAGGGAGATACAAACATTTTATCGGGTAGTGGTGGGTAGCCACAACACATTGACGAGTTCACTCAGACGAGTAGAAGAGTCAAATCGTGTCATGTGTGGGTTTTTTTTCTTTTAGTCATAACCCACATAACAGAGATTTTTTCACTGATATATAAACACATATGAAAACACTTATCATGCACAACAACTATGAAAAACAAGACATGACTAATATTAATAACACATATAAAATAGACATTTTTGATATAGCCGATCTAAAGGTTTTCATATAACTGATATTAAAATTTCAATTTAAAGCATGAGTAACATATTTGAATTCATAAAGAATTATGTCATAATTGAACCATAAGTGGTTCATGTAAAACAATATGAAACAAAACACAAAGAATTATAGTGGTTTGACGTTAACAAGCCTACGTCTACTTCTCTCTCTCACCCTCACTTCATGAGAGGAGAGGTTTCATTATATAAAAAAAAGGTGTTACAAAGGATCCTAATTTTTATGATATGTTTTTGGTATACAAGTATTTGATTTATCCATACACCTTGTGTTATCTTGACTTTCCTTATTTTGTTAATACACAATTGATTTCCATTCAATTTGATATTGCTAGCCAGATCTCATGATCTTATCTTCAACATCTCCCCTCAAGCCAATCTCTCTTAGATTGAGTTTGTTTCTGAAGAAACTAAATTTTGGCCCTGGAAGAGGTTTAAAGAATATATATGCTATTTGATTTTCTGATTTAATAAACTTGATTTACAAATCTCGCTTTGTGACTTTTTCTCTAATGAAATGATAGTCAACTTCCATATGTTTTGTTCTTGCATGAAATATCGGGTTCATAGATAGGTAGGTGGCTCCCAAATTATCACACCAAAGAGATGGTGGTTGAGTTTATTTTAGTCCCAACTCTTTCAACAATGATTTAATCCATAAAAGTTCAGATGTTGCATCAGCAAGAGCCTTATACTCGACTTTAGTGGATAAACGAGCCATTGTACGTTGTTTGGAGGATGCCCAAGAGATCACATTTATTTCCAAGAATGTAATGTAGCCGCTGGTCGATCTTCGGTCATCTAGGCTCCCAGCCCACTCAGCATCTGAATAAACAGATAATTTGAAATCTGTCTTCTTAGAAAAATAGAGGCTATATCTGATTATACCTTGTAAGTTTCTAAGAATTCTCTTGGCATAATTCTAGTGTTCTTGAGAAGGTTCCTGCATGAACTAACATGCTTTGTTAGCCACATAAGTAATGTCAGGTCGGGTAAGAGTAGCATATTGAAGACCTCCCACTATGCTTCGCTAGAGAGCCCCATCTTCAAATTTGATACCTTCATGTTTTGATAGAGTGACATTTATAATTGTTGGGGTCCAAACTTGATTTACAAATCTCTCTTTGTGACTTTTTCTCTAATGAAATGATAGTCAACTTCCACATGTTTTGTTCTTGCATGAAATATCAGGTTCATAGATAGGTAAGTGGCTCCCAAATTATCACACCAAAGAGATGGTGGTTGAGTTTATTTTAGTCCCAACTCCTTCAACAATGATTTAATCCATAAAAGTTCAGATGTTGCATCAGCAAGAGCCTTATACTCGACTTTAGTGGATAAACGAGCCATTGTACGTTGTTTGGAGGATGCCCAAGAGATCACATTTATTTCCAAGAATGTAATGTAGCCGCTGGTCGATCTTCGGTCATCTAGGCTCCCAGCCCACTCAGCATCTGAATAAACAGATAATTTGAAATCTGTCTTCTTAGAAAAATAGAGGCTATATCTGATTATACCTTGTAAGTTTCTAAGAATTCTCTTGGCATAATTCTAGTGTTCTTGAGAAGGTTCCTGCATGAACTAACATGCTTTGTTAGCCACATAAGTAATGTCAGGTCGGGTAAGAGTAGCATATTGAAGACCTCCCACTATGCTTCGCTAGAGAGCCCCATCTTCAAATTTGATACCTTCATGTTTTGATAGAGTGACATTTATAATTGTTGGGGTCCAAACTTGATTTACAAATCTCTCTTTGTGACTTTTTCTCTAATGAAATGATAGTCAACTTCCACATGTTTTGTTCTTGCATGAAATATCAGGTTCATAGATAGGTAAGTGGCTCCCAAATTATCACACCAAAGAGATGGTGGTTGAGTTTATTTTAGTCCCAACTCCTTCAACAATGATTTAATCCATAAAAGTTCAGATGTTGCATCAGCAAGAGCCTTATACTCGACTTTAGTGGATAAACGAGCCATTGTACGTTGTTTGGAGGATGCCCAAGAGATCACATTTATTTCCAAGAATGTAATGTAGCCGCTGGTCGATCTTCGGTCATCTAGGCTCCCAGCCCACTCAGCATCTGAATAAACAGATAATTTGAAATCTGTCTTCTTAGAAAAATAGAGGCTATATCTGATTATACCTTGTAAGTTTCTAAGAATTCTCTTGGCATAATTCCAGTGTTCTTGAGAAGGTTCCTGCATGAACTAACATGCTTTGTTAGCCACATAAGTAATGTCAGGTCGGGTAAGAGTAGCATATTGAAGACCTCCCACTATGCTTCGCTAGAGAGCCCCATCTTCAAATTTGATACCTTCATGTTTTGATAGAGTGACATTTATAATTGTTGGGGTCCAAACTGGTTTACAATTTTCTATATGAGCTTTGACCAATAGATCTTGTATGTATTTTCTTTGACTCAGGTAGAGCCAATAGTCATCCGATATAGCTTCATTGCCTAAGAAAAAATGTGAAGGCCCAAGATCTTTAATTGAGAACTCTGTTGCAAAATGATTTATCAACCTTTGAATTTTCAATGAAGAGTTGCTTGTAACAATAATATCATCCACATAAATGAGTACATACATTACCTCATCTTCTTTTTGTTTAATAAAAAGTGACATGTCTAACAAGGATTCAAAAAAACCTTGTTGAGTCAAATAAGACTGAAGTCTTTCAAACCATGCCTTGGGAGCTTGCTTCAAGCAATATATTGCTTTTTGTAATTTGTAATCGTGGTGAGAAAATGTTTTGGACTCAAATCCAAGAAGTTGTGCCATAAGAACATTTTCTTTAAGGAGGCCATGAAAGAAAACATTATTGACATTCAGTTGCTTAATGGTCCATCCTTTTGAGACAACAATGGCAAGAATAGTTCAAACAGTAGTGGGTTTAATCACTAGGCTGAAGGTTTTTTCATAATCAACTCCTTGCTGACTGTATACTTTGGCCACTATGTGAGCTTTGTACCTAACAATGAATCCATCTAGATTTTGTTTGATCTTAAAGATCCATTTGCATCCAAAAAGATTATCAGTTTCCTGCCCAAAACCAGAGTCAATGTATTATTTTTGTGAAGAGCACTTATTTCATCACTCATGGCTTGAAACCATTTAAGATTAGAAATAACATCGAGATAGTTTTAGGGCTCCTGTTTTCCTTT
The DNA here is from genome assembly GCF_984573655.1 of Nuphar pumila. Taxonomy (NCBI): domain Eukaryota; kingdom Viridiplantae; phylum Streptophyta; class Magnoliopsida; order Nymphaeales; family Nymphaeaceae; genus Nuphar; species Nuphar pumila. Next base: position 80,355,762 of record NC_143264.1, on the reverse strand, counting down.
CCTCGCTCACAACTAGCATAATAGATTTTAGGAACCCATGTTCCATCCATTGATCTAGTTATCATCGAATGGGTCCTACTTTGTTCAATAAGATTGATTCCTGGCAAATTTGAATGTGTTTGAACGTCTCTATTTTCTTGATCTTGATTTGCGATAAAAGATTCAGCTTGAGATTGATTTTCAGTAGGGTTCTCACAGGCAATAATATTGAGCAACATATAAATAGAAGTACTTCCTTTGAGTTGTCGGCAAGAATTATCTTCACATGTGAATCCATGAGGATTTTGAAATGGAAGCCAAGTCGATATTTTTTGTTCAATAAGTAGGGCTCGAGATGATCCTTAAAACATGAAACTATTCTTGTTAAATATGACATGATGAGAAATATAAATTTATTTGGAAAAAAGGTTTAAAACATATGAATCCTTTGTGTTGCAACCCATATTCAGTCAAAATGCATGGACGAGACTTAGGTTCCATCTTGTTTTTCCTATAGGGTTCAAGCAGAGGATAGCAATTACAACCGAACACCCGAATGTGATCATATAAGGGAGCAGCCTTGTACAGGATTTCATAGGGAGTCTTTTCTTTTAGAATTTTGCTTGGCGTCCTATTAATAAGGTGTACTGCTGTTTGGAAGGCATCAACCCAAAACTCTGGTGGCATCTCTGCATTCACCAGCATACTCATGTCAGTTTCAATGACATGTTGATGTTTTCTCTCAACTACACTATTTTCTTGAGGTGTGTGAGGACATGAAAGCCTCCAACGAATTCCATTGGATGCAAGAAAAAAAACTTTTACTTGTGAATTCTCCACCAGAATTTGAATGAAATATTTTGATTTTGGTTTCAAACTGATTTTCAACAAAGTGCTTAAACTTTTCAACGCGTCTCTGAGTTTCCAACTTTGTTTTTAAAGCAAAGAGCCATGAGAATCGGAAATGATTATCAATAAGAAGCAAGTAATACCGATGACCATCTCTAGAAACATATGGAGTTGGTCCCCATAAGTCAGCATGCGTGATTTCAAAAGGTTGAGCAACATGATTTTCTACTTTGCTGAATGGAAGTTGATGCATCTTGCAAATAGAACAAAAAGGTTTTAAATGAGGTATAAAACGAATCATATCGAGTTTTCTCATCCTGTCCAAAATATGATAATTCAAATGTCCAACACATTGATGCCACAACTCGACATCTTTATTCTCTATGATCTTACTTTTATTTTTTGCAAAATAATTGTCGCCTACAACCATAGCTAATGACCCGAAGCAGGTGCCCAAAGCCGATTTGTTGTCATTCTTCATGTGTCTACTAGTTGGCCAATGATAAAGCCTATCCTTAGTCTACCCTTAAAACAAAGTTTTCCCAGTTTGCATATTCTTGACAATAAATTTGTTTGGATAAAATTGAAAGATACTATGCTGAATTGTAATATATTATGCCAGTTTGCATATCGATTTGTAATATATTATGCTGAATTGTTGTATATCGATTTGTAAGATATTATGTGTTTTCTAGTATCGATTTGGTGATATCGTTTTGTTTGTTAATATTGATTTGTAATATTTTATGTTGAATTATCGTATATCGATTTATAAGGTATTTTGTGTTTTATCGTGTCAATTTGGTGATATTTTTTTGTTTGTTAATATTGACTTGTAATATATTATGTTGAATTACCGTATATCGATTTGTAAGATATTATATATTTTCTAGTGTTGCTTTGTGAGATATTGTTTTGTTTGTTAATATCGATTTATAATATATTATACTGAATTATCGTATATCGATTTATAAGATATTATGTTGAATTGTCGTATATCAATTTGTAAGATATTATGTGTTTTCTAATGTCGATTTGTGAGATATTGTAACTTCAAAAATCATAAAAACGCATGGTTACAAGAAACTCACCGAGACGATAAATCATATATTATGTGTTTTCTCGAAACAAGTAGGTTTGTGAGATATTGTTTTGTTCGTTAATATCGATTTGTAATATATTATGCTAAATTGCTTTATATCGTTTTGTAACATATTATGTGTTTTCTAGTATCGATTTGTGAGATAATGTTTTGTTTGTTAATATCAATTTATAATTTATTATGCTGAATTGTCGTATATAGATTTGTAAAATATTAAGTGTTTTCTAGTGTCATTTTTTATGAAATATTGTTTTGTTTGTTAATATCGATTTGTAAGCTATTATGTTGAATTGCCGTATATCGATTTGTAATATATTATGCTCAATTATTGTATATCGATTTGTAAGATATTATGTATTTTCTAAGGATGAGTTTTATGATATTTGTAGTATAATTTTTATTGTAGAATTACAACAAAGAATTATAACATTACAACAAACGATTATAGATTTACAACAAAGAATTATATAATTACAACACAGAATTATTGATTTACAACAAAGAATTATAGAATTATAATAAAGAATTATAGAATGCTAAACATTACAACGATTTACACTAATGAAAGTTAAATGCTACAACTATTTTATAGCTGAAGAATTCACACGTGATTCCTATGTTGCGTTGCTCACTTTTGAATTGAACTGAAACTGTCATTAAATACAACAATATCAGGCAGTACATTAAGTTCAACAAGAAATGCAAACATCCTCCCAAAATTGTAACATACCAAAAGACTTGTCAAACTCATGTCATCATGCCACTCAAACAGGTCGGGGGGATTGCAGGTTCCAACGTTCTAATGCACGTATGTAGGGTATTACTGCATGTTAGAAATTACACAAGTTAGATATTGATAAGTTGCACGTAATATAATTTATATGGGAGGCAATATATTGTATTGCATACCTGTTCATGTGAAGGGATTGGTTGCTTAGGGGTTGGTTGTTTCTTACACATTTTCTTGCAAACTAATTCCAGTGCACCCTTTGTCCTCCGACAACTGCGATCAAAGGCAAGTTTATTTTTTATACCCTTCGCAAGGTGAATATTTCTATCATAATCTACAAGGTTTACTCCTGACTTGTCAAAGATAATGTTGACACTTTGGCACAACTTATCATAAGGGTCAGGGGAAGCATGATTTTTACCTACGTTGTTCGATCTCATTTTCTTATATTTATCTTCATGAGCTGCAACAGACTCATGGTGAATTAATTGCACTTTTTAAAGTAATTCTCTTGACACTTTTCTCATACATATATAGGCTTCTTCGCTTTTCGATGACAAGTCTGCAACATGCATAAGTGACCTACATAGTTGTTGGTAACGAGATGCTATGTGCATTTCTCATCAACACCAGATGGACTGACATTATTTGTATTCAACAGTTCAATCTTTGCTTGTATCGTCCATCTTCGCATTATATATGACTCAGGTATTTTTTGTATCTTCTCTTGATTAAGTGTCTTTAATGCATGACGACATAAAATACCTTTGAATTCAAAAGTTTTGCACGTATATTCAACTGTTTCGTTGTCAACATTGTACGTAACATGCGCTTCTTTTCTTTTTTGTTACTCTTTGCCCTCCCATACAATATGGTATTTGTGCATATTCTCATATTGCATATGTCCTTCTATGTTGCAATTCATGACCTGTATAACCTTCTTCTTAGTCCATTCAAATACAGTTAGTGTATACAGATTTGCAGGTTGCGTCAATATTTTTATGCTCAAAGTTACAAGGCTGGTGTTAAAGCATTTCACATCTTGTTCAAGCTCATTTTGTCTAAGACCGTCTATAAAAAATGGATATTGTTCCATAAAGCGAAATATTGTTAAACATGAATATAAGGTTTTTTTCAGTGTAGCATGCATAGATTCAACTCTTTGTGTGCTTATCATACCTGCACAAAAGTATTGTCTTTCATATGCTAATGCCCACTTCTATTTGTCTGCATATAAATTTTGTAACCACACACAGTCTTCAAGGTTGTACATCTGAATCATTTGTTGTCAATCAAACATAAAAGTGACCTCGTCCAGGCTCTCAAGTACACACTTTCTGAACTTTTTATCAAACCCTGTCTTCTGATTAAAAATATGTCCTATGTTCTTTGCTGCATTTTGAAAGATATGCCACAAACATAGGCGATGATGTGCATATGACCATACATGAGACACTGTAACCGCAATTATATGATCACCATCTGTAAGTACAGCTTCGGGGTGCTTCTCATTCATTGCCTATGTAAATACTCTGAACAACCACTCAAAGATTTTCTTGGACTAGTCATACAAAAAAGCGTCGCCTAATATACAACTCTGTGAGTGATTGTTCACTCCGACAAACTGCGCAAATGGCTACTGTTCTGTATTAATCTTCACTATCGTATAAAAAATAAGCACATCATTGAAGCATTCATAATTTACTCTTGACATTGAATCTTCCCAAAACATATTCACAGCATACCCATTTTCATCCAGTTGCATTGCACTAAAGAAACCAGAGTCATTGCTTGAATTCTTCTCTAGGTAATCAACCAAAGAACATATTCCTCCATTCTTCATGTTGTCTGACCTTTTCCTTGTCAAATGGTTTCTTAGATCCATAGGTGTGAATGGTATATTCTTTCGACCACCATCTATGTGCGTGCATAAATTATATATCTTCCTTGGTGTAATGCCGGTGCTATCAACTATTTCAGCAATTATAACATGCACTTCAATTACTTTATAATGTGACCTTAACATATAAGTTATAAATGAAGGGGCTAATTCATGGTTATAATCATTGATTAAAGTACAAACAACATATTTCTCATTCAAAAGTTTTTTTAACACCATTCTCACTGGACAACCACATCTTGATTCTGGCTTGCTACTTGTTGGATTTTCACTTGACTTTTTTCAACCTTGCTTAGAACAAACATATGCCTTTCTCACCACGACATCTTGTGCATTTTTTGCCCAAGAATACCTTCTAACATTGAAGCCAAGTTTTAAGGCATAATCATTGTAAAATTTGTACGCAACTTCCTCATTATTAAACTGCATTACCTCTACGGAAACAAAGTCAAGTGTACTATCATGTAGACTTGAGGTGCCTGCACCTTTGTCAAGTGCATTGTCATGATTGTCTACCTCATTATCGAATTGCATTTCGTCCACTGGAATATCATTATCGAATTGCATTTCGTCTGCTGGAATATTCAAGTCTAGAGTGAATCCAATGCCTACACTCTTCTTATCATGTGCATCATTAGTGCATATATTCACTTCTTCAGGTACGTCAATAGTACGAATGTCTGTTGCTCCATGAATTTTCAATGATTGAGACACATCAGTTTTACTACAACTAGTTGATATGCTCAACACTGTCATGAGCAAAATATCAATTTTTGTCAGTCAGTGCATACGTTTACTATAATTTATTCAAGATGCATATAACAACGGCTACCGATTAGTTAAGCAAGTCAAAAAAATGATTGAATGAATCACAATATAAAAGCAACAACATAATTGCTTACAATTAAATAATAACAAACAAAACCATATCTCATAAATCAACACTAGAAAACACATAATATCTTACAAATCGATATACGACAATTCAGCATAATATATTACAAATCGGTATATGACAATTTAGCATAATATTTTACAAATCGATATACGACAATTTAGCATAATATATTACAAATCAATATTAACAACCGTTTACCATGTCTCATAAATCAACACTAGAAAACATACAATATCTTACAAATCGATATACATCAATTCAACAAAATATATTACAAATCGATATTAACAAATAAAACAATATCTCACAAATCGACACTGAAAAACACATAACATCTTATAAATTGATATACAGAAATTCAACATAATATATTACAAATCAAGATTAACAACCAAAATAATATCTCATAAATCGACACTAGAAAATACATAATATCTTACAAATTGATATACAACAATTCAGCATAATATATTATAAATCGATATTAACAAATAAAACAATATCTCACAAATCGATACTAGAAAGCATATAATATATTACAAATTGATATATGGCAATTCAGCATAATATATTACAAATCAATATTAACAAACAAAGCAATATCTCACAAATTGACACTAGAAAACACATAATATCTTACAAATCGATATATAGCAATTCAGCATAATATATTACAAATCGATATTAACAAACAAAACAATGTCTCACAAATTGATACTAGAAAATACATAATATCTTACAGATCAATATACAATAATTCAACATAAAATATTACAATCGATATTAACAAACAAAATAATATCTCAAAAATTGATATATGTGTTAGTGCAACCACGATTTGCGTTACATTGCATATACTGAGTGTGAATGGACGATACCGGATGGGGTAGAGGCCCTTGCTCGCATCTGTAACCAAGCATTCTTGTCAACAGGACCCAACGTCTTACAAATGTCTTCAAGTTTCCAACCGTCAAAATGATAAAATCTACCTACAATAACAAAACAATGCCTTAATGACACTCACAACGACATACGTTCTTCAACAATAGTATGATGACATGGGAATGTACTTACCACGCTTCATTGGCACTTGTTGAAATGTTTATGCGTCATTGTTTTTTTCCATACTATCTAACAAAAATGAAGAAGAAAAGATGACTGTAAAAAGAGATGGTCAACAAATCCCTCTATGATGCCCACCAATGATCAAACCAGTCGTTCGATTTATAGTTATCTCGATGAGGTAGGAACGAACCCGGGAATGTTTTCTATCTAACACAAGGCAGGAATGAGAAGGCAGCCATGTATTGTAACACAAGCTAAAAACAAAGGTGGAACGTGCAAATCTATATACGGGGAGCGAGAGGACATTTTCATCCAACACATATCTATCTTACGAGAGGACATTTTCGTTAAAAGCATATCTACCTTTTTTATATGTTATTTTATTATAAAGTCATCGTGGTCAACATTGGCATATGAATTATCGTGGGTCCCAAGATATTCCTTCGTACACACAAGAACACGCAAATTTGTATTCCGGGGAGAACACACAACACCCTCCCTAGAAGTGCAAAATAATGACAATAGATTCAGAGCTTTAGATATTCAAACACAGTTTTATTTGCATGACTATGGTAATTCAGATGTAATTCTAGTCTCTTCTATCTTAAATGGCAATAATAATTCAACTTGAAATAAAGCTATAAAAATGGCACTTAGTGCAAAAAATAAATTTTGATTTGTTGATGAATCTTTATCACAACCCAATTTTTTTTATCACGACCCAATTTTTTCTGTTAATTTTTAAGCATAGAACCGATGTAATCATATGGTATTGTCATGGCTTTTAAACACCTTAACTAGAGAATAGGTGACAATATCATTTATGCTGACATCGATTTAGAGGAATGATTTTCTTAAAGTAATTAATATTACAAGAATCTATAAGTTAAATAAATTAATTTCATATCATAAACAAAATCATTCGTCTCTTGCTTCTTATTATACTACTCTTAAGTCTCTGTGGGATGAATTGAATTCATACTTATTCCAGATTGCACATGCAAAGCTTCCAAAGAGTTGAATGAATGTCAACTAAAAAAGTGTATCAATTTCTTAAGTGACTCATTCACTACCATGAGGAGTCTGATCTTAACCATGAAACCCTTATCGATCATTAGTCAAGTGTATGCCCTTGTAGTGCAAGAAAAAACCCAGAAGATGTTGAAAGCCAATCTCGCAGTCATAAGTGAATCAACTGCTTTCGCTGTCAATACAAATCCGCGTAATTGAGGTAACACCTTTTCCTGTTTCTCAGGACAAGGTTAATGATGCCCAAGGTATGAACATTGTAGGATGATCAGTCATATCAAGCCACGATATTATGCCTTACATGGTTATCTGTTTGGCCATCCTAAACATAAGGTCGGCAACATGTCTGCATCCAACTCTCACTTTATGAATGTCGCCAATGCAACACTCGAGCAACTAGCACCACTTGCTATGCAAAATGACATTTTTTCTTCTTTGATGCAACTCACTGATGACCAAAAGAATCAGTTTATGTCTTGGCTCAATACAGATGCTTAAGTCTGTTCGAGTAATCTTGCAGGTAATACCTTTTCAAATGTTTCTTCCTGGATCATAGATACGGGTGCTTTAGATCATATGACTCTACACATGTCTTTGTTAACCGATTGTTTTCTTGTCACTAATATTAAACATATGAAATTACTCAATGGTTAAAGCATGGATGTTACCCATGTAGGTATCGTTAGAATATCTCCATATATTTGTCTCAAGGATGTTCTTTGTATTTCATCTTTTCAATTTAACATATTATAAGTTAGAAAATTATCTCATTCTTCTAATATTGTTGTTACCTTCTTTTCTTTTCTTTTGTATATTTCAGGACCGCTTGACAAAGAAGTTGATTAGAGCAGATGAAGTTCGAAATGAGCCCTACTACTACCCATCAGTCAACCCACACCATCATGTCATGTCTTCTACAAAAATTATTATCTCAGAAATATGGCATTCACGATTAGGTCATCCCTCTAAAGACCGATTTTCCTAGTTATCCAAAGAGTATTCTAACATTTTTCCTTCTTCAAAATTTTTATGTGATGTTTGTCATCATTCTAAGTAAATAAGGTCTCCATTTTCTCTTAGTACTAATAAAGCTTTTGTTCCTTTTGATCTTATACATTGTGATATTTGGGGTCCATATCATAAGTCTACACATACTGGAGCTCATTACTTTTTCATCATTGTTGATGACTTTTCTAGATGTACTTGGGTTTATCTCATGAGATACAAAAATGAAACCTTTCATTTCCTTACAAAATTATGTACCATGGTCAAAACCCAATACAATTATCACATGTAACATATTTGCACAGACAATGATACTAAATTTAGGTCCCACATGATGCAGGATTTCTTTACCCAAAATGGAATAAACTATCAACATTCTTGTGTTCATTTACCTCAATAAAATAGATGAGTGCAACGAAAACATCATCATCTTCTCGAAGTAGCGTGTGCTCGTTGTTTTCAAGCTAATATGCCATTAACCTTTTGAGGAGAATGTATTTTAACCACCACTTACCTTATCAACCGCATTTGCACACTTCTCCAAGGCAAAACTCTACATGAGATGTTACTCAATGTCAAACCCTTCTATACCCACCTACGTGTTTTTGGTTGCTTATGTTATTCTAGAAATTTGGAACCTCGCGATAAATTTTCTCTTTGTTTCAAATGTTGTGTCTTTGTTGGATACCCTTTTGGTCAAAAAAGTTATCATCTATATGACTTGGCTAAATACATTTTCTTTACTAGTCGTGATGTCATATTTTATGAGACAACTTTTTCCTTTCGAAATAAAAAATTTTCTCACTCAGATCCATATGTTCTACCCATCTCGTGCATGATTTAGAACCTTTACCATCAACTTTTTCTTTGCCTTCCACACCACCCACTGATGACACTCATACCGCATCTAATCTTCTTTCTGACTTAATCGATACCCTCACTGCCCTACCTACATTGCAAATCACATTCAACCTATCCCTAATCCATTATGCTGATATGTTTGACCTCACCATCGTCCTTCTCACTTAGACGACTATGTGTGTTCATCCACCCAGGTTTCGCCCATCATGACTTCATCTAATCCTCGACCATCTTCAAGTAATCCTTACCCAATTTCTAACTTTCTACCATATTATAAATTCTCTCATACTTTTCTTGCTTTCCTAGCTTCCATTACTTCTCAGGTTAAACCCCATAGTTTTAACGAGTCCGTTAAACATGAGCATTGGTAAAAGGTTATGATTGCTGAAATTGATGTATTATAGAAGGATACCACTTGAGATATTGTCCCTCTACCTATTGGCAATAGACCGATTGGATGTTGTTGGGTTTTTAAAATCAAACATCGCACTGATGAATTTGTCGAATCCTATAAAGCACGTTTAGTTGCCAAAGGGTATACTCAAGTTGAAGAATTTTATTATCGTGAGACCTTCATTTCAGTCATTAAACTTGTTACTATGCATTGCTTTCTCTCTCTTGCTGCAATTAATTGCTGGTCTATTTTTCAACTGGATGTTCGCAATTTATTCTTATACGAGGATTTCCAAAAAAAGGTTTACATGGACCTCCCCTTTGGATTTCCTAGAAAGAGGAAGCACCATGTATGCAAACTCAAAACATTTTTATACAACCTTAAGCAGTCCCTCGAAATTGGTTTGCAAAGTTCTCTCTTACTCTTGAAGATGCCATATATCATCAGTCTATCGTAAATTATACTTTGTTTGTCCACTGATATGGACCTCAGTTCACTGTTTTACTCGTTTATGTTGATGATATCATTATTATCGATAATGACCCTCAATCTATTACTCAACTAAAACTTTTTTTTCACTTAGTTTTTTTTACTTAAAGGATCTTGGTAAGCTAAAGTACTTTCTTGGCATCCAGGTAGCTTGTTCATCCTAAGACATTTTCTTGATCCAACAAAAGTAAACACTTGACATTCTATGTGACAATGGCTTATTTGGCATCCGCTCAATGAATTTTTTTGTTGAAGGAACGTCTTTATCTTTCAGCCAATCAAGGCACTCCACTCGATGATTCTAATAGTTACATATGCCTAGTGAGTCACCTTATTTATCGACCGTATATCAATTATTCAGTTAATGTCTTTAGCTAGTTTATGCAAACTTTACGGAAGCCCCATTTTGATGCTGTCTATAAAAAGTCTTTCTTTATTTTTTTATATGTAAATGAATTAGAAAGGCATCAAATTCAAAAACTTGTCGGATTAGGTAAAAAAAAAGGCTTACAAAATGCAACTAAGGTAGGATATTGGGTAAAATCTGATTCATAAACTTCTAAAGCCGCGCTTCCCTAAGAGTCCTATAAAAGGGCTCGGGAAACCCTAGCAGTGGGCACTTGATCTTATCCGAGCAGCTGCCCTATCTCTAGGGTTTCGCCTGTCCGGCAGGGTTGAGGCTGCCGGGCGTTGCCCTCGTTGCTCTAGATGGCGGGTCTGGTAGCGCCCTTGACCCTTGTCCTTGCTCGTGGGTGTGCCCTAAGGGATGGGGGCGTGCGTGCGATGAAGACTGCCCGCGCCTTGAGCCCTTACTACTCTGGGCGATGATGCCCACGCGGACTCCCCCCAATCCATCATTCATTTTCTTTAGGTTAGCATCGTTTTCCATGTTTCAGATTTCCACTGTTAACTTTTTTGCTTTACATTTGGTTTTCAATTATTTTTCTCAAGCCATGTGTTTTGCTTCCCATGATTCTTGCTTTGGGTTGAGAAGGGTTTTTCAAGCATTGGATTTTTAAGGTCAGTGGTTGTTTTGTGTTGTTTCTTGGTTCTAATTTGTTGAGGCTCGGTTTTTAGTTGTTTTGCTTGGTATTAAACAAAGGAATGGTTTTTCATCATCTATTTGGGATGCGTTTCAATACTTTTGTTTTGATTGAAGGACTGAGTTTCGGTCTGATTTGGGTGGGGTTTATAAGACCTGGTGGTTTTGGTGTTTATGGGATTGGATAGAAATCAAAAGTTCATATTTGTGTCAATTGTAACATGTGAGCTGGGTCAGGTTTCCAATTCCGGGATGTTGAGTCCTGTCAATGGCCTTTGAAAAGTTTCATTTTTTAATCAAATCATTTTGGGATGTGGGACTTGTTATTGATGCATTGCCTCATATCCAACTGACTAACCTAATCACACACACTAACCCACAAGAGAGAGAGAGAGAGAGAGAGAGAGAGAGAGAGAGAGAGAGAGAGAGAGAGAGAGATTTTGCAGGGGGATTATACCTAAGGAGGAGGGATGGGACCTGCCAATGCTTATATCAGAGCTTGCTTGGTGCTTTTGGCTTATTGTTATGCGACCTGTGGGCGTAGACATGTGAAGCACTTGCAAGAAGCTTAAATTGTTTGTGATCCTGGCCACGGATATGTGCTGCAGGGAGTGGGATATGCATGATTTCTTCATATGACATCTTCTAACTATGTGTTCCAAGGAAATCTGATATGTCATTTGTTTGCTTATGTTCCCGATTTTATGGGTAAACTGTAATTCATCAGAAGGCATGTTGGATGTTAAAGGAAGAATACAACCTGTGTTTGCCTTGTTCTACAGTGTTTTTTTTAGTGCTTGTCTTATGAGATTTGTTGGACTCTCATGCAACCTGGAGAACGAATCTCATTGGCACAGTTAACAAACGTACAGAAAATGAGCAGGCATGTTTGGTTGCATCTCATGTGAGATGGAATTACGAGTTGGAATTACGTGTGATTTCAAATCACATTTGCGGCCTTGTGAATTGAAATCACGAGATTCACTCCAACTATGATTTCAAATTACATTCTTTTTCTCATTTTCATTTTCTCATGTTTGGTTAGTTATGCAAATGAGATTTTGAATCTCATGAGAGGTTACCAAACATGCTCAAGACTCGTTTTCTTATTCACGTGAGAATCAGGATAGTAAAGGGCCTCTTGCAATTCTGATTCGTATCAACCAGACTTTGAATGTGGAGGGGTGATGATTTTGAAAACAATATTTTTTTAAATCAAGAATTGCTCGTCAAATAATAATTTTAAACCAGTTTTTGCATTTGTTGTAAGTCCCATCATCTTTTGAGATAACAGAACTTAGGCAAGATAATTCATTTAACTTCACTTTATTAATATCGGAAAAAGAAAAGAATAAACGTTCTTTAATTACAAGTTAACTAAAAAATAAAAGAGACAAAAATAATAAAAATAAATATCTCTAGCTGTACTCAGGGATCCCTTTAATAAAATCCCCACTCTCCTCTTTATGTTGGTACAGTGTAAGGATTTGTAAAGTAAGAAAAAAAAACCTACCCTATAAAGAATATATTTTAATTAAATAAAGGATGATAATATAATTAAAAAGAACTAAATTAAAAAAGAGCAATTAAGATTAATATGATCAATGATTTATATTAACTAATAACTAATCTAATAACTTAACAATAATCAAGAAACTAAACTAACTTTAAGAAACTTATCCTAACTGAATTAATCAAGAATTAAAACTACCTAATTAATCTAACTAAACAAGAAACAAGTAAATAGCAAACTAACAAATACAACAACAACAACAACTACGCCTTCATCCCAAAACAATTGGGGTCAGCGATATGAACCAAAAAAGAAATTCATTTTGGGTCTTCCACATGAATCCTTTTCCTCCAATCATTTCTATCCAACGCCATGTCCTCGGTGAGGTTCAAAGCATTCATATCCTTTCCTATCATCTCCATCCAAGTCTTCCTAGGCCTACCCCGACCTCTTTTAACTAATATATTTTCCCATTTCTCCAACCTTCTAACTGGAGCATCATTAGGCCTTCGCCGAATATGTCCAAACCACCGTAAACGATTCTCTCGCATCTTATTTTCAATGGGTGCAACACCTACCTTCTTACGTATCTCTTCGTTCCGAATCTTATCTTTTATTGTATTTCCACACATCCATCTAAGCATCCGCATCTCAGCTACACTCATTTTTTGAATATGATGTCTCTTGGCAGCCCAACATTCCGTACCATATAGTAAAGCGGGTCTAATAGTCGTCCTATAAAACTTTCCCTTCAACCGCAATGGCATTCTACGATCGCACAGCACTCCAGTAGCACTTTTCCATTTCATCCACCCAACCTTTATCCTATGATTTACATCTCCATCAATTTCTCCATACTTTTGAATGATGGATCCCAAATATTTGAAATAATCATTCACCGGTATATCTTGCTCACCAAGCTTCACTACACTCCCATCACTACTTCGTTGCTTACTAAACCGACATTCCATATATTCAGTCTTACTCTTACTCAACTTAAAACCTCTAGCTTCCAATGTCTGTCTCCATAATTCTAACTTAGCATTAACCCCAGCTCTAGACTCATCAATCAAAACAATATCATCAGCAAACAACATACACCACGGTACATTTTCTTGAATTGATCTCGTAAGCTCATCCATCACTATCGCAAATAGGAAAGGGCTTAAAGCAGATCCTTGATGTAACCCAACCGTTATCGGGAAATTGGTTGTCACCCCTCCACAAGTGCGGACATTGGTTACTACTCCTTCATACATATCTTTAATTATACTAATGTACTTGAGAGAAACACCTTTCTTCATCATTGTCCACCAGAGAACGTCCCTAGGTACTCTATCGTATGCCTTCTCTAAATCAATAAAAACCATATGCAAATCTTTGTTCCTCTCTCTATATCTTTCAATAAGTTGTCTAAGAAGATGTATAGCTTCCATAGTTGATCTTCCAGGCATAAAACCAAATTGATTCTCCGATATCATGACAACCTTCCTCAACCTAGACTCAATCACCCTCTCCCAAAGTTTCATAGTGTGACTCATGAGTTTTATACCACGATAGTTTGTGCAATCTTGTATATCACCCTTATTCTTATATAAAGGCACCAAAGTACTCTTCCTCCACTCATTAGGCATCTTATTTGTTCGCCAAATCAAGTTAAAAAGATTTGTCAACCATTCTAAACCTTTCTCTCCCAAGCATTTCCAAGCCTCGATAGGTATACCATCTGGGCCAACTGCCCTTCTTGATTTCATTTTCTTCAAAGCCTCTGCAATTTCTTTCTTTTGAATCTTGCGCATGAAGTCACGATTTATCTCATGAAAAGGAATGGAGAAGTCTCCAAGATCTTGAGCATGACTATCATTAAATAGCTTATCAAAATAATCTTTCCATCTCTCCTTAATCTCCTTATCTTTGACTAAAACCCTTTGCGTTTCATCTTTGATACATCTAACCATACCCAAATCCTTCGATTTCCTATCTCTCATCTTTGCAAGCCTATAAATATCCTTCTCGCCTTCTTTGGTATCCAACTTGTCATAAACCTCCTTATATACCTTAGCCCTCGCGTTTCGAACAACTTTTTTAGCTTCCTTCTTTGCTATCATATACTTCTCCAAATTCTCATTATCACGACTCTTACTTAGATTTCTATAACACTCTCTTTTAACCTTAATAGCTAATTTGACATCCTCGTTCCACCATGATGTATCCTTACCTAGTGGTGCACCGCCTTTAGACTCACCCAATACCTCCTTAGCTACTTTTCTCATACCACCCGCTATCTTATTCCACATTGATTCTGAATCCTCCTCGAGACACCAATCAACTTCCTTAACTACCTGCTCTACAAACATTCCTTGTTTAGCTCCTTTCAGTGCCCACCACTTAATTCTAGGATCTATCCTATGTCTATCCCTTTTGCGGCATTGTCTAATTCTAAGATCTAAAATTAAGACTCTATGTTGTGTAGCTACACTTTCTCCTGGTATAACCTTACAATCGATGCAACAACCCCTATCTCTCTTTCTAAGTAGGAAAAAATCTATCTGACTCGTATTAACCCCACTTTTAAATGTTACTAGGTGAGACTCCCTCTTCCTAAACCAAGTGTTTGCTAAGATCATATCATAGGACAAACAAAAATCTAAAATCCTTTCTCCACTTTCATTTCTTTCTCATATACCATAGCCTCCATGGATATTCTCAAATCCATCCCTACTAATGCCTACATGTCCATTAAGGTCACCGCCGATGAAAAGCTTTTCTCCATAAGATGTCTCTTGTACTACTCCATCTAAATCTTCCCAAAATTGATGCTTAATGGAATCATCTAAACCTACTTGAGGTGCATAAACACTAATAATATTAATAATATCCGTACCTAATACTAATTTAATAAGTAAAATTCTATCACCCTTCCTACGGACCTCAACTACATTATCTATAAACTGACGACTCATAACAATCCCTACTCCATTCCTATTCCTATTTATTCCTGTATACCAAATCTTATATCCCCAAGGTTCTATCACTTTAGCTTTCTCACCTACCCATTTGGTCTCTTGAAGACATAAAATATCAATCTTTCTCCTACACATAACATCTACTAACTCTACCAACTTACCAGTTAAAGACCCTATGTTCCAAGTGGCTAACCTAATTTTATGGTCTTGGACTAACTTCTTTACCCCCACCCGTCCAAGAAATTGAGGGAACCCTTGCCTATTTGACACCACACCCGGGCGCCGGTGTGACGCGTCGCTTCTGGGCGACGACCTAGCAACCCTTGCACATTTATCACTGCCTCCGGGCCTAGAGAGTACAGCGCGTCGCTCAGTAGGGAACGCCCCAACGAAATTCTCATATTGGTTCATTTTCATAGGATATGACAAAGTTTTTATGCTGGCTGTCACAGGCCTACCGCAACCCTCCTCCTTTATCCGGGCTTGGGACCGGCAGTGTATAACTACACAGGCGGAGTTAAATAGCAAACTAACAAATCAAAGTCAAAATTGTAACCAACATGCTGCTGTACAGAAATAACAATTTAACTATCCTATTTAACAAAATCTGGAACAATAAAATAAAGAACTGACCTGAACAAAATTGAAAGAATAGGCTAAACTAATCTATTCTAATTCAGCTAATTAATTTAATTACTTCTGCAATGAAATAAAACTAACACTAACTAATTATTGCAAAAACAAGATTTATTCGAAATTAAAAATATTGATTAAAAACATAATTACGATTTACCTCAATTCAACTAATCTAGTTAATCTAATAAAAAAAAATTATAATTAAATAATGCTATTTTCTAATCAAATTAATGAAATTAGAGTTCAAAAATTAAAACTAACTTAATCTAACTAATAAAGAACAAGAAACTAATTATGATCTATTCAATTAATTAAAAATCTAATTAATTAATCTATCGAGTTCAGGTCAAACTAATTAATTAATTAAAAACTAATTAAAACTGTGCAACACGTTAACTAATATGATAAAATAGCAAAAAAAACATGATTTAATTAGGAATAAACTAACCTAAAATAGAAAATTAATCAAGAACTAAGGAGATCTATCTACTGAAAATCAAAAAGATTGCAACAGTCTAATCGTCTACTATTAAAAACTCTAATTAATTAATTCAAAAGAATACGAACTTAAAAGAATCTGATCTGAATTAAATTAATCTAGATCTAACCTGAATTGAATTGAAATTAACGTGATTAAAGAATTTAATCTAATCTATGTGCAATGATTTAACTAAAACAATACTACTATGCACGAAAATCGACTAAAACTAATTTAATCTATTTTATTTTTTTTTTTAAAAAAATGTGAATCTAAGAACACTAAAAACCAAAACTAATCATATCTAAGACTCCCTAACCTAATCTAACCAACAAAAAATAAAAATAAAGATCGACAAAGACATACATGATTTTCGCAAAATACCTCTAACCGGCTAGCATTTTCGGTTAGGGTTTTGACCGAAAATGACTCAAGACTCAACAAAAACATCGTCAAAAAAATGATCAAACCCTAGAATTGGATTCTAGACACAAAATACTATAAAATATCTGAAACCCAAAATAAAACGAAAAAGATAAGGGGCCAAGACTTGGGTTATTTAAAAAAATAAGAGGTTAAAGACCGAAAAGTAGAGAGGGGGAGGAAGATGCACCTCAAAGGCTGCTCAACGAATGTGAGGGTAGAAAAAAGCGAACTTGCACCTTGAATATCACCCCACAAACATTATTTTTGTTGCTGAAATCTGTTTTTGGCTGCAACACGTTGGGAACCAAGTTAACGAAAAGAGAGATCGGTGGAGGAAGAAAAGAGATCGATCAATTGCAAAGGGAGGGTTCTCGGTCGGCCGATCATGAAGGTAGATGGTGGTTCGCACAAAATCTGAGTTGAAAGCCTCCAACCGTGGGTACCTACAATAAAAATGAAACCACACAAGAAAAAGAAACACATAAAATATTGGAGGAAAAGAAAAATAGAGATCACAAGCGAGGAAAAATAAGGGGAAAGAAGAAATCATAAAGCAAAAGAGAAGCAAGGGGATGGAGAGAGGGTGGCGTGAAACCCTAGGGTAAGACGTTGGACAATGGCTGGATGTCGCCTTTAAATAATAGTATTTTATGAAAATTATAAAATAGGTCCCTATTTTAACTATTTATAAAATGATACCCACAACTATCGAGAATTGCCAAAAACCATCTACACCAATTCTATAGAGACTTTTTAGAAAATTTTCAATATGGATTGTGGACATTGGGTCTGGAGGATGTGTGGACCAGATTTGAATGCTATTTGCATGATTTTGGATCAGGTCTGAATCTAGTTCGCATCAGTACATATCTGATTTCTCTTTCTAAAAAAATACTCTAATTTTCTCGTTTTAACTCAGATTCCGATAAAATTTGAACCGAAGCTCCTTCGCACCTAAAACAATATAAACCCGGGCACTTAAGCTCTAAAATCACATATAAATGCATGAATTTATGATAATTTGATATGCATTTCATGCATTATCAAATGCCCTCATGCTTATTTGTTTACTACTCCCTGAGCAAACGAAATCTAAACTACAATGCTAAAAAACTAGAAATAAACAATGCATGAAGTTAAGGCAAATAATATATAAATCCCAACTCATTTTTATAGGAATCACGGTTATATTTGGCATATGCAAGAAGCTCTTTAAACCCCTGGGTTACCCCAGTAGACGAATAAGGTCTCGTGAGAGTTTGTAGTGATGTTACCTACAAACATCTTTGTCATGAATAAATAAGAATTCTTTTTTAAAAAGCATTAGGAAATTTAAAAAACTAGTTTAAACAAATATTTTATGCAATTACATTCTCACAACATATTTAGAGTTTTAACATGCCTCCACAGTAGAAAAATTTTTCTTGTCACTTTTCTAAAATTTGCACTTATCTATGTTTTTTCCTCAGAAAATCAAGTACAATCATGTTATTGCCCATTTATCATCACTTTTATGTTTTCTGCATAATTTTTTTCTACAAATATTTCTAAGCAATGTTTTTTTTCATTAAGCTCTTATTATTTTTCTTTTTTTTCTTTTTTAAAATTTTCATATTTTTTTTTGTTGAGCACTATTTCAATTTTTAGGTTTTTATGACCTGTGTAGCGAGCTTTGGGTCAATGACTTCCAGGCCAGACGACCTTAGGGTACCAGATACAGAGCATTCTTCAGACTTAATTGCTTAAGTCACTAGACCTTAGACTTTTCATAATTACATATAGTTTTCTTCCTGTCATGTGCAATATTTACATCTCTTAGGCTTTCTATTAAGTTCATATATGAGCTAGTGACTCTCAAACCAGATGGCTTTAGGGCACCAGATGTAAACACCCCTCAGGCTTTACTTGCTCAAACCAAATATGCCACAGATGTCAACTAGACAAGGAAGTGATCTCCTTAGCAACACGAGAAGCAAATACTTCAGCTTGTGTCTCAACCTAGCTACTAAAGATCCACCAAGACATCAAACAAACTAAAAGAATGTGCTTTTTCTTTAAAGCTCTTATATTTTTATATATTTTAATTGCTTAGTTTTTTAAAAATAAGACTGCATATTTATATTTGTGATTCAAAACCAACTCTAACATTCATATACAATCTTTTATTTGAAATTCACATAAGTAACCACTATTTTTATATTGGTTTAAGATTTTTTTTTTACATAGAACTTAAAATTCTCTAAAATGTCAGATCATGAAAAAACATTCATATATGCTTAAAACTCATTTCTTAAAAGCCTAATTTTAAGAGTTTTTATTAAAAACAAATACATGGATAAAAAGTTTTTTGGGTGTGCATCTCATACCCTCCTCCATGCTTGAATGGCTTTATCCCTAGTGGCATATAAAAAATGCAAACATGCAGATGCTGATGCACACTTAAGAACATAAAAGGAATAAAAATAAGATAAAGGAATGATACAACCTAATTATGTGTAAAGCCTTTTGATCATGCATGAATTCTTGCTTATCTGCCAATGATATGCTCCTGTGAAAGTACCATGTGTCCTTTTACTTGTAACCTGTAACTCATAACACTAAAGTACAAAATATTAAAGCATATATGCATGACAATATCTAAATCAGAAGTAAAGCAAAAAGAGAAAGAAAATATACAATCTAATCAAAAGAAAAGCAATAATGAAAAATTAAATTATACTCTTTATATATACATATCATACAATATCTCTACTCAAATCTTATTCCTGTGTGAGATCCACGACCTCACATTCGCCTTCCTATGAGACATCTAAAATGTAGAGCTTGAGTCTTTGCCCATTGACTTTAAGAACACCCCTAGTACGAGGGTCGTACAGGGTTACAACACCATGTAGGAACACTTCCTGCACCCAATATAGTCTATCCCATCTCGATCTAAGCTTTTCTAGAAAGAGCTGAAGACGAGAGTTAAAAAGCCATACTTTCTTACTGGGCTCAAACTCTTTTTTGATAATATGTTTATCATGAAATGCTTTGGTTCGAGCTTTATAAATCTTGGCACTCTCATATGCATCATTTAGTAGCTCTTCAAGCTCACTCAACTGTAATTGCCACTCTTTACCAGCCTGGGTCATATCAAAATTAAACTTTTTGATCGCCCAATAAGCCCTATGTTCCAACTCTATAGGGAGGTGGCATGCTTTCCCAAAGAGTAAACGATATGGTGACATGTCAATAGGGGTCTTGAAAGCAGTTCAGTAGGCCCATAATGCATCATCAAGTCGTTGAGACCAATCCTTTCGGTTTAGCCGAACTATTTTCTCAAGGATTCGCTTAATCTCCCTATTTGAAACCTACACATGTCTATTGGTCTGAGGATGATAAGGAGTGATGAACTTATGATGCACAAAATACCTTTGCAGAAGAGAAGCAACCAATATATTCTTAAAGTGCTTTCCACCATCACTTATCATAGCTCGTGGCACGCCAAACCCACTAAAGATATTGTGCTTAATGAACTTAAGCACTACTTTGTGGTCATTGGTCTTGGTTGTCACTATCTCGACCCACTTGAAAACATAATCTACCACCATAAGAATATAAACATTGCCAAATGATGGTGGGAGCAGACTCATAAAATCAATACCCTAAATATCAAATATCTTGATGACAAGTATGGAGAGTAAGGGCATCATGTCTCTCCGAGACATGTTCCTTGACTACAAACAACAAATACAACACCTACACAAATTGTGGGCATCATTGTGGAGGGTAGGACAATAGAATCTAGACTGCAGAACTTTGGCTGTAGTTTTTCGACTACTAAGATATCTTCAACAAGCCAGAGTATGACAAAATTTAAGAATGAGCTCATGTTCCTCTTATGGGACACTATAACACCCTAAAATTTCAAACTTGTAAACCTTTCAAAATAATAGAAAGAGACTAGAGAATCTTTTTTTTTTTTAAGTTTTTATTTTAGTAAATCAGCATAAATGATTTTTTGATATGAAAAGAGATAAGTCGACAACCTTGGGCACATTAGCGTAAAAACTTCAATTTCACAATAGATTGTAACTTCACAAATCATTTAAAAGCCCTATATATTAGAATAAAATATCAAGTTTATATAAAATGAGATTTTTTGAGGAAACCCTTATACAAAATGCAAAACTCAAAATATATCTAGGATGCAAAATGCCAGCAAAAACAGTGAGATCTTGAAGCCAACTTGCAATTGCGCCATCACCCATCTCGTAAACCTAATCATCACCTATACCCATAAGATGAGTCAGTTTCATAAAAAACTAGAAGGTGCACAAGTAAGACAATATAAAACAATTCTAGCATATGCATTTAATTAATACATGATATGCAATTTAACAAGTAATATGACAAATCTAGCATAAACAATTAATTAATACAAGATGCACAATTCAATAAGTAATGTGAGCAAATGTGACATATGCATGAACTTTATACATGATACATAATTTAACAAGTGATGTGAGCAAGATAACTTTGTTTCGATATTAGATGGCTTGTGAGTACGCACTGGCATAAAATGTAGAAACAACTGAAACTGAGTCAGGGGTTTATTATGCCATATATTTTTGACACTCTGAATAGCTAGCTGAGTCCACTCTTAAGGGGACAGTTGGTGATTGAGAAATGATTCCCTAAAGGCGTATGTGGCAACAGATGCATCCAACTTCTGTAGAAGCCATGAGATCTACCACCTACGATAATCTCTAGTAGTGTCGTCTCCTAACTCCGATGACTAGGGACACCGAGTCATTTGCCCGAGTGGTGGTTGTTAACAACCTGTCCGTCAGAGTTTTTATACTGATCCATTTTCTCCCTTGGCGTGAACAAGAGGTGAATGGGTGCATCAGTTTTTGTTTAACTGACAACCCATTCTGCATGCTCTGGTTTTTCAAACCAGCTCGAGCATCTTGCCTATGAAGGTGATCATCACCATTTATGTGATTTCAACAAAGTGCCAATCACACATTTCGAGGTTACTAAAAACCTCTCATCCACTCATCATAGTACTAACATGTCGTGTATGTCTAAAAGTACATGTACGATGAGAGGGGTATTAGTTTCTCAAAAGAAACCCCAACTCTATTGTTTCGTTAAAGAAACGATGCAACAAATATTTAATTTGACATGATCTATTCTTTTTAAAACATTTGTACATCCTTGTGCAATTTTTACGATATGAGATCACCACGGATCTCTCACCCATTTATTACAGTATTTGCATGTTGTGCATATCTGGCGATACTATACGATAAACGGGGTATGGGTTTCTCAATAGAACCCTACCCAAACACATGCTCATGCCCCATCCAGGGTTATTCAAGTCATATCAGAAACTCAAACCAGAGTTATAAAATATTTCTCCTAAATGCATTGACTTGAGAAAGCTTAGTTGCAATTTTGCAACAAAAAAGCACACAAACTTTGCTTTACAAAACTACGTATTTAAAAAACTCGAATTTCGCAAGGAATCCCTTTTCTTTAAAACTTGAATGCTCATAT
Source organism: Nuphar pumila (assembly GCF_984573655.1). Classification (NCBI taxonomy): domain Eukaryota; kingdom Viridiplantae; phylum Streptophyta; class Magnoliopsida; order Nymphaeales; family Nymphaeaceae; genus Nuphar; species Nuphar pumila. The sequence goes on along the minus strand of NC_143264.1, from coordinate 80,332,853 downwards.
GCAAACCTATGTCTTTCAAAAAATGACCAAGTAAGAACCAGGTAGAATAGGATATGCTCTTCGTGTCCTACAGGGTTACATTTATGTAAGAGTAATACATATATTACAAAGCAAGTCTGTGCATATTGCAGCATGATGGTAAGGAATAAAGCAAATAAGTACATAAGAAATGCATAAGGTACGAAATCATATATCAAATAAATAAATGCGTAAGCAGTGCATGAGGTACAAAACCGTACCTCAGCTAAATAAATGCATAAACAACGCACGAGGTACAAAATTTTACCTCATCTAAATAAATGCGGCTAAATAAATGCGTAAGCAATAGCTTGTGCACTAAAGCACAATGAAAAAATAAATGATATAAGGAGAAGAGGACAAGGATCGCAAAACTGCATCCTTTTATTGAATGCGTAAGCAGTAGCCTGTGCACAACACGATGGCAAAGTAAATGACATGAAGAAAAAAGGACAAGGATCGTAAAACTGCGTCCTTAAATCAAATGCGTATATATATATATGTATATATATATTATTTCTATTTAAATATTATTTGTTTAGTTTAGTTAATTCATCGCCCATTGCACAACTTTCCCCTACCTTGGAGATTGATGGAGTTATTGATGTCTCCGGGCAAAGGTGAAAATAGGCTTATGCCTTGGAGCACGTGCATAATCCACTGCTCTGATGGAGTGTGCTAAAAGGTTCATCGAACTACGGGAAAACAAAAGTATCATGTGTTGCATCGCGTTCATGTTGCAAGGATGAAACTCGACCCTAGACCAGATCGGTGAGCATCGAGTTAAAAAATGGAGGGGATCGAGCTCACTTGAGCGAGTGAGCCGGTCTGGCCCCAACCGAGCCAGGCTCAGTTCAGCAAACAAAGGAAAAAGGGTGGGGTGGGCTCGGCTACTAGGCCGAGCCCGACCCCAACCTCAACCCAAAAATACAATAGGTTCGGGTGGGCTTGGCAATCTGGCCGAGCTCGGCCCCCAGCAAATGGGAAGTGGTCCTTCCTCGTTGTTGCATTGAGATTTCTATAATCAATACAAACTCACCACCCTGTCGTGGTCCTCATAGGAATACTCTCCACTTTATCATTTTCAACAACTGTGAGTCCAGATTTCTTAGGGACCACCTAAACTGGGCTCACTCAAAAACTACCAAAGATAGGATAGATTATTCCTGCATCAAGCAACTTGACCACCTCTTTTTTTACCACTTTCTTCATATTGGGATTTAACCTCATTTGCTTATCTCGCACAGGTTTAAATCCTTCTTCGTAAGGATGAGTCTATCCCTTTGAGATTGACCACTGCCCACCCTATTGTTGTCTTATGCTCTTGCAAAACCTCAATCAGTCTATCCTCTTGATCTTCAGAAATGATAACAGGCAACATGCGATTGTCTTCGAGGTATGCATATTTGAGTGAGCCGGTAAGGGCTTCAACTCAAGCTTTGGAGAACAATCTATCAAAGACTGAGCGAGTGTCTCAGCTAAAGCAGGGAGAGGTTCAAATTGTCCTCTCCAAGGAAGGGTACCTAACACAAAGGAAGGCATCTCAACAAATTCATTGTCTAGACTATCTTCTACTGTATAACATACATCGAGTGGATCTCTAAACAACAAGTATGAGACTTCTTCCATCAACTCTTAAACAATATCCACATGGAAACAAGACTCATCTCTGGCGGGTCCCATGGAAACATTAAGGATATTCAATCTCACCTTCTTGTTGCCAAAGGATAAATCCATCGCTCTGGTATGATAGTTAATACACGCATTGGCCATCGCCAAAAATGGTTGACCTAAAATAATCAAAGTCTGTCAATGGCTTTCTATGCCTTCCATATCCAAGATTATAAAGTCGATTGGGAAACAGAACTCATCGACCTTGACTAGCATGTCCTCTAGGATTCCTCTCGAAACCTTGACAAAATGATCTACTAGTTGTAAGGTCATAGGTGTCATCTTCATTTCTCCTAACCCAAAAGAATCGTAGAAATATCCAGGTAGGATATTCATACTAACCCCTAAATCCAATATTGCTCTCTCGATTTTGATATTTTTAATGACATGTGAGATGATCAGACACCATGGTTCTTGAGTTTAGGAGGAGTTTGGTGTTGAAGCATCTAACTCACCTGCTCAGCCAAGAGAACTGTTGAGAATAGGTGGTTTTAAGTTAAGTCTTTTTATATTATCTTTTTATATTAGAGGCTATTTGAAATTATTTTGTCATAAAGGGCTTAGATGTAATTAGTCTTTTTAGCCTCTCTCTATTTAACATAGAGAGAAGCCCTAATGAAGAAGAGTTTTTTCTCTGTGCAGCCGTCTCTCCCTCTCACTCTCTCTCTATTCTATCTTTCCCTCTATCTCTCTCTCTACCTAGGGTTTGGTGCTTCCTTCAACATGGTATCAGAGCCACGTGCGATCTTGGGTGCCTGAACTCCAATCTCAGTTTCCTTCAAGCAATATCAGCATCTGCATAAAACCTCTTGGTGGATATCGCTCCTCTGCTGATCAGCGATCAACGCCTCTTGGTGAAGATCAGACCTGGCGACAGATTTGTAGTCAGACCTAGTCATGACAATGAAGATCTGACTGGAGGTCACGACTCACATCTGAAGCCAGATCTGGAAGGTGGATGAAGACCCAATGGTCAAGGGTGCCAGAACTCGTCGTGTACAGGGTGAAGATCTGAAAAAAAAGGGGGAGGAATCAGATCTTACTCAGATCTGGGTATGTTTGTTGTGATCAAGGAAGGCTTGGGAAAGAAAATCAAGTCTTCGATTTTCTGTCATGGTTGAAGTCGCCAGCTGCTACCCATCAAGTGGAGATTGGGTCTGCTGAAGATTGACGTGGAAGTTGACTGTGGCGGGTGGATCGTGGTTTTCTACCCTATGGTATTGTGGTTTTCTGCCCTGATTTTCTGCTGTGATGCCGTGATCCCCTGCCGTGAGTCCTTGTTGTGTTTATCTCTGCCGTGATGCTGTAATTTCCTGCACAGTATTGTTGCCGAGTTCGTTTATTGTCGTGGTTTCTGTGAGTATATGGCTGTGAGTATCGTGGTTCCTGCACTGTATTGTTGCCGAGTTCTTTGAAGGCCTATGTTTCTGCATGCTCAAGTTATCGCTAGTTGTGAATCTGGATGGTAAGTTTATCTCAGATTCTATTTTGTTGTTAGATTTCAGAAGATGAATATTAGCAGCCGTGTTCCCTGTTGTGTCGTGATCTGTTTGGCTGGAAAGTGTGTGCTGTGAAAGCAACATGTTAACTTATTACAGAATTTTTTTTTAAGCAGCAGGCGTGATTCCCTGCAGTGTGGGAAAATTATTTTGTTTGTGGGAATTGGTTTTTGTCGAGGGATTCTATGTTGAGTTCTGCTACTGGTTGTCTTAGTGGCTGATGCGTGATGATAACACACACTATTCCTTGTGTTACTTGAAGCCTGTCCAGATTTTATCTCTGGTGTGGAAAACTGTGTAATCGCTGAAAACTGATGTCTGATAGTCGGAAAACCAAACACATCTTTATCGTGTTAGATGTGTGATCTTGATTTGCAACCAATAGCCATCCGCGGTTGAGGTGGAAGGTGTTGGTCAAGTTTCTTTAAATTTGTTTTAAGTTTGGATCTGAATAGTAGCAAGTCGCTTTTCTCAGATTTCATTGGTGAAATCAAAACTTGATATAGTCGGGTTCGTAGTTGATTGTGAGTGTGCGCGTGTGGTTGCTCCTTGATTTTGTGAATCTAGCCAATTAGTTTATATTATGGCTCAAGTGGTTAAATCAGATGCAGATTCCTCCAAGGATTATGTAACACTTAGCAGGGCTGAATATGATGAGCTCCTTGCTTTACGATCATCCACTTCGAAGTCTTCTGTTGCGGAGGTTGTGTGCTCGACAGGTGATGGCCTATCTGGTCAAGGTGATAGGTGGATCATTGATTCTGGAGCCTCTGGTCACTTGTGCGGAAATTCGAGTAATTTTTTGGGTTTAAAACCTGTGACTGGTCAAAAAGGGGTACTTCTTGCTGATGGTAGTTCTTCCCCAATTGTAGGGCAGGGAAGCATGTCTATTACTCCTACTCTTCAATTGTCGCATGTTCTTCATGCTCCTTCGTTTCCACAGAATTTACTATCCGTCAGTCGAATGACAAAAGATTTGAATTGTAGAGTGATTTTTGATCCTATGGGGTGCACCTTTCAGGACTTGCTGACGGGGAGAAAGATTGGTGGCGGCTATAAGGAAGGTGGTCTGTATTACCTACTCCAACCAGAAGTTTTGACCTATTCAGCTGGTACATCATCCTCAAGTCCTCTATTGTGGCATCATCGTTTGGGTCACCTTCCAGTGACAAAACTTCATCGTGTCATTCCTCATATACCTCCCTCAGTTTCTTTTCAGTGTGAAACATGTCAATTGGGAAAACATTGTCGAAACTCTTTCCCTACTAGTCAGAGTCCGTCAAGTCAAGGATTGTTTGATCTTCTTCATGTCGATGTGTGGGGTCCGAGTAGGATTCCGAATAGGTCTCAGTGTCGTTATTATCTAGTTATTGTTGATGACTTCTCAAGGTTATCGTGGGTGTTCCTGTTAAAAGATCGGTCTCAAGGTCCTGTCATTCTTAAATCTTTAATTGCCAAGATAAAAACTCAATTTGATGTATGCGTTAAAATTGTTCGCACTGATAATGCTCTTGAGTTCAAATCCAAAGACTTACTTCAATTCTATTCTGGTAATGGGATTCAACCTCAATTTACATGCCCCCATACCTCCCGGCAAAATGGAGTGGCTGAGAGGAAACATAGACAAATCCTTAATGTTGCTCGGTGCCTTATGATTCAATCCAATATGCCTGCTTCATACTGGGGCGATGCGGTTCTGACAGCTGGTTTTCTGATAAATCGCATGCCATCAAGCTCTGTAGAAGACCAGATCCCTATTCAAATTCTCCATCCAGAGGCTCCTCTCTTCCCTATCCCTCCTAAAGTTTTTGGATGTGTGTGTTTTGTGCATAAGCTGGGTCCGGATCGAGATAAACTTGCTGCGCAGTCTATTAAATGTGTTTTCCTTGGGTATCCTAAGAACCAAAAAGGATATCGTTGCTACGACCCTATATCTCATAAAGAGTATGTTAGTGCGGACGTTACCTTCTTTGAGTCTATTCTTTATTTTTCAAGTACTACTCCCAGACTACAGGAGAGCCTTGGTGATATCCTTCCTCTATCGATTCCTCCCTTTCCGTTAGAATCGCTTCCTCCTCAGTCATTGGTTCCAGTGTCAGGTGTGTCTCGCTTCCGAAACCCTCCCATAGTATACACACACAGGGTGCCTCCTACCTCCATGCCGCCATCACCTCCTTCTCCTCAGGTAAGTAATTCTGAGCAAACTGTTGCCCCTACATCTGATGTTGATCTTCCCGTTGCTCTGCGCAAGGGAAAGAGACAATGCACTCTCTACCCCATCACGCAATTTGTATCAGAAGCTAATCTTGAGGCATCTATAAAGAATTTTATTTCTGCTCTGTCTGCCTCTTCTGTTCCGCTTCATCACAGTCAAGCTCTAGTCGACTCCAACTGGATGCAGGCTATGCGTGATGAGATGGATGCCTTATGGTCTCGAGACACTTGGGACTTGGTTGATCCTCCCACAGATGCAGATATTGTAGGCTGCAAATGGGTATATAGCATTAAGTATAACTCGGATGGGTCGATTGAACGGTACAAAGCCCGGTTGGTTGCAAAAGGATACACTCAGACTTATGGGGTTGACTTTTTTGAAACTTTCTCCCCAGTTGCTCGTCTGGGCACTATTCGTCTTGTTCTTTCTATTGCTATGCACCATGGATGGCCCTTGTTTCAGTTGGATGTCAAGAATGCCTTTTTGTATGGGGATTTGCATGAAACTGTCTACATGCAACAACCTCCAAGGTTCGAGGTTCAGGGGGAGTGTCAGAAGGTGTGCAAGTTGAAGAAAGCTATTTATGGCCTGAAGCAGAGTCCGCGGGCATGGTTTCACAAATTATTTAAGGTAATGTCGAGCTTTGGATTTGTCAGGTCAGCTTCAGATCATTCTTTGTTTATCAAGAAAACCAGTACTGGAATTGTTGTTATGGTGGTATACGTCGATGACATCATATTAACAGGGAGCAGTGCTCAAGATATTCCTGCAACAAAAGATCATCTCCAGAAGCACTTTGTTACTAAAGATCTTGGTCACCTTCGATATTTTCTGGGTATCGAGGTTGCAAGAAACAAAGAGGGCTTATTGTTGTCTCAAAGAAAGTATGTGTTGGACTTATTAAAAGAGACTGGAATGCTAGGAGCTAAGCCAGCTAATATTCCAATGGATCCCAAAACTCACATGTTCGATGAGAAATCTGACTATGTGGATAGTGCCAACTTTAGATCCTTGGTGGGTAAGTTGCTATATGTGACTGTTACTAGATCTGACATTTCATTAACCGTGAGTAAAATCAGTCAGTTCATGGACAAACCTACAAAAGTTCACTGGGATGCAGCTATGATGGTTCTTCGGTATTTAAAGTCATCTCCTGGAAAAGGTCTGTTGTTTAAACGAAATCCATTGTTGGATGTGGTTGCCTACACTGACGCAGATTACGCAGGATCTGTCGAAGATAGGAAGTCAACATCTGGATTTTGTGTGTTTGTGGGAGGAAATCTTGTTACCTGGAGGAGTAAGAAACAAACCGTTGTAGCCAGGTCGAGTGCTGAATCTGAATACCGGGCAATGGCCCAAACAGCGGCTGAGATTATGTGGGTAAAATCAGTCTTGACCGAGCTTCAGGAGAAAGTATCCCTGCCTATGTTGATGATGTGTGACAATAGGGCTGCTACATATATTGCCAACAACCGAGTGTTTCATGAAAGGACTAAACATATTGAAGTTGACTGTCACTATGTTCGTGACCTGGTTCAAGCTGGGTTTATCTGCACCGATCATGCATCTTCTGAAGATCAAGTAGCGGATGTTTTTACCAAAGCTCTGGCGAGACCTAATTTCTCAAAATGTTGTGACAAGCTGAACATGATTGATATCTATGCTCCAGCTTGAGGGGGAGTGTTGAGAATAGGTGGTTTTAAGTTAAGTCTTTTTATATTATCTTTTTATATTAGAGGCTATTTGAAATTATTTTGTCATAAAGGGCTTAGATGTAATTAGTCTTTTTAGCCTCTCTCTATTTAACATAGAGAAAAGCCCTAATGAAGAAGAGTTTTTTCTCTGTGCAGCTGTCTCTACCTCTCACTTTTTCTCTCTCTTCTATCTTTCCCTCTCTCTCTCTCTCTCTACCTAGGGTTTGGTGCTTCCTTCAACAAGAACCTTGGTAGAAGCTTTGCCTCTAGATTTGCGCTTTTATGTGCAAAGCTCGTTCAAAAATTTGGCATACACTAGAATGAAGGCTGCCAGCTCAGTCAGCATCAAAGAAGGCGTTGAGTTGTAAGGAAGATGATTGTGCAAAAAACAAACCATGATGAATGGTATTCTTGAGGTAGAGAAGGATGCGTTTGATAATAGATCAATGAATAATTGTGGGTTAATGCATGAACTGACAAACCTTGTTGATAACAAAGGCAATGCCAGGTCTTGTGATAGTAAGATATTGTAACCCTTTCACGATACTCCGATATAAAGTAGGATCATGAAAGAGAGGAGCATAATCTTTTGATAACCTGGTAGTGGAGCTCATGGGAGTAGAGTTAGGCTTTGCATCTATCATAGAAGCTCGATGAAGTAAAGTAAGAGCATGTGTGCATTGACAGAAAAGAAGACCGAAGAAGGCATAATGAACTTCAATACCCAAAAAATAATTTAAGTGTCTAAGATCTTTAATGGAAAATGCAAGACTTAAGGGTTGAATCAACTGTTTAATAGCAAGAGCGAAACTCCCGGTGGTGATGATATCATCAACCTAAACCAATAAATACACAATCAGGCTGTTATCTTAAAAAATAAATAACAATGCTTTAAAAAGTGCGATAAGAAATCCTCGAGAATGAAGATAGGAACTGAGACGCAGGTACCAGGCACGCAGGGCCTATTTGAGTATGTATAAAGCTCGATCCAATTTGCACACATAATGAGGGTAAGAAGAGTCTTCAAAACTTGGAGGTTGGGCCATGTAAACATCTTAAGAAAATAAACCATTTAAGAATGCATTATTGAAATCCAATTGGTGAATGGACCTGTATAATGAAACCACAAGAGCAAGAACAACTCGAATATTAGTGGGTTTAATAACAAGACTAAAAGTTTCAAAAAAATTGATTCTTTTTTTCTGATGAAAACCCTTAGCAACCAGACGTGCCTTGTAGTGAGCCACTGAGCCATCAGTGTTCTGCTTGATCCAAAAAACCCATTTGGATCCAATGACATTATAGTGGGGTTGAGAAGGAACGAGATGCCAAGTATGATTCAGTTGGAGCACATGAAACTCATCCTGCATAGCCATGCGCCATTTGGGGTCAAGATTAGCCTGTTTAAAGGAAGTGGATTCAGGTGCTAGTAAAACAAAGTTGAAATAGGCAAGGGAAAGTAGGTAGCAAGTACTGGATAATGCACAGGGTTTAAGAGAGTTGGTCATTGAGTGGGTGATTATGAGATGGGTATGATCAACTGGTTGGCTAATGGTTGCATCATTAAGAGGGGAAGAAGGTTCAATAGAGGATGAGGGTAAGAGCCGAGGGGAGTCAGGTGAGTCATCAGCGGGAAGGTAGACCACAAGGGAGGTTGGGACAGTCAGATCGGAAGAAGTAGGAATAACACGAGGGACTGTCGAAACAAAAAAAATTGGGTGACAAGGATCTGGAGGGGGTAAGACAATGGGTTGGGATAGATCCGACTCAAAAAGTTGGGTGAGAGAGGATGATCAGAGTGACGACAAAACCAAATATAGACTCATCAAAGTAAACATGACGAAAGATATATGTACGGTTGGTGGAGAGATCAAAGTAGAGATAACCCTTGTGACGAGAGGCATAGCCAAGAAAAATACAAGGTTTGGTTTTGGGTTGAAATTTAGAGGTATGATAGGAGGTTATATGCGTAGATGGTGATAATCAACATGTTTGTGAAAGAGAAGCTCATACGATGACTTGCGACCAAGCACTAAAGTTGAAAGATGATTGATAATGTAGATGGTTGTGCGAAAGGCGTCTACCTAGAAAGTATACGTCAGAGAAGCAGTGTGTAACAAGCTTAGCTTGGTTTCAACAACGTGCCAATGTTTGCGCTCAACAAGCCCATTCTGTTTAGGGGTATGTGGGCACAAAAATCGATAAAGAATATCATGTTCATGTAAAAAGTTTTCAAAATCATGATAAATAAATTCACCTCCATTATCAGACTGAAAAGCACAGATGGAGAGTTGAAATTGCTTTTTAGTTACAAGCTTGAAAGTCTTGAAACACTCAAACACTTGAGACTTAGCATGCATTGGAAAAAGCCATGAAAAATGAGAAAAGTCATCCACAATAAAAATGAAACCCTTCTCTAGAAGAAACTGGAGCGGATCCCCAAACATCGGCATAGAAAAGTTCAAGAGGTGATGTTATGGGTGAAAGAGAGTGGCCAAGAGAAAGTTTGTAAGCTTTGCCAATGAGACAACTCTCACACACGTTTATTCTTTAGTTTTTATTAACAAAAATTGCATGACTAGAATTTAAGAAAGAAACTATCTTCTTATTTGCATGTCTGAGATGTTGATGCCAGAGATCAAAGGATGCCACTTTTTTTGTATAGGTCGCCACTTTCATATGGTCATTAGTTTTGATTGGATAAAGTCCTATGCTGGATTTCGGTCCCCTGAGATGAATCTTGCCTGTCTGTCTGTACTTAACAAGGAATTCAAAGGGTGTGAATTAAAAAATATAATCATTATCTTCAGTAAATTGGCTCACATATAATAGGTTTTTTGTGATATCAAGAACATGAAGAATATTTTTTAAATCAAAGGTAGAGTCATGTGATTTCAGAACAAGATTACCAGTATGAGAAATGAGAAGTATCTTATCATTGCCAACCATGATTGTCTCACCCCCATGATACTGAGATTTATTGAAGAGTTGTTGGTCATCCATAGTGAGATAATTTGTAGCACCAGTGTGAGGATACCAATAGTCATTGGTGGATTACTAAAGGGACATTGTACAAAAGGCTTTAGGTATATCTCAGCAGTTTTTGGCAATATGGCTTCATTTTTCCGCAGTATTGACAAGTGACTACCCCTTGATCTCCTTGGTTTTGTGTAATCGAATTGCCATTAGGCAAGTTTTGAGAGGAATTTCTCCCTTGCCCCCTGCCACGACTTCTATAAAAGCCACGTTCATGATCATGACCTCTTAAGACGAAAAAAGCAGTATGATGAGTTTCATGTATTTCAATGGGCTTCGTATGGATAAGGAGCACACATTTTTCTTAATTAAGCAGGATATCATGTAGATATGTGAAGGTGTAAGGGGTTGGATTGGTGGTGATTGAGGTTACAAAACTCTCATACTGGAGAGGGAGACCATTCAAGGTTATCTGAACTAGTTTTTCATCATCTACGGGGTGGTTGGCAATGGCAAGAGAATTAGCTAAAAAATTTATGCGGTCTAGATATGACAACATATCTATACTTTTTTTCTTGATGAAGGTCAGGTCTTTCTTCAAAATCATGAGTCTCAAAGGAGATTGTGACCCATATGCTTTTTCCAAAACAAGCCAGGCTTCACGTGCTGTTCTTGTTTTCATAATTTGATCAAGAAGAGTCTCTGAAATAGTCGCCTTGATCCAGTCGATCTGAATGAACCCACATAGGGTAATTTGGATTCTCTGTTTTACCTCTATCTGAAACAACAATGAATTGATCTAGTTGAGGTGAGAAGCCATCAACGAACTTGAGGAGATCATGACCGATAGTAAATAGTTGTCTTGATTTAATTTTATCAAAACAAAACTGACAATAACATTCCACTGGGCCGTGAGAAAGGAAAGCGACGATGATGAGGTTATTGAACACTCGTTTGAGCTTGATGGCTCTGATACCATGAAAGAATAATAAACCTGATAAACAAACTCGATAATCAATCTCTAGTCCACCGAGAGGATCGAGCACTCAATTATATAAATATAATAATGTTACATGAGTTCTGGAATACACGGTTTTGATATGATGATAATAACTATCAAAAGATAATAACAGCAATTATCATTTTTTATAATATTATCAAAAACAATAATTTTGATCTCACGCTAATTCTGGTCTCACATTAACTCATTTGGTTTATCCAAAACGTGAGATCAACCATTGATGGAGTCAACTTCATTTGACACTAGAGTTTCTTTCTGAGAGAGACTTCTTCAGAGTGGTTTGATTTTTTATCCTTATCTCGTTCAGTTGTAACTGCTCGATTGTTATAGTTATCAGTTTGAGCTGGCATCTTTATAAAAAAAAATACATTAGTTTAGAGTTGAAAGAAATAGGATTATAAAAAAATACATGCAAAATATATTTTTTAATAAAAAGCTTGTACGAGTCAAGCCAAACCAAGTACCTATTGCTCATATTCAGCTTGCCAAACCTATTTTACGAGTTCGAATGAGCTTTTTATGAGCTGAACAAGCGACAAGTCATGAGCGGCTTGGATTGTTTTCCAAACCTAGTTTCAACCTTGAACAAGGCAATGCAAATTTGTGGCCTTCTTTCGTACGTGAAGCGAAGTGGATAAGGTCCTATGGTGGCCTCATTTTCCCACATCACATGAACACATTTATGGTGGTCATCTCAATGGATCCAACAGGCTAGTCATCATATCTGCGAGATGCACCAAGCACGGCCCCACGCATGTCTGCTCGCCCATGCAAATGCGAGATGCACAAATGCATTATTGGTACGTTCCATATGGTTATTGAAAGTCCGCGGCTGTTTCCCCTCTCAAAACTGCGAACAATCTCTAAAAAAACCAAAAAACAAATTTTTTGGGGCTCGTGGACAGGGCAGGACAGTGCATCCTGTCCTGTTCACGGATGTGCGTGGACGTTCGGGTGCATCCTGCCCACGCGGGTCAGCGATTCAGACGCACCTGAGAGCATGTTTGATGGCTCATCCCTAGGGGTGGAAAAACCTGACACGACCCGCCAACCCGCCTCTTAGGCGGGTTCGGGTTTGGAAAAAATGAACCCGTTTAATAAACGGGTCGACCCGCCTAACCCGTTTATTAAACGGGTCGGGTTCATGTTAGGGGTATGTCAACCCGCCAACCCGGCTGACCCGTTTAATAAACGGGTTAGTCGGGCGGGTCAACCCGTTTACCCGAACCCGTCAACCCACAACCCGTTTATAACTTTATATATATATATGATTCTAACCCTAAAGTTAGCATTTTCACTTTTCCAGTTCTCGCTCCTTCTTACCTAGCCACAGCCGATAGCGAGCTGCGAGACGCCGAGAGGTCCGAGACCCCTTTCTCACTCGACATCATCCACCGCTCTCCCTCCTTCCGTTGTGGGTTGCTGAGTTGCGTTTACAGGTCCACAAGCAAGTGGAATACCAACAACAGGCTGCTATGAGTGCCTCTACATTTTTTACTGTGGAGGATGCACATCCATGGGGTTTCTCTCAAATTGGGTTGAGGCTTTTGTAGGGTTTTAGTTTTTCCTCCTAAAATTCTATTTTTCCTTTTGTTGGTGTTGTTTTGGCTGGAATTTGAGGGTTTCTTTTATGGTTTTTTAGTGTATGCTCTCAAGCTAATCTGCGCTTGCTGCCCTATCCAGTTTGGTTACTCAATGTATCAGATTAAGTTGTTTTTTACCTACAACTTGTTTGGGCTTAGTGGTAGACCTATCGTTGGTGGCATGTTTTTGGTTTAAATATTTTGTTGTTGCCTTCCATCTTTATAAAAGGGAAAAACCATTTGAAGCACACGGCTATATATCCCACCCCTTTTCACATTCATCAGTGTGAGTAAGAATTACTATTTATGTTGTTTCAGGCTGATCCTTTGTTGTGGCTGTTACCATTTATTGGTACATCAAACATCAGGTCTTTAGTATTATACTTGCATATTTACCTGTACATAGTTCAGATTATATGGAGAATGCATCTTTATACCAGCTAGGATATTCCATATTTGAAACAGATCAATAGTATTGGCTGTTTTGACATTGCCTGATTCTACCTTGCAGTACTGCGGTATGGTTGGAATTTTAGCACCACTTTGTGAAGAAACATTATACAAGGGTTTTCTGATAGTGTCTTTGACAAAGTGGTGATGGTGAGCATTTGAATTGTTCAGAAAGATGCAGCTTGAAGAGCTGAACCCTGATGCATTCACTCCGTCAGCTCTTTTCATTCTGTTTCATCAATTGGCAGTTTTAGACTTTTAGTTTAACTCATCAATCTGAAAGCCAGTCGGGTTACGCGGATCGGTTATCGTGTCTATGTTATTGGGTCGACCTGTTTAATAAACGGGTCCCCGTGTCGTGTAAACGGGTCGTGTTGACCCGACCCGTTTATTAAACGGGTTAGGCGGGTCGTGTCGGGTTACCCGTTTAATAAATGGGTCGGGTTCGTGTTTGCCACAGTCGACCCGTTTAATAAACGGGTCGGGTTCGTGTTGAGGTATGCTGACCCGCCGACCCGACCCGCCAACCTGACCCGATTGCCACCCCTACTCATCCTGTGCATCGCACGAGACAAAAAAAGATGTTTTGAACGTCTTTTTTAACAAACATTGGATGCGGTGGACAGAGTTTCGTGCATCCACCGCGTTCAATATACATTGTAATTATCGGTCCACCTCCTCTCCTGTTACAAAATGAACAGGAACGGAGGGAACAGAAAAAAATTTATGCATCGACGGGCGCACCCAAAATGAATGGGAACATTACTCTCTCTCCTCCGAAGCGCTGAAACTCGAAGACGGACACCCTATTCACCCTCTCTGAGCGATTGTTCTTCTCCTCTGGAGTGCTCAAACTAGAAAAAAACTGGGAATCGACGAGCGTATTCACCCTCTGTGAGCGATTGTTCTTCTCCTCCGGACATCGGTTTCTGATCGTATTCATCTCCTTCTTACCGAGGTACTCTCTCTCTCTCTCGTGATTTCTTCTTCGATTTTTTTTTCTTTTGTAATTTTTAGTCTTCGTTTGACAATAATGTGGGTTCCGATTCTTAGTGATCCCCTCGTTAAAATCTCTCTCTCGTGATTGGTTGTTTTCTCGAAACCCTAGTAGGTGCTTTTCTTGAAACCCTAGTAAGTTCAGTTGTAGGTAGTGTGAATCACTCTGAGATAATGTGGTTTGCTTCTGCTGAAATAGAATTGAAGAAGCGAATGGAACACATAAACACTAGTGCCCATGACCGCATCTACAAATTCTGCACTTTCTAGGCATCGATGTGACCAACTTTCCCAGGTTTCAGTTAATATGCATCTAGTACAACCTGATAAGCTGGCTGTTGTGTTTGAACCTGGAGGGGGGTCAGTGTGGTATGGTGGTCACAGGCACATCATACACAATGAGTTCAGTTCATCATTCCAACCAATTACGCTTGTATACTGGTTGTTCAAGAAAGCTGCATCCCAAGTATTCGAGGAAATGACTCCATTAAGATGCAATTCATCAATAAGCAACATGAATACTCTTGATTACATGCGAACTGACTTGATCAAATGCAAGTTGCAAGGTCAAATAGTGTTGAGTGTTGTTGCACCTTGGTCGGATCACAACTTCCTGGCAACTACATACCAAGTATTCAAGACAATGCTTCACGGAGGCTGTAAGACGCATATATTGTATAAAAGGTCTGGATCTAAGGCAAGATGAATCAATGCATTTTCTTTATCAGCATGGTGTCACTACGAGATTTTGATATGGGAGACAGGGATTATCTACAATAATTCCAGTTCGAGAGTCGTTGAATTTTTATACAAGTGGATTCTTCTAAATTCAAACTTCATAGAGTTCACAACCGACATGTTTGATGGGTTGTTTCACAAACTTAGTTTCTCACTGAATACAACAATGAATCTCGTAGAACCCACCATGCTCCCCTGGTTGGGAAACTCAACTTGGGTTGACTGGACTGATCACTATGGGATGTCCTATGTTCCTGCCTCCTTTTCAATTTCTCCTCTACATTCATAGCATAACTACTTGCCTGATCCAGTGTCTCGACTGTGATACAACTGAAGTCGTCAGAAATAGCAGGACGGAGACCAGAAATATACCTCGTGACCTGCTGGCGGGCGGTCTCCTCGATTTGCACTCGTAGGGAGAGACGATGGAACTCCGCAGTGTAATCCGCCACAGTATTGGTGCCTTGACGCAGGGTCAGGTACTCCTTGTAGGCTCTTTCAGCGTGATCTGACGGCACAAACTTAGACTGCATCAACCGCTGCATCTCTCCCCAAGTCTGTACACGCTCTAATCCTTGTCGCTCCCTCGACCGCTGCATCTCAACCCACCATGTTCGTGCTAGACCTCTCAACCGAGTAGAGGCTAGGGAGACACGACGGTGTTCGGCGACGTCGTGGTAGTCGAAGAAGAATTGGACGGCATATGACCAATCAAAGAACTGCTCTGCATCGAACCGACCTGCGAACTCTGGAAGCTCTAACTTCACCCCATACGTGGAGGGGCACTCTGGTGCTCTCTGCTGACGGGCTTCCACCAAACCTGCAGGGTATTCATCCCAAAAAGTATCGTCCCACACTGCCCTATCATCGCAGTTC
This sequence comes from Nuphar pumila, assembly GCF_984573655.1. NCBI lineage: Eukaryota > Viridiplantae > Streptophyta > Magnoliopsida > Nymphaeales > Nymphaeaceae > Nuphar > Nuphar pumila. The sequence goes on along the minus strand of NC_143264.1, from coordinate 80,317,116 downwards.
TGCTCGCCTGGCTGCTGGTGTTGTGCTACTCCAATGACGTGTGGACGACGCTCAGGTTGCGCCGGTCCCTGCTGAATCTGCCTCGGTCTGGCTGGCCCATGGGCGGGAGCCATCTGTGTCCGACGTTGGGGTATCGGTATGACAGGTGGTCCTGCGATAGGCGGAAGGATGGGTCGGCTCTCGGGCTCTAGGTGGGTAGGAATTGGATAGTATGGGTTTGGGTTATAGGTCGGGTTAGGATAATGGTATTGGGTAGGATATGGTATTGGGTTTTGGATCTGAAGTGGGTTACCGGGTTGGTTCTGGTTCGGGTATCTGGTTGGGTTGGTATTGGACTGAGATGATTCGCTCGACTGGATATGGATCGAGCCTAATCTTAGACTATTTGTCGGACCCAAATTTGAATAGGTTGGATCAGGGATCGAGTTGTGGTAAAAGGCTTGGTTTGAACTCGATCCACGATCCATACAATGATGGGTCTGGTTTTGACCCGGCTCAACATCAAGCTGGAGCTCCGTCCGGGTCCGATACAGGTTTGGGTCGGTATGGGGTACCATTTGGGGTTCGAAATTAACGGGTTGGGCCGGATTCGTAGTAAACTGCAATCCAAACCCAACTGGGTAGGCTGGATATGGGTTTGCAGGACCCGTACCCGCCACCGGGAACCCAAAGGGTGGTCCCTTGAAATCGGGTATGGGTCCGATCCTAGTGGGATCTCGACCGGACCCTGCTGGAGCAGGTCCGATCCCTAGGGGTTCAGTCCCCTTCGTCTGCAAATGCGCTGCAACAGCGCCCCCGCACACAGGTGCTGGGAAAATTGACAGACCCACCCCAGTCTGGACTGAGGTGGGTGTGTTTGCAGCTTGACTCGACATCAGGTTCGGGAGGAACTCTGGGTTCGGCCCACGCAGACCGTGCCCGATTGGCAGCCCCTGCTGTGTGGGTCGTTGCCATGCTTGCGCGCCAACGTTGTTGATGGGCAGGCTGTCTTCCCCCATTCGAGTGGACTGCGTTCCACGAATCATCGTCGGTGGCCTTTGGTGGGGCAATGGCTGGCCGACGTCCCTGCCTAACTCCTTCCCTGTACCACCAGATGGCACGACTAATGGGAAGGGTTGTTGGGTCACAGCCACAGATTCGACAGGGACAACACCAACCTGCTGAGTAGACGCTGATGGTGGTACTGCCGGTGAATCCATCACTGCAACTCGACTCTCTACCCCATCTAATCGCCGTGATATACTGGCCACGTCCCGGCTGACTCGCAATACGCTTTCCTGCATCTTCGTCATCATTTCCATCATCCGTAGCATTGGGTCTGTGTTGCCGATATCCTCTTGCTCAGTCTCTGTCACAGGATCGCCCCTCACCTCCGAACTCATCTTGTTGTCGGGGAGAAAGGCGCTGGCTCTGATACCAACTGATGCAGTGGTGAGGGTCGGCTGCAACTTACCGGCTGACAGGAAGAGGAAATATGACTCTCACGTTCAGCAATGGGCAGAAAATAAGAGAGACAGTCACCCAAATTGATGGTGACTAGGTTAAAACCTCCTTTTATTGAAAATCAAGAACTTCAATGAACGAGAAACAATGTTGAATAATAAATGAAAATAGCAAACAAGGCAAAGGAATGAGACAAAAGGGAAAGAAAGTAAAAATATGCTGGAACGAAAAGGCTGCTGCCAAGGAATTAATCTTCTGTGCCTTTCGTAAAACCCTAGGAGAGGGTTTTAACTATTCAGCTGGCGGATCCGGGTCTCGGGTCCAGTCATGGACCCGAGACAAGATCCGGGTCTTCTTCTTGATGGATCTGGATCTGGGTCACGGGTCTTGGAGTAGGGTCTGGGTCCATCCTGCCCTGCATCATCCCTCCAGTACAATTCTACTTCTGCAGTGCCATTATTCACACACAGAATGTGCTCTTTTATAAATAAATTAGGCACAGGAAATGAGGCTTATCAAAAAGAGGAAGCCAGTAAGCATAAATAATTGTGTAAGTGAACAAGTTACCATATGAAGAAGAGAAAAAAATCATTACATAAATACCTTCATATACATACACATTGTGTGTGTTTATATCCTCTTTATCAAGGTCCTTTTTATGATAAGGATTGAACAATGATTCACATGTCTCCAAAAGAAGCATTAACTAACTACCATCAAAGACCTCTTTCTTTCTCAATTGAACAGGAAATGCATACATTTGCATACCTATTTTGTGAAATGTGAAATAAAATAATACAAGATGTAACTATGCAAATTAGAAGACTTGGCAATGCAAACACATAAGACAAACACAAGCCAAGCAATAACATAAACTTGATCCTAATACTATCATCATTAATGATCCTATTTCCATGTATTTAGCACTAGCTACCAAGTAAAAATACATGAAGTTTTTTCATTATAAAATAATAATACATTCTTGTTATTTTAGCTTATGCTCTCTTAACATTTGAATATTTGGTATGTTGGTACACTCTTTTCCCTAAAAGTCAATGATTTTTATAAATGGGATCATGCTAAGCTTATATATGATGTATTTATTGGTGGTGGGGCATGGATGTCATGATACTATCTTGCCTTCATCTGCTTTTGCAAATGATGCACATTTAACTCTAGTTCTGCGTCTTGGAGTTGGAGCATGTGCAGGCATTATTGAAATGTCTGCAACTTATCTCATGGACATGGTTCACGGAAGGCTAACTGTCCAGATCCTTTATTTGTCATTCCTTTAAAGTTCTTTCCTTTATTAAAATTTGTTTTCTCCGTTAGCCAACACTTACTGATAATTGTCTTATTGCTTGAATTGTCGCGAAAGGCTAACTGTCCAGGTCCTTTATTTGTAATTCCTTTGAAGTTATTGTCTTATTGCTTGAATTGTTAAATGGTTTATGCAGACGGACAAGTCCCCTTACCAGTACAATGGTATGTTTCATGCACTGTCAACTGTTCTGCGTGAAGAAAGCCCTCGAGCTCTGTACAAAGGATGGCTTCCCTCTGTCATTGGAGTGGTTGGTGATACCCTTTTTGTTGATATTGTATTTCAGTTTCCTGTTTAGTGTTGCAAATTTTATAATGTTAGTCCTCTTCTTCCTAAATAAACATTAAACTTCACTATGGTTTTCTGAAATTGAACTACGTCTGAAGATTTTTAACATTGTATTATACACGCATACATGCACATCTATTTACTTTGGTGAACATAAGATAAAGCTCTCTGTTGCTAGAGCAGTTCTTTCAAACCCATGCATCCTGCTACTAGATGAAGTTACTGGAGGTCTTGATTTTGAGGCAGAAAGGGCAATTCAAGAAGCTCTAGATATCCTCATGTTGGGCCGATCAACCATCATCATAGCCCGATGGCTTAGTCTTATAAGAAATGCTTATTATATTGCTGTAATGGAAGAGGAGCAACTTGTTGAAATGGGTACGCATGATGAACTACTGGCTGCGGATTGCTTATATGCAGAACTTCTAAAATGTGAAGAAGCAGCGAAACTTCCAAAGAGGTGAGTTGCAAGTTAGTATTATATTTTTGGCAGTGCTATGTGATTTTTATTTTTTTATATTAATCATTATTTTGTTTATGGTGGCCTAGAATGCTAGGTGACTGAATAAAAGAAACTTCATGTGTTTTTACTTGCTAGCCATTTTCAATGTTGTTGTGGTGCATAATACAACTAAAAAGCTCCACTTGTGACAGATTCACTCAAGAAAAATGAAAGTTCATCCATATGTTAATTTTGAAGATCTAGCGCGTTCAACTGATGATTTCAATGGGGCTCAACTCAAAGCTGTTTGTGTAGAGCCAGGCATGATGGCTCTTCGTTGTGATGCAACCGAGGTCATGCCTTTTCTTTTTCTCAAATTTATGATCTTTATAAATAATTGTGTGCATCTTGTGAGCTACCACTCATATATAGCTTTGTTGATCATACATAGTTCCCTGAATTGATGCAAAATTTCTTTCCAACAACTGGAGGTCCTCATGCAACACATCTTTCTGTATTTCAGGTTAACCATGAAGATTTCAACAAAGGGATCATCCAAGTTCAAGCAAAGAAGAAATCAAGCTTGAATTATTATGCTTAATTGTATTATCATTTTTGTAGGATACTTGGTGAGAAGTTAAAGCCTTCATTATTAGCAGGAGATGTCCTGTGTTTGCCTGTGAAGTTCGAGTGATAGTGTCTCTACCACCTGGAGTTGAAGTGACTATAGTGCCAAGGTTTTTGAACTTCACTAGCTGGGGCCAAAAGATGAGTTTTACTGTCAGCTTCAAAGTGGTTGCACCATCCAATGGCTACTTATTTGGATCACTAACATGGAGGAAGAAGAATTTGTCTGTAAGCAGTCATCTGGTGGTCGAATACTTGTCTGAAATGTTCAGCTTGAAATTTGAACACACATTGACACATTACATGACTGAAATCTCATCAGCAAGTGTTAACTTGAAAGCAAACATTTACATAAATTCTTTGAAGAAGTTTGCATTTGGTGTAAAACATTCACAACCCCTTGTAACTTCTTTGTTTAAAAAAGTTGTTGCTATATCTTTCATAATCTTTTGTATCTAGTTGAATTTTTGTAGATGAATAAAGGCCATGTTACAAATAATCCTTATTTGTTTGTTGAAATACTGAAAAGCAAAGCAAACTGTCTTCTTTAAATTCCTTTGATAAAATTTTGTTTTAAACTCTGAAAGCAATTTCTGGTCATCATCATATCTAAAACTAAACTTGTTTCAAATCGGATCATAGTACATTATAGTAGCCCATTCTCCAAAGAAGAGAGAGAGAGCATAACATATTTTCGGGGAAAAAATACATATTCAGGGTAAATATCCAATTCAGGATTCATATTCGAGACAAAAATTCATATTTGGGGCAAAAATTCAATTCGAGATTCATATTTGGGGCAAAAAATCTAATTTGAGATCCTTATTTGGAGCAAAACTTCATATTCGGGGCAAAAATCACATTCGAGATCCATATTCGAGGCAAAAATCAATTTCAAATCCATATTCAGGCAAAAATTTATGATTTTTAAATATAATTTTGTAATTGGATCCATATTCAGGCAAAAAACCATAATAAACTTGTTAAAACATGTAAAATAATGGATGGATCGGGGTCACACCATCCAAAATGAAGTAATTCGACCCAATATCCATGATTGTCCAAGTTATCTGCACATCATCTTCAAACAACGGACATTTGAAACATAGCATTTGAGTACTGTCCAAACAAACATTAGAGGAAAACCAATGTTCTGTAATTTCGTTCAACCCTGGACACGCCATCAAACTAGCTTGAAAAATCCCCAAAAAGTAGATCCCGGCTCCCAGCCCGGACACCGACTTAAATATTCACAATTTTCTACTAATAAGATTAAAATACGTGATCCATCTAATTTTTAATGTTGGCGACCACAGGTCCCTTATGGCGCCAAATGTAAGAATGAGACAAAACGGTTGCGTCTTTGCTGACCGCCGATTGACGTCCTCGTTCCAACACTTAACTCCTAAGCTCTTCTTTCCTCTCTCTCTCTCTCCATCACCGCGTCAACATGGAAGACGCGCGCCCTCCACGGAGACTGTCGTTGCGTCCTTAGCGAGCGGGCAGAATCAATTGATCGATCGAGCTGAGTTCTGGTTTTGAGAGAGAGAGAGAGAGAGAGAGAGAGAGAGAGAGAGAGAGAGAGAGAGAGAGAGAGAGGGAGAATCGTGTGAATTTGATGGACGGGGGGGGGGGGGGGGGTATCCCTTCCACCAGGCTTTAGGTTCCACCCCACCGACGAGGAGTTGGTGAGTTATTATCTCAAGAGGAAGGTTCATGTCTGACCCATCCGCTTCAATGCCATCTCCGAGATCGACGTCTACAAATCCGAGCCCTGGGACCTCCCCGGTACTCCTTTCCCTTAATCTTTCCTCCTATCTCCTTCTTTTGGTGCAAACCTCAGAGATTTCCGTTGTCTTGAATTCTAGACTTTAGAATTTCGATGTACACAGCGAGATCCTGTTTGAAGAGCGGAGACCTGGAATGGTACTTCTTCAGCACTCTGGATAGGAAGTATGGGAACGGGTCGCGGACGAACCGAGCGACCGAGCTCGGTTTCTGGAAGACAACCGGGAAAGATAGGGCGATCAGGCAGAATTCGAGGGTGGTCGGGATGATGAAGACGCTGGTTTATCATAAGGGCAGGGCGCCTTGCGGGGAAAGGACCAATTGGGTTATGCAAGAGTACCGTCTTCTGGAAGAGGAGTCGTCGGGCGGGAACGGTGGAGCTCAGGTAATTGATCCATCCTCTGATTGTTTGGGAATTCACCGAGATTTGATGGATTCTTTGTGCTGTTTAGTCATTTACGGAGTTTGGTCTTGATCATTTTGGGGCGCAGAAGGATGCGTATGCGATATGCCGAATCTTTCAGAAGAGCGGCGCAGGCCCCAAAAATGGTGAACAATACGGGGGGCCGTTTATTGAGGAAGAATGGGAGGACGACGATATGGTTGAGTCTGAGACGCCTCTTGCTTTGTTGAATCACGGGGCGTCTGCCTCTGAACCACGGACGGTGATGGATCCATCAGTTTTGGTTCCTAAGCTCGAGGATGACGCATTTTCCGGGCAAGCTTTTGGTTCGCCTTGCGTGTCTGATGATTCAGGACAGGAATTTGTTGATTCACAAGGTTGCCCGATAGTTTATCTGGACGAGACTGATCAGTTTCTGATGCATTCTGGTGGGCAAGGTGAAGATGTCCTCAACTCTTCGCCAAGTGGAGGGATCACTCGAGAGGACAGTTATGAGCAGGTATATATAGATGCCTTTTCAAGGCTTAACGTGCGGTTTCTGTACATCCTTCTGTGAAATTCTATTCACATTTTTGCGTGCCTATATTTCTGATTTTATATATATATATATATATATATATATATATATATATATATATATATATATATATATATATATATATATATATATATGTCTTATTTCTTCTGCTTCGGTAATTTGTTGTTTTCATTTGGAGATTGTGGTTGTTCCCACTCGTTATATGTCTTCGGCTGTCTACGTATTAATGTGTCTTGAATATAAAAAAAGCTTGGATGCCGATATATCTATTCTGAAGCAACAAGAAAGAAAAGTTGAGGTTGCAAAAAATTTAATTGTATTTTTTTGTGAAATCAATCAAGGCTTTAAGGAGTTATTGGAAAAGCATTAGTACATTCCATCTTACAGGGTTAGTTAGATGGGATAGACCCACGTTGGCTACTTATTGGGCTTTTGATGACTGGCTATCGAAAATAAGTTTCTGCCCCTCTTTTTAAAAAGTAGCTACAAGGAAGAATAAGTGTGCGTGTGTGTGTGTCTCCTTGTCTTTATTGTTAATACCAATGTTAATATCCGTATTAGTATTGATAATATTATCAATATGCACCACAAATAATTTCTCTTCATTGGTAACAAAGTGTAATATGTCGTGCAGGAAAAACATAAATCGTTCAAAATGCATTGTATAACTTGTCCGCTCTTGTACTTCCAATGGACTATTCCTTTTTAATCTTGCTATTTGTTTCTAATTCTGAAAGAACATACATCAGGTTGAATGTGATTGGATTGGTGAATTTCTTGCCATCTTGTCCAAGATTGTCAGGCTTAAATTGCATTGGTGAGTGCACACTAGCTTGTTGTCAGGCTTAAATTGCATTGGTGAATGCACACTAGCGAGTATGTTTGGGTATTGTTATGAAGGCAAGAAATGCCAGTTTTGGTTGGCATAGTCTTGATAAATAAAGCAATCACTCAAATATCACTCCGATATTGGCAGTCCATAATCAGTTCTGACATGACATATATGAACGTGCTTTAGTGGAACTGTGGATGACAGGGCCAAAATCTCTCCTTGGTTGGACAACCTGGTACTTTTCAATGTGTGATTCCATTGTTCTTTCACAACATATACTCTGAGTTTGTAAATTTAGTTGATTAATGTTCATCACAAATGTTATCTTCTTTTAATTTATGCTACCTAGATAATAACCAGCCTTACCAGTTTGAGAGATGTGTTGACAGGATTCTAATACTAAATGGCTTGCAAAATTTATTGAATGTTTGACACTTTGGGCACCTATGAAAACTTTGTAGTGTTTTTCCCTAACAAATTTCAAAATACCATGGTACTTCCTAATATTGATTGCTACCAGCAAGGGTGATTAAGTGATTTTAAAAGAAAAGTGTACAATGAGTTTACAGTTGCAATTCGAGAATTTAATGAGTCTTTGATTTTGTATTTTTCATAAATGCAGTGGAATTTAACCATTTCACAGACAACACACATATACACATAGATGTGTTGTAGTATCAATGAGTTAATACCTTGTTGTGCCTGCACTTTGGGTTACTTTGGGTAGATTTGATGATCAAATGTTTGATTTATTATTTGCAATGTTGGTATGTTTGATCAAACCTAATTGTACTACCATGATCTACTTTTAAGATAAGCCCCTGACCATCTGTCCTACTCAAACTTACACCCAAGTGGTTAACTTATTATCTTTGACAGATCTCAAAGGCAAGATCTAGCTCTTTGTGATTATATCGTTTACATGTAATTGTTTGTGATGGTTTGTCGACAATGGGAGTTCATCTTAGTTTGCTCCTGTGCATTGACCATTTTATTGATGACATTGAACTTCTGAATATAACATACTTATTCTTCAAATCAAGTACACTCATACCAGCTGATGATTATTTGTTTTGCTTGTCTAGGTCAACTGGAACTGGAATTTGCTTACCTGTTATTCTTGCACCTTGGCATCTTGTAGCCAGGTGGTCTATCTAGCATAAAAGAACAAATAAAGGCAAGGACCACTAATGAAGGATTTCATATTAGACTCGCAGACCATCATAAATGTCCCAATACTCTGAATCTTCTGTGAGAAGTGTGAATGAGTTACTTTTAGGATTTAACAATTCCCTTATCTGCTTTCCATTTGTCTGTGGATATTATCCTGTCATTTTACTCTTAGCACTAACCACCCGCTTGATATGTACCATGATTACTATCATTTTCTACATAAGATTCACATCATGGGGAAACAAAAGCAGAGAGGTCTTTCCTTTCTCATATATTCTCTATTCTGGATTAAACTTACAATAGTATGTCAGATAGAATCACAATCTGTTCATTTTTATCATGTATGTCTATTTCCTTCCACCTTGCACCTTTAATTGCTTATGAACCTTAAACTAAGGATGCATAAATGTACACCTGAGGTTTCCAAGTGATAACTATTGCATCTGGGTTTGGACCATCATCGTGGCTTGGCTCACTTCTTTTGGGAGATCTATTAATTCTTTGTGTTTCTTGAGATATTTATAAACGGAAATATCTGTGGATGGAGCATGAAACAACAGTTTTGGGATGGATTCATAATGTACTAGTTGACCTTGAAGCAGTTTGTTTATTCTATTGTCTAAAAGTAAGTCAATAGAATTGGCTTTCTATGTATGTGTATAACAGTAAAACTCTATAGTGTTGGTAGTTGGAAAAATCTAAATTTCATATTACTGAAGTTTGTGAGGAGATCTTTGTCTTATATCATTATAAATAATCTGTATTTATGTTCTGTTGTCTTTACCTTTCTGCAAATGGTTGGACCTAATTTGCTCCATCTGGCTATGCTCAAAGATACACTTTTAACATGATGGCAGTGATAAGCGTTGGTGTCAATATCAAGTTGTAAGCATGGTCTGGTAAACACATGTGGATCCCAACATTGTCTGCAAATGACCTTTTTGCTGAACTATATGAATTGTGAAAGTTTTTTTTTCACATAAAGTCTCAAACTACGATCTTCCGTTCACAGCTGCCCCAAAATGAGTCTATGCTAACTAAATTTATGAAGAGCTGTTGCGATCTTGTTTGAGTTGGATCTTCTACATTGTCTACTTTGTTACTGCATTATTGGACTTGCTAACTGCCTTGGACATGGATTATCCCTAATGCTGAGAGTATGAGGTCACAAATGCCAAAGAAACCTTGTGCATGGTAAGAGCAAAACACACTATATGCTTCATTTATGTGCATCATATTGATTCTGATCTCTGTAATGATCTATGCAAGTCTTAATGTTCTAATCCTTCCATATTTACTTGTTTGAATCTTGTCCCCTAACAATTAGAATGATTTGTTCTATAGGTCTTCTCGAAATTTTCCAACATAACCTTTGAGATTTTATTCACGAATTTAGGATGCTGCATTCTGCATGAAAATGAACTACCTGCACCAGAATTAGATGAATACAACATTTTTTATTTTTATCAAAGTGCTCAGGGATTCCTTGAACGGCAGGATGCTGATCCACATGCATTGCGTGGCCCTGTTGACGATGTTGAAATGAAATGGGGATCTTCGAAACACGAGCTTAGATTAACAAGAGCAAGTGTCAAGAATGACACTAAAGCATAACCCTTAAAAAGGGTATAACTGGAAACAAAAAAAAAATAAAAATGTATTCTTTATTGATATGAAAAACCAATTGCTTAAGAAGCATTGGAGTAAAATACAAGAGGGGCTGCACCCCTTTATATACACAGCTGAAAGAGGACTCAATAGAGCTGTTGGGCACAGTCCAACAGCTCTATTTAGAGCTGTTGGAATGTGTCAGTCCAACAGCTCTATTAAGAGCTGTTGGACTGTGTCAGTCCAACAGCTCTACAACAGCTCTATTGCTAGTCAAGTCTGGACAGGACTTGACTAGCAACAGTCATTCTAGTTCAAACTGAACTAGATGACATAAAGGCAAAAAATAAAAAATAAAGGAAAAAAATTACAGAAAAGAAAGAAATGAAAAATGTATATATATATAATATAATATTATTATATATACATATATGTACAGTTTTACATTTTAACACTCCCCCTCAAACTTACGGTACAATGAGCGAAAGTTTGTCTAAGAGAAAGTGAAATCGGGGAGCAGCGAGAGGCTTTGTAAAGAAGTCTGCTAACTGATATTCTGAAGTGACATATGGCAGATCAATTATCCCGTGTAGATATTCCTCTCTGACGTAGTGACAATCCATTTCGATGTGTTTGGTGCGTTCGTGGAATGTTCTGTTACTGGCAATGTAGATCGCACTTTTGTTGTCACAACACATTTGTGAAGCCTTTGTTGCTTCAACTCCCATGTCAGCAAGCAGTCGTCGGAGCCAAACTACTTCCATGGTCGTGGTTGTCATGGCTCTGTATTCAGCTTCGGTGGATGAGAGAGATACCTTCTGCTGCTTTTTACACCTCCACGAGATTAATGATTCCCCTAAAAAGACACAAAAGCCAGTGGTTGAGTGTCTGTTATTGGGATCACCTCCCCAATCAGCATCAGTATATGCAATTAAATCAAGAGAAGAGGAGGAAGATAAGAAAAGTCCTCGTGAAAGAGAGGACTTGATGTATCTGATAATACGCATGACTGCTCCCATATGAACAGAAGTAGGAGCATGTTGAAATTGACTTGCTGTATGAACAACATGTGCTATATCTGGTCTGGTAATGGATAGATAGGAAAGTGCCCCGACAAGCTGTCTGTAAGGAGTAGGGTCTGCAAGAAGTTCTCCATCATCAATCTTCATTTTAACATTAATAACTTCTGGAGTGTCGACTTTCTTATCATCAGTAATACCACACCTGAAAACAATATCAAAAGCAAATTTAGTCTGAGATAATAAATATCCTCTAGGAGAATAAGCAACTTCAATGCCTAAAAAATATCTCAACAAGCCCAAATCAGTCATTTCAAAATGAGATTTAAGAAGTGTTTTGATTGTTTCAACTCCCTGTTTATCGCTTCCGGTGATGATCATATCATCCACATAGAGAAGAAGCACAATGATCCCTGCATCAGAATTCTTAATAAACAAAGCAGTGTCAGTTAAACAGAATTGAAAACCAATATCAATCATAACACGACTAAACCTATCATACCAAGCTTTTGGTGCTTGTTTAAGTCCATAAAGAGCTTTTTCTAAGCGGAGGACTTTACCCTTAGGAATACTTAGACCAGGAGGGGGTTCCATATATACTTCTTCAACTAGCTTTCCATTTAAAAAAGCATTTTTGACATCCATTTGAAAAATAGACCATTTTTTGATAGAAGCTAAGGCAATTAAGGTTCGGACAGTAGTCATACGAGCCACCGGAGCAAAGGTTTCTTCATAATCAATCCCATATTCTTGGGCATAACCTTTGGCTACTAAACGGGCTTTATATCTTTCAAGAGTACCATCACTCTTGGTTTTAATTTTATAAACCCATCGACATCCTATAGTTTTCTTCCCTGGAGGAAGATCTTGAATATTCCATGTAGAAGCCTTTTCAAGTGCATCTAATTCAGCTTTCATGGCTTCTATCCATTTGATATCATTTTTTGCTTGAAAATATGTGGATGGTTCTTCATATGAGTGAATTAATGCAATAACTGCCCTATATGTGGGTGAGAAAGACTCGTATGATACAAACTTTCCTGGAGGCCTCGAGATTCGGGTTGATTGTCTAGTTGGAATGTTAGAATATTTCTCAAGTGCACATGGAGGATTAGACTCTTGTCGCCTGGAATATTGAATACTAGTATCTCTATGAACTTCTTCATTTTCAACATTAAGATCAATAATTCTTTGATCATCATCAAAGTTACAGTCAATGTCATATTCATTAGATGTTGATGTTAGATCTAGCAAAAAGGAGTATTCAGTGACGTCTTTTAATTTTCTAAAATCAAAGAAGCTCTCATTTTCAAGAAAGGAAACATTTCTAGACACATATAGTTTATTATTTTTGAAGTCAAAACATCTATAACCTTTCTGGTTTTCAGCATATCCTAAAAAGGCACAGGGAATCGCACGAGGGGAAAGTTTATCATTTTTGTCAGTAAATATGAAACATTTGCACCCAAATATTCTTAGTCTAGAGTAGTCTGGAGAAATGTTCATAAGTTTTTCAATGGGAGTGATATTTTGTAACGAAGAAGATGGCATCCTATTAATGAGATATGTGGCAGTTAAGGCAGCTTCTGCCCAAAAGTCTTTCGGGACTTGATTTGCTATTAATAAAGTCCTAGTGGTTTCTATAATATGGCGATGTTTTCGTTCTGCCAGTCCATTTTGTTGAGGTGTATAAGGACAAGATCTTTGATGTGTGATGCCATGCAATTTAAGATAATTTTGAAAATCTGTGGATAAGAACTCTCCCCCTGAATCTGTGCGAAAAATAGTAATATCATTTTGAAACTTGTTTTTAACCATATTATGAAAAGTTTGAAAGTATGAAAATACTTCAGACTTATGTTTGAGAAAGTACATCCATGTATGTCGGGAGAAATCATCGACAAAAATAACATAGTAAACAAATCCTCCTTTAGAAATTACTGGTGCAGGACCCCAAACATCCGAGTGTATTAATTCAAGTGGTCTTGAAGAGAAAAAGGTTCTGTTCTGAAATGGTAATCTTTTCATTTTGTCGAGAATACAATCTTTACAATCAAATGATTCAGAATTACAAAATTTCCCTAGATTTGGAAAATGTTGGATTTTGGCTATATGTGGGTGACCAAGTCTCTTATGCCACAGTTCCAACTCTATTTTTTGAATATTATAACAAAAAGCTTTCTTTGGCATTTCCAAAAAATCCATGTAATAGAGTCCTCCTTCTCTATGGCCTTCCCCAATCAGCTTGCCTGACTGGCGATCCTGTACCCAACAACCATGAGAAGAAAAAGAAATATTACACCCATAATCAGAAATTTGAGATACAGATAAAAGATTTAAATTTAATTTGGGAACATGTCTAATTTCTGGAATAAAAAATTTTTTTGTTTTATAAATTTTTTCAAAATTTCCTATTCCTTCTATTTCAAGAGAAGTCCCATCAGCAGTAAAGACCTTTGACACACTTGTTTTATTTTTAACACATTTGGATAGACTTTGATTATTTGGGGTCATATGAAAAGATGCACCAGAGTCAAGAAGCCAAGAAATTTTACCTAGATCAGAAAAAGATGAGGCTGTTGCGCCGGTTGAAGCTTTAGATGAGGAAGAGGCACCTTTGATGAGAGGCTGGAGAATCTCCATTAGTTGGGCCAGGGAAACTGGTGCATCCTGATCTTTAGGCTCCGATCCAGCAATTGCAGCTCTTTTTTCTCTCAGCTCCTTAAGTTTGGGACATTGTGGCCTGTAGTGTCCCGGTTCATGACAGTGATGACAAATAACTTTCTTCTTATCATAGTCACCATTTTGTCGGTTAAAGTGAGGAGGCCTATATGATCGAACATGATTCTCTGGTCTAGACACGGCTAAAACGGAATCATCTTCAATTTTTAAAGAACCTTTCCGGAGACGATTTTCTTCCATTGTTAACTCTTCAATAGTTTCAACAATAGAAGAAAATTTTCCCCGGTGAAGTAGGGCCGATTTAGTGGTTTCAAATTCCGGCCTTAATCCAGTGATAAACTGGTAAAAATGTTCGGCATCGAGTTGTTTCTGACGAAGCTCGATGTCTTCGGCACAATGCCACTTTGGTTCTAAAAGGGAAAGTTCTTCCCAAAGTTCGGACAACCCATTGTAATATTCACGAATAGTTTTGTCTCCTTGTGTCATCATTCGAACTTTTTCTTGGAGGTTGCACACATGTGCAATATCTTTAAGGGAATACATATTCTTAAGGTATTCCCATGCCTTATCGGCATGATCAAATTTGGCAAGACTTGAGCATTTTTTAATGTCAACGCTATTGATAAGCCATGACATTATCTTCGCATGAGATATTCTCCATTCTTTCCATTTCTTCTCGTATGAGGCAATAACCTTGATTTTCTCTTCTTCCGATGGAGGGACCTCTTTATCTCCCTCTTTTTTAGTAAGAGATAGCTTAGGTTCCGAATCGGAACCATCCACAATCCCCCATAAGCCTTTTCCCCATATATGGTGCTTCATGATTGAAGCCCATGTTACATAGTTCGTATCGCTTAGTTTCATAGGCATGATGGTGACTTTATCATTGTCATCCATCGATTACAAGGAGAGAAAGAATAGGGATAGAAGAGAAACAAGGAAAATGAAAAAGAAAGAAAAAAAAACAATACAACAAGATGTGAAATCTTCTCCAATGAAGTGATAAAACACTTCTCTTCAAGTGGCGAACACTTTTGCAAACGGGCACGGAAACCTTGGCAGCTTTTCCTCAAGATTTAGTACTTCCGCGGCTCTGATACCATGAAATGAAATGGGGATCTTCGAAACACGAGCTTAGATTAACAAGAGCAAGTGTCAAGAATGACACTAAAGCATAACCCTTAAAAAGGGTATAATTGGAAACAAAATAAAAAAAAATGTATTCTTTATTGATATGAAAAACCAATTGCTTAAGAAGCATTGGAGTAAAATACAAGAGGGGCTGCACCCCTTTATATACACAGCTGAAAGAGGACTCAATAGAGCTGTTGGGCACAGTCCAACAGCTCTATTTAGAGCTGTTGGAATGTGTCAGTCCAACAGCTCTATTAAGAGCTGTTGGACTGTGTCAGTCCAACAGCTCTATTGCTAGTCAAGTCTGGACAGGACTTGACTAGCAACAGTCATTCTAGTTCAAACTGAACTAGATGACATAAAGACAAAAAATAAAAAATAAAGGAAAAAAATTACAGAAAAGAAAGAAATGAAAAATGTATATATATATAATATAATATTATTATATATACATATATGTACAGTTTTACATTTTAACAGATGTTTCCATGACAGATCTAGTCAAGGTGTGCCAGCATATTGAAGATGGCTATTACTTGGAATTGAAAGATCTTTCAGAACCCGTGGATCCTTGTTCTACTGTTGAAACGATCAGTAACTCCCTTGCATATTTTGATGCTTCTGCTGCTAATATCCCGATTGAAGATGGCTCCTTTTTAGAAATGAATGATCTTTCAAATCTTACAGATGCGTGGTTTTGAAATGCTTGATGAACTCCTACACTATTTTGATGCCACTGAAAATAATTTATGCGAGGTTGGTTCAAGTTCTTCTGGGATTGGACAAGAAGCAGATGTAATTGATAGGCATTTAAACATTAACTCTGAGGTAATGTTGACTTGCATTCTAGAAGCTTGAAAAGCTTACACATTTTATCATCAGTGAAAGGTCTCTTAAATTGAATTTTCTATGCCTACATCATCTGATGTGAGTATACCAACCATTTTGTATACAATTTTCAGGTGGATGAAGCATTGTTACCATATGTGGAACAGCCAGATACCTTGCAAGTCCATATTGCAGAGCAGTCGGCCTCTAAGCAAATACTTGAGACCTATCCTGGGACAGGGGACAAGGTTCTCAAGCAGAGATCAGATAAAGGCACTCGTGCACGAGGTATGGTAAAGAGTAAGAGGCTATTCTTTGTTCACTTGATGTGTCAACTGGTGATTCAGTGAGTTGATTGGGTGACACTCAACATGGTGGTTGTTTATATTATGGATTGCATAAGTTTGCGTTCTCCAAAACCCATCATGTCTCACTAATGTGGATCCCTGTAGAGATTAATGGTGGTTATGCCCATTTCATGACTTTTTTAGTATGTCACAACTTATGGAAGATAATCTCAAGAAAGATCGAAAACCTGTTAAAATTACACTTTCATGTGATTAATTTTGGTTATGTTTTATCTAGTGCGTTCAGCGCATAATTTCACTTATTTTGTTGTTAAACCCCATCATGGTGCAGATGACACATGTGAAGGTGGATGGGTTAACTGTCTGTCGAAACAGGTCCATGGTATGCTGGTATCTATTCCTGCACCCTCTGCAGCTGTTGCAGAATATCCTCAGAAAGCAGACAACTCTGTAGTTCAGAACCCGGCGGTCTACTCCTCCAGCTCCATCCATGTCACAGCTGCTACTTTTCACATATCATGTGATGGAATGAACGAAGTGCCACTGTACAAAATGGGCTTTTCAGGATACCTCTCTTTTCTCTCAATTAAGGATGAAATTTACTCCATTGTACCTCTTGCCAGCGTTCTTGGCTTCCCTGTCATTTTAGATGTTTCTGGCGGGAAGGCGTTCACAGTATTTCTTAGGGCCTGCTTGCATTTCTTTGTTTTGGTCATGCTACTCGCAGTAAGTTATAAGCTGAGAAACTACATTTCTGCTGGATGTCGTGATAGGTAAACTTATGCCTGGACTTGTGCTGCTGTTAACACTTCCAATACGTTGTTTTCGGATGTTTAATTGAACAAACTACACGAAACTCATTTATGTATACACTGAAGATTAAGGTTATACTAAGAAGAGTAAGGTTGTCTCTTATTTTGGTTTTCTTTATTATTATTATTTTGATGATGAGGAACCCTCAGAGAGAACCGGGCCACTTAATGGACTCGCCTCCCCCCAAGTAGGGCCCACAGCCACTCTGCCTTACGTAGCCCACCTTCCAAAGCTACAGATACATCCATGCACCAGCGGGGTTTGATCCAGTGCCTTCACAACCACCCCCACAGGCCACGTTGCCCGCGGTGGTGGTGGTGGTTGTTTCTTTATTATTAGTTGATTGTTTATAGGTGTTATTGTTACAATTGTGTGGGATGATGATTGATGCTTGGAAAAACCTCCCTTCTTTGAGCCATATTGTGAGGGTCATCTTAAGAAGATGGATGTAAATGCGTCCCGTTATCATCTTTGAAGGGCCCCTCTTAGGAATACCATTAAGAAAATGAAATTTAGGGCAATCTCTCGGATGGACTGGTGAATGAAGGTTGACGCATCTTTTTGGGTCTGGATCATTTTGATCTTGATTGGAATCTGGTAGCTGGGATGGGCGTTTATGCATTTGGGATGGGAAGTGAGGTCTTTTCTCCTTTGTATTTACACTAAGAATGGATTTGGCAGCTGCCACTTCTTCAAATGCACAGACGCACATGATTCCATCACAGCTACCAGATTCCAAACAAGGCCGTATCGGATCTGCTGATTCAGTTCAGTTTCCATGTAAGAACACCTCTCAGGTGTGTACTAAAACCTCACACGTGGGAAGGATTTCCTCAGTGATGCCTGATTCCAACTTGAAAAGACATGTAAATGGACTTAGTTTTGGGCTTAAGCCTAGCACAAGCTTTGTGACATTCTAGAATTAAGTTCAGGCGTATTGCCACGTTAATGGTGAACTCAAAATTTCCAATTATATTTTTGATTGCTGAAAAGCCAAACTAATCACTCCCTTGGTGGCTTGAGTTTTCCATCCAACTAGTAGACACTGTTAATGTTTGGCAAAACTCACTATTTATTAGTACTGAAAACTGTACATCGACAAAGTAGGCCAATAATCTAGTACATCAAGGGTAACAATCACACAAAACTGGTTATTCAGGTGGAGAACAGCATACAGAGAAGAGGCAAAAGACGAGCTTGTAACTGTAATTCGCAGTATGATGGACATGAGATGTGATCAAAATTTGGTAAACCAGGAACCTGTTCTCAGACTAGATTCACTCAACGACCCATACCACCAACTGAGGTTGGGATGCCTAATGCCTGCATTTCTTTCAGGGTTGATGCCAACCAATCCAGTCCTTCATACAGTCCTTCACCTTTTATAGCACAAGCTCCCTGTATATGCCACCTGTTGTGCATACTATGGAGGCCTAGTGCATCACATACTTCAGCAGTAATCATGGCTCCTTTCTGTTGGAACAAAATTCAGCAACACCAATAATTAAGGAATGCCATTATCAAATAAAGGTGATATTAGCAAGAAACAGAGAGAGAGAGAGGAACTGCAATAAGCCGTAGATAATATCTGACCATGTCTTGTTTGTTGGCAAATACTAAGATGACACTATTCCTCATTAAAGGGTCATTTGCAATTGCCTGATTCAACCAGACAATCCATTGAGTTATAAGTACACATTAGAGCAAATAACGAGTGGAAAAGAAAACAACTGGCCTGCAATTCAATTTTTGCCTTCCCTATTCTCTCTCTGTCGAGTGAATCAACAACGTATATCTGGCAAAGTGGAAACAGATTTTTAGCTACAGAAGTATTGCATCCTCGGCAGACCAGGAACTTGGGTGAATCAAGTGATACACAAGCTAATGAACTATGTGCTACAATAATTTCTTTTAAATAAATACGTGATTCTAATAATATAATAAGATCATAAATTGAAAATAATTCAATTACCAGGCCATCAGTGTTACTGAAGTAATGCCTCCAAAGTGGCCTAAGCTTTTCTTGTCCACCAACATCCCATACAGTAAATATAACGTTCTTATACTGCACCTTTTCAACATTAAAACCTGCATTGCACAAGCTTCAGATGTGTGTCATTACAAAACTCTGAAAGTATCATCACAAAACTCTGAAAGTAAGGGCCAACTGAAAAGAACTCAGAAGTGAAGCCAGGAAAAGAGGTACATTTCTGTAGTTTTCATGTTTATAATTGGAAGGAAACAGACGTTAATGATGACTTCCCTAAGCAGCAAAGATTAAGCGAATTAAACATTTATATCGAGAATCATAAGAACATTAGCTGAAAGGAGTTCGCATGTGGATAATAAAGGTTTAGGCATAGTGGAATTGCCTAACATACAAATGTAAGCGATACGCTATTGGCATGGGAAACAACATAGTACCATATTTAATTGGATCATTCAAGATCTGAAATAAAACGTTAGGGTACAAAAGACCTACCTAATCCCTAGGAGGATTAGCAGCTTTCATGGATATGGACTTTTTTTCACATCATAATTTCTGAGGCATGCTAAAATTCCATGCACACAAGGTTGTTGGTAACCAGAATGCCTCTAGAGCACATAAAGGGTGATAGTGATACCCTGTGCGGTACCATATTCCAGGGTGCTAAGAAGGGGTGGAGAGGAGATGGTCCTAACCTTCTCCATTTTGCACGAAGTGGCCGTTCCCATTAAAAGACTAATATGTGCCTTGAGAGCATATATGACACTCAAAATAGTATATACAAAGCGGAGCATCTAAGTGGCATAAAGGATGAGAAAAGATTAAGAACAGTTACAAAACTGACCATATAAACCATGCAGCATCCAATGGCAACCCCACCCCTCTTGTAAAGCATAGCAACATCTTTATCTTAAACTAACATCATTTTTGCAAGGATGCTGATGTTAAAATACATGTATATATATATATAATACCTGATAGGGGTATTTTTGTTTTTTTATATAGTTGTTTTAGAAACAACTATTTATTTTTTAGGTTAAGTTTTTTACTTTATTTTTTGTAATTCTTTTTTTATTTTTGGTTTTAATCCACACAAATGTGACCGTTGGGGGCTCCCAACGACTCTATGGGAGCCCCCAATGGTGCTCCCTTTTTGTGTATATAAAGGGGTCACTCCCCCTTGTATTTCTTAAGCTTTTTCAAAGCTCCCTTCTAATAAAGCTCTTATATTTTTATGTGTGTAGCCTTTTGAAGGCCTCTTGTATTGTCCCTTAGTAGACTATTTCTATATTTCCTTTTGTGAGTTAGTGCTTGTTCATTATTGGACCTTGTGAATGCATTAAGGATTCTTGTTATACATTTTCAGATACTTCATTACAGCTGACACATGAATTGAGAATCATTTTGACATAATACAAGCTTCAAAAGTAGCACTGCACATCATATAAGCTGAGAATCAATCCATGAACTGAAGAACACCAGTACAAAATACAACATTTCAACATACAGAACAGCATGTGCTTTCATCACTTTTAACAATCCAAAATAGAGTAGACCTGGCATTTTTTGTGGCTGGCCATTTTCAGCATGTTAACCAATAGAACCTAAATCACAATTACTATGGTTAAATATTATTGCTGATACAGAAGAACCACCTGAAACTCCATCATTTGATTAATCTTCTAATGCTGCTCTCAACCTTGCTGATCTAAGCATGACAGGTGACACATCCAATAGGGTCGGGTTTGGGTATTGTCAGAGTGGCTATTTAGGCTTTTGGATTAGTATCTACATATCATGGACTCAGGCCTGACCTGAAGCAGCAACCAGATTGCTTGCTAGCTATGTCACAGGGATTCGGCTAGCAGGGTGCCGCACCCGCGTCGACGCGGATGCAGCACCGGGTGCGGTCAACCCGACCCTGGGTGCGTTGACCGTACCCAGGGACATTTTTTTTGGATTTAAAAAAAAAAAAAAAAAAATTGCCCTATGAAATGGGCTGCGGAATTAAAAAAAAAAAATTTGGGTTGCTCAGCCCCCTGTCGACCAACTCCTCACAAAGGAGAAGAAAAGGAGGGGAGGGTTTTTCACCTCAAAAGGCCGCAGCAACGGGGCCGTCGGGGTTGCTCGCTGACGGCGGCGATCATCGGGAACCACGACAACCATAGCAGAGAGGGGACAGCGACGGTGTTGTCGCCGACATCTGTAAACGTCAGGTGGCCGGAAGAAACGAGACCGACGATGTAACAGGGAGAGAGGCTCAGTGGAAGGGGCGCCGACTTTCCCGGCGTTGGGGTTCTGGCGCAGCCGATCGCCAGTCAGGAGGTCGCCGCTGACGTCACAGGTGGCCGCCGGGAGGTCTGCCGAACTCAGAGAGGGGGAGGCGAAGAGGCTCGGAGGTCGACAACGACGAGGGACACAGGCGGCAAAGGCGGGGGATCACCGGAGCTTGGAGGCTGCCGTCGGCTTCGATCGCCGACGTCCTGCGACACAGGGGACGGAGAGGGGGGGTGCTTGCGTCGTCGGAGGGTCTGCCGGACTGAGAGAGGAGGCGAACAGGTGGTCGACGGCAAGTCGCCGGCGCTCGGTGGCCGCAGGGAGGAGCGAGAGGAGAACGGGCGAGGAGAGAGAAGGGGCAAGGGTTTTTGCCCCTCGCCCGAGACACTGTAATGAAGTGCCAACCGAGAGAGGCAAGAACTCCAAGAGCAAGCACGGAAGCACACACATACACAAGAGGCCACTAGAGGGCACACAATAAACCACAAAAAAGTGGTCAAGCACACAAAGAAGAAAAAAATATATTTCATTCACTAAATGCTTCACAAGAAGCTTGAGAAATACATGGGGCCATGCCCCTTATTTATACACAGCAAGGGACCCAAGGAGGGGCTCCCATAGGGACGTTGGAGCCCCTCCAACGGTCATATTTATGACCGTTGAAGGGGGGTCCAACGTCTCTATGTGGGACCCCCTTTAACAATAAAAAAGAAATAAACAAAAAAGAAAAAGAATACGAAAGGAAAAAGAAAAGGAAGCATATCTAGGATATGCGTGTACATGTGAAATGACATAAATACCCCTATCGGGTATTACAATATAAATATATATATTTATATATATAGATAGACATATAGACATATATATGACTATATATATATGTGTATATGTCATAACCTATATATATAAATATATATATATATATATATATACAACATATTTTAACACCCCCCCTCAAACACACGGGGAAATCACCGAGAGTTTGCTAAGGAGAAAGAAGAAGCGAGGCGATGGCAAGGCTTTGGCGAAGAAATCCGCCAGCTGATATTCAGTAGGAACATATGGGAGTTGAATGGTGCCCCGTAAGAACTCATCACGGACATAATGACAGTGCATCTCAATGTGCTTTGTTCGTTCATGAAAGGTGTGATTGCTAGCAATATAGATAGAGCTCTTGTTGTCGCAACACAACTTTGAAGGAGTTGAGAAGGAGACACCCATATCTTTAAGCAAGCGTCTTAACCATACAATTTCAGTTGTGGTAGTGGCCATCGCACGATATTCTGCTTCGGTAGACGAGAGAGAGACTTTATGCTGCTTCTTACACCTCCATGAGATAAGTGAATCACCAAGAAACACACAATAACCTGTGGTAGAAATACGATCATCGGGGTTACCCCCCCAATCAGAGTCAGTATACGCAAGTAAAGTAAGAGGTGAAGAAGAGGATAAGAATACTCCTTTAGTTATGGATTTTTTCAAGTATCTGATAATCCTCATTACTGCTGCCATATGAATAGTAGATGGAGCAGTCTGAAATTGGCTTGCACTATGAACTGCACGGGAAATGTCGGGCCTGGTGATAGATAAATATGTTAGAGATCCAATCAGTTGACGGTAAGGCGTAGGATCTGCTAAAGGAGTGCCATCACTGGCTCTCATCTTGGCATTGATTACTTCTGGAGTCTCCACCCTTTTGTCATTTGTCAGCCCAGACCTAGCAATAATGTCAGAGGCAAGCTTCATCTGAGATAGGACATACCCCTTGGGGGAGTATGCAACTTCAATACCTAAGAAATACCTTAGAAAACCCAGGTCAGACATATCAAAATTTTCCTTAAGAATATTTTTAATAAGGTCAATACCTTTCTTATCATTACCTGTGATAATCATATCATCAACATATAGCAATAAGATAGTTATGTATTCATTAGAGGATTTAACAAACAAAGCAGTATCTGTGTAACATGAATAAAAGCCATTATCAAGCACTACTTTGCTAAAAAGATCATACCAAGCTTTTGGTGCTTGTTTAAGACCATAGAGAGCTTTGTTCAACTTTATAATATTTCCTTTCCCAATTTCAAGACCCGGCGAAGGATCCATAAGAACTTCTTCACACAGATTTCCATTTAGGAATGCGTTTTTAACATCAAGTTGATATATCGGCCATTGCTTAATGGAAGCTAGAGCAATTAAGGTTCGTACACTAGTCATCCTAGCTACAGGAGCAAAGGTTGTTTCATAATCAATACCATATTCTTGGGCGTAGCCTTTCGCAACCAAGCGAGCTTTGTATCTTTCTAGGGATCCATCACATTTGGTTTTGACTTTATATACCCATCTACACCCAATTGCTTTTTTTCCTAGTGGTTGAGGAATAATGCTCCAGGTTTGGGCTTTATTAAGAGCATCTAATTCAATTTTCATAGCTTCAATCCAATGTGGATGATCTTTAGCTTCCTTAAATGACGAAGGTTCATGGTACAAATGTATTAACATAAGACAAGACCTATAATTCAGAGAAAAGGATTCATAAGACACAAATTTTTGTGGTGGCCTACTAGTACGAGAAGATCTCCTAGGTGGATTGTTGTCAATAGATTCTTCTAAGGAGAAGTCTTGAGAGTATCTGTCAATAGCAGGTTGATGTTCATTTCCTAACCGCCGGGTATATATATTTATATCATTTAGACTTTCATTTTGGGAACCATTATCTTGTTGTGAGATATCATTATAGTGTAAGATGCCATCACAAGTAGTATCACAAATAATTGTCTCAGGGGATTCAAGTCTAGGAGCTAAGTCAAATAGAAAAGAATAATCAATGTCTTCCCTAGATGTGTGGATATCGAAACCATTTTGTTCTTCAATGAAGGTCACATTTCTTGACACATATAATTTATTATTTCGAATATCATAGCATCTATATCCTTTTTTATTCTCCCCATAGCCAATGAACACACATTCAAGAGCTTTAGGAGACAATTTATCTTGTCCTTGACTAAGTACAAAACATTTGCATCCAAAGATTCTTAGTCTATTAAAATCTGGAGTAATTTTAAATAGTTTTTCAAAAGGTGAAATATTTTTTAAAGAGGAGGAAGGCATACGATTTATAAGATATGTTGCGGTAAGAAGGGCTTCGGCCCAAAAGTTTTTGGGAAGATTTTTAGACACAAGAAGAGTTCTTGTGGTTTCAATTAAATGTCTATGTTTCCTTTCCGCAAGACCATTTTGTTGCGGAGTTTTAGGACAAGAACGTTGGTGCACAATTCCATTTATTTTAAAGTAATTTTGAAAATCTTTAGACATATACTCTCCTCCCGAGTCCGATCTAAATATGGTTATATTGTTTTGAAATTGGTTTTGAATAAGAACATGAAATTCTTTAAAATTAGTGAAGACATCGGATTTATTTTTAATAATGTAAACCCAAGTATATCTAGTAAAATCATCAATGAAAGAGACATAGTAAGAATAACCTCCTTTGGACATGACGGGTGCCGGCCCCCATACATCGGAATGCACAAGTTCAAAAGATCTTTTTGACACAAAATTACTATGTGAATATGGAAGAGAGTGAATCTTTCCAAAAATACAATCATTACATGTAAATGTATTTGTATTACAAAATTTTCCCAAAAATGGAAAGAGATTTAACTTGGAAATACTAGGATGTCCAAGCCTCTTATGCCAAGTCTCAATATCTTTAGTTTGGACATGATTACAAAATGATTTGGATGACAAAGACAAAAAATCCATATAGTAAAGATCCCCTCTTCTATGGCCTTGCCCAATCCGCTTCCCGGACCGGAGATCCTGCACATAGCAATGAGTAGGTGAAAATGAGACATTACACTCAAAATCGGTAATTTGAGAAACGAAAAAAAGATTTAGGTTAAGTTTTGGAATAATACGGATTTTGGGAACAAAAAATTCTTTATTTTGGTCATAGATTTTCTCAAGATTTCCAATGCCTTCAACACCCAAGGATGTTCCATCGGCAGTGGAGACGTATGATTTAAATTTATTGAGACTTGGTTTTGACAAAAGTGATGCATTTGGGGTCATATGGAATGAGGCACCCGAGTCAAGAATCCAAGAGGTCATACCTGGAAAAGAAGAGATGGCGGCGCCGGACGTGGAGGGTGAAGACGATGATGAAGAGTTCATCTTTATGAATTGTTGGAGAGTCTCAGTTAGATGAGAGATGGACTCCTTTATGTCTCCATCCTTCTTTGAATCTTCATTGGCGTTTAGAGGAGTTTCACCAACGGAAGCCACCTTCTTTTTGAACTTGGGGCAATCCGGACGAATATGGCCCGGTTCATTACAATTATGACAAACGATTTTCCTTCCTCCACCACCATTATTCTTCCAAAAATGTGGTGGTTTATATGTTCTTACATTGTTGCCGGGTCTAGACACGGCATGAACTTCATCAACATCTCGTTTTAAAGCCAAACGAGTTTCTTCTTGACATAAATCGGCTAAAATATCACTTAGAGGAGTAGAGGCCCTATAAAGAAGGGATCCTCTAAGTTGCTCAAATTCGGGGCGAAGCCCATGAATAAATTGAAAGAACCTTTCTTTTTCCATTTGCTCTTGCCTCATGGCAATAGCACTACCTTCCCATTGAGGTTCGAGAAGGACAAGTTCATCCCATAGAGAGGATAGGGCACTATAGTAGTCCCTAATACTCATATCACCTTGCTTGGTAGCTCTTACCTTCTCTTGAAGAAAAAAATGTCTAGCAAGGTCCCTTTGAGTGTACATGCCTTTCATAAAAAACCAAGCTTCATTAGCCTTCTTGAATTTGGCAAGATTTGCACAAATCTTCAATTCGACATTGTTCATGAACCATGCTAAGATTTTAGCATGCTCACTTTCCCAATCTTCTATTTTAGAGGAATAGTCAAGGATAGCCTTCTCCTTTTCTTCTTCATTTAATGCTTTTTCCTCATTACCTTCAAATTTAGTCAACTTCAATTGTGGTTCCGGAACGGTTCCACATACATAACCCCAAAGTTTCTTACCTTTGAGATTGTTCTCCATTGCGGCTGCCCACATGCGATAATTGGTCCCATCCAATTTGAATGAAAGATCGATTTTTGCATCCTTGTTTGCCATTTGTAGAAGAAGACTATGAAGGCAAGAAAGAGAAGGATATTGCTTGTCAAAAGAGGATCCGATGAAGCTTTTTCAACCAAGGCTTTGATACCATGTAATGAAGTGCCAACCGAGAGAGGCAAGAACTCCAAGAGCAAGCACGGAAGCACGCACATACACAAGAGGCCACTAGAGGGCACACAATAAACCACAAAAAAGTGGTCAAGCACACAAAGAAGAAAAAAATATATTTCATTCACTAAATGCTTCACAAGAAGCTTGATAAATACATGGGGCCATGCCCCTTATTTATACACAGCAAGGGACCCAAGGAGGGGCTCCCATAGGGACGTTGGAGCCCCTCCAACGGTCATATTTATGACTGTTGGAGGGGGGTCCAACGTCTCTATGTGGGACCCCCTTTAACAATAAAAAAGAAATAAACAAAAAAGAAAAAGAATACGAAAGGAAAAAGAAAAGGAAGCATATCTAGGATATGCGTGTACATGTGAAATGACATAAATACCCCTATCGGGTATTACAATATAAATATATATATTTATATTATAGATAGACATATAGACATATATATGACTATATATATGTGTATATGTCATAACCTATATATATAAATATATATATATATATATATAAAAATATATATATATATATATATACAACATATTTTAACAGACACCTGCGTCTTTTAAAAGACGCAGGTTCTCGAGGCTTCGAGAACCCGGGTCCGGGTTAGGCTCAGGTACGGTTCGGACCCGGATCCGGGCCCGACACAGCGGACCAAACCCCCGACACGTGTAGGGTACGTGTCTGACACGAGTCTGACACGTTTTTTTTTTACGGGCATTACACATGGACCTTAACAGCTACCATACATTCATATATATATATATATATATATATATATATATATATATATATATATATATATATTTACATTTTTTCCCCTGCCGCACCCCCGCACCCGGGTTTTTTGGAAGTGCCGAATCCCCGCACCCGCACCCGTACCCATGTGACATAGCTTGCTAGGCATTGGGTCTATGGCTGGATCCAGTCATTGGTTGATGCCAGATGCTGGTACATGGAACTAGATTCTTTAAGCCTCAGAGAATATATATATATATATATATATATATATATATATATATATATATAACTAATAGGTACAAGCTTGTAAGCCAAATATTATGAAGGCAAAGAGAGAAAAGTGAGCCATTGAGAAAATGAAATGAGCTTAAAAATTACATAAAACTAAGTAGAAGATTCCACATGTCTGCAAGTGCCTGATATGAATATGGAGCTAAACAAAAGAATCTACCTAAGACAGCTATTATACATAGTATCACCTCAATTGAGGTACCCTGTACACCATAATCCTCATAACCC
The DNA here is from genome assembly GCF_984573655.1 of Nuphar pumila. Classification (NCBI taxonomy): domain Eukaryota; kingdom Viridiplantae; phylum Streptophyta; class Magnoliopsida; order Nymphaeales; family Nymphaeaceae; genus Nuphar; species Nuphar pumila. Next base: position 80,289,089 of record NC_143264.1, on the reverse strand, counting down.
TTGCCCATACCTCATAAAATTTTTTTAGCATGTCCTTTACACCTAAATTCCTTATAACATTTTCTAAACCCTATTTTCTAATTTAAAATTTAAAATCAGCCTTCTGAGTAAATAACAGGAACTGGATATGGCTTGGTGGTCTCAGTGAACTCAAACCTGGATGCAATTTTTCAGATTAATAAAAGTAATTTTTTTTACAGTCATGATAAAAAAAAAATTAATAATACAGGTCAGATCGTCAGACTCGCATATACCTGAGTTGGATCCAGGTTTTCTTAACTGAAATCACATCCAAAATATTTTGCTCAACTGGTCTGAAATCTTGGGAGTAAATTCGAGTATCCCTGTGACAGTTTTATAGTTGGATTTTTTAGTCTTCCATGTTAACCATTGATGCAATTGTTCTTTTATATTTTGCATGCATTAGCATTTTGTGCTGTTTACATATAAGCATTTTATTAACATGAGCAAGTAATATTTCATATAAGATGATTAATGAAGAATTATTATGTCATTATTAGCATGTAGAAGGAATCAATTAACATCAAAACCTACCCACCCAATACTCAATTTTGAGAATTATATGACACTGCATAAAATAAGAAAAAAGATAAATGCAAAATGAATCTACAACAAACCTATGGTGGGCACAGTTGAAAGAACTTCACCAATATGAAGTTTGTATAGAATCGTTGTTTTACCAGCTGCATCCAAGCCAAGCATCACAACCTACAAACCAACTAAATTCAAAATGTTAAGATAAAAAAAAATCAAGATTTGCTTGAAGAGTTAACACACAAAGTTTAAATCTATGTTCACAAACAATTAAGAAAAAGAAAAACATTTGTATAACCACCAAGAAAAATCACACTACACTATATGAACTTTCCTGTTTATTCGAATTGTTAAAACATTATAGGAATTAACATTCGATTACACACAAAGGACTGTGTTTGGCAGAAATTGTTTTGCCAAATGTTCAGCTGCCTAGTACCACCTTTAATCTTACTATTCTGTCTTGATGAGTAGCAAACCTTAGAGATTGCATGCATGTTTACCCGCATAAGACAAAGGAACTGTATTATCTTATTTAACATGTACTAAACCTTCACTACATGACATGGTTAAAGAAGATCAGAGAAGTAGTTTTCATGTCCCATTTCACTTCGATTTTCTTTTTCTCTTTGCAACATTCATCTTCAATTTTAGCATGCTGGGTTTGATCTACTTCCAACACTTCACCATTTTGTGCAGAAAAAAATGTTACCTTCTAGCGCATGGTTCACCTAATAATGAAAACTCATCCTGTTCAAATCTGCCACTCATCCCAGAATGCACTACTCTTAATCTTCCATCTTCTAACCTTGTGCACCCCATCCCCCGTGGTCAACCCTAATCTCTATGTATTTCTCCATATCTCATTACCTTTTCTCTTGAGAATCTGAGATAAACAGCATCCCCTTCTTGCAGCTTCTTTAATTGAAAAACTTCCCTCGAGACAGTCAACAAGCTGCTACCTTCTCCACACTGTGATGGCCACCCATTGCCAGCCACTTCCTTGGGGCTCAAGTGCCTTTTGCCATTGCCGTAATTTCCCACATCTGACCACATCATCTCTCTCCCATGTCTTTACTCTCATGGCATTCAGCAGTATTCATGGCTGAGTAATAAGGAAAACCTGCTAAAGTGAGTCCCACTATACTCTTGGGGACTTGGGTGAGTACAAGAAATTATTTGGCCACTTTGGGAAGTTGATAGATATTGGTCATATCTATGTTAAAAATCTCAATGGACACTGATGTCACGGGCTAGAATTATTCAACTTTGTCAGATAAAGTCCCCCAATAAAGATGAAAGGAAGAAAAAGTGTAATAAATGCACAGATTATGATGCCGTGCACATTATTGAACCTTGAATTCCGGGCAAAAGGCATGACAAGCTCTTCATTCCATGAAAGTTGAATTGCTTGCAGAATGGCAACTGAAGGAGGTCAACTGGTTAGTTGCAGGCACGAGACTGATGGTTTCTTGGTCTCCCACATGTCTGGCAGAGTTGTCGGGATTGTCTCTCATTCAGTGGGTACTTGAGAGGCAGTATGACATTGTGAAATTCTCCATATTAGCATGGGCTAGAGTATGACGTACATAATTCATCTATGACCAGCTTCAGTTGGTGAGATAGGAACATGCTCCAGCTTTGTTCCTTTTATCAAATTTATAGAGAATCTGAAGTTAAACTCCATAGCAAATTATTTCCAAAACTTCATAATTAGTATTGCACCTTGGTGCTTCGGTGGGAGGACAATATGCATAAGAATTCATTTTGGGCAAGAAGTAATGGAGGTTGACATATTATAGGAATGTTTAACCCCATTAAGGATATGCTACAGTTCGGTTTCTCAACTATATTCAAAGTTCTCCATAAGGTGGTGGTTAAATTAAAAGAACATAGTCTTGTGGAGGGTAAAGGTGAAGCCTGACTGCACATGGTTGGGTAAATGAATTTATAGGTAGCGGTGACTTCGGAACTAAGAAGATTGATATGTGTTCAATAAATCCTTCCACGCAAATGGCTGTGAAAACTATAATAAAATCGTTCCTAATGTGAATTGATGTGATCAAATCCACAATTCCCACCTTGGGCGCGCAACCAGTTGCCAAAAAAGGTCTCACGGGGACAGAGTGTTGGACATAATGAGTCTGGGTCCAACCCACAGGGTGACCCGGTTTGACCGCCATTAGTGGGTCACATTAGTGACCACATAATGAAGTTAGTGGGTGGGAGTTACGTGAATGTGGAGAGACCACATTCACGTAACTGCCTATTTCTCCCATTATATAAGGGGGTAGGATGCTACGGAAATGATGAGAGATTCGTAGCTGTAATCCTACCCAAATCCCACATCCAGTTTACGTGGTATAGGGTCCTGCTCACCGTCGACCTAAGGCCTGGGCTCATTGTGGGCGTCGACTGGCTAAGGAGAACGCCGAATTCTCTGCACACGCTCTATGGCGAATACAAGTATGCTTTCTATGTTTGTTTTACAGAAAACGCCAACATTGGGTTATGGGCCCACCACGCTTCCGTTGCGCATGGTCGTGTAGGGCCTTTCGGCGTTATCTGAATTCTGGCCACTGATTGCATGTCGCCGTCGGGTGACATGGGTCACCGGTCACTCCGGCAGTTTGTCGCAAACAGCGACAAGATGACGATCATGATTTCCCGCTCATTGTTGCCATGGTGTGACAGCCTTCACCGGCGCGATAGACCCATTTTATGAGGTGATCACCCGTCGTCGTGGGGCGATGGTAGACGACAACTGTCACCGTAGGGCGATTGCCATTCCCGGCAGCCGTACGCCGGTGGCGATTGCAGCCCCGACGACCCTCTATAAAAAAAAAACAAAAAAAAAAACAGAGGATTGAGGGGTTCACCTGCGCCGTTGGGTTGCAGGGTAGTCAGCCGGCAACGGGATCGCCGCGGGATGTTGCCAGGGGAGGGGGCTTTGCCGGACCGTTGGATTGCCGGCAGAATGCGGCGAACTCCTTACCTATTGCGTCGGTCGTCAGAAAATGCAGGGTTGAAAAAACCCATTCATCAAAACCCTTCAGCCGTCGGGCTGGGGACTTCGGCCAGTGGTTTTTTGTTGGGGAGGTGCTGGGGTAGTGGCGGCCTTGTCGACGCCGCTGGCAGCCCGACGGCATCGCCGATTTATCGGCTGTTCCGACGGAAGATCAAAAAAAAAAATTTTGTAACCCTTACCTGTCGCTGGGTGTTGCGGAGGTTACGTCACCGGGGGAGGTGACCGTCGTCGGCTGGGCACCGACGTCGGTCGTCGTACGGCAACGTGGGTCGCCATGGGGCGACGATGAGGAGAAACCCTTTCGGTTTCTCAAAAAAACGCAAACAGAAACCCGAGGGTTTCTGTTTCATTTTAACAGTGGAGCCGGATCGGGTCCGGCATGTCGACTCGGTGACAGGCCCGATCCAAACCCATTTTGGGTGGATCGGGTCAACCGTTTAGTTTTGGATCGGACCTTGACCCATAATACTTCAGGGTTTGGGTCTAATCCGGAAAGATCCAAGCCCCGATCAGACCGGGTTAGACCTGGGTTCATTTAGTATCGGGTCAGACCCGAGTCCATTTTGAATCGGGTAAGACCCGAGACTTTTTTGAACCGAATCCAACCCGGGTCCACTTTGAACCGGGTCAGACTCGGGTCTCTGTTTGGACTGGGTCCACCGGGTCAGACCCAGGTCCTTTGTTCGGACCGGGTCAGACCTGGGTCCCTGTTCGGCTTGGGACCATCGGGTCAGACCTGGGTCCCTGTTCGGCTCGGGACCACCGGGTCAAACCCGGGTCCCTTTTCGGATCGGGTCCAACCCGGGTCCACTTTGGACCGGGTCTGACCCAGTCTAAAATACCTGGGTCCCTGTTCGGCTCGGGACCACCGGGTCAGACCCGGGTCCCTTTTCGGATCGGGTCCAACCCGGGTCCACTTTGGACCGGGTCAGACCCGGGTCTATTTTAGACCGGGTCAGACCCATACTTCTGCAGGATCCAGGCACTATTTGTCCTGAACCAGATCATGTACTATTCGACCCTTTTTCAGGACCAGTTCAAAGCCGTTTTTGACCGGTTCCTTTTTTTCACCGGTTCCGAGATGCTAAGACCATGTTTTCATAAAGATAAGGAGGTACAAGGATTTTGGCATATGGTTATAAGGTTTTATGAACTTTTGTTCATATTTGGTACCGGTTCATAAGGTTCAAAACCGGTTTGGACCCTTAGATGACCGGTTCAGGGCCGTTTCAGACCGGTTCAGAGTGTTTTCAGACCGGTTCCTACTTGAGGACCCTGGGTTTTACCCATATGAGCATGCTTTTGTTATTTTTCATGCTTTATAAAGTGTTTATTTTAAATAATGCATGACTTATGAATATAAATTCACATATTTTGTGTTGGTTAAGTTATGCATGATGGTTTTAAGCATGAATTGTAACTAAATTCATGATAGTTAGTTTATGTATATTAGTTGAAACATGAACTTGTATTATGTCATGAATATACATGCATCAAAATGTGTGCATGAGCGTGCTCCATAATACAAATAAGTTTTCGGTAAAAGATCTCGATTGACCGATTCATGTAATCACCAAAGTGATCTGAGTCGTGTTGATTAAGGATTCTTTGGACCATATTAAGATTCGTTATTATGATTGTGTGTGAATTTATAAAACATCGATTCTACCCAAAGGTAGGTCGTTGTGTTCCAAATTTACACAAGGTGTGATAGTAGATGTGTATTCCAGCCCATGAAGCATGTTTGTACCCAAAGGTACAGTATTGAATTGTCTCTAAATATATGATCTGCTAGTTTCACCAACTAAAGTAAATTTTTTGATAATTGAAGAGACGGAGCAACTATGAGTATTGTCGTTTCCACCAAAGTGGAACGATAATGGCTCAACTATGCTTGTCTCAGAAAAGGTGAAAATAAAGGGTCTCACTTTTACCTTTTCAACACGAGTCTCGTATGAGCAATAATAGTGATGTCTTTCCATTTTTGTTCCTTGTTTTATCAGGTTCTTTCCTTATCGACGGTTCTAGTAATATCTGAAAAGACGTAGCCATTCACATCTGGGTCTGGACCCTAAGATCCAGATCCAATTCGTTTTATCTATTTTAACACATGCTCATTAATGGCATGTCATAATTTTAGTATTGTCTGTAATGGGTATTTTTGTACCCTAATTTCTGTACATGAGTTTACTCTATGTCACATGGGAGCGGGTGCGGGTGCGGGGATTCGACACTTCCAAAAAACCCGGGTGCGGGGGTGCAGCAGGGGCAAAAAAAAAAAAAAAAAAAAAAAAAAAAAAAAAATATATATATATATATATATATATATATATATATATATATATATATATATATATATATATATATATATATATATATATATATATATATATGCGACGCGGGTTTTTTCAAATTTCATTTTATATACAGCTGCACGCACCCATTTCGTCAGGAGAACAGGAGAACAGTGGAAATCCTTTACTAAAAAAACCATTATTATCATTTATTATGGAGAGAGAAAATCCTTTACGAAAAAGGATTGAAAAGGCAGCTGCTGTCAGCTGTCATTTATTGTGGAGAGAGAAAATCCTTTACGAAATTGAAAAGGCAGGAGCAGCAGCTGCTGTCATTTATTGTGGAGAGAGAAAATCCTTTACGAAATTGAAAAGGCAGGAGCAGCAGCTGCTGTCATTTATTGTGGAGAGAGAAAATCTTTTACGAAATTGAAAAGGCAGCTGCTGTCAGCAGAATTTTTTTTTAAAAAAAAATTCGCAGCCCATTTCGTAGGGCAATTTTTTTTTTTTTAAAAATCCAAACAAAAATGGACCGAAATGATCCTGGGTGCGGTCAACGCACCCAGGATTGGGTTGACCGCACCCGGTGCCGCACCCGCACCCGCATCCGCGTCGAGTCGCGTCGACGCGGGTGCGGCACCCTGCTAGCCGAATCCCTGTGACATAGAGTTTACTTAATGAAAAGCAAGCATAGCCGACCCTATTGGGTTTTCTCCTGTAGCCTTCATAGCTTCTCTCTCATCTCGTTCTTTTCTGATATGGTATCCCCCTTTTAGACGGATCTAACTTTTTGGATTGGAAAGAAATTGTGTTATTCACCTTGGGCTATATGAATTTAGATCTAGCCCTTAGAATTGACGAACCTCCCGCACTTACAGAGCAGAGTACAGCCGATCAGAAGGCTGCCTATGAGAAGTGGGAGCGCTCGAACAGACTTAGCATGTTGCTTTTGCAATTTCGGGTGGCTAAGAATATTTGAGGCGTCATTCCTCACTACAGAACAATGAAGGAATTTCTGGGAGCCATTGAAGCTCAATTTGTCACTTCTAATAAGGCAAGGGCCAGTACGCTCATGTCCAAATTGGTGTCTATGAAATATGCTGGTGACAGTCACATCCGACAACACATTTTGGAAATGAGGAATATTGCGACTCAGTTGAATGACATGAAGTTCGACATCTCTGACTCCTTGGTTCATCTGATCTTAACCTCATTACCTATTGAGTATGGACCCTTCAAAATCTCCTACAATACACATAATGATGAGTGGTCTTTTAATGACCTCTTGACCAAGTGTGTTGAAGAAGAGGAGAGATTGAAGGGTGAGAGGGTGCCAAGTGCACATATGGCCTCTCATAAGAATAAACAGAGGTCGAGGCTAAATAAAAGCTCCTTCAAAAAGAAGAATCAGAAGAAAGCCATTGGGGAGAGTTCAAACTCTTAGCCGAAAGCTAAATCCCAGTCAGGAGGCTCTTCTATAAAGTGTTTCTTATGCAAGAAGAAGGGGCATAAAAAGGTGGACTGTTTGAAGTACAAGTGGCTAAAAAATAAAAGTAATAAGTCATTTGTTTCTCATGAGTGCAATTTAATTCATGTTCCATTGCATAGTTGGTGGATTGACTCTGGTGCCACGGTACACATTACCAACTCTTTGCAAGCATTTATGAATAAGAGGGAACCAACAGAATATGAAAGAAGCATCTTTTCTGAAAATAGGATGCGTTCGCATGTCAAGAATGTTGGGACCTGCAGAATTGTGTTGGAGTCAGGATTCATATTGGATTTGGTCAATACGTTCTATGTTCTATCCTATAGTGGAAACCTGATTTCAATTTCAAAACTTGATAAGTTTGGCTTTGTATTTAAATTTGAAAATTCCAAACTTATTATTATAAAAAATTCAATGAATATAGGTTCTGCATATATGTGTGATGGTTTGTATCGATTAAGAACCAAATTCCAAATTCGGGAATCTCACTCCATTGAGAACACAATGATTGGCAATAAACATGGCCTAAAGAATGATCAATCCTATCTGCTTTGGCATCGGAGGTTAGGACATATCTCGAAAGAGAGAGTCCAAAGACTTGTGAAAGAGGGAATCCTCAAATCTCTTGATTTTACGAATATAGAGCCATGCGTTGACTGCATAAAGGTTAAGCAGTCTAACACATATAAGAAAGATGCCAAACGCAACAATGAAAAGTTAAAAATAGTGCATATGGATGTGTACTACCCTTTTTCACTCAGTTATACGGGTAAAAAATATTTTGTCACCTTTATAGACGATTACTCACGGTATATGTATCTCTACTTATTATCTGAAAAATCAGAGGTCTTTCAGGTTTTTAAGGACTTCAAGAAAGAAGTAGAGAAACAAACCGATGGAGTTATTAAGGTTGTCAGGTTTGATAGAGGTGGTGAATATTATGGTCGTTTCACTGAGATGGGACAAAAAGAAGATCCATTAGCGCGGTTTCTAAAAGAGGAAGGCATTGTACCTCAGTATACCATGCCTGGTAGTGCTTACCAGAATGGTGTAGCTGAAATGAGAAACCGTACGCTTAAAGAAATGGTTCAAGCGATGTTGAATCGCTCAAACCTTCCTTTGACCTTGTGGGGTGAAGCTCTTAGGACAACAATGCATATTTTGAATAAGGTTCCTACGAAAGCTATTCAAAAGACTCCTTACGAGTTATGGATAGGTAAAAAACCTTCTTTGTCATATATGCGCATATGGGGATGTCCAGCAGAAGCTAAATTGTATAACCCATATATAAAAGTTTTTTATCCTAGGACAACTACTGGTTTCTTCGTTGGTTATCTAGAAAGGTCAAAAGGCTTTAGGTTTTATTGTCCATCTCATACACCACAAATAGTAGAAACAAATAAATCAAGATTTCTTGAAAATAGTTCTGTTGGGATAGATGCGTCTCAAAATATTGATTTTGCGAAAATGCAGGATTCAGGTTTCACACCTGCTAAGGATAAAAACCCGATTTTTTCTATCATTGTCCCTTTGGGTAATGTAAGAGAAAGTCTCGTCAATGAACATCAATCCCAACTAGATCCAGTTGTTGATGATGATATACAACAACAACAGGATACAAAAGCTCATTTTGAACCACTTGTAGCGCCTATATGGAGGTCCACCAAAATCAGGAAATCTGCTATCCGTCCGGACTATATGGTGTATTTACAAGAGTCAAATGATTTCATAGACATTGATGATGATCCCTTCACATTTGCAGAAGCCATTGAAAGTGAAAGATCAACACATTGGATTAATGCCATGAAAGAAGAGCTTGACTCTATGGCAAAGAACCAAGTGTGAGATCTTGTACCTCGACCTGATGAAGTTAGACCTGTCGGTTGTAAATGGGTCTATAAGACCAAAACAGACTCTAAAGGTCATACAGAGAGGTACAAGGCTAGAATTGTTGCAAAAGGTTTCACACAGATAGAGGGCATTGATTATAATGAGACTTTTTCTCCTGTCTCAACTAAGGAATCATTAAGGATAATCATGGCCCTCGTAGCGCATTTTGATTTAGAGCTACATCAGATAGATGTGAAAACTGCCTTCCTGAATGGGGATCTGGATGAGGAGGTATACATGCAACAACCTCCTGGTTTCAGTATAGAAGACTTGAATAACTTAGTTTGCAAATTGAATAAGTCAATTTGTAGACTTAAATAGGCCTCTCGCTAGTGGTATAAGAAGTTCAATTAGGTAATTATGAACTTTGGATTCACTGAAAACATTGTTGATCAGTGTATTTACATTAAGACTAGTGGGAGTAAGTTCATAATTTTGGTTTTATATGTTGACGATATTCTTCTTGCAACTAATGATTTGAGTTTATTACATGAAACAAAAGATTTTTTTTCCTCTCATTTCGATATGAAGGACATGCGTGAGGCCACTTATATCCTTGGAATCGAGATCCATCGCAATAGAACTAAGGGTGTCCTTGGCCTCTCTTAGAAATCCTATATCATTAAGGTTCTTAAAAGATATGGGATGGAGAACTGTTCTTCTGGTTTGACACCTATAGTAAAAGGGGATAAATTGAGTTTAAAGGACTGTCCTCAGGATGATATTGCGAAGGCTCAGATGGATGTTGTTCCATATGCTTTAGCAGTTGAAAGTTTGCAGTACGCGCAGACCTACACTCGACGTGATATAGCATTTGCTGTGGGAATGCTTAGTAGATATCAGTCAAATCCAGGCATTGCGCACTGGAAGGCAGCGAAGAAGGTCATGCGCTATTTACAAGGAACAAAAGACTATATGTTGACCTATAGGAAAGTTGACCACCTAGAGGTCGTTGGATACTTTGATGAGGACTTAGGTGGGTGTATTGACAGTAGAAAATCCACTACTGGATACATTTTTCTATTAGCGGGTGGTGTTGTCTCATGGAGAAGTGAAAATTAGTCTATCACTGTTGCTCATACCATGGAGGCTGAATTTATTGCTCTATACGAGACTTCATCATAGACCATTTAGATAAGAAACTTCATTATAGGTCTTGGTATTATGGACTCTATTGAGAGACCACTAAAGATCTTTTGTGATAATGAAGCTGTTAAATTATGTATATATAAATATATATATATATATACATATACTTATATATATACATACGTATATATATATACATATATGTATATATATACAGTTTTTTCTTTTTTGTTTTCAAAATACCCGATAGGGGTATTTTGGTAAATCCCCATGTAAACCCTTTTTCCTTTTTCTTTTCTTTTCTTTTTCTTTTTTCCTTTTCCTTTTTTCTTTTTTATTTTTACCTTTTTGTAAGACCACAAGGGCCCCACTCATGTAGTCGTTGGGGCCCCAACGGTCATATTTATGATCGTTGGGGCTCCCAACGACTACATGGGAGCCCCTTGTGGTCCCTTCTTCATTGCTCCCTCTATAAATAGAGGAGGTTTCCTCTTGCATTGTATGGGTTGTTCACCCTCTTCTTTCCTTCTTCAATAATATTCAACTTATGACTTTTGGTCATTTTTCCCTTTAGTGGGTTTTTGTATACACTTTTAGTGTTTGTGTTCTTGGCTCTTGGAATCACTCTTAAAGAGTGATTTGCTTTATTGGTGCTTCCGCCGCTCCTCCTTTTCATTACATGGTATCAAAGCAAGGTTGGTGATCCGGCTTCTATTGTTTTGTTGCCTTGGGGCGCGTGCCTCTCAAGCTTTTGAAGAAGGAAAGAAGACCATTCGGCTCCTATGGAACGTGATTCTAAAGTTGAGCTTTCTTTCATGCTCAATGGATCCAATTATCTTATGTGGGCCTCCGCTATGGAAAATCATCTAAGAGGTAAGAAACTTTGGGGTTTTGTTATGGGAACTACTCCCGAACCCTCTCTTGTTCTCACTAAAATTGAAAATGATGTTGAAAAAGCTTTAGATGGCGATGAACGCATCAAAGCTATCAATGATCATCAATCCAAAATTGAGGATTGGGAAAGTAATCATGCCAAAATTTTGGCATGGTTTATGAACAATGTGGACCTTAAAAATTGTGCAAATATTGCAAAATTTAGAAGAGCCAATGAGGCATGATTTTTCCTTAAGGGTATGTATACCCAAAAGGATCTTGCTAGACAATTTTTTTGTCAAGAGAAAATTCGTTCCACTAGACAAGCGGATATGAGTGTCTATGACTTCTTTAGCTCTTTAACCCCTCTTTGGGATGAGCTTGTTCTTCTTGAGCCCAAATGGGTGGCTCCGGAAGATATTGAGTTAAGAAGAGAACAAATTGAAAAGGAGCACTTTTTCCAATTTCTTCATGGTCTACGACCGGAATATGAACAAGTTAGGGTATCCCTTCTCCATAGAAGTAAAGCCTTACCCATTGAAGATGCCCTTGTCGAAGTATGCCAAGAAGAAACTCGACTTGGCCTAAGTATCAAGAGTGATGAAGTTTTGGCCGTTTCTAGGCCCGGATCAAATGTAAAAGCATATAGACCTCCCCACTTTAACAAAAATAATGAATATAGAGAGGGAGTGATTTGTCACTATTGTAATGAACCGGGTCACATTAAACCGGTTTGCCCAAAGCTTAAAGGAAAAGTGGCCGCGGTTGGAGAAAATTCTCCAAAAAAGGAAGAAGAAAGTGTCAAAGAGGGAGATATCAAAGAAACTCTTAATCATATCTCCGAAGTTTTCCAACATCTTCTCAAGACTTCTTCATCTTCAACATCTGGAGCCGCTCTCGCCTACTCTTCATCACCTCCAGGTACGTGGATACTAGACTCTGGTGCTTCTTTTCACATGACATCTCATAAAAACTCACTTTCTAATGTTTTTTCCGAACCCATATCTTCTTATGTTTCAACGGCCGATGGGACATCTTTAAAAATTGAAAGTATTGAAACACTTGATTTTAAAACTTCTCAAACCTTCTTTGTCCCTAAAGTAAGAGTCGTTCAAAAAATTAATCTAAATCTTTTTTCCGTTTCTCAAATCACTGATCATGGATGCCAAGTCTCTTTCTCACCTAAAGATTGCACCGTGCATGATCTCCAGTCAGGGAAGCTGATTGGGCAAGGCCATAGAAGGGGTGATCTCTATTTTATGAAATTTTTGACTCTTCCATCTAAGTCATCTTGCAATCTTGTAAAGGACAAAAGTATTGGAATTTGGCATGAGAGACTTGGTCATCCAAATTTTGTAAAAATGTCTCTTTTTCCTTTTTTGAATAATACTTGTAAAGACAATCATGACTTGTAAAGATTGCATTTTTGGGAAATCTAAAGCTACTCAATTTCTTCAAAGAAATTATTTCACCACTCGGCCTTTTGAACTTGTTTATTCCGATGTATGGGGACCTTCCCCTATTTTGTCCAAAGGAGGATTTTCGTACTATGTGGTCTTTATTGATGACTTCACTCGATTTACATGGATTTACTTCTTAAGTCGCAAATCCGAAGTTTTTTCCTTCTTTAAAGAATTCCATGCGATGGTTGAAAATCAATTTTTGGGAAATCTATCAATTCTTAGGTCCGACTCGAGAGGTGAATACATGTCCAATGAATTTCAAAACTATTTAAAAGAAAACGAAATTTTCCATCAACGTTCTTGTCCAAACACTCCGCAACAAAATGGTCTTGCGGAAAGAAAGCATAGACACATAATAGAAACCACAAGGACCTTATTGATCTCAAAAAATATTCCAAAATCTTTTTGGGTCGAAGCGGTTCTAACCTCAACGTATCTTATCAATAGAACTCCTTCATCTTCTTTAAAAAATCTTTCTCCATTTGAGAAACTTTACAATGTCTCCCGATTATAAAAGACTAAGAATTTTCGGATGTAAATGCTTTGTTTTAACTCACAAAAATGATAAACTTTCTTCTAAAGCTATTGAATGCATTTTCTTAGGATATGGCGAAAAACAAAAAGGTTATCGATGCTTTGACATATCAAATAATAAACTTTATATCTCAAAAGATGTCACATTCTTAGAAGAAGAAAATGGTTTTTCGCCTAAACCAAATGAAGATATTGATTATTCTTTTTTATTTGACTTATTACCTCAAGAAAAGGTCATTGATGATAATGTTGAATCTAGTGAATCGCTCATAGACGATTTTTTTGAACCTCCAAATGATGACCAAAATTTACAAGAAAATGTACAAAGGCAAATACAAGTCTACTCTAGAAGAAATGAAAGTAATCCTCCTTGTGCCCTTGAAAAATTCTCTCAAAATGAGTCAACTGAAGAATCCTCTCAAAGAAGATCAAATCGTATTTCAAAAATACCAAATAGATTTGTATCTTATGATTCTTTTTCTCCAAATTTTCGGGCATGTCTGCTTGCTCTTCACTCAATTCATGAACCAACTCATTATAATGATGCTAGACAATATGCTCATTGGAATGAAACAATGGAACTGGAACTTAATGCACTTAAGAGGGCTCAAACTTGGGAAATCGTTGATCCACCCAATGGCAAGAAACCCATTGGATGCCGATGGGTTTTTAAAGTTAAAACTAAGTGCGATAGATCTTTAGAAAGATATAAGGCCAGGTTAGTGGCCAAGGGATATGCCCAAGAGTATGGGGTAGATTATGATGAAACCTTTGCCCATGTTGCTCGAATGACTAGTGTTCAAGCTCTTATTGCAATAGCCTCTGCTAAAAAATGGCCAATTTTTCAACTAGATGTCAAAAATGCCTTTTTAAATGAAAATTTAAATGAAGAAGTTTACATGGAACCACCTCCGGGTATGAATTTAAACGATAAAATTTTGAAATTAAAAAAGGCTTTATATGAACTTAAGCAAACTCCTAAAGCTTGGTATAATAAGTTTAGTAATGTATTAATCAATTTAGGAATTACTTCTTGCTATACTGACATTGCTCTTTTTGTTAAGAAAACAGGTAATTTCATTGTTATTCTTCTGTTATATGTTGATGATATGATCATCACTGGGGATGACAAAAAGGGGGTAAATGATGTGAAGTCTATGTTAAAAGAAACTTTTGATATGTCTGACCTTGGATTCTTGAGATATTTTTTAGGAATTGAAGTGGCTTACTCCCCACGAGGATACATTTTATCTCAAATGAAATTGGCAGCAGGCATTTGTACCAAATCTGAAATATCTGATGAAAAGAAAGTTGAGACTCCTGAAGTTATCAATGCAAAACTGAGACTTGAGGATGGTGTTCTTCTTGAGGATCCAACTCCCTATCGTCAATTAATTGGATCTCTCACCTACTTATCCATCACCCGTCCAGACATAGCTCACGCGGTTTATGCTACAAGCCAGTTTCAACATGCACCTACTACAGTTCATATGGCGGCTGTAATGAGAATTGTGCGATACATCAAAAATACCATCTCCAAGGGACTCTTCTTATCCTCTTCCTCATCTCTTGAATTAACTGCTTTTACTGATGCTGACTGTGGAGGAAATCCCAATGATCGTATCTCAACTATTGGTCTGTGCATTTTTTTAGGTGAATCTCTCATCTCGTGGAGATGCAAGAAGCAGCAAAAGGTCCCACTATCATCTACTGAAGCTGAATATCGGGCTATGACAATGACAACAATGGAAATCGTATGGCTCAGAGGGCTCCTTAGTGACATGGGTGTCCTCATTTCCTCTCCCACCAAGCTTTGCTGTGATAACAAAAGTGCGACCTACATTACAAGCAACCATACGTTTCACGAACGGACCAAGCATATCGAGATGGATTGCCACTACGTTCGAGATGAATACCTCAGAGGAACTATCACATTAACATTCGTCACTTCAGAATATCAACTGGCTGACTTCTTCACCAAAGCGCTCCCAACTCCACGATTTATGTTTCTTCTTGGCAAACTTTCGGTCTTCTCCCCGTAAAGTTTGAGGGGGCGTGTTAAATTATGTATATATAAAAAAATATATATATATATACATATACTTATATAAATACATACGTATATATATATAAGTATATATATACATATATGTATATATATACAATTTTTTCTTTTTTGTTTTCAAAATACCCGATAGGGGTATTTTGGTAAATCCCCATGTAAACCCTTTTTCCTTTTTCTTTTCTTCTCTTTTTCTTTTTTATTTTTACCTTTTTGTAAGACTACAAGGGCCCCACTCATGTAGTCGTTGGGGCCCCAACGGTCATATTTATGATCGTTGGGGCTCCCAACGACTACATGGGAGTCCCTTGTGGTCCCTTCTTCATTGCTCCCTCCTCTATAAATAGAGGAGGTTTCCTCTTGCATTGTATGGGTTGTTCACCCTCTTCTTTCCTTCTTCAATAATATCCAACTTATGACTTTTGGTCATTTTTCCCTTTAGTGGGTTTTTGTATACACTTTTAGTGTTTGTGTTCTTGGCTCTTGGAATCACTCTTAAAGAGTGATTTGCTTTATTGGTGCTTCTGCAGCTCCTCATTTTCATTATAGAAGCAACCGTGTCATTTTCAAATAACAACAAGAGCTCAACATCGTGTCGATACATAAAGTTAAAATATTTTGTTGTTAAAGAAAAGACTGAGAATCATCTGATATGTATTGATACAATTGGGACGAAGGAAATGACTGTGGATCCTCTTACTAAAGGGCTAGCACCGAGATTGTATTCCCAACATGTAAAGGGGATGGGTCTTTTTTATTCCTTCTGATGTATGACAATACATTAAGTGATCACATTTGTGTATATGAATTTGATTCTCTATGACTTTGTATATTGTTGATTTTGCATAAAGGATCTCTCATATGGGTTAGAGAGAATAACAGAATATTAAAAGATCAATAGAATAGGTGAGAGACCAACCTATTCATAAAGGTAATTTTCAGTCTGCTTAAGCACTGAAGGTGAATTGTAGTATAGTACATAAGAATATGACATTTCATAATGGAGTGTTCATATCCATGACTCATATGATTCATCCTTGTGCTAAAGGGTGACATGTGAACCCACATGAAGAATTAAATCGAGATAATGATATACACCTCGATTTAGTACATTTTTGGTATCAATGGGTCAAGTGGGAGAATGTTGGAGATAATGAGTCTGGGTCCAACCCGCACGGTAACCCGGTTTGACGGCCATTAGTCGGTCACGTTAGTGGACACATAATGGGGTTAGTGGGTGGGAGTTACGTGAATGTGGAGATAGCACATCCACGCAACTGCCTATTTCTCCCATTATATAAGGGGGTAGGATGAGAGATTAGTAACTGTAATCCTACCCAAATCCCACATCCAGTTTCCGTGGTATAGGGTCCTGCTCACCGTCCACCTAAGCCTGGGCTCATTGTGGGAGTGGACTGGCTGAGGAGAACGCCGAATTGTCTGCACACGCTCCACGGAGAATACAGGTAAGCTTTCTGTGTTTGTTTTACAGAAAACGCCAACACAGAGATCAAGCACATGAATACATTGGCTATAGCTGAAATTCACTAAGCAACTTTGTTAAGTCTTCCATCATGCAAGCAAGGCACCACAATAGCAGAGGAAAGCTCAACCTTTTGACCTCAAACCAACCACTCAAACAAACTTGTTTTACATTGTTTCATAGAGCTTGCATCCCAATCCCATCTTACCCACCAATGAAAAGCAAAACAATCGCATACCACAAGATTGAAAAAAAAGGAAAAAAACGGAAAAGGAAAACACCACCAACACCAGAGTCAATAGATACCCACATGCTCAGGGATTCAATAGAACACAAAACTCAGAAGGATGGTGGTCACAGAAACCAAGCTATCAACTGCACAAACTAAGAGAAGAATACCTACATGGGGAGGTGAAAATATAGAAGAAGATAATAATCAGAGTGAGATGGGTAGTAGAGGACGTACCCTCATTTCCTTATTTCCGAAGACGGCATCGAAGAGCCTTCGAATTACGTTACCCATCTCTCTCTCTCTCTAACCAAAGATGAGGGGGGAGGAGAATTAAAGAGGGAGGGGATGATCCAGTGATAGGTTTGCCCGTAGTTCCTTGAAGTTGGTTGCCTTCCAAACGGGAATTTGCGAAGACAAAAACAGGAGAACCAGGAATGGTGGCATTCGTTGGCGTGAGGTGTTCGGCAACTACGGCTACAAGAGGGGAGGGGATGACGGAGAGAATGTAGCGCGTGGGGCCTTCGGACAGGTTTCCAGCATGTTTCGCTCTGTGGTCAACCGTCCATCTGGAGATGAACGAGCTGGGTAACATAGACGTGATGGGAAACAATAAATCAGCGACGTCGTAACTCAGAAGCTACAGGCTTGTACAATACTTTAAACAAAATACAATATTTTTAAACATCTCGCCTGTTTTGGGAACATCGTGTGAAAGAGTTTTTATAGTTGTTCCAATTGCACGCTTTTATAATGGTAACTGAAATATGTTTACCAACCAAATATGTCTACTGACATGAATCAAGATTTTTATAGTTTTTTTTTTACTTTTTTCAAAAATTTCACAGTACGGATGTGATCTAGACCTTTGGTTTTATAGAAACAGACTCTTGGTTCATCACCATGAATAAGAAGGATATTTTAAGGATTAAAAATCAATAGCTTAAAATTTTCATAAATAGTCAATAAAAATAGCATTAATGGATCATGCTGAATGCATCTGCAGGGTTAAATTTACAAAAAAAAAAAATTTATGAAAATCTCAATTCATACCAGATTGGTAAACATATCCGGTTTTCTCTTTTATAATAGGAGGTAGTATTTGCCACCTTCATGGGTTCTAATCGCCTTAGAAAAAAAACTAATTTTATTTTAAATTTTCCGTACATATGATCCATCTACATGTCCAGCTCAATAAAAGCTGACTCTTGAATCATGTTCATAATATATATAATTTATGTTTTATATATACCAATATTTTTAAATATTTTCTGGAGAAGCCAAAATTTTCCTTGTGGAGATTTCCTATAAAATGAGACTTGCCACAATGATCATAAACAATGCCATAACAACCAATCATATAGCTGCATTGCAGGCAATGTTGTCAGTATTGTTGTGAATCGGCCAATTCAAAGTGCTTGGATATGGTTCGGCCAAACATTGATACAAAACCAAAAGCTGATTTAGCTTATTTTTAAATATTCTTAAAATTAGTTTAAATTATTTCTAAATATTTTAAATATTATTTTAATATTTTTGTGACATGCCTCATTTGCTGGTTCAAAATTGGCTGATCCAGTTCGATTCGGTATGAGCCCATTCCCTGAATTGTATTGAAAATCGATTCAGGGTCCGATAAGATTCTGACAACATTGCTTGCAGGGTCCATAATTCCGTGGTTCCCACTCAAAGTTAATGCCATGTGGATGCTGTCATGAGTTTGGTGAACAGATTGCTCATGTTTGGATCCCAACTTACGGTGGATGGCTGAAAACTTGGATCTCAAATTGCTGTGGATGACTGAAAACTTGAAAAGGACTCTTCTATTGTGATTATCCATCACGCAGCATCAAAAGTTTTTTGTATGACAGGATGTAAGACATGATACATGCTATCTCTATGGTAACACGTGAAGTAATTTACAAATTTACAATGGTAAATCTAATAAAAGGTGCCATGTTGACCTTGGTCCTTAGTTTGATCTCGATGTCCATTTGTAAAAGTCCACGAGCACTCCCACTGTCCACCAAGAATAGTTTCTATTGGTTTCGAGAAAGCGATGCACACCCAGGAGAGAGAGGATCAGGTGCAATGTGATTGTAAACTTTTAGTGTGCTGCTGTATCTGATCACCCACCATCTTTGGGATATAGCTTGTTGGATGTGGAGCCCAACAGCAGATGCAGCAGCATACCAGGAGTGTGCAATCACATTGCACCTGATCTTCCCTCCCACCCAGGATATCGAACTTGCAACAACTTTCAATTTGAATGTCTTAAGCCAACACACCTAGCCAGGTGCATCGGGCCTTGTGGGACTCGGACTTGGTTTATTGGGAAATATAGGGTTTAAGCTCGAACTTATAAGCCAAAACGACCGTGCTTAAGTTTGAGATGCTTTTGTTTAAAAGTTTTATATTGAGTTCAAGCTTGACTTCAAGTTTTGTTGGCTTATTACTTTCGATTCCATACTTTTTGAGGGTCCCCCACCATAAGCAAGATCTGCTTCACTCAACAGAACTTTGAAAGCACAATGAAATCCCAACTAAACACACAAAAGAAATTATATAATCAATATTTAGTAGCTATATGGATGGCTTAGACATATCTAAACAACAGAGTGCTCCAATTATTATTCTTCTAACAGATTAAGAGTCTTTACATGGGGATGTCCTTTGCTGCAAGGTCGAAGCTGGGTTTACTCTCCAGTGCTCGAGGGGGTCGTCAAAGGTTTTACTAACCGGAGACATAGCCTGACATGTCCAAAAAAAATTTAAATTCACCCAGTTGGGGTTCGTTCCTCAATAGAAAATGTAAAGAGATAGGAGCAGGTTTGTGCCATTGATATCCCTCGTTTATGCTTGTGTTGTGAACGAGTGATTCACTTGATAGACTGACCAAGCTAACTTTTGGTCGGAGTACCTATATACATATCTACAAACAGTTTTTTGTCTCAATAATCAACCTGCACCTATGAGATTCAGCTAGAGAATATGGTACTTTACAGTGCAGCCCATATTTTCCCGTCAAGTATATTTGAGAAACTGTGGCTTCAAATAAAAATATCTACATTTACATTCCTCAAGATATAACCTCGAAAACATGAACAATCAAGAACTTCAGTACTAAAACCTTTTCCCCTCTTAAATCAGATGCAATAGGAAATAAATGTAACTATCACAATACAGTATACTTGAACATTTGCCCTTCCAAATTCCAGAAACAGTTCATAGGCCTTTGGTTTCAGTACAAATTCTAGTTTTGTTTCCTAAATTGAATAACAGAATCAAATCCAACTTGTAACTAAATAAAAGGACACATTGCAAATGACAAAGGATACTCTCTACAGGACAAGGTCCTCCATGAAGGAACAGCAGCAGAGCAGTGGCCACCTAAGAGATGGATGCAATTCAATTGGTGGTTAAGCAGTGAGCAGAACCTACACACAGCCACCCACTATCAAATGCTCTCCATCTCAATACCTGTCCACGCAGAGAGCATATGACCTCATCTTATGGAACCCACTCTTCAAGCTAAATGTACCAGCTGACAAAAAAATTTCACTACAGTTTAAGCTAAATTCGTTGTTTAGAAAGGAAAAAAATGCAATGTGCATAGCGCAGATCACCTG
This sequence comes from Nuphar pumila, assembly GCF_984573655.1. Taxonomy (NCBI): domain Eukaryota; kingdom Viridiplantae; phylum Streptophyta; class Magnoliopsida; order Nymphaeales; family Nymphaeaceae; genus Nuphar; species Nuphar pumila. Next base: position 80,268,471 of record NC_143264.1, on the reverse strand, counting down.
CAGTAAAATAATGCAATTCAACTGCTGACATTAAAAGTTGGCAACAGACGTGTTTCATATCAGTGCTACCGTAGAAGATCCAGTGGTATGAGTGCTACTATATGATTTTCTCATTATAAAATTATTACAACTCACAAATAGAATCATATAAAGGTTGGAAAATGTCCCTGAACCAGGAGAATGAATCTTACAGAAAATAATTTCAAGGTGGTTTTCATTTTTCAAGGATTTGTAGGAAATACATGTTCAATGAATTTTAGAAAACGGAGGGCGTAAAGTCTGGGGTCAACAGCTGAGATCGAGAAGGAATCAAATTGAAGAGATTTGCAGGCATGCTCAATTTTCTTCTTCATGTTGTACTCTTGCAATATGTCAATGACCCCAAGATAGATAACAACATCATATACCTCATGAAACAAGTCACTTTTCTCTTTCTCTTGCATCGAAATATGTTCTGCTCTAGCAGGCATATTAACACCCAGCTGGATCTGCAACCTGCTCAAATGAGAAAAGAAACTTTAACTTTGACAAACAAATTTCAATTGCACACACGAGTGAAGAAAAAGGAGAAGAAGAAATAGATGTCAAAGAACCTCGCAGTGCCAGGAAGGAGGAGATCCACTTCCTCATCACCAGCAGCGGATGCTCGCAGCCTGCTACCTCTCATGTGAGGACCGACGACAACACCATTCTGGTGAGGTCCTCTTGCAACCAAAACAAGGCCTTGTGGGTAGCTGGAATTTTCATCTTCATGTGCAGCTGTTAAGAAATATACATTGTATTATATACCGAAGTATACTAAGGTGGTATACTTATAGGTATTTTTCTTTGTATTTCTTTTGTACTTTATTTCTCATTGTAATTCTAAGTATACTAAAGTATACTTGTGATTCAGATTTTAGTAAAAGGATAATTTAGGATAAGTATACATACTGTATATTTTTAGGGTAGAATAAAGACTTTATTTTTATTATTATTAGTCATTATTTAAGATGACTAAATTTTGTAATTTTATTTATGTATTTACCTTTTTTTTGGTCAAATGAAATTGACCAACTAGTTGTTGGGGTTTGTAATGGCTAGTTTCAAACTAGCCGTTAGGATTTGCTTTAATGGCTAGTTTGAATAGTCAAACTAACTCTTGGGATTTGCTCTAACAACTAGTTTGCCGTTATGTCTTCCTCTATATATTGCTCATCCTTTTTGTTGTATAGGTGAGAGATGATGGATGTATATATGTCTGTATGATGAGTGTTGTAGTGAAGTTGACTTCTATATTTGTGTGATATTTCTCATTAATAAAATATTTAATTTTTTGTGCCTTGTTTTTCCTCATGGCTATGTATGGTTTATTGTATCTAACCAAATGCATTATGAGAATGCATTTGGATTTCATTTATGCTTGATAAATTTTTTGTTTTTCTTATGTCTCGAATTTTGTGCTATTTCATAATATGGTATCAGAGCCAATTTTATTTTTTTTATGTTGTTTCTTGGGGTTCGTTGGTTCAAGTTCATGCTTTGTGAAGGAGTCATGATTGATGTATGGCTTGGATTCACGGGAAATCTTGATCTGATATGTATCTTAAATCTTTATATATATGGTTATTTTTGCTTGTGTTGTCTATCTCATGCCTTATGCATGGGAAATCACTTATTCATTATATCTTTGAAAAATTATTAAAATTGTTTGTTATTTAAAATTTTTGTTTGGAACTATTTTGTTTTACTCTTGTTAATAAGCAAATGTTTGAACTCTTTGAAATCGTTTTGGTATATATTTTCTTGGGTGTTAATTTTAAAAGGTTTAAATGTTTCTTTTTCAAACTTATCTGAGTATTGTTCTTTTATTGGATTTAATTGCATTCATATTGGTGCTAATTTAAAATCTTATAAAACATTTTGATATAATTTACAATATTTACTTGTTTTTGTGAGATATACATGCGTTTCTAGTTTTGATTCTTATGTTTTGAACTCTCTTTATTTAAGATGTACTTGAGTAATTTAGTAGCCTTGAGCATGTATTTCTTATTGCTTTTATGGCACTTAGATGTCTTATTCGAGTACCTCATCATTATATGTGCCAAAGCATGTCTTCTTTGTGCATGACTTCAAGTTCATGGATTTTTTGTTGAGAAACTTAAAGCTAATTCTTTGTGAGCATGAGTATTTCTTGGTAAATAAAATGCTCTTGTTTGTATCTCAAATGGACTCTGGAAGCAAATAAATTTCCTTCAAGGAACTATTTACTTTGAAGTTTCATGTCAACCTTGTTAAAATGTAATCTCGTATTTGTATATATATATATATATATATATATATATATATATATATATATATAGAGAGAGAGAGAGAGAGAGAGAGAGATACACTTACATATATACCATGTATATATATAGATATCTCTCTATATATATAAATATATATAGTATTTCTTGTAAAACCCGACAAGGGTATTTTCATCCTTTTTTATTTTGCACATATTCAATAGGAATACGTTGTAATTTTATTTTTTTTCTTTTTCTTTATATTTCTTTTTTCTTTTCTTTATTTCTTTTTCCTTTTTTGTTCAATCCTTGGGGGGGCCAATATAGTCGTTGGGCCCCTCCAACGACTATGTTGGAGGCCCCTCCAAGGCTTCCTTTTGATTCTTTATAAATAGGGTTTTTTTCCCTTGTTGTAGGTATGCTTGAGAGCTCAAGCTCCTTCACTTTTTGAATATAGAAATTCTTTACATGCCATTGTGCGAATTTGTGCGATTTTATGCCTTTGTGCATATTTGTTCAAGTATCATTTGAGTGCCTTTGTGCACATCTTTTGTGATGTATTAGTGCTTATATGCGTATTGTCTCTTTGTAAACATTTTCACATGGTATCAGAGTCAGGTTTGAAGAAAGAAGATTATGTGGCTACTCGCGTTATTGGGTGCCTCAAAAAATGTGCCTTCAACTTTTGGGTGTTTGGCGTGGAGTCTTCTCTTCATTCAATATTTTAGAAGCGTATTCCACCAAGTAAGATAAAAAATCTTATTGTGGTACATATTTTTTTCTCTCATTTCACTTCTTTAATGGGTGAAAAAAACTCTCATTTTTCTCTTGGCTTCAAACTTAATGGCTCCAACTATCATGTTTGGGCCGAAAACATGGAGGCTCATATCAAAGGAAAAGGGCTATGGCGTTATGTCCAAGGTTCGATTCCGGAACCCAAGATCACCTTGATAGAAAAAGGTGAAATCAAAATTCTTGAAGGTGAGAAAATAAATAAGGCCCTTGAAGAATACTCTAAGAAGCATGAGGAGTGGGAGATGAGAAATTTTAAAATTCTATCATGGATTTTCTCATCCGTTGAAACGAGGATCAATGTCAACATCATTAAATTCAAAAAGGTTTCTTAAGTGTGGAAATATCTTGAAAAAATGTATACTTCAAGAAATTTGTCTCACAAATATTATATTCAAAAAAGAACATTGACTTTTCAACAAAATGAGATGTCTATTAGAGAATATTTTGCAAAATTATCATCCATTTGGGATGAACTTGCCATGCTTAAACCTAAGTGGAGTGGTGAAGACATCGAAATTAGACATAAGGAATTAGAGGAGGATCACTTTTTTAACTTCTTAAATGGGCTTAGACCCGAATTCGAGCAAATACGATCCTCTCTTCTTTCCTCTTTTACTTCCCCTTCACTTGAGGATGTTATTACGAAACTAAGTGGGGAAGAGACCCGTATGGGTATAAACAAAAACAATCTAAGTGTTCTTGCAACTCCCTCAAACCAAGAAGAAAGTGATTGTGTGAATACTGTCTCAAGACCGAGGAACAACTTAAGAGCCTACAAACCTCCCCATTTCAAAAATTAAAATCAAGGTTCAAGTAGTCAAGGAGGTAAAAGAGACTATAGCAAGATTGTATGTCATTTTTGTAAGGAACCGAGCCACATCAAACCGGTTTGCCCAAAATGGAAGAAGTTGCTAGCTATAGCTACCACATCTCAACCCCAAAAGGAAGAAAGTTCATCTTCTTCAATTGAAGCTCTATCATTGCATCAAATTGTAGAAGCACTTCAACCACTTCTCAAGGGGTCAATTTTTGGAGCGACTACATCCACCTTCTCTCATCCTGATAAGACTTCTTGGCTCTTAGATTCGGGTGCCTCTTTTCATATGTCTCCAAATATTTTGTCTCTTTTCGAATATTTAAAAACTTCATCTCCTACCTTTGTTTCAACCGCATATGGTACTTCTCTTGAAATAAAATTTTTTGAAGAAAAAGGTTTTTCTATTCTTAAAATAAGATTTATACCAAAATTGAATTTAAATTAGCTTTCGGTCTCTCAACTCTTGGACCATGGATGTGATATAAAATTCTCATCTACTAAATGTTGGATACATGATCGCCGGTTCGGGAAGTTGATTAGAGAAGGCTCTAAGAAGGGAGATCTATACTATGTGGACTTTCTTTGTATTCCAAAGAATCATTTTTGTAATGTTGTGCAACATAAAGACATTAATGTGTGGCACAAAAGACTTGGACATCTCAATGTCACCAAGAACTCTTATTTACCTTTTGTCAAACATCTATGTAAAAATGATTTCAATTGTAATGATTGCACTCTTGGGAAAATGAGAAGTTTGTCTTTTTATCAAAGATCTATGTTCACTACAAAACCATTTGAACTTGTCCATTCCGATGTTTGGGGACCGGCACCCGTTATCTCAAAAGGAGGATTTACATATTATGTGATTTTTGTGGACGATTTCTCTAGATATACCTGGATATATTTTATCAAATATAAACACGAGGTTTTTGCAATATTTAAATCTTATCATATGATGATTAAGAATCAATTCAATGAAAACTTAAAGATTCTTAGAACCGATTCTAGAGGAGAATATCTCTCAAATGACTTTACAAGTTATCTTAAAAAATATGGAATAATCCATCAAAAGTCATGTCCTAAAACACCCCAACAAAATGGTTTGGCCGAAAGGAAACATAGACACATTATTGAGACAACCCGAATCCTACTCATTTATCAAAATATTCCCAAAAGATTTTGGGCCGAAGTGGCCCTTGCATCCGTTTATCTTATCAACCGTCTTCTATCCAAAAATTTAGATAAAATTTCACCATTTGAAATTTTGTATAAAAGAAATCCTGATTATAGTAGGTTAAGAATTTTTTGTTGCAAATGTTTTGTTCTCACAGATAAAAATGATAAACTTAAGTCATTCCATGTGCCTTGGGTATTCCAGGACCCAAAAAGGATTTCGGTGTTACGATGTAAAGAATGACAAATTATATGTTTCTAGGAATGTAAGCTTTCTAGAAAATGTTAGTGGGTTTGAAAAATCTGAATCTCATGAGGAAAATATGGATTATTCCTTCTTATTTGATCTTTTATCCAGAGATGATGACGTTAGTGATGATGAACTCATACAAAGTGAAAATGAAATAGAAGAGATTAGCAATTCTCCTCAGCCATCTGTCTATCAAGAGACTGATGATGGAATTTTCAGAGAACCAGACAAAAACAGTTTTAGAAGTGCTATAGAGAAATACAGTGAGCCTAATGAAACAACCAAGATGGGTAATGAAAGTTCACAAAGAACAAAAAGAAATAGGAGACCTCCTTCTAGGTTCATATCCTATGATTCCTTTTCTCCCAAACATAGAGCATGCCTAAGTGCCATACACTCATATGTAGAACCCAAAAATTTTGAAGAAGCCAAAAAGATAAATGAGTCGGTAGAAGCCATCGAAAATGAACTAAGGGCTCTTAGAAAATTTAGAACATGGGAATTCCAGGACCTTCCCAAAGGTAAGAAAAGTATAGGATGTAGGTGGGTTTTTAAGGTCAAAACCAAGAGTGATGGAACTCTTGAACGATATAAGGCACGTCTAGTTGCTAAGGGATATAATCAAGAATATGGGATAGATTATGATAAAACGTTTGCTCATGTTGCACGAATGGTTACAGTCGAAGTCACAGGGACTCGACAAAGCAGGTGCCGCACCCGCGTCGACGCGACACGGGTGCACGTGCGGGTGCGGCACCCGGTGCGGTCAACACAACCTTGGGTGCAGTCAATATACCCAGGGTCATTTTCGTCCAATTTTTTAACGTAAAAAAAAATTTTGTTGCCCTATCAAAAGGGGTTACGAAAGAGGATTAGGGCAAAAATTGTTTGCCCTAATCCTCTCCCATGCAGCTCCGCTCTCTCGCTCACCTCCTCTCCTCCCAATGTCTCGCAGGGGAGCCTGACGCCACCTCCTCCTCTCCCTCGTCGCAGGTACCCTCTCGCTCTCTCTCGCTCTCGACAGGGGAGGGGCCGAGCCCTCCCCCTGCTCCCTCTCGCTCTCTTGTTGGGTCGGCAGGGGAGGGGATGAGCCCCCCTCCCTTCTCCCTCTCGCTCTCTTGTTGGGCGACAGGGAAGGGGCCAAGCCCCCCCCCCCCCCCTCCGTGCTCCCTTTGATTTTAGGGGAGGGGTCGAGCCCCCCACCCTGCTCCCTCTTATTTCAGGGGAGGGGCTGAGCCCCTCCCAAGAAAAAAAATCTTTCGGGGGGGAGTTGCCCCCCTACGACCCCCGCCCCCCCCCCCCCCCCCCCCCCCCCCCCTTGTTGTAGGTATGCTTGAGAGCTCAAGCTCCTTCACTTTTTGAATATAGAAATTCTTTACATGCCATTGTGCATATTTGTGCTATTTTATGCCTTTGTGCATATTTGTTCAAGTATCATTTGAGTGCCTTTGTGCACATCTTTTGTGAGGTATTAGTGCTTGTATGCGTATTGTCTCTTTGTAGACATTTTCACAAACCTCACTCCATGATCCTGTTTCTTATTCAGTATTCACGCAATGCATACATGCAGACATTGACTAAACCTGCTTATGATGGCTACATTTTCTGAAACAACGTTCACAACAGGTTGCATGAGTGGATGATAACCAAGATAATTACAACTAGATTTTGAAATTATGACACTTCCCACTTGTCATCCTGTTTGAAGGATCAATTACAAAGATAGTTAAAAATACTTAAGATTCATCAACGTGCATCAAAGGTGTCCAGTAATATGCTAATATATTGCATTAGCTTGCCAACTTTGCTTTGCAGATTCCTAGAGAAATTCAGGCTCAATGGACAGGTGGCACTGGACATAATCAATTGGAGTGGTGCTACTCCAGCAAATTTAACTCATTTTCTGCTTGGAATGTCATGAGGGAAGAAGGCAACCCTTTATGCAGGTTGGACTGTTGGTCTAAGCTAAGAACAAAGGCTCTCGTACAGCAACCACTCTTAATTTTGTCCATGCTAATAGGCTCCTCACCCAAGATTGGCTCCAACACTTCTGTATGCAGCTTGCTAGTTGATGTTGCTTATGTAACCAAGGCCTGGAGTCAGAACACCATTTGTTTGTGGATTATGTGGCGTCCTAAAAGGTTTGGAAAGAGTTGGGAAGGTGTCATGCTTGGAGGAAACCATGAGTCAGCTTGAAGTGCATGTGGGAGGTGGTCCATGCCCAACAAGCATATTAAGCGTGGATGGCTAATCTCATTCCAATTGGTGGTTTGCAAGATTTGGGGGGTCAGGAACTCTCACTTTCAACACAGGATCCTGACCACCTTGGTCAATACATGGTTTGTTTGTGGATTGTGTGGCACCCTAAAATGTTTGGAGAGTCAGGAAGGTGTCATGCTTGGTGGAAAACACGAGTTAGCTTGAAGTGCACGTGTGGAAGGTGGTCCATGCCCAACGAGCATATTTAAGTGTGAATGGATAATCTCATTTCAATCGGTGGTTTGCAAGATTTGAGAGCTCAGGAACTCCCACTTTCAACACAGGATCCTGACCAGAAGATATCACAGTTGCTGGGTCATCAATGGTGTGAAGGAACATATAACGCTGATTCTCAATTTGACTAATCACCCTATTTGGCTTAACTGATAGTATGCAAATAGATGGAAACTGCTCCCTCATAGATGGGTGTCCTTAACCATTTTAAGTTGCTGTGCACAGCCAAGAAGAATTGGTTTCACAATTGGAACCAAGGGAATTCCTTAAGACTTGATGCTTGGTCCACATTGCGGAGTTGGGACTTAGGAATGGGTATGGTGGCAGGAAAAGTTTTATGACATGCAGATACCTAGAGTCCTCATGAAGTCATCTCGGAAGGATGTGGTGCATGCAGTGTCTCGGGTGACAAAGGGAAGATTGAGCTATTCTTTGGTGATTGCAGTTGCTTTGAAAGTGTTTTCACAGTTTTGACTGATTTCAATGTATTTGGGTTCCTAAAGAATGTAGGTACATGTTAAAATATATGTATACAAGTATGTATATATCTATATATACATATATTTAGTTATATAGGTAAATACCCTACAACAACAAACAACAACTACGCCTTCATCCCAAAACAATTGGGGTCAGCGATATGAACCAAAAAAAGAAATTCATTTTGGGTCTTCCACATGAATCCTTTTCCTCTAATCATTTCTATCCAATGCCATGTCCTCGGTGAGGTTCAAAGCATTCATATTCTTTCCTATCATCTCCATCCAAGTCTTCCTAGGCCTACCCCGACCTCTTTTAACTAATATATTTTCCCATTTCTCCAACCTTCTAACTGGAGCATCATTAGGCCTTCGCCGAATATGTCCAAACCACCGTAAACGATTCTCTCGCATCTTATTTTCAATGGGTGCAACACCTACCTTCTTACGTATCTCCTCGTTCCGAATCTTATCTTTTATTGTATTTCCACACATCCATCTAAGCATCCGCATCTCAGCTACACTCATTTTTTGAATATGATGTCTCTTGGCAGCCCAACATTCCGTACCATATAGTAAAGCGGGCCTAATAGTCGTCCTATAAAACTTTCCCTTCAACCGCAATGGCATTCTACGATCGCACAACACTCCAGTTGCACTTTTCCATTTCATCCACCCAACCTTTATCCTATGATTTACATCTCCATCAATTTCTCCATACTTTTGAATGATGGATCCCAAATATTTGAAATAATCATTCACCGGTATTTCTTGCTCACCAAGCTTCACTACACTCCCATCACTACTTCGTTGCTTACTAAACCGACATTCCATATATTCAGTCTTACTCTTACTCAACTTAAAACCTCTAGCTTCAAATGTCTGTCTCCATAATTCTAACTTAGCATTAACCCCAGCTCTAGACTCATCAATCAAAACAATATCATCAACAAACAACATACACCACGGTACATTTTCTTGAATTGATCTCGTAAGCTCATCCATCACTATCGCAAATAGAAAAGGGCTTAAAGCGGATCCTTGATGTAACCCAACCGTTATCGGAAAATTGGTTGTCACCCCTCCACAAGTGCGGACATTGGTTACTACTCCTTCATACATATCTTTAATTATACTAATGTACTTGAGAGAAACACCTTTCTTCATCATTGTCCACCAGAGAACGTCCCTAGGTACTCTATCGTATGCCTTCTCTAAATCAATAAAAACCATATGCAAATCTTTGTTCCTCTCTCTATATCTTTCAATAAGTTGTCTAAGAAGATGTATAGCTTCCATAGTTGATCTTCCAGGCATAAAACCAAATTGATTCTCCGATATCCTGACAACCTTCCTCAACCTAGACTCAATCACCCTCTCCCAAAGTTTCATAGTATGACTCATGAGTTTTATACCACGATAGTTTGTGCAATCTTGTATATCACCCTTATTCTTATATAAAGGCACCAAAGTACTCTTCCTCCACTCATTAGGCATCTTATTTGTTCGCCAAATCAAGTTAAAAAGATTTGTCAACCATTCTAAACCTTTCTCTCCCAAGCATTTCCAAGCCTCGATAAATATAGGTAAATACCCTATAGGAGTATTTTTTGTCTTTTCATAATATATAATAAAACTGTAATCAACAGTTTCCTTACTTATTTTTTATTTTTTATTTTTTGTTTTTGGTACATGTTAAAATATATGTATACAAGTATGTATATATCTATATATACATATATTTAGTTATATAGGTAAATACCCTATAGGAGTATTTTTTGTCTTTTCATAATATATAATAAAGCTGTAATCAACAGTTTCTTTATTTATTTTTTATTTTTTGTTTTTTATTATCTGTTTTTGTAAAATACCATTGGGGGCTTTATGGTCAAATTGACCATAGAGTCGTTGGCACTCCCAACGGTAAGAAATATGACCGTTGGGAGCTCCCAATGACTATTGGGAGCTCCTAATGGTCCCTCTCTACTCTCTTTTAGTTGTATATATAGGGGTGTGTTTCCCCCCTATTCTTCAATGTGTGGTGCTTGTGCTATTGTATGCCCTTAGTGGCTCTTGTTCTTGTACTTCCGCTTACTTCAATACATGGTATCAGAGTCATAGTGCTCTTGGTCTTATAAAATGTGGTCACTAAGTGTTGAAGACCGCGTGAAAGCATCATCAAGTGTTTGTGATGCTCGTGGTGACTCAAGTGGACATCTCCTTCCACTTTGTTCTCTTTCTCCCTCTCTCTTTTTTACCACTCAAGATGGAGCATGAATAAAAGATTGATCTATCATTCAAGCTCAATGGATCCAACTACATTGTGTGGGCATCCACAATGGAAAACAATCTCAAAGAAAAAAAACTTTGAGGATATGTGATGGGCATCATCCCAAAGCCGCAACTTAAACTCACCAAGAGAGAAGGAGATCAAGAGAAAGCCTTAGAAGGTAATGCACATATGAAAGCTATTCAAGATCATCAAACTAAGGTAGAGAATTGAGAAAGTAACCATGCCAAGATTTTTGCATAGTTTATGAACAATGTTGAGCTCAAGATATGTGCCAATATTGCCAAATTTTGTAAAGCCAATGAGGTTTGGTCTTTTATGAAGGGTATGTATACCCAAAAAGACCTTGCAAGACAATTTTTCTTGCAAAAAAAAATATGAATAATCAAACAAGGTGAAACGAGTGTTCGTGATTATTTTAGTTTTCTTAGCCCACTGTGGATGAATTGACTCTTCTTGAACCCAAGTGGGTTGCTAGTGAATATGTGGAGCTAAGAAGAGAACAAATAGAAAAAAAACACTTTTTTTAATTTTTACATGGGCTTAGACCCGAATTTAAACAAATTAGATCCTCTCTTCTTCATAGATCTAAACCTCTTCCATTGAAAGATGAGGTTGCCGAAATTTTCCAAAAGAAAAAAAGCGGTCTTGGTATGGTTAAAGGGAGAGACAAAGTGTTGGCTGTCTCTAAACCGGGCAACCATGTGAAATCTTATAAGCTTCCATATTTTGGGAAGCAAAATATCTATAATGGTGGCTATAGAAAGTTATTTGCCACCATTGCTATGAACCGGGATACATTAGGCCTAATTGTCCCAAACTCAATGATACATGTAAGAACAAGGTAACTTTTGTTGAAAAAACTACACCAAAGAGAGAAGAATCCATTGGAAGAGGAGACACTTTTTCACTTACTCAACTATTGGAGGCACTCCAACAACTACTTAAATCTCTATTAACTTTGGGGGCCGCGATAGCATCATCTTCTCCTCCCATAATGTGTTCTTGGATCCTTGACTCGGGAGCTTCTTTTCATATGACTCCACATGAAAATTGTTTATTCAACTTATGCACTAATTCAAAAACTTCATATATTTCCACCATCGATGGAACATCTTTGCAAATTAAAAGTATTGAAACTTTAAATTTCTATCAAAGTTTTTGTATTCCAAAAATTAGAGTTGTTGCAAAATTAAATTTAAATCTTTTTTCAATTTCTCAAATATCCGATCATGGGTGTTCGTGCAAGATCTCCGGCCCAAGAAGCAGAATGAGCAAAGGCCATAGAAGAGGAGATCTCTACTTCATGGATTCTTTAAATCTTCCCTCAAAATCTTTTTGTAATTATGTCCAAGATAAAGACATTGAAACTTGGCATAAAAGACTTGGACATCCAAGCTATTCAAAGATTATCTTTTTCCTTTTGAAAATTTTTTTGTAACGAGAAAGATTTAATTTGTAAGGATTGCATTTTTGAAAAAATAAAGGCTATTCCATTTCCAAATAGAACATTTGTCTCTAAAATACCTATTAAATTAGTGCACTCGGATGTTTTGGGGCCTTCTCCGGTTATAATAAAAAGAGAATACTTATGCTATGTTATATTTATTGATGATTTCACTACGTATGTGTGGATTTACTTTCTTAAATCCGATGTATTTTTTTACTTTAAAGAATTTCATATGATTATTAAAAATCAATTTCAAAGCAATATTTTTATCCTTAGATTCAACTCTGGTGGTGAATACCTTCCGAATGAATTTCAAAATTATTTAAAACAAAAATGGGATCTGTCACCAAAAATCTTGTCCAAGAACTCCTCAAAAAAATGGGTTAACCGAAAGAAAACATATACATATTATGAAAACTGTTAGAACTCTACTTATCTCTAAAAACGTTCCAAAGAGTTTTTGGGTCGAGGCCATTTTAACATCAACTTATTTGATAAATAGAATACCTTCATTATCTCTACAAAATGTTTCTCCATAAAAAAAACTATTTGTAAGAACCCCCAATTATAAATGTTTAAGAATTTTTGGTTGCAAATGGTTTGTCCTCTTGCATAAAAAAGATAAATTATGTCCAAAAGCCATTGAATATATCTTCATGGGTTACGGAGAAAACCAAAAGGGCTTTATATGTTTTGATTTCAAAAATAACAAAGTTTATGTCTCTAAGGATGTTTAGAAAATGAAAATGGATTTGAGATAACTAAGAAAAAAGATGAAGTAAATTATAACTTATTTGATTTCTTACCACAAGAAGAATTAACCTCTTGTGATATGTCTTTGAATGATAATTCCTTGAGTGATAATGGTGATAATGATGGTCATTCTAATATTGAGAATGTCGAATCACTATCAAGTAATGATAATATTATTGATAAACGAATACAAGTGTATACCCAACGTAAGCAAAGGAATCCTCAAAGTGCTTTAAAAAAATAAACACATGATTCTTTTATAGAAGAAACCCCACTTAGGAGATCCAATCATGTCCTTATCCCACCTAGTAGGTTTGTATCATATGATACTTTGACACCAACTTATAGAGCATGTTTAATAGCCTTCCATTCCTACTATGAACCATCACACTACAATGATGTTAATAATCTTTAACAATGGGTTGAAGCAATGAATTTCAGAATTAGATGCCCTAAAAAAGATAAACTTTGTAAGCAACTTCATTACCCGTAGGAAAGAAAGCTAGAGGATGTAGATGAGTTTTTACTGTTAAAACCAAGAGTGATAAAACTCTAAAAAGATATAAATCTAGGTTAGTCGCCAAAGGATATTAACAAGAATATGAGATTGACTATGAGAAAACCTTTACATCAATAGCTAGAATGACTAGTGTCAGGACCTTCATAGTAGTTGCATCCATTTAAAAATGACTCATATCAACTTAATGTAAAAAATGTTTTTCTTAATAGGGAATTAAATGAGGAGATTTATATGAACCTTCCACCAGGATTCAGTATTGAAAATGGTAAAATTCTCAGACTAAAGAAGGCCTTGTATGGTCTTAAACATGGTATGATAGATTTAGTAGTGTCATGTCTGCTTTGGGTTTTCATTCTTGTTATACTGACACTGCTCTTTTTGTTAAAAGTACATGTACTAAAATAGTAATACTTCTACTTTATGTAGATGATATGATAATCACTGAGAGTGACCATAAGGGAGTTAGAGATATTAAAAATATTTTAAAAGAGAATCTTGGTTTTTTTGAGATATTTTCTAGGCATCAAAGTTGCCTACTCTCCCAAAAGTACATTTTGACTTAAATGAAGCTTGCTTATGACATTTGCGCTAAGTCTAACATTTTAGATGACAAGAAAGTAGAAACCCTAGAAGTGATCAATGCTAAGTTACGACTTGAAGATAAGACTTTTCTTGAAGATCCTACACCCTATCGTCAACTAATTGGGGCACTTACCTATTTATCCATCACTTGAGCAGATATAACTTATGCAATTCATTCTATCAGTCAATTTTAGCATGCTCCAACCACTGTGCACATGAGTGTTGTGTTAAAAATTATCAAATACATCAAGAATATTATAACAAAAAGGCTTTTATTATCCTCATATTCTTCTCTAAATTTACTTGCTTATATTGATGCTGATTGAGGAGAAAATCCCAATGATAGAATCTCAACTATAGGTTTTTGTGTGTGTTTTACGAGATTCTCTAATTTTGTGGAGGTGTAATAAGCAACAAAAGGTATCTTTGTCCTCAACCGAAATAACGAGTAATGGCCACGACAACAATGAAACTTGTATGATTATGAAGTCTTCTCAAAGATATAGGAATAATCATCTCAACTTCTTCGAATCTATGCTGTGATAATAAGAGTGTAATCTACATTGCAAGCAAGCACACCTTCCATGAGCATACCAAACACATTGAGATGAATTGTCATTATGTCAGAGATGAATATCTGAGAGAAACTATTATGTTGTCGTATGTCATATCAGAGTATCAACTTGCGGATTTTTTTCACCAAAACTCTTCATGCACCTCATTTTATGTTTCTCCTTAACAAACTTTCGGTTCTTTCACTGTAAGTTTGAGGAAGAGTGTTAAAATATATGTATACATGTACATATATATCTATATATACATACATATATGCATATATTTAGTTATAAGGTAAATACCTTATAGGGGTATTTTTGTCTTTTCACAATATATAATAAAACTATAATATTCAGTTTTTTTTGTGTTTTTTATTATCCGCTTTTTGTAAAATGCCATTGGGGGCTCTATGGTCAAATTGACCATAGAGTCGTTGGGAGCTCCCAATGGTCCCCATCTACTCTCTTTTAGTTGTATATATAGGGGTGTGTTCCCCCCTATTCTTCAATGCTTGGTGCTTAAACATTTGCTCAATAAAGAGATTATTTTTATATTTTGTGCTCTCTTTAGCCTTTGTTGGCTCTTTGTATTGTCACATAGTGGACTTGTGCTTGTGTACATTGTGTTTGTGCTATTGTATGCCCTTCGTGGCTCATGTTCTTGTACTTCCGCTTACTTCATTATAGTACTTTCCTAGCAATTAGCTAAATTGGGAATCCTGGTCATGACTGGTTATGGATAAACAATAGATTGGTTTCTTTCTGACAATGATCTGTGATTGGTTGTGACTTTCTATCAACTCTGATAGGGGTCTGCCTTACCCTGTCAATCCGAAAAGAAAAAAAAAGAAAAAAAATGTCAATACAAGACATAGTTAGGTATGTCTTTGACAATGATTGATTTTCTCGAAACAACAATTATCAACGTATATTAAAGGTTCAACAACAACAACTACGCCTTCATCCCAAAACAATTGGGGTCAGCGATATGAACCAAAAAAGAAATTCATTTTGGGTCTTCCACATGAATCCTTTTCCTCCAATCATTTCTATCCAACGCCATGTCCTCGGTGAGGTTCAAAGCATTCATATCCTTTCCTATCATCTCCATCCAAGTCTTCCTAGGCCTACCCCGACCTCTTTTAACTAATATATTTTCCCATTTCTCCAACCTTCTAACTGGAGCATCATTAGGCCTTCGCCGAATATGTCCAAACCACCGTAAACGATTCTCTCGCATCTTATTTTCAATGGGTGCAACACCTACCTTCTTACGTATCTCTTCGTTCCGAATCTTATCTTTTATTGTATTTCCACACATCCATCTAAGCATCCGCATCTCAGCTACACTCATTTTTTGAATATGATGTCTCTTGGCAGCCCAACATTCCGTACCATATAGTAAAGCGGGTCTAATAGTCGTCCTATAAAACTTTCCCTTCAACCGCAATGGCATTCTACGATCGCACAGCACTCCAGTAGCACTTTTCTATTTCATCCACCCAACCTTTATCCTATGATTTACATCTCCATCAATTTCTCCATACTTTTGAATGATGGATCCCAAATATTTGAAATAATCATTCACCGGTATATCTTGCTCACCAAGCTTCACTACACTCCCATCACTACTTCGTTGCTTACTAAACCGACATTCCATATATTCAGTCTTACTCTTACTCAACTTAAAACCTCTAGCTTCCAATGTCTGTCTCCATAATTCTAACTTAGCATTAACCCCAGCTCTAGACTCATCAATCAAAACAATATCATCAGCAAACAACATACACCACAGTACATTTTCTTGAATTGATCTCGTAAGCTCATCCATCACTATCGCAAATAGGAAAGGGCTTAAAGCAGATCCTTGATGTAACCCAACCGTAATCGGAAAATTGGTTGTCACCCCTCCACAAGTGCGGACATTGGTTACTACTCCTTCATACATATCTTTAATTATACTAATGTACTTGAGAGAAACACCTTTCTTCATCATTGTCCACCAGAGAACGTCCCTAGGTACTCTATCGTATGCCTTCTCTAAATCAATAAAAACCATATGCAAATCTTTGTTCCTCTCTCTATATCTTTCAATAAGTTGTCTAAGAAGATGTATAGCTTCCATAGTTGATCTTCCAGGCATAAAACCAAATTGATTCTCCGATATCATGACAACCTTCCTCAACCTAGACTCAATCACCCTTTCCCAAAGTTTCATAGTATGACTCATGAGTTTTATACCACGATAGTTTGTGCAATCTTGTATATCACCCTTATTCTTATATAAAGGCACCAAAGTACTCTTCCTCCACTCATTAGGCATCTTATTTGTTCGCCAAATCAAGTTAAAAAGATTTGTCAACCATTCTAAACCTTTCTCTCCCAAGCATTTCCAAGCCTCGATAGGTATACCATCTGGGCCAACTGCCCTTCTTGATTTCATTTTCTTCAAAGCCTCTGCAATTTCTTTCTTTTGAATCTTGCGCATGAAGTCACGATTTATCTCATGAAAAGGAATGGAGAAGTCTCCAAGATCTTGAGCATGACTATCATTAAATAGCTTATCAAAATAATCTTTCCATCTCTCCTTAATCTCCTCATCTTTGACTAAAACCCTTTGTGTTTCATCTTTGATACATCTAACCATACCCAAATCCTTCGATTTCCTATCTCTCATCTTTGCAAGCCTATAAATATCCTTCTCGCCTTCTTTGGTATCCAACTTGTCATAAACCTCCTTATATACCTTAGCCCTCGCGTTTCGAACAACTTTTTTAGCTTCCTTCTTTGCTATCATATACTTCTCCAAATTCTCATTATCACGACTCTTACTTAGATTTCTATAGCACTCTCTTTTAACCTTAATAGCTAATTTGACATCCTCGTTCCACCATGATGTATCCTTACCTAGTGGTGCACCGCCTTTAGACTCACCCAATACCTCCTTAGCTACTTTTCTCATACCACCCGCTATCTTATTCCACATTGATTCTGAATCCTCCTCGAGACACCAATCAACTTCCTTAACTACCTGCTCTACAAACATTCCTTGTTTAGCTCCTTTCAGTGCCCACCACTTAATTCTAGGATCTATCCTATGTCTATCCCTTTTGCGGCATTGTCTAATTCTAAGATCTAAAATTAAGACTCTATGTTGTGTAGCTACACTTTCTCCTGGTATAACCTTACAATCGATGCAACAACCCCTATCTCTCTTTCTAAGTAGGAAAAAATCTATCTGACTCGTATTAACCCCACTTTTAAATGTTACTAGGTGAGACTCCCTCTTCCTAAACCAAGTGTTTGCTAAGATCATATCATAGGACAAACAAAAATCTAAAATCCTTTCTCCACTTTCATTTCTTTCTCCTATACCATAGCCTCCATGGATATTCTCAAATCCATCCCTACTAATGCCTACATGTCCATTAAGGTCACCGCCGATGAAAAGCTTTTCTCCATAAGATGTCTCTTGTACTACTCCATCTAAATCTTCCCAAAATTGATGCTTAATGGAATCATCTAAACCTACTTGAGGTGCATAAACACTAATAATATTAATAATATCCGTACCTAATACTAATTTAATAAGTAAAATTCTATCACCCTTCCTACGGACCTCAACTACATTATCTATAAACTGACGACTCATAACAATCCCTACTCCATTCCTATTCCTATTTATTCCTGTATACCAAATCTTATATCCCCAAGGTTCTATCACTTTAGCTTTCTCACCTACCCATTTGGTCTCTTGAAGACATAAAATATCAATCTTTCTCCTACACATAACATCTACTAACTCTACCAACTTACCAGTTAAAGACCCTATGTTCCAAGTGGCTAACCTAATTTTATGGTCTTGGACTAATATTAAAGGTTGATAGCAAAAATAATCAATTTCCAGACACAGACAGATGAACAAGACATCAGAATTATGGAGGACAACCTTGGAGAAAAGAGGGAGAACAACGGGTTTAAAATTATATGGCTATTCACAATTGCTCATCCAAACCTAAAACAAGTCTCCAGTGACAATTTTCAACATGGCAATAGAAAAACTGACACATGACATGGGTCTAAAAGAACCATTAGGCTAAATGAGGGTGAAATAGAAGAGGCTTAAGTTTTAAGTTGACATCTCAAAGACAACTTTATCGTAACATATGATATGCTACAGCAATGCTGATTGTGTGCAGCTTGTGACTACAAGTGAAAGATGGTACACATGATGAACACAAAAAAAATGAGTATTGATATAATATGATTAATATCTGAGAATGATGAGATTGTGGCAACAAACAGCCTGATTCTGCCATGAGCATGTTCAATATCAAATAGTATGTAATGGAATTACCAAAACGTTCTCAGACAGCTTTTGAAAAAATAGTGAAATTTTAATGTGGCAGCATAAAAACCTGGTAACTTTTTCCCAACTTGAATTGGTAGTGGGGCCATCGTTTGTCCAATATTTCTATCTTATTAGCACAAATTAAAAAAAGAATTGCACTCTTCAGGCAATTTTTGTTCTCTTATCTTTATTCTATTTCAAGAATGCAAACATGCATGCAGAGTTTTAATTTTCAGAGAAATTATTTACGCTACTCTGTCTTACTAGAAGATCTCTTTGTCCTTCCTCTATATCTATATCTATCTATCTATCTCTCTCTCTCTCTCTCTCTCTCTCTCTCTCTCTATATATATATATATATATATATATATATATATATATATATATATATATATAAACCAATGATTTCTGTGCAAAATACTTGTAAGTGTTTGTTCCTACAGTTAATTGCTAACACAATTTTCGCATAGCTAATACCAGATAGTGAGATTGACTGAATCACATATACTTATACTTTTTTGCCAGAACTTTACAATAATCTGAGGAAGAAAAAAATTATCAACCTTTCGATTGAGAAAAAAAGTTCACATGAATTGGTCAGCACAACATTTTCAAAAGCGTCCATGAATCCATAAATTTGTTATACAACCTGAAAATTGTTCTTTTATCTTTATATGTCAGATACCAAATGTTAAAAAGTCTATCAAGTGAAAGTAATCTACCTTCATCAAGTGTACTAAATCCTCCTGGTGTTCCTGCCTCCTGATCGGTCATGAATGACTGTAGATACTCGGGAGCTCTATAGTGCACACCTAGTAAAAGACTATAATCCATAATCCTTTGTGTTTCTAAGAAATTGCAATCGATCTCTATTTGCCTGCAGAACCACAAGAGATGATAAGAAACCAAAGAAGCTGAAAAGCTTAAAAAACCACTGATATTGGAATGAAGAGATACTCAAGTAACATAAATTTGGGTAACGCATGTAGAACCAGAATAATTGATGGAACAACAGAAAATGCTTCCAGTTCTTGCAAGCATAATTTTTGCCTCCACAACGATAAGACAGCACAATGTCATAGATGCCTTCATTCAGCAGACCATGGGAGAATAAAGAAGATGCCACTTTTGCAAGTTATAATGTAACAGAAAAAGAACAGCTGTAAGGCTACGTGATACAGACAGTTTACTTAACATGCATATCCAGTACCGACATGATACGACACTCGGACACTTCATGGGCACAATCAAACCAGCTTCACATGGTCAACATTGTGTCATTAAATTTATCTATTTTCTTTTATGATCTTATTTACTTATTTCATATTCACTTGATTTTTTTTAATTTGTCATCAATTACATTACATTTCAATTTCAATTTACTTTCATTATTTGATTTTCTAATTATAGTGATTTAGAATTGTTGTTTTATACATACACACGCATATGTACATCTATGTGTGTTCACAGCCATGCCCCTGTGTCTTAATTATTGAAAATTATTGAATTGTACCAAGTGAATCCGCAATCCGCATCATGTCCTGCTCCCGCATCCGTATCTATGTGACAGCTGTAAGGATATCAAGAAAATATAGTCCAATTGGACCACTATAGTTACAATTTTTTCCCTTTTGAGCAACAAAAAGAGAATTTAAAATCAATGTAACTTAATGCTGATTCTGTGTCACTGAAATCCATTAGCAAAAGAAAGGCAAGGAGAGAATAGGAAGGGTTTTAAAGGTATCAATAGCAATAATAATAACATATTTAAGTAAGCCTTATTCAATGATTCTCTGGTTCTACTAGAGCGCAATTATAGTTAAGAACAAGGTTGCCAAACTAGGAAGCGGGAAACGATATGGGAAGCGGAAGCGAGGCATTTTAAAATTTATACGAAGCGGGAAGCGAAGTTTCAATTTAAAATCGAAATATGAATAAAAAATGAAGCAATATGGAATCAAACAAGAAACAAATAAAAACTAAAATAAAATTGATCATTCTTATATTTCATAATTTTTCTATAAAAGAGTTAAATTTTTGTTAAAATCTAACAATGATGGTTACCAATTTAAAGAAAGTACATGGAAAGTGAGTGAAAGTGTGAGAAAATACATGAACAAGATGAAAAAAAATGTGAGAAAAGTATATAGTATGCATAGACTATGTGTATGAGAGGCATAGAAGAAGCGTGGGGGAATCGAGCTTCCCATGAAGTTTCGGAAGTGAGGAGTATCGCGCTTCCGAAGCGAGTTTCCGTGAAGCGAGCTTCCCACCTACCTCAGAAGCTTCCGGTAACTCTGGTTAAGAAACAGATTTTCTCAAATAAATTACAGTCTCCCATTTTAGAGGTCACGTGATTGGGGAGCCAGGCGTGTAATTCATCTCTGCCTATTATTTAAGGATGATCATCTTAACTTTGTCATTCTTTATACATGTTGATATATAAGCTGGCCTCAGAACTACCATTAACTCTTATTCAAATGCTATGTCAAATGGATGCAGCTGCAGATATTGGGATATGACCATTTTTGTGAAGTTTTCAATATGACTAGTATATAAGGGGATACAGAATGGGAGCCAAATGGAGTATCTGTGTGACAGCCACTTACACAAACCAGGTTAACAGGAAACAGTGACATAATGATATTACTTGGAGACCGTGATGGTCGATGGAAAAGAGTGTAGCTTATGTCTGCATGTGCATGTCAAAACCTCATTGAGCTCAAGTCCATAGATTTATCTCTTGAGTCAGGCCATGTACATCTCTCAATAGCCTATGATAGTAATCTCCTATCTTGCTTTGGCCAATACTGCATAAATTGAAGCCAATTTTGAATTATCACTATGGTGCTGGTTGAACTATAGTTCAACTTGAACAGCTACAACTTTACCAGGTTAACTACCAGGCGTGAATGACTCCTCTGTTCTTAATTTAACTAGATGCAAGTTACCAAAGAATCTCTTTTGCTCAACCTCAAAAATTCTCAATCACCATTATTTTAAACAGGTCTTTGTACAAACAAAAGGAGTTCAAGAAACTCCAAACTTACCACAAGACAAACTGACCACTTTTGCTTTTAAGAAATGATGAACATTTTACAGCTATTTCAAACTTAGTATAACATCTAACGTGATTGGGATGCTTCCTTTTTCCTCACACGTCAGAAACATGACAAACATTTGACAGGTATCTGTTAAATAGGCATAACTTTTTAACCACATATATGTATACATGCGTACACATACACAAGCATATAGGTTCATCCAACACTGAACCCACTTATGTTTAGTAGATCCAAGTCAATGGATGCCCATTATTCATATGCTAGATATTGAAATGCTATGTGTGTTGGCGCATAATGATTGTTTTGAACTTTGTACCCTTGCATGCTTGCATAGTGATTTAAGATATGGTGTTCCATCCATTTTGTGCTTTGATCTTTCAATAATTTCATTTGCTTTCATACACTGAATTCCCTGTCAGGCATGTCACTGTACATAGATCATGAATGATGAAGATATCATGCATACAATAAAAAAAATGGTCAATAAAAACCTCACTTCAATAATGCCTCACACCAAGAAGGCTCCAAATAAAATTGATAGTTCAGATCCAAATCTTTGAGGGTGGTGTTCTCATTAATTTCAATTTTGTTTGTGGAACGCCCTTGAGACGATCCTTTCAGATCAAATCTTCGATGAATTCTCAGTTCTGTGCAAAACATGTTGCCCATTACTACAAACCTAAACTGCACATTCACAAAGCATTTTAAGAAATCATTACGTAGTGTTGTGACATCAAGCATTTAACCAAAATCTTATAAGCGAGAAAGTGCAGAAAGATAAATGGATGGGCATTTTTTATGGTAATAGAATAGAAACATAAGTCGAATACAAGATATCAGTTGCGTTACAATCTTGAAATAAATTTAGTACCTTTTGGCCACCTGTTTTGATCCTGTGAAGCCCAAAGAATTTTGTTATAAGAGTATTTTCATATGTATGAACATGATGGTGATAGTTTGGGAGCATCTGTAAGAGAACCTGCATTTGCCGAAATGCAGCAATCAGATTACCAATTTTTGTTGATTAGTGTATCAGTTATATAATCAATTAACATTCAAATATATAATGAATAAGGTAAAAAGGAAGCAAGATATGAATTGAGATCAGTGAAAAGATGGAGAATTCATGCAACTTAAACAGCAACAATAGCCACAAAGTGATACTCAGCCTCAGTACTAGAGCAAGAAATAGCATGCTGCTTTCAATTTCGGCAAAAGATAAGATGCCAGCCCACCTAAAAACTGCTCAAATTTCAACCTCAAATACTAAGAACTACTGCCTAGTCAAAGAAAACAAAGCCAGAGGTATATTAGCTATGAGGGTGGACACCAATTATTAGTTATGCAACATCATGAATAGCTTTGTCATAGAAGAGCATGTATGAACGACTCATTTTAAGCAAGAACAAGGTTGTTATCTAATGAATTTAAGTCATAGGAGGACCCAATAATATTCTGATAATTTTTATAGCTCAGTAATTCACCATTTGAGATGAAATGATAATTCATGGCAGCCAGTGTAACCATAATCCCTGCAAACACCACATTGGAGAAAACAAGAAACCACAAGCTGTAAAAGGATCATTTTATCTGTAACCTGAAGAGAACAACCTCTATTGACAATCCTGATAGGTAGCTGCACATATAGATACTATCCTTTGTTAAGAAAAATGTAATGTTAATGTATTTGTTTGGGTGTCTTGTACATACCTAAGTATACTTAGGTATACTTATAGCTATCTTGTATTGTTCTTATTTGTTTTGTTTTTGTATTCTAGGTATATTAGATGTATACCTATTATTTGTATTTTGTATTGTAGGTAAGGTATACTCAAAGGCATACTAATTAGTCAGGTGAAGTATGCATAATGTACACTTGTAGAATAGATTAGGGCTATTTTAGGTATTTCTTTTTTTTGTATTTTTTACTTTTTTATTTTTTGTTTTGGTTGCTCCAACTGGTTGTTGGGCCAGTCAATAGGCTTTGACTAGCTGTTAGGATGGTCTAACGGCTTCCTTGGGCATATGCCTCATTATGTGCTTGAGAGAGTGACGGATAGTTAGGCGCATGTTTGTGTGTGTATGAATGACTGTAGTGAGGTTGCCTTGTAAATAATGTGAATATTTTTTTATTAATAAAATTATTTATTTTTTATATTTCTTGTTTATGTTCTTGGCTATGCAGTGTTTGTCGTAGTCAAATGCATTGTGATAATGTATTTGGATTTCATTCATCATTTTTGTTTTCTTCTTGTGTCTCAGATTCCGTGCCACTTCGTGACATCCTCAACACTAGAAAATCTCTACCCTTAAAAGAACAAATTGCAATCAAAACCTGAAAACAACAAGCAGCATCTAACAAGAAAGAGGGATACTCCAAATAATTGAGAGTAGATTCACAAGCATTTACAGGAACTGGAGAAAGTCCAGCCTCAGTGATTCAGAATATATGCATGTGATCATATAAAATAAGGAAACAACAATTATTATAAATGGGAAATGAAGATAAAAAATTAGAAACTACCTGAACTTCAGATTTTCGAAGGGTTTTAATTATAAATCTATCATCTTGAGAGAGAAAAAATACACTTCCACTCTTGCCAGGAGAAGAAAGCTCTCTAAGTGCAGCACTTCCACAAATAGATATCATGTAATCTGCAGCATCTATCAGGAACATCTCACGCAAATTCCTACAAGGACATGGCAAGGTCTATTACAAGCATGAAGATGTGTAAATGTGTTTCTGGTTTGAATAATTAAAGATTATACATCAGAAATTAACCAACTATGATATTAAGAAATAGAAAACTGCTCTGCTAAAAGAGTAACATTCTAGTTCAGAATTCCATTGTTAGGTTTCCAACATTCACTGTCACAGACTATAAAATATTAATATCATTACAGAATTCCATCACCAAAAATGAACAAAAGATGGAGAAATAATGCATGATTTTAACATTATATTACCCATAAAATTTCTACACATAAACAGTTTTTAGTTAAAATTGATATGCTTATCGTTTGTCAATTGTCAGTTGTCCCCCTGACATGAACCATAGTTACATGATACATCCCAGAATTTTCCACGACAGCCATTTTTCATGTTACATCCCACTGATCATCTGGTAGTCTTTTGATGCATAGCCAGAAAATGTTCAGTAAAACTCCACAATTCAGTAATAATCTCTACAAGAACATGACCCTTTTATGAAATGAAGGAATCTGTTGCGAACCCTGATGATGGTTTCATGCTTGAACATCTATGAGACATACTTCATCGCAGAGTGGCAGTGACAGCAGATGCAAAGGTTATTCACAACTCTTATGATTATGCCTTTGCGTGTCCTGAGAAATCCAAAAGCCACAGCTAGTTTCTCAATGTGATACACAAGAATTTGCTCCTTTTCTTCCTCTTTGATATCAAACAGAACATTTGATGTGTTTGGCAAATAGCATGCTGCTTTCAAGAGTGGTGATCAGTGCAAGCGTTTTACTGATCGCCTCATACTGAGGATCACCTTCATCTCCATCAAAAGAATTATGGACCCCAGATCCAACCTCAATCAGACCACAGCCAGGCTCCTTCTCAGTCTCCTCTGCTTCAGCAAGCTGTGCAAGCCGCCTTCTCATTCCATCATTCCTTGCCACTTTATATATATGATAGCAGCATATAGTCACCATCATGGTTGGAATCTAGCTCTCAAATTCTGTGGCTCACAACTTCTCTGACTCTGAACAAAACACTGTCATGGTTTGCACATGGTCCAAGCAAAGAATTCCATATGATTATCTTGGACTCAATCGGCATCTGCTCAATAAATCTATATGCTTCATCAAGAAGCTTTGCTTGACCGGAAGATCAACCATACAACCATACAGATCTATTATTGGATTCATGATACTATTGAGCCAAATAAGGCCTCCATCACTGCATGCGGCCAGTACCCCAACATATCTTACATCATCCAGCTTGATTCTTGCTTCCTTCATTCTTGACAAAGCATCTTGAGCTTCATGGCTGTGACCGCAAATATCCAACCCCATAATCAAAGCCATCTAAGTGAGTACATTTCTCAGGGGCATTTCATTGAACACTTGGACCACCCCTTTGACAAAGCCACATTATTTAGTACATATCCATCAAAGCTGTCTCCAATGTTACATTCACCTTGAACACATTTCTCACCAGAATACAATGAAGCCCACTTCACCAACTCCAACAAGCCCAAGCTCGTATGCATAGCAATAACACTCACCATTGTCACCTCATTAGGTACCTGCTCTAAACAATTTAAGTGCTTCATCAGCAAAACAAAACACTCTATAACAGCCAACCACAAAACCTTATCTTTGTGAGGCATCTCGTCAAACACTTTGTGTGCAGACACTCTGTCTGGCCAAAACATCCATACAAATCAACGAAGGTGTTCTGCACAAAGACACCAAACCAAACCCGAATTTCAAACTCAACCCATGAACCTCCTAATCCTTCTAGTGAAGAAGGCAAACCCCCACATTGAGAACAAAGGGGAAGGTCCTGGTTGAGAGAGACATGCTGGTGCATGGAGGCAAAGATAGGGAGAGGGACAGAGAGCATCAGATAGGGATTGCCATTTGCATAGTCATAAATCATGGTGCTTCACACAATCACGTTGGGATTATGAATTTGATCAAAGATGGATAGAACGTGGCTCAAGCTTTCATTTGGGGACAGGCAGGAGAACAGGATCCCTCTTACTGCAAGGGGCATGTTGCATGCCCTGTGTTGTCAGCTGTCATAAATAGGTACTTGGGGTTTTTGCATTAAATACAAAAGGAGAGCACATAGCAGCACCATGGCTACCAGTACTGCAGTTCACCCAATATTTGAGCTTTTTGGTAGCATGTACCCGTATATGTGCAAGACCAAAAACAATGGTTTTCAAACTTCATACACATATACAATTGCGCAAACTGTTAATATATATATATATATATATATCCCATCCAGGGCATTTTGGTCATTTTACCCTTGTAATAGAGTCTGTTTACTAGGGACAGATTTGTCATTTTTCTTTATTTTTAATATTGCCATTTTTATTTAGTATAGGGACTCTATGGTCAAAAGACCATAGAGTCGTTGGGAGCAATCCCCAAGTCCATTTCAAAGTGTATATATAGGGGGTTTTACCCCCTCCTTTGACAATGCTTTTCTTAAGCATTTGTTAGAAAATAAAGACTTTTTATACTGTTGGTGTTCTCTTGATTGACCTTTAATAGCCATTGTATGCACTTTTGTGCTTTTGTGATTGTGTATAAATAAAGCCTTTTGTATTGTCCCTTAGTGGACTTGCATTTGTGCTTAAGCACACTGTATTTTGCATTTCCGCTTGTTTCATTACACAAACCTCATACAATCAAGTGACAAGAAAAAGCACAACATGAAATAAATTTATTTTCAATGCTTTTTGCAAAACCAGACCTGAATCAAAGTCACGACATGCAATGGAGCTATAGAACCCGTAAATTAAAGTTTAAATTTGTTGTCACAACAAAGAGCATAGAACAATGAACAAAATCAAGAAAATGAGCATGAAAGACATTTCTTCCTCATCAAAGTTCAAGTTGGAGATCCAAGCAATCACCTAAAAACCATTGGACAATAATCTTTCCACTTAAAATCAACTGATTGATGAGGAGGTGTCAGTTGGGAACCTTCTCTAGGAAAATTCATCCAAAAGCATGCTCGAGGACCAAAATCGGATGCTCGAACCTCCCTTCTCTGCATGGGAGTGATCTTTCCCACAGTGTATCTGGCAAAAGAAAAGGGGGAAAATGTAAATTTTAAAACATGCACACAGACACAAAAACAAACCGAAAACATACATGCATGATCTTAAAGGGCAAGAGAATCTATGTAGTCAAAAGCGCAAGGCGGTGCCTAGTCGGTAGACCCCTAAGAAGATTAGTCGAGGACTAGAAGGGACTAGTCAGTAGCCCAATTAAAATATAAAAAAGTACGCAAAATATACATAAAAATATATATAATTCTTTTACTAATAAGAAGTTTTTGTTACACAAGTACAAAATTACACATGCTTTCACAAAATATATTAATATACATAACCAGAATATACATACATATATATATAATTGTATACACACAAATATATATATATATATATTTTTCAATTATTCATAACATATTCAGTATAATCAACAAAATATGCTTTCTATCTTTCACATAAGCACAATAACACATACATATATAAATAAATTCATAATACTAAACATGCTTTCAGGATTTTATAGAAAAATTCATTAGAAAAAAAGTAACACACACATATAAAAAACATAATCAATTAAAATTAATTGTGCATGCTTTCAATGTTTCACAGAAAAAATCCCCAAAGCAAAGTAGCACACACACATATATATAAATATAATAACTAAGCATGTTTTCATGATTTTACATAATAAATCACACAAACACACGCACATGTATGTAATTATATATATACAAAAAATAACAAAATATATATATCAGAATAATAAATGACTAAACTGTCCTCGTGCCTAGGCGGAGGCAGCTTAGTCGCCGACTAGGCGCCTTAGCCGGTGCCTAGTCAGCAAAATTGGTACCTTTTAAGGTAATCACCTAGGAATTGCAAAGCCTAGGCATTTTACTTATGCCTAGACCGACTAGGCAGACTAGTCAATGCCTGGACGGGGCTTTTGACTATATAAAAGAGAATACACAGATCCAACCAACCATTTATATGTCAGAAAAAAATAAAAGAAAAGAAAAACATAAGTTAAAGTAGGATATCTAAGACCTTGCAAAGATGTTAATAGGAACAAAAGAAAGCAATGAGAATGTTCGGAGATATCTTTCAGAACTAATGAAAGTTGGCAATCTATAGGCTTAGATGTCATAACCAGATATGGCTATGACAGTGAAGTACTGAAAATGATTTCATAAACCTATTCAGTATTCTGCTATTCTTAAGATGTATGTTAGAATTTAAAAAGATATCCAAAATATAATATTATTAGACTATTATTAGATCATGCAAAATTTATAAAAGCAACTACCAATACTATACCCGAATATGCACATGGTGTTACACATGAATTAGAAGAAGGGAAGAAAGCAATTGGAAGCAGTGCAGTATTAAATTTTGAAAGCAAGGACCATGAACCTTGCCTGATCCCAAGCTGCAGGTTGAGCATCAGATCGTAACTTCTGTGGCCTTTAATGATGGTTTCACCTGGCTTTTTGAGGTCCTTTGAAAGTTTCTTCTGCCTCCTTTTGGCACTCCTGGATAGCGATGTCAGATTATTGTTGATTACCAGCTCACTGATAAGAACACCTTGCATGTATTCCCTTTCTAGAACAGGCATGTTTGTATCCATCTCTTCTTCGTTTTCTTCTAAAATGGCTTCTGCAGCTTCCAGACTACAGCGCCCTTCCAAAGACAAGTTCCTATTGTTGGAGTATTCCGAGTTCTGGAGGACACCTTTGGGAAGGTTAGTGGATGAACCACGATGAGGCTTAGGAGGCTTGTGAAGGTTGAGGTTTCCCATTTCCACAGAAGAAGCATGACCAATACATGGACTATGCTGTTGCTTTATCATATTTGGTATGAGGCCACCTTTTCTTAAAGCACTAGAGTAAAGTTCTTGCACTGCAGGAAGCCTACCACCCTTAGGATAGAATGCTCCTCTTCCATCTTTCAACCCCCGGGTCCACGTTCCAACATAGCACCCACCATCAACCCAGGTATAAACTCCAAAACCATGCATCATGCCACCCATCCAGTTTCCTTTGAAAGAGTCCCCATTTGTCCAAGTAATGACACCTTTCCCATACAAATTTCCACCTTTCATAGTTCCCGTATAAACATTTCCATTGGCCCAGAAATACTTTCCATGCCCTTCTATTACACCCTCAACCCAAGAACCCCCAAAGACATCTCCATTAGGAAAAGTTTTCCTTCCAGATCCATGTTTGACATTAAAATGCCACCCCCCCTTGTATGTAACTTTATCAATCCCAGTATATGTTCCATTGCCATGCATATAACCACCAGAGAATTCCCCTTCATAAATTGCTCCAGAAGGCCATATAATCTTGCCATGTCCATTTAGCATTCCTCTTCTCCATTCACCATCATAAATGTAACCGTCAGACCAGACATACTTCCCAAAACCCTCTGGCATGCTATCCAGTAACGATCCAGAATACAGATCCCCATTTGGAAGTACTACTTCTGCGACCTCACTGATATTGGATCCAACAGGTTGAGAGGTCTGTCCATTAGACAGTATAGGACAATGTTCTCTATCACCAAATGAACTTGCATCCTGTCCTTTCTCAGAATGAGAATATACTCCATCATCATCATCATCATCATCAACATGAGCCGCAGGGCCAGACATGCATAATGTACAAGCAAGTTCAAGTTCTCACGATTCAGAAAATTTAGGTTTCTACAAATGCCAAAAGAGAAAAGACAATCCCATCTTAAATTATAAAAAAAAAGAAATTAAAAGAAACCAATCTGGCATAACATATCGACCAAGAAAAGACAGTCAGATCAGAAGATCAAATTCACTATATGAAAGAAACAAACTAAAAAATAAATACCATTCCGTGGCACGAAGACATTGCTGTCAGCTAATCTAACTAATAATCATGAACTAACTGCAACAGTTCTTCAGGATAAAAATTACAGAACTAAATAACTATGGAGCACTTTCAGTCACCCACATAACTTATTCAAGAAGTGTGGTAAGAGACCAATTATCATGCCAGAACATTGCCAGATATCTGAAGGAAGAGTTGCAAGAGAACTGAAGGGTTTAAATATAGAATGCAAAGAGAATGCAAAACCTAATGAACAATTGCCATACTAGTTTGAACCTGATTTTCTTGCTTAATTAGTAACTGTTCTTTTGAGCAGATGGCTTTCCATTGTTAAAGAACTATGGAGTAGCACGACTTTATTACAAACTAACCAAACAACATAAGTGAATATGCTTGCAAATGCAAGTCACAATGGAACCAGAATATATTGTAAGCCTTGATACTCCCTTGAGTAATTGACAGGAACAACCAACAAACTCTGCCACTGTCTAATATACAGAAAAAGTTTCTATGCTAAAAGTGAAATACTTCGTGTCATCCTCCACTAAAAACCTAAATGACCCAAGTTTTGTTATTTAAAGCCACTACATCTTTTGAAGCCAAGAAAAATACAGAATACCTTGCAGGCTAAAGGAATATGTATTGTACATTATACATTATAATGGGAATTAAGCCATTTTGTACTGGATCTCTGTATGCTTGACTTTTTATGTGCATAATAATCTTTTCTGTTTAGCAAAACACCTTATCCTGACAGTTTCAAATGACTCTGTTTCAGGTCCATCCAGTCCCTCAACACAAAATAACTGTCTCAGGCCTACAGAATCCCACAACACAAAAACCCCTTACGATGATGTTTTTTTGTTCGTATTCTATTAAACATTTTTCCTGAAATCTGGAATTAAAGCATATCTCACTTCTGTGAACCATTACCCTCTCCACTATGTGGTCAAAGCCAACTTGAGGATTAGAGTGCACTGTCTCCACTCACTATGTCCATAAAAAATGGTTATTAAAAGAATGGTATTTTCCACCAATGCCGAACTCCCATTGTAGAGCATTTCCACTAGCCTATGCATTGTATGTACACCATGTCTCACAAGCTATGCAACTTGCATCAGCATGTATCGCTTTTAAGTATACCTTACAAATCATCAAGCACAAACCTTTGCCAACTTGTGTGCGCCATCATGCATCAGAATGACTTCATCATGAATTATCTTCTGTACCTCTACTGGTGAATTCTGGATTATTATGGGAGCCACTTCTATCCTTATAAGCTTCATCCCAATTTGAGGTTGAAAAGTTCAAACATGTATAGAACCAGATCAACTAAGGAAGGGACACTACTTATTTATCTTTATTTCTTTTTATTTTTGGAGAAACCAATCAAGCATTCTTTACAAAAAATGCACATATGCATTCCAGACCAAATTCAGTAACTTCGTAACCTCAATATGTAAAAATAGTAGGAGTCATGGTAGTGGCAGCAGCACTACCACCCATGGAGACAAAAGTAAAAGACAGCACTTTGCTGGTGAGGTATTTACCAGCATATTCTGAAACTTCTAAATTTATCACGTTTTTATCAGGATAATGTAAGTAAATTAAATGAATAAAATAATATAAGGAAACCATATAAAATCTTGAAATAATTAAAAATCAAACTAATATTTTTTGCTCAAGAAATTGCTTGATAAAACATTTTATGATGTTCTTATCTAGCAATAAAATAACGATATTTTCGATATATTGCAATTTAGTTACTGATTTTAACTTTTTGTACAAATATTGCATTTTTGTGATTTTCAAGAAATATCGCAATATTTGTCACTAGGCTACCAGCCTACCATCACCACCACTAATGATAACAACGATGTTATACACCAGAACTGCAGCTGATTATTTTCAACCCGAACCATGGTCTCAACTGATGCAGCTTGCATTGCAAATTCAAGCCTAGTATGCGGCACTTCCTTTTACAACTGGCAAGAATGTATAAAGGGCCTAAACTAGCTATACTTGATTTCAAGCCTCACCATTACCAAGACATTAGAAAACCACCGAAAGTGAAAGCTCAGTTGTTATTACACAAATAGCAGTCATTATCTTCTGTTCTCCCATGTTCATCTCCCTTCCCCGTTCAACAAAGTTTCATGCTTCCAACATCCAGAACCAAGTATCTCTATATAAAAGACATGCCTACCAGTTTCTGCCATAGCTGCCTTATACCAATCACAATCAAAAGCCAGTTTCTATTGATCCTATACCAAATTCCTCAGGGGCAGTGGTTCCCTCCATGATGCTATATCTATATAAGGCTTCTGTACATCATTTGATGCCAAATATCAAAGGAAAATCATAAAAAAGATCGGTGGATAGTATGAATTCTAAGCCTCTGGCTAGTTTATTTTACTCCAATACCCTTTTTTCTCTTTGGGAAGAATACAGATCCTAATCAATGACTATAGATAGACCGCAAACCATGCTAAGATCTCGCACCAACCATCAACTCCAAATCTCAAAAAACACCCACATCACCAACCAGAACCAGTATTAATAATTACAGCAAAAGAAAAAGACCCAATTGATTACACACTCTCTCTAACCAATTCCACTCTGAAGTCTCAACACAAGATTTCCCTTCATCATACAAGACGCCAGAGAATTTTAAAAGAAACCCACAAAGGGAGAAAAGAAATCCCAAAATTTGAGAAACAAAAACCCACAAAAGATCACAACATATTTCCCCTTATAGTTTCTTGCAATACATAAAAAGTACAGCAAAAAAAACTGAAGAAAAACAGAAAAATATAGATACCTATAGTGATCTGAGATTTTAGGACCTGGCTCGGATGGGTGTTCTCTGATTGTGAGATGAATTCACCTGTCTTTGTTCTCTCATGGCGGCAAAATGGTGACCACCTTGCCTTCAACACCCCAATCAACTCCAGTCGAGTTTCTCTATTTTGATGGTATAGCCTGGCTGCCCGCCCTTACTGTATTTTAATTTTATTTCTTTTTCTTGCTTTTTGGGGGATCTTGTCATGTGTTGATCCAACTCCTTGCCGAGGCTAACGGCTCGTCTTTTATTTCTCTCTCTTTTGGACTATGGTACAATATGAATGCACGTTGATAGTGGTTATTTTCTGGGGCGTCGTATGATTTCCTAACTTCCTTACTAGTTAATTACATCGTATCTTGTTGTTGGTAAAAGAGGTTCGTTAATTTAATGGCGATATTCCCCTCTTGGTTTGTTTATCAATTTTCATATTAGTTAAAGTCAGGTTCAGAACAATCTTTTTGTGATCAATGATGTAAAGGACCATAAGGTTATTACTTAATAAAGGACCAAGAGTGGCACCATGAGCTCGTGGCCGTCAGGGCTCTAGTAAGTACTTACCTTGACCTTGACTGGCTCATGGGTTGGACTCGGGTCTTGGCGCAGCTGGGTCAGATCAATTGGATTGCGGATGTGAGCTTAGTCAATGGGCATTCTTTGGAGACAAAACTAACCTCCGATGTGGTCATCAGCCAAAATGGCCTTGAGCTCTTAGATAGTTCATGTGGGAAGCAGATCAGGTCATGCTGAACATGAGCTTTTTGCTCATGCAAACATCGTGGCCGTCTGTTTTGCATTTTAGATGAATGCCACGTAGCGTCTAACTTTTCCGTTAACTTTTTAACTTTTCCTTCAATGGTTAAGTTTTGAATGTAAAAGAAATAAAAAAAATAAAAAACAATTTGTACCACCACAAAAAGGTGCCTACCCTTTCGGGTATCTCTGTGATGCCATTTTTAGTTGCAGAGAGCATCTCTCGATCTCTCTTTCTCGCAAGCCATTAACGACATGAACCTATTGCTCTCAACGTCATTACCCTCTGCAAACCGACCCTTAATAATCTCCTCTTTCAGCATGGATTTACAGTAGGATGATGCAAGAATCTACGATCAACCCCTAATCTCTCTCTCTACAAGGGTTTCTGACGATTAAGACGATCTAGAGCAGAAGCTAACTAGAAGGTGCAAAAAAAAAGGGCTAAATCAATGGTGTTGGTGGTGGCTACTTCCCACAAAAAAACCTTTGATGGGTCTCTCTCTCCTTTTATTTTAATATTGTGGCTTACTGGGAGGTCGAGTTTGATTTTGTAAATTTCTTATTGGCTTTTAGCTTTCTGCAAGCCCTGCTTTGTTTGTGAAGAATCTTTTCTTTACAATGTCATTATCATTAGTCTGTTTTTTTATCTTTTGGTTTGTGGAAAAGCTTTCTGAATTCATTGTTTTTTTGTATGTAGTAAAATTTTGCTGAATTCATTGTTTTTTTGGTATGTGAAAAAATTTGTCGAACATTGATGCTACTCTACGTTCATTGATGGAAGAGGTTAGTGTATGTGTTATATATTTTAAAGCAATGGTCGAATTTTGTGGATTTTCATGGTTTTGAACCTTTTTGCAAGCTCTCTATACCTTTAATATTTTTGTTTGTAAAAAATCTTATTTTTATGATGTCATTAACATTAGATGCTAATGATATTTAAAAATCTATTTTAATTTTTTTTGGTTTGTAGAAAATTTGCTGAATTCATTAATTTTCTAGTCTGTGGCAAAATTTGCTAAACATTGATGAAACTTTGAGTTCATTAATGGAGCAAGTTACAGATTATGTGATGTATTTGCAAACAATGGTCAGGGCAAGTTGATTTTGTTGTGGATTTGATGTCATTGTCATCAAATGATAATTTTTAATACCATGATATTTGAAAATATGTTTTGCTAATTTTTCTAGATTGTGGCAAAAATTGTTGAATTATTAAGATTTGAAGTAGCACATTGCTATTTATGTTTTAACTATGACGAAGCTCTCTTTTTTGGTGATAATTATAAGTTTTTAGTTGGCTGCTAAAATAACCCATCACAACAATTTCTTAAAAAAAAATTGGCATCATCAAGAACATTATGAAAAATTCCTAGGCTTGCCTTAGGTGATGGTCTTTGCGTTGCTTGAGTAACCTAATCATTAGCATAGGCGACATCTCATTCTTGTAAACTGTGAACTGAATTAATTGAAAACACCAAAAAAGTTAAATTATGAAAATAATTTTTGATTATTTAAAAATAATCTAAAATTTAGCAAATGTTATATGACCAACCAGTTTACGAGTTCCATGGTAATGCAACGAACTTAAATAGAATATATATTTTGAATATGTTTATTCTCTAATTTATTTTTTTTATTTGCAGATAAATGAAGATGGTGTTATCCCTTATTTGTTGATGGGGTTCTTGATTTGTGTCATGTGATTTGGAGTAGCTTTTATGTTCTTTGGGATGACTTGGAATGTTGTTGGTGTTTGATCTCTTACAATCGGGTTTGAGGAGTGCTTATCTATTTGTGTAGGCTATTGCCACCAGTTGAATTTGTATAACTTTCTCATGTTAAAAGAATTCTATCTTTAATGTATATTTTTATTATAAAAGTGCAACATGATAAATATTTTTTTTTATAAACAATGTCTTAAATTCTTTTTTTTTAAAGCATCAAGATCTTAAATTTCTAGCTTATTCCACCATTGTTTCTTACTTAATTTCCCTTTATGCTTAAATATTTCACTGCTTCGTGCATGTGAGCATTTGTTGGGAATTCTGCCTCTCGCATCACGCCTTATGCATCAAGAAAGTTTCCAAACCTTCCTTCTAAGTGGCTTTTACTCATGAATATGTGTATGCAATTATCCTTAGTATCATTACGTGCATGTATTATATATTGAATCATTCTTGTAAAAGAGAAGAAAAAAACCATGAATGCAGCTTTAGCTAGAAACATCATTCACACCATTGTTCATGTGAATGGTAGTGCCTCATGTCCAATATTTGAATAGAATTTCATCGTACTCAATACTTTATGTTTTTGCCAACTTGAAAAATTTAGCCCTTGTTAAAAGCCTAGTTGAAGTCCATACTTGGATCAGCTCAATGGGTTTAATTTGCTTATGTTTGTATGAGATGGGTTTGGAACTTGGACCATCTTTGTTTGTTTTTTGACTTTATGGATTCTTAGAGTACCATAACCTGACTTACTTTGGAACTAACCTAAATTGATTAAGTCAAGCTCCCATCATGCCATGTACCAATTATATAAAATTAGAGGCATAATATAGAATTAGAAGAAAGGTGAATAATATTTGGAAGAGGATACTGGATAAACTTTTCAAGTAGCATGACAACAAATTTAAAAACATTTTTCAAACTTTCTTGTGGGTAGGCTATAATTTTTTATTTTGATACAAGAAATTGGTAATCTTGACACTACATACCCGACCTACCTAAGTAGGGAATCAATCTAGACGTGATTCATTTTATTGAAGAATTCTAGATGCTTGGACATCAAAATATAATTTGATGAACCTCCCTCACTACATATGTTTGCAAACTTTAGTTGGTAGTTGAAATCCCCCTTGACTTAATGCCCTCTACCGCCATAGTTTTCATACCCTCCTCTTAACCCCATCATAGTTGCAACTGCACCATTACCATAAGCTTTGTCAATGTTATTAACTAAACCATCACGATTCAACCATTGTTTAAGAATACATCGCATACACACCAATCTCTCCCATCAATGTTCCACAAATTTTGCCACAGACCAGAAAATTAGTGAGTTTAACAAATTTTACCACAAAATTAATGAATTCAGAAAGTTTTTTGACAAACCAAAAATTTAAAAAATTAGACTAATAATAATGCCATTGTAAAAAAAAAGATTTTTCACAAACAAAACAAGGATTGTAAAAAGCTAAGATCCAATAAAAATTTACAAAATCAAACTTGGCATCTCAGTTAACCCATAATATTAAAATAAAAGAACATATCAGCTTCTGCAACACTCCTGTGGGGAAGAAGTTAGTGCCTTTTGAGGTTCCACCAACAGTCTTTCAATATATTCAATGGAAAAATACCAGAATTCCATTTGGTAAACAAATAAGGTTAGATGGAGAGGAAAGAAGGGAGCGAAGCAAAAAAAATGATAAACAAGTTAGAGTTGCAGAAAAATGGCGCAAGAAAGAAATACAGACACCCATCAGAGGTTTCTTTGTGAGAAAAAGAAGCCACCACCAATACCATTGATGTAGCCTTTTTTTTGCACCTTATAATTACCTTATGCTCCAGAAGATTCAGGGTTGGTTATAGATTCTTGCATCATCCTGCTGTAAATTCATGCTCAAAGAGTATTAGGGGTCAGTTTGCAGAGGGTAATAGTGTTGAGAGTGAAAGGTTGACGACGCCCCCTGTAAATGGCATCGCAGAGAGCGGCCCAAAAGGACGAGAGGGTGGTGTATGTTCGCCCCCGATGATTCACTGAATCCCACGTCTGTGTTCGGGGCTTTGAATGAGCACCACGTATACAAGCACATGGGGCTCGTATTCCTGTGTATGTTGACATAACTTTGCATCGGACTCTGGTGTTGTTGCAAAGACTTAAGTACCCTTTCTTGCTATTCTTCTCATAAAGTGATGGTTTGAAAAAATGACAAAAATGCCCTTCATTCAAAAAAGAAAAAACAAACAGTTCAAAAAAAGGACAAACATGTCCTCCATCCAGAAAGTCGAGGATTATGTTGACTCTTCAAAGTCTTCTTCTTCTTTCTCCGTAAAACACTGTAAAACCCTCTCTCTCTCTCTCTAGAGAAGAAATCAAGGGAGGCAAAGAGTTCTCCCTGGAGAAGGCCATGAACATCAACCCTCTCACTCTCTCTCCCTTCTCTCTCTACTTCTGTGCACATCCAACAGATGATCCTACATTGCTCCATCGCCATCTTCTTCTTCTTCCTTCTCCGTAAAACACTGTAAAACCCTCTCTCTCTAGAAAAGAAATCAAGGGAGGTAAAGAGTTCCCTCTGGAGAAGGCCATGAACATCAACCCTCTCACTCTCTCTCCCTTCTCTCTCTACTTTTGTGCCTGATTTAGAGTTTTTGCCTTTACAGGAGGGGGGTCCGGGGGCTCCCCCCCGGCGCGGATCCCGCTGAGAGTATTATCGGGCTTTCCTACAGCAATTTGTAGTATTTTCGGGTGAATTGAAGAAGACACTACAAATCGCTATACCGATTTGCGGAAGACACTACAAATCGCAAATCGCTATAGCGATTTGTAGTGTCTTCCGCAAATCGCTATAGCGATTTGTAGTGTCTTCTGCAAATCGCTATAGGGATTTGTAGTGTCTTCCGCAAATCACTATAGCGGTTTGTAGTATTATTCAGTAAACAAACCGCATCTTGATTCTGGCATGCTCCTTGTTGGATTTTCTATTGATTTCTTCCAACCTTGCTTGAAACAAAAATATGTCTTTCTCACCACGATACCCTGTGTATTTTTTTACCACGACACCCGGGACTCGTGCCGGGGGGAGCCCCAAGACCCCCCTCCTGTAAGGGCAAAAACTCTAAATCAGGCTCCACAACAAATCAAGTTGAACGATGCTACCCACGCTGGGAGGAGCCCCCAAACCCTCCTCCTATAAGGGCAAAAACTCTAAATCAAGCTCCACAATGAATCAAGTTGAACGATGTTATCCAGGCTGGGAGGAGCCCCCAAACCCTCCTCCTATAAGGGCAAAAACTCTGAATCAGACTTCACAACTCATCAAGTTGAATGATGCTACCCACGCTGGGAGGAGCCCTCAGACCCCCCTTTCTGTAAGGGTAAAAACTCTGAATCAGACTCCACAACTCTTCAAGTTGAATGATGCTACCCACGTTGGGAGGAGCCCCCAGACCCCTCTCCTGTAAGGGCAAAAACTCTAAATCAGGCTCCACAACGAATCAAGTTGAATGATGTTACCCACGCTGGGAGGAGCCCCCAAACCCTCCTCCTGTAAGGGTAAAAACTCTGAATCAGGATCTACAACTCATTTAGTTAAATGATGCTACCCACACTGGGAGGAACCCCCAAACCCTCCTCCTGTAAGGGTAAAAACTCTGAATCAGGCTCCACAACAGTCAATGTGTAGGTCAGCCGGTGCTTGATGGAGCAATGTAAGATCTTCTGTTGGATGCGCATAGAAGCAGAAAGAGAAGAGAGAGAGAGAGAGGGGGGGGGGTTGATGTTCATGGCCTCCTCCAGGGGAGATTTCTTTATCAGATAATCCTGTAGTGCAGAGACTAGGTCTTAAATAATCATCTTCGGGGCACTTAAGTCTTTACAACCACTCCTTTTCAAGAATCGTCATTTTTTTTTTGCACCAATGGAAGAGAGGGTACTTAAGTCTTTGCAATCACATCAAACTCCAATGCTAATTAATGCTGACAAACATGGGGATACGAGACGCACATGCTTACATACGTGGTGCTCTTTGGGACCCCGAACATGAGATGTAGCTAACTGCTTTGTTCGGGGGGGGGAACATATAACCTGCTTCGCAAAAGGACCGGCGCATTTCAGGGTCGTACAAGTTGTTTTTTATTTTTTTATTTCTTTTACATTCAAAACTTAACCATTGATGAAAAAGTTAACAGAAAAGTTATATGATACGTGGCATTCATCCAAAGATGGTCACGATGCGCATGAGCAAAAAGCTCATATTCAGCATGACGTGATCTGCTTCCATTCATGTGATAAGTTTTGACTAGGTACAGGGAAAACACCCCCCATCGCTGACCGTACATTAGCAGGCCTATGGTTGGTAGATGTCCCCCTTATCCACGTAGCAAGAGATGCCTCTCGAGAGTTTTGGACCATGGGTCATCCCATGTTAGGAGACAAACCATGGCCACCACTAGTGTGAAAAGATAAGGTGCAATATGATTGCACAAATACAAATATTTGTGCATTAAGCACCTGATCACCCTCCATCTTGGGGACATGCCGGTCAGGTGTGGGGCCAAACCTGATGGAGGGTGATCGGGTGCTTAATGCACAAATTTTGTGCAAACATATTGCACCCGATCCGTACTCACCCCTAGTTAGGAAGGTGGAGCCCTTCCGAGCAAGCATGAATTAAAGATGATATGGTGCTGAGCCCTTCATCTCAGGTTCGACTTCCATGGGTGTAGGTGCCTTTAAGCGGTGGGCTCTATAAAGGCTTGGATGTTGATGATCCCTCACTAGGTTTACTCGCAGGGAGGCAAGCACATTAAGTGACCTGGTTCTCGGTAAGGGTTTCTTGTCAAAAAAATAAT
Organism: Nuphar pumila; assembly: GCF_984573655.1. Taxonomy (NCBI): domain Eukaryota; kingdom Viridiplantae; phylum Streptophyta; class Magnoliopsida; order Nymphaeales; family Nymphaeaceae; genus Nuphar; species Nuphar pumila. The sequence goes on along the minus strand of NC_143264.1, from coordinate 80,227,827 downwards.
AATAATAAAGATGATATGCATGCAAATTTAAAGAGTGATATGGAGCAACAGTACCCTTAACCATTTTGAATCTCCAAGCATCCAAATCTAAATTCCATTCTTATACTGATTCTCACTGTGGTTGGTACCAAGCATTTGTGAGCATCCATGCAAACGATCTTCATCAATGGCTTCAATTAAAAAGGGTGATCTTTTGGATGATTTAAAGAGTTACTTGTGTTCTTTGGATGAATAGAGTGCCTATGGCATCACTTGTCGCAGAATGAAATGACATTAGTTGAGATGGAAGCAACATGTTTGAAAAAGCATCCTTAATTTAATTTGATAAGAAAGAATAGCATTAGAGGGGGGAAAGGTATTCAAGAGATACCAAGCAAGCAACATAAAAGGGAGATACAAGGTTTGGTTGTATGCTCATTTTCCAACTAATGGCCTTACTGTTTAAGCCACGTACGTGGGGAATGCATGTGTAAGCAGGACGTCCAAAAGCCCATTGGAATGCCAAGTTGTCATTTTGGCCTTCCTTTTGTTCTGATAGACCCAAATTATTATTTTTTATTACTTGAGTTCCTGCTTGATACCTTGGATTTTTAGCTGAAACCTATCTGGTCTTTTTGGCATAGATTGTAATGACTTCCTTTCCATTGTCGTGGCTTGGAAATTGGAGTGCCTTTTTTCGAAGGTAGTAGATCCCACACAGCTATGCATTGTTTCAGTTGTTGGGCTGTCATGTGCTGCCCCCAACTGGCCAAACCGTATCTGCATTTCTCTTTCAATTTGATGGCCCACTTCAATGACGTTTCAAGATCAACATGCAATTTGTGTCGGTGCTAGAAGCTGTTGTTGGCCCCAGGTTTGTAGATTTCTTGGTTCAGGTGGTCCATATGGTTCCATGTTTGACTGTTGATTGTGATGAAATGCTAGTGTAGCAGCATCAACATGGTGATGGCTTACATAATCATTCCATTGAGTATTAGAAAATGAAGGTCCATAAGTCCCATGTTTTACCTTAGTGACAGATGCATGGTCTTGTTCAAACAAATACTCAAGTTGGCATCGCCAGGACATGTTAAGAACATAGTGACAAAATATCAGCAGTAGTTTGAAAATCGTAATAAAACATGATATTTTAGTTGTCAAAACTTCGAAAAATATTGTGATGTTAATGTTTTTGTCAGTTACATCTGGGGGAAAAGGTGGTATACTTTTTATGTATTTTTTATTTACTAATCCATTTGCTTTTGGCAAATATTTTATCAATAACAATGCAAGAAAACAAAACAATTGAATTTCTTATGAAAATTTGGCTGCTGTTATTTTGCCATTTTTGAACTTTTGTGATTATGGTTATAATGAACGTGGCGATTGATATTCAAAATTGCAGGTACGGATCAATGTTGGACCAATGAGCTTCTTCGCTTGGTTGAGACGATAATTTGCATGTAAATTTGTGATCTAGAGGTAGAAAATGGCTTCCAAAAATAGATGTCCTTGGTTGTCAACTGTTTGTTCCCTATGGTTAGTGCCTACATATTGATCATACTAACATGCACTTTGAGCAAGGCCATAGATCTTAGAAATTATTGGCCTAGATTAAAGGTGAAGAAATGGTCAAATTTCACCTGGTTGAGCAGATAAATTTTCTTCTTTCTAATTGGGTTTGGTTGCTCTCACCTGCCCTACAATCATGTGGTCCAAAACCAGAGTCTCAGACACAAGGTAGGAGTTTCAATTTTCAAAGCACAGATGTGATTTTAGGGAACAAAAGAGGCATGGATGGTGAGAAAAAATTCAGATATTCTCTATTTACAAGGACAACAATCCATCATTTGTTGGTCCACCATGCTACTGTTAAGCATTCAACCTTGCAGCATGCTTGGCCATTCACATGGAACGCACAACCTTGTTAATAAACTTGGACACAATTCCATGTGATACCAAACTCAGCATACCGCTCCATTAAACCAATGGAGGTCACTAATTGGCTATCAAGTTTAATTGCTTGCTAATCCAACTCAAATTTTGAACCTAACGATCGTTCCTGATCTATTATTATTATTATTATTATTATTATTATTATTATTATTATTATTATTATTATTATTATTATTATTATTATTATTATTATTATTGCTACTACTTTATCAGTGGACTTCATTGAGACATGAGCCTGTCTATTGCACAACTTGAATTGGGTCTCAATTGAAAATGGGCATGCAGGCTGACGAGTGTTTGGGAGCACCAACTTATCTCAAATTAAATAAGCTTGGATGAAGGGCTCCAGAAAAGCCATTACTGAATACTGCAGATTTGACACCAAAACCAAGCTACCAAACTCGAATATCTAGAAATAAGTAAAAATAACTGGAAATTAAAGAAACCAGTGTCTCATAAAGTTTCAAAAGCATAAAAGAAGGGTGTGCATCAAAAGAGAGTTTCCGAGCTTTCTATGCAAGCAACACTAATGCTCACTTATGGACGCATCTGTTTTACTTCTACAATTCCTAAATTACTATTCAGCCCTATCTATGATGTAATTGTTGGGAAACAATGTGTCCCTTCATATGTGTCTCTTCCCATGCATCATACCTTTTGGTATGATGCATGGTGACCCTTTAGAGGTATTTCTTGGATTATATATATATATATATATATATATATATATATCACATTAATGAGCAGTGGTATAAGAAAAAGTAGAATTGAAGGCTTGATCATTGCTCACCCACTGCTTGAAGGCATGTACTCATCAACAGGGGCAATTTGGTTGAGAAGATCGTTCATCTCTCACATCAGCGAAATGGCAGGGACAAGTTTGTGGCCCTATCCCTTCTTATATGTGCGTATTATGTTATGTGTTATGCATGTATGTCAATGTGTATGCTCCTCCATGAAGCACCATATTTTGGTATCAAAGCTAGGTTTCTCATACGATTTTCCCTTGACCCTGTTTTTTTCATTTCTTTTCCGCTTTCTATTTTAACAAAAATATTCCAGCAGACGATGGTGCCTATCAGAAAGGGTAGCTCTATGGGTATGCTTCCGCTGCAGGGTTCCAAAGGAACACTCATGGAGGCAATGTCACATGTAGCTTCACAGATTCGGGTTCTGCCATAACGCAAATCAGCAGCAATGTTGTGCAGTCATCGCTGCCAGTAGCACTTCAGCCTCAAAACAATGGCGGGTGGCACCAAAGCCATGCCCGACATCTCTTTCCTCTCATGCTCCATCCTTTGAGCAATAGCGTGCGGCGGCAGAGCGAATCAACCGAGAGAGAGAGAGAGGAAAATTTGTTTTAGTTGAAATCTAAATTTAGAGGCATTCCCTTCATTTTTTTTTTCATTTTCAAAATAATTTACATGTGGCAAGCTGATATATGCCATGGCATATACTGCTCCTTGAAACCACAGATTGGGTATTAGTCACAAATGAGAGGAGGTTGTGTGTTCTTCCTCGAAGATAAATTCATGTGTTCGGGGTGTACGGAGGAATATCTTGGGACCCATGATAATTCATATGACAATGCTACCTATGATGATTTTATAATATAAATAACATATAAAAAAGATAGATATGTGTTTGACGAAAATATCCTCCCATAAATAGCTTTGCACATTCTCGCGAGTTCAGGTTCACACCTTGGTTTTTAGCTTGTGTTACAACACATTGCCGCCTTCTCATTCCTGCCTTGTGTTAGAAAACATTCTTATTCCTACCTCGTGGAGATAACTATAAATCGATCGACTGGTTCGATCATTGGTGAGCATCATAGGAAGATTTGTTGGCCATATCATTTTACAGTCTTCTCTTGTTCTTCGTTTTTGTTAGGCAGTATGAAAAACAATAATAACACATAAACATTCGAACAAGTACCATTAAGGCATCGTGAGTACATTCTCATGTCATCATGCTATTGTTGAATACTTGAGTTATATTTAATGCGAATATCGACAAGACAAGTAAAGATTGAATTGCTGGTATGTAATCAATGCTGAAAGGATGTTTGCATTTTTTGTTAAACTTAATGTAATGTCTTATATTGTTTTGTTTCATGACAAACTCAGTTCAATTCAAAAGTGAGCAATGGAACACAAGAATCATGTGTGAATTCTTCAACTACATAATTGTATTTGATTGTATTAACATGATTGATCATTGTAATATGTATCATTCATATGTATAAATCATTGTCTCATCTAGCCTATAGGATTACAATTTTGATACCATTGGTAAATATCATAGGTAAATCACCATTGTTTAGTACTTATACCATTAGTAAAAATCATTGTCTCATGTAGCCTTCATATGTAAAAAAAAATGTTTTGTAAATAAACTGTATTAAAGGTAAAAATAGTTGTCTCATCTAGCCTTCACATATACAAATCGTTATACATATACTGTAGTTGAATCATTGTGAAAAAGTTGTTCTGTGAATAAATTATATTAAAAGTAAAAATCATTGTCTTATCTAGCCTTCACATATACAAATCATTGTATATATTGTATTTGAATCGTTGCACAAAAAATTGTTCTGTAAATAAACTGTATTAAAAGTAAAAATCGTTATCTCATCTAGCCTTCACGTATACAAATCGTTGTACATATATTGTATTTGAATTGTTGCACAAAAAAATGTTCTGTAAATAAACTATATTAAAAGTAAAAATCATTGTCTCATATAGCCTTCACATATACAAATCGTTGTACATATACTGTATTTAAATTGTTATACCATATAGTGTCCTATAGCGATTTATACAATAATGTCTATGTCGGAGACAACGATTTGCCTTTGCTATAAATTGTTTCATGGCCAAACCATTAGTCATGATGTATTTTAACTAAATACTCATATTGTATATAAATGATTGTGGTTATAAATTACGTCGATTTGTATTTATGAAGTTATTGTGATAACGATTTGTCTTTGTGAATGATATCAATATGTAATATCACGATTTACTCATATCGATTTGCAACTATTACTAAAATATTATTTTAATATAAAACTTAAATCGGTATCAAGTTGTAAATAGATTTGTATTTATGAAGTTACCTTGATTTATACTTTACTAAGTCTAAACATCATGTTGATTTGTTTATTATTTTTCTTTTTTGCCTTTTATAAATCAATTATTGTGTAAATCATGATATGACATATCGTTCAAATAGACGAAGCTCGTAAAGGCAAATCACGATCGGATAATCGAACGGATTTGGTGGGATGAGATGTATTCAATTGAATTGATGGGTTTAGGTGAGGGAGTGATTAGATTGTGTTGGTTGTGAGACCCATTTAGCTCTCATCAAATCTAAACTCAATCTAAAGTATTAAATATAGAGAGAGTTACACATTTACATATATATATATATGTTAATTAAATTTATTTAGGTCTGAAATGAACCCAAATTCTATTTATTTAACTATTTGAAATTTAGATAGATTCAAAACTTATTATATTCTAGTGAAATTCACAGTACACTAAAAAGATTCATATAGATCATAAGTGAATCCAAATCTTGTTTTCTTAAGTAGGATATATTTGGGTCTCGAATTGAATTCAAATCCAAACAAATTTATTTTACCTTCATAAGATCTACTTAGGTCTCAAATAGATCCAAAAGCCTTATTTACTTATTGGAATCCAATTGGATCTCAAAATGAGTCTAAATATTAATTTATATAATGAGATCTAATTGAGTCTTCAAGTAGATTCAATATCTTATTTTCTTAGTAAGATTCAATTTGGTCTCTAAATGGATCTAAAATACTTTTTACATTAGAGGAGATATATTTGGGTCTTAAATGGATCCAAATCTCTTATAGGTCTGGTCCAAACCCTGGTTTGAGTCTAAACTCTTTCCGTATCCATGATGGTCATGTATTGTATCTAAGCAAAACCATGGTTCATGATGTATTTTAACTAAATAGTCATATTTTTTGTAAATGAATATGGTTGTAAATCACGTTGGTTTGTAGTTATGAAGTTACCACGATAACAATATGTCTTTGTTTGTCTTTGTTAATGAAATCAATTTGTATTTATGAAGTTACCTCAATTTGTATCGTTGAAGTTACCTCAATTTGTACTTTACTAAGTTTAAACATTGTATTGATTTGTTTATTATTTTTTTTGCCTTTTATGAATCAGTCATTATATAAATCGTGACAGGACATCGTTCACATAGACAAAGCTCATAAATGCAAATAATGATAAGATAAATTATTTTTGCTTTATGTTTGTGGTTGTACATATCATGATAAAACACTTCTTATATAAAAAATAAATCATGATCTCTTATAGAAAGAATTATATAATTATAGAATATTATGTTACAACAAAGAATTATAACTAGTTGCAAGCCAATCGGTATCAAGCAAATCACGATAGCACGTAGCCTTCATACATACATATTGTTTCAGCCTTTTATCAATCATTGTGTAAATCACGATAGAAAAACAACTCATAAAAGTAAATCATAATTTCCACAGTACACAATGCCAAATGCTTCTTCGATGTTTATTTATGAAGGCCGAACATTACAATGATTTGTTCAGTGTCACTTGTGTGTTATACTTATTAAAAAAAGAATTATACAATTATATAGTGTCATGTTACAAAAAAATATATAGAATTACAACAAATAATTATCGGGATACAAAAAATCACATAATGTTTATTCAGTGGCACTTGACGACTCAGATAGACTATGACATACAAATCATGGAGGAGAAACACCCAGAAAGTAGATCCAGCTGATAGAGACAACGATGCTCCCACTATGCAGACGACGACAAAGGTTGCTCTGACAGCAGCAGATGTCGACAAAGGTTGCTCTAATGATAGCAAACGATGATAGAGGTTGCTTCGGCAGCAGTAGACAACGACAAAGGGTTCATCGTCAAATGGAGCTTCTGTTACAGCAGATGGTGTATCATTTACTGCTTAAGGCGAAACCAAAATGTTTGGACTTTGAAGATTTAAGATCATCCTTCCTTTTCTGGATGGAGGATATTTTTATCTTTTTCTCGAATCATCATTTCATGGCATCCTCCCTTTTCTAGATGGAGGACATTTTTGTCCTTTTCTTAAACCATCGTTTCATGGTGGGAATGGCGGAAAAGAGTACTTAAGTTTTTGCAATTGCACCAAACTCTGATGTTAAGTGATGCTGACACACATGGGGATACAAGCCCCATGTGCTTATATACGTGGTACTCATTCGGACCCCAAAAATGTGCCTGTGTGTTTGGGGGGGGGGTGACATATAACCTGCTTTGGTCACAAATAGATGCAAAACAAGGTTGATTTGACTTAATTTTTAAATATTTTTAATACTAATTTGCTGGTTAAAAATTGTCCACTTCAGTACAATAATAATTCTGGCAACATTGTTTTTTATTCGACCTCACAGCTGTCGTATGAAGAAGAGGGATTTGATCCACTCCATTTGGTAGAGGGATTCAATCCTAAACCTTCAGCTTAACACAAGACCCAACTTACCACATGGGATACCACCTCCGTCTCAATGTGAAAGCCAATATAAAACTATCTCTAGTTTGCAAGAGAGACTTATTCGTGGTGTAGCACTTCTCAACCCATGACAAGAAGCCTAAACCATGTAGGTGGTTTTTTGTTTATATTTATACGAAAAAACCATCCTCAAGATCAGAGAACTAGCCATGCTGACCAAGAGAGTCACCACGCTTTGACTTGCACAATGGGTGACGCTAAGAGATTTCAACCTAGACCACCTACCTAGTGGCTTAGTCCCATCCCACTACACCAAAACCCCTTTGGGGCAACCATGTAAGTGGTTGCTATCCAGAAATGAAAAAAAATAAAAAGATTAAAAAAAAACTGATAAATATATAAGCTATTAATGAAAAGTTGCCCAACTTTTAGGAAAGGGTGTTGTGTGTTCTCCCCGAAACACAAATTTGCGTGTTTCGGTGTGTACAGAGGAATATCTTGGGACCCGCAATAATTCATATGTCAATGTTGTCCACGATGACTTTATAATAAAATAACATATAAAAAGGTAGATATGCTTTTAATTGAAATGTCCTCCTGTAAGATAGATATGTGTTAGACAAAAATATCCTCCCGCTCCTTGTAAATAGATTTGTACGTTCTGCCTTTGTTTTTAGCTTATGTTACAACACATGGTCGCCTTCTCGTTCCTTCCTTGTGTTAGATAGAAAACTTTTTTGGGTTCGTTTCTACCTCATGCAGATAACTATAAATCAAACGACTGGTTTAATCATTGGTGGGCATCATAGGAGGATTTGTCGACCATCTCTTTTTACAGTCTTCTCTTCTTCGTTTTCGTTAGGCAGTATGAAAAAAAACAATGATGCACAAACATTCCAACAAGTGCCATTAAAGTGTGGTGAGTACCTTTTCATGTCATCATGCTATTGTTGAAGAACGTATGTCATCGTGAATGTCATTAAAGCGTTTTGTTATTGCAGGTATGTTATCATTGCAAAATTTTTAACTTTTGCAAATCAAACTGACCTTTGAAAAAGATTTTGAAAATAACTCGCCTCCGTTTTTAAAATGCGGGAAAATTCCGAAGAATGGGACTCGTCTGTCGGTACGAGGTTCAACCGTTCCTGCCACCTTTAACAGGGGTAATTGAACCAAGGATCAATCTTATGCTCTACTCTATTCAACTTGTCTAAATCATATTCTAATTTCTAAATGCACATAGAATCAGGCATGTGCTATGAATTTTCAGAAAATGCACATTTGAAAACATGATGTTTGCTTTGAATGATTGAAATATTTAGAAAATGTAAATCTTGGAAAATCGTGAATTGGGATTTGAAATGTACTTCTGAGAGAAATAAAAATCGATTTTGAGGAATCCTTGACATTTGGTGAAAATCGATTCTGAGAGACTTGCTTTCTCTGAATTCAAACTTTGAAATTGAAATTCTAACTTAGAAAATTTGAATTTGGAACTTGGGAAATATTTGAAATATCATTGGCAAATCCATATTCTTTTGAATAAGACTTAGAAAAATTCTAACTTCAAACTTTGAAATTGACTGCATAACTTTGGAAAATTGAGTTTATGAACTTGAAAAACACTTGAAATATTCTTTGAAATTCAATGCTTTTGGGAAAATCGATTTTGCTATAAGACTTAGGAGATTTTGAGAAAATGAACTTCTTTGAATTGAGATTGGAATTGGCAAATGCATGAAATGAATGAATATGGATTTGAGGAATTGAGAAATACTTTTTGTATTTTTGAGAAATGCAGTGCATTTTTTAAGTTAGCCTAAGAGTGTAGGCTGAATGTGGCTAATGTGAAGATCATAAATCTAAGTATCATTCGTATTCTGACTATGGCCATAAATACAAATTCCACCAAGTTTATAAACTTCATAGAAGCTAGTGCATATGCCATTTGTGCAGACCATGGTGAATTTGTAAAAATATGCATGAATCATCATCCATCACACATTATTAAAAAAAAACTATATGCAATGCTGCCTAAGCTAAGCAGGAAATGTAAATTCTTATTCCAAAGTTTAATTACAAATTACATCACTATTGAAATTTAAATACATGAAAAATAAAGTCTTCAATGTACCTGCAAAACTAGAAAACTTTGTTAGTGATGATATGTTGGCTTTTCTAGGTTTATCCAGTAATATCTAGAAATTACTGGATTTTGCTAGATATAAGCCTTTTCCATGATTCCCTTAAATCAAAATTGATAAAGTATGAAATAAAATTGAATAAATATGAAAGAGAAGATATGAAATTTCGAAATTGGGGTCAAAATGACCAAAATACCCCTAACAACAAGACTATGGCCTTGAAATTAGAGTTTTTAGAAAGATATTTTGATAAAATGCAAGTTTTGAAATTTGAATGCAAATAAATTAGGCTAAAATATGATATGACATACTTAAACACATGAAAATTAAGGTTAGGGATTTCGAAATTTAGGTCAAATGACTAAATTGCCCATGATAGCAAGACTATGGCCTTGAAATCAGGGTTTTTAGAAATAGATTTTTGGTAAAAACTTAGGTTTTATGCACTAAATGAAATCAAATGAGCACAAAATTAAACCTAAAGCATCCTAATATGATTATGAACATGATTAAATCCTAAAAATATATGATCATGCACGAAAATCCAATAATATCACAAAAATTGTGATTTTAGCAGTGTTTTTGGATCTTTCAGGAACCCAGTTTTGCAATTTTATTAATTCAGAGATTAAATGGATTCCAAAATCCATAAAAATTGGTACCTGCACTTGTTATAACCCTAATGTCGAATTGGAATTATAAAAATAATTTTTTGACATTGAATTAATCCGAAAATTGCATTAAACCCTAAAAATATGCTATTTTGGACATAATTCACCAACCAGTTTCAATCCAAGACCTGAACCAGGGGTCAAATCTCCATGGAAATTTATGAAATTTTAAAGAGAGTAACTAAGAAGAAAAACAGAGATTTCCCAATTTACAGATCTGAAAAATCATCTTCGGTTAGGGAGAAACCCTTCCGGCAATCTGAGCTAAAATATATCATTTTTAACAGGGATTAAAACGGCTACTTCAGATTGAAAATACAGACATAAATAGCAATCGTTAACAAAATCTCTGAAATTTTAGTGGTGAACAGTAGACAGAAAAATAACAATACTCACTTTTTACAGATCATGAATCGGATCTGTGGTTTGGGATTTATGACTAACACAAGTCTGATTAGGGTTTTGGTAAACCCTAATGAGTTTTAAATTTAAAAACAGATTCCCTGAAAGGGAAAAAATACTAAACAGTAACCAAAAAATCCGAAAATTTCACAGCAGACATATCTACTCAATGTGAATCCATAGCAATTTACAGATTTAAAATCGGATATAAGATGAGAGAAATATCATAACAGCAAGTTACCTTCTTGATTTTAACCACGATTTTAAAGCTTTAAAACCCCGATTTGATGTCTGATTTTTTTGACAGGGTTCCCGAGATCCAAAACCTCTGATTTTTCTACAGTAATTCAATAACTCATGCATGCACCACATATAAAAAAATCAGAAATAAACAATGAGAACTTCAATCCGAAATAACATTATCTTTACTGTTCTAAACCAAAAACACACAGAAATTTAAGAAACTTGGAAAACCATGCATTAACTAATGTAAATCAATAAAATAAACCATAAAACAGTAAATAAAAATTATTTCTATGCTATAGAACGTAAAACAAACATGAATAAACCATGAAAATAAAATAAAAACAGGGAATCAATGGCTGGAATTTGATATCACCTTTAAAACATAGATTTAACCCATTAAAAGGGTAAATCATATATTTTATTGGTTAATAATGTAAAGAATCATATTAAAATCAATTCTAATGGATTAAAATCCCTGTAAATCAATAAAAACAGGGTTAGATCACCTTCTTGGATTGTTCTTGCTGATTCTTGATGGTTCTTGAGGTGAAACCATGGTTGAATCCATGAAATAGGAGGTATTAATGGCTAAAATTGATTTAAAACTATTAAAAACATGAAATAAAAGCTAAAAATTAAACAAAATAATTACCTTGAGGTGGCTGCAATGGAGGAAGGGCTAGAGAGGAGAGAGAAGCTCCAAGAATCCCAAGGAGAGCAAGTTGGAAAAATCGACCCCCCTATGGAGACTAGTTATAGAATTTTTTTAGGTTTAAAAATTGGGAATTTTGAATTTTTTGGACTCTAACAAGGGGGGGCGATTTTTGGGTGGAAAGACCTAACTACCCCTAACCTAAATTATCTAAACTAATGCCTAATTAACCCCTAGACTTTCCTAAAAAATCCCCAAATGTAATGCCACTTGGCATTTTCTACATTTGGCTTTTTAAAACACCTTTAAAAACCTTTAAAAATACTAGTTTTAAAAACTAACTTTCAAAATGAGTTTTTTTCAAAATCGTTTTGACTCTTCTAAACCTCTAACATTAACCAAGACATCAATTAACCCTAATCTAGCCCTGACTGACTCGAATATGGCGCCACCCCGAGTGGGCCCTACTTGAGTTTTTCAAAAAGCGATTTTAAGACTTGAAATTGAAGGAGTTTTCAAAAGGATTTTCAAAGACAAACTTCAAAGTTATAATTTTTGAAATGGCATAGGGTCCTAACTAGGTTAGAACTCCTCTGGATATGGTGCCAACTGAGTGGGCTCACATCGAATTTTGAAGAATTTTGAAATAAACACTGAAAATGACTTTGAAAAAGGGTTAAAATCGACATTTGAAATTCAAGATCTTTGAAAATAGGGTCTCAAGCGAACTGAAACTCCGAGTTAGAGTCCTGAACTCTTAGGACTCTGAGATCTTAGATTTTAAAAGCCAAATGAAAGAATTTTCGAAAGATTTTATCAAGAAATGATGAAATAAGTTAGAAAACACAGTCAGGGTTAGACTCCTAACTCGACCGAACTCTAAAATAGAGTTTTGAACTAACTAGACTCTGTAAAATGACCTAAATTTTGACAATAATCGAAAAAGACTAAAAATGGAAGTAAAACAGATTTCAAAACAGACTCCTGACTGGATTAGGACTCTGGGACAGAGTCCTGATCGGACTGAAACTTTCAAAACTTTAAGAAATTTGATGAATAGAGTTTTGAACTAACTAGACTTTGTTTGTTAATATCGATTTGTAATATGTTATGTTGAATTAATGTATATCGATTTATAAGATATTATGTGTTTTCTAGTGTCCATTTGTGAGATATTATTTTGTTTGTTAATATCAATTTGTAATATATTATGCTGAATTATCGTATATCAATTTGTAGGATATTATATGTTTTCTAGTATTGATTTATGAGATATTATTTTGTTTGTTAATATCGATTTGTAATATATTATGTTGAATTGTCGTATATCGATTTGTAAGATATTATGTGTTTTCTAGTGTCGATTTATGAGATATTGTTTTGTTTGTTAATATTAATTTGTAATATATTATGCTGAATTGTTGTATATCAATTTGTAAAATATTATATTGAATTATCATATACCAATTTGTAATATATTATGATGAATTGTTGTATATTGATTTATAAGATATTATGTGTTCTCTAGTGTTGATTTGTGAGATATGGTTTTGTTTGTTATTATCGATTTGTAAGCTATTATGTTGTTGCTTTGATACTGTGATTCATTCAATTATTTCTTTGACTTGCTTAACTAATCAATAGCCTCTGTTATATGCATCTTGAATAAATTGTAGTAAACGTATGAGTTGGCTAACACAAATTGATATTTTGCTCATGACAGTGTTGATCATATCAACTAGTTGCAGTGAAGATGATGTATCTCAATCATTGGAAAATCATGGAGCAATGGACATTCGTACTATCGACGCACCTAAAGAAGTGAATATGTGCACTAATGATGCACATGATAAGAAGGGTGCATGCATTGGATTCACTCTTGACTTGAATATTTCAGCAGACAAAATACAATTCGATAATGAGGTAGATGATCATGACAATGCACTTGACAAAGATGCAGGCACCTCAAGTCTACATGATAGTACAATTGACTCTATTTCGGAGAGGAAATATAGTTTAATAATGAGGAAGCTGCATACAAATTTTACAATGATTATGCCTTAAAACTTGGCTTCAGTGTTAGAAGGATTCTTGGGCAAAAAATGCACAGGGTGACATGGTGAGAAAGGCATATATTTGTTCTAAGCAAGGTTGGAAGAAGTCAAGTGGAAATCCAACAAGGAGCAAGCCAGATTCAAGATGTGATTGTCCAACAAGAATGGTGTTAAGAAGACTTCTGAATGGGAAATATGTAGTTCGTACTTTAATCAATGATCATAACCATGAATTAGCTACTTCATTTATAACTCCAATGTTAAGGTCACATCACAAAGTAACTGGAGTGTGTATTGTAATTGCTGAAATAGCTGATAGCACCGACATTGCACTAAGAAAGACATACAATTTGTGTGCACACATAGATGGTGGTCGCGAGAATGTATCATTCACACCTATGGATCTAAGAAACCACTTGAAAAGAAAGAGGCCAGACAACATGAAGAATGAAGGAATATATTATTTGGTTGATTACCTACATAAGCATTCAAGCAATGACCCTAGTTTCTTTAGTGCAATGAAACTGAATGAAGATGGGTATGCTGTGAATATGTTTTGGGCAGATTCAAAGTCAAGAGTAGATTATGAATGTTTCAATGATGTGTTTATTTTTTATACGATAGTGAAGATTAATACGGAACAATGACCATTTGTGCAGTTTATCAGTGAACCATCACTCACAGAGTTGCATATTAGGCGGTGTTTTTTTGTATAACCAGACCAAAGAAACCTTTGAGTGGTTGTTCAGAGTATTTACACAGGCAATGAATGGGAAGCACCCTGGAGTTGTACTTACATATGATGATCATGTAATTTTGGTTGCAGTGTCTCATGTATGATCATATGCACATCATCGCCTATGTTTGTGGCATATCTTTCAAAATGCAGCAAAAAACATAAGACATTTTTAATCAGAAAACATGGTTTGATAAAAAGTTTAGAAAGTGTGTACTTAAGAGCATAGACGATGTCACCTTTATGTCTGATTGGGAGAAAATGATTCAGATGTATGACCTTGAAGACTGTGTGTGATTACAATATTTATATGTAGACAAATATAAGTGGGCATTGGCATATGGCATATAGAAGAAAATACTTTTGTACAGGTATGATAAGCACATAAAGAGTTGAATTTATGCATGTCGCACTGAAGAAAACCTTATATTCATGTTTAACAATATTTCACTTCATGGAACAGTATGAATTATTTGTAGACAGTATTAGACAGAATGAACTTGAATAAGATATAAAATGCTTCAAAACTCACCTTGTAACTTTATACATGAAAATATTGACGCGACCTGCAGATCTGTATACACTAACTGTATTTGAATGAACTAAGAAGGAGGTTATACATGTTATGAATTTCAACATAGAAGGGCGTATGCAATGTGAGAATATGCACAAATATCATGTTTATGGGAGGGAAAAGAGCATCCAAAAAGGAAAGAAGCACATATTGCATACAATGTTGACAATAGAATAGTTGAATATACGTGTAAAATATCATAAAAATTGACACAAGAAAACACATAATATTTTATAAATCGATATATAATAATTGAGCATAATATATTATAAATCGATATGACAATTCAACATAATAGCTTACAAATCAATATTAACAAACAAAACCATGTCTCACAAATCAACACTAGAAAATACATAATATTTTACAAATTGATATACGACAATTCAGCATAATATATTACAAATTGGTATACGGTAATTCAACATAATATCTTACAAATCGATATACGATAATTCAATATAATATATTACAAATCGATATTAACAAACAAAACAATATCTCACAAATCGATACTAGAAAACACATAATATATTACAAATCGATATTAACAAACAAAACAATATCTCACAAATCGACACTAGAAAACACATAATATCTTACAAATCGATATACAATAATTTAACATAATATATTACAAATCGATACTAATAAACAAAACAATATCTCACAAAAATCGATATAATATCCAATAAATTTATAGTAGACATAGTGTTAGGAAGCAATATCTGCAAATCGATGATAAAATATCATAAAAATTGAGAGGAAAATTCCTATTACTAGCTTAGAAATCGATATTAAGAATAAACATACAAATTGATATTAAGATTCGATTTGTAATATATTATGCAATATTATATCAACTTATAAGATGTGTCAATTTGTAAGATATTTGTATTATGATTTTAAAATGGGTGCCTGCGGAATTTATATTGTTGCAATTTTGCGCGCTTGAGATAGTGATTTGCGTATTCAAAATACGTGTGTCAGGTGCGTAATTTTGGTTTATAGATCAATGTGAATTTTGTAAAGTCTTACAAAATTTGTATAC